>NC_132935.1:103752058-104966433 GCF_034638445.1 Ciconia boyciana | reverse complement strand
CCAGAAAGGAGAAACAGATTATCATGTAGAGAAAACCAAATGACCTTAGGGAACGAAGTGAGAAATGAGAGACAACAAAGCAGTACTAACGGCTGTAACACTGTACAATGCTATCAAAGAAAATCCTCTTAGTGCTGGAAGTTAATCAGCTGGAATTAATATAGGAGGAGGAAAATCTCCTTGCAGATAGTCAGCTTGGAAGAACAAGAGACACCAATCTGATGTGGTCATTAAAGAAACAACTAATATTTATCAGGCAAAGTCACTCTAGCAAAGATGGAGGGTGTTAATGCTTCCCTGTAAAACCCTGTTAAGAGTTTATCTAGAATTCAAAACACAACTCTAATCACAAAGGCTCAAGAGAGATTAATTCAGAAGGAAGAGCTACACAGTGTGGCTACTAGGATGGCAGAATGAGAACAGAGATGTCTGCTTTGCTGAAGGAACAAAAATCTGTCTTGAAAAATAATATAGTTTGGGTACCCGAGTTTTGAAAGTCTGGGCTACTCACTGTTTCTGTTTCAGATGGATGTACGTTGCCTTTTTTCCTCCAGGGTGGTCCTATCTTACTTTCTGAAAATGCATCTTAAAAAAAACCAAACCATCAAAACAAAACCCAATCAGCTCCTCCCTATGATTTTGTGAAGCACAAGCAAGAAGATCATCCTGCCTGGTTAGTACTTCTGTGAGCATTTCAGTAAGGCTGATCTGTAAAGCCCATTTTTACAGAGTGCATATGTGTTCACAGTGCAGAACTTCGTAGTACAGACTTGCCATAAGAAGAATGCATGTGAAAAATACTCATAAATAAATATTTCTTATGCTCCTTAATCAGTGCTTTTCCTTCCTTTTCAAATCCAAGCAAATGTCACTTCTTTGCAACTTGCTGTCCAACACTGTTGTGACATAAGTTCTCATTAATCGATTCCTTTTTACAGTAGGAATACCCTGAAGTCTTCATCCATTTAGTTCCTAGACTTGGAAAGAGTAAGGTTTCTTTTTAATGAGCACCAAAGCTTTCCAATTCCCTCAGTTTCTGACTTATCTGTAATGAAACTGTTTTTTTTCTACCGTTAGAATCCAACTACTCTGACAGCATATATCCAATAACATTTTTAACTTCATTTGCTGCAAAATTTACCTGATAATATATCAGAAAACCAAAACCAAACAGTTTTCATCCCTCACTTCAGAAAGAGTGGTATGTTTAAAGGTGTCTATACATATACAGGTTCAAATACAACAGTATAGAGGAGGACATTTCTTTAAAGAAAATAACCATACTTTCCCCATCTCCTGTTCCCACTTCTCTCTTCCATTGCATATGTGCATTCTTTTGTCCTTCTCATTTCTTGCCTTTAATCCATGGGGTTGTAGACACTTTGCACAAAAAGAGCCAAGAATGATCTTCCTAATATTAGTTTCTTGTACCCACTGTATCTTGAAAAACATTTCCTTCCTTTGCGTCTGCAAGAGACAGGCTTCTAAAGCAGCCTCACAGAGTACCAAATGACCATGATGCATGGTAAACATTCCCTAAGATTAATTATAGATTGATGGAAGTGAAGGGAGGAAGGTAGAAGCCATAAAATCCACAGAATGCTTTTGAAAGAATCAATGGAATAAATACACCTGCTTGCAAGACAACTCAATGCATCATCTTGCCTTCTGATAGTATGCAAAGACATTTTCATCCCCTAGTCTTGAATTTCCTTAATGAGTTAACAAGGAGCTCTGTTAAATGAGATCCTATTACACAAGCTAAAGACCTAAACAAGATTTGTTTTTAAATTATCCGCTATCCATCATCCTACTATTCAAAATTCAGCTTTAGAAAACATCATGTAACATCCCTCAAAAAGGAAAATTCTCCATACCTACCTTGCTCTTCTCATTACGACTTTTAACACGGCTTGCAGTCTGTCAGCCAAGTGCAACACACTCAGGCACACACAATGATGATGACTAACTGAATGTTGAATTATCCATTCCTTTTGCTCAGTCTAGTCCCACACAACGTCTATTCCCAAAACATGGAAGAAGATCAAATGACCTCTGGGAGGCTTAGTTCTAGGTCATCTGGATCTGCAGCCAGAGCAGCCCATTTTAACTGACGGCAGGTTTGCATCTAACGCCATATCAAACTCTACTAAATAAAGGACTCTCTTATTCATGTGGGAAAGACAACACATCATAATGGAGACGTTAGAAAATGCATCTTAATTTCTTACATCATAGTCATGCAGCACTCTTAAAGAAAGAAAGGATGCTATAATGAAAGGTACTGAATTAGTCCTTACATGACCTCATGTTATTATATGCTTTTTGTATGACCCCAACAATTGATTTACCTCTCTGTGCCCTTTTTGTAAAACAGGAATAAAAATGCTTCCTCTTACTCACCTCTTGTCTGTCTTCCCTGGAGTAGGGAATGAATTCTCTCCTTTGAGTATATACAGAGAGCTTTACACAAACAGGACCTTTCTGCATTGTGCCATCTGAATAAAATGCTTGATAACATTTAATGAACACTGACATTCTCAGAGTATCCTTGATACTTTGAAAAGGCTTCTGTTACATTCTCATTCCTAAGTAATAGCATGATCCCAGTCATTCTAACACTTGAAACTACTCCTGGAGAGGATGTGCAAGATCAAAGCTTATGAAAAAATATCTCCAGGCTTACATACACTTAGGTACGCCTTATGTATGTAACACATCACTCTTGCTATCTCCCTTAGTTACCAGTTAGTACAGTAGCCCTGGGATCCAGCAAAGAGGACAAACCTTACCAGCTCCTTGGTATTACAGGCTACCATAATTAGAAAAATCCACTTATGAGAAATCCTTCCTCTCAAAAAAATATTCCAAGACCTGAGAGGTCCTAAGTTAGAGCTATGTCCATTAGTTGCAGGCTGGGGTACCAGATGTTTCTCAGTTTGTGGCCCAAGAAGCTGTGCATGCATTCATCAAAATTATCTCCCTAGAGGCATGGATGGGAAGATTAGTTCTGTCTCTGAATGACCACGGTGCCCCCAGCCTCAGCTGTGGCATAGCCACAGAGCCACGGGTGTTTTGTTCTCCTCCTCCTAGGGCAGATAGAAACGCTGATGTAATATAAGATTTTGGGGAAGGGAGTGTCATTTTATTCTATAGTTTTGTTCTATAGCCCAACCCAAGTAATTCCCAGTGAATGGAGGGGCTCCCAATGGCATCTTGCTGGCTCTGTCTGTCTGTCTGCCCATGCTGCCCTGAGAGGCACTGGAAGGGATGGCTGAGCTTGACTTTGCTTTTAACCTAGACAGGCATTCTGTTGGCAAGGTCCAAGGATCTGCTTCCTCCTCCTTACTGCAAGGAAGAAATCACTGCTTGAGGCTTTCCAACCCACAGTGCGTTTCACCAAAAACTCCAGGCTTTGCTAATCCTGCGTGAGGGCTCCCTGAGGCTGAGAGAGCACGTGGGACGCTGCATATCAGAGTTCATCAGATGGACCCATACTCTGCAAGTTCCCTACAAGGTTCCTGTTTGGATATGAGGGAACAGCACTCAGATGAATTCTTAGCTTTGCAAAATCTCTGTGGGAGCAGTAACAGACACAAAGTAAGACTCTGATGCATCCAAGTTCATGAACATGCACTTACCACTACCAACCATTACTTTTGGGGAAGCACCGAGTAATGCATTCTGTTGTCCCTGGGATCTCAAGGGGGCTCCAACATGATGCTAAAATTCAACATATGCTTTACTGAATTGGGACTTAGGAAAGTAGATAGGGAGGAGAGAGAGGGGAAAGAATAAGGAACTATGTTTTTGTACCTGTGTTTTTCTATCTGTTGATCTTTCGTTTCAGTGGAGAATCTGATTACTACCTCATTCCTGATAGGTATTTGTGTAACCTCTCCTTAAGCTTTCCTAGCAATGGAGTCTCTCCAGCACCCTTTAACAATTATTCCATTGTTTCATTTTCTGTTGGCTCATCCATGAATGCCATTGATAACCTTACACTTGGCTATGTGGGTGCAGCTTGCCCCAAATATCACTATTCCTTTCTTCTTTCAAGGGATATGTTCAAAGCTGCATACAAGACAAATTCTGTATTAGCTGCCTCTTATTGCTGCTTATATAGCAGGGATCCTTTGGCAACTGTCTTTTGCAAAAAGTCCTTTTGCATCCTTCCTCTGGTCTCCTGAAGGAACCTCTGCAATTCTTCCCCTATTCAGCTCTTCAACTATTACGATACAGTGGCTTCTTTTACCAACTTCTCCTCAGCTGCTTCTGTTTCTACACTTAAATTTTCAGAATTCACCTCTTAGTCCATCAGGTTTTTTTCTGAAGAGAAGGAGTTATCTCCAATTTCTCCTGTATGTTCAATAACAACCTCATTGGAACAACTTCAGTAAAGATTAATGTCTTGTTTGCTCATGTTTGTCCATATTGACTTGCAGATGTATAGGCTGTATAGTTTCCATTCCCCAAGTACACTTTCTGTTCCATTTTTTCTTTTTCTAACTTACCTCTAAGTTAAAAGAAGAGGTTATACAATCAAGTGGTCTGTCTCTAAGCTTTCTGTCAAACCACGTTTCAGCTGGTGACAGATCAAATTTAAAGGACACTGCCCTGAAATTCAGCAATGCCAAATCAGAATCTGATTTTTCATCTTTTTAAAGCATTCTTCTGTCAATGTCTACAGCACTTTCCATAACACCGTTGAGCTTAGACACCCTGGACCTGAAGTAACATACTTATGATCATATTCCTCTGAAAACCATTTCATCTCGTAACAATTGAATTGTGGTCTTTTACCCATCAGAACAACATTTAATGTGTCCCATTTAGTAAACACAGACATTAGTGCTGAGATTTCATCTCCAAAAGCCATAGTTTTCTACTGATGCTACTTCTAGATAGCAAAAATAATTGTTCAGAAGCCTATCACTCTTGTTTCATCAAACAAACTTTTAATACAGGTTGGGTTTTTTTTTTACCTTCCTTCATACACATTTATACTAGGAATTATTCTCTTGCTCTCTTCTTCAAACATTCCCTATTTTAGCACAACTAACTTTTCTCCAAAGTCTTTGTTGCTGCTAGCACACAAGCTTGTGCTCCAGGGTTCACTTTACAAATTAGAAAGATTTCACTAGTATTTAAGATGATGTTCCAGTTCTCACATTTAAGAAGATGTTCCAGTTCTCACATGTAATTCTTTGGATTGATTTCACAAAAAGCCCTCCTTTTACTTGTTTTCCAAGACTGCATTATTAACTTAGTTTTAGATGCATTCAGTCTTTCTGTAATGACTTTTCTAAAAGATGGTTTTGCTTCTTCCAAATATAGTCCGTCTAAACACCAGATACTGCATAAATCTGATTTTTTTTTCCCCTTGTCCTGCAGTTTTTCATCCTCCTTCTTCTAAACAAACTCCGATTCATTATTTAGATTTTCCTTTGAGTGTTTGATCTTGTTCCATTTCTGTATGCTCGTAGGAGTTTTAAGACTTGCTTATCCAATGCATTAACATTTCTTGTTGCCTCCCCTCAAAACCTATGGCCTGTTTTGGTTGTCTTCCTTAGCCTGCCAAATCTGCATTTGTTTTTTTATGTACAAAAAATGTCTTTCTCATAATCCTTTTCTCAGGTTGGGGCCCCTGATTTCTGTTATAATTTGATCTCAAATTAGAAATTGCACAAGATGTCTGGTCTTGCATGTTTGACATCTGTTTCAAATGTGTTGGGATGCATAAAAAGCTCTCCCTCTTTTCTGGTTTCCTCTGTCAAATAGATAGCTTTCAGAAGTTTCATTCTTTATCAGGATGGTATGTGCTTTACCTCTCCTTAGCACACTTCAGTAATTACTCTGGTCCTGTTATCCTACTCAAGTTATCCGTTGCCTTCCTGAACAGCCCCAGTTGCTTTGGGCCACCTGACTTGTTTCCACTTTACTGCATTTCTTCTGCTTTTCAGTTGAATAGCACAATTTATCTCTTGGTAGTCAAAGAGAATGCTAAGTCCAGAATTCTGTAAATATGAGGTATCCCTAACTAAATAACATATAAATGAACTTACAGATGAATAAAGCTATTGTGAGGAAGGGACAGTGTGTGCCACCATCAGTCGAATTAAGCCACTATTAGCAGCAATTCTAGTTTGGTTCCTGTATGATATATTATTCAGTTTGAAGTGGTCTATTAGAGGGCCAGGATAATAAATGAAGGCAACAATAGGGACCATACACTAGGTGTTAAATTTCTTTCAATGTTAATAAACTGCAGTGTCATAAAATTTTAAACAAGATTTTAACAGACATAGTTCATTCTGTAAACTAGACTGCCCTTTTAGCATTTTACCTTTAAACCACATAACTAAAATACTACATAAAAGAGAAAAGATACCCTTTGAGAAAAAACTGTTATTCATTGTAATGCATAATCAAGGTTATTTTCTCTAAAAATCGTTAAGTACTTGTCACCAAATTTTAAATACTTTAAATGGAGACCTGTAAAGATCTCATATATTTAAATGTCTGTGTTTTCACAGGTCCATTAAATACTAGCTAAATTGAGATAAAAGCATTCAGCTTCCACTTACGAGCAGGGTTAGAAATAGCAATTAAAAGAAGAAAATCTCAGAGGAAAAAAAAAAAAAAAGTTGTGTTGACAGGGCTGACACAAACAACACCAAAACCAAGCATGTCTTTTCTGGAAGACTATTTTTGGAAGGTTTCTCCCACGTTTTCGAACTATTTCTAGTTAAAAACTTTTCCTTCAGCCAGCCTGTAGCCAGAACTTGAATGGCTAGAAAATAACACAGGTCAGATTGTCAGACATATATTTCATTCATGTAAAATTTTGAGGGCATACCAAGCTGCTATACACAGCAGGAGTCTCTGTTTGCAAGAAGTAAATGGACAGTTTTTCTAAAGGAGTTTAGCAGAAAAATAAAAAGTCATAGTTTTCACATTACTTGTTCCTTCCCTGCTTGAGACCTCTCTCTTCCTTGCACTTCCTATTCTTTTAAGTTTCCATGTTGAACAGAATCTAGATCACAGCATGTGAATTGTGTCAGGTCTTTTGTCTTTCTGTTCAAGGTGAATCAAGCTCCATCCAAATTGCTTACTGAAACAATCTAGGCCTGCCTATTAATCTGCTTCAAATCCATGGCCTGGAAATAGCTCTGAGGAAAGTGATTTATTAATTATATTGATCCTCATTTGTCCTTTTATAACACTGGTATTTTCCCCAGATGGGTACTGTTTGTTCTACAGGTTTTGTTAGATCAAAATCCCACATGCCAGCGTCAGATTTTGGGATGGAGGTTCCAAAGCATTTGCATTTTGTGATTCAGATCCATCCCTTGCTCTGACAGAAATGTGTTTGTCTTTAAGTCACTTGCTTTTATTCTATAAAATCCCCATTAAAACAAAAATTAAATTATCTTTGTCTTATACATGGCTTTAAATGTCAATTTTTGCTCCTACTTGGCCACCTGGGGTTCCCTCCAGGGATGGTTCTAATTTACTCAACCTGTTAATTCCACCTAAAATACCTAAACCAATTAAAACATTTTGGATGATTTTTTTTACTACTAAAAATTTCCAAAAGGCATAAGCCAAATTTTGTTTTACTTTGGGTCATGTTAAGATTCTGTATATTGTAATGTGAATGAAGGTAAGGCACAATTTTTTCAATTCAAGTTAGAGCAGCTATCACTTGGTGCAAGGTATTATTTAGAGTGAGCAATGGCCTGACAGTGTAGGCTTTGGATTTTCACAGTCATTGAAATCTTCCTTATTCTCCCACCTTCCTCATCAAACATTGATTATGCATTTCACATTTTGTATTCTACTTACCCAATAGCTTTTCCAGTTCTTTCTTGTAGACAGCAGGACACATAAGGCTGTCACTTCTTAGGGCAATGGCAATAAACGTAGGAAAGCACGACGACACTTGCAGAAAAGGTTACAAACCTCACTTTCTTGTAGGTCTTCCAAATATCAGTCTGATCAAGATGCTCAGAGGAGGTGTATCTTTCACTCTAAATTACCGCTTTTGGTTTTAAATAAACTCCTAGATATACATAATTCACAAGAAAACAAACGGGTTTCTTTACTCTGATTGTTGCATGGAAAATTTTCTATTTCATAATGGTAATAACCAAGGTAAAATATACTACACAACATTCTCATTATTCCTACCAACTTCTTTTTCTTTGCCCCCCCCCCCCCCCGCCATGGGAAAGGGGTGATTTTCTGTTCTATTTTATTTTAAATCACAGCAGAAAGCAAAATTGTATCCTTTTTGCACACATTTTGACCCTGATGTGTAAGTTTGACACTTTGAGCTGCAACTGATACAGCATCTGCCAAACAGAAATCTGTTTCTACCCTTTTTTTTACCACTCCACAATGCAAAAAGCAATAAGCGCACTGTAGTTTAATTATACATTAGCATCATAGCACACATGTAGAAATAAAATAATAAATATGCAACTGATTTTATGTTTTAGCAAATTTACCACCAATTAAAAAAAACCCTACTAAATGTTTATTTGTGCATTCTGTTATTTCCCATATAAGGCTTACATTTTAATGCTTTAACAACATGTAAAGAAAACAACTTAGCTTTTTAAAAAAATAATTTTATATAATTATACAACTTGATGTTGTAATTCTTAAAATGAAAATAGACCTTTGTAGACTTTTTGTGCATGAATATTTTATATTATTTGAGGCATAGCCTTTCCATCTGCAGTGCTGCAATAGCCTTTGGTTTGCTGTTCTTACCTCGTTGTAGCAAGCTGGCTTTTTGGGACCCTGTTTGTTGTTAGTAGAAGAGCATATCAGCAATACAGCTGTCCGGAACAAAAAGAGGAATAAAAAGCCTGAAGATGCTTGTTCTAGTTTGAAAGTTGAAATTCATATATAATTTTAAAACCGTTCTCGTGAAGGATGGTGCAAATTTATGACCGAATATTTTCTTTTTCGCAAAACGCAAAGATGGTTTTACCCAGCTCTGACAGATATCCAGCAAAACCAACAGTGCCACCTGTTCCTTAACTGGGTCTCAGAAGGGACAGATTATTTTCTCCTTAGAAACATATCTAACAACTTTCTCTAAAAGCAGTTGCAATTCAAAATCTCTCATGCTTATTCATAAAGTCCAAACCTAAAAGACAGTGTATGATGTGCCATGTTTTTATGCCTAGTATCTACCAACATTTAAACACCGCTCTTGACTGTACCTTGCATTTCCTACACAGATGCTTCTCCTGTTCTTCTTGGTGACTTTTGATAAAACTTAATTGTCTTTTTTGACAAGAGTTTAACTGTGAAGCTCACTAGCTGGGTAAACCCCCAGGAAGAATGCAGGCATGCACAGTCATCTAGCTTATCCTAGATGTTTTTCACTTACCTTATGTGTATGGTCTGAGGTCACACATACAATGGACTGGAAACGGCTATGACACGTTGGACCGTCTTCAAGGGTCTTTCACACCCAACCTGCATGTGCATAGTGGCCATTCACCAGAGGTTTCAAGATCTTACTGCTGGGCTGGGTTGCCACACATCCAAAAAGTCTGTCAACCAATTAAATATAACTTTTCTGGACATATTAAGAGGAGGTAGCTGGGAAAAATCAGGTAGCCCTAGAGTTCCTCCCTCCCCCTCCTCAGATGACGATGACCTTCACCAAAATATTCTTATATGTATACACTTCAAAGAGAAAATAAAAGAATGGATTCTCTTCTTCCTTGTGCCCCCACAAGCAAAGTGGAAAAGAGAACAAAAGCATGTTTTGTGTCTAAAAGTAGCTAAGTCATTGCATAGAAACACCTGTCCAGGGAGCCTAGGAGTGTCCCCAAGAGACCAGTTTTCAAGGCACCATCTCCTAAATGCAGGAGGGAAAGGAAAGAAAATATAATAAAAAGGTAAATATACAACATGCACTTGAATGTCATTGTATAAAGTGCTAAGAAAGAAAGTCAAGGAAGGTGCTTTGACGAGCAACAAGAATAAAAGTGAGGTGCAGCTAATGAGAATCAGAGGCCTCACATGACCCAAAGGCTGTAGGAGCCTTATTGGGCCCAGAGGGGCGGCCACTCTTCCTCTGTAGCACCAGAGATGCTTTCCAACAGCACAAGCGTCTGCTCTGAGCTTATGTTGTGTCAGGGCAGAGCAGGTTTTTTGCAATGTTAAACTCTGTTCGTTTTCACATACTTTCCCTAAAATCATGGGTTATGAAAAATTTGGGCTAGAAACAATCTACAGAAGGAGATTTTTCTACCTCTCAGTATACAGTTACACTATATAGCTCATAAATTCCTCTCTGATTAATCACATTTTTGGAAAATATAAGCTGCTTATCTGTGCAATAAGCTTGATTTCAGCTATTTTAATCATATAATTGCTTTTCTCCTTCACCAAGGAAAGCATTGTTCCAAATTATATCATAGTTTGTTGTATTTTATATTAGTCCTACTAGGATATTTTGCAGTTCACCCAGAGCAAATACACATACCCACACTGTGTCATACACAGCTTGATTCTGTCACTTAACCAAACTGGCTTCATTGACTTCAGTGGAGAGAATAGAATCAAGCTCATTTTACACATATATAAATATGAAAATATAAATATATAAAAAAATATATATACACACTATAGATATAAATATTTTTTAACCCCAAATCTAGTTGGGGTTTTTTTGTTTGTTTTTTTTTAACTATAAATAAGAGAGAAATCTGATATCACCTACATTTTGTATCAGAGTGAAAACATTTGCTGGACTATAAGTGTGTGGTAAGAGACATTAAAATATAATAGCACAGTAGGCCAACTTATACCAATTGCTTCACAGTGGGACTATTGTCATTCAAGTACAAGTACTAAGTTAAAGGGCAATAAATAGTATATTAGGTCTATTACTGCAGGCATTTTAGCTACAGTAATATCTACTGGCATTTCTTGTGTTGTTATTAAAGTAGATTATATTTTGGTAACAATGTGCAAAGCAGGAACATGAACAGTTTCTTTCTGAATGAAGCATTATTCCACATCTTTTACTCACTAGGATTTCAGATGAGTGGGCAAATAAATAACAAGGCAGAAAAACCTTTTTCTGCAGAACCAGAGACTAGGAATCACAGAGGCTCTGCAATAATCATTACAAAATGCAGACAGGCCCCAGGACACAGCACCTGCAGCTGGAGGGCAGGTGGAAAAGAAAGAGGAGAAAAAAACCTGCAAGAAACACACAGAGAGAAAGAAAGAAAGATGGAAGAGAGAAACCCTAACACCTTTTGCAAAAGAAATGGTGACTTTTCAGATGTGCTGAAGATCCTTCAATTCAGAGTATCTGCTAGGAAATGCAAACATTGATGATGGCATGGTAGCCACTGGTGGTTTTGATAAGTGCGTCAAATATTATATTTAATTTTGAAATGTATGAGAGGGGACATATAGGAAGAGAGGGTCAAGCCTGCCTGCAACTTCTGAGCAGGAAGAAGGGGATTCCTATTACAGGATGAAGCTGGTTAAACCCAGTGCTGCTGTTTCTGTTCAAATCTCTTGTTGTTTTTTGACAGTATTTGTGACCACAATGGCATACAGATATTCTTCAGCACTCTCCTTTCAAAAGCAGTAAGAGAAACAAACCCAAAGGCTAGATCTTAGCTTTTGGGCTTGCCAGCATCGCAGGTGCAGCAGAGAGAAAGCTGTTAGTGAAGGAGGCCCAAAGTCTCAGTTAGCTGAACTTAAACATTTTATGCATGGATCACAACTTAGATTTTCATTTGTCTATCTGTAAAAGATTGATGAGAGTTTTCATCAGTAAGGAATAAAATTTGTTCTGATTCTGGATAAGGGTACAACAAATCTTGAGATTTCCTGAGTAATGTATCATTTTTCACCATTTAAGGTTATATATTTAATCCAAGAAATAGGCCATGGAATATGCTAGAATATCAAGCTGCAGTATAAAGAAAATAATTGGTAATTTGCTCAATGACCCAGAACAACTGGTCAAGAAGCACTGAAAATTGCATATGTGATTTTTTTTTTTTAAAGATGGCATTACACAATAGTCAAGAAGTATTTAAAAAAATACTAAGACCTACCTTGTGCTTAGAAAAGCAACTTTTAGACTGAGTCCAAGCTACAGCTAAACATACGTTTTGTAAACAAATAGAAGCACAGCTACCTTCTCTGTGCAGAAGCCACAAGATTTACTGTCTCTCCTCACCCAGACATTTGTCATCAGAGACATCCCTCACTCCACATGTCCATGTTGTCATCCCCAGGGAACCTACGAACCAAGGTGGCAAGGGTCTGTGGTCTCTCTTCCTTGCAGTGGGGCATGCATTGTCACCAGCATCTGACGAGCCTGCAGATTATCATCAGGAATAGGAAGGTGAATCTGGAGAATAATAGCCCTATATGTCAGAGAGCTTCTGGATAGTTTAGAGCTCGATGATGGTGATGATAGGGTGGAGCGTCTATGGGTAAGAATCAGGGGGAAGGCCAACAAGGCAGATATTGTGGTGGGAGTCTGTTACAGACCACCCAACCAGGATGAGGAGACTGATGAACTATTCTATAAGCAGCTGGGAGAAGCCTCACGATCGCTAGCCCTTGTTCTTGTGGGGGACTTCAACCTACCGGATGTCTGCTGGAAATACAATACAGCAGAGAGGAAACAGTCTAGGAGGTTCCTAGAGCGTGTGGCAGATAACTTCCTGACACAGCTGGTGAGTGAGCCAACTAGGGAAGGTGCCCCGCTGGACCTCTTGTTCACAAACAGAGAAGGACTTGTGAGCCATGTGATGGTTGGAGGCCGTCTTGGGCAGAGTGATCACGAAATGATAGAGTTTTTGATATGTGGAGAAGCAGCGAGGGGGGTCAGCAAAACTGCCACCGTAGACTTCTGGAGGGTGGACTTCGGCCTGTTTAGGAGACTGGTCGACAGAGTCCCCTGGGAGGCAGCCCTAATGGGCAAAGGAGTCCAGGAAGACTGGACATTCTTTAAGGAGGAAGTCCTAAAGGCACAAGAGCAGGCTGTCCCCAGGTGCCGAAAGACGAGCCGGCAGGGAAGACTGGCCTGGCTGACTAGAGAGCTCTGGCTCGAACGCAGGAAAAAGAGGAGAGTCTACGACCTCTGGAAGAAGGGTCAGGCAACTCAGGAGGACTACAAAGGTGTAGCAAGGCTGTGCAGGGAGAAAATTAGAAGGGCCAAAGCTGAGCTAGAGCTCAATCTGGCTGCTGCTGTAAAAGACAACAAAAAATACTTCTTCAAATACATTAGCAGCAAAGGGAGAGCTAAGGAGAATCTCCAGCCCCTAGTAGACGGGGGAGGGAACACAGTGATCAAGGATGAAGAAAAGGCTGAGGTACTTAATGCCTTCTTTGCCTCAGTCTTTAATAGCAGGGCCAATTGTTCTCTGGGTACCCAGCTCCTGGAGTTGGAAGATAGGGACGGGGACCAGAATGGAGCCCACATAATCCAGGGGGAAATGGTTAGCGACCTGCTGCACCACTTAGACACTCACAAGTCTATGGGGCCTGATGAGATCCACCCGAGAGTACTGAAGGAACTGGCAGATGTGCTCACCAAGCCCCTTTCCATCATTTACCAGCAGTGCTGGCTAACTGGGGAGGTCCCAGTTGACTGGAGATTAGCGAATGTGATGCCCATCTTCAAGAAGGGCCGGAAGGAGGACCCAGGGAACTACAGGCCTGTCAGCCTGACCTCGGTAGCAGGGAAGCTGATGGAGCAGATCATCCTGAGTGCTATCACGCGGCATGTAGAGAATAACCAAGGGATCAAGCCCAGCCAGCACGGGTTCAGGAAAGGCAGGTCCTGCTTGACCAACCTGATCTCCTTCTATGACAAGGTGACCTGCCTAGTGGATGAGGGAAAGGCTGTGGATGTTGTCTATCTAGACTTCAGTAAAGCCTTTGACATGGTTTCCCACAGCATTCTCCTGGAGAAACTGTCTGCTCACGGCTTGGACGGGTGTACTCTTCGCTGGATAAAGAACTGGATGGATGTCTGGGCCCAAAGAGTGGTGGTGAATGGAGTTTACTCCAGTTGGTGGCTGGTCACAAGCAGTGTTCCCCAGGGCTCTGTGTTGGGGCCAGTTCTGTTTAATATCTTTATCAGTGATCTGGATGAAGGGATTGAGTGCACCCTCAGTAAGTTTGCAGATGACACCAAGTTTGCGGGAGTGTTGATCTGCTTGAGGAGAGGAAGGCTCTGCAGAGGGACCTAGACAGGCTGGATCAATGTGCCGACGTCAATTGTATGAGGTTCAACAAGGCTAAGTGCAAGGTCCTGCACGTGGGCCACAGCAACCCCATGCAACGCTACAGGCTTGGGGAAGAGTGGCTGGAAAGCTGCCTGGCAGAAAAGGACCTGGCGGTGTTGGTTGACAGCTGCCTGAATATGAGCCAGCAGTGTGCCCAGGTGGCCAAGAAGGCCAATAGCATCCTGGCTTGTATCAGAAATAGCGTGGCCAGCAGGACTAGGGAAGTGACTGTCCCCCTGTACTCAGCACTAGTGAGGCCGCACCTCCAATACTGTGTTCAGTTTTGGGCCCCCCATTACAAGAGAGACATTGAGGTGCTGGAGCATGTCCAGAGAAGGGCAATGAACCTGGTGAAGGGTCTAGAGCACAAGTCTGATGAGGAGCGGCTGAGAGAACTGGGGTTGTTTAGCCTGGAGAAAAGGAGGCTGAGGGGAGACCTTATTGCTCTCTACAACTGCCTGAAAGGAGGTTGTAGAGAGGTGAGGGTTGGTCTCTTCTCCCAGGTAACAAGTGATAGGATGAGAGGAAACGGCCTCAAGTTGCACCAGGGGAGGTTTAGACTGGATATTAGGAAATTTTACTTCACTGAAAGGGTTATCAAGCATTGGAACAGGCTGCCCAGGGAAGTGGTTGAGTTGCCATCCCTGGAGGTATTTAAAAGACCTTTGGATGAGGTGCTTAGGGACACGGTGTAATGGTGGTCTTGGTAGTGTTAGGTTTACGGTTGGACTTGATCTTAAAGGTCTTTTCCAACCTATACGATTCTGTGATTCTGTAATAAAATCTCCAGCAGACAAGAGGAGACTGGTGCCCTAAAGTGGAGGGCGAGTAGCGCTCAGCGCAGCTGTGCAAGGATGAAGGGGTTGTTTCAGCAACACTGCTAAGGACGATAGCCAGTACCACAGAACAACATGGGGAGCTGGCCAATGCTCTCAGTCTGCAAGAGATGCAGGCATCTCAAAACTGCCTTTCGTTCCTCCTCAGCATAAACACTCACTTCTGAATTTTCAGTCAAGTATAAATTCTGGAGGTAGTAAACAAAAGAAAACATCAACAAAAAGCACTTTGAACGGTAAAAGGACTTAATTGAAGTGTTTTGTATTTGTGAGTACAGACTATTTTTTTGGGGGGGTCTTTACAACTCATTTGATGATATAAAAAGCAAAAGGAACATCTTGTCCTTCTTGAACAATATTTCAGTTCTGTGTTTTATTCTTAGAGTAAACAGCTGCTTAATCAGCCCTGGCTGATTAAATCCACTTCTATAGGGCAAAAATTTTCACAAATCTAAAAATAACTTTCACCTGACACAGGCACAGTAGTGTGTCTTAGGATATTCTGTTTTCAAGGAAGTTATTCAGTGTCAGATTAATCTGTTATTAACCCATAATTGTTTGCTATGTAGGAATGAACATGCTTTAACCACTTATGTCCCTAATATTGCTATATGGAAACTTCAAAATTTGTGAAATTAAATTTGTAACTCTTAATAGCAGGCTAAAATTAGTATGACCCTCTTCACAAGCTATGAAAATATGTGAGCTGCCCCATTAGAAAGTGACTCCGAAAAGGGAAAACACTTGAAAATAAACAAACATTAAGAGCAAAATTCCCAATATCTGAAGATATTTGGTCTTTATAGATGCTGTCAGGGACATGAGGCATCTGTTTTCATTTAAGCATTGGGAAGTGGCATTTATCAGCCACTTGTGGGTGTTGCTCACTGTTATGAAACGGCTTTTATTAGTCCAAATATTAGAAACTATAACCAACACAGCTATGATAGAGTCTGCAATCTTGCTTTATGTACCACCTTCAAACTGAGATCCTAAAGAGCCACTGACCTTCACAGGCCATGGGGCAGAAAGCTGAGATGCTCCACTCACATGCCACAGAACAAGCAGCACGGGGAAATGATGAGTTCTTAACATCTCCTACAAAACAGAGAACAAACTTCAAGGGTGTATTTTTAGTGCCCTGAGGTCAGGTCACTGGAGGTTTCCTGACCAGAGTGTAAGAGTACAACAAAACAAGAAAAGGTAGCTGATGAAATACTGCAAAATACTTTCAACAGTGGCTTTTCAGATTAGATTTTTAATGAGATGTGTAGAAGGCAACTCATTCATCTCTTGTCAGAATGAAGCAACTTCTTCAGTTGTTGCTAATTGCTTCCAGCAGTAATGCCCAGCACAGTATTGCAAAAGCACAGAAAATCTGGGGGTTTAAAGAAAATGAGTTATTTCCATGCTTAAAATGAAAGGAGGTGTAAGGTTGTATACAACTTTTTTTGTATTTTTTTTAAACCAAATAAATAATAGTCAGAGGGGGAAAAGATTATCTACTTATCTTGAGAGTTTTGTTATTACTGCTTATAATAGAAGACCAGTTCCTGAAACATTTGTTCCCTCTTTTTCATCCTCACTCAAAGTTGCCATTTAACACTAATGATCTGAAAGGTCCTGTTGCCTTCACAGTCAATATTTCCCTTTCATAGCTCCTTGCTTGCCCCTGTAATAAATCACAAAGCTAGCATTTTTGCCTATCTACATTCCTAGCTATAGATATTAAAGAACAGTGAGAGCGGAGCTGGACAACTCACTTGTGTATAGCAATTGCAAGGACCACCATTTGTTGCTAATGGGAATGGGTAAATAATTACTTTACATAATTGGCAGTTATTCACAATTCAAAGGGACCAGACTGAAATGGAGTGGAGGGGGAGAGGTCTCCATGGGAGTGTCTGCAGCTAAATGGATTGTTTATACGAGACTTTAAATTATCAGAGTGCCACAACATTTTTTTTTTTCTGGAAAATACAGTTGCTTTGGAGATCATTATCACTGTATGAGAATGCATCATTTTGTGATGAAATTATGTTTTAGAAAAATGAAACTAACATTTTGATTGAGTTGAGCCATTTGGTCTTAGATATCTTACTGTTCACAATACCTTTTAAAAAAATACAGCATTTCTTAAGAGAACAAAAACTTTTGATTCATTGAAATGCAACACTTCAATTTAACTGGGTTTTTAAACTGGCTGAACTTCTGAACAAATATTCCAATTTTCAGCCAGTACTTGTGACAGAACAGTAACCACATGCATCACCTGACCGATACCAACAGAAGAAGATATTAGCACCTTCTAAAGTCACGTTGGTCACTGTTATTCAGACTGTACCATGCTTACTGCTTAAGGACGAGCTAGAGTAATTTGCCTCCTGCAAGTACAGGAACATGATTTTGGTTGCCAAAATGCAAATCAACTTGCACAATACTAATGAGTTTGCATTTAACTATTTTCCTTGTAAAATTTTTCCATGATGAATGTATTAATTTGTTAAACATGTGAAGGATACAAGACAAATGTGACTACTTTTAGGCAACTTTAAACCACGTTAGTTCAAAGCCCCATGAATAATTTTTTCATATGCTAGTTTAAAAATTGTTCTTTTTATTATACATGAACAGCATTTTTCTCCCCATTTACAATTTCTTTAGGATAGGAAGCCAGGTCTCAAGAGGGGCTCTAGACAATTTTTTTTTTTTTAATAAATACTATATTGTTGAGACCTATTAAATAGCTAACTGGAGACAGGTTAGTTTTTACAGCATGTGAATGCAGAGCACTGATTTACAGGTGTCATCTACTGTACTCTATCTTTCAAATCAGCTTTGTCACTTCCTTTAAATTTGCACTACAAATTCATACTATTACCCACTTTCTGAAGCAGTTAGCCAATACGGCCTGGCAAAGCTGTTCCTGTTAAGATGAAAAATAGATTATGGAAGTCAGGTATATCATTTGGTGTAATCTTGTTTATTTACAGAAAATAAGCACAAAGTGCAGGTTCCTTGAGCAGGGTAGGAAAAACAAACAGCAGGTAGTTCAGCATCTCAGATAAACCTACATCTGCTGCTCAGGCAAGCTCCACGGTTTGAGGAGTCTCTCTGTTCCCCTCAAGACAATTCTCTTATTTCCTGTCCTGACTCCCCCTGCCTGGTGAAGAAAAGAAAAAACAAAAAACCAGAAAAACACCCCCCCCCCCCCCCCCAACCGCACACACACACAAAAACCAACAAAAGAAAAAGCCCAAACTCTTTACACCATTTCTATTAATTCAAAGTGTTAATTTGATGCACCAAATGCAGAAAATATGGCTAAAAGAAACTCAGAGATGAAGGTTCAGTAAAAGGCAGATAAAGTGGGAAGGCAAAATGAAGTAGGCAGATGTGAAATTTAACCAAATCAGAGCTGTAGAAAACAGAGCTTTAGTGCAAAGATGGACAGAAAGCCAGAATACATGGACAAAGACCATGGACAAGGACAGAACAAGTAGTAAGAGAATTTAAAACAAAACAAAACAAAAACAGGTCTAGTGATGAAGTGAGGAAAGAAGAAATAGGGTAGCAGTAGAAGTTGATAAGGGAATGAAAACTTCTGAAAGCAATGGAAAAGGTAGTGCATGAACTGCAAGACTAAATAAGAAGTGAACTTGTAAGAGCAGCAAAGGAATAAAAAAATAACTCTGGGTAGCAAAAGCACAAAACATTGCTGACGTGGGAGGGGTGAGTATTGGCGATTATTGATGTAAGTGAGCTTATGAAAACAGGTAAGGACAAAACATTGAAAGGCAGGTGAGAAAGCAAAAGCAACCTAGACAAGTGTAAACAAAATGATAAAAGGAATGAATGGATTTGATGTGTCGTGGAATATGAGACATTCCTCAGCTTATCTCTAGAGTGAAAGGCAATACCCTTGTTTACCGTGAGGAGCAAGGGCACAGCATAGTTCCTATTGTAGGTTTTTGTGGGGGGAAAAAAAAAATTAAGAAACTCTGTGTGACTTTCTGTAAATGGTACTTGCATGCCTGAAGTCTGCAGCAGTTCCCATAAGACTTGTAGTAAATACATAGAAGGTTATGAAAAAAAGGAAAATTAAAATGATCAATACTGTTTAGAATAACTTTCCTTTCCAGACTGGACAGATTGTCTCAGCCTTTGTTGTTATTTTATTATTTTACATAGTCTACTGCAGTGCTATTACTGCTTTCCACGATCAAGGATTTAAATAATCAGGGAAAAGCATACAGTTATAACTCAATGAAGCATTTACAAAACTGAAAGCCTGAAACCCTCTGCAAGTTGTTCACAGAGTCAGTTTAGGTATCATTTTGAATACATAAACATCAATTTGCACAGGAAACACACCCTCTATAGATACTGAGGCTCTCACACAATGGCCAAACAGTCTGTAAAACCTGGGGCTTGAATTTGGTTTTCTAGAAATGTATTTTGCATCTCAAAGAGAAATAAACATCCACATAGTAAGAATTAAATGATTGCCCTTTTTAATGCTATTTATATAAAAGACATTTTTGCCTTTTAATACAAGAGATGAAGATGTCCAGTTACTGGCCAAATTATATCCCCTGACTCTTGACACATTACAGAAAGTGCTTTTTTACCCATAGACTGCTCCCAAGTCTGACGGAACCAAAATGAAACAAAAATAGACCAAAAAAGAAACTCTGTTCTTACCAGAACCAGTTCCAGTTGCTGAATGACTAAACATGAGGAGCAGTCTCAGCTGGAGAGAGCAAGTTAAATTAAGGAAGGGAAGCACAGGTGCTTTTTAGTAGGAGAGGAAAATTCTTCAGGTATGTAACCCAAAGATAGTGTTAAATTTTGTTTCCAAAAAAAGAACATTCCCAGACTGTGAATGGCTCTTAGGTGTAGTGAGACGCCTGGAGGAAATAAAAATGTTTTGGTTTAAAGTCCTTTCCTGAAGAGAAGCGTTTACCCTTAGCAATTAAGAATCAGCAGTAGACAACTATTCCTGTAATATCTTTGGGTGGTTTTATAACACACCCTGGAGAAAGGCCTTGATATATTAAAATATAGAGATGTGCAGTAATAGCAGTATGGCATCACTATTATTGCAACTACAGAATAAAAGCTGTAAGAGTCTTTCTCTTTCAATTTTTAGTTCATATAGCCAGATACATTGTTTTGCAATTATTCATGCTGGCAAACTAAAGGGAAGCTTTCTTCCTCAGAAAGCTGTGGGACAAAGTAGGCAGAGCCTTAGGCGAGACTGGATGACACCTCACCCAAAGTCTGAGTCAGAGGAACATGGACTAGGCTCAGCAGAATTCTACTGTTAAAATAGTCTGCCAAAGAAGAAAAATGGACTTAACATAATGTAAAAGCAGTAAAAATTTTCTTATATGAAAAGTAAAACTTTTCTTATATGACTTGACTCTGAAAGCACGCAAGGGAGAAGAAGGCAGATAGTGAGATGTGCCACACACTTCTGTCCAGTTTTTCCTGCTTTGTACCAGCAAATGCAAAAAGTGACAGCATGCTGCTGGAAACCAGTTCCAGCATTCCCATAATTAGATTTTAATGGACTTAGATCTTAATTTGCATAGAAAAAATATGCTAGTTTATTTAAAATAAAAGAAGAGAACAGCTATGGACTCTTAACTCACACTCACTGAGCCAATGCTCGGTGTGGTTTAAGAAGTTACTTCCTGCTGCTGCGAGGAAGTGCCGCACAGTGAGGGTCCGCAGGCAGAGCATGTGCCCGCCTCGTCGCTCTCAGCGCATTTTCCTGCAAAATCACACAAATTGGCAGTTTAAGCTGCACTGTGATTTGCAGGGGCTGAGGCACAGGCACACGGTCCCTCCTGCTTGACACAGTCATAGTTGGAATAGGGAAGGGCAGGCATCAGGGTGGGGGGGAAGATCCTCCTCCTCAGCAAGATGACTAACTGATGAAAAGTCAGAGCCCAGCAAACTGTGGGCTTTTCTTCCACAAAACCCAAGGAAAAGGAAAAAAACCCCAACAATCCTTTGCTTACTTTGTTATGGGTAGCTTCAGTTCTAGTTTCTTAGATGAGAAAACATCAGAGGCTTTCCTTTGCTTGCAAAAAGCTATTAGCCTTTCCCTGGCAGCTGCCACCTCTGAGGTGGAGGAAAGCTCACGCCTTTTGTATGTGACATGCTCCAGCTCCACAGCCTTTAAAGATTTCAAAGTCCCTGAAAGTGAAGTGCAACAGTGCTATGACACAAGCAGCAGAAAATCGAGGTGGCAAATTTTTAGATCTACCTCCTTTGTATTGGGCAATGCAAGAAAACCAAAAAAACCTTCAGAAACCTAAAACCTACTGTTCTTCAGCAAACATGATGCATTCGCTGTTCTCATACAGCAGTCAAAATGTTATCTGAAGTACATGAAGGGAATCTGTTCCAAAGAGCTCCAACCTCCTACTAAAAAAACCCTGGCATTACATAAAATGTCACTTGTTTCTTGTTTTGTTTTTTTGCACAAATCTCAGAAAACATTTGATCTTTCTGATAAGCTGGATATCCTGACTCTGTGAATGCTGGAAAATGTGTTTATACCCAAATTTCTTATGTTCCTCAGCATGCTTTCCTGTGCCATGTGTTTTATGCTGACTTGTCTCAAAGTCTTTCTTCATTATTTGGATTCAGAGTGGTTACTTTGAGTTAAAGCTTAACAGGGTAGTTTCATATGGTTTGTATTCCTACATCACCCAAGTCTGTGTATAACAGATTTATTTGAAAAAAGCAAGGCAGTAATTATTTAGCAAATTAATCTGTGCAGCCCTGGCATCAGCAGTTATGGTGAAACTGCAAGACTCTAACAAAATAGTAAAAGAGCACGTTTTCCTTCTAAAATTCCAAACCAAATTATGGTGTGCAGCAAGTAATCAAACCCCAGTTTATCTTATTACAAAGCTTAATCTGGCTTGGATGTCAAATTAAATTATCATTTGCCTTTCCAGCAAGAAATAACTGTCTTTGAACTATCCGACTACAGATTATGTTTTGCAGCCTTTACGTTCTTTTTCTCCCTCTCTCTTTTCCCCTGAATGAAATCAAGTGATGTCTTACATCAGTGGCAGCAGCAGCTTTGGCTTTCTAAATTTGCAAGTTTCTAAATTTAACAATGTATTCTGGATGGGATGGGCTATTACACTTCTGCATGTCTTACTAATAAAGATGACTATTTTCTGAAAAATCTGCTTCTATCTGTAAAGGATAAAGCTAAGCTTTCTCTTACTCAGCCTCCATGGACAACTGATCAGAGAATAAATAGGTTGATGTTTAAGGAAGGTTATTCTCAAGAAACCAACATCCTCTGTTTCTCCCCAGTTTATGTGGGTCCCCTGATGACCTCTCCATTTTGCTGGCACAGCTGTACAGATCTGCCCAGTTCATTTGCCTCCCCTAGGCAATAAAGTTTTCCCCACAATGTTCCACATTGGGATTGGTGGTTTAGTCCTTTGTGTGAATAGGCTCCACACCTAACACTTTGGGCCTGCGGAGACCCGGGTAAGTCGGACTGCTACACTCTGCAAACTCTTCAGCAACACCGTTCAGCAAGTGCTTCCTGTCAGATGGCCTTGGAGATGTCACTTCCACCTGCCTTAGTTTTCTTACCTGGAAAACTGGTAAAATAAGACTACTGATCTTTGGAGAAGATCAACAGTGCTATCTATTAGTGGAGTCTTCTTCTCTTATTATTCATATTACTCAGAAAACAATGGGAATTTTCTGGCTAGCTGGATTTTCTCCATGCTGGCCTGGCCATCTGGAATTGGGGCAGCCAAGAGGGACATCAGTGCTGTGCCATGATGGGAATGCTCTGACCACCCTCCCAGGAATGGCTTTGAGTCCATACTTCTGGGCAAGGTTTGCTGAGAGGTATAAAATACTCTGGCTTTCTGTTCTGAGTCTAGATGGATTATTGGTGAAAACACATGGCTGTTCAAGGAGGGGGTGAAAGAATCAGAAAGCAGATTTATATTTGGCAGCTGGAGTTGAATCTGCCAGGGCAAAGGCACAACCTTAGTCTAACATGTACTGAACTTCTAGATCTGAAGCAGATTTCTGAGTTCTGCCTTCCTCATTGTAGACTTAACAAATGACTTGATCCTTTGGCTACTGTACAGCAAGAAGATAGTCTTGGGATATTAAACAGATAAAGGATCTGAGGCAGAAGTTTTCTTCAGATTTTCAGATCAGCTTTCTTGGTTTCTCCCAACCACTGCTGTGTTGTCTGCAGTTTCTGAATGTTTCTTCTCAGAAATGCCCCCAGGAAAAGTACCAGATAAATGCATGTTACTTTTATGTTGATTTATTGTGATTCTTTTTTTTCCCCCCAAAAGAAATATCACTTTGCTGCCTGGCATTCAGTCCTGTGCTTCTGAACATCAAAAGTTCTACTTTAGCCTCCTGGCTTCAGCAGCTGAAAATAAAACCAGATAGGAAGGTGACTAAGCAGGCAGGTGCAGTAACAAAAATGTAGCTCCACTTTCTCCTCTGGCTCTGTTTTATGTCTCCATGATTTTTGTATTATTTCTAATTTCTCTGTGAATTATTCTTTGCACATCTAAACAATTAGGGGGAAAAGGGTGATTGCTTACTGTCATCCCCAGTTTTTAGTGGTAACTGTCAAATGTGGAACCCAGCAGTACCAGCTCTGCTAGAGGCATGTGAGCAAGCCCCTCTTTGCTAAACCTATTAGTTTTTTCTTTGCTTCTGGCCCAGATCCAGTGAAAGGCACACATGGAGCCAGACTAGCCATTCTGTCTTTTTCCATCTGTGATGCAGAAAGAGGTCTCCTCAGTAAGAAACCTTTATATTGTCTCTACTTAATTTGGAATAACAGAAAAAAAAATTAAATGCTGAGGAGGGTGAGGGCTTCTCATGGAAAGCAACCCTGACCTCCAAAGCCTTTCTACAAAAGCTGCTGCTATAAAGTCTGCCTGACATGATGGTGGTGAAGACTGCAAATTTCCCTCTTTGAGAAACTTCCACATCATCCAAGAAACAGGTCAAAAACAACTCGTCCTGTTCACTTTAGGCTATCAGTTGCAACTCTTGAAGCTGTAACACAACACCTGAATAAATATTTTTTGAAAGTTTTCAGTGCTCCTGAAACTACTGTAGGATTTCTGCCACAGGGTAGTTTTGTGTTTAGCTCACTGTCAGAAATTCCTGGTCACCAGCCCTCTGAAAATTGCAGCTTCCATATGAACTTGTCAGGCTAAGGAAGGCTGGTGGCTACCAGCAGGCATAGCTGCTGATAGGCAAAGAAAGACCTTGAATATCTGAGAGGTTAATGGGTGTGCTAACCACCAGAAAAAGCATTTTAGCCTCGTACAGAGCAGGATGGGTGAAACGGCAGGAACATTATCCAGAGCTTTAGAACCGGATGAACAGAAGTTGAGCCACAGGATCCATGGGTTTCTGGGGCTGGGGCTGCAATGCGGCAGCTATGCTTTTGAGTTTTGTCTGTCGGGAAGAAACAAACAAGCAAGAAACCACTAGCAGGAAAATCCAGGAAAACAAGGAGAAAATTTGAGATGCACTGGTACGATGATGCTGAGAGGGAGCCAGAAAACTGAGCCAGCTTGGAGTGCTGGAAAAAGAAATTGCCTCTTATTTATTTTTATTGTGTTGAGGGAAACAAAAATTTGTATACGTTCCCTAGAAAGAAGAAGGATTGCATGCAAGCAATACTTGACTACATCATGAGTTTCTCTTTCTATACAGAAACAAGTCAGCAAGACCCTGAATATTGGCTAATCATTCATGCTAACATGTTTGGGGTAGATTAATGAAGAACGTGCTCTGTGAAATCTCATTGTGTTACATTGTGTTACATGGTGTTTTGCACCTTTTTTGATTTCTAAAAGTGCCCAGTGAAGGCATTCACCCTAGTAAAATGAATTTAAGACTACCAGTAATATGTCTGCTTTTCTTAGTGTTTGCAGTCCCTTAGAGCAATCCGTAGACTTTCTAAACAACTGTGATTGGGAGATAAAAATAAACAATGTATGCTTGTGACCAGCTGCTATCAAATATCTTTCCATGTGTATTTCAATGATACTTACTGAAAACTTCTTAACTCATAAGCAGAGTGACAAAGCTAGCTTTACCTGATATTTCAATTTTTTAATATACATGTTTGTGTTTTAGCACAGCACTTCTTTTTTCTTCCATTACAGAAATTTCTTAGGCAACTCTTGCCCTACACATTGGAAACAATGCATGAAAGAAACATGTGTGAAGATGACTTCACATGGCTCAGAGAAGTTGACATCACCACATCCTCCCAAAAGCAAAGGCAACAAAAGTTAATGATATTTATCTTCTGCTTTCACACAGAAATATCCCGGAAGACTGCAGAGATTACATATAGAGGGACCATTTCACTGAAATTCATTCACCTCTGTATCATCTCTGTGCTTTGCAATGCTCCCATTATGTGCATTAATGGACCAATAAAACATTCTTTGGTATGCTTTAATACTACAGAATATTTTTTCCTATGGTAGGTCCCAGCTGAGTGAAATGATTCATCTTGCTATTTCTTTTGGATGTTTCAAGATGTTTATTTTTTATTTTTGACACTTTTCAGCATAAGCTGCTCAGGCAGATATCTCAGCTTGTGAGCATCTTGAAGATAACAGCTGTGTTCTTTCGTTCTATAAAATAATCAGGTCACTAACAGCTGTGCATCCTGATGATCACAAAGAAAATGCTTTCTTACGAAGTATGTCTCAGAATACTTTAAAAATAACACTGAGATTACTCCATAACCCAGACGTATTTGAACTTGATTCACTATACCATCTCTTTAATCATCCCCTTGACAGAGAAGGATTTAAACATTTAGTTGTACCAATGGTCTCTGAAAAGAAAAGTGGGAAATCATATTGACCTGATCCAGTTTCTATGATGTATATGTTTTTAAGTTCAAGCAGATGAACAATTCTGCTTAAGTTGAAGAACCCACTCGTGCTTAATTTTCAGCATATGTTTTAAAAGCTTTGAGTGGGAATATAATCTTCAGACATTTCTTTCACTGTCAGCTTTTCCCCT
The DNA here is from genome assembly GCF_034638445.1 of Ciconia boyciana. Lineage (NCBI taxonomy): Eukaryota > Metazoa > Chordata > Aves > Ciconiiformes > Ciconiidae > Ciconia > Ciconia boyciana. Next base: position 104,940,212 of record NC_132935.1, on the reverse strand, counting down.
CTGGTGTTGGATTATGAAACAACTAGAGATTAGCTCTTTGTGCTGAGGTTGGATTCTATTGCCCTTACAGACTCTGAGCAACACCTTCTCTGGTGAGGAATTCATAGAAATCAGTGAGGTCAAGGGGTAGTCAACCTTGAAACTCTTTAATTGTAATTTTCAAAGCTTTCCAGGCTGATAAACAGGCTGCTGAGAAAACACTAACCCTTGCACAGAGTTTCAAGGGTGCAAGATTAAATTTTCTTGAGACAGAGTTTTTGTATGACACAGGCTGGAAATATGAACATAACCTCCTTCATAATTTTTAATGTCTCTTAAAAATATGTATTGAACATACTGAGAAAATCTAGGATGAATCCCTTCACTTCCAATTTATGTCTTCCCAGCACTTACTGTAGCAAGTAGTAAGCTATAATCATGGACAACTACAGTTCTCAGTATCCTGAAGGTTTCAGGACACTTAGCAGGACCTGGTTGCTGTTAGGCTATGAATTAAGGCAGATGTTGGCAGCTGTTACTTGCTTCTTCTCTGTTCTGACTTGGTCCTTTGCCTGTCTTCTCTGAGGTTGCTGCCTGAGAGGTACACAGTGGCTCTTCCTCTTCCTGTGTTCAGCCACTCCTTTGCTTTGTCAGTCTTGGATCTACTTTGCATTCCTGAAACATTACAGCTCCTCTGTCCCTTTAAAGGCCCGTTATTAGTTGAGTCACAGATTTCCATGTTCCTTGTGCTTTGGTTTCCTCTCTTTGACATATCTTGGATCTCCTTTACTTGTCCCAGTAATTTTAATTTACTCTTTTAATTACTGAATTTGCTCTGCAGTCCCTTACTTCCCTTCACTAGTCCCTTCACAGAACATCAGCTAATCTAAATCAGCAGAGCTCTCCTGATCCCAAAATGCTTTTTCTGGAATACTGCTGCCAGAGAGGAGGCTGTGGACCATCTACACTGGTGCATGTTGCTCTGGGAAAACAGTGCAACATCCAGTTTGTTTGTGGCAGTTTGGCTTCCAGAAGGTGCTGTAACCAGTGTGACCAGAAATGGGTAGGACATAGCAGCCCTGATGCTTTCTTTCAACCCCCCTCTGCCTCCCCCCACCTTCTCTCAGTTCTCTAACCTTCGCCTTTGTTGTAATTTCTACATTGTGAGCACAGAATTGTAGAGCATGGGATAGTTCAGGTTTGAAGGGGCCTCCTCCTCCCCAAAGCAGGGACAGCTCTGAGATCAGACCAGGTTGCCCAGGGCTCTTTCCAGTTGAGTCTTAAAAACCTCCAAGGATGGAGACTGTGCAACGCCTCTTGGTATCCCCTTCCAATGTTTAACTGGCTTAATAGCATCTTTCTTATCATCTTTCTGGCATGTTTCAGGACCTTGGTGTGCTTTGCTACCATTTATTCCCTTGCTTGGTATTTACGTGCCAACCTTAGTGTATCAACTGAGGGATATATTCTAAGCAGTACCTGACCTCTGCTAGTATTGAAATCAAAGGCAAAATCAAAGAGATTAAGGCTGTATCCATTGTAAAGAAAGGAAACGCAGTCTGGACCTGAATCAGCTTCTGCTATTACCCAGGTGTAATAATTTTTTAGCCTGATGTAGAATTGCTGGCTTTGCCTTTTCATTTAAAAACAATAAAAACCAAAATTTTCAAGCTGCACAAATGCAGTTTTCAAAAGAGACATTAATAAACATTTTTCTACATCTAGTGATGAATAAAAATATTTCTAAGCTTGAACCAGCATTTATTTAATTAAATATTAATTATCTTGTACTATTTCTAGTCAAATTAACAGCTATAGCAGAGAAGTGGAAAGAAGAGAGAACATTTTAGAGTCATGAGATACACCAACATTTCTTAAGGAACATTCTGATAAAAATAGAAAGAAAAAGAAAACATCATGTTAATAATGGCAAGGATGACCTTAACATTTTGGATGCTGAGACTGTCTTAGTCTTTACTTCTGTGGGGTAATACTTATTTTAGTGATCATTTGAATTTGCAAAGAGAAATAAAATAGTAGGGCAATGCAAGCTGGATTGAGGACAGAATTTTTTTTGTAAGACATCATGTTTTAACACTTTCAGCTGTGTTCAACAGCTGACTACTTCTGGAGTTATCTCACTGGATCTTAACTAGTAGTGGTGTAATGTACTATTGTATCAAAGTGATGAAGAAGCGTATTCAGTTAGTCTCTCACTGGAAGTGCGTAGCTTCCCAGTACTCAAATTAATTTCAGTCTGACTGTAGGAAAGCAAACACATCAGAACATGGCTTCAGACAGATTTTCTAAAATACAATGAGACAGATTTTGCCACTTTTACTTACTTTAAGTAGTATCTTGAATGAAGGTGGCAGGAAATGGCCATGTAGTACAGCTGTATTAACTAATTGTTTATCTGATTTCTGGCATTATTCTTCACATTTTCCCCTCCTCTGTCAAGCTTTTATAGTAAATGATTTTGAGTCATTTACTAACATCCAACTTCATGACTTTCAGAGTCATTATCTCTTTGTTGTAGTTGCAGTAATGCATTGTGCCTCTAAATTACAAGGCTAGATAGTAGTGTCCCAGATCTCTTTTTAATCACTGATAGTCGGTCTGGCAGAGTAGCTTCTGAAGGCACTTTATTGACAAAAAGTGGCATTTTAACACCTGTTCATCTTATTGCCCCATTCCCCTCTTTTTGCCTGCAGAGCTAAATGGAGGTCTCTTTTGGACGCTACTATTACAGTAAATGTTTAAATAAATAAATAAATAAAACAACCCAAATTATTCCAGGAAAGTGCCTGCATTTTCATCCTAATCAAAAATCCTATTGCAACTTGTTTGAACAAAGCTTTGTCTCTTTTCCTGCAGCACATCTATCTCATCTGGCATGGTTTCTGGTTCTGTGAGGTTACAGGTACTGTTAAAGTACCCCTGATTTTGGTGCGAGTTGATTATTTTATCAGTACTTGACATTGTAGCCTTTCCTTTTTTCCTTCAGTGGGCTTTGTCTCAAGCCCTGGAAAAAGGACCAACAAATGCTTCTTACACTTAGAGACTGCAATGTCAGTTTACAACGCCAAATGCATTATTTTTAGCAAATGTACATGACAGCTAGTTATCGGATCAGAAAACAAATCCCCCCTTAAAAGACAAATGCTATGGAAAAAGATGGGCATAGACTATCCAAATTACCATGGCGGTTTTCCACATGCCCCTTGTTGAGTCCTAGAGAGGCTCCAGCACAGGACTGCACCTCCCACCTCCCCTTGCCATCGCCTCTCCGGCTGAGGACAAGCAGTAGGGAGGGGAGCGAGTCCCTGTGATGCCCCTGGTACATGAACACAGAATCAAGCCCTGGGGAGCGCAGCTCGCCTGTGTGTGTGCCTCATGGATCGGCTGTGCCTGTGTCATTCCTAGCATGTCCCTCTAAGCATCTTCCTGAAGACCTACAGTAGCAGTCACTCAAAAATTTCTCCACAGAATCTAATCCATTAGAAACTTCCTTTCTGACGTCTAACCTAAATCTCCCTTTCAGCAATGTAGACATTATTATTTTGTCCCATTCATTAAGGGAGGTGAAGACCACCTGCAAAGCTCAGTCCATAGAGGAAGATGAGATAATCTAATGACAGCTCCCCTAAAGGCATATTTAAATGACTACAAATGTGCCGTAACCTATGTCCATCAGCTGCCCAGAGAAAGTCTTTGCTGCTTTGTGCTCAGTCTCTTCCTATTTAGTAGAGTTGAATGAGATTCATCTGCTTTTTCAAGGCTTCCCAACCCCTGGGTAGCAAGTCTGAAACATTAAAACTATATTCAGGAGATGAACTCCAAAAAATATCAGACAGGACATGAGATGAATAGGTCCTATATCATTCTGAAGAATAAAAAAGACTGTCGGTGTACTAAGCTTTTTAAATAAATACATTTTTAAAAAGGTCCAAATAAAAAGACCTATATATACATAATTTTTGATCTTACAGTTGGAGCCAGCTATGTTTTATGTGGCCCAGAAAGCTGCTCTCTGCATCTTTTTGTGGGATCTACCTCGTAGTGATTTCCCAACTTGAAGCTGCATTCCTGTGAGTGTATATAAATGCAGTTGTGTGTAAGAAAGCTTGGAAAACCACTGTCATAAGAAGAAAGTCTGCATTAAAAGTATTCAAAAAGTGAATCTGACAAATGCAGTATGTAAAGCTAGGAACCTTTTATTCACACCCTATTTCATCCTTAAAGAATGAAGCATCACAGTAGAGAAGCTTTATGGGAAGCAGTTTTAAGCTGGCATTGATGTTTTACTGTCTGGAAATCAATTTCAACCTTAGACAGTGGAGCTTCCAATTTTAGTGTCTGCTGCTGATAGAGATACGGGATCCTGACATATGAGTTCGGCCTGCAGGGACTCATGCAAGTAGTTAACTGCATGTTTTGTCATGATGCCCACAACATCTGTGAGATGGTACCTTGTGTACATGTCCTAGAAAGACTGGCACCATGCTGAACATCTTTTGTGAGGAGATAAGCCTCTTCCAGCCCAAAATGAATGGGCAACTGGTTCACTGATCTCATTTTTATATTTAAAGAACAAGTCTTGAAGCTTGCTGAGAATTCATGGGGTTGGACAAGTTTATCGCTGTGGATTCATAGGCATAAGCTGAGTAGTTGGAATTTCCAGATTTGCTCAACAATTCTGCTAAAACTACTTTTTATTCCCTAAAGCACGTAGCGTTTATTCTGTTTTTTCAGCAATGTACAACTATTGATTATGAGACAGCATGTACACAAAAATTCTACAACAAAACAAAAAAACCTACAATAAAACAAAAAGTCTGTCAGTTTAAGTTTACCAGAGGATCAGTACAAGGAATTTTGGAGCCCTTATTAGCTGAGCTCCACACACAGAGGTTAATTCAACTTGACCCATTGACTGACAGAGTGATAAATGGATTTAAGATGTAGTTCCATTATGTGCTTTCTTCTGTGGTGAATCCAGCATAGGAAGTCTCTGCACTCTCACCTGTATCTTCCATGGAAGCGACTTCTCCCCATTTTTGGACTACACTTCTCTGTTCCTTCAGCTGAATGACAACTGCTGGAGGGACCATTGGATCACTGGGTTAGGAGTAACGCTGCAAATCACAGCTTTTACTCTACTTCCATCATTGCACTGATGCCCCAATGTGGAGCCTAGGTCTCCAAGCACCGCAAAAGCCCAGCTGCAGAGAGGGTGAAATGCAGCTCTGGTACATTCAGACCTTCTTATAGCAGCTTCATCAGGGGAAACAGGGGAAATATACCCCTATGCCACCCCCTCAGGGTGCAGTCAGACTAGACAGCTGACCTCATCCTACAGTTTGCTCCTTTTGAATAGCATAGTCCTGCTCCCCTCTCCTTGGGTCCACCACCGTAGCTTCTTGCCTTCCCTGCCCTGTCCTCCATCCCCATGTCCCACTTGCTGGATCCCAGCACCTCTCCTGTCTTTGCTCTGACAGTCATCTATCTGCACAGCAAACCGACGCAGCTAGCCAGCCTGGCAGGCTCACTCACTTTTCCTCTGCTGGGCTGGATCTCTGACACAGTAGTGATTGTGCCCTGAGGCTGTGCTTTCATGGCTATTTGCCAGGGAAACACTGCTGGCTTGGGCATTTCTTTTGACAAGACTGGCTCCCCTGCTCCTGTGCTATGCCTGTTGTGCTGGTCCCGCTGTTTGCTGTGCATCACAAGGAACCATGACGACAAACGATCTAGAGAAAGAAACCTCCTCCCTTTTCTTTACAGTTATTTTAGCCAGAGCACTTCACTGCTATTGCTTCTCACAGTCCTGCAAACAGCTGAACCATGGGACAGAAATTACTGAAGCCACCTAACAGCTGCCAAAGAGAAATGTCACAGGAGCCAGAGCCTCAGACTGATGCTGAACCATAGGTTGTGGGTTTGTATGGTTTTTTTCCCGTAAGGTTTTTTTTCAAACTTTGTGTTATGTCATCTCATTTTGGAAAACTTTCCTTTATTTAGAGCTAGCAAGGATTAGTCATCAATCTAATTGGGAAAGTCCAGGCAGTACCTTTTGATGAAGCTGTGACTACAAGCTGACAATTTCCTCCTTGAGTTTTCTAGGCCTGTTAGTATCTATGCTGTGTCGGTTAATGAACTGTTTAAATCATACAGCGACTCTTATTCTTGCTCACTATATGCCTTATGGGTTTATCAACCTAACAGCTTTTTTTCTTCTCCCTTCAGGTTTTGAGAGTTCAGTCCTGACCTTTGGCTAGATGACTGCTACAGGATTTATCCTACGGTTCTACGTCTTGTCATATAAACTGATAATTCAGCAGATAGCCCCATGCTATCACAAGTACAAATGACTTGGATGTGAGGTTTACAGAAAGGAAGCGAGGATGTGGGATTTAGAAGAACTATCGTGCTTCCTCTTCTCTCTCCAGCAAATATCCTTCCCTAAACATAATGCAAACAAAATTGGGAGGATGGGGAAGATTATGTCCCTAACAAGATTCATCATGACACCATGTCATGATGAATTATCATAGAGGAAATGCAGCCAGAGAATATGCAATTAGTCATTAGTATTACAGAATTCATTATCAGGGCTTCTTCATTCTTGCAGGTTAGGAAAACAACTGGCTGGCCATCAGAGAACGAGCAAGCAGTTCCCGACACCTTCTTCCTCATTCCACATCTCCCCTCCCACCTGCTCTCATTTCTTCTCTCTGATTGCTCTGATGTCCTTTTTGATGAGGTACTAATAATAGCAAGGGTGCTAACCTACTTTTTTTCAAAATGTTAAAGTCACAGAGCATCACCACCGTGCCAGGGGGCAGCTGCTGGTCAGGCAGTGGGTTACAGCAGAATGAGACGGAGTGCACTTGCAAATTTTCTTTGGTTTTGCTTTGCTCTTTTCATTTGTGTTCAGGGACAAAGGAAACTGAGACTGGGAAGGGGGAAGAGAAGAGATTGTTCAGAGAAGAATAGAAAAGAGCAACCAGTGGAAAACATTGGCACAAACTGTTCCAGCCTGGCACTTCTTTATGTTTCGTGTGGATTACTTGCAGAGTGTTTCTGAGCACACCTCTGACATGTGTTGACAAGATGCGGTTACAGCAAAGAAACTGGAGCCCAAACTCCACCCCCAGTGAATGAATGAAAAATGAACTCTATGGCTACAAGTTTGCATGACTTACGCCTGATGGAGGGGATTATTCTTTTATAGCTATAGCTGTTGTTTTCCCCATTTAGGAATGTCCTTTAGGAAGAACATAGAAGTAGAGCTAGCAAGCTGCAAATACCATATTTTTATGTTAATGGCTAGCAATCCTCCTTATTTCTTTAAAAAGCAGAAAATACCTGTGCTCTATTTAGTGACATTTGCTCATTTTAAATGGAAAAATAAAAGGTTGTATCTCTGTTCTGCATATTGTCACAAGACAGATATGTTTAGGAATATAAAACAAAAAAGTTCAAAAGAGGTCATTTGACAGAAATCAAGCATTTCATATTGCTTTTTAAATACGTGGGCTAAACCAGGGCAGTTTTGGAATGAAATGTCATTACAACACAGGTCAGAGTGATCAGTCACTAAAACATTGCCCTCAATCTGCATTTTTTGACAATGTAAGGCACTATTTTAGATCTGATGTACCCAGCTCTCTCTCACACACGCACACATGTGGAGGCTATTTTCTAGATAATTCTTACATTCCAGTTAGCCTGTACTGAAAAGATGTCTGAAAAAAAGACAAGTTGGCAGGTCTATTTTGTGAGTATGTGTTTTCTTCCTATGCAGGTATGAACAGCCTACATCTAAAATAGCCTCTTTGGGAAGAAAAAACCCATGCTTTGTCCTAATTTAAAGGTTTAGAAGAAATACTTATTCCTCTCCCTAAATTCAATGAAAGGAACCACTCCAGCCTTGCACTTTGGGCAGACAGACCATCCGCTTGCCTTACTTTTTATTTTGTATATAGCAGAAAGGCCTGATCTGTTATTAAACCCAGCTGAATGCATGTGCTTTAATTCACATAATCCTTCGCTGTCTTTCCTCTATTGCGATTGCTGTGAGATAGGTTCTAAGACATTAGCCAAAAGCAGTGTTTTCTTAAGAAAAAGGCCAAGAACTACCTAATCTCTCTGAAAATTGTTCTGAGAACTCATTTATTTAGCTCAGGAATCTTTTGTCAGATGCCAATAACAGCCACAAAGACTTGAATCAGATTATGTGGAAGGACTTTCTCTCAATAAAATTAAGGTTTGAACCCCTCTCTGTTCTTGCCTGCAGCTCCTTGAATTTTAAATACATTTTCCTTGGTCACTTTTGGAGATGTCAGTTCCCTGGTACAGCTCACAGAAGTCCTTGAGAATATGGGCTCACTACCATCTTTTTGTTTAAGAAAACAGGAAAGGCACATTAAAAAGACACATGAAAATCAGGCATATCTATTTATGTACAAGTATATTAAGAACACAAGATGGACCCCTAGAGTTTACCCACTGCACAGCCACGGCTAAGCACCATCCACTTTACATAGGAGCAGCTTTCTAGGGCATCGGTACAGTGGAAAATGCAGCATGGTGCAGAGCTGCTAACACTGACTTGTCCACATTGTATATGACGGCACCATGCAGAGAAAATTGTTAGGTCCTTATCACCTCTCGAAAGGGCTTGATAACTCTGTAGCAGCTTAGGAGCAGCTGTCCCTGCTTCTGTTTCTGCAGGTAATGCAGACTTTGGTACACGAGCTTCTCCGCACTGAGAGGGACAGGCCATGCCTTTAGTCTCTCTGTGAAGGCTGCCCCTCATTCCTTATCTGATTAGCTCATTTGTGAAGAACTGGTTTGTCAGGCCCTATATGGGTGTTGAGCTAGTTGGTTTTGTACTGGGATATCAGCTCTGCTTCTGCTGTCATATAGGAATTAGAGTTACCATCTGTCATATCTCCTTACAGTGAATTCTGCACTGCTAACAGTCTGGTTATCACTGACTGCAAAGTTCAGAGCACTGCTATTTCAACGAACAACCCTCATCTGGGACCCCTGTCGATACAGATGTAATCTGAATACTTCTTAGGACAGTGTTTGTGCTCCAAAGAGCCAATCCACAATGTTCTACTGATCTTGGAGTTTGATACCAAGTCCGAATCTGCTACTCATAATCTTTAAGTCATTTGCTCCATGGCATATCCTGCACACATCCTCAGGCCCCCTTTCAAGTTCAGTACCAATGGTTCTCTCTCACCACCTTTGCACCTCCAAAACAAGTCTCACCCCAGTGATAAAACCTAGCTGCTAGACTTCACGACAGAAACAATATTGTCAGCTGGGTAAATGAAGCTGACCAGAGATGCTTTATTTTCTGTCTTTGGGGGGAGTGGTGGCAGAGAATTCTCTCTCTTGGACTCCTCTGAGCTTGTGTTTATATCATGATCTTAAAGCCAATCTCATGATTTTTCAGTACCTCTATTTGCCAATCACACAGAGGAAACCTATCCTGTTCAGAAAGGAAGACTGTTTATTAGGCTGCACAATTCAAGCAAAGGCCAAACAAGAACAGGAAAGACTGGATAGACTCATATTATATCCTTTTTCTAAAGAAAACATTTGTGTTGGCTACTGTCCTAAGAACTGTCAAAGTGATTGCTGTAGGAGCGTACCATATGGGTTTATGATCTACTTCTCTTCAAGTGGAAATACTGTATACGCTCCCTTGAAAAGGATTGGGAATTGGTATTTTGACAGAACACCTCAGAAAAGCACTATGTCACAAAACATAGTACAAAATAAAAACAATATACTAGTTAATGGCTCTTTTATTTTACATTTTCTTTCTTTCTCAAGAAGCAATGTAGTTTCAAAGTAGCTTATGTATAAATCTCTTTTAAAAACCCCTCTTTGATATCTCTCCATTTTCTCTCCTTTGCCTTTCTCTCTTTGCTTCCCGCGCTCCTTTATGGGGTTTAGCGAGTGAGATGCGAATTACATTGACAGAACAAACATGATAAATTCCTGCTGCCCTATGAAATTTGTTCAGTAGAGTTCCTCTGCTGCTGCGAATCTTAATGCTGTTCTCAGGCAGCATTTTCAATCCATCAGATACTGTACAGCTGCATATGTGTACTACAGTGGGAAGATTTATGGGTTCCTATTTTTAGGATTTCATGTTTTGGCACCTCCATGTTGTTCAGTTGCCCAAACTGTATTCTGCTAATTAAACCTTAAGACATAAATTATAACGTACTTAGGGATGTTCAGCCAATGAAGTAATACAATTGTCTGAACATTTCTTGTTTGCATGAATTTATATACGAAATAGCTTTCTTGTGAAGTAAAGATAGTATAATGACATATTTTTCATTTTGAAAGGAAAGCATATATTGCTTTTTACTAATATTTCAATACACATTTACGTTATTTTTTGTTATCTCAGTATATTTAATATATGTATACACTTGATTTCAATTATACAATAATTTTTAGCTTGAAAAACTCTGAATGAGGACGTTTTAAACAGACACACCATCTTGGGGAACCTTCTTTGTGGAGGTTAAACAACAGCTGAAAATAAGAAAGTTAAAGGAAAGCAGAAGGATCAGTTTTATGCTGAAATAGCATTGGCAGCCACTGGAAACTGTTGTGTCTGTAAGCTGAGCCCCAGCTTGCTTATGTTAGTATTCATCTCACATTTTGGCACATGGTGTCTTTCATAATTAGCCTTATTTAGCAGTCTGTCTTAAAACAACACACTCAACTTGTCACTCTTTTGCCATCCCTAGCAAAGAGTGCTATTTACCTTAACATGATACAAAAAAATCACTTTGTAATCATCCCATGCAGTCTCATTTTACCTAGAAGCTGAGTTCTCAGTTATTTAGTACACATTGATTAATAAAACAACACAACATTGATTCTCATCCACAGATGACCACCAATTTTCTTGACTGAAAGTGTTAAGGGTGAAAATGAAATTGTTTGAAAATGTTTAAAACTTTTACATTAAGATGGTGCTATTACAAAGTTAGGATTTTTTTTTTTTAATGGAGGATAACTTTAGGGATTATGAAAAATGAAAATGAGAAACAGAGGAGAAATCCTTGATGCAGAAGATGGAAAAAACAGACTTCAGTAAAGCAGCAAGAAATTAAGCCATCTGAATTCAAGAAACCTGTGATGCAGTGAGTTTAGGACTAAGGGAGGACTAAGTTGAATTTCTCATCTTATTAGGATTATGCATATTGAATGAAGAAATAGAATATAACAGAAAGCAAGTCTTACTAACAGCCTGGAATTTCCAGGCATTGAAATGAGATGAGAGGATGAGAAGGGCTAAACTGGAGAAGGCTAAAAAGATACATTTGAGGCATGTTAATACAGACAGTACTGCAGTCTGAATCCGCCCTCTCCAGTTAACACACAGGGAAACCTGGACATGAATCTCTGTCCTTCTCCATTTAATGGGAAAAGAGCTAGTTCTGTAGCCCTGTCCTCTTTGCTTATGGGACAATATAGAAGGCACTTGTTAAATCTTTACTTTGAGAGAAAAGTAGACGTCAGAGACTAGAAAAACTCAATGGTGTGAGAAGGGAAGTAGTTGTAAAGAATAATGGAAACATTATCTGGCTAAGTGAACCAGAATTATCACCAAAACTGCTGTCTTTATTTCTGCTTCACTGCCAAGCCCTGCGACTAGATCCCTTATCATTCTCCCTCCTGGTCTCCCACATAAAAAAAATGTAAAGAAAATTCATTGCAGAAGATGGGCTCTTCCCTTCAGTCCTGAGAATTTTCGGTAAAAATTATACACTGCATCTTTGGGCTTTACTACCTTTTCTAGAAAGCCCAGGGCTGCCACAGCCCAAGGGTGGTGATACCAGTGTGAATTCATAGAGCTGTTTAACTAACAAGGTAGAAGTGTCATGAAAGCCTTCTCTGAATCCCAATTATTCTGCCTGGCTTTGGAACAGGTCTTTCTGAACAAGGAAGGAGATGTAGCCCTCAGTGAGGGCATCCTTGTGAAGACAGTCACTCTTTACCTTGTCCTGACTCCCCACTGTGGTTTCCAAGGTGCTGCCATTTGGACGACTGTATCATGCATTTCTTACTGTAAGGTACTGCTGGGTTGCTTTCTACTTTCAGAAGTAGGGATAATACCACCATTTTGAAGTGAACAATTTTTCTAATCCATTTGGTAGGAAGTGGTGGCTTTTCTCTCTGGAGATGCAAAGTTTCCATGCACTGGGACCTTGGGAGCTCTAAGACTAGGTTATGCAATGGTACTGTGCTCAGAATGACCCGAACTCCATCTAAACTCTATCTCTGGTACCTGACAGCATTAGTAAGTTAGACTGGTTTACCAGATTCATTTTCAGGTAGTAGCTTTAATACATTAAATGTACCATATCTGAGAACACGGTATTGCTTCCTAGTGTGATACTACTGCTTCTGTGCATATACAGGTGTGTTTAGTGGCTCAAAGACTCTGAAAAGATTTTTTTCCCCCAACACAAAGCCTCTCCCCATTTCCCATTACCAGAATGAGAGCAAATATATTGCCTGGGTATCTCTTATACAGCTCTTTTGTTGCAAGGCTTTTGGATCTGGATCTCTTGAGAACCTCCTGAGCCTGATGACTAGCCTGCTGACAACAAGGCTGGGTGGTCTAATAGACCCAAACTTCAACAAACAGGACTATGGAAAGGTGGAGGCCAATGAAGATATCTGCCATTTCATGTTATGAAATTTTAAATTATGTCATTTCATGGAGATTTCAAGTCAGCCATGAATGGCCATGTAATCCAGAACAAGCTATGACTGGATGGCTGGAAAATGAACTGAGAAACTAACACATCTGAGTCTCATCAGGGACACACAGTAGTGAAAAACAGCTTTCATGAAGGAGAACGCCTCCTATGCTGCTGACAATTGTTTCTTTGCAGAACAAGGGGTCTGACGTGCATCACGAGTCAACGGTCAACAGGTCGAGGGAGGTGATCCTTCCTCCCCACTCTGCACTGGTGAGGCCACACCTGGAGTGCTATGTCCAGTTCTGGGCTCCCCAGTACAAGAGAGACATGGACATACTGGAGACAGTCCAGTGAAGGGCCACTAAAATGATTAAGGGACTAGAGTACCTCTCATATGAAGAACGGCTGAGAGAGCTGGGACTGTGCAGCCTCAAGAAGAGAAGGCTCTGGAGGGATTTTATCAATGTATATAAATATGTGAAGGAAGGGTGCAAAGAAGACGGAACCAGGCTCTGTTCAGTGTTGCCCAGTGACAGGACAAGAGGCCATGGGCACACACTGAAACACAGGAGGCTCCCTCTGAACATCAGGAAACACTTTTTCACTGTGAGGGTGACCAAGTACTGGCACAGGTTGTCCAGAGGGGTTGTGGAGTCTCCCTCCTTGGAAATATTCAAAAGCCGTTTAGACATGGTCCTGGGCAACTCGTTCTAGGTGACCCTGCTTGAGCAGGGGGGTTGGACCAGATGACCTCCAGAGATCCCTTCCAATCTCAACTCTTCTGTGGTTCTGTGAACAGCTAGAAATGCCTCCAGCCAGTAGACACACTGTGTTTTAAAAGACTTCACATTCCAAGTGTCTGGGCTCAGTCAGTGCCTTTGAGGAGAGAGCCTTTTGCTCCAATAGAAGCCCACCTCTTTATTTCCTGCATATTCACTCCAGTAATTCAGACAAGTGCTTGTTTTCTTCATTACATAGCATGTCAGGAGTAGAACAACGATGCAGCTCTGCTTAAAGAAGACCCAGTTGCTTCAGTTTGGGAACAACTGTGGAAAAATGGGTTAAAAAGTCCATGCTCTGGTTTTCAGTGCTGGAATTTAAAGAAGTACATGACACAGCAGTTGTGTCAGTTGCTCAAATACTTCCAAAAAGATGGTTGGTACCTATCCATATCTATCTATTTGACTGGCAATGAGGTATTATAGACTGGGCATTGAGATGGATATGGCAACTAGTTATTGTTTAATTCTGGTTAGGTGACAGCACAAATCCTACCCATGTCTTTACTTCACATCAGCAAAATGAGAATGTTTCTCTATGTCACAGAGCTGATGTTCTGTTACTTGATATTGGACAGAGAAAATGCTAGATGCATGGTGAATACTTCTAGTATTATCAGCCTGTCATTATGTGTGCTACATAGTGAAGGGTTTTTTAACACAGATTTTCAGGTTAGATGATCCTAATGTTCCCTTCTGTCCTTAAAAATGTATAAATCCATTTGACTGAAGTGACACTCTTCAGGAAAGAGGGCATCTAAGAAGTGTGTTGCACAGTCCTGTCTACCAGTAGACTATTCTTTCCTAAATTCAGAAGTTCAGGGTGTATGTGCAATAGTTAATATCCACATATGAGGTCTATTATGAAAGCTAGAAAACTACTATTGCAAATTAACATGGATAATTTATCAAAACAACATATTGAGTGAGAATATTCATGGCAATGTAACCTATGGACAGCAAATCTGCAGAGCTGTCATTGCATCCTTGGAGATCACTAATCAAAGTTGGCAGAAGGGACCAGGGTATAAAGAATATACTTTCTCAGAGTCCCCCAGCTAGATTGTAGACAGGATTTTTTTTTGTGCTCTAACCTTCATCTTGTCTAGAGGTGACAGAAGGACAGTTGTTGTTAGCTATAGAAGACTTCCTGTGAGTTTGGTTTGTTGGCGCTTTCTCTTTTCTGGCTTTGTATCAATGACACATAGTATCTCCAATGGCTCAGGCAACTCCTTTGATCGTTATTGTGTTGCAGAATATATGCACCATGTGCATAAAATGTCAACACTTATTTAAGCACAGTATCCTGCACTGTACAATGAAACCACTGACTACATGCAGAAGATGAGCAAATCTTCACACTCGCTTTGAAATACTGTATTAAATAACCCTACGATGCTTTATTTCTATTTAAAGTCACACTGGCTGCTTCAGGGCATAATTGGTTGCTTCATTCTTCAGTGCTGCCAGTTATTTTACAAAATCATAAGACTGACTTTATCTCTGTAGTCTCTGTAATGCACAGGTACTGATGGGATTATGTTTTGTGAGACTTCTCACATTAATGACATAGACAATGAAATTTTTACTAAATCGGGATGTCTTGTTTATTCTGTGGAGATCATAGTTTGGAGAAAGCTTGTACTATGACAGTTTTCAAATCTGTTTGAAAACCAAGGGATATTTGTGTGAATTCATTAAAAACATTAATTTCTTTGATAACTGTATCTGACTATTTTCATTTGAAGCGGAATAATTATTTGCATTACTGCTGTTAACTGCATATTGCTGGTTGGCACCAATAACTAAATAGAGAAAGGAAATAAAACCATGAAGTTCAAGCTCATGTAAATTTTTTCTAAAAAGAGAAATAAGAAGTATTTGTATTATTTGCATACACCTATATATAGAATTTAATGCAATTACCATGGACAACATGCCCTATAAGAGCCTGCTATTAAAAGCTACATTTTTTAGACTGCTCCATGATACATGTACACCTGCTTTAATTCTTTCATAATTATTAAATAATTTTCAAGTTATCAATGCATTTTACATGCTAACATAAATATATATCTGGGCTAAAGACAGGAAATTTTATCTGACATATTTAAAAAAATTTAATTTTAAAATCAATTTTAAACCTGACCAAAATAGTCAGCTATATTATTTTTGAAGTTACTCATTGCTTTGAGTGAACAGAAGGGACTTTTTGTTCTTTCTAATATATTTCACCAAGAGCCTTCAAAGCATGGCAAGAATTGCTTTTAAACAAAGGATCCCTGTAGTGTGAACAGCAGTTATGTCCATGTAATTAGAAATACATGCCTTTTTAGTTCACTAAAACAATTAAAGCAGGGTAAATATTGGGGAAAAATGTACATTAATATACATTGCTATTTTAAAGAAAAATTTTAATTTTGTCTGCATTGCTGCTTTCATGCTTGTTGCATAGCTATATCTTGAGATTTAAAATCCTTTATATTGCAGGTTGCAGTAACTGACACTGTCATTTCCTAAGACCTATTTGACTTCCTTCTCATTTCAATGATCTCCGACCATTGCAGCTTATGAAGACAAATTCACGTTTGAACTTTCTGTGGACTAAAATGCTTCATTAACTATTCTATATAACATATAATAACTGAAGAAGGGTTCGATGGAACAGCTCCAAAATGTGGTTTAGGAGCCTTGCAAGAAATGCAAAAGTGAGGAGACCTCATATGGACTGTGGGAAGGGGGAGCAGAGGAACTTTGGGAATAAGGTGTAAAAGACAAGTATTTTCAGTGTTGTAATGTGACATGAGCACACATACCTTGGTGGCTCGTGCTAATGGTAGTGACAGAGGCTACAGGTTTCTCAGTCTCTCTTGGTACCTCTGTGCTGAGAATTGATAGTAGATGACACCAGAAGACTGTTCCAGAGGCTCCTAATGGTTTCTATTGGCTCTTTTGTTATTTAAACTTGGGTGATGCTGGAGCAGGAATGAAAAGAAGTTTCTACGTTTTACAAGAATAAATTATTTTCTGAAAAAATGTCCTCAACTTGACTGTGAACAAACACCTGAAATCTTGAAATGCTCACAAACTGGTAATCAGAAAATGTGTGTGAATTTAATAATCATATGTATTTAGTTTGCCAAACAGACTGCTCAGAAGAAATAAAAGTGACACTGTTTTATGTAATATTTTTGAGTCAGAGATTTGTCAGGACTGCATATTTCTCACAAACTTGTCACATCAGCATTTTCCAAATTTCCTGCTTTCCAAGTAATTTTTGTTATGGCAGAAGAGCCTTAAAAATAGAGGGCCTTCAACATGAAATACTACATATCAGTCTAAACCATAACACGAATTAGGTTCACTCACATTGCTTTTGCTAAGCAATTTCCCCAACCCCCTTTCTTTGACCTATTCATCCCTTCCCTTCATATCCCTTTCCAGCTTCCCCTTTTCTGCCACATGCAGTTGTCTCCACTGTTAAGGTTTTTTCCAGGCTGCATCAATTTGGAGTCTTTCCTGTGTGAAGAGGTTACCTCATGATGCTTATCAGTCTTTACCACTTTGGTTTTTTCCAAAGGTAAAAGAGGAATACACCAAGATAAGGTCCGTCAGATGTGGGTAGCAAGAGCAGACTGCATCTCATTAAGTTTATTGTACAGTTCCCACAGAAATAATTTAGCAAATTAAAGATTTGCAGTGCCTATGAGTGATGCAAAGTCAACACAACTGTAAGAGAATTGACACTACTGTAGCAAATGCACCTTGATGAATATCTTTAAAATTGTGTATTTGAAGAGTGGTCTATACTGTGATGATACAGGAACTGAAAGAAGATTGTTTTGTGACCTCCCTTCATAGTCATTGTCTTGGTCATAGTCATGGTCCAAGACCATGAGTGATTTTTTTTTTTTAATCATACATATGCCAATAAATACATTTCAGCTTAATTTTTCTGGTGCCACCCAATTTGTCTGACGAAATCCAAACTACACTCCCAGTTGAACTAGCTGGGCTTTGTAAATCAAATTATCACTGGTGGGTTGTGACTGAAGAGGTTACAGCATCACAGCCATTTGTTTGGCTGCTAACAATTGTTAATCAACCACTTAATACCACTTGCTGACATTAACTTTGATACCAGGCAAAGCAAGTTAATCTCTCTGTAAGAGAGAGCCTCTCACTCAGTTAGCTGGGAATATATTTATAAGCCATGAAAATAGTATGTCAAGATTTCAATACCGTTGGTAAGCATTATGGATGAGGAAATAACCCTTACCAGACATGTCAGGAAGTGATATGCTCTCAGTAATGCAGAGGGATTACAGTGTACAAAGAAATAATGTGCTCTGAAACTTCAGTAGGAAAGACATTTTCTTTCTTGAGGGAAAGATGAGCATATCCTTGTGACTTAGATGCACTTCAGCGCAGGGCAGAGAGGGTGGGAGGGAAATTCAGTGCATGCCGTACAGAGCTGCAGAGTGTACTTTTGCCCCTTAAAGGGGTTGTACATGGTATGATAAGGAATTTCAGTGTGTGACTGGACTGGGGGTGACGAGGGTGTAGAAAAAGGTTACAATTTACATCTGCTGTACTCCCTTCTAGTTTGGCTGGGTGTATGGAAAGTAGCCATGTTACCCAATGCGCTGGAGAGTTAAAGAGGCCGTCAGAGTCCTTGAGACAAATGCCACAAAATGTCCCAGTAGGAAACCCAGTTCTTGCCTTCCTGTCTGTCCAGCCAAGGCCTGAATGGTGCGTGCTCATGGTGGGGTCTTCATGTTGCTTGAAAACTGTTGCTGATATACATGGTTAAGCCCACTGCTGAAACATAATACGGGGCTTTCAAAGATTTACAATGTGATGTGTGAAAGTTGCTCTGAGAACTTCACTTGGAAAGGGATGTTTTTGGATTCTCTTGCAGTATTTCAGATCAGTTGTCAAATATTACTACTAGATCTCCATGAATTTTCATGGTGTCTCCATTTCTCAGGGAGAGGCAAGAAAACTCTAAGCCTTAAATCTTCTTGCAGCTTTCTCTGTATCAAAATATCAACATGACACAGAGCTCTCTCAGGTGTCTATGAAGGAGCACAGTCATTAATGAACTTGAACCACTGTAAAACAGGTTCCTGTAAAACAGGAACCACTGTAAAACTGCCTTCTACAGCAGTGAGTGCAGTTTCTTTGGGCACTGTAATAAGGGAATGCATACGCTAAATCTGACCTGTAGATAAGGTGATTTTTACTGGAAAATCATCATTGCCATATTTTAAGTAGGAGAGATAAAAATTGAAAAAGAGAAACAATAACCAGCAGAGTCTGGAAGCGGTCTAGATAGGAGATTGCATATGATGTAGTCCTAAAATATTTCAGTCAGGAGTAGATAAAGATGGATGATATATTTTAGCTAAACGTATTTTTTTTCCTGCCATAAGATGTAGATGTAGCTTTAATGACCCATTTGGCAAATTTGATTTCTTTTTTCAAATTCTTCTTCTGAAATTTCCTTAAACACTCCCACCTACCTTCCAGAAGTAGTTTGTTGTTTTTAAACAAGATGCTGTAACTTGGGAATGCAAAAGAATGTCTCCTTCTGAACTGAACTAAAATCAGTCAAAATGTTTCATTCAGACTGAAATTTTTTATGATATTTGGATTGATTTTTATTTTCAGGCAAGCTCAAAAGGATTGCAAAAAATCAAACCTGCTAGTAAATTAAAAGAAACTCCATAAACAGCTTAGTTATTCACCTGCCAGAGTGGTAGAAAGTTACTACTGTTGTGGTGACAAGGTTGGGCTAGTGTCTAGAAGGCAAAACAGGAAGGAAAATAGACTGCAGATCAAATAAGTAGGATACTGAAAGAAAAATCAGGAAAATTCTGCTTCTAATGGAAGCCTGCAGGAATTTGGCTGGCCCTAGAAAGACTGAGATAATTATAAAAGTGGGTGTAATACAAGGTTTTAAACTGTCGAGGTCTGTTATATGGTTAACCAGTTCAGCCTCAAAATACACCTGGAAAGAGTCCTTCTGATCCCCTCTTCCAGTGGTGAACCAAAAAAGAAGCCAGACTTTAAAAAATCTACAAATCCCACTTAGATGTATATGTGTATATATCTTAACTTTCATCTCTGATAATCAGTTATTGCTGGAACCTGGATTTTGAAAGACCACTATATTTTGATGTTTTATTGAGATCACAGGACTCTTAAAACCTGCCCATAATCTCCTCTGTTGGTCAAACTGGGTACAAGAACACTTCCAACATTATATCTATTTCTAACAATTTGCTAACAGATGGGTCCTAGACTACTGAAAATGGGAGTATTTTAAAGTTTTGAGTTAAAGACTGATAACCTCATATTCCTTATGAGTCATTCATAAGAGTTCAGCACTACAGTTAACCAAAATCTATGGAAGACCATAATTCACAGGATGTAAGCGGCCTTTAAAAAGAGGTCAAATCTTAAGCTTTTGAATGGGCTTTCGTTTTTGACTTTAAATTGAAAAAAAAGTACAGACAAAAACCTCTTGGGTGAAGTTTAATTAAAGGTGATGTGAAGCCAAGTGCAAATATATCTTCTGAGATTAAAATTTCTGCATCTCTGCACAGGACAGGTACCCAGTGCCATGTTTAAAATGCAGATTATTAAGTCTTTCATTAGGCATCCAATTTGGCATCCAATTTGAAGTCAGTGCAACTTCAGCAATTAACTGTAATGAAACAGGTTTGGACCTTAGTTTTGTTGGTATAAGCAAAATAAAATCTGAATCCTACCCTCTGTCTGTGTTAAATGTTCTCCTTGGATGGGGCTGAAACTGGAAGTGCAATTATCTGGAAATTCCCTAACATTCAGTTTAATGCACCTGGGATGTCTAAGTTTCTTGTTAGTGTGGCTGGCTTTTGAAGAGGGGTAGTATCTTCTGAATTCTGCCTCTGTAGTTTTGTCAGAGGAGAATATTATCGTCGCTGATAGGGAAAATGAGGGAAGAGAAAGAAAATGACTTGCCCAGCATCTGACTGTAAGCTCTGCAGTTTTTAAAGCTTTAAGCATGGGATTACTTAGAGCAGCGCAGGAGGCAGCCTGAAGCTTTCTGTGGGTCCTGCGAGCAGGCTGGGTGCAAGCCAGCTCCAGTGCTGGAGCCCACAGCTGTGTCAGTGTGGTGCCCCACCGGAGGCACAGGTCCTGATGGGCCATCAGTGCAGGAACCAGCTGGCCCAGAGCGTGGGCATGCCACAGTGCAGACACGCTCTGTCTCTGCTGCTGAGGAAAGCTTGCCGCCTGTGGAGCTGCCTGGAGGACTTGCTGCATGGTGTAGTGTGTGCACCAGCTCTTGCTGAGATACTGCTTATGATTCTACCAGCAGTCTTTTGGACAACGGAGCTGTTTGACACTGTCAGACACTTACACTTAAAAATGGAGGCAAGACATGACATCTCCTGCTCAGCTATATGTGCTTTCCGCAAAGTCTCTGAGTAGTTTTGGCCTGATCCCACTCCGATTAAAGCAATTTCAGCTGTGTGCCAGCTTATCTTCACACAGATGCCTCAAAGGCAAAATGCAGTGTGGTTCAGTCAAGCCACTAACATATCTCAGTCTGGGTGGGGTATGGACTGGGAGCAAGACCAGAATGACCACCAAAGGAGTTTAAAATGACCCCTCTGTAATGCAGAATCATTTTCGAGGAATTAAGCACACAGGGAGGAACAACAATGCACAAAGACCTCCAGCAAATTATTTCCAAATTAAGACTGTAGTTAACGGAATTAGCAAGACAAATAAAAAAGATTTTATTCTCCCCAAACTCTCATGCTGTCTGTTCTTTTATAGTGTTTTAATGCTTAGGAATGAAATAAAAAGAAAGATGATTAGTTTATAGAAGTGTTAGGATCAGCAGTGACATTACAACTAGTCGTTACAAACTGCCTTCGCCTGTTGGCTGTCCTGACATTGTCAGTTGTGTTTAAACAGATAAGAATTAGCAATCCTGCACTAAACAGAACAGTAAATAGCAGGACTGTCTTCTGAGATTTAGCACCGAGCCACAGACTGTTAATGGGAGAATGGAAGCTGTGAGAGGGAGCGAGTCCTATTCCAACTGCTAATTAATCCGATATATAAATCCTCAAAGAGAGATCTTGTGCCCAACAAAATGAGGCTCTTGTTTTCGTGGAAGGTGCTTTTCTAATAGTAAAAGAGAAAATAATAATAATTAGCCAGTTGACTTGGAAGGCTTTATGTGGAAAGTACACAGCGTTATGTGTGAATACGTTGCCAAATGGAGAGCTTTCTTTATTTATTGGAGTGTTTGGAGCAACAAACTAGAGACTTTGCATATTAGATTGCAATTTGCATATTTACTAAAATGCTTTGCCTTTTTTCTACTGCTTACCCTCCCTTCCCTCAGAAACAAACCTACAGCAGAGCAGCCACATTTCTCTGAGCCAGTTTCATCTGCTGACATCAATGGATTTACACCACAGATGAATGTGGCTGTTTGTGCCTCATTCTGGTAATGATGGCAGCTGTTAGGCTTGACCGTGAACTCAAGAATCCCATCATCTGTCACCGTGTTTGTCTTCCCAACAGGGTTTTTGTCAAAATAGTTACGCTGGGAGGACAGTGCTGTGGTGTGCGCAGCAGGCCTCAGCCTTCTGCTCAAATCCAGCACGAAGGTGCAAAGCTTTCTCTTGCATTTTCTTGCTAGTGGGTCCTACGATCCCAGACAGAAAGGGAAAGAAGCTGGGCAGAGAAAACACCCTCACCAGAAAGAAGGCAGCTTCAAAACAAAGTTTTGGATTTGTTTGAGGGAGGAAACTTGGTGAATTCAGGTTAACAACGAAAGAAGATCTTAGGCAGGGCACAGGGTGAATTTAATAACCATGTATGTGTTTATTTAATAACACTGTATGTGTTTATCTTTAGATATCTTTAGACATATATAGACACAGACTATATATGTCTGTATCTATAAGACACGGACACACACATATATAGTCTGTGTCTATATATGTCTATGCACATTCATGACCAACGTTGCTCCTGCGTGTTTGGTTTCTTTTTCTTTGTGATGTCCATTTTAATTTCTCCCCATTCCCTTCCTAAGAATTTGTTCTGTCCTGCCTCATCTAGGACTATTAGTTAAGAGGAAATGTCAAGGGACAGCATGTTAAACATGCTGTGTATTTGTGGCTAGTGCACTGCAAACACGCAGGATGAAACAGAACAAGGAGAAATGCACTAAAGCACTAACTCTTCCCTAGATGCACAGAGTAATCTCGTTGCCCATCCTATGTGTTGTACCAGGGCTTTAAAGATATACAACAGATTGCTAAGGATGACACACTCAACTTTTTTTGATAGGAACAAACACCTTGTTTTTAGGTGATCATAATTTTCTTTTTTCTCTGACTGCTCTGATATAACTCAACTGGAAATATAACCAAAAGGGAGATATTTTAACCTAATTGCTAGGCAAATTTGGCGGTGCAGTATGGACAAGGAGAATTTGCTTGATCAGCAGAATGTCATTTGGAACCTTAAATGCATTTACTCACTTGAAACACTGAATGATGTGCAAGGCAAATGTTTCAAATGCCATTGTTTTCTAACCCTGCCAATAGTCTGCTTCTTCTTGTCGAGTGTTTACATGGGGCTGATCAAACAGTTTTGTTTCTGAATGATAACTCTTTCAGCACCATCTTTTACCTCAGCTTTTAAGAGCTGTTACTAACTGTGTAAAACATACATTTTTGCTCAAATATACCAGTACTAACTGAAGTTACTGAAGAAGTAACTACTGAAATCTTATATCTTCTGTAGTATTACTAGAAGCTTTAAGGTGTCTAGATATCATTTCAAACTTCCTCATTTCTATCAGAAATTATTAAATTATTGCCTTTATGAAAATGGGACAATAGAAACCTATCCAAGGTAATACAACATGAGTAGGCACAGGCAAACACAACACACTGCCAGAGACCTACGAGTATGTGGAGCTGTGCTGCCATTAAGTTCAACCACACAAACCCATGCCTCAAATAACTCACAATCAAAATGAGAGAACAAGTTATAAACAAACAGGATATGGACTTTACAATGGGCTTTAGGAGTGAAGAACATAACTTTCTTTAAGAATTTTGCCTTCTTTGTAGTCTGTTCAGAACTGGTGGTGTCTCACAGGCACAAAACCAGGACAGCACAGCTCCTTCTGCATATCAAATTTATACCACCACATTCCAGACAAGATAATCTTCTGTCATGGAGCACTTTTTATGGTATGCTGATTCATGAACAGAGTTAAAGAAAGGGCTGTGTCAGCGGGCACGCCTGGATTTGCAACACACATTTTACCTGCTTGTGGTTTATAACACTGTCACACATAATTGAGACCTTTATAAATTCTTCTACAAACAGGCTTCCTGGACTACTAGAAAAGAAGATGCTGCAAGGTACCCAGAAATGTGTACGATAAAAGCCTGGGATCTATCTCCTAGCACAGTACAGTCCATCTCACTACATGAATACATTTTAAACATATTTGGACCCAGCATTGGAAACTCAGTCTGTCTAAAGACCTTCAGCAGCTGTCACTGCCTTCACTTCACAGAGAGCCACATCCACCCACAGAAAGTTGTCAAACACAATACAAACTTGCAAAGAGCAACAACAGTCTTAAAAAAAAATCAAAATAGACCTTTATTAAAAAATAAATAAAAAAAAGGAGGGGAGGTATTGTAATTAATTTATTTTGTTCAAAGAATGTCCAAACCAGTGAATGTGCATTCTGCATGTCTGGTTAAATGCTAGTCTCTTTGCTCAGTTCAGCACTCACAATTTCAGCGTTTGAGGTTGAGCAGGTGGGATAAGATCGGCTAGTATCACAGCAGCTGTTCCTAGAATGCCTCCTGCAGCTTCTTACACGAATGTAGTGAATTGCACGGTTTAAAAAGATGAATTAAAAAAATATTCATAAATGACAGACTTGAGCAGTAGCTCATGGGATGCTTATCTGTTTGTATCCTGTAATAATGATGTTTATGCATAGGGCTAAGAACGGTGAATACTGCCGCAGTTTCCCCTTTACTCCATCAGTTACTGTTTCCATCCAGTACTCTGGTGATGTTTGTGATCAAGCCTGCCAGCAAACTGTTCAGACTGTCTCCCCATTCAGGATATCCTGGTGTCTAGGGAGCTAAGAGGAAAGAAGTCTATCATCTCTAATCAGGCTCTGTGGCACTCATTTCCTTGATTCTGCCAGTTTTAGAAACACTCTCCACTGGAGCTGGAAGGAAAACCTCCATCTCTTCCAGTCCTACAGGTCCTGGCCCAGAAACTTGAATAAAGCATTTACAGTGAACTTTTCCCAATCCCTTGTTGTTTCCTGCCTCACTTTTCTTATAAATGTCTTCTGTCAAACACATAAATCTTCTCCCATCTTATTTGGGCAGCTCCTTGGAGGCTCACTGTAGAAAGAAACAACTCAGTCATTCCTTCAGCTCTCTGAACTTCCCTCTTGTGTGACTTGCAATCTTCCAGTTTATCCAAAGGCTGCAAGGCAAGCACTCAGCTGCAGCTGAGAAAGGATGTTACTTCTCTGTTAAACTTTTAGAAGCTGGACAGCATTGGATATGTGTTCTCCTAATCATTAATCTGGAATACATGGCACATATCATGAACTGAGATGGCTTTTAAAACAGAACTGTGCTCTTGCCCCCTAATTCCTGGGTTTTTTGGTTTTGGTTTTTTTTTTTTTTTAATAAGAAAATAACAACAAGGGGCAATGAAATTCTGTTGGTCAAGTGAAAAAGGATTTCTAGGAATTCTTTTTTTCCATGACTGGAGATTAAAACACTACAAGGAAAGCCAAGTTAAACAACTCTCTTTGCTCTCTAGATAAATGTGGCCAGAAGTTGGGAAAAAATCACTTGTGCAACATATAAATTAATTTCCTTGTTATCTACTGGCCCTTCTACTGCTTTCTGTTTCTATCCTTACTTGTATATCAGCTAACTTTGAAGGAATTATATGATGTGAGCCAGCAATGTGTCCTTGCAGCAAAGAAGGCTAGTGCCATCCTGGGTTGCATTAGGCAAAGTATTGCCAGCAGGGCGAGGGAGGTGATCCTTCCCCTCTACTCTGCACTGGTGAGGCCACAACTGGAGTGCTGTGTCCAGTTCTGGGCTCCCAAGTACAAGAGAACCATGGACATACTGGACAGAGTCCAATGAAGGGCCATGAACATGATTAATGGCCTGGAGCATTTCTCATATGAAGAATAACTGAAAGAGCTGTGATTGTTCAGCCTGGAGAAGAGATGGCTCAGGGGGATCTTAGCAATGTACACAAATACCTGAAGTGAGGCTGCAAAGAAGACGGAGCCAGGCTCTTTTCAGCAGCAGGGCAAGTGGCAATGGGCACAGACTGAAACACAACAGGTTCCTTCTGAACATCAGGAAACACTTTTTCACTGTGAGGGTGACCAAGCACCAGCACAGGTTGCCCAAGGATGTTGTGGAGTCTCCATCCTTGGAGTTATTCAAAAGCTGTCTGGACGTGGTCCTGGGCAACCAGCTCTAGGTGACCCTGTTTGAGCAGTCAGGTTGGACCAGATGACCTCCAGCGGTCTCTTCTGACCTCAACACTTCTGTGATTCTGTGACATAGGTGGTTGCAACAGTTTGACGTTGGATACAATGAACCCAGATCCCTGCCAGCTCCACCATCCTACTGAGATAGGCAAATCAATTTTAGCACCTTTTGCCCAGTCTAAGTGGACCTACAGAACCTTTCTGCAATGGTGCAAAAAAAATGTTTCTTCAATGAACATCCAAATTCTTAGACATAGCTTAATGCTAATGGCATGGTATGATAAGCTCATGTTACAGGCAGACCCAAGGAAATATGGATTTCCCAGAAATCTGTGTGGGTGGTACTCAGAAGAGTACCCATACAAGAAGGAGGCTTTGACACTTCTTTTTGGTTTTGTCTTCTATCAGGAGAAGCAATAGCATGACATAATGTGAGGGCAGTGAAATGCTCTGGGCACGAGGCTGTAAGGGATGAAAAAAAAGGATGAAATCTTAAATTTTCCCTCTATAAGTCAGTATAGGTGGGGCTAGGAAAAAGTATTCTCCAGAGAGGCATATCCGAGATGTTGTTTCACACTGCATGTAACCTACATTCACACAGGTTGATGCCAAAAGGCACAGTCCTGTTCTCTCTCTTTTCTTCCCAAGGCATATGCTTCTGCCTCCTCCGTTGAGTCAGATCTGTAGATCATGTGGCTGGAGGGTGAACTCAAAAGCTCATTGATCTCATGAGTAAATTAGTAATTTTTTTTGGCAGGCTCATTTTCTTTTGGATTAATTAGCTGTCCCCATTTATCCAATGGCAGTGTGATTGCTAGTGCCAATGAAAAAAGAAGCAACCAGGAGTGGAGCAGGACCACACCTTCTGTGACCTATAATTAGACCAGACTATAAATAGACCCATCAGATCTAGTGCGAAATCTCAGAAGAAAGGGAACTGCAGGGGAGGACTTGTGATTTACACAGTACCTTCCCAGGGCTTTGTTTGGGCTGGTGCAGCTAAGAGCTGCTTCTCACATAGGGCAGCAGTTTCGACTGTCAATACCTGTGTTATCCTGGCAGCTGTGGCTAGAAGTGAAGGCAAAGCGACATCAGGGGATTTTGGGGGTGAGAGGCAAAAGAGGTGCATGCTGTTGATTTCTGAGGGAGAAAAGGGAGGTGTAAATGCAAAGGACAGACGGATGCGTCTAAAACATGTCTCTTTTATGTCTGTTTTGTTATGCTTGGGAAGCATTTCTGTTAATACCATACAGTGGAGAAAAGTTTGTATTTATAATATGATACAGATGTCTGAATGAAATGACTATGCTCATTGGTGTTGAGGTGAATACTCACCCTAAAGTAAGGCAACAAATTGTGTGTGTGTAGCTATGGAGAAAAAATAAGAAGGACAAAAGACTTTGCTTTTGCTTGAAGAGCAGTGATGCTTTTAAATGTTTCCTGCATGCCAGGGAACTGTATTAGCTGTAATGTTGTGGATCGTAACTAGAATAGCTGGTGAAATGGAGGCTGGCTGGAAGGAGTGTAGGGCAACAAAACCAGCTTGGAGCATAAGGTCCAAGGTAGGTT
The DNA here is from genome assembly GCF_034638445.1 of Ciconia boyciana. Classification (NCBI taxonomy): domain Eukaryota; kingdom Metazoa; phylum Chordata; class Aves; order Ciconiiformes; family Ciconiidae; genus Ciconia; species Ciconia boyciana. Next base: position 104,912,535 of record NC_132935.1, on the reverse strand, counting down.
GTATTGAGTCCTGCCAGCCAGCGAGGTCTGACAGTCACAAAGTGTGAATGCAGTAGGCTACGCAATGGCCTTACCAGAGGAAAGGTCTGTGAAATAGTGTTAGTCATAATTTAAGATAGTATATATTATTCCATTTACCTGCCTTTTATCTGCTTTTCTTCTTTTAACAAAATATTGCTTAAGTCATTCGTGTTTGTGAGTGGGGAAAATCATTCCATGGAGCATCGTAAGGTTTAGCTTAATTTCCCAGCTTTTTGGCCATACAAGAATCAGTGGTTTAGAAGCATTCCCTCACTTGGTCCTGTTGCTACCAGTTAAGTCCTGACAAAAACAGATTACACAAGTAAACCTGCATTAATACGTTACGTCTACTGCTATGTTTCAAATAAATTCTACTACTGGTACTTAAACTAGCAGATAAAGAAAAAGCACTGCTTGACTCTGTTAAGTATAACAGGGTCCTGCCCATCTCATACTGCAGGCTTCTGGACACCTCTAATCAGTGTGTAACTTAATGCAACAGTGGCATGCTTTGGATCAATGCAGCCTGTTGAGTTTTCAGTAAACTTTAATAGTTTAGTAGAAATATGAGTTTAATAGAAATGTTTCTATTAAAAGAAAAGGAGAGCAAGAAAAAGCAGAGGCTTCATTCCAGTAGTATATGTGCCTGCCAGCTTGTTCTATTGAATTTTATGTGCTTTATAATCATATTTTATACAGAGGTAATTGAGAAGAAAAAAAGTGTAATATTTTTCTTTGACATTTTCTTGTAGATATTTTGTTTTACTAAATTAACTCCTTACCACAGTGTGGAGAGACTAACTCGACAGTTGTTCAAATATTGTTCTCTTTTTAAAAACAATAAGCCAACCTTAGCTTCTACTCTGGATTAAAAAGGGAGCTATCAGGAAAAAAAATAAACAAAAAATAATCATAAAGGCCTCAGCGACATCTATTTTCCCCACCCTGCATTAGACTGGTATTGCTCCTTCTGCGGAATAGCCCTAAGAACACTGGTGGAGATGCATGCCTTTTATCCACAAATGTTTTTACTACGTTATTGTCTTAGCCCTGTCAGTGTGGAGTTAAAAAATGGTCCTGAACACTGTTTTTCCACTAGCATTTGTATTGATGGAGTCACAGTAGACTTCACATTGATAGGGTACTTTTAAGGAGAAATAAAGGGCGGTTTAGACAAGCCCAAGGGTCACATTATGCAAATGATATGTGCTCATTAACCTTTCACATAGCTGAAAACATTTGTTACCTGGTTACCTATTACCCTTTCTCCTTCCTCCTTGTCCCAAAACTCACAACCCACTCTGACACTTCTCATCAAAGATTTAATTTCAGGGAACTACTGCCATTGGCCCTCTGATCATTAAGATTTTATTACTCTCAGAATATATAGCATGATACATTTCCTGGTAGACTGCTAAGCAATGTTTTCAATAATTAAAAATCCATAAATAATTAAAACACAACATTATATTTGTCAACATAAATGAACAAACTATGTCCTGTGAACAGCATTCTGAACAGTACGAGCTTAAAACACGCAGTGATGTGTTCAATAGCTGTATTTAGGAATAAATCTTCCTCTCTTAAAACAGATTTATATTCATTTATCCAAATAATGGGGAATGCAGTGATTCTCAGCAGATATCATTGTCATCAATAAAAATTAATTTTTATTTGTATTACAGCTGGAAGCATAAACCCCCATATGGGACTAGGGACCCATAGGGATTAGCATTTTATGAACAAAACATGAGAGGATGGACAACTTGTCCTGAAGATTTTGCATATGGGATAAATAATATCCACAAAGTCTTGGAGAAGATGCAGGGGTGAAGGCCAATGAGCAATTTATGCCCTTTCAAAATAAAGTCACATGAAATTCACAATTTGGGAATACATGTAATAAAAAGGGTAGATGTGGTCAGTAAAGAACTGAGAGGACCTTTCTGAAGTTATATAAAATGAAGGGATTCAAAACTAATCACATTTAAAAAAAATAGGATGATAAAAAAATAACATTTTGGCAGTAACATTTTTTTCACCTAGGTCTGATAAAATCATATGGGTAATTGTGCATATGGAAGAATAAAACCATATGGGAGAAACCTTGAACAGAACTTAGAGGATTTGTGATGAGCTCCACTCAGCTTTGACTATCCACTTCAGCAAAGAGGTTTGAAAAACAAATCTAATTTTCAGGGTTTACCTACAAAGTACTGAATCAAGTTATGAAGGAGATCAAAAAGAGGTTATCTGAAGTTTATCCAGTCCTTTCTGAGATGTTTTCCTGGCCTTTTCTTTCACTGTTTTGTCATTTTTTAGTACTCAGTCAAAATATTCCTATCACCATTGGCTCTTTCTTGGATTTACTATATGCTACTACATCTGGTCTTTCAAGATCACCCTAAAGAAATTAAACACTTAACCTCTTTAAACTTTCTGAAAATCTTAAGCATCCTCTTTGATTATAACTTACTTCCCACTTTTCTTTCAGAGGAAAAAATCACCTCTTTCTCTGATCATCTCTGATTTTCCACCTTCTTTCTCCTGTGTGATGCTTTTGATCCTATACGCCTCCTTTCAATAAATCCCAGAACTATCAAGCAACTTTTCGTATTTTGTGTTTGTATGAATCACCCATGGCATTCCATCAGTCGACAGTGCACTTTTCAGGTCTGCAGGTCTGCTTGACCCAGAAGGGTGAAAGAACGCTCTGCAAGACCCTCATCACTGAGCACTTGGAGGAAATATTTCCAAGGCTTGTCTAGACCTGCTGTAGTCCTGCTGCTGTGAGAGAAGAGCTCAAGCAGGAATGTTTAAAGCGTTCTTTTACAAAAGAGTCTTCCTTAAATTAATCAAAATCAAGAAAGAAATTTTGATTGTGTGTTCCACATGCTTAGAGCTCTTAGACAATTCTCTTTCCTCTGACCTGCTAACCTTAAGCCTTTGTTTTCATACTTGAGGTGGAGAATTAGAAGGCCTTTGCATAAAGGGAAAGGGAATCAATGTTTGAAATATGAAACAAGGAAAGATTTCTGAAAGTCATCTACGTAATGTAAAATTTAGCAATAACAAAAACATTGAGCATTTTATGTGGGAACATAGATACAAGGAGAAACTTTTTCATCAAAAAGCCCTTTACTTTTGCACAGACACCTTCAGATGTCTATGATGTCTTTGCAGCGAGACATCAAAATCCATGAAAAACAAGTGAACCATCTCAGAACTTTTGGTGGCCCACAATAGTTACCTTCACTTAAGCTTGTAAGAATCATCAAGTATAGTGGGATGAAAGGAAAAAGTGATACTTAAGAGCCACAAAAACAGAGAAAAAAAATAATGTAGCCTGTGAACTCAGGAGGAATGTCAGTCCAGCCTGACTTTTACAGTATCATGGGGTAGGGACTCAGCTGGTATAACCTGATACTGCTCCTCTGGCTTATATTGACTCAAACTGGTCAAGAACATGATTCAAACATATTTGATTCTCCTCTTGTTTTGGTGTTGAACTAACTGAAAACTACTCCATATTTTCATTTTGTGAACAAAAGCCTTTACCAGGAAAATATCTTCTTTTAATGAGAGTTAAAATATACTTTGTATATGATTTATTTTAGTTATATATGCAACAATAGGGCATTTTTATGGAACAGAAATTTGCACATAGTGAATTATTTTCCCACATGGACAGCTGTTTAATTTGGGGGAAAAATATAATGGCAGGGAGGTGTTGAATGAAAGGATCTATTGATTTTAAAATGACAGCTCTTGTAGGATTATAAGTTCTGTGGGTTTTTGTTATTAAGAAGCTGGAACAGTTAAAGATAAAGTTAAGTTATATTTTTGACATCTTCTTCTGTGCAGATCAGCCCACTGAGACACAGATTAAATAAGATCTGATTAAAATAAAATTAAATCATAACAATAACATCTGGCTAGAATTAAGACATTTCTCTTTTTTAAGGGACATTTTTTTCTTCTCAGTCTTCATTTTATGTGCATTCTGACTTTAAGCTTTTATTTCCTGTGAGAGCCAAAGTGATTTTCTGATTGGTCAGTAAAAGGCTATTTAATATGTTACTCCTCTGAAATTCTTCATTGTCTTTCACATCTCTACTGCCTTTCACTTACCCTGTATTAGAAATGTAATCTTTTTTCTTCCACTGGCTTTATGAAAGGTGCAACAAAAGGCTAAAATCTTGCTGTTGAAAAGTTTTGTTTTAGTGATTGATTTGCATCTCAAAATACAGTCTGTATACCTCACGTAACTTTCAGATCTTCTCCTACAGCTATTGAAGTTATCAGAAAGGCTTTATTTATGTATTGGAGGAAAAAAATTATAAATTTTTTAAAAATTCTAAATTCACAGTCATCTGATTACAATATTAGGTTTCAATAAACATAGATTTTATACCAGGACCTGGGGAGCACAGCCGTGCAGAGACATTTGAACTAGCACTAACCCAAAAAGGTACATCAGATTAAAGCAAACAGCATTGTGAACATATTTTGCACAGATGCAAAAACAGACTATTTGAACCTAAACTCTTATGTCCATCCTCTCAGACTTAGTTCCAGGCAGATTTGACCATTCTGGGATGTGCCTCTATGTTGAACATTCACTGGACGGCGTGGGTTTTCTCAGTAGCTGCGTGGACACATCTTTCAACCATAGCTGGCCTGATTGCCTGGGTCCTGTTTGAATATGTTCCCTTAAAGAGACATGCTTAGGTAACTATGTCCTCTGCACGTGCCTGTGAGACCCTGGTCTTGCCTGGGTCCTGAGGTATGCTAACACCTTTACCTGGATGGAACTAGTTGATTTCAGGAGGGAGCAGCAGGGAAGGCTGTCCAGACTTAAACAATTTCAACTTTGTCTTGACCTAGCCAAGACGGAGAATGCTTCTGAACTTGAGTAGGAAGTTTTCTGAACAGGCACTGAGCTAAAGCCTGAGTTAATAATTAATCAAGATCAAATTCTAGATAAATAAAATGGGTATAAGCAGTTTTTTCTCTGACCTCTTTTTTGTGGACTTAGACTAATACCTTTAGGCCTGGACTATTTCACTGTATATTCATATGCTACGTTGCAGACAGAGGCCTTAATCTCATTAAATTTTTGAGCAGTACTGCTATACAAATTTCTAATATTGATAGTTGTCATTATAACTTGTCTTGATGAGGGAAAAGTTGGCCATCCTTGGAAGGAAGCGTGCCCAATCAGATAATATATTGTGTTAACCATCACCAACCACCCACAGGTCTACTAGGAACATTCAGATTTCATGTTCATAATATCCTGAAGCCTTTACTTCAGTTATCTCAAATTCATGGTCAGGGAAACCGAAGCATAAGGATTTAAGTGAGTTGCCTGATGCCACACACTGAAGTCAGCAGTTAGGAGAGGTCATAATATAGAAATTTCTAATTTCTCCACTTTTCAGCATTTCAGATAATGTTACTTTGCAACTGAACGCCCTGTATCAGTCCTCTATGGGAAAGAATGAACATAAACAAATTCTCCAACATTTACTTTTTCTGGTGGTAACAAAGAAGTAAGTTACATTTTGGAAATGTTAGGCTTTTCTTTATTATCATCCCTCATCTTATTATCATCTTTTTATTATCATCCCAGAGCTTCAATTATGTTCATTTGTCACTAACAAAACTCTACTTGAATGAATAATTCACAATAGATAATGCATTTGTTGAACTTTGTCTGTTTCCCTACTTCTAGGCTTTTTAAAGCAGTTATAAAAAAGTTTCAGAAGAAGATTCCAGACCTAGAAACACTTAACTTGAAGTACATGATTAATCCCATTGACTTCAATAGGACTACTCAGGTGTTTATAATGAAACACATATATAAGTGTTACCAGCTTACTGGAGCCTTCTTTTGAACTTTGAATATGAAATTAAAAAGAATAATTTTCCACCAACATTTGAGTTTAAAATTAACTTTTAAAGAATATTGCATCTAGCAAAGGTTTAATGCACAAATAATCACAGATAATGAATATGAACAGTCTTGTGCATGCTGTTTATTCAAAATTGAGGTTCAAATAAGAATAAATGAATATTTATTGAAATCTTGTTCCCTCCATCCAGATTTCTAATACAAATCTCCCCAGAACTATCACTATAGAATCGGCAGGAAAGATCATCTGTGGTTACAGGAGCAAATGATGGTCAAATTATTTTCTCTAATATCTAGCACAGAAAGACAGGGCCACTTTTTAAGGGTCATATTGTTTTCTGCTTGGTACCTCAGTTAGGTTGATTTTCCTCTCAAGTTCATATGTGGTAGTCAGTAAGAACCTAATGGAAACTATAATGAAGTAAACCAGATGGTTCACCTAATGTGAAGTACAATGAAGTAAACCAGAGGAACAAGGAAAAGGGCCCATTGTTTTCATTACAATTATGGAATAAAGCTTTATACTTCTCCTTACAGTGTTTCAGCAAATGACCTGCAAGGTTTTTACCTTTTAACATTTTGCCCAATCTCTTATTCCTTGCCATTCCAGTAAATTAAGCCAAGTTGCAGTTTGGCCCACAATATCTGTTAAAGTATTTTCAGTCAAAAATAGACTGCTGCAGATGAAGTAGAAATACTCCACATGCCACATTCCTGCCAGCTTTGTGCAAGAGGCATAGAAATCAGACAAAACATCAGTGGTTCCACAAATTCAGTTTAAATCACATATTGTGTTTGTATCTCTTTAGGGAAAGAAGAAACTTGGTTTCATTTTTTTAAAGCACAGCTAGTGGGAGGCTGTTATGTTTTTGCAAAGCTATAAGAAGACTAGATCTAATCATGTTTTGCTTGACCTGCTTTTTTTTTTTTCATTAGGAGTTGGAGTTATTCCTCATAATCTTTAAGGAAATTTCCCTAAGAATGTCAGTTTTTAAAATGTCTTGATATGGCTTATGCTCCACTAAAGCATTAAATTTTGAGAGAGGGGAGAAAAAATTACATGTGTATTTGAACAACATATAGCCAACTCTGTCATGAGAATCCATACATATATGCCAGTTAAGAGTTGTTAGATCCTTGATATTCTGCGCATAAGGAAAAAGGAAGGAAATTTTCTACCAGATATTTGACTGCAATAGACATGAATAGCTTCTATGGTACAAGGAAGCTGAATAACACAGGTATGTGGGTCAGATATCTCTACCAGCACTCCTGAGACTTTTCCAAGTGTATCATACCACAAAGCATTAAAGTTGTGAACTTGTTCATATGCTATATGCTGTGGCCTCTACCGTTTACAGCCTGGACTTTGTCAGTCTGGTAAAATGACTAAAATTACAGTAATACAAACTGAGCAGAAATACTCATTCAGAATAGTTTTTGTCTCCTTCTGTTGCGTCTTATTATTAAACGGCTTTAACAGCTGGGGTTACACATGTGGTACATCGGCAGACTGGAAGCTATTAGGCCAAACCCTCTGGAATATTTATTTCCAACATCTGGGAATTAATCTGATTCTGCTGTAGGCATCTAAGTTTCCTATGCTATCAACCCATGAAGCTCTCTTTGAGCCTGCTGGTCATATTAACTGATAGAAGTGATTGGGAATTCAAGATGGTGTGTCTCCTGTGTTGTTTCAAAAGTGAATGTGATCCATGAATGGCCAGTTAAATTTGACAGATAGGCCAAATAGAAAGTAAAACTTTTAAAACTTAACTGTCCCTAAATACTTGGAAAAAATTTATTTAAAGCCCATTCTCTGTAGTGACAGTTTTAGTTGTTTAACGCTATCTTTTGTAGTTAACAAAATATATCTGCCTTTGCCTTCCCTCTTCCACACTCCTTGTTACTAGGTTCCAGATACTTCACATTTTGTATGTAGAACTTTGCACAGAAACTTTCTTTTGTCAAAATTGTAGGTAAATTAGAGGAACTTTTCTTGAGTTACAGATCTTAAAAATAGGTTTCGAAAAGCATCTATGCTTTTGTGTCACTTCTATGAAATAACATGCCTTAAAAGTTTGCTCCTTTCAGGAGAGTAACTCTGAAAAGCCATGATTTTTAGGAAAAATCACAGTGACAGGCTTTCAGCCCTAGCAATTGAAGATTCTTTTCCCTATGAAAAATGGCAATGAATGCCTTTTAAAGATTTAAATTGAAAAAGATATTAACCTTGATGCTGGATGCACCAAAGGCACCAAGGGAACCTTGATCATGGACTTTCTGGACACAAAAAGGAAACTTTCAGGGTTTTTTTTTTTTATGTCCTCTGGAACATACATTTTGCAGATTATCATCATTTAGACATACCAGTTTTCCTCATGCTTCAGAGTTGAACAAGAAAAGTTGAAGTTTATATAAAAACCCCAACCCTGAATATTTAATGAGACTCTCAAGTCCATTTTGTATTATACATAATTTTATATTTGGGTCCTCTGCTAAACTAAACTGGCATAATGCTACTGGGCTGTGGATAGTGATAGATTTGCATCAATTTGTTACATCTGAGGACTAAGCTCTTGCAGCCAGTCACCACAGACCTTGGGGCAGAGTCACTGCAAGCCCCACAGAAAAGGCAACAGCCAGCCTATTCCTTCCACTCCTGTCCGTTGCCCAGAGGGAGACTATATTAGCCCTGAAGCTCCTAAGATTGAAATGACATTAAAAGCTGGCATAGCAGTAGAACTTCAAATAGCTATTGACATTTTGTCTTTATTTATGATGGTAGTAGCTTCAAGTTTTGAGACAAGCTGCCATGTAAGCAGTAATTCAGACCTATTCCCCCTGAGGAGCTCTGGGTGTGATTTAACTGGATTGCAGATTTAACTGGATTTTTTTTTATTATTATTTCAAAACAATAACTGAAGTGGCCAAACAAGAAGAGACCTGTGAAATAATTCATTGCAGAATGTCAGACCTATTCCTTCCCTTAGCTTTCATACCTTTTTGAGAGCAAATCTTTGCTGAAAGATTTTTACATGATATGTGAATGTATTATGCAAGAGAGACAGGTATACGTTCTCATATCTGCATCAAAATGGGTGTTGAATCTCATTTCCAAGTTTCAATATTTGCACTTGAATGAGGGTCTGACAGTGGTGGAAATCACTGTTTTGTTAAATTTCAGAGGAAATAGAATGTAAAACAACCTCTCATAAAAACTTTCTGTGGAAAATACCTTTAATGATTTCAGAAAGTCCAATTAACAGGTATAGCACTAGATGTCAAATTCCAATAAATCTCTGTTGTAGTCTTTGTAGCAGTCACTCTGATTTAGATTATCTGAGCATCTGCCTCATGGTTTTGTTACCATGTAATAATCAATATTTGTCATTTTCTCACAAGAGACTCTTTCCTTTGAGATCCTTTGCAACTTTGCAGACATATTAGCTTGCTAGCATTAAGGCCATCATTTTAGATAACAAAAATCTGGGGATGTTACTAATGCCACCTCTTTCTTTCTTTGCCAGACAAGATAATTTTGCACTATACCCTAGGGCCAGATTCTGATCTCATCTGTGCCAGTGGAGTTACCTGATAGTTTCTGGTATCAACAGCATTATAGTAGTACAGACCTTCCTTAGCTTTCAGAATCCTCTAGAGTCCAGCTAGCATGGAAACCCCATACTAAATTCCTGCAAAGATATCAGGTTAAAGGTTTATCCATGCTATGGCTCATTTATATTTTTAGATTTAAAATGCCACTATCCTTTCATAGGATGACACTGAGAGGTTCTTCAGTGGAGCCTGAAGAAAACGTCTAGGTTTTGTGATTTCAGTGTAAATCATGACATAAATATGTCTACACATTCTTTGTAGTAGATAGGTCAGATGAGCTAGATGAATTTGAAGTAAATATACAGGAAGCATCAGACCAAGCAGAGAAGCTGTGTTCATAAGTCACCCAGACTGGATGGCATTCACCTGGGAGCTCTGAGGGAACTCAAATGTGAAATTGCAGAACTGCTGACCAAAGTACGCAAACTACTACTTCAAACACCCTTTGTGACAGATGCCTGGCTGATTGCCCAGCATAACTCCCTTATGCCGCAAAGTTTCTAGAGAGTATCCTGGAAACTGCAGGCTGGCTAGGCTGACCATTCCTGGTAAGATGGTAGAGTCTGAAATGAGGAGTGAATTCCCTGATTCCAGAAGTGAACAAGGTCTTTTGGGAAAAAGAGGCAGCAGGGCTTCCAGGAAGGGGAGTCTGGGGTCACAGATGTGTCAGAGTTTTGTGGGGGTGTCAACAGTGTGTGGATAAAAGTGATCCACTGGATCATGCATTGGGGTTTTCACCTTTGGCAAGTTTCCATGCTAAAGGTTACTAAAGAGACAAGGTTGCAATGGAATTGGAGAAGAGGTTCCTTTATGGACTGAAAGCTGGTTAAATGGTAGGAAGCAAAAGGTCAGGCTTAATGGTCACTTTCCAGGATGGAAGCAAGCCAGGAGTAGGGTTCCAGAAGGACCGTTGCTGGGACCAAAATTATGCTACATCTCTATCATTATGCATCAATGATCTGGCAAAAGGAGTACACAGTGAAATCTCTAAGTTTGTGGATGATGCCAGCTTCCTTTGGTTAGCTGAATACAATGTCAATGGCATACATCTAGGTGAAAGGACAAAAGGGTGGCAGGTGAGCTTCAATGTAGCTAAATGTAAAGTTGTGCCTACAAGGAACAATAATCTAAACCATGCCTACATGCTGAACTTGGAAATGGCAATTACTGCTTAGGAAATAGATTTTGGAGTAATCATTTTCCTTCTTCTGAAATTGCTACCTCAATGTGCAGCAGCAGACAAAAAGGACAAATGAATTATTGGCCATTGTCTGGAAAAGTACCCACCCAGACCTTGAGTACCGTGTATTGCTCTTGTGTCTGTGTTTGTAGGATGTAATGGAGTTAGACAAGGTACAGAGATGGGCAACTAAAATGATGAACGGGATGAGGTAGCTAGCTTACACGAATAAACTAAAAAGGCTGTGACTCTGCTTTAGACAGACATCTGAGGGGGCATATGTTAGAGGTTTACCAAATCATGAAGGTGGCAGAGTATGTTAAAGCAGAACCGTTATTCACCAAATCCCACACTACTAAAGCCAGCAGGCACTCAGGAGCTCAGCTTTAAGCAGATAAAAAGAAGAACATTTTTCCATGTCAGCTAATAGAACGTTGTTGCCAGAGGAGGCTGTGGAAGGAGACAGCATCAGGAGATGCAAAAGGGGATGAGACAGACTTCCATGCAGCTGATTCATCCACAAGCAGTGACCTAAAGGGACCCTAAAGGGACCAGGTGAAGCTTTAACCAACAATAACCCCAATGCAACATCCTGGATATTTGGGGTAGGACGCGGACTACAGGAAGTGACCAAGCCTGTGTGCTTTTCTTCTAAGCACCATCCCTTATTACCACTCTTTTTGCTGAATTCTCTGACCCTTAAAATACTTTGAAATCCTCCCTGGGACTTCAGTAAGAGGTAGAAATAAAGTGGTTAGGGGCTGCAACGAACAGAATAAAGGGAGGAGGTGAGAATCAAGGGGTAAAAAGTAATAAAAGTACCCAGGGAGCTAGAGAGAGACACTGAGCACAACACCAAGTAGGTATCCTAACAGTGTGTACTGTTCTTTGAAGACATTGAAGGAACAAGTAGGTGCTGTTTAGTGGTGCCCTCTTCCTTGGGACATGAGAGGGACTCAGAACGGAAAGCAGACCAACAGTTCCCAGCATCCTGCTGACAAGGTCAGAAGGAGGTTAATGAGAGCTTGCAACTTGGTGGATGAGGGTGGATGAAGATGGTATAAAGAAAAAACATGAGGGGAGAAGTGCAGCCAGGACTTCCATATGAGGTTCTGGAGGAGCTACGAGAGGAATTTTGATGTGAAACACTAGATGTACATGTGTACATGCAGAAGGTGCACAAGTCAAGGGATTCTGCAAACATGCCTGTGTACATGGCTTCATATAGTATTTTCCAGCTTATGTCCCCATAACCAAGAAATTAGCTTTAATATTCCATCCCTCATTAATCAGACTGCCTAAAAATCACCTGCTAAAAATAAACTGGATGTGTTATGAACAACATGGCAGGGTTCTGAGTGCATCATCCATCTCTTATGTACCCCTATCAGCCTGTGACCATCTTTCTCTGTAATGCTCCTCTGCAACCTCTTCCCCTCCCAGGTATGACACAGCTATATGACCTTGGACTGGACTGCTGTGACAACAGGTAAGCTGTGAAAAAGAGCTGTGAGAAGCCCTCATCTGCAGTGTCCACTCATGTATCCTCTATGCTGTGGATTGGGAACCTCATTTAAGCTCAGACCCTTGCTCAAGCTATATTGTAGATATGCTGTGTCTGGCCTTGTACCTTGCTAATCCCGTCCTTGCCTTACTGCCTTCACTTCTGGCTTGACCTCAGACCTCCCTCACACTACAGACTTGCCTGGCAATCACTGGTCTGCTGGCCGCATGTGCTCATCATCACCAGATCTGCTCTGCACTTCTTGCTTGAGTACTGTGGGGCTGTGCCCCTTGCTAGTGAGGACACTGCATCTGCCTACCTCGTTGGGATCCTTGGCTACCCACTTGTCTTGCAGAGCAGGCTGCTCTTGCTGCTCCCTGGCAAGCCACACTTGCCTACAGCAGTCGCTGCATTTACCTTCTTTTAATTACACAGAGTGGAGTGGAAATTTGTGACTGATGTCAATAGGAACATCATTCTTTTGTTCGTGTAAGTCCTTACAGAACCATATTTTTAACTGGCTCACCATTAACTTTGTTTTTCCATATTTCAGTTACCCAGGTTAAAAGCAATGCAGTTAAAAGGCTGCAGGTTGTATGAATTGCTTCACAATAAGACAGACTGAAACCCTGCAGCTAAAGATTTGAGCTTTGTCTATGCTTTAAAGTGGAGGAAGTATCCAGATGGGAGTACGTGTAGCTGTGCATCCTTAGGGCTTTTTTCTCCCATTGTCATTCATCTGAACAGCCACTAGCTATATCTCCCCACTTCCCATTCACAGTTAGCTATGCCTAAGCTCCTGAAACTTCAGTATAGGGCCAGTTTGTTTCAGACCATGAATCATTATATCGATAACAGTAAGAAAATAAGGATTCTATCTGAAGTTCAGCAATGCAACAGACTGACCCAAAGTAAGGAACTGCAATTGTCTTTGCATACTTTTGAAAAGAATAAGGAATAAATGGTATTTTTTGATCACTGGGCTAAGTCTGGTGCTTTTTGACAGTCCATCTGGAGGAAATATTATAAAATGGCATTGTCCTGGAAGGTGCAAGAGAAGTACTGACCTTGGGTCTCTTTCTGTCAAGCTTGAAAAATACTCTTTGTTGTTGCCAGTGAATACTGAGAACCATATGAACAAAGAGAATATCACTTACAAGATGGTGTCAAAGTGCATCAAGCAAAATAACCTGAAGGAATACCTTCATGTTATATTATCACATCTTTCAGCATGCGTTGCCTCTTGCATTTAGAAAGAGAGGGTTTATTTTTCTTCTCGGAGTGAGGAAAAAACCCACCACTGACAGCCCTTTGTGCTGAAGGTTACATTATTAATGAGTGTTGGGAAAGGGAGGAACTTTATATAAATACACTATCATTGCAGTTAAAAGAAGGTGCAGAACATAGTGTTCGAAGACAGAAAAAGTGGGGTAATTGATTTCTTTAGGATCTTCAAAAATACATGTACATGCATGGAATCAGATCTGACCTGAATTACCAGCAGTGTTAATTTAGAATAATTCTTTGGAAATCCCTTGGAATGATGGTAACTCCACAGCATTTATACCTCAGATCAGAGTACGTATGAGTATGAGCACAAGTAGGAAAGTAGTGAAAAAACACTACTCCTCCTTATTTTGAATCTGAAAAGACCTTGTAAGAATGTAGCAGCTACAAAATTACAAAGGAGGAAAACCTCTTTCAGAAGTTATGGATTTAAATTCAAGGTGAGTCATAGAGCTCCAACCTTGCACTTGTGGACTGTGCAGCATCACCCTGCCCTCAAAGATACCTGTGGTCATAGAGAAATGAAGGTTCATCAAGAGTTTCTGGGTGCAGAGGGGAACACAGTCACACTCTTTACATGCTGCCCTGCATTCAGACAGCCAAGGCAGAAAGTTGGTTAGGGAACCCATATTTGTGAATTCACCACTCATGGCATGAGGATGTCCAAACATTTTTTGATACAGCTCGCATATACAGTTCCTTGTAGATATTATTTACATGAGATATATCTGACTTTTCTTGTCACATGCTAGCTATAATACCCACTTCCAATGAGAGGTGCATATCTAAAAATATTTCAACATGGGAAGCAGACATAGGACTTTTTAAGAACTCATAGCACAAACAAAATTGCCAACTTGAAAACTAAACTTATGTTACTTTGTCACCATGGTGGTGTTACCTACTCCATCCTCCCTTCTATACCCAACCATTTGTAAAACCTACTCATTGGATTATCTATTACATCTAGATTATTAGAGATCTGGGATAAAGAAATAACTTTTATTGTATCTCTTGACAGCACTTAGTTTAATGGGATCTAATGTGGAATAGAACTGCAAGATGCTGCTGTACCACAAATTATAAATAATTAATCACACAGGTAAAAGAGACCTGTTAACATTTTCTTCTCCAAGGATACCTCAACTGTGTTACAACAAAAAAAGTGTTGGAACACTTATTCCATCGTGCCATAGAGAAAGGGAAGGTTGTTATGAACTTCAGATTTCTTGAAATAATCCTTTTGGGCATCAGAGCTCATAAACTGGGGACATGCAATCTAACCTCCCTACCTGCTAATATTCTCTAAATAACTGTCCTGGTTTTGGCTGGGATGGAGTTAATTTTCTTCCTAGTAGCTGGTATAGTGCTATGTTTCGGATTTTAGTATGAGAATAATATTGATAACACACTGATGTTTTGGCTGTTGCTAAGTGGTGTTTACACTGGCCAAGGACTTTTCAGCTTCCCATGCTCTGCTAGGTGCACAAGAAGCTGGGAGGGGGCACAGCCAGGATAGTTGACCCAAAATGACCAAAGGGCTATTCCATACCATATGACGCCATGCTCAGTATATAAACTGGGGACTGAGGGGAGTTGGCCAGGGCATAGTGGTCACTGCTCAGGGACTAGCTGGGCATTGGTCAGCGGGTGGTGAGCGGTTGTATCACTGTTTTTTGTCCCCTAGAGTTTTGGAGTCAGGGATACAGAGGATCCGAGGCCCACTATACTCCAACTGAAAAAGAGATATTGGCAGCATACGAAGGGGTTTGAGCTGCTTCAGAAGTGGTTGGTACTGAAGCACAGCTCCTCCTGGCACCCCGGCTGCCGGTGCTGGGCTGGATGTTCAAAGGGAGGGTCCCCTCTATACATCATGCAACTGATGCTATGTGGAGAAAGTGGGTTGCACTGATCACACAACGGGCTTGGAGAGGAAACCCCAATAGCCCAGGAATCTTGGAATTCATTATGGACTGGCCAGAAGGCAAAGATTTCAGAATATCACCAGAGGAGGAGGTAACGCGTGCTGAGGAGGCCCCACTGTACAATAAACTGCCAGAAAATGAGAAGCAATATGCACTGTTCACTGACGGGTCCTGTCGTATTGTAGGAAAACATCGGAGATGGAAAGCTGCTGTATGGAGTCCTATACAACAAGTTGTAGAAACTGCTGAAAGAGATGGTGAATCGAGCCAATTTGCAGAAGTAAAGGCCATCCAGCTGGCTTTAGACATTGCTGACTGAGAAAAGTGGCCAATGCTCTATCTCTATACTGACTCATGGATGGTGGCAAATGCCCTGTGGGGGTGGGTACAGCAATGGAAGCAGAACAACTGGCAGCGCAGAGGCAAACCCATCTGGGCTGCCGCATTGTGGGAAGATATTGCTGCCTGAGCAGAGAACCTGGTTGTAAAAGTACATCATGTAGATGCTCATGTACCCAAGAGTCAGGCCACTGAGGAACATCAAAACAACCAGCAGGTGGATCAGGCTGCTAAGATTGAAGTGGTTCAGGTGGATCTGGACTGGCAACATAAGGGTGAATTATTTATAGCTTGGTGGGCCCATGACACCTCAGGCCATCAAGGAAGAGCTGCAACATAAAGATGGGCTCGTGATCGAGGGGTGGACTTGACCATGGACACTATTGCACAGGTTATCCATGAATGTGAAACATGCGCTGCAATTAAACAAGCCAAGCGGCTAAAGCCTCTGTGGTATGGAGGATAATGGCTGAAACAGAAATATGGGGAGGCCTGGCAGATCGATTACATCACACTCCCACCAACCCGCCAAGGCAAGCGCTATGTGCTTACAATGGTGGAAGCAACCACTGAATGGCTGGAAACATATCCTGTGCCCCATGCCACTGCCCAGAACACTATCCTGGGCCTTGAAAAGCAAGTCTTATGGTGACATGGCACCCCAGAAAGAATTGCGTCAGACAACGGGACTCATTTTCTAAACAACCTCATAGACACCTGGGCCAAAGAGCATGGCATTGAGTGGGTATATCACATCCCCTGTCATGCACCAGCCTCTGGGAAAATCAAACGATACAATGGACTGTTAAAGACTACACTGCGAGCAATGGCTGGTGGGACATTCAAACATTGGGATACACATTTAGCAAAGGCCACCTGGTTAGTTAACACTAGGGGATCTGTCAATCGAGCTGGCCCTGCCCAATCAAAACTTTTATGCACTGTCAAAGGAGATAAAGTCCCAGCAGTGCACATAAAAAACATGCTGGGGAAGACAGTCTGGGTTACTCCTGCCTCAGGCAAAGGCAAACCCATTTGTGGGATTGCTTTTGCGCAAGGACCCGGGTACACTTGGTGGGTAATGTGAAAGGATGGGGAAGTCTGCTATGTACCTCAAGGGG
Organism: Ciconia boyciana; assembly: GCF_034638445.1. NCBI lineage: Eukaryota > Metazoa > Chordata > Aves > Ciconiiformes > Ciconiidae > Ciconia > Ciconia boyciana. The sequence goes on along the minus strand of NC_132935.1, from coordinate 104,895,623 downwards.
ATTTGATTTTAGGTGAGAATAGCCAATGAACTAAATGGTATGATGTTAATTGCTATATAATACTGTACATCATCACTTTTATGGTTACTATACACCATATCAACGGTATTTCACCAAGAATCACCCAGACTAATGAAGAATGAGCTTTGATGAAACCAAGCAAAATGCAGCAGTGATGGAACCAGAACTGGCTTCAGCATGCAACAATCCAACACCACACACCATCTCTCCTGCCCTGAAAAGACTGTTATGACAGATGGAGCCCAAAGTCATGGACTAAATGAACTCAACGGACATTTTAGAGGGATGGGCCATACGCTAAGGGAATGATATCTGTGTGTATATATCAAAAGACAGGAAAAATGGTGGTGATTAATTGGAATGTATTGGAAAGGGTAGAACCTGGGCATGATGTAGATGGTATAGAATAAGGGGTAGATACTGTCCTGGTTTCAGCTGGGATAGAGTTAATTTTCTTCCTAGTAGCTGGTATAGTGCTGTGTTTTGGATTTTAGTATGAGAATAATATTGATAACACACTGATGTTTTGGCTGTTGCTAAGTGGTGTTTACACTGGTCAAGGACTTTTCAGCTTCCCATGCTCTGCCAGGTGCACAAGAAGCTGGGAGAGGGCACAGCCAGGACAGTTGATCCAAACTGACCAAAGGGCTATTCCATGCCATATGATGCTCAGTATATAAAGCTGGGGGGAGTTGGCCGGGGGGTAGCGGTCGCTGCTCGGGGAGTGGCTGGGTGTCAGTCAGCAGGTGGTGAGCGGTTGTATCACTGTTTTTTTTTCCCCTTGGGTTTTGTTCCTCTCTCGTTCTCTTGTTGTTTTCCTTCTCATTGCAATTTTTTTGTTGTTCCGATTATTAAACTGTTCTTATCTCAACCCATGAGTTTTCTTACTCTTGCTCTTCTAATTCTCTCCCCCATCCCACCGGGGGGGAGGGTGAGCAAGCAGCTGTGTGGTACTTAATTGCTGACTGGGGCTAAACCACAACAATAACATTTTGATCTGCTTTTACCTTAAAAAGTGGTGAGTTTAGACCATTCCTTTGCAGTATCATCTAAGTCTCACTAGTAGGAGACTCCCCTGATATTCGGCCTAAATTTTGCCCTTCCTTAATTTAATTTCTTCTGTTTCTAAACCCTCGAGTCCCTCTGTATAACTCTTCTCAATAGCTGTCATTCCTCTCCAGATGAATTATTAGGTAGCATGTTTGAACTTCTCTGCATGATTTTTTTATCCTTATACCTCTAAGCATCTTTCTTTCCCCACTCCCCTGTGATCATCTGTATTGCTACCCCTTCCGAATTAACACTGTCTGAAAAAACAAATTTCCATGTTGTTTTCCCTGTGAAGGACATTGCAAAGGCATGCAATATTTAATGAATATTGTACATTCTTTCTGTTTGTCTGATTGCTATGATATGACTCCCTGGATGAGAATGACGGGCTTTCTAGGAGGAACTGACATGGATGCAAGGAAGCAGGCAATGGTAACAAACACCTCCCATTTTTACCAGTAGTTAAATGTCAGTGCAAGTAGGAAAAGAGAATCTCAGACATCCATTTTCGGCACGTTAAATAGAAGGCTACCACAAGGCCCCACACTCAAGCTGACTAGAGCATTATCAAACATAAAGCCAGTCTTGCACACCGAAACCCTCCTTCTTAGCAAACATGATAAATAAGGCTCAGGTGCCAAACACCAGTCTTGTGCTATAGGCATTTATGTCTTGTTTCATCTCCAACTTTAGTCTGTGGTACTGCACTGCATTTTAAGACTTAATTGTAAGTATAACATTTCTCATGAAATTATTATATGCAGAAAAAGTCCTGCATTGCATCTGTCATAGTCTTCTCATTTGGTAATTCTGTCAAAAAGTAACAGCAAGAGTTTCTTTTTTTAAGTTGTGCTTATTCCTAATTCCTCTGCTATCTTCCAAATGGTTAGAAACTGTTATTCATTCCAGTATTTTAAAAGGGATTGAAGCTGGACTTCTTGACAGTAATTACTACGATCTTTCTCTTTTTGAAGGCTGACACCACATTTCTTTTCTGTTATCTACCAGTACTTCTAGCCCAGTTTCATTTACGAGAGCACAGTAGCAAGAAGAAGAGAATTACAAAGACTGAGATTCAAGTGATGAATTCCTGCTGCAGGAGAGCTGGCAGAGCTGTGCTGGGGCGGGAAGGTAAGTTCATCTGCCACACCATGAAAGAATCTCTCTCATGTATATGACAGTAGAAACTGATGTAAAAGGATGTGCGTGCACATTGAGCCTTTTCATCTGACTCTTAACGACCAGTCACAGTCAACGGCCTTGTCAGCTTATTTATAGAGCCTAGTTATGGTTTCTCAGAGATGCAAAATTGAAGTTGTATGGTGCAGAGGAAGTACCAAAAGTCATTCAAAGCACTATCCAGTTATCCCAGGATGCAGGATAATCACAAGATTTCACCTCTTGTTCCTTTTCAGTTTCTGGTCCGTAGATGACATCACGCCTTTTCTCTGGAGCTCTTCTGGTGGCAGGTCTGTTTTAACCTGCAGTTTTGTTGAACTAACTCTCTGTTTTCTCTCTTTGCTGTCATACCTTCATTTCCACCCACTCTTCCTCCAGAACAGAATGTTGTTTTTCCACCATTAGACACTTTGCCCTATAAGCTTTTACAGATCAGTCAGTGATCTATACTTTGGGCTCTCTGGTTCAGCAAATTTCTGTACTTCTTAAATTGCTTATAGGCCACATCTCTCCTCCTGTATTTTGTCTTTAAATCACACAGTTCACCCTTGCCTCCAGGTCTAGCCCTAAAACTTAATTTCTGTCAATTCTTCTATATGGTGCTTCACAAAAGAGTAGCTTCCACCACATGATCACTGAAGAAGAACAACTATTTTGGGATGTCTGTATCCAGTTACAGTATCTTTATTGTCTACTCCATTATTCTGGTCACCACAGTTACTGTTTCAAAAATCTTTTTTTTTATTTTTCACTTTTAAAGAAAATGGAGAAATCCTCCCTAATCCTCAACTCTTATTCTTTGGTCATTGGTTGGTTAGCTTGTGAGTTTTTGCCTTGGTTAGAATTATTTTCCTCATTAGTGTCACCACTGAAAATTGTGATCAAAGGTCTTCCTCACATATTTAGCAGGCAGACTTCTGCACTACTTATAACACACAATACCTCACTGACCAGCAAACTGCCAACTGCATCAAACTCACTAGCACACAGAAAGAGAAACTAACTTACCAATCACAGACCAAGGATTTTTTTTTTCCATAAAAGATAAGAAAATGCAAACTCCACCTTTTCTGTTGTGTTTGCTGACCCTTCTGTACATCAGCTGTCTGGCAGTTGGTTTCTCTGTATTGCAGCTACCTGAATTATTCTTACAAATAATCACAAGTCACTTCTGCCTAATGCTGACAATTGTTTCTGAGAGAATGAGCAGAACTCATTCTCACCCTGCTTCTGTGAATGCTGATACTCAACCCATTTCTGGATTTGATGAACACTACCATGTGAATCCAAATGATTTGCAAGAGCAGTCTGTTTCAGTGCCTACTGAAATAAATGAGATTATTTCTTTGGCATTCAATGGGCATTAAATTAGACCTTTACTGAATGGTGGAACATTTTTTACAATTCAGAACAACTTAACTTAATGAGAGCTACTGTTTTTCAAGTGTAAACTCTCAACAGTTTTCCCTGGAGGAAAATCTAGGACATATAAGGACACTTGTTGGTTGGTGTTTTTTTTTCTTAGTCAATGCTGATAAATTCATAAAGAATTCCAGACTCCTCCAGGGAGAAAAGATTCAAATTAAAAATGAAAAGTTACATGGACTTGTGTGCATTCAAAGCTTCTATTAATTTTAAATAGGTAATAGGTACTTTTAAAATTCAAAATACCTGGGAAAAAAAGGACAACAAGTATGTATTTGAGAGCAATTGATTAAAACTAGCTGCAATTACAGGGACCCATCCACCCATGTAAAGGATGGAGGATACAGCAAGAAGCAGCCTTATATCACTGTCATTCTATCAACTACTTACAGCTTAATAGTATGGAAAAAAATAAATGAGACTGAAGAGAAAATGGAGACGAGATGAGCAGAAGTGTGGGAGGAAAATGAAGGAGAACATAGTATGGTTTCTACCTGCTCTGTGTGCCAGAAGGGCTGTTTATGGATTTGAAGTTAAGGTTCAAAACGCCTAGGGACAAATTCATCTCTATTCTTAGCTATCCAGAGAGAAATGGAGTTGAAGCAGGGACACAATTGTCCTCCGGACTCCTGGGAATTAAAATCCAGATCCCAGCAGGAATGGCTAAGGCTTCCATAATTTTGGAGAAGATAAACAGACTTCTGTGCAGTTTACTGCTCTTGGGCCTTTCAGTTCCTGGCCTGAATCCACTGCTGGGCACTACCAGCATTCAGACCCCAGCAGAGGGACCACCCCATAGGAAGTTTATACAGAGGATGACAACCATTGAAGGTAATAACAGGAATGCCCTCATTCCCAGGTGAAACCGAGTGGCACCATTGAGAGAGAAGGGCTTGGTTAGGGCAGCTGGTAGGGCAGGACTGCACTGGTTCAGTGAGTTTCCTCCTGTGGGACCCTTGTCAAAGCCTAAAGCCCAACCTCAATCAGTTATTGAAGAAAAATGGTCTGTTCTCTACAGACCATTTTTGATCTTTGCTGTTCTTGTGGGCACGTTACCTCTGCCCACAACAAGGAACTAAACCTAACTCGGAGTTTTAGCAACATAGTCCTGCAAACTCTGACCGAGTAGTAATGTTCTTTTGCCATCTTTGGTAGAAATTCATGTCAGTGTCTGCTCCTGTCAATCCCTCTTTCCTCATCACTAGTACAGCATTGTATGCATGTCTTAGTGGTTATCCTCCTTTATTTTAGTCTGGCTGTTGCATCAGTCAGATGAATTCACTCTAATGACATCATATAATATATAATCAGATCTAAGTTTGGACCCGAATTCCTGAGGTTTGGGTATATCAGAATTTAGAATGCATTCAGAATGATATTTAATATAAAATAATCTAGAAATTGAAGACGTTGAAGGTAAAAGTTAAGTCCTATCTGTTCTCCCAACAAAGATTTGGTCCTAAGATAGCTAGAAGTTATATGGGGAGAAATCGAAAGCTTCAGTAGACCAGCTAATTTACCATTGCTGCCAATACTGAAATACAGCTCATTCTGAATTAAGCTAGCAGTGATATATGGCACAGTAAATTTGCTTGTTATGAATCTAGGACTAAGATAGTTTTGGGAAAATTGCCTAAAGAAAAATCTCACTTGTAATTTAATTAATTTTTAAGATTTAGGGTTGCTGGATGTAGGACTTTGCATAGAGGATGGAAAAGATGGGTGGCCAGAAAAAAGGCAGACTGGTCCCAAGTTCAGCAAGACACACCAGTGTGCAAGAGTAGAGTAGTGAAGGAACCAAATGTACATGTTTGAATGTCATTTGGGCTTGTGCTAAACACCACTACGGACACTACAAATAATCTTTGGAATGTAAGAATCAGTAGGGTGTCCAAATGTGAACATAAGCCATGCCATAACCTTGTGTGCTACTGGCTAAGAAACCCTTTGTCCCTTAGCTGTAAGCTAGTGTGATAGGTCAGAATCAGGCAGATGGGACTTAAAGCTCAGTGAACACTTGAGCATATGGACTACTATTGTGGCAGCAATAATGGGCATTCCAGTAGCAACTATGAGGTCCTAATACAAGAAGAAAGTAAGTAAGTCAGCTTAATTTTCAGGACTGTCAGGTCCTGACTTCTTACATGGATGTTGGAGAGAGGAACATGTAACTTCGGTTAGGTACTGACAGATTTGGTTTGAGTAGGGCTCTACTCACTTTAATTAGGCATGTGTTTGAGAGTAAATAGTTAAGTGCATTATCTAATATTTCCCTTTCCTCAATGTCAGACTATGAGGGTCTGTTTCTGAGTAAACCTGAACATTTAAAAATAAGAGCTGGAAGGATTTCATATTATCCCTTCTGTTCACTCCCTCAGTCTAGTCTATGTTAAAACCCAGTCCCTAAGAAACTGGAAAACTCCCAAAACCCACCAGAAGGTAATTTGAATGTGGGGTGCTAGATTATGTATAAAATCAATTATTTCCCTTGGGAAGTATCAGATTCAATGCAAGACTGAGATGAAGTACCCTAGATGTACTCTCTTGTACTCAGGATGTTACTTTCAGCTTATACTTAAACACTGGGAATGTTAGAGGTGAATATTAACATTGATTTCTGCATGTCTTTCAGTCCAAGAAATGCTTGACTATTCTTCCAGATGGGCAACAATAAGGGAGTTTAATATTTAATGGAATTATTCAGGGCATGCAGGAAACACCTCAGGGCCATAACAAATCGAGCTCCCCCGCTTAGCACAGAGTGCATTTGTTCCAACAGGTCCTTCCTTTGATCTTGTTCTCCTATGCTTGGTTTGGAAACCACTCGGGAAAAAAAAAATCATTGGAAAGAATGGTGTATAGACTTGAAATTTTTCAGCTGATGATCTCATTGGATGCCAGGCCTGACTGTGGGAGTTCAGGGATCACTTACAAAGCCATGGACCATGGAAATTGTCTAGACTTGCTTAGTGAAGCCCATGTTCTTCTCAAATGACAGTTTCTGATAATTTCACTAAACAACCACAGAGTCTAGAAAGCTTCTAATGCAAACCAAAGTGAAATGTACTTGGTTTCCATTCAGTCTGGATTAAAATAAAATAAAAATAAACAATGACATTTTCTAATTCCCAGAGACCCTACTTTTTAGCCATCTGTAAGCTAAAGTTAAAAGGTTATGATCCCAGGTGTAAAGAATATGACCAGAGGTGGAAACATTGTCTTTTTAGATTCTCAAAGGCTCCAGCATATATTATGGTGCTTGAAGTCATACATCAACTGCCTCTCCACTGTCTTCTCCTTCCCAAAGGAATACCAGTTTACACCTACCTAGGAAGTCTCCTTCCTGTGACCAAGTACCTTCAGGTGCAATATCTTCAGCATGGTGAAAGAAACACTGTACCCATTAAGATCCCCCAAATATATACTGGGTAGCAGACATTTGCAGAGTACACGTAGATCAATCACTCTCTCAGAAACATGAGTTATGAAAACACCTTAACAAACAAAGTTGTATTTTAGCTCTTACAGTCTTTCAGAGCAATCCAGCTTTCCTCCTTCCAGGTTAGATTAGCAAAGAGAGTTGGCTCAATTTGCTCATTTTTTATAACTGAAATATCTTTGAGTTTCTTCAGAATAGTCACTCCGAGCTCCCTTTTCCTCTTCTGCTGCAATATAGACTATCCCTAATCTCCCCCACCTGTCTTTTCTTGAACTACACCTCCTGTTTCCTTTCCTCACCCTTGCAGAATAAATCTCACTTAGAGGTTTATACCAAATATGGCAGTGAAATCTCATGATTTCTCCCTGCTTTTGTTTTTTAGTTTAGGGCTAGACTGAAAGAAATGAAGATAAATTCTCCTCCCTTGCTTTCTGGGATTAGATCCCCTTTTCCTTTCCAACATACATGTGAGCTTCCTAAGTGAGCATTTGCATTGGCTTTCTTGATTAGAACATTTTTGCTAGCCTCTGGCTTTTTGGCAAGTCACAAGATATTCAAGACTTTACTAAAATGTTTAAAGGCTTGATCAGAACTTTAAGAAAAAAAAACAAACAACAAACTACCAAAAAACCCCTCTGCTTTTTTGTTTTCTTTGCTAATCTGGTTGTAGTTCCACTGTACAAACAGGTGAACTGGCAGCAGTGACAGGTATAGTATATTATGCCAGGCAATGTCATGGGAATGAGTGCTGAAGACAAGAGAAGGCAGGAGTGATTTTGCTACCAGGGAAACTATGGCATGGAAGAGGATCTCAGTAACCCAGAAGGGTTCTCTGGTAATTTGTAAACCTTAAAAGTGATACTAGAAGTCCCTGACTGTCTTCTGGGGTGTGGTGTCCAGAAAGATGGTGATAATTAACAGCTAACCACTGCTAAAAGGGGATGTCCTTTACCCCATTCCCACTCCGACTTGTTCTCCACGCTCCTAGCTTCCCTGGTGCTCGTTTTATCCTCTTTGACAGCCTCTTTAATTCACTAACTCCAGAAAAAAAAAAAGCGCTGAACATTTTCTGTTATGTCAGTGACTCGAAGTGGCTCACAGATCTGATGAGCACTAGAGGTGGAAAGGGGAGGGGACAGAGTTGGGAAAACAGGGAAGGACAAAGGTAGGAGAACTGGTAAGGAAAGGAAAGGGTGAGAACAGAAACAACCATCATTTGGTGTCAGCAAATATAAGATTGTCACAGCTGTCTGTGGAAGCAGAATTGTCTTATGGGGTGGCTAAATAAATGCTGTCTATTTTTCTCTGTGAAATTTGGAGCTATACAGTATGGTATATGATGGCAGAAACACAGCAATGGCAAAGGGCTATAATTCTATCAAACACCTTGAGAAAAATTTTCCTTTAATAAGCTTCACTGGAAAGACAAACAGCAGAACTCATCTGCAAAATCCAAACAGAAACACGGTCACACAGATCTAGGGCGGACTCGTGTTTATACAGAGAACACAGCTGAGGCCTCTGGGGGTAGTGCAATTCAAATATTAAAGAAAATGATCAGAAGACCTCAGAATGAGGCAGGTAGCATAATTCAGAGGGCTGGACCTCCTCCCAGTCCCAGGGAGTGTGACGCCCTGTTAGGAAGCTGATTGCTCTTCCTTTCCTCCCATTTCTCAGGCTTTTCTCCTGATGAAATTTCAAGAGTGTTCAGCACTTTTAAATGTAGGAATGACTGACTCAGTATACCAGAGTAGCAATGAGTTCAGCTCAACTCTCAACCTTTTAGTGCCTCATTCCCTTGTCCCCATGTTCCTGGGGGGGGCAGCAGGCATGGGAGAGAGAGTCGTCCTTGCTTGCATTCCAGCAGTTTTCCTGTGCAGTGGGACTTGCTTCATGATGTACTTCACATCTCTTCTGTGTTGTTTATAAAAGCTCAGAGTCAGTAGCTGGAAAAAGCAGTATTTTAACCACCTATTGAAGATGGATTTATTTTTTGTAAAAGGGATGTACCTTACTAGGTAGATGATGTGATCATGAATCCCACTTTTTCATCTATATAGTTTGTAAGCATAAGTCCAGCCAGAAAAAAATCAAAGAAGGCAAAATAAAAGTATAAAAACATTGTTGGGCAAGTTTTGATGTAATTATTTTTTTTGCCATGGGAAATATAAATACAGTCAAACAATCTATGTTTTTTAATTAAAAAAGATTGATCAAAATTTTCTATTAGATCCAAAAGGGAATTAGAGTATGTGTTAGATTTTTGAATTAAAAGGGAAGTGTCATTTTACATACTTGCAAAGGAAGAAAACACAGAGAAATTCCAAATGCAATTGCTTGGTGTATTAGTTTCTTGATTATCTTAGAAAAAATTGTTACCACCCTCAAAAGCTATTATTTAACACACAGGAAACACTGTTTTTCATTGGAGATTATTTTCTAGAAACCATTCAAATTATAAAAATCAATTCATGTTTTAAAAATTATTTCCTTTCAAGGTGCCCAGTTTGAAACCACAAGATTCAGAAGGTCAGATTATTTAATAGCTGACCAAGTTTTTGCACTTCTGGGGAGTTACACTAACTTTAGGGTAAGTGATTATTCCTTCAAAAATTGAATCCCTGCATTGTTGATTATTTTCTATTTGTATATGTTGTAATATAAAAGAATCACAATCATTCTATCAGAGCAGTTAATCTCCTGTGATAACCATAATGCAAATGACTGAGCTGGTAACTCACTGGACATTTTGACACCTCCTCTCCCCAAACCGATTCTACCATCTTTTTTGGGGAGAGAAAAGTTAAATGCCCTTGTTCCTCTGAGAGTAAATCTGCAGCAGTCAGGTGGAGTTGTAGAAAGTGAATTCTTAAGTATAGAGGACAGTCCTTCTACAGGGTAGCCTCTTTTGTATCAATAGCAGTTTGGCTCAAGTTATATTTCCGTACCTGCTGGTGTCAATCCAACCTAGAGTGCTTATGTGTCTTCCATATCCATTCATTCTCTGCACTGAAGGACAGATTCCTGGGTTCAGTTATTTAGTGAGGTAAGAGGAAATGGAAGTCAGACAAGAATTTGTCGTAAATGTTATGCAGGCCTTCAAACACAGCTTTTAAATTATTGCCTGTGGATGCTATTGCAGAGGGCCTGACTCTACTCTTACACCAGCATAAATAATTCATTAGAAATCTGCATGGTACTGGTGCAAAACAGAGAAGAGTACAGTCCAATATGTGTGGTGTTCATCTTCTGCAGCCATCTTTTCCACCTTGTCCTGTGAAAACCTAATGTGAAAAGAAAGATACAGATGTAACCCATTTTCACCCTTTGACCCAACAGCAATTTCTTCACAAAGTTGCACTGTGCATTGCCATCACTAACTATTCTAGATCTAAGCCAAAGGATTTTTCCTCTCCTCAGCTTCAGAACAAAAACAGACTCTAACTACTAGTAAGTTGGCCTCTGTGTTACTGTTGCACTGAAATATGGGTAGCTCTAATTGCATATCAGAAGCTTTTCTGAGCAGGATGACCTTGCAAAAACCTCAGAAGAGGCAGAGTGACAAAGATCTGGGAGATTTCTACAAGAAACATTTTGCTTCAACATAAAATATGAATCAAGCTCCATCTTAGATATCAGCTCTCAGAGCTGTTCAGCCTCACTTGATGTTTAACATCTAGATTTAATGAATGTCTCTGGCAATGTGGACTACAAGTCAGGAAATTTATAACCATTTTGGAAGCAAGAGACTGGAGTTTATTATATTTCTAAGATGAGAAAGAAAAGATCATAATAAAACATTAAGTTTTTTGTCATGAGATGAGGGAGCAGGTGTAACTAGGAATAGACAAATCTTTAGTTCATAAGCATTAACTCCCAATCAGAGCAAGATTTAAAAGTCTAATCGTGGAACAGAGAAACAATACATCCCGCACATGCTAGTTATTCTGCTCTATTAAAAATAGGTTAGATTTTTGTATTTTCAGAGCCCAACACAGTGAGGTGCTGAAAATTTGTTGTTAGACTAAAATATTTGGAGTAGCCACTGGAGTCAGGAATCTGAAGAAGGATGTACATTTAGTCTAAAATCATGTGTGTTATGAGGTTCTAAGGACCAAATCTAACCCAGATATTGTATTTTAGCAATATATTTGGGGATGACAGGTTTTCCTATGAGAACCTCTTGACAGTTCAGGTCATTCACAAAGATATTTGTGGAACTCCAAATCAGAAAGCCAAAACCTGTATGCAATTTCAAATAAGAAAACCACTTTTTTTACTATTCTTCCTGCAGGGAAGTCAGACACTCTTTTGAGCTCTGGCTACTAAGGATTAAGTTGCACAGTTAAAACTTGACACCTTTAAGTAATTTCACTTTTACTTTAGTGAGGTGTCATGCTTTCCCCCCAGAGAACCCTCATGTCTGTGAAAGACTGGAAGGGGATAGAGCTCTGTCTTATGTTTATTAGGCTTGGCTGTAGGACGACAATTGGATAACCACATGAATTTACGGGAAAACATATCACCATTTTCTATGTTGAAGAGGGAAAGCTCACTTTTTCATTCTAGCTACTCCTTTAGGTTGTACTCTTCTACAGCTCTCCATGTTCATTTTGGCTAGTTTGCCTTGGGATTCCCAATTGCACTTTAAACATTGCAGGCATCATTACATTTGCTCCTCTCCAAGATGGCAAACTTTACCTCTCTGAAGTGTAATAACAGGTAAAGAGATGTTTTTTCATGTGTTCTTATGCAGATACCATAGCAAGAGTTTACCTTTCAGGGACATCAGCAGTCCAATCAAATCAGAATCCTTTAAATTAGGTTTAATATAAAGGCAAGCATGCCACCATTAACCTATCAATGAACTTCATATGAAGAGTTTAAGAATTTCAGGGAGCCTTAATATAATTGATTCATATTTTTGCTTAACCCTAATGAGGGTTGCACTGACCCTAAAAAATCATCAGACCATATCAAGTATTTCTCTAGTGAACTGTCCTGAGAAACATGTCTGTCATGGGATTTGTGAAAATAACATTTAAACTAATACTAAAAAAGATCTAATCAAATAGAAAAATTTATTGAAAAGGGAAGTTATGGGGCTTTAATTATCATACTGAAGCAATTGAGGAAGCATCATTTCCTTGTGCAACATTCATTATTGTGATGCAGGTAAACCAAAGCGTATTAAGAATGGGGTGCTTAAATCTCACCTCCTACATTTCAAAGTATTAGTGACTCAGGAGTGGATTTCTTGGTTCCATTTTGGCAGTTTATCTAGGTTGACACATTACATCCATTATTTTAACACAGTTTTTGTGTGTGTGAATTACAACTACTCTGACTGACTGGCTGCTCTGTAACTTAATGGATGTAGACAAAGGCCGCCTAAGGTAGAATACTTTATTAGGTCAATTAATATACCAGCAGCATCTTGTTCCTGGGTTAATCATTGGTTTGAACCTTTACTTTGCATTTAAATGTGGGCATGGCCATAAAAATGACTCAGGAAAATGGCATTTCAGTCATCTACATTTATTCTCTTCCCATGACTTACACATCAAATTTACTCAATTTGTAAGTCATAACTTGATTTCCCAGCTGTCAAAACATCAAGTTCGATGTGGCATCAAAAAACAATCCAGCTGTGATCTCTCTCCATCTGCACAACACTAACACCAGTCATAATTCTGAAACTGCAATTAAACTGATAATATGGCTTTAGGGGTTTTTTTAGTTTTGGTTTTGGGGTTTTTTTGATGATGCACAAGGCAGAAGAACATCTATCTTGCTATCCCACAGGACCGACTAATTGTATTAGTTTGTATTGTCTGTAACTATCCCATAGTTCATATGACAAAGGGTTCTTTCTGGTTTTTGGAACCATCATTTCATGGCTTTCCTTTCTGAAAGGGTATAGAAGAAAAGTCAGACAGACCTTTCTGTCTGAAGGGAAGGGAAAAAAGCCATTTAAGCTAAATGATAATGTTTGTGAAAGAGTAAATGTCAACAAACTGGACATGGATAAATTTAGACAAGGAATTTCCCCGTAGGATTACCTGGCACCAGGAGCTGAAGCAGGAGGGGAAACCTTTTAAAGGGTGTTCTGCACAGTTATCCAAGTAATTTTGTGATGCGGTGCCTTTGATATTGGGCTGAACTTAATCCAGAAGGGTTAAATTCTATGTTCCTGCAAAAGGTGCCCTAACAAGTGGGTTGATACAGGCAGGTTCTCGGCAAAATTCTGATCTTTCTCTGGAAGATCAGAGTGTATTTCTGCTGACGTAGTGTATGCTGTCAGGCTTCATACAATCCAGAATAGTGGAATTTGCCTCAGTAAATATAAAATAGAAATTAATAGCCTTAGAAATTTCACTGGTGGTTTGGGTTTTGTTTTGTTTTGTTTTGTTTTTTTCCTCAATGAACTTGTAGAAAGCACAGAGAATGTTTTAAATTTGCAATGGCTTCCATTAAAAAAAGTAACAATTCACCAGTAGTTGCTGTCTCTCAGCATCTGAATTACTGCAGTTACTTTGTATTCTCAAAGTGTTAAGGAAAGCATTGCAGATACCTCTGCATTTTATATGTATTGGTAAATTATGACCTTTTACTGGCAATCACTTATACCAAAACTACATATATTGGCCCAGAGGGCTACTTCTCTGAAAGAAATGAGCAGATTTTTACTTAATACCTCAGACCAATAAATTAATTTTCATAATTTTATTCCAGACAGCAAAATGAAACACAATATATTTAAGTTTAAAACAAATGTTTTGGAAATATGTTCTTAAATGTGTAAAGCTTACTCTACTGCAGCAGCATTTCCTACAGAAAGGCAAGTATTGTTATCTGGAAGCTTCAGTATTTACCTCTCTGTTCAAATATTACACAAGATTTATAGTCCCTGTGTTTTATATCAGGCTGCTAATCAGAAAGCTTAAATCAACATTTCAGATTGTTAAGTTACAATCTGATTGTTAAGTTACAACAGCTATAAAGCTGTTAGAAAACAGCTTTATAGTGATAAAGGTAGCACAGCGGAACAGCCTGATCCTGCAGTTTCACCTGACCACCAAACAACACTTGGAAACTGAGACATGAGAACGGCAAACTAAGTGTTGTAGCCTTCACGAATGGCTTCAATGCAGAGCCCTTTAGAGCAGAATGAAGACAGGACAGCTTGTGGACTGTGAATAAAGGCAACATCACCTCATATAAAATATAAAGTTGTCATTTTTTCCCTCTGCGTTATTATTAGGTCATGCAAAGATACGCACTAATGCAAGACCCACCAGAGAGGTTTTAAAAGCCCATTTCTAGGAGAGAAAAAGGTGCCCAGCTCTCCATTACAGGGAGATGTAAGGAGTTTTAATAACACCAAAAGTATCAGACAAGGCTTTTGCTGGTCCACAGCAGAAAAGAAGGTGCAAAAGCAACTTTAGATATAAACTATCTTTTGTATAGTTTCGCTACATTCCCCAGCGAACAGCCATATCCATTTTGAGATTTTCTGATTTCACTTCCAGAGGAATTACCCATTTTGAATCAGGTTATTGGCCTATCTTGTCTAAAATCCTGTCTTGGAGAATGATTTGTTTTAGGAGGGGAAAGATCTCATCAAACACTTGCCAGTTATGAAATTTCACCTTCAACAGGAAAATGTCTTCTTCTGACCCACTCTGGCCACTAGTTTAGTCTCCTTTCCTACTCACACTGAAGTAAAATGCCTTGCTATTTATTTCATCGTGATCAAAAGGAGATTAAAGCAATTCTCCATTGTAAATTCATGCATCCCGATTAGCCTCCGTTTTTCCTTTGAACAAAGTGGGAAGTTAGAACAGAGTTATACCTGTAGTTTAGTAATAATTCCTAGCATCTTTTCCTTGAAAGAGTGTTTTACAAAAGGTATATGCTCAATTCAGACCTGCTCCAAATAGGACAGGAAGATTCAAAGAACACCTCAGGCCAGCATGGACTTTCTGCACCAAGGAGAACTAATTCCTGGACGAGGAAAGGAGGTTTTTGCTTTCATTCATTCATTCTGGCATTTCCAAAAGGAAGAAAAAAAGAACCATCTTAAAATTACAATCTCCACAGAAGTCTGCAGTATCTCTTCGGCGGAATCTGTCTAAAGGGCTTAGTCTTTCACTTTTGTTATTGAGAAGACTCTAGGCCAAATGCTGAAGCTGGGGTTGAAGTCAGCTCCACCACCTAGCACACATAGCCCAGGTTTTCCAAAGGGGAATGCAATGAGGCCCTCAATTTTATTTACAGGCAAAGAAACTATGGGAGAACTAACAGGGGAATGAATGCACAAAGCTCAAGGAAATTACTCTTAAAATTAAACATGACTTTAAATTATCACAAAATAAATTCCTTTTAAGGAATTCTTAATTTTTTTCTATGTACTTCAGTAGCATCTAGAGACTACCTGCAAGATGAGGCCTATTGCTGCAGGTATGACACATATGCATAGTTAAAATAATTCTAGCCCCAAAGAACAGACAGTCTAAATAGAAAACATAGTGAAAGGAGATATTATCCCCTTTAGATAGCCAAGAACTGAGGAACACAAAAAATCAAGACTGGCTTCTCTCCTACAACTTTATGCTCTAGTTTCCATTTCGATCCAGTGAGGACAGAAAGGCATCCATGAAAAGCAATTCACTACACCTGAAATTCAACTGTTTTCTGGTGGAGCCTTTCTCTTTCTTCATTTACTACACACATAGCCTAGCGTACATAGGCACCTCAGGTCAACACCAAATATTAAATGTGATTGATTCAGATCTAAATGACCTATCAAACCCCACAAAATCTAGTTTGTAGGACAGCCCATGTATCAGCTTAGCACCTCAATTAAGAGGAAAGCCCAAAATCTTTGGATGCTTTTTCTCTTATGGAGAAGTTTCCAGCCTGATGTGATGTGGTTATTTATTTTTTAAGCACAATTTAATGTATCAATTTTGAACTTGTTAAAAACATTTTAAACTTCTTAAACAAACCACTTAACGATTACAATTGTTTTTTTAACATTAATAGAGTTATAATACTATGAAAAATACTATAACCCAGAAATACTAGAAAAGACTGGAAATTTAATCTCATAAAAAAATTGAGACTAACGACTGTTTTTTGAAAACCAGAATTTGCTGAAAAATTGACATTAAGTATGCTACAAAACAAAATCACTGTGTAATTAGTGACTAAAAGCTTTCAGAAGTGACATCTACCTCCAAGTAAAACATTTTTCACCTGTCTTACTATGTGTGGGAGAATGTAAGATGGAAAAAAAAGTAGCTTTTCACTTTTCTCTTATTTTTCAAAATGTAATTGTTGTCATGTGCTAAGAAGACAGTTACTGGACAGTGATCCTCAACTGCTCTTTTAAGTAAGGCTATTAAGAAAGAATATTGCTGTGCTGACATAGCAAGTTTTCTATTTTTTTTCCACAGAATTATTATTACTGGTAATACTAGAGTATCCAGTCACGGATCTTTTTGTCCTACAGACCTGAATGGCATCAAAACGACGTTTTCTGCTCCTAGAGGGCTTAGAGTTAAAGGAGAAGACAAGAGACAATGGAGAGGTCTGAATGACCCATTTTTTGGGTCTTAACAAAGCACTCCTTTACTGCAGAAAGCAGAAATGCTCTTGTCTGAACTGTGGCTCAGCTGACTGAGCCAATACTGGGAGCTTTATTTCAATACAAAATGATGTTTGAGAGACAGAGCAATGGAAACAGGACTGAGTAATCTTTACAAATGAGGAGATGCAGTGAATGCTTTTTACCGCAGAGAAGTGGGAGCCAAGTGTCTGTCACAGCAGTGAAGACATAGTGTCATAGTGTAAGGAAATACTGTCTGCAGCTGCATTCTGCATGCACATCCTCGGGGCAAATATGCATTTGTCAAAGCTAGAGAAAAGTAACGTGTAGTAGTTGAGGCCTCAAACAAAGGATGCTGGGATGAGAAAATTGAGTTGCTTACATGAATAGGAAAGGCAGTATCTTAACAAGGAGAATTTGTGAGACTTTGTTGTTCCCTAAAAGTGCGAATCCAAGGAGTAATCTGTGTTGAGGAGATGTCTGATACCAGCCTGAGCAGTGGGCACCACGATGGAGATGGTGTTGACAAGGGCCTAGTGGCAAATAAATAGAAATTCTCTTTTTACCATTGACATTGCTAATGAAACAGCTACAGAGGCAAGATGAGTTTTTGCCCGGGACAAAAGCCTGGTCTGGAGGAGAAGGCAAGGTGCAGGAATCACCAGTGCAGAGGCCACAGGTCAAAATTTACTCATGGGTGAGAGTGTCCAGGGAAATGGGGCAGAAGGGGCAGAAGGGGAAGAGAAGGGGACCAAGGACAGGGAAGCTCAGGACCTCACACAATTCTGCAGGGGTAGAGGAAGATGCCTGGAATAACCCAGCAGAGTGCACAGTAAGAATAAGTGACCTGCCACTAGAAAAATCATGAGCATGAGGCTGAAGGTGGGTCTGACGTGTCCTGGGCTGGCAGTGATCTTATCACTGGAACATCCTTCCGCCCGCACAGGTTAGGATGTCATCTCAGGACGGATGAACTAGTGATGTCTGTGGAGGACAGGTGTGAAAAATGAAGCTCAGTTGCTGTCTTTCATCCAGTGTCTTGGTGGTTCCTGAAATCAAGTAAGATGAGTGCAGTAGGGACTTTCTATTACATTTGTAACAGGTGATATGCCTAATAAGCATAACTATAGTACATTACTGAAATTTTGTTCCCCCTAGGGTAGCTCTCAGAATGCTAAATTTCATACTACGCTTACCACCCGTGATAATTTGCTTGGGCCATTAATCAAGAATACTTCCTTGAACTCACTGGGGACATGCCAGTATATATAATGCTGTTAGAAATAAAGTAAAAATGTTAATGTTTTTGTATGATTTAACTTAGGATCTTTTTTCTTTTTTTTTTTTTCATTTAAGCCACTAGCATAACTTTAATCACCATCCATGTGAAGATAATCAGACTCCTTTCAATAAAACATGTGCTTCAGAGTATTGAGTGCCATCATACACCGGTACTATAGGGCCTGAAGAAATCATTGTAGAGAGTGCATTAAGGTATGTGTGTATGAAGTGACTGTCACAGACATTGCCCTGTAGTATCAGGCCATGTGGTGTCTATCAATCTACAACCTGAAGACAATTCCTCTCTGTGCCTCCCACACTCTCTGCCTCATATCAATTTTGTGGGAGTGTAATTTCAGTGAGACATTGTCATTCCTCTGTTTTCTAAATTCTCTTTGTGACTGCTCCTCATGAACAGGCAGCAAGTTCAAAATAACTGTGACTGTGGCAGAAATTCAGTTCTTAAAAAAGGCAGAAATGAGGTAAGATCAATTAGTCTGTACAGGTGGCTGAAAGACAAAATGAGGTTTCATGGCACATTTTAAACTACTGATGTAATTTACATTTGAAGCTATCTGAAACAGATCCATTTTTGGGTTTTGGCAGACTTGTGTACAAAATACAAGCATCTGCATTTTTTTCTTCCAAAATGCTGTATTGGAAATATCCTTGTGGATATCCAGATGTTTCTGTTTGCTAAAATCAGGTCAGCAAAGACAAAAAAGAAGTCCATAATATTTTCAATAAACATTAGAAAAACCCTGAACACAAACATTAAAAATAAAGAAACAACAACAGCAGGATATTTTTTTACAATCCTTTTTTTTTTTTTTCCTGTATAGGACCATTTTGGAGCAAGAATCATTACTGAAAAATTTCAAGTAGCTCTAATGATCTAGATTTATTTTCAGATATGATATTCATCTTTTCAGAAACAGAAGATAGAAGTTTAGATCTAGTTTGCAAGTGTTGTTAATCAAGAATAGTTCCACTGAACTGAACGGGGAAAAGCCAGTATAAAAAAGCTTTGAATAAAATCAGAATTTTAATTCCCTTTATTTGATTTGTTAACTAATGACCAATCATTTTTAGACTGAATCCACTAGTGAAATTTTCATCAGCACCCAAGGGAAGATAACCAAACTCTTTTCCATAAAGACAGTTTTTCAGGGTATGGTGCATCTTTATGAACTTCTTATCTTGGTTTGCTCACAATCTGTCTACAGTATATTGCCTGGAGAGTTTAAATCTGATTGTATTATTCTTTACGGAATGATATGTCTCCAGCCTGAATCTATAGAGAGAGAGGGAGAGAGCAAGCTTTTGTGTGCATGCACAAATGTGGCTGCATATCTTTCTTGCCACTGGACTGCACAAAGGAAGCAGGATGAGTAGCTCAGTGATTGTACATTGTGACACTGTAACACATTCAACAGTTTTCTTGCACAGGACTGAGGTCTGAAAATCTTTTTTCCCTCTTTGAACGAGAGAATATTGCCAGGACATGAGCCCTAGTCCCCGATTCCTGCTAAGCACCATCATGCGACCTTGAAATTTTGCTTTAGACAGTGATGGGAAGAGGGAAGCTGGTGAGCAAGGCTCATCAGGATGCTTCCCCAGGGCACTGCCAGCTAGCTGGATGCTGACCTCCTGACAGCATGTGGACTGGCCCAGGACAGCATCCCATGGACCTTGCCACACTTCACAGCACCACCAGGCAATTTTTAGACTTTCAGTTATACAACTCCTGCATGGAAAAGAGGTGTAATTCATCCCATCAATCCCACTGCTGAGGCAGGATTTTTCTGTGTGGTCTGCTCCTGAGTTTTTCCCCAGTCTTGTTTTAAATGAGTCAAAACAGAAGCATGTGCTCCCCCAGGAAACAATTCTGCAGCGTGAATGACCATCAATATTAGGGAAAATTTCCTCATATTTTCTTCTGTTCTTAGAATTACTATTTCTGTGTTTGTTCACCTTGCTCACTCCTTTCACCGTAAACAGTCTGCTTGTTATTTTAATGTTACAAATAGCATGAAGTAACTGAAGATCTTAAATTATGAGAAACACATTTGGATTATTCATTTGTTCCCTAAATTGCCCAAAGGATTTCTATTTTATCCCTGCATTCCCTTGATCTTAATGTTTCCTTCACTTTAACATCCTGATATTATATATATTTTTCATCTGCTTCAGAATTAGACAGACCAGAAGTGATACCTTTGCAAATTCATCTTCACTTACACTTTCTTCATTCAGCCTGTCAGACACTACTGCAAAAGGGAGACAAAGCTGGAACATGACAAATAGGCACTGTGATTGTTTTCAACATGCCACAAAAAAGTAGGACAAAATATCTTAATGTTTTCCTCTTTCCCCTCATCCTTCATTCAGCAGAGATTTGCTTTCATTTATAAAGGTCACTGGCCTATGAAGCATCTGAGAAGGCAAAAACTTTTTCTTCCTCTCCAAGTATGTATTCAAGCTGCAGCAATAACATAAACCCTTTATTATACGATGGGTGGCTGCAGCCACAGCTAATCACAATCAGTTAAATAAAGCATTTTAGGGGACTGCCTCAGTTTGTTTATGCCTGCCCAAACAAACCTGTCCTGTAAACCAGATAAAATGACACTTTAGTGTAACCATTTTGAAACCGATGACAGCTCTGACAGTTTTCGTTGCAACGATCCTGGAGTATCTTTAAATGAGGTAATTTAACCTTGTGCAAAAGGCCAAGATAAAAATCAATAGATTACTATGTCTCATGTTGTACGTCTTGTATATGCATTTTGCAAGTATGGCCAGTCAGCACACTCTTCCTCTCCACAAACCAAACCTGTTTCCTCACAAAGCTCTTGGCAGCTTATGACTCCATGTTCCAAAGGTAAAATATATTCATTTGGAAAGGCTGTGATAGTCGCTTACAGTAGATGGTCTTTACCTAACTTGTACCTCCATCACCATCCACAGGCCAAGTACCTTAAGAAGAACCATCTCTTATCATGCATTGCTTTTCCTCTCCATCAAAATTCCTGATGGAGAAATAATCTAAGCAGTATAGAAGACAGAAGCATGAAGCAACCAAAGTACAGTTACCATGAAGTATTATAAAAGCTTTTTCCCATCAAAATATTTCAACTTCTAATCAAAATATTTTAGCTTTGAAATTTCTGCACTTTTCCTTCCTCATGAAAAATGGCCAAGAAAAAAAATATAATTAAAAAAAGGTAAAGTGTTTTGACCTGTTGTGTTTGCAAGTGGCTGAGAATCCTGTCATTGTACTGGCAATGTAACAGGAAAGCACTTCCTTAAATTTAAGTGCTTAACTTTAAGTGGCTGAGTAGCCCCATTTAACTCAGTGAAACTGTTCAAGTGCTTAAAGCTAAACATCCATTTACAGAGAACAGAGTATTCGGTACCTTGTGCCCACTTAAGAGAATGAACAGAAAGAGTATTCAGAGGTTTTTTTCAAAACTTGTTTTTCTGTTTATTATAATTTCTGGCCTTTAAGTTGGTTAGAGAATATGGTAGGATTTGAGTTGACCCTGTTGATTTACTTTTTTGGTGGAAAAAAGGTTTTTTCAGGTTATGAGGTAATGATGCATTTCACAGACTTGTGAGGCAGCAATTCAGGAGAACAGATCTGTAGGAAGGTAGGATCCAGGAAGAAAGGCAAGTAAACTCCCTGAAAATGGGAGGCACCAGGTATGATGTTCCTCAGGAATAAGCAACATGAAACAGGAGGTGTATGGCAGAACAAGCGCTTATCCTGGATCAGCATGCACAGAAAGCAAGAACCATACCTACTTTATATTGCTTTAGGGAACTATAGCAAAGCCAGGTTGTTTAAGCCTGTACTCCCAAAATATGAGTGCAACATGCTTGTCTTAGAAGTTGCTCATGAAAAGTTGCTCCTATAAAGTCTCCACCAGATTTAGGGTGCTGTGAAAAATTTGAGTCCTCATGCTGCTTTAAAGAGAGGCTGCAGACCTGAAACTCAAGCTCTGACTCTCTGATGGTAAGGGAGGGCTTGTTAAAAACCAACAGCAATTCCTCCTCTCCTCACCTCTCTTCTCCCTGAAAAAAACCAAACCCTTATCCACCAGTCCAGACTTTCTCACTAAAATCTTTCTATGGTTTTCTCTTCAGAAACCCTACCGCCTTCATTATCTTTGTGCCACAGAGGCATTTCAACTATGCCATTTTGTTTGTGACAGAAGTAAATGGGTCCAACTCACAGGAAGACATAGCAGTAGCCAGTTACTCTGAAGATTAGCACAGGATTTTGGTGACTAGCGTGTGTCAACAGGAGAACCCTGCACTTCAAAAAGAGAGGCATGGTGTGCCCCCATGTTACAGGCACCGTAAGACTTGCACACATGGCCTCACCTGCAGGGAAGAAAGTTGATCTTGAGTTCTTCTTAAAGTCCATCTACGTCATCCCACAACCAAATATGCAGAGACAACTGTCCTCAACCCTATGACCATTATACACATTTAACTAGAACATTAATTTAAAGTCTGCTCATGTACACAACTGTTTTCAGGAGTGGGGACTTTATGAGGGATTTTTTATAACCCTCACAAGGAGTAGGGGTAGCATTTGTTATTGAAACAGATTCCCTCCACCTCATTTTTATTGTGGTAAATTTGAACCATTTTCAAGACAGCAAGGTCAGGTCTACCTCAGCCTCTCTTTGACGATCCCAAAATTTCTAGTGTTTTAGAGCTTGGCATTACAAAGACAAACTGACATCATTTCAACAAAGACATTTTGGTTTCAAATTTTAACAGCAGGTAATTTTCTGAACGGTAAAATAGCTTGGTGAAGTTTAAAACAACAACACAGGCAGAGCACGCTATTCTAGCTGCATTTGACATCCTCACACCTCACCTGAATTTATCTAGAGGAGACTGGCAAAAAACTATGAGTCTGAATGCACTTGACACTCATCATCATTCATGGTAACGTAGGAAAAGATAAAGCCTAGGATAATTTAAGGCAATTTAAACCAGTGATGCTTGAGATTATCTGAGGATCTTAACCTACCCAGCAGCTCTTTGGATGACATACAGCAAGTGGGATATAAAATTGTGACTTTAATTGGAAGGGCCTTATTTTTTCTGGTCTTTTTCTTCACGTACTAAGAGAATGGAGGATGCACTATCAGTGATAGCAATAGGTATAAAGCCAGTATAGGATGGTTGCTGAAATTTTCACTGTTGAATGGGCATTGTTGTGATTGGCATTAAAACAACATCCCAGAAATCAATTTATTTTAGTGTTCTCTCAGTCATTAACACCACTTGTAGTGTAACAGGCAATGACAAGAATAAGCACTGGTCCTTGACTTCTGCCTTTCAGTTCAGAACAGCAGCGAGTCAGCACCACAAGAAAAGTATTGTTGAAAATATATTGGTTAAAAATGCAGACCAACCGAGGTATTTTAGGGAAAAACAGTATTTGGTTTTTTGTTTTAAGCATGCTCTCCCCCTTCAGCTGACATTAGAATGTGAACCACACTGGGGTCTTCACAGCAGAATTAGTGCTTTTTCATGGAACCTTTTTTCACTGGTGTCATGTAGGTCACATATCCACTGCAGGCTGTAGTGTGGCACCTTTAATGGCTACATAACTCTTGAATATACAGACCAACACAAACCACACAGGGACCACTGAGGTCTCACTAATGGAATTTTTTCTCCATTTGTCCTTGTAATAGCTTGAGAAAAAACATGAGCTAACTGGATGGCTTACATTGCACATATTTCACAGAAGCATTAGGTTTCTATTTTGCAGACAGGCACCATGAGTTCATGTCCCACTTAAGTGTTTCTCATTGGATTAGTAATATGTAGGGGCTAAAACTCCTTTGCAAATCTCACTCAGAGTGGTTCAGGCACAGATCTTCAAAGCACCATAGTGACAGATAGAGAGATCTTTGTAGCCGTGAAGTCAAGCTCATGCCAAGCTCAAATCTATGGATCTAACTCCAGTGTCACCTGCAGCTGCATTACCTTGGATCCTGCATGACTAAGTCCATATCTTGTAAGAATTAGTAACAAAAAAGGGAAATTGAACTTTTTTCTCCCAGAGCATTTGTGAACCCTCTACAGGACTACCTTCCTCTCATATAGCTTCCTTTCCTGCAGCTGCCATCACTGGGAACACAGATAACAGAAATGGAGAAGGAATGGGACTACCCCTCCATAACTTCATTATTTCTTCATGCTGATTTTTTTTTTTTAATAGAGTACAATTTTGGTAAACTTTTTGTCAAGCTTTTTCCAGTGAAAAATAGACAGCACACAAGTTTAGCTGCAGTGACTCTAGTTTCCTTGAAATGTCATAATTCCCGTTATAAATATTCTTCCTTATGAAAGGAAAGTGTAATTATTTTGCTAATATGCATGAAAATAGCATTTGAGAAACTGAAACAATATGGTACTGTTTGACTTGAAATTTACTCCCCAGCTGTTAATAACCTGCCTGCGTCTCTGGTGGAATTGTGAGTTTGTTATTCCTATACTTACAACAAATAGCAACTGTTTCTGAAACTAGGAGCTGGGCCAAAGGGAAAAGAAGCAGCCCAAACCACCTAAACAAACCCCTTAAAGTCCATATTGTGTATTTAAATTAGTTCCCTAGAGCAGCAAGAAGTAAAAAATCTCATGTGCATCTTGTTGTACTGTTTCAAGTATTATTTAATTTTTGGAGGAAGCAAATGTTTATGACAGCCTTTTTGAAATTATGTTTGCAATTACACATGCCTTCTATTGTTAAATAAATAAAATCAGCGATTAGTACTAATATATTTCCATCAAGTTTTCCCAAAGCCATATGCATGTTATGGACCAAAAGACTGTCTTATTTTGAAAGACAGTTACAAAGAGACATTGTCCCAGATTTTCAGTTTATCATAATTTGTACAAAACACAGCAACTGAATACTACATGAATTACATCTAATGCCTGGGCATTCTTGACAGTCATTTTGATATATATGTTTTGGGTACAATTTTCTAAAGTATTTAAGTGACTGAAGAGTGAAGGTTTAATTTTCAAAAAAGGTATATACCAGTCAAAATCTGATTAGACCTACTAACGTCTACCTTTCTAAATTTCCATGCAAAATACAAATTAAGGTTCTTGATTTTTTTTTCCTTATTAGATTTTACTCTAAGCAAGTAAAAAAAATTGCCTACTGACAAGATTATGTAATTGAATTCACCACACAGTCTCTCTCCAAGCACTGCTACTTGGGCGCTTCATCACAAGAAAATTGGCTTTGCTGAACATCCTGAATATTAGCAAACCTAAATGCCTCAAAGAAAAGCAAAAGACAAAGGATCAGGACACCACCAGTACCTACTGGCCTTATGCTCTTTTCTTCTATTGCTATCAACAGAGGCATTTCACTGGTGTGATCTGTAGTACATAGACTTATAAAGAAAGGTAGGTATATGAACGTCTTTAATAGAACTTGAACTTTTGCTCCAAACTTACATCAAATTCATGTGTATTGATTTTATGGTATGAGCTGTCTCCCTAGCACAGGAAAGTCCCATAACCTGTCTGAAAAAACTAGATTTATCCCTTCAAATAATTAGTTTAGCTTCCCCCTTACTGACTTTGATTTTTCCTCTACTTTGCTAAAATGACACATCCCCAACACTAATGAAGCACATACATTATCTTAGAGGGTTTGGGGTTTTTTTGTTGTTGCAAGCATGTGATAGTGCTTCCAATCCCCTGAGGATTGATATATTGGTCAAATAAATCTTCCAGATCGGTAATAATACAGTGCACTCCGTAATGTTCCTTTACATGCCGTATTATTTACCTGCACTGCTTATCAGCAATTGCATGTTTGCCGGAAAAAAAGTGCTGTTGTATAGGCAGTTCTTGCTTCATTGGCATGATTACTAACTGGGAGACAGTAAAACTCTTGTTTGGAGGTGCTAAGAGGAGACAAGAGGCAAACTGTTTGAAGTACTCCAGATCTCTGGATGAGTTAAATCCTGTGCAGAGATCAAGAACACAGATTATGTATGAACCATGTCCTGGCAAAACATTATTTTGATAATTGAAGTGGATCTTAAGTGATGCATAGTTCTGCGTTGACTGTTTATACAGCAGTGGATAAGGTCAGGTGTGCTATTTACCCATGGGCCAGTCCAAGGACGAGGCTGTGCATCCATAGGAGAAGCCATGCAAAGGAACTCCAATCCTATTGTACAGGAAACTTGAATGCTAGCCCTGTGCTTTAGATTTGGAGACAGAAAGGAAGTAAAAGAGGACTTGGTTTCATGCCACAGAGAAAAAAAACCTGCACCTCACCATTTCCTTGGGAAATGATTTGTCTTCCTGCTCCCCTGTTTCTGAGTGTGGACTGGAGGATATGAGTACACCACTCTTGCGGTTAGCCCATCCAAAAAGGAGACAGGGCAAGACCTATCTGCCCTTACTGGTACAAGTGTAAGAAATGTATGAAAGCAACTGAAATTGACTGCATTTTTAAAAAGCACATACTTTTTGTGGTGCGTTGGTGCTAGAGAATGTAAGAGCTAATGAGTAAAATTATTAGAATTGTAAGATGCAACTGAAAATATGTCAAGGAATATGAATAAAATTTCTTCCTAACAGATATAGAAGAAATCAGTAGGCTCAGAATTTAAGGTTTATAAAAATAATGTATTTAACTTTCCAAGTATACATTTTCCACATTGTGAAAAATTTTTGTAATTCGGATTTAAATATTTTCAAAGAGTCGTAGAATAGTTGAAGTTGGAAGTGATCTCTGGAGGATGTCTAGTCCAATACCCCCTTGCTCAAAGTATGATCAACTAGAGCAGGCTGCTCAGGACTTCGTCTAGTTGGGTTTTGAATATCTCCAAGGATGGAGATGATGCCACAACCTCTCTGGCAAACCTATGCCAACGCTTGAATTCTGTTCATGAATCTTAGTCTGAAAATGAAATAGAATAGAAACAGAAACAGAAAATGAAAATTACTCTTCCATTTTCAATGTCTCATCTGAGCAAAATGAGACACAAATAATTAGCAACAATATAAGTATATTTTAACAGCTCTTTTTCTGTTTTAAAATAATTTCAGATGCTGTTAGTAACAAGAAAAAAAAAAAACATTTTGTTGGCTTCCTTTAGTGTATGTAATGAAAGTCTGCTCTTAAATAGTGTAAATTTGGTGCCAGTCCTTTCTCAGAAAGCCCCTGCAGATGCTGACCCTGCTGGCAGAAGAAGCATATGATAGAAGCACCAGAATCTTTCCACTGATTTCAGTGGGCCTCAGTCATAAAACAGATCTCAGATCTTTTAAGTAGACATGAATTTGCCTTGCTTATATTTGACTGAGATTAGGCAATTATGAGAAAACAGTTTTAATATTTAAATTAGTCAAATGCTTAATTATGAAAGTGCTGAAAGAAGAATGCTCAGCTTCATTGCACTTCAATGGCTTGTAAATTGGCAAGTAGCTGTAAATTAACTCCTGGATTTCTTTAGGTTAATCAAATCAGATTTAATGATGTCTTTGAAATCCACAGATTAAAGGTATAAAAGTGTGCATCATAGCATGGCGGACAACCATAGTAATAGTTGTTAATTTCTATTTTGTTCTCTTTTGTTCTCTGTTCTTTTCCTGTAGATGTGCAAAAAAGAATAGAAGTGCAGTATTTCTGGGAAGCATGTATTCTAGTGATGCTAACACCCTGATCTTCACAAAAGAATCCCTAATAAGGTCTTCACTACTTTTCTCTGACCATTTATTGCAAAAGACTTCCATTTTCCTCTTCTCTTCACTTCCCTTTTTGTAGACTTCCCATCACTGATCCTATTGCATTGCCTAGCATGCAAAACATGGAAGCTGACATTTCTGTTCATTTATGTATCAAATTTTCCATACAGGGAACAATGTAATAAATCAGTAAACACGTCTGTTAAATATCACTATTTCACCTTGCTGTCTGGAAAAGAAAGGGGAATTTTTAAAAATAATTATTTCTAAAGATCTGTTAGAAAAATAACAACAGGGAGACAGATGACGTGATTCAAGTAAAAGACTTGGTAAATATCTTGTCTATAGTCTGAAAACAACAGTGTTTTAGGAACAGCACCTGAAAGAGTGAAACCACATGTCTAACAAGTGTATATTTTCTACTGTTTATCAAAGTGGATGTGAAAGAGTGCAAGGGAATAGGAAAACCCAGTGCAGATTTAAAGCATGAATTCAGACTTTGCTCTGAAGTTCATATGCAGCTGACTCAGTCTCAAGTACCTGGTAAGAAAGGCTGGGGAGCTAATGTCAGGTGGATGCAATGCCAGCCTCTTCCTCCCCCTCCATGCTCTCTGCTACATAAATCACTTTGTTTTTAGTATGTTAACCAAGAGGACCGACTACCTCAAGAAAATGCAATTTGCCTCTTTTATTTGTGGACAGAATTGTTGTTACTAATCTAGTTAACTGATTTTTTCTTCTGTTGTGGTACTTCCTACCAATAATTAAAGTTCAGGAAAAGATTTCCATGCAAATTTGGTTGTATTTAAGCATCTTCATTATCCACCAAAACAAAACTTTATGTTTGACTCAAGCCTAGATCTTCATGAAAACATATCAGTGTCAAGAAAATCTTGTTTTCTTTCCACCTTCAAAACTCATAGATGTTTGCTCTGATTCTGTGAAAAGCAAGACATTTCATAATCTTTCCTCTAAACTTCTCAGTGTTTCATTCATGTAAAAGCTAGTTTTACTATGACCAGGAAACAATCATTCTTCTGTGGGAGGAAGGAAATGCCTTTGTGGCAAAAAAATGGCTCTAACTCTCTGCAGATAATAGCAGCTTTTCACTTGGGAAAAAATTTGCAAAAACAATGTGTTAGAATTATCTGTGGCTGCTTCCCCCTCAAAAGGCTGGTCTAACATCTGCCAGTTTACCGTGGTGCGTTAAAAGGCCCTGGAAAGCCAGCTGAAGCTTTGAAGACTCCAAGCAGGCAGAATACTTCCAGCACTCCAGTTAGTGTAAATTTAGTGTTCCAGCACTCCAAATTTAGAGCATTTCTTTGTTGTTGGACAGCATATTCCTTCCAGCATATGCTCCCTGGCCTGAATATTCCCCAGAGAAATGGTGACAGTACAGACATCCATGAAGAGTAAAAACTGAAATTAAACCCACCCCTTTTATAAACTGTGAATAGGCTTCCTGTTCCTCTCTCATTCATATAGAGTGTAGACAAATTTTGGCCCTTAACGTGCTCCAGAGAAAACCCATCAAAGTTATTAATAAATAATGAGCTGATGTGCTGTGTACAAATGTTACAGGATTATATGATCCCAGCCTTGGACAGGCTAGCTAAACAGTGACATTCGGGGTCTCAGTATTCAATACCTGGCATTATGTATAATCACCTGTACCTGAAGGTTACCAGCCCATTAAGGTCCTATTTCACACCCTCTTTGCACCAGTGACAAAGCAATAGATATCTAGTCTCATTGCTCTGGTTGTCCTGAGTGTTTTCAGAAAATAAGCAGAAGGCATAAAGCTTACAGTGATTACCCTCAGCTGGGATTTAGCCATATGCATGAAATAAATAAATAAAATGGTTCGGGTTTAGTGTAAAAAATCACAAAATGACAAAAAAACCCCGCCTTCAACCCAGCTCTCATTGTTATTCATAGCCATAAGCAAGAGTTTGTTAGGCGCTCCCTAGGTAGTCTTTCATCTGCTTTGTAGCTGCATGTCCTAGCATAGAAGTATGAGCACTCACTGTTCAGTAGCCCTTCATGTATTGCAGTCCTGTGACTGCTCAGACAAGACACACCTCTGATCAAAATTTGTCTGCACAGGTGGTTTCTCTGTAGTAGCATAAGATAAATTTATTGCTCACTAAAATAATATTTTCAGTGATCTTGAATCACAATGAAGAAATCATCCTCTGTCTGACTTCTGGCCAGCAAACTTTGGTAGTGGGTTTTTGTGGTGTTCAAGGAAAGACACTTATCCCAGTGTGACAAATATTTCCCTCTCTCTCTTTTGCTTTATTATGTTTAAAAAGAGATGAATTGGGAAAACATTTGTCTTGTGTAGACTGTGCCGGAATATTAAGCAGCCTGTGCCTGTTAGCAGCTTTCTTAATCATGCTTGGTTTACTGTCATACACCATTCTGGTGGAGAGAGACCATTTCACAGCAGTGTAATACAGCATCTGTATTTTTCATTATCAGCAAGAGGGTCTGAGCTGTTTTCTTTTACCTCCCTTTCTCCCTTCAGTTTTTACAGTTGTGGTTACAATGGAATAAGCAAAACATAAATTACCAGTTAAAAGCCCAGTCAGAAGAGAAGGAAAGCCATGGGAGGTACAGAATACTGCTTGGGTTGTGCCCAAACAATCCATTACTATGGGCTGTTTGCCATTTTTCAGCCACCTGAGTGTTGTCATGGCTTCTTAGAAACATAGAATAATTCAGGTTGGAAGGGATCTTGGGAGTTGATCTAGTTCACCCTCCTGCTCAAAGAGAGGCTACACTTAAATAAACTCAGACTGCTAAGAGCTTTATCCATTAGGATCTTGAAAGCTGATGTTGGCACCACTCATTTTCCTAGTGCAAATCCCTGCCTAAAACGTGACCCAAATTCCTTTGTCACCTGAGCTACCTAACTGGAACAAACTAGTGTTTATACAAGTCTATTTTGTTCTCCATCTCTCTGCTAAAAACCAGGCCCCTTTTTTGGAGGTAAGCACTGTGGGAAGAAAGGATGTTTTTATGGTAAAGTGAATGAGTTATGAGAAAGTCTTCCAAGCTCTGCTGCAGTAATTTTCAGAGTAAGCCCCTTCCTCTCTCAACATTCCTCTGGTATAGCAGCATGGATGTTATATGCTCTGGGTCCTTCTCAAACATTGTGAAGTAAAGTAATCATAAGATACAATATCTGCTTTTTATCTTTAGTTGGAATGGCTGATCAAGTCTTCAGCTCCAGTAATGAAACAACTATTGCCATCCCCTTTCTGAGCTTTTGTTGTGCCTATTAGTGATATGAGACAAGAATCTCACAGAGAAAACACAAGCTGCCAATATGGTTCTTCCTAAGGTGTCAAACACTCTTAGACTGGAAGTTTTTTTCAGGAATTAATTATACCTGTCTAGGTGCTTGCATAGGATCAAACACAGCTGTGTCTGAGATGGGGTGTCAGGTCCTACTGAAATGCAAACAGCAAATAAATAAAAAGGTTAAACTTGTCACTGCGCAAAGATTGTTGCCAATAAACAGTATGACTCTTGTTGGCTGTACTCTATGTGTACAATGTGTGAAAGAAAACGCACAGTAATGCATGGTTGTGTACTGTCAGGGAGATGCAGGCTTTTCTGACTCCAAGTTTTACAACGGCAACATTTGAGATGCAACCCTTCCGCTCAGCTGAACCTGCCAAACAACCTTCCCATGACTTCCAGCCAGCCCTGCCCTCGCCTTGCTAGGTAAGAAGGTTAGTATGTCACTGAATGCACTGCTGATACCGACAACTGTTGTTTCTCATAAATAGCATAAGCCAGATGTGAACTATTAGACAGCATTTGGGATTCAGATTCAAAAAGCTTTTGAGCTTCTTTTCATGCTGAAGGCAGAAATTGAAGATATTAATTGCACTGCTTATAGCTTCAGCCTCTTCATCTGAATGAGATGCTTTGTGATTTCCATAAACCCCAGGAGTATGATGCTTGAAGCTGAAATATATTTCCTGACAGATTGACAAATAGGGCAGATTTTTTTCTTATTATAGCTATTGGAACTGAAAACACTACCACATAGAGATGCCAAAAAAGACTCTTTTTATACATAAGGGTATTGTTTCCAGAAATGCTTTGATTTTCTCCATTAATATTCCTCCTTTTTGTCCCACACAGGGAAGTTATTTTTTTAACTGATTATATATTGCATAAAACCCAATGTAAGTCTTGAAACCACTGAGGATAGTTTGTATAATGAAAAAGGCTTCATTCTACCATTGTTCAATACTGAGATAAATCAAAAGTAATTTTAATACAGGCATGGTGTCTGATAGGTGCAAGAGAGATCAGAATTGCAGCCAGGTGTTTTTTCAAAGAAGTATTCTGGGAGATACCGACATTACTGTATTTTGGTTGTACACAAATGATTGATGGTAGAATCATATGCCATCTGTTCATGCTAATTATATGAAATGTTTGTAATAAAACCTAAAACTCAGCGTGTCTGTTAAACTCCTGAAATTCAGACCATTACTGTGGAAGATTTATTAAGGCGTATGAATTTTATCCTGGAAATTGGGATCCTGCCATGAAAGAATCTGGAACAAGATGACGCATTGTTCGTTGAATCAGAGTTTTAATGTGAGCAGTATTCTTGGTTTTGGGAGATAATTTTGTTTTGGGGCTCTGAGTATGAGTGAAACTCAAACCAAAATTCAGATGAGAGGAAGCAAGGGTGAACTTTTGCAGAAGAGAAACAAAAAAGAGCATCCTGGTAAGTCTCTTGACAACTTACTGTCAATTATCAGGGGCTTTACTCAAAGTAGGGTATGAATGGGTACGCCAGTGCATGGGTATCTGACAGAGTGTGTCAGAACAAAAGATGAAAGCTGTCAGCTGTCCCTTACCCTTTTCCTGAAACAGCATCTGACCATGAATCTCTCTTCCCAGAGGTGCAGCCCTTTTCTCCTATTATTGCAATGCAAAGAGACTGTCAATGCCTGTTAGACAGAGGGAGAAGAGGTTCCCAGCACAGTCACTGTACCAGGCAAGAAAGGCTCCCCTAAATAAGAGTGCAAATTTGTCAAGAAGAAGAGGACTGGGTTCAGGTAACATAACACCTGAATTTTGAATAACACCCTGTCCTATTTAAATTAGATTGGTGTCCTTTTCTGGGCAATTTCAAGGATACATAGGTGCTTAAGGACACCCTTGGTGTTGTTAGCCTCTTCCTGACGAGATGAGTAGAGGACCCTGCACACAGTGTAACCTCATCTCAGCGTCTTGCCACTGTGCCTTTTTGCTGCAATGGGCTGGGTTAAATCCCAGCAACAAAAAATGGAATAGATGGAAACACAAAATCATGGCTTGTATTCTTCTCAGCTGTGTGTGGGTGTAAGGGAAAGCAAGTATTACTGCCATTTATGAGATATCACAGACATATTCAAGTGTTTTGAATTTACACATTTCATTCTTTTATTGGAAAGCGGATACAAACCCTATCACTTTTGTCAGCTAATGAAGAAAAGTACTTGGGAGCAGCACTAATCCAATGAGACGGAAGGGCCATGCACTAAGGATCAGAAGATCGGGTTCTACTCACAGATCTGTGTTATCTGCCTTTTAGTCTTTTCCATCTTCACAGTGGAGATGATAATGCTTAACTGCCAACAGAAAATATTTTGTGATCTATAGCTGAAAAGCACTATGTAAGTCTAAATATTATTTCAGTATCTTCTTCCCACCCACTCAGTAAGTAAAATACGTGAGAGTTATGGAAAGTGATGTGATAATTATTATACAGAGGCTGAGCTTTGGAGTTGAAAGCATGTTATAGCTCATTATATATAATACCTCTCAGACACTATGCCAATGAGCTTGGTATAAAAACTCAATAGAACAGATACTTAGCAGGCTAAAATGGCCACAGATAGTGCAGCACGGTTGCAGTTTCCTTGAACGAGCAACATGCATAAACGTCGCAAGCTACTTTGGGTGCAAAGCTTCACAGCATACTTCAAGCTCCAATTACAACGCAATAAAGGATGCTCTACTCTCCAGAGCTCTGGGCGATGGAACGCATTTCACATCTGGGGAAGTTACAGACAAAATGCAGTGCATAAGGATGCTGGGTCCTCTCACTGCTGAGTTACCAGGAGGGCAAATAGTTAAACAACACTTTCTTTTTTTCAGGCTTTAAAACCAGCTTCTAATTTTCTATTTTTTTAAGATGCTTTATAATGCAATTAGAGAGCTCCTGGAGGCACTAATTGGATCATAAAGTGCCTTCTTCATGTTCCAGCTGAGGAGAGAGGAAAAAAGGATCACTTCACGTCCTCTTTGCACCTGCTAAGATGTTTGTGAGACACCTTACAATTAAATTATAAGCACCTAGAGGAGACTTTAAATTACATACTGTAGAGCTAGAACCTTGGGTCAGACAGGAGAATCCACAAGCTTACAAAAGCCTCATATCCACCTTCTGGCACTTTTCTACCTCCTGGGGTGGAAAAAGACCTTTGTTTTTCCAGTGCTCCGAGTTCTTAATATTCTCTCTCAAAACTATGGTCTAACTATATCCTAGGCTAACTGCAATTTCTTGCTGAGCATACAATATGTCTTTTCAATACTCTGGCCCAGGAGGGAACCTGACAGCAGGCATAACATGGATGGTTCTTATAATCACTAACAGCTCCTGGGTAGTCGTCTCTGAAATGGAACTGCCCAGCGGATGTGAGGAGGTGGAGACTGTGGAGCTTTTATCCTCCATGGAGGCTGGTATGAGGAAATGAGACAATTATGGTGCTACGTCTGGAAATTGTATTAGAACAGTGCAGGTTGCAGTGTCCATGCAGGTTGTAGTGCATGTCCCTAAGCAGATTGCTTAGGGACATGGTATAGTGGTGGTCTTGGTAGTGTTAGGTTTACGGTTGGACTCAATGATCTTAAAGGTCTTTTCCAACCTATATGATTCAGTGATTCTGTGATTCTGTGAACCCCAAAGCAGCGTAAGGGAGAGGAGAGCTGGGGACAGAGGCAAGCAGAGTTTCATGAGATTGCTGTGTTGCACTCTCATGTATTCTGCCTACCGTAGTGCAGGTGTCGGTCCCCTTCTATTGCTTCACAGTCTGCATGCAGATTTGATAGCGGTGGAAGCATAAGAAGGAGAGTGACCAGTCTGGCAAAGAGGCTCTTGGCTGTTCATGTTTCTGACTGCTGTATTAACCAGTATCAAAGCTGGATTTATATTTTATAGTCCTCTTTGGAAAAGGGTATCCAGAGACCGCTGAAATCAGTGTACTATGGGTTTTCGGTAGCAGGGCTGTAAATCAGACAGTATGGAACAAACTGGCTGCTGGGTCTCTAATCTCAGTATACAAATACACATAAACTCTGTCCAATCAAGTAACATACTATGCCTAACAGCCCAAAGGCCTAGAGAACAAAGTATCACCTACCATCAAGTCAGTCTGGTAGAGGTACAGTAACTGTACAACCATAAATTAATACCTGCTCCTGCATACAGAACTGAACTGGAACTTTTTGATATCTTGGACTATTTGGATATTTATCCATACATAGGGTTCCTGACTAGAATGTAGGTTTGACTTTAGTTCATAGAAACATTAAGGATACAGATACCTAAATAAATTTATGAGTTAGAGCCCTATTGAAATCAATCCTCTTTAGTCTCCTAAATGCATATGTGAACCCAGATCTTAGCTGCCCTTCTTCTGTCCAGGTAACGCCTGGACTTCTCCATGAAGATCGTCAACAGATTTTTGTTTCTCATGCAATTTTTGAGCTATGAAATTCTGTATGGAACGACAGTATAGAGCCCTCAATGTTAAGAGGCAAGAATGATGATTCTGTGGGCTACCTATCTGGACTAGATTTTGAACATGTGTAAAGTGAAAATCTCTAGCTGAAAGGAACTTCTGTTCCTTTCAGTCCTGCTCAATAACATACTTTGACATTTTGTTGGTTTGGTGGCTTTTTGTAGCTTTCTTCAAACTCATAAGACATCATGGTTGGTCTTATCCTTTCAATTTTCAACACACATTTTCCTCTCTTCTTATTAAGTAATACAAATATACTTTGCATAGTTTGATTTCACATATATAACATTCTGTAAAATTATGTTCACGTATTGTTTAACCTGGATCATCCTATTTCCCACATCCTGTGTATTTTTTTAAGATGGTTATTTAATTATGGTTTCTTCATGTTGACTGTTCTGCTAGTTATATAAATTTACAATATATCATTTATTCTCTTTCTCTATAGAGTGTTTTAATAAGAAACTGTATGCCTTAATGACAACATATAGTATTGCTTAATTTATTAAAAGTGGACTACATGCTCTACTCTACCCATTCTGATATGAGAATCAGTTGCTGTCTGTTAATTCATTTTGGTACCTCCAGGAATCCACTTATATCAATGGACTAACAGTGGTGTAAACTTTGAATCACTTCTGCACTTTTGTTGGGGAAAAAGCCACACCACAGATCCTGCTAAAGTCAGCTACTGTTTTCAGGCTGACTACACAGACAGACACATAAATACAAGGATGGTGGCCACTTCAAAATACAGCTAGCTCAGAAAAGCAGATACCAAACTATTCCTTTCCTGAAGGAATAGCTGAAGGAATAGCTGAAGACTACAAGCCAGTCTGTTCCAGCCTCCATTATGCAAAAACCTTTGGCTGCACCTTAAAACTTCAAAATAATAGTAAGATTGTTATTGTTTATTTCCTATTCTTTCCTAACTGTGATTCCTACTAAAAGGCCCCAAAAAGTTGAAAGCACTTAGGTTGATAGTATTCTGATACTGCTGTTTATCACAATTTAAATCAGTGTAAGCTCTCTGGGGCAGAAACCATTTTATAGTTCTCTGCTGGCAGTACGTTGTACACAGCGGGAATTGAAAGATGAGGATCCTAAGAGCTACTACCAAAAACTGTCATCGTAAGCATTCCAGCATTACTTAGGAAGAACCCTTCATAGCAGTTTCCAAAGCAATCAGAAGGAAAAAGTGTTGCCTTTTAAAATCTTGATCCATTTTCATACCTTATTTCTATGCTACTGCTTACACAATAAAGATTTTTAGCTTCCACATTCAAGAGATTGCAAATGACCTGTGAAATAAAATGAAGGTAATAATAGAATGAGATACATGACAATATCTATTTAATTTCTCTAGGATGCTGTAATGATGAAAACAATAAGTATTGGGGAATTATAATCAGCAGGGTATTCAAATAACCCTGGAGTGCTGTTGGGAGTAATTTTTGTTTAATGCTGCTTTTAAAGTTTTAGCAAAGCTTTTATGGGAGAAATATTTTAGTGAAATTTTCCTTTGCCCACCCACATTTTTCAGCTTGTCAGTCAAAACATGTAAAAGCTAGGAAGTTAGGGAAGAAAATACAGGCTATGTTTTCACTTCATTTTTGCATCAGCTTTAGTGAAAAAAACCCCCAACAAACCAAGAAATGAGTATTAAGAGTCAAACATAGAATGGCTGTCATTTTATACAACTAACTTTTGCTTGTAGGAAGAGAAGTGGAATAAGGGGAAACATGAGAAAGTTAGCGTCTCTAATTCTCTAAAATATCATGCACTGTGACTGGGTAGGAGGAAGAAATGCACCAGTAGAAAGTACTCAAGACTACAATAACCTTTGATGCGAAGTCGGACATGAAGATACATTTCAGTCCTGACATTCAGTACTAATGATCATACTTACCCAGCCATCAACATTTCTCAGTGGAAATCAGCAACCATCTCACCTATCATTAACCAGGTCTGTCTAAAACAGAAAAGTTATGCATAGGCTGCTTTGCTATGTTATAAAATGAAGGCAGAAAAGGCTGCAGCATGACTAGGAGAGATCAGGAGAATGCGTCTACTATGGGCCACGACAGTGTCATAACCTTTTGGCTTACATCCCACCCACTTTGCCCTGCAGTTAATTACATTAGCAAAACCAACAAAAATTGACACAGAACAATCGCTGCTCTACCCTCTGTCTGTTTCGGCGATTGTTTATTAGGAAATGTTTTCTTTGTGCTTTGCGATTTTTTTCATAAAGACTGAAAAACATCTGAACAGTTTGTCCTTTCCTGGAGTTGGAAGGAGTCTCTCTGCTGGATAAAGGCATCCCTTGTCACTCTATAAATTGCAACTCTTGTTTAGTTGAAGTCTATTACTTTGATTTTGGATCATAGAGGGCAGGCAAGAGACTGATGATTGAAGGAGATAGACAAGATTAGAGAAAAAAATCAATAAATGTATAAACAAAAAGAGGGTTTTAGGCTTTAATCAGGTGATTTATTGCACATTTTGTGCTTCCTTTTGCATTAAAGTTGTTAAAGTAGTTCTACACAACTGACTTCACTACACTTTGCTTTGTACAAGAGCAGAAGAATAAATATCTTGTGTAGCATATGAAAAGAAGAAGAAAGAATAGAAGAACTTGACCACAGGAGATGAACACAGCATCACAAAACTGAATGCATGTCCACAGAATGATTTCTTGCCTGTTGACTGGGGAGAGGTTTGAAAGCAAAATGCTATACTCCCTTGCAAAAACTGACTGCTTATACAGAAAGGCAGCCAAGAATGGTTTCAAGTTTAAATAGGACTTGTGGGCTGCAGCAGCCTTGGGATTCTATAAAGCTGAAGGGAAAGTATAATCTGCATTTCAATGGCAGGAAAGCAGATACAAGAACATCTGATGTCTTTAGACACTGGTGATCCATTTACTATATGCACATGTGTCTGTTAAGCATCCTTCCATAATATAGTCATAGAAGTAACCTTCTGGGTAACTTTGGTTGAGCATAGAAATACAGACCAATCCCAATGCACATGCCAGACCACATCTCCTGTTTTCGCACATGAAGTCTGATCCAAACTCACTTGAAATTCATGGTTATTCTTCCAGTGATTTCAGTGGACTTTGGGTATGGCTTGGAGAAAAAAAAAACAACCCAAACCAAACCAAAAACCCTCAGCATTTTGTGACTTAAAATCTGCTACAATCTGTTTGCGGAATTACATGAATTAAAGGCATCAGAACAGACTGCTCTCTGAGAAGTCACTGATTTCTATTGAGCTGGGTATGGGCAGGGTTGTAAGCAGTCCTGTGCTGCTGCTGAGTCTTTGCATGAGAAAATCCTCAGGAAGCAGAATGTATGCTGGGAATGCAAGGCAGTACAGCAATCCTGTCCTGACTTCCAGGACTTTTGAACCCTATTGGGTTCATTGGACGTATTTCCTACAGCCATGACTAATGGGATAGACTATAACTATCGCAGTACACTCCTAGATGTTATTGCGCATTGGAATGGGGCAGCTCTAAAGAGAGGGTTGAGCCAGATGGGCAACTTCTACTCTCCTGAGGAGTGAACCACAGCTTCTTATCACTACACATATTCTCCCACCTGAGAGAGCAGAAACAATGGACATTTATCTGGATCACCTAATTCTTTCAGAAATGTGTCTATCTTCAGTCCAAAAATCACTGCTGAGATAAACACATTCTTGCTAGATCCTGTGTCTTATTTTGTACCCTTCCTTTTGAAGCCCTGTTAATGACTGAATGCAGCCAGTATTATTTCACTAACATGTAGACTTGTATCATCATGTTAATGAAAGCAGTCTTTTGACCATTTTCTGTGGTACACTGTGGAGTAAAGCCAATTCCTAGGGGATAAGGAAATGCTCAGTCAAGTTCACAGCAGATGGGGCTTCTTCCTACATTTGTTATGCAACATTCATAAGTGATGATGGTTGTGAAGGTCCTCAGCGCCTTCCATTTTCAGAGTGTGATGTCCTTTCTGTCTCAGGTTTGATGTGAAGATCACAGCTCAGGCTACGTCCTTGCGCTGTGACTGCATGGTCCTTCTCATAGAGCTTTCTGCATGTCATATTGTGGAACGGGAATGGTTCATTATGTTGCCTGGAAAATTCATAATTAGACACATATCTTTTTGTAGCTAAGATATGCCAAGTTGCTTCTTATCTTGCATGCATTGCTTTTTCACAGGATTTCTCCTACAGCTAACTGGATCCAAAATGTTTTGAATAATGTGAGAAATTTTCCTTATACATCTGATCCATATTCTGGCCTATGATATCTTGTCTATTCGCCAGGCCTGGGTGGGTTATTTCTGTCATCCCTCATACAATATTCTCACTGATTCACCTTGTCTTCTTTCTCTCTGTTTGGGGCCCAGAGCAGGGGTTCCTTGAGCATTTAGCAGGATTACGTCAGGGTGGTAGTTAGATATGACTGATAACAGTTGTCTTTTGAAAGTCCCAGAGGCTGAGCATACAGCTGGAAGAAGATAATTTAAGCAGTCCAGTTCTCTGGGATCTTCACACCCCCAGCATTGTCCACCATCTGCTATGAAATTTTTCAGACCACAAAAAAACTGGGCATTAACTTTCCTTGCTGCAAGTTCAAACAAAGCTTACAAATCCTTCACCCAAAAAGGTAAAATATTCTCCTCCACTCACAGATAATGATTTTGTAGTCCAATGAAAAATAAGAAAACTGTGT
Organism: Ciconia boyciana; assembly: GCF_034638445.1. Classification (NCBI taxonomy): domain Eukaryota; kingdom Metazoa; phylum Chordata; class Aves; order Ciconiiformes; family Ciconiidae; genus Ciconia; species Ciconia boyciana. The sequence goes on along the minus strand of NC_132935.1, from coordinate 104,855,307 downwards.
AAATTGTACACAAATAAATATGGTTCTGCAGAGCTGTAATGGAGAATGGATCTGTCCAGCCACTCAAGCATTTGGCATGTAAATGGATTCCTGAATGTACCACACTTGGGCACACATGCCTGGTCAGTAGTACGGTGCCAAGAATGAAGAAGGCCTCTCTGTTCAGCCATTGCTCATTTGCATCTTCCTCCATCTTAGTAATTCAGGGGTTCAAGACAGCTGCACTGCCAGATCACTGAATATCTATGTGACTTTAATGGTCTTTCCCAGACTTGCTACAATTTTTTACTGCTAATAGGGACACCTAAACAGAGCAAAAGAAAAAAGGTTGATTTCCTGCAGATTGACTTCACAGGTTACCTTTCACTGAAGTCTGAATAAGGATAGTGCTTCAAGAAAAACACATGGTAGTCACGAAAAAGCATAGGCTTAGATTGACTTTTGTTTGAAAGAAAAGTTATGTTAATGAGGCTTTTGTTTTATGCAAAAAGCCAACTTTGCCAATTAAAAATTAATTAATGAATTAATAGGTTATATGAAACTTCCAGAAAACCAAACAAAATAATGGCCTTTAAGTTCAGTTTAATTCATTCAATTTTCTGTTTCAATTAGAATCCATTAGGAAAGTAATTGTCAATATTCATTCGCAGCATTTTTTTAAAGGTTCCCAGATTGCTTGGCTTACACCATCACTCTGCTGACCACAGCAGAGCTCCATCAGCATCAGACCTGCATAAATGAGTGAACAGTCTATGTATATGAGGCATATAAAGCTCTTGCACAGTATAGGAAACTAATGATTAGACTCTACCTTGCTTTAGACAAACTTCTGTTGTGGTTTAACTCGAGCCAGCAACTAAGCACCACACAGCCACTCGCTCACTCCCCCCTGGTGGGATGGGGGAGAGAATCAGAAGAGTAAAAGCAAGAAAACTCGTGGTTTGAGATAAAGACAGTTTAATAGGTAAGGCAAAAGCTGTGCACACAAGCAAAGCAAAACAAGGAATTCAATCGCTACTTCCCATCAGCAGGCAGGTGTTCACCCATCTCCAGGAAAGCAGGGCTCCAGCACATGTAACAGTTACTTGGGAAGACAAACGCCATCACTCTGAACGTCCCCCCTTTCCTTCTTCTTCCCCCAGCTTTACATGCTGAGCATGACATCATACGGTATGGAACAGCCCTTTGGTCAGTTGGGGTCAGCCGTCCCAGCCGTGTGCACCTGGCAGAGCATGGGAAGCTGAAAAGTCCTTGACTTAGTATAAGTGCTACTTAGCAACAATGCAAACATCCCTGTATTATCAACACTGTTTCCAGCACAAATCCAAAGCATAGCCCCATACTAGCTACTATAAAGAAAATTAACTCTATCCCAGCCAAAACCAGCACAACTTCACAGAAAAGGATCAGCCCAGTGTAAGATTATCTCCAAGTGGCATAAAGCTATTACAGCGTAGAGGGGCCTTGTATATCTAATGTATGATTAGATAAATTTCACACATATGTAATGTGCCCTAGTGATTTCTGTTCATTGCAATGGCCTGTTGAGGCAAGCTTTCCTGTGGAGAAGGCATGATGCAGTGTGGTGCTAGCCAGCATAAAGATGGTTTAGGGCTCTCTGAATCAGTTTGCCCCAGTGCAGTTTACCAACAGGGACAAACACAGCAGATAGCTGTGCCACACGTGAAGTCTCCTCCAAACCATAGAGGCTGACAGGCCTAGCCCAGTGCACCATACCTAGTATGGTTATAGAGACAGGTACAGCCTCGTTTCCCTTCTCAGCCTTGGCAGGTTTGTGCCTTGCCCAAAATCAGAATAAACTGAAATACTGTGAACTGTGACTTGTGGTAGTTATGCCTGGTCAACATCAAGCATTTACAGGAATATAGCTACACTGAGTTTGGTTCCCAAAACAGGTAACAGAAGCAAACACAGATAAGACCTAAGATCCTACAGCAGGCTGTAACATTATGCTCCCATTTCAAGAATTTGTCATTTTGCTTTTTCAGTTAAAATATAGAGAAATAAACATTAATGGCATGAATTTGATCCTAAATGAGTGCTGAGTGCTTCAGCCTGAACTCAAGTAAGTCCCCAACTCACTGACAACACAACATATCTTCTGTTGGAATTGTTTGCCTGGCTATGCAAATCGTTCTAGGAACAAACTGTTCCTAACTTAAGGTAAGTTGTGAAAAATCAAGCTTACCTCCTTTCTTCAACTGAACTACAGCTGGATGAGGAAAATAATTTTGGCTTATCTAAAACTGGACGAAGATGCAGATTTCAGTATTCATTCGGCATTTATTTCATTTTGTTTGCTAGTGAAGTCCAAAGGAGAAAGAACAAGACTTGATTTTTTGTGCCTGACTAGATTCTTCAGAAACCAAAACAAAATTATGCAACTGCATCACCAAAAAAAGTAAACCTGTAATGAGATGGTGGTAAGAGAGGATATGTAGTGGCTTTGCAGGTGTTCATTCTCAAAATGTTTGAAAGTTAGACTACATATTATCATAATACCTGGCAAGATGCAAAGAAACACATGATTACTGACACGCTTGACACAGAGAACTAGATTTGCTTGAGCTACGAAAAGAAGGGATTTTAGCTTCTCAGTATTTCAGGAAAGATTTCATTTCATTAGTGAGTAAAGTGGTGGGTTTTTTTTAATTGAGTGAATACAAACATGTAAATAAAAATACTGCCTCTATCAATTAATTTTTAAATTCATTCAATTTGAATGGGAATGACAGTGCTTTTGGGTTTGTGACAATGTTCCTGATTATCAATCATGACATAACTTTTAAAACATACATTCCTTCATACCTTGAATGGACACAATCCTTTAACATGCAAACCAAAGTATGTGTTACCTTAGAGGCTGTGTATTATACATCCAAGAAAAAAAAAAACCCAAACCATTGCCTATGCTTACTCAGGAACACTTGGGATATCAGACTAAATTTTCATTTGGGAATACCAACCTTCATGTAGAGTCCTAGAGTTAGCATGTGCAAATTTTGTAGAAGAGCATGTGGACAATTGAATAAGCTTACATAGGGATGGATAGATGATTTCCTATTATAACTGAAGACTAACATATATGTAGGTGGTACGTATAACTGCATCTATGTTACTTGAAACTTCTGACCCACTACAGTCTCTGAAGGAGTGAAAATACTGTGGGACACAGGCGAAGTATAACAGTAACAGGCATCTTTTGATAACCTTAGAGTTCTAATGAAAATTCCCTTTTATGCTGGAATCTCTGTGGCCAAATGTGATCAACACTGTAAAACATACCAACAGATAGTTCATGCTTGATAGGATAACAACCTAACTAAACAAGATAAATAGGAGAAAGAAGCACTTATTTCCAACTGTTAAATGAAGTACTAGAAGATTAAATTATTTGCTCATGACCACACAGTCTGGTGCAAGGCCATGGAATTGGACCTAGACCACCTGAGCTGTCTTGTGTCCATTGCCTTAAATAAAGGCATGTTTATATAACATATATAGCAATATACTTTGATAAAGTTTGCTTCTAGAGCTATGACTATCTCATACTGAAGAGCTAGGTATTTTGATTATCCAAATCACTTAAGGCTAAGAGAAGGTTTAGAGATAATTCTTCTTCAGCGGTATTATACTTTTCAGAATTAAATATTATCAAGAAAATAAAATCAAAGAAAAACATCTAATGTTTATGTAAGAAGCACCTGTCTAGATGTAATATGCCTAGTACATTTGACATTGCATTAAAAAAACCCCACAACACAACATTGCTCTCTGAATGAACTGATAATTGCCCTCAAGGTCAGGTATGAATAACACCTGAATTTTTCCATTTACTTATGATAAATCCCTGCTCATTAGAATACTGGATAATTATAAAATAGTTTAAAAATACTTAACTACCTGCACTCCTAACAATACTTATGCTGTAGATGTATCCCATGACAAGGAAGAAACACAGAGGTGCCTACTATTGCTCATAATGCTATGGAGCAACAACATTTTTGGACGAGATGTTCTGGGGACAAGCTGAATCTCAGGTCAGTGGAGATTTGTTGAATGTGGACTGTCTCTAATAATTTCTAGTTTCCTGTGCATTGAAATACTAGCAAAAAAGTAAAAACCTGGGACATCCACCACAGCACTAATCCAAACCTGGACAGCAAAACCAATTTATTGTATACTGACAGGGTAAGCCACTATCTTGAAGGATATATATTCTGAAGGCTCACAGCGTATAGTGATGTGAAGGTGTGGAAGAGATAAGAGGTTTATTTTGAAATTTTTGGTGCATATGCTGATGCTTTACTCTCCATTCTTACCCACCAGTAAAATGTGGTATTACAGCCCCTAGGTATAGGACCAGAATATAAAAAGACCCTTCTAATGGGATAGAGAGTATTGACTGGCTTCTACACCAATCCAAGCCATACCAACACTCAGTCTCCATGCAAAGCTACAGGGCATCCCCAAAACATACTGGCACATCTGACCGTTATTTTTGATTCCTTTCAGAAAAAAATATATTACTGAACAAAACACAGCCTTAGTGTCTACCTACTGCAGTCTGAGAGGACCTCTAGAGGAAATCCAAAAAAGTTTGATTAATAGCATGCTGAAATTTTTATGTATGCATACCTCTGTTCTTTGTGATATGTTTCATAGATGGAACATATCTAGATGGACATATTAGATGTTCCATCTAGTATGAAAGCACCATGTGACAGGAAAAACAGCTGAAGACACTAAAATTTTAGGCCAAGTCGTGTTTCAAAGGAAGGATTCTTATCCTAAGATTTCCCTTCCAGCTTTTCAGAGGCAAGAGTTAACTTTTCTAAACCTATTTGAGTGTACAACTTAATGTCAAGGAATTCAGCACCTGGCAGAATTGGTTCCCAGCGTTCAAGACTTTTTGAGGTCTATCACAAACATGAGCCATCTTAAATCCTAACATCTGAAGGTCAGACCTGGAGGCCTGCTGACAACAGCTAAGATTATTTTATTGATCATTGCCAAATGCAAGCTGCAATAGATCACCTTTCTCAGAACTCTTTTCTCTTCACTCATACACATGCCTGCATAACATTTGTATTAAATACTATCTTGAGATGATATCTTTCTTGACTGAGATTTCCTTTTTCAAGGTCTTCTATTTTTGAATATACATAGACTTCTCACTTTATTTTCAAACTTGACATCAGACGTTTGAATCATGTGCCATTATATAGCAGGTTAATCCATCTCTTTGACTGGGTGCATAGAGGTTTAATAGATAAAAAGGTGAAGAATAAACAATGAGTGAGATGAAAAAGGAGAAAGGGTTTTGGAAGATATTTTTACCTCAAGTAAGACAAGGATGTAAAAGGTATAGCTATAATGCAGAATCTTTCTATTTCTTTTTTTTTTTTAAAGAAAGGCTGATGAATAAAATAAATCTTATAAGCACAGAGAAGAAACAAACATTGAGGATGAGAATAACTGAGGTAATTTCCAGAGCTACATGGTAACAGATGAAAGCTAAAATTAATAGTTAGCAAGCTATTCATTCTTGTAGTCCTCTCCCCTCAAAAAAAATCAATTTTTTACAGGACTGGGCAAAAAATATATAATACACCATTTTGCAGGCTTGGGCAACTGATCTTCTACCTGTGATTGTCCTGGGTTGTTGTCACAAAAAGCCATAGTCATCAGTGAGAAGTTAACAAAAAAAAAAAGAAGTGCCTTTTCTCTAAAGCCTTAATAATCTAAGATAGCTGCCAGTGACAAAGAGACAGAGAATCTGTTAAACCAGATCAGACTTTCTGTTCTGTTACTAGTTGAAGCTTTGCCTTTACGTTTCCCATATCTATTCATGGAGCTAAGAGTGCAATAAAGGCATTAAATCCATCAGGGACAAAGAAAGAAAGAAAGAAAAAAAAAAACACCAAAAACCCCATCTGCAAAAAGATGGGTAGCCAGCAGAGATCTATGAATAATTTAAAAGGCACCTGTCTCCCCTCATATTGGCAACTTTGAACTGCTCTTGCCTTGCAGATATATTTCAATTGCCTGAGCAAAAAGAAGTGTCTCAAAATTCTCAGAAAACTAAAAAGTTCTTAACATTCCTCCAAGATGCCTCAAGGAAAACTTTACTGTTATACAAAAGCGATCCAACTTACACTGCATATATTTACTGACGACAGTCATCATGGAAGGAACACACATCACTGGGGGAAGTACAACCTTCAATTAGGCATAGAATCTTTAACACCAAATTACAGGTTTTCAATTAAAGATTAGGTCCTAGCCCATCCACAGGTAGCTGAAATTGAGGCAGAAACCCTGGAATGAGATCTATGGCCTGTGTTAAGCAGGAGGTTGAGTGAGATGATCATAATGATCTCTACTGTGTTAAAAATAAAAAATAATTTCAGAATTTTCCAAGAGAACCTATGTTATTATCAAGACCAAACACTGTGATCTGAGTCTAAAGCATTTGTTAGGTGCTGGGGATTATGCCTGTTCAGCTGGACTGAAAAAATATCCCAAGCCCAAATCTCAAAAATAATTCTGTTATGCATGGATCTTAATGAGACAGTTGTGACAAAGTACTGGTAATAGTATTCAGTGTGAAAGTCTGCCTTTCCACAGAATCATTAATTGTAAAGTGTTGATTATCACTTGCATGTTTGTTAAGGGAAATTATTTGGGCTTATGTTGTGGTTTAGCCCCAGTCGGCAATTAAGTACCACACAGCCGCTCGCTCACCCTCCCCCTCTGGGTGGGATGGGGGAGAGAATCAGAAGAGCAAAAGTAAGAAAACTCATGGGTTGAGATAAGAACAGTTTAATAATTGGAACAAAATAATAATAATACATTGTAATGAGAAGGAAAACAACAAGAGAGAGCGAGAGAGGAACAAAACCCAAGGAGGGGGGCAGGGGGAAGTGATACAACCGCTCACCACCCACCCACCAATGCCCAGCCAGTCCCTGAGCAGTGACTGCTACCCCCTGGCCAACTCCCCCCAGTTTCTATACTGAGCATGACGTCATATGGCATGGAATAGCCCTTTGGCTAGTTTGGATCAACTATCCTGGCTGTGCCCCCTCCCAGCTTCTTGTGCACCTGGCAGAGCGTGGGAAGCTGAAAAGTCCTTGGCCAGTGTAAACACCACTTAGCAACAGCCAAAACATCAGTGTGTTATCAATATTATTCTCATACTAAAATCCAAAACACAGCACTATACCAGCTACTAGGAAGAAAATTAACTCTATCCCAGCCAAAACCAGGACAGTTTAGAAACTCATTTATCCAGATGAACCCTAACAAAGAAGAAGGTTATAGCAGATGTGTGAATAGTTGGGCCACTGGAATTTTTCAGAATGATGTTATAAAAGGACGGACTAAAAACCTGTCCCCATGTGAAGTAGTGTATTAAGTACTGACAACGATTAGCAGGAATGGTCAAAGACATCTCAAAAGAGAATATATATGGCTATATATAAATCTATAAACATATGAGTATTGTCAGAATTTAAATATTTTGTCACACAGAAGGAGTTTCAGCAGAATTACAAGATGTCATTGTGCCACTGTTAAAATAAATTATTTTGGCTTTTCAGTTTGCAATTAGAATCTCAAATTTTCTAAAAATATTTCATTCTGACTGAGAATGACAATTGATTTACAACTGTGGAAATTAGTTATGACCAATGACCTCCACCCGAGATGTTTTTGTATCTTAGAAGCATGTGGTAAAAATAAAGAAAAGGGACTAAGAGTTAAGAAGGGTAATCCATTGCCTACAAAACCTGAAGCACTAGTATCATGTAAACTGAGGTTTTCTGGAACTGCTTTGGTATTGCCTTGCTCCACTCTGTTTAGAATAGAACTGTCAACACTTTGTAAATAAAAGACATTACAAAAGACAGCTAAAATCTGTGTCACTGACCTCTTTTAAAGAAGAAAGTTGGCCTAAATTATGAGAGCCTCAAAATTGTATTTGCTCAATGAAGTGTTTTTCAAGGTTGAAAAAATGATCATTATCATTTTTTGCAAGCAGAGGATAAGACTGTTATTTGCACAAGTTGATCCTGAGATACAGTCCTTATCTTGAATTCCCATTCAGCTTTCCCAAGTTTTATTCTTTCATCCCAAATTTTGAACATAAGTAGTTCTAAAATATGAATTACTGAAGTGAGATTTCGTTACAATATCAAAATGCTACTTCAGTCCCACCTCAGCAAAATCAGGGATCACTGAGAGGCCATTTTTCTGCAGGTTTGCTGCAGGTTTGGAAGGCGAGCCCCACCTGGTTGCCCACCCCGTGCTGGCGGTAGAGCTGGCTAGCCTGGGGAGCCATCACAAGGTGTGCAGACGATGCCACGGAGGAGCACGGAGGGGTGCGAGGTCAGCCCCGTGGCATGGCCACCTGCCAGCCAGCTAGTCAGCAACTGTGGGGGCTGGCACACAGCCAGGTAGAAATTTCATAGCAGTATGTTCTGGGAATAATGGGGGAAAAAAAGGAATATTCTTCCATACCCTCACTGGCTCTTTTACCTGTGAGCCCAGTTGCCTATAGTGACATAAAACAGAGCAATAGCGTGCAGCTTCCTGCCCAAATCCTGCCCCTGAACTGACAATCTCCTTTCCAAGCCCCCCTTCTTGAGATGCAATGCAATAGAGCGAACACAAAAAATGTAAATTAAAAATAGAGCAGCTATTCTTCAGAGCAGCTCTCCATGGCATCTTAGGATATTCTTAGGGGAGGACCAGCAGCTGATCTCAGCAATAAGGAAGCTGAAAGTACTGAAGAGAAACATGGTGGCAACACAGCATTTAAAGGACTCATGCTGCAAAAAAAAAAAAGGGGGATGGGGGCACAGGCTACAAGAACAAATTTTATTCAGAAATTTTATTAGAGAAATTTTGCTCATCACAGAAAGTCCATGGTTCTCCTCAGTGTCCCTGTTTGTTAAAGGATGCTTATGAAGAAACTCATTAAATTGGCCATTTTATAATTCAGCTAGGCATTTCACCCCCCTTTCTTTTTTTTTCTTTTTTCTTTTTTGTGTGGGAATAAGTAACTGTGATCACAAACTTTTGATCTGAACAGAAAGATTTTTGTGATTAGAAAACAGGAATTCAGAACACTGACTATATTTCTGTGAACAAATTAAATCATTCATTAAGAAAACCAAATAACAACTAAAAAAAATCAGAATTGAACCTCCTTTTCTTTACACAGAAAAATGAGAATAAAGAAAAAATCAATTTTCAAAAAGGTGATGTTTTATGGTCATAAATAGAGAATTAGAGAAATACAATAGAAAAACATAATCAGAACAATATTAAATAACTTTCACAGAGAATTAAACTCTGCTAGTCTGTGCATATCTATTAAAATATTTAGCATTTTACAGTCTTCCTTTCTTATATCATGTTTGGAATTGAGAACTGTTGGTATTGCATCCTTAGGAAGGTAATTTTCCTTGAATTTTCTTGGAAGTCTCAAGCTTAATCAATAAGCTCAGTTTCACGTTCTATTAATTATTTTTAAAAGGGTGACATTATAAGCAAACTAGCAGGGTATTTAGTTGACTCACTGTAAATACTTCATTTTAGGAGATGAAGCTCATTTTATATATTAATCAAAACGTAATTTTCCTTAGTAATACACAAATGTAATGGGTTTCACCTGTGTGCCGTTATGTCAGCAGGTACACAATTTATTAACTTCATGAGGTAATATGGAGACAAAATCGATTTTTTAAATATATGGCTAGTATTTTATTAAATTACAAGTGAATGCAATTAGTAAAACTTGCTATTTCCTAAAATGTAACTTATTTATGCAGAATATACTGGATGATTAGGTTCAGTAGTCATATAATGAAAGATATGCTATTCAAAAGAGGTATTACTCTTCTGAAGAAAAGCAAATCTCTTGTAAAAAACCAAACAACTCAAAATGAAAACACATTGGGAGAACTATTTTTTCTCCAGACAACATAACAATTATTTCAGAAATAGTCAGATATCACCTTTGAATTAAACACATAATACTGCTGAAAATAACCACATAAAATGGAAGGTCTTTTTGCTGATTGCATGTGTGTTCTCCTCAGGCAAGAGGCACCTTTTTGCAAACCAAATGCCCCATATGTAAAACTTGTACAATAGAGTAATAGAGTAGAAAAGGTATTTTTTTCCTCCTCTTTCTAAACCATTTTTTGATTTCTCTGATGTCCCCTGATACGGACGTCCACACCAGTGGATCTTCTTTCCAATTTCCTCCTGCTCACTCCAGGAAAACTTAATGCCTGAAAAAAATGGGTATTGCCTTATCCAGATGAAACCTGGGCTTTGCCTTCCAATTCCACATACTTGCCCTTGAATCACAGTTACAAAGACGTGTCTATGGCAATTAAAGCATTTGATTTCTATCCGCAAAGAAGACATTCATTTTCAAAATGGATTCTGTTGTTTTTAAGCCTTCAGTTTCCTGAGGCAAAATGAATAATATGTTGTACAAATATATAATTTAAATATATGAAATGTAATAATTATGGTAATGCTAATATCATAAATATTACCAGAAATTCTTAATAATATTTTATATGACTATGGCAATACTTCCAATTTATACAGAAAACCAGGACTACTTTTAGTTTTGGTACCACACTGCAAGCCACTGGACAGTGCCAGTGGAGACTTGCTTACCAGGTAGCTGGGAACTTGTAAGAGGGGACTTGAACGAACCCACCTGCCATCTCTGCAGTATCTTCCTGCCAGAAAGGTCTTTTATGTCATCTTCTCTCTAACTCTGTGTAACTTCATAGGCAAAGCTGCCTCCAACAGATTTTTCTAACACATGCAGGCAAAATAATTTCCTAGCACCAGTGCTACCATATAGGTGTCAGTCTAATCCTTTGTTGTTTCAATGCTCTGTGCAAATACAGTGCACAGTTTACATGTGTCACGGTAAGATAATTAGATATAAGCACTTGGTGTCCTCACTCCTCTTGCCTTGTAAATCAGCTTTTAAAAATGATACCTGATGGCCAACCGTGACTTGGCAGCAGCCATTAGTTTTCTCCTCTTATTGGAAGGCTCACTGATAAATGTGTAACGGTGTTGACTCAGTTTTATGTATTTCTTTAACATAAATCAAATAATAACATTAAAAGCCACTGCACCTAAAGGTGACTCTCACAGGTACTTGTAGCATCATGGCAAGTACAACTTGGGAAGTATTTCATGCAAACTGGGAGACAAACAGAGCACAAACATCACGACTATGGGTAGTTTTTCAAATATGTGAATTTTAATCTCAGTAGATATTTTAGATTCCATCTACAGATTTTTAAGCACACGCTTACCCCTAAGCCCTTGGACAGTCCTACTAAATAACAGGTTTACCATTAATGATGTGCACATGTCTGCACACCTGGAAAAGGTAGCTTGGCTTTCAAGCCTTTGCAAATATTCTAAAATCTTTGCCTTTCTATTCCATTTCTTAATTGGCTGGTCACATTTTCTTTCAGAATAACTGCTTGTTATTATATTATTATGGCCTCAGATGAAACCAAATACTTGCTTCCCTTCATAGAACAGCAGCTGAAATTAAATAGCCCTACATTTTGGTTCTCCTTTAGGAATTCATAATACAGTTCAGGAAGCATATGTCCTCACTAAAATTTGAAAGAAATGGTTGTCAACAATCCCAGCAAGACTGAAATATCAGCCAAGGACAGAAGAGAGGTAAAATAATCCTGGGTCTTCAAATAATCTCTCTTATATTTGAACAGGAGAAGACATGTAAGTGAGGAGTTTGTTATTCCAACTCTAGATGGTTAAATGATCCAGAAAGCAATGGCATTATTTGTGAGGACAGGGGTGGGATGAGATAAAGAAACCCCTTACCTCATGTATTTTGGAGTGCAGAATCTGTGTCTGAATACTATTTTAACCCTTGCTGCAAAGTTTTCTATGCCTCCTTAAGGCTTGATCCTGGAAGGTGCTGAGAACCATCATGGTCTATTCATGTACTTAAGTGTTTCTGGATTGGGTTAGATTGCTCACATTTTGCAGAATCAAGTGTCTGTTGGGTCTGCCTGTTTTTAAAGTATAAGCCTGATCTGAGATGCTTTTCATGTACCCAGCTCCAATTGATTTTGGTAGTTGTTACATATATGGAATGCAACACTCAGGATCGTGCCTTAAGTCTTGCTCCTTGGAGCGCAGCAGAGAGTTATACATTGAAAAGTCTATTGAAACAGTTGTGTAAACATGACATTCCCTACAGCATATTGAAATTCATCTTTCTGGAGAACCATTCTGTGTTTAAACTGTGCACACTTTGCATAACAAAAACCTACACCATACAACACTAGACTATTTCAGGACTTGAAAGGCTGGTGCTAAACTTTTGAAACTCGAAGCCTTGGAAATGTCACTGTTTTTCTCTGCAAGAATGGATCCTTGAGCTTGCATACCATTTTCTTCTTTTAGTTTTGTCATTAGAGTTATGAAAGACTGCTGTGTGGTATGGCTCCATGGAAGAAAAGAGCACAAAAAGGGAACAGCCCACAAAAACCAATGCAAATGTAGAAAAGTTAACAAAACATGCCATTTTCTGCCATGTTTTTTAGCTCTACTATTAAGGCTTTGCTGAACCAAAAATTTATAGTAAGAGAGGAAAAACAACACAAACAGTGCTAAGCATTTTTAAAGCCATGGGAATTGCACCCAGCCTAACCCCATGTACTTTTCAGAAGTTCTTCTTTACTTGCTATCTCTAAATACTGATTTCTCTCCCTCATTCCCAGACTGAGAGAGTGTGCCAATGGTTAACATGAACAACAGCAACAAAAAAATCCCTCTGCTCTTCCAGAACTGAAGGTGTTATTACTGACATAGAAAAGTATGCTTGCCTTTTAGGAAATTCGACAGCTGATGTAAGAAAAGTCTGAAATGCTTCACAGAATGCTAGTAAAGCACAATGTAAGTTAATGAATTTTGACAGAAGTGAACATAACAGTTAGGACAGCTCTATTTAATTAAAGTACATAGGGTTTACAGTTCTATTCATTTGTAGAGGGGAGGTACTTTCATTTTTTCCATAAAATTTATATCAATAACATTCAGCAATCTGCTCATTTCTAACTGCTAAAATTCTTTCTCTGGTCATGCAGTCCTCTTGCAGGCTTTCAATACTTGGAAATATGGAGGGAAGTACTCAGCATGCTTAATAACAATATTTTAAACAGACTGCAGTTCTCTTTCTCCTGTTCTATACAGGCAGTTTTGCGAAGAGTTTCCTCGTGAAAGGCCCATCATGATCATTTTTGTTTCTTTGCCTCTGATGAGGTTTGGCTTCTGCATAAGAAAAAAGTGAGCAAGCAAGCAGAGACCCCAACCAAACTATCATCACCCAGAAAAACACCAGGAAATGTGCGATGCTGTGAAGGGAGGGATCAAAATGTGCACATTTCAATTCCTATTCCAGCAGCAACCTTTCCAGGGGCATACTCCAAAGTTAGCACATTTTTTGAGAGCTGAGGCTGAACAGAGAGGATAAGGGACAAGGGAGCAGCTGCTTCCTTTGGACTGTTCTACTGGCAATATTGCTGGATTTTGCTGTAAGTGGTAATGGCTTCTATTCAGCAGCTTACAGACCTACACTCTCACTCATGCTCAACAGGAGTATAATGCAGCCACAGCTGAGACACCACTATTGATGACTAAGCTAACCTGCCAAGATGGAGAAGGAGGAAAAAAAGCCATGTAGTAGTATGGCATGGTAAACATCCAAAATCAAAAAAGCTGGGCTTAAATTTCTCATAAATCTTTTTTCTATTACAGGTTCCTGGTCTGTGCTTCTTGCCCTCTACATGTAGCATGGGATCCTCTTAAAAGGACGCCCATGCTTCTTGTGAGCCTTTATGGGGGGCTGTGCAGGGGGTTAATATCATGTAGAGTCTATTTGTTTTCTTACAATATTATGCACCTATACCAAATACACAAAAGTTCTCTCACACATGTACTTTGCTAAAGCAAACTTAACTACAAGTTTATGGATGAGATGCTTCCCTGAAGTGAATCCAATAAACTGTTGTAAATGAATAGAGGATGGGAGTTTCTGGGTGAAATAGTTCCCCCTCTCAATTTGGGTTCTCTGAAAGCAGGAAATTTTTGGCCCAGGGCATCCTGTGAGAGAGCAGAATAGTCTTCCAAGGGAAATGGTATCTCCTAGAGTCCTGGAGACAGACAATTATGAATGACTTGATGAAAAGTGGTAATGGAATTTAGAACCATGTGATTTTTCTTACAGTGTTCGCTGCAAACTACATAATGTGGTACACGGAAAAATTTAGAAGACTATAAATCATGCAGGACTTTAAGGAGTTCTTTGTGTTTCTGATTTCTTTCTAAGCATTTCAGCAAAGTTATCTTAACTCTTCGGATAGATGTGACAAATTTCTCTAGTTGATGCTGTGCATTTCCAGATGAGATCATGGACCATGAGGTACAGAATGGTGTCTGAAAGTTATTATTAATTAATTTCCTATTTCTTGTTAATTTCTAAAGTATTTTTGAGGCTCATTTTTTCCACATGGGCTCTTTTCAAAAATATAGCAATAAATGCACTGATTTTGCAGCTCTACTTCTCTTGAAACAGCTAATATCTAGCCACTGACAATTCCATCCATGAAACAGCCCTAATAATGTCATTTAAAACATGGAGAGTGTTGTGCTTGTTTTGCTTCTGTATTTTGGAACCTATTGCTATTCAATTTAGTATTCTAAATGAACTCATATCATATCCCATTATTGAGGAAAATGACCACCTGCCTCCCCCATATGTTGATTTCAGTTTTAAATACTGCCATTTGAAAGTCTTGAAACTCATTAAAGTGACAGGGTTTTCAGCACACAGACTCTGGCACTCAGAACAAAAGATATGGGGAAACATAATCTGAATTTTAAAAATTATTGCAAAACAAGTCCTGTTTCATTTTCCATTCTTTCAACTCTCTTGTAGCTTTCCACATTAAAAAAAAAAGAAAAAAAAGTGTTGCTACTTATCTTTACAGGATTTTGCATTTTGCCTGGTAGTTTATAGTCTATTTTTTTATTATTATTATTGTTTTCCAAAGTTTTTTTTTATACAGTCTTCAAGTCTTTTGAAACAGTAGAACTCAATTCTGGCTGTAAATTATTGACTTTCTTGCAAGCTACCTTCCCAAACAGAACAGACATTGAAAACATGACCTAACCTTGTCCAGGCTTTGGGTTGTCCATATCTGATGATCTAGCATGACTACTACAGGTATTTTAAAAGCTACCAATTCAAAGACAGGTACGGGTCTAGTCTGAAGGTCAGATCAAGACATATTCTTGAAATCCTTACTTACTATTAATATGTAGTCGGATTGTACAAAATAAGACAATTCCAATTTTGATGATACTGCAAACACTACAGGTTTTGCAAATGTCCCAGAGGTCTTTATTATCTCTACATACTATTCTGTGATGCTTGATTGTGGGGTAGGTAAGCTCTTGGCCCTAGGTGGAAAGCTGAAATGGTTCACAAGTTAGATTATATCATTTAAATCTGAGTCCTATCTTGGGGAACTGCCAGAGGCATGTTGTTGCAGAACTACAAAATGTTCAGGACTCCAAATATGGTATACACTATTTCATCCAACACCATACGGGCAAATGTGCTTGCAGAGTTACATTGCTGTCTTCCATATAACAATGTAAAAGCCATTAATTTATCCTGTACTTTAAGATCTTGTCCGACTTCTTAATTTTCATGAAGGGATAGTGATTCACCAGATACACTCACTGAAACAAATATTAAAAAGCTCCTAGTACTAAAGGAGGCACAGCTGGGTTTTCTGTACTGTAGTCTTAAGTCTTTGGAGATGAGTTGTAAACTTCTTCTAACATGATGCATGCCCTCACTTCGGGTATAACCTGCTGACTTTTCATGAGTCTCTGGCTGCCAAGACCTTTATGCTTTTTGGAAAACTCTATTCTTTCTGTCTCTCACTTCCTCTCTAACAAAGATAATATTTTTACTTTTCAGGAATGTTCTGAGGATACGGATGCTTTCAGTTACAGAGAAAGATAGAAATACAACCTTGTTTCACAGTTTCCCAACCATTTAGAAAGAAGGAATTTTTCAGTTAAGACTGATAGCAAACCTATTTCTCTGGAATCAAAATTTCAAATTCCCACCAACTTCACAGATCCCAAAATAAATGTGTGCTCATTTATTACGTCATGACATAGCCTGCTGCTGCTCACTGTACAAGCGGACAGCTCAAACCATGCAAACCTTCCTGTTAGGGGTGCTGTATCCTGTGAGGACAGCCAGAAACTCTGGGATTTCTGCTTCATGAAGTGTTTGATGACATAGTGCCCTCACAGAGACAGTGATTCACATCTGTCATGTTTCTTTCAGTTGTGGGTTTATTCCTGTAAGTAAGCAACACCAGTGATGAATTACTGGGAAAAACACAGAACAAAGGCCATGATCATGCAGTTTCCCTATCTACAGAATGCAGGCCACCCCTAGCAGACTTACTGTGCCTGTTTTATACCCAGGCTGCTAAAGGTCTGGAAAAAACAGGGTTTTTGGCGGCTGCTGTGGGGGACCTAAGCAGAGAGTGGTCCCTCCCAGCAAAACCAGCAGCTTTCAGATCCATTTCTTCTCTCCCACTGGTAGAAACAGGAGACAAAAGTCTGGATCTGCAGGGCTTTCTCCACAGCTCTCCATCCCAGCTCTGTCATTTCTCGTTCATTCAACACTATCCGTGGGAGGAGCAGCCTGCCCTTGGCCCTTCTTTCTTGCCTGTGCTGCAGAAAAGCCTCGAAGTAACTTTGCTAAAGATCATGGCAACTTACCAGCTTTCTGTCTCCGGGGAGATGCGCATGACAAGGGGATGTATTTAACAACTAGGGAGACTATAGGTGACAACAGGGAAAGTACAAAATTGCAAGAATGTTGCCTAAAAATGAAAGCAAAGCAGCTGAGAAAGAGGCTGATGCTGACACAGACACACTCGGATGGCATCTGAATATATAAGCAGTATATTGAGTGCTCTCTGTCAAATCTCCTGCACAATCCAAGAGCATTTTGAACTCATAGAAAGTGCCATCTATGAATGCTGTCTTTTCACAACAACAACTGAGAATTTGAAGAAACAATAGAACAGTGGATTGCTAAAGTCGGAAAGCTGTCCAATTCCTGGAATTACCAAACCTGAATAAGATTAAATAATTTATAATAAAGCCATTTCATGAATTAGAGGAAAGGAAGGTCAAAGGAGGATGCTTAGAGAATCCACAGTAGTTCTTTGAGCAAACTTGCTGAATAAGCTCACCTCTAGAGCAAGAGCACAGCTCAGATAATTTGCTAATGGAGATGTGAAAATAAAGGAAATTTTCATCAAAATGCATATAAAATTAAATGCAAAAATATAAAGAAGAGTCATGGCTGAAGTGATACAGAAGACCTGCATGGAAAAAAACATGGTGTTGTGAGTAAAGACCTTCTGTGAACTCATGTCCAATAGAAACAAACATGTACCCTATTAAATGAGTGTCAGACAGGTGAGATTTTACACATGCAGAACTAGAGAGGAGTTTGAGAGATGAATTACAGAACCATTTTTGGTCAAAAATGCCTTTTAAAATAAAGGTATCAGTTCTTCCATCTTTCACGCTTGAAAAAAGCTAAGAAGCTATCAAAATGTATTTCTATGATACTTTAAGGATAATGTTTTGTAATTGGAAGCATTTTTCTAAGGATTTATACTGTTTTGAAGCTATGTATGAATTTGAAAACTAGATATTTCAGAATTACAACAAAAACACCTCACCTGTATCTTAGAAAATAGATTTGTGAAAACTGGAGATTACAGCTCTCATCCTTACTCCATTCAAAAAGATTTCTCAGCATTTTGAAAATGTTTGGAGATAAGAAAGCAGTAAATTCCTGAGTCTATGTATCACAGTGATGCAGTGCAAACCAGGCAACTAATACTCAGTCTGTCACCAGATGCAAACACAAAAAAGCGAAACACAAATACACTGTTGGACAACAATAAAGACCATGTCTACAATATGGAGCTGGGCCTCTCCATGCTGGCCCAGGATGTGAAAAAAATCATCCCCCTCAGGTGATTTTATTGTGCCAGCAGAACCTTGGTGTGGATGCAGTAATGCTAACAGAAGATGTTTTTTGCTGTTATTCAGGGACCTGATGTTATTAAGCAAGCCAAAGAGCTTGTGTCAGCATGCTCTATGTCTACACTAAGGGGGTTTGCTGACGGCGCAGCAGAACCTCTCTAGCATAGACAAGGTTAAAGACTTTTTCAGAATGTGCAAGAGATGGAAATGAGATTGTAATCTCACAAAGCCAAATTGCCATTTTATAATGGTATGATCATAGTATGAACAAGATGAAAATAAATAGCAGTTAGAATAGCGAAGATCCAAAGACAGCTATGAAGTCAGAGATTTCAGTTCAGAGGTTATGCCTACAGTAGGAAGAGATCCTTGTGGGGTCCTAGTGACATTCAACCTGAATAAATGATTCATATAACAAAACCACCATCAAAAGTAAGCAAACTTATTCAGAGCAAACATTTCATGGTAGTCTCTCCAAAGCAAAGCTGGTAAAAGACTACCAAAATGTTTGTTAAGACCGTGATGAATTTCAGAGTATGACACCTGGAAATGTATAAAATAATCCAACCATTAAAAAAGAAAAAATTGAGAGCAATAATGTACACTGGAGAGAATACAAACAAGACAAACTTCACATCATTGCAAAAGCTACAGAGACGATGAGTTGGAAAAGCTGCATGACAGCCCTCGAAGCAGCTTATTTGCATAAACCCAAACAGTTTAAACAATGCTCACTGCCAAATTTCTGCAATGGAAAAAGTTTTTTCTGACTTAACTAAAGCAGAAACAGTGCAGTTAGAATGCCAAAGGCAGACACCAATGATTGCTACAGCAGGCAGCTACTGCACTCATTTTGTATGCCAACAGGTAGATTCAGTGGCCCAGAAGGACTTGTCACCCATGATAACTTCCACTCTACAAACCTTGACTTGGGATGGTAGAAGCTCTGGTATAATTTTTCTGTAAGCAACAGACAAATATGTAAAATTAAATATAAGCCTAGACAGAACTGCAATAAAAGTTGTATACTTGACATATTCACTCAGTGATTAATTGCTTCACCTAACACCCAAGCAACAAACCAATACTCTTGCATCAAACACATTCTGGTACTTCTTTACATCTGAATGGGTCTGCAGGTGGGCTTGGAGAAACAGGTGCACAAACATTGCAAAAGAACAACTTATCACAGTTGTTCTATGTAGAAAATATGATTAACATGTTCATGGACAGGAAACTGAGTAGAAAGTGATCCCTTTAAATACATATAAAAAGGATTAGCATCCACATGCTGACTTCTCCAAAGTCACTTTGCAGTATTAAAATATAGCAACTGAACAAGTATATGAAGAATTATATTTGACTGAAATACAAAGAAAGCTTAAACTAAGCCCATTATGTGCTGGTTTCTAGAGAGTGATAGAAAGACTCCAAGAGAGAAACAGAAAGGACAAAAACCAGTGAGGGTTCCTCCTGGCCTTTATACTGTTGGGATGGTCAGAAAGACCATTTCAGAATGAAAAACACCCAGCTGTTTCCCAGCAAGCTAGAAAGAGGTAAGCATCCAACAGGTTTAATACGTAAGAGCAGTCAACCAGAATAAAGCCTTATAGGAAACAGGGAGTTCTGCCAAGACTGTATTGAAGTATTTTTGGACTGAAGTTTCTGGAAATTTCTAGACAGTACACACACCTTATATTAAACATTGTGATCAAGGCAGATTGCAAACTAGTAAATAGTTATGATACAAGTGGGAAAATGCAAGCCAAGTGACAAAGTGAGAGTGTCATGAAAATGTCGTGTCAAAGTGACACATTTGTGTCAAAGTGACACAAAGTGTCACATGTCATGTGACAAAGTGTCATGTCAAAGTGTCATGAAAATCCAGAGCTTTCTCCAGAGGTCTGGGGACAAATGGACCTTTTTGCTATGAGCTACAAAACCAGTCTCATACTCCTTAGGCTTCTGGAAAGAAAACAAACTATGAGACACTACCCTAAAGACTATCATAGATTAAGCATTTCATCAGACATACTATTCCAACAGTAGTTTCAAGCAAACTCTTATCTTTCCCCATCTCTTACATAATTCACAGGACACTATGAAATCAGTTGGAATACTGCACTGCTATACCATACAAGTTGAGTAACAAAGTTCAGATGGTAGTTAAAATAGCTAGAAGTCTTTATTAAATGCTTCAAAAGGAAGATACATGGCAAACATTCCTGAATGAAGCAAGGTTTCCATAAACAACAGTATTATTATTTTTTTACATACTGGATGTCAAGACTCAAACACACCTTTTCTTGAATAGCTATAGCATTACTACTGTTGACATGGGTAGAAAGACTAACAGACAAAAAGCGAGAGAGACACTCAAAGGCCAAAACCTTCTATAACTGACAAGCCAGAGAGCTTCCAAAATGACCTCAGGAAGCATTTTCAAGAACAAATTATTTCTCAGGATAAATTGCACACTTCTAAAGATGCTAAATGTGCTGAACAACTAAATCCTTGTTCATACAACAGTAATTGATGAGCATATATTTCAAATAGCTTCATCTACAAACAAAATAAAGAAGATGTGGAGGACAATGAAATATGCTCTCTTCTGACACCTGATTAACGAGCCATGAAAAAAACCCCACAGCATGGTGCATGACTGATAGCTAGCAAGACAGACTCTCAAAACATTGTACCACTTCCAGAATCAAATGTTAACCAGGCTCCAGTTGTTGGAGAACTATACACAAGCCTTTATACTGAAGAGGAAGAAGCATGAACGAAGAGCCCAGAGTAAGGTCCCTTTGTCACTGTATGTATTGAGTGGACTATAAACCCAGTGTTGTATCAGTTATATAGGTCATGACTATCTTCATTATTTAAAATCTGAAAGAGATAGTATGATGCCTTACCCCACTCTCACAAGACCCCACCTTAGTACTGCATCCAGTTCTGAAGTTCCCAGCACAAGACTGACATGGACTTGTTACAGCAGGTCCAGAGGAGGGCCATGAAAATGGGCAGAGAGCTGGAATACCTCTTCTATGAAAAAAGGTTGAGGGAGTTTGGGTTGTTCAGCCTGAAGATGAGAAGGCTCCAGGGAGACCTTATTGCAGCCTTTCAATACTTAAAGGGAGCTTATAAGAAAGATGGAGAGAGGCTTTTTACTAAGGCCAGTAGTGACAGGACAAGGGGCAATGGTTTTAAACTGAAAAAGGGTAGATTTAGATTGGACATAAGGAAGAAATTTTTTATGATGAGGTGATGCTGAGACACGGGAACAGGTTGCCCAGAGAAGTTGTGGATGCCCCATCCCTGGACTTGTTCAAGGTTGGTTTGGTTGGTGCTTTGAGCAACCTGATCTACTGAAAGATGCCCCTGCCTATGGCAGGGGGGTTGGACTAGACGATCTTTGAAGGTGCCTTCCAACCCAAACCATTCTGTGATTCTATGATGGAAGAGAGTCTCAGAAAGGACATCTGTGTTTTGACCATACAGATAGAAATGTAAACATTTTTAGAAAGAGTCTCACAAAAGAAAACAGAATATAAGGGAAAGAATAAAGTTTAAATCATGCCCCGACTTGGCTTCTCTCTTTTTATATTTTTACACCATGCACATCCTTTTCAGGCTAATTATCCAGTTTCTTAGATAAACTTATTGACCGCTAATTTACCATGTACATTTTTAGGATTGATTATGCAAGTTGCAGTTGCAAGACAGAGCCCCTAGACAATAGTAGATATGTGTATGTTTACTTCCAGAGCTAGAGGGCATATATATTATGGAGTTCATTTTCAAAATCAGAGGCTTCTGAACTGAATTTCTGTACTATCTTGCAAGTACCACAAAATTGCTGCCCTGCAGGGACATTCAGGAAGTAGTACCCACGTAATCCATCACTCCCTACAGAAGCTCATATCCCAGTGCAACATTATAATGAGGCTTTTGGTCCTCATTAGAAAAAAAGTAGATAGAAAGCTTATTTTATTACTGTAAAATCCAGCCCAGTGTTAACCAGTCAGATTAGAGAAAAAAAAAATTAATAATAGTGGCACATTCTCCTTTGTGTATTATCATTCAGCTCCAAATGTTCTTTTGTGACCAGAACCACAGATACAACAAAGGAGGTCCCAGAGGGGCAAGACAGCCCTTTCTCAGTTACTTTCTTGCTCAGGACTCCTAAAATGTAAATCTATGCAGGAGTGTTATTCTCATAAGCTGGGAGTTGGAAGCACTAAACCACCCTAGGGAGAGAATATATAATTTTGCATCTTTCATCATTTTGAACTTGCCTAGTACATAACTTCTGAAGGAATGAATGAAAACACCTTGATTACTTCAGATGGAAAGCAGGGGCTCCTTAGAGCTGCTGCTTATGAACAGAAATCCAAGTTGTAGCCAATTTCTTACCAGAGAAGAAATCAGGGTCAAAGGAACAAGTACACATAATTTGTTTGATGCAGTAGAGTTTTATGATAAAGTGCACGTCGCTTTGAGAGCAAAGGCTACACAGTGAGTGCAGGCAACTCCTTCCTTCTTCAGGAATATCAGCCTGGAGCTGTTACCTAGCTCTCAGCAGACAACTCTGAGTGAATCCAAATACTGGATAAGCTAGAGAAAATTAGGTAAAGAGCCGACTTTTTGGTGACTTGCAGCGATTTCCCCAAAAACAGATGTCTCAAAATTAACAGTTAGCTAGTACTCTCCCACACCAAAAGAAAAGGTCAGATTAAAGAAAAATTTTCCACTGTAAGAGTGGTGAAATACAGGGGCAATTTGCCCAGAGAAGTTGTGGAACCTCCATCTTCAAAAACTCAAATAGACACAGCCCTGAGCTACCTCACCTAAGCTGGACTTGCTTGGACTAGGGGGTTTCAACCTCCAGAAGCCCCCGTCAACCTATTGTTACTCCATGACAATGTGTTTATCCTCAATACCTCCTCACAGTGTTGGCTGGGATAACAATACTTAAAACATTCCTCTTAGGATATGCAGTATTCAACAGACATTAGGTGATGTAACTTTGCTATATTCCTGTAAGGAATATGTTGTTTGTCTCTGACTGTCTCTCTCTTATATGGATAACAAAACTGAGATACACTGAAGTGCAGTGAAGTAGAAATTTGACCAATTTCAGATGGGAAGTTTACCATTTTTATTAGTACCATTCTGCCTGGTTGCTTTACATAACTTAATAAGCAGTAAAAAAATATAATTAGAGATTTGAGCATCACAGACAATATAACTTGTGCAGCTGATAACACAATCACTGTTGTATGTACAGATGCAGAAAGAATACAAAGGCACTGTAGTATAAAATTGAGGCGGAAAATCATCTATTTCAACTGATTAGTTTTCATTACTAAGCACTGACCCAACATAACCACCTGGGTCAGGCTCTTTTGTGTTGGCTGACCCACATCACTAATATATCAATGAACGCTTTGTATACAGCAACTAGCCATCAATCAGAATGTAAGATTTTAAACAGAAAAAAATATCATCATGCTCAGTAAAATTCCCTTTATCATTCTTCTCCAGGCCTTCTGTGTGTTTTCTTGCCAGTATCTCCCTACCTTTCTTATCTTCTTTCCCCTTCTTCTCAGCCAGGCTTAGCCCTACCTCTCCCAGGCTCAGCAATAAGAGGATTTTCTTCTTCGTTCATTTCATTTTAGATAAATGTTGAATTGGGAGTTGTACATTACCCCTGATTCAGCTGTCTTGCTGGAAAGTCAGTGGGAGACTTAGTCTGAGTTGCATGTGAATGGACTTCAAAGATACATGCTACATAACTAAAAGCTCGGGGGAGAAAAAGGCAGTTAAGGAAAAAGAATTAGACTGTTACCATCAAGATGCAGCTTAAAGCGGCACTTGAGACACATTTTGGCTAAAATCCTTTTCTGACTTTCTAACAAGACTGCTTGATGCAAGATACAGGTAAATCTAGCTTTTCTGAAAATCTTGAGATAGAAAACACATAGAAGTTGAAAGCTTCAAAATAAGTCAGGTCGTTACCAGACACAATCTGAAGTTAAAAACTAGGTCCAAACACAAATGCTGTGAAAGGCCGAGGGATCAGAAATCAGAAACAGTATCTTGGGTCCTTGCCACCTATAATTAATATAACTGAGCTCAGAATTTCTGCCCTCTTCCTTCTTACGCCCTGTATAATTACAGATATTCACATTTGTCTTCATTCCTAATAAATTACTTCCAGATGTATGTTAATATACAGCCCTTTCTTAAGTGGTTGGGAATGACCCATCTCTTTACCCTATATCTGACAATAAACTGACTTGTAGAGGCATCCAAAGATGATATATACTGTCTATCACAATGTACTGATTCAATTTAGAGCTTGTAGGTAGGGGTTTTTTCCCTTTAAAAAAATCCCATGTTCTTTTCATTGACATCAATAGTAAATCTTCTATTGACAGCATGAGGGGAAACTTAAAATAAGGCTAAATGCTTTTTAAAATCAAAATTTAAAGGTTTTCTCCAGTTGTCTAATGCGATCCTATCTCCAATGTGGAATTTTGTAGTCACAGTGTGATTGCATGTTGTGCCTTCTTTCAGCAGAGTCTGGCAAGTTTCAGAATGAAAAACACCCCACAACCAGACAGTAATTTCAAAGCCACTATTAAAACTTACATGAAGACTGCTACTGCTGCAATTCAAAGATATGTAAAGTTTACATATATTTTTATGCTTTAAAAGTCAGTATTACTCTTAGGAAACTGACCAAGCATTACTTTAAGGAAACTGACCAAAGTCTGATACCTATTTTCTTTCAAAACATTTGGAAATTATTTTAAAATTAAGGCATGTGTGACTTCCAAAGAGTATTAAAAGTAAACATTTTTTTATCATACAAGTCATACTTCTTTTTCTTTAAAATGGATATATTCATAAACAGGGTTTCTTTCACTTGTTAATACAAATCTGTTGATTTTTATGTTAAAGTGTTATTTCACTAGAGCAAAACTCATAGAATAGCCTTACTTTTTTTAGACTTTTACCTTTTGCACCTCAAAGGACTTTAAGAAATGTAATTTGTATTGTTATTCCCATTGTAGTTACACAATCAACACAGGAGTGCCAGAATTCAAGTTTACATAGAAACAGTGGTAAAAAGTTGGTTTTTTTCTGATTCCTGCCTGTAGATCTGACCCTCTAAAGCTTAAATGCCCATGTCTGCTTGCAGATATAACTCTGGTACCATTCACAATGGGGACTATAGAGGGAAAGAATCTCATCTTCTCTTTCTTTCATTTAAAAGGCCCAAACTACTGGGAATGCTGAAAGTCAGTCAGGTATGAAGTTTAGCTTAGAATTAAAATCCAAGTGGAAATGGCTAAATTTGACTTCTACATGTCTGAAAGTCTGTGACATGTCTGAATGTCTATAAAGATTCCAATTTTTAAAAAGTACCATGTACCCACTTTCTCGGTCTCTGTAGATTTAATGAGGGCTAGTGTCCCTGCAAGTTGGTTCTCCTATTTACTTGATAATGTTATAAAATTATGTATGCAAATTAAAAAAGAATTTTAGACTGATTAAATCTGACGTATTGTCACGAATCCTCTTCTTCATATTTAGAAATGGAGATATTAAAGGGTTCATTTCTTTAGGAAATAGGTTGCCTATTCTCCTTCCTGAAGAACATGATACCTGACCCTGGGGATGTTTTTGTCTGGTTGGTCATTTCAACCACCAGGTGTAAGTTAGTCAAAACACATCCACCGTACTGGTTTATCCTTCACTGCATTGTAAGGTATTCAATCAGCTACCTTTTTGTATGTGATGGCTAGCACTTGAGTGTCACATCTGTTACCTTGCTACCAGCAAGTGTTGCTAACTCAGCTGACCTGGTTCCACTTCCTTGTGGGTAGACGCTCCAAGGAAAAAGACAAGGCCTCTGAGAAGTGCTGCGTGCAGGCACTTACTTAGGTCTGAAACTGCTGTCAACTGAACCAGCGCTCCTGGACTTTGAGCTGCACCAGTTTGTACGAACTGGGAATCTGCCTCCTTCTCTACTAAATGTGATGTACATAGGAGTACAATGGAGTATTAATTCAGTGACAGTAACTATCTAATAAAAATGTAAGAGGGAAGTTGGTATATACTGTTATACATACAAAGCTACACACACACAAAAATGTGTGAAAAAATAAAATCAGTAAGAAGTGATTGTGCAGCAGGAGCACGAAGCCATTTTGCAGCCTAACATAGGAACCGACAGAAGTAAACATAGAAATTCCTGTGTCTGATTGCTCTATCACAGGGGGTTCAGGCAGCCAACATAATTTAAACTAACCCATACTGTAATGAGGCCCAAAGAAACAGAGCTGTCAAAGCAAAAAAGGAATCAAAATAAGAGGGCAAATCAGCTTATCAAAAAGTCATACATACACAGATAGAGTGCTTTGCAAATGTAATGCAAATACATGAATGGCAGACAGTACCACAAATTTTGTAGGCATTACAACTACAAGGCAGAGGGTCCGAAGTCCTGCCACCTATTTTGAATCCAGTAATGTGGCAAGATCACATCATATAATCCTTTGGTGCTTCATCCTGAATCAGTGGACTGCAAAATTTTGCTATTTTGGCAAATTGAGATTACTAGGTGAAAAAAACTAGGAACAAGATACTAGTAAATTATTCTCCTACCACTAGGTATCAGCTTTCATGCAGAGAAGTCAGACTGCCAATAATAATGCTTCAGAAAGGATCACAAGCATATGGTGTGCTATATAAAAGCAATGAAAAAGAAATACATATTGTGAAATTAATAGGTGGGCAATCGTCAATGCTATTTTGAAGTCTAAAGCAAATAAGAAAGACTAAAGCCTTTTATTTTAGTGTCCTGCAGAAAGAAAGGTAATGATAATTGTAATAAACACACTTAAAAATAGCTTCTGCTAAGCACAGAATTAAAAATCAATATCATAGCATTTATGCACATACATTCATCAAGGCTCTAGCACAAAAATGTACTGCAAGTAACACTATTGCCTTGAATACAATAAGGCAAAGATGTATTGTTTTTACATATCCAGGGCTAAACAAAAAAAAAATCAAACAACCCCCACATTTAACTTGCACAGAATTTCTCATCATTTTAAGCAAAATAAAAAACTCAGATGTTTCATAGTGTGTTTTCTGTTTATTTTCCTTAGCCTTTTGGTTTAAATCCTTTAATTCTTTATTTTTCGTTAATACATAAAATGCTGCTGAGAAAGAAATACTAGGATTTTCATGCTGAAAATGTCGAAGTAGAAAAGTAGATATTTCTGCTTCACTTTTTGGGCAGTTGGAATGGAAATAAAGGAACTAAACCAGCAATTAATAATTGTGTTTTAAAAATGGGAATGATAGCAACAATGATGTTTGCCTAATTATTCGGAGCCCTTTACCTTTTAACTACCCAAGAGCTAGATTAGTTCCACATAACTTGTCACATCCTTCATGTAACTTGCCAGATCAGCTCAACAACCTCCACCATCACTAAATCCCCTACTTATTTATTAGCAAACAAGGGAAAAGTCTCAGAGCAGCTGCAGATGATTATGTGACCTTTGTCCAAGTCACCAGGCTTTCCAGCAACTGTTGTCTACACATAGGGGCTTTTGACTGGGATGTGAAAAAAGGAATATCCATGAGCCACAGTAGAAAGTGTAGTGCTGTCATACTCCTGTGGTTAATGTAACAAAAAACTATGGTCCTCAAGAATGCAAACATCCTGTTAATAACCCAGGTACTTAAAGATGTTCACATCAGAAAATATTTTGCTATGAGATAGTTTGAAATCTGTGTTCCCATGCATTCAGGAGACAGCTTTCTAGGGTCTCGTGAGAACTCTGCATGCAATGTGCTTTCTCTGTATTTATGCTGAGGCAGAGTTCAACTTTTAGTCACATTACCAGTGAAAGTCTTCGCTTTTCCTAGTCACCACTTACATTTTTATAGTGTTGATGCAATTCCCTTTAGTCCTGAAACATCACGTTAAAAACCCCCTGTTTCTGTTTTAGCTCAGTTTTCCTGTCTTCTCTTATATTGGAATATCTCCCATTGCTCTTTCTATTTGCTTCTTTTGGTATGTGCTGAAATCCTTTTGCTAACAAGTCTCAACCTCACTGTAATTTGCTCCTTCTAATGACTCTTTTCTTCCCTGGACTGCCCATCTCTCATGTAATTACAAGAAAATTAGGAATTAGTTCCCCGAGCATGGAAAACTTTTTAATGTGTTTGTATGTTTTGCTTTAATGACTTTTTAGTCAAATTACATATGAAAAACCTGAACTACAGAAACTGATAAAGAAGGGAATCCTCATCCAAGAAGTGGACTTCCACACATCTAACAAGAGTGCAAACCACTCTTTCAGTAGAATCTTTAACAGATTTTCTCCTTTATTCAGATGCATGTTTTCACAAGACCGGTAGAAACTGTAATAATTGAGATAAATATTTAAAACTGTCAAAACATGCAAATACATTCATATGTTTACATAATCTTCATTTCCTTAGGAAATCAAGTTAAATCTAACACTAACAAGATTTTTAAATCTTTTTAAACACCTTAAAAGTAATTTAGTAACTTAAAAGTTCCCGGTACTTTTATCTTTGCCATTCACATTGAAGGTCTGTTATTTCCACTAATAAGAAGCCTTCAAATATCATTAAAGTCATATGAAGTCCTACTGCACATTAATTAACCCACCTATGTAGATACTGGCACATTCTTTCTAATGCATATGGTATATTTCAATTCAGCTGTCGACCACTGCCTTGAACTCAATTGATATTCCAATAACAGAAAAGGTAAGGAAGAAATAGACAACTAGAGTGAAATTCTGCAACACTGAATACATGCCTGCCCACTAAAAATGGAATCTACATCCTTTATACTTTCTAAAGACTACTATGGCATAAAAATTTCCTGAGAATTTTTAAATTATGCAAAAATACCCCTTAAATATTTAAGGACATTACAAAATAAAAGAGGCTATCCATCTGAGCTCAGTGGAATGACACAATCTTTATTACAGTGCCAAGAATGCCATTGGGGAAAGACAACTTGTTTGGAATTGAATCATATGGAGCCAGATGACAAACTAATTTCAAGGAGGGGCCACCTACTAGGCACTTCAATAATTTTCTATTTCCTTAAAATTAGAGGCCTGTTCCCATGGCATCTTCTATTAATGTTTGGAGCAATGTAGCATCTTCAAAGGAAACCACACAGAAATACCTACAGAAATACACTGCCGTGCTAAAGTAAGCATGTTTTGTCAACCCAGAGTTCAAATAGCATATTGGGGCTGAACATTTGTTTACTAGTGATGCCGATCAAGTGAAACAGAGAGCCATTACTACATTACCACATTAAAGATACCTCTTGTTCTATGCTATAGGGTTGTCCTATTTTAGTATGCAGTCAAATAATTCCATCCTGCATGGTAACACAGCTTTGCTTATCTAGGAATTAGAACTACTGTATGCAAGTAATGATCTTGAGTAACAAACTATTACTCTTTTGGTGTGATGCTAAAAATTATTACATTGAGACTTACTTTAAAATATACCAATCAGTAATTTCAATAAATTGGGATAGTCTTAGGCTTCTGTACAGTTCCAAACACTTCATTTTTTGTCTGTCTTCAGAAAAGTCAAGGAATTCAAATTGTGAACTAACTGGAGTACTATTGGACACACAGCCACGCACCATACCCACCCAGGTTAATTTTAAGCTCCCTTCCAGCTTCTGCATACAAGTACAGTGTCTCCAGAAGGTCTGTGCTGGCTACCTAATTGGGGAAAATTCCCAAGGTTTGTCATGTGAGGCCCTTGTAAGGTAGGTCCTTTTCCCCAGGGGCTACTTTCCCAGCAGTTCCTTTGCATTCACTGAAGAGTGAGTAATGAAGAAACAATTCAGGCAAGGAAATGGTGGGTACCTTCAACTTTGCCCCTACTGGTGTATCTGATAGTCTACTGGGAGGACACATGGCTATAGGAGAGACAGTGGAAATGCTCTAAGAAACCACAGAACTGAAGAAATGGAAGGAAATGCAGTATATTAAGCACATCTTCAAACTTATTTACGAGCTTGCTAAGTTTTGTATTAGGATTAAAATAGTAATGAAATTGCTTACAGGTAGGATTGACTGATTCTGCATTAACCTTAGATAAACTAAGTATTCCAACATAAAAGCATGCATACACACTAATCAGTGATGCTGGAAATAAACCAGAGATAAAGTAGTATTATATTATCTTGTCTGTGAACTGCTAGTGTTAGTTCTTCATGAATCAACTGTTTTGCCTTATGAAACTTTTCCTAAGACTGAAATGCAGTTAAGTGATAACTAATGTGAAAGTTTACTTGTTACTTTATTGTATATTTTCTTTTGCAGAACTGGGTATAATCAAACAATTTCTAGATTGTAAATTCTTGTACAAAAAACATTTTCACCTTGGAAATTATTCTTAGTATTCACAGATAAATGTCAACCAAGCTTTTTTAAAAAGCTCAAAAAACAATTTTTCAAGGTCTCTTCATAAATCTGTTAGCTCAGTCTTTCATTCAGTTGTCTTGCCCTTCTGCGTTCCAAGCAACAATCAGTCACATGGCAGAAGTGCTTTTGTCAGCTGTGCTCTAAATATCATATTTAAAGAGAGACCTCCCTCCTCCCTCAACTGGAATTTCTGAGTATTTGTCTCAGAACTTCCTTCACTAGCTTTAGCATATAACCTATTTCAAGCTCCTTAACCATAACAGCTTCTTTTCTGTTAATTGCTTTCATATGGATTTGCTACTTTACAAGAATTTCCATCAGAAAAATCTGTGTTTCTTATTTTCCATTTTTCTGTCCTTTTAGGTGTTTGAAGAACAGTTGTAACATCCCTGATGAATGTTTTAAAGTCAATGTTTTAATGAAAGAATATTGCTTTGAATATACAAAGATAGAGTTCCCAAAAATTCTAATGTCAGATAAAAATCATTCTTCTCAGAAAAAAGGAACAATATCTGGAAAGAAGTTATAAAGGCTTCAGTAAGCACTTTATAAAAGACATTGTCATTACACAAAAGTAAATATTGTAAATTTCTTATCACTTAGTAGCACTGTATGTACTCTTACTGAATATTTGTCATGTTTAAAGAGGCAAATAAATAAACCTGATATTAATGGAGCTGCAGATCAAGTGTTAAAAGGTATTTCTTACTTGTTGACATATCTCTAAAAATGGGGTAGTGAAATTAAAATGAGGAAAGCAGAAAGCATCAATATAGTTGACTTATAAATAAAAAGGACATGCTGACATTAATATATAAAACAGATATTTACCATTATAAAGACAGATACAGATGAACTGTATGCTTTAGAGACACTTGAAAAATTAACATGACCTCGAAATCTTTGCTTCATAGAATCTGAGGTTGGAAGGGACCTCTGGAGATTGTGTAGTCCAACCCCCTGCTCAAAACAGGGTCAGCTACAGCAGACTGCCCAGGATCACATTTAATGAGGTTTTGACTGCCTCAAAGGACAGAGACTCCCTCACCTCTGGGCAACCTGTTGCAGTGCTCAACCACCCTCAAACTAAGACTCTTGTTATGTTTAAATGCAAATTCCTGTATTTCAATTCGTGCCCATTGCCTCTCATCCTGTGACTGGGCAAAGCTGAGAAGATGCTGGTTCCTTTTTTACTCCTTCCCACAAAGTATTCATATACATTGATAAGACCTTCAAGGCTAAACAGTCCCAACTGTCTCAGTCTCTCCTTGTAGCATAGATGCCCCAAGCCCTTAATCATCTTTGTGGCCCTTCACTAGGCTCACTCCAGTATACCCATACCTTTCTTACGCTGGGGAGTTGTTTTGCACCAGTAGGTGCTGATCCCTTATGAACCCAGTAAGAAAGGCACTGACACTTTTTAAGACATCTTTTAAAATGATATTTATATAGAGCTAACACTATAAGGAGAGAATAGTACAGATAATCCTATGTCTCTTCAGATGCTGGAACCCCAAGTGGTGTAGCATCAAATGGGCCTCTGATCCATGCGCAGCACACTGTGCGGACCCCCATCCCTAGAAGAAGTTCTCCCCTCTCAGTCATTCAAGCTATTATAGATTTTTTCTTACAAGAAAACAACACTATTCATCATTTCCAGTGTCAAACAGAAAGGATGTTCACATAACAGCTTCTTGCTGCTCTCCTAGATAAAGACAAGTACACGCACGTGGCGTAATTGCTGGTACCAGGCAGGAGCTGCCTGCAAGATCCTCTATTACAATAAGCTGGCTGAGTTTGTCCTGCAGCCTCAGGTTTTGTGCAGAACAATGCATGTCTGAAGGCTACACCAGACATGCAGTCCAGTGAAGCCCAGCACAGGCCCAAGCATACTCAGGTTAACTCTTATGAGGTTTACTAACTTCTCGATATACAATGGTCATCCAGTCAAGTTCATTACAGACATCCAGAACTGCACCCAGCACTCCAGATGTGGCCTCTCCAGTACCGAGTAGAACAAAGGGATCACGTCCCTCGATCTGCTGGCATTTCTCCTCCTGAGACAGCTCAGGGTGCTGTTGGTCTTCTTTGCCACAAGGACACGTTGCTGGCTTATGTTCAATTTGTTGTACATCAGAACCTGCAGGTCCTTCTCTGCCAAGCTGCTTCCCAGCTGGTCAGACCCCAGCACGTACTGGTGCATTAGGTTATTGCTCCTCCCCAGATGCAGGACTCTGCATTTCTCTGTTAAACTTAAGGAGATTCCCGTCAGCCCAATTCTCCAGTCTTTCTGAATGGCAGCACAACACCCTGGTGTGTCAGCCACTCCTCCCAGTTTTGTATCATCAGCAAACTTGCTGGGTGTGCACTTTGTGCCATCATCCAGGTCGTTAGTGACTACCTTAAACTGTACTGGCCTCAGTATTGGCCCCAGGATAGTCCACTGGCCCCCAACTGTACTTTGTGCTACTGATTCTTTCAGACTGGCAGTTAAATAATTTCTCAAGCAACCTAACTGTGCATTTACCTAACCTGTACTTCAGTTTGTCTATGTGAATGCTATAGTATACAGTGTCAAATGCCTTACCAAAGTCAAGGTAAACAATATCCCCTGCTCTCCCCTCCTCCACCAAGCCACTCAGCTCATTGTAGAAGGCTGTCAGGTTGGTCAGACAGGATTTCTCTCTGTAAAACCACGTTGACTACTCACAATCACCTTCTTGACTTTCATGTGGTTGGAAAAAGTTTACAGGTGGATTTACTCCATTACCTTCCCTGAAATCAAGGTCAGGCTGACCAGCTTGTAGTTCCCCAGACTGTTCTCTTGAAGATAGGAATGAGATTTGCTTTCTTTCAGTTCTCAGGAACCTCCCTCCAAATTGCCATGATAATAGAGAGTGGCCTCACAATGATGTCAACCAGCTCCCTCAGCACTCATGGGTGTATCCAATGACAGTCCATGGACTTGGTTATATCCAGTTTAAGTATTCCCTAACCTGATGCTCCTCCACCTAGGGTAAGTCTCCCTTGCTCTAGAGTTTCCCACAGGTCTCAGGGACCTGGGATTTCTGAAGAGCAGCCTTCCCAGTAAATATTGAAGAAGGGATTGAGCATCTCAGCTTTTTCCATGTTGTTTGTCACCAGGTCCCCTGCCCCATTCAGCAGCACATCCACATTTTCCCTAGTCTTCCTTTTGCTGTTGATGTACTTGCAAGAGCCCTTCTTGTTGCCTTTCACATTCCTCACCAGATGGGTTCTCACCTTCCTAACTCCATCCCTGCATGCTCAGACAGTATTTCTATAGGTTTCCTGGGTTACCTGTCCCAGCTTCCACCTCTTGTACACTTTCTATTTATGTTTGAGTTTAGCTAGGAGTTTTTTGATCATCCATACATGCCTCCTGCTGCCGTCACAGGGTTTTCTGCATATGGGGATGGACCATTCTTAAGCTTGGATGTTGGAATACTTCAATAAAAGCCAGCTTTCCTGGTCCCCTCTTCTCTCCACGGCTGTATCTCATGGGCTTCTTCTAAGCAGATGCTTAAAAAGGGAAGAACTGCCAAAATGTAAGACCTTAATTAGAAACTGCACACAATCATAGAAGAGTCAAACTTATCCAGCCACTGTTGACCTTGGGGACACTTAAGGTTTCTATTTGTTTTCTCACTGGATTAGAGCAATGCCTAACAGTCTGGATGTAGTTTGTGTTACTACTGAAAGAGTAAGCCTGTCTTCAGTTTTTCTCTCTCTTTAAACAAGGCCATATAACTTTCAGTTAGCACTAGGAAATTTATCTGTATAGTTATTCTAGACACTTCAGAATAAAGTCCAGTCTGTGAAGACACATGCAGTTCATTTTAATAGCCTTGATCACTCACCTCCTTATGACTTTGACAAAAAGTCCAATATGTTGCAAAAATATTAGGTCTTCTGAAAATAAGCTTTAGGACTTGGGTAAACAAAGGTGCTGGTTGGAGTTATAAGAGGAAACATTTTGAACAGTTTACCACTGACGTCAATCTGAACTGAGTACAGCATTCTTTCCAATTTCATGATTATGATGCAATAAACAGGACTCATCAGGGCTGTCTGACATGATGCAATCATGGCAAAAATAATATTTTAAAAAAGATGTCTAACTTTAGGCTACAAACAGGTGGTGTCTCTCTCACACATGGTTTGGGACATGATGAATCTTGCTTGCCACCTTTTATTGCTAGTTTGCTTAGGCTTCAAATGACTACAGAGGTCCTACAGGATCCTCAATCTGTACAAAATCAAACCTTGCCACATGAAGTCATCATGGGCTACTGCACTTTTAAAAATTCTAATTCTGCTTCATTCTTTAGCTTTTGCTGTGTCTATGCTCTCCAACAGAAGTAAATATGTGCAGTGACTACTGATCTTAACTTAATTTTTAATTGAAACCATTCAGTCTACATCATTCATTCTCACAGCAACTTTAGAGGTGAAGCTCAGCAAACAGCTCAAACAGCTGAACAGTGTGGTGCCCAAATGAATAAGCTCTGCAGG
Source organism: Ciconia boyciana (assembly GCF_034638445.1). Classification (NCBI taxonomy): domain Eukaryota; kingdom Metazoa; phylum Chordata; class Aves; order Ciconiiformes; family Ciconiidae; genus Ciconia; species Ciconia boyciana. The sequence continues at coordinate 104,820,040 of NC_132935.1, read as the reverse complement.
TCTTCCAAAAGCCAGTGCTTTACATAGCTTCAGAATGAAAACTTGTTATCCCATGTTCACTTGAAAATTCTAGGTTAGATTTTGAATTTATAATAAACCTTTCTACCAACTTAGTTGAGTCAAAGTATGGATTTTATAATGAAATGTCACAAAATTCTGCAACTGACGATTCATCTTTAATTTATTCTCTGTTGCTTTTCACCACAATTAAAGTTTTTTCTGATTAAATACACTATGTGAACTGAAATGGCTAATATGACATTTCAAAAGTTAGTAATCAATATTACAATCATTAAATTAATTGGGGTTTTAAATAAAAATGACAGAGAGGGGACGTGTGAGCAGAGTTATCTCCTTCATTGATTTTTATTTCCTGTCACTTTAATAAAATACTCACTGGTGTTGACTAGATTTATCAGAATTGCCTTCTGAGCAAAACCAAACAAAAAATTATTATTGTTATTGGTTTCTAGGAATATAGGGTGAAACCTTTCTTGGTTCTAGTAGGACAAAGGTTTGACTGAAGCTTCTTGTTAAGTTAAAAAGTGGAGTTAAAAAGTATATGAATTCAGATTTCAGTAAGTGCTTTATTATTTCCTTTTTATGCTTGCAAATATCCTGATACAATCACACTGCTAATTTAATTTGAAATAGTCGTGTTAGGGTCTCTTGCATGGTGAGCTAAAAAACGTCATCTGTATTTTTTAATAAAAGTTTCATAGTTAGATTCAACAAAGTTACTTTACACGTTGAAACTCAAAGCACCTTGTCCCTTATCTTCAAATACAATGAGGACATCCATACCTACTATGGTTTGGGATTAAAAAAATGTGCAAGCTACTTGGCTTCTGAAACAAAAGCTGAAAAGGATTTCTGCATCCTACTGACATGTTAAGGCGACAGGTTTTCACTTGTGACTCAGCAACATGGTATTTCCACAAATAATTGGGCAGGTTTTGGTGCCTTATAGTTACTGAGTGGAATATCAGTATCAGACACCAGTTAAAAAGGTCTGATAGAGATGATGTAGTTCCTGTTTGCTTTCACCTTCATCCTGTGCTATTTGTAGGTTTTTACATAGGTACAGAGTGAAGAGGCATGCAAGGAACTTCCTCTCCCTCTTTTCACAAATGGAGTCTCAATACATGGATCCATTCCTTATCGTGAATTGTCAGAGATGTTTCTCCGCTCCTTCAGAGCAATAAGACAGTAGGACCAATATTCCAAGCTCTTTTACTGAGGTTTTGACCTAGTATAGTGCATCAAGGGGATCCAGATACACTGGTTCAATCAATGCCGCAGACTGAGCAGTTCTGCTGAACCAAAAAACTCAGTGACACATGCTATTTGTGAGGTGACTGGCTGCCTAAGAAGGACAACAGGTAATTTGTGATGTAGCTTTGAATAAGCTGCTTCTTGTTTAAAGTGTTTGGTTACAAACATATTTTGCAGCCAAAGAGCTATGTGAGTGTTTTACTTTGCAATATTCTGGTTCCCTCGTTGGGATAAACTACTCAGCTGAACCAGCTTATTGCCTCATAAAACAGAGCAGCAATACTATTATCGCTTAACTGCACCTGAATTCAGGCAGAACTACTTTGTTCAAAGAGTAGTAAACACTTGGAATAAGTTGTCAAGTAAGGTCATTGAAGCAAATAACATAAATGAGTGCTAGAGACATAGGACACTTTCGTGAAGGAGATTGAAGGATACAGTGACAAGAAGGGATGCAAGTAGGATGAACTGAGCTCAGGAAGGACATATTTCAATGTTATTATTAAAAATTATCCTTTTGCAAAAAGCCAGTACAAGGCTTCTATGGCACTTATATGCCCCTAAGAGCCTTAAGTAGGACACAAGAGGTACAGAGCACCAAATTTTAGCCTGGATAAAAGGACTTTGATCAATCTAATAACCATCAGAAGCACTGTATTCATCTCTGTGTACCTTCAGAAGGAGTAGCTCTTTGAAATATGGGTCTATTTCTATGCATTTTCTTAACACAGTGTTTTTGTGCTCTTTCTTTTCACTAGTTCCCAACCCAAGTTAGAAAGTCACACAGTGGCCTCCCCGCAGCCACAGTTAACATACAGGGCTATTTTTGTTACACAGTGACTACGTGTGTTCTTCAGACTTTTATCATATATAAGACTCTCAGAAATTAAGCTCACAACTAGCTGGGCACTAGTCACTTAGCCATTGGCAATTGCTGAACAAGGTATTATCTGCTCAGGCAAAGGCAAGCCCTGAGAAATCCTGAACGCTACTTTTTAACTGCATGGCCTTTTACTAGTAATGGCAAAAATCATATTTACTAGGCTGCAAATAACACTATTCCATGGAGAAAGCATTAATTTTAATGCTGAATGCATGCCAGATCTTAGAACTTGTTCTCACCTGAGCAGCGCCCTTACTGTCCGTTTCCCTAAACTCAGCACTAGCTTCCCCCCACATGCCACAGCTTCTTTCTGCCATCCTTTCTACCCTCAAGCACCTCTGCTGATCCTACCTGTTACCAAGGTTGCCCAACTGCAATCTCCACTGCTTCTGCTGTCTCTGACTTCTTTCTTACCTCACTTAGGCAATTCTGGAATGTCTCTAAATACAGGTACTTTACAGATTCCCATCTGCTAGTTAATCTCTGACCCACCACCGTTCCTCAAAAAAATCATGTATGGCATCATTCCCTTCAGCCTAGGCCCTGGGCTGGCTCAAGATCTCTTACCAGTTCTTTCTCATTGACCAGTTACTCCCTGGCAAACCTTTTCAGAGTCTATAATAGTCAAGGTGCAGGATCCCATCAACTTCAGTGTTGTTCTGCACTGGGTGGGCAGAGGCGGTAGGAGAGAGAGAGATACTGCAGCATTCTTTCTGGATCTCAGTAAGAAAGGCCTCAAAACAAATAGTGTAATAAAATAACTGGGTTAGTAAGATGGAATAAAAAGAGGAATATAGATAGCAAGTACATCTTACATACCTTCAGATGCTGGGAACCCTGCTTTCTCACATAGCATCAGACTGACCCTGGATGGTTTTTCCCACTGTGCACTGCACAGATCCCGTTCTTGCAGAGGTTCCTTCTCTGTCCCATGCCATGGTGCGTTTCATTTTGTGTAAAAACCAAAACCACATACTTCTCCTCACAGGCTAGAATGCTATGTCTGTCATAACACCCACCAGCATGCAGCACAGGCCAGCACGGGGCACTCCAGCATGTCCCCTTGCAGCAGCTACTCACGCTAACATGCAGGCTGCTCAGACCTGGAGTACAAGGCCCAACAGAGCAGACATGGCCTGCTCAAGATAACTAACTCCTCAAATACAATGTCTTCTGGAAGGCGCACAATACAATCACACCTTGGATAGATGGGTGTAAATTATTGTACTTACTATTTAACTAATGTTCACAACCCCAAATGACCATTTAAAGCAGACTTATCATTTCCCTCCTGAAAATACCTCTGTTTGTCTGATTTTCCAATCAACTCACTGAACTATTCTCCCTTGGGACAGAGGTTTATCATTGCACTGCCAGCTGTAGAGTCTTATCATGAACACGACAGAAATACTCGCTTCTGTTTCAGTCCCAGAAGCAAATGAAGACACAGTTCAGCTTCACACTGAGAGAATGACATACAATGCACATACTCCTCTAGAAAAAGAGAAGAGCAACATAAACTTTACCTAAATGTGTTTTCATAGATTTCTTTAGCTAATAGTAAGGGAGATAAAAATAATTTTGGGCCAAATAATAGCTTCTTTCCTTTTGAAAATCTGTAAAGCAGTTTTATTAAATATGCCTCTGAAAAATATCAGGTGCATCCACTACTGAACAGCAGCTACTTCTACAGTTAAAAGAGCGAAGTTTGTTTCCACCAACAGAATTAACATTAGGAGGAAATTAATGAGTACAAGACTTAAGTCACATGGTTTACTGTTCTCACTTTTTGAGTTTGAAATTACATTACCCAAACAATACTGATCAGCAAATGTTTTCATCTAAGGTTCCCTAAGAGTAAGACTCACCCTGTACTTAGGAATTTATGCTGGGAAATGATGAATTCAATTCGAAATGTTTGTATGATGTCACTTAAGATCAAATTCAGAAATCCCAAATTTAATCTTAATCTCTGATCTTAGGCAAGGGAAAAGGCTATGCATCTCTAAAGAGCCAGTCAAAGGGGATAAAATAACATACTAGTCAAGGAAAAATGACTTAGCTAATAAGAAACTAGACTCAGGGAGTTGACTAGAATGTGGGCTTCTTGCAGATGACTCCAACTCTCTTTGCTGTCATATTGTCCTAACTGTCTATAAAATGGGGCTAATTCCAGTTCTTTCTGGAGATGCAGGTTCAAACAGTATTGTAGTAGTAGAATTATAAGTACCTTCTAATGATGGTTTTGATTTCAGTACCATCAATTCATTTGCCAGAAGCAGTGACTGTTTTCTTAAAATTTTCAAGTGTCTTAGGTAAGCGTCTAAAAAAAGAAGGCTCCATGTAAACCTCAAACTACTCAATATTTGTTTAGCCAAAAAAGAAGGACACACCTATACTGCTGCTTTTCAACAAAATCAGTAGGGTACTCTTCTTCCTTGTCAATATTTTGATGCTCCCAAAAATTCAGTTTTATTGAATTCTTTTTGAAAGTTTAGGAGAGGGAAAAAAATTAAATCACCTTTTGTGTGGATCATCTCACAGAGGTCTAATAAATTCCAAGAGCATTTAAAAAAATCAGTTAAGAAACAAACCAAACACTAACCTGAACTAAAATGAAATTATTTCTTGCTATAATATAAAAACCTGAAGGCAATTTAAGTAGGCAAGAATGTAAGAGGACATATTAAGTGCCTTCATCCTGCTGAAGGATACAACTAGTAAATTAAGGTACTTAATCAGACTTCTAGTGTTTGTATTTCTGATCTGATTTTCCTGCAAAAATGAGTTTTTGCAGGAATCACAATTTAAAACAGTTATCTATCATTATATCCTGTCCTGAAAACTGTCTTGGTGACAAATCAGTGAAGTCATTCATGGTATCCTTTATTTAATTGTAATTAATGGCTGTCTGTGATCTTAGAAGGCCAACTCTACTAAATGTCATTTTATAAATGTGTTTTAAGAAGCATGAGGAGGACGGATATCTATGAAGCATGTCCACATTTCAAATATTCAGACAATTACAGGTACAAAGTACAGGTCAAGTCATTCAGGATTGATTAGTTATTTTGAATGTTTTATATTCATTGCTCAAAGTGGGGCCAGTTTTCAGCAACTGTCCTAAAATATGTTCCTTTCAAGATGCCTCAAATTGCATATTCAAAATTCAGCTGTTCCTGAGAAGCATTTACAAGGCCTTGATTTGACATACAGCTGTATCTCTTCCCTTGAGGCTGTTTTATGCCAGTCATCACTCCAGCTGGGATTTTTTTTCACTTTCTTTTAAAATATTTAGAACTGGTCACTGCTCATGGGTACTTTCTGGCATTAGATGTATTAGATAATCTAATATGGTCGGGAATAACCTGTGTTCTTCCTATAGAAAATGGTATGCTGAATTATACACAATCTCAGCAATGGTTGTGAAAGTTATAAAAGATATGTGAAGAAAAATAAATAGACATCCTTCAAATCCTTCCACTGAATTAACTTCCTTTTCCTTTTTATATGCCACTGTTTCTTCCTTTGCCTAAACCTGATTAATACTGAAATAAAATGGGAGATAAGACACACAACTTTATCATAACATGAAAATACCCTTAGAAAATTGTGAAACCAAATCAGAAGTTCAGAACTAAATTGTTTGAAAATAAGGTTTTCCCTAGGCACGTCTTCCTTTCTTTCTGCCAGTAGCTTTCCATCCCTTTCCTCTGACCTTCTAACTAGCTGTAACTGTTCATTATATTATGATTATTATCCATTTAATTTATATTATAAATTCCTCAGAGCAAGAAACTTAAATCTCCACAATCAACAGCAGCATTGTTTGTATTATACTGAGACACTAAAGAAGCTTGATCTGTTTAGTTATCCAAAAGAAGATTAAAAGGTCCACCTACAGGTGCCCACCCAAGGAAAAAAAAAATTATAGTCATTGTTCCTTTACTCTGTCAAAAAAAAGGTCATAAGAAAATCCAGTGGTTGGAGATTCACACCAGCTATGTTCAGACTAGGGAAACACAGACATACCTAATAAAACTGTAAAAATACGACTAGTAAACCACAGAAACATTTTACCTAGGAAAGTGGAGGATTGTCTTGAAGGTTTAAAATCGCAACTGGTCACCTGCATACATTAAAAATGTCTGCCATAACTCATATGGAAGTGATGGGCTTGATGCAGAAATTATTTGGTAGTGCTTTTTGGTTCGTACTGAATTCAACTGGTCTTTAAAAATAGTCACAGATTTTTATAATTACATGCACACACACACACACACACAAACAAATAATTTACCCAGTTTTAGAGCTGGTAAGGGCTTCCTAAAAGAAAGACATTCTACTGAAAATTGATTGTTTCCTTACAATAGAAACATTTTTCAGATATGTTCCACAATCTATGAAATTTTGTTGTGAGTCATTTTAACATCCACTGTTTTAGAGTACCCAAGAAGAGACATGAGGAGACAATATATGGAAAAACTTCAGGTTTTCATTCCAAAAGTGTTGTTTTGAAGCAGTGTTATCTTTTTTTGTTCATTTGTTTTATTCCAGTGGAGAATAAAACCAAACTTTGAGACTTCAAAAACTGTCACAAACAGAAACTCTGCTTTTCATGAGTTTTCTTAAATAAAAATAGTTAACTACCACCAAAAGAGGTCATGTCACAGATCTAGATAGTATAAACATCCAGTGCAGGATATTATTTGCTCTTTTTGTAAATCATTCATGCCATATTCGATTCCTGTCTTTTCTTCCAGATCTTGTTGGTTGTTACTGTTCATTCTGCTGACAACAAAATGACAACCACCTTCTGCTGGTTGCTTCAGTCATGTGGACTGTTGTCACGGCTCGAGTGCACCTACTGCCTCTGCAACCTCTTATCCCCTCCATGGGGTTTGGCTATCTGTGTTCAAGCACAACACGGTGCCACCCTGTCAGCTTGGATCAGACTTGTGTGAAAAGAGCTGTATAAGGAAGAGAGGTGAGAGGCCTCATCTGGAGCCTCTCTCCTTCACTTGGAAGCTGCATTTAGGTTCAGGTCCTTTCCTCTGGTCACTGTCATACCATGGTAGGTAAGCCTGAACCTGGCCAGGCACCCTGGGCCAGACCCCGTCCTGCTGACTTGATTTCCTGGCTTGACCTAGGAACTGCTTGTTACTACGGTATTGCCTGGCCATCACTGGACTTTTGGCTGATCCTTGTTACTGTTGGCCAGCTCAGGTTGCTTTCTCTGGACCTGCTCTGCTTTCTTGCTCTGATACCATGGGACTGTGTCCCTTGTTAGTGAAGATACTGCTCCTGCCTGATGTTAGTCAGCCTGCATTAGAGATTCTTATTCAGAAAGACTATCACATTATCTTAAAGCAAACAAGAGAAAAACTCCTGAACAGGCTGTTCTCTGCTTACTTTGTGAGCAAGATAATTGCTAATATGATAGGCAAATCAGGCGCTATAAGTAAAGGCCATACGATGAAGTCATAGACTTGCTGAAGATACATTTCATGTCTGCCCTATCCATCACTGTCTAGAGATTTCAATTTCACAGGTGAAACTTACAATCTGATAAGGCCATTGCTGCCTATATTGCTCCATTGCTCTGCATCACTGAGCATTGTAAGTGGTGATTTTCTCAATGACAAGTTACATAATTGTCTTGTCTTTGGAGTTCAGTACCATCTTTTTCTTGAGCCAAATTTATGATTTGTAATTGTTTAGGAAAAGGCCTTAGCCACTGAATCAGTATCACTACACACTAAGAAAAGTCTTATTAGAGCAATTAATCTAAAAGTTGGTTTGATGATTAGAAAGATGATTTTTGTCAATACAATCAGGAACTCAACCACAACAACATTAACAGACAAGGTCAGTTGTCCAAATTACTAGTCAGATCATACAGTGGTCCATATAGAGACTGAAAGATGATAAATGTTATTTCTGCAAAAACTGCAATGCTTCAGTTTCATCATCAAAGGTTGACAGTATGAAGCATATTATGTCCAAGATTCTCATTTGTGGGCATCAGTGCTTCCTTTGACAATGAGTAAAGAAGCGCTATCACATCCAAGGAGTCTTGAGGATCTCTGAAATGCTCATTACAATGGTAATAAGTGCGCATGAGAATGAAATAGAAGTTAACTGAGATCGCCTCTGAAGAGACACATTCCATTGCCTCATTTTCATAAATTGTCAAGTCTGCTCTGATGACAGTGGTATGGACATGAACACTGGCATAAATGTGAGGTGAACATTTTCTGTGTGTTCTTCTCAGAAAGACTGATTCTTATTGGTATATCAGTCATCAGAAGGAGATATTAAAATAGGCTAATAAAGTATCAATCTCCATTTCTGAAGAGAATCAAAATTGGATTGGACAAGATCCTGGGGAGTATGATGTAAACCTTTGAGATCACTCTGCTTTGAGTGGGGCCTGGACTAAATGACCTCTAGCTATCATTCCCAGTCTAAATTATCCTATTAACTCATTTATGCTGTTGGCAATCTGTTTCCTTGGCATCTGTCATCAGTGAAGAGTAACAAAGAAACATTGTCGGTGAGTTCTTTCAAGTGTTTCCTGAAAAACTGGGAGCTTAAAGAAAAAGATCAGTGTTATTTCACCTGGATCCAACAGTCGAACCAATTCTCATGAAAGACAGAACTGCACCTTCAGTGTACCATCCCAGTGGAGAACTATACTGAGCTTGTGCATAGAATAATGAGTTCTTGAATTGGTCACATTTATAGAATTATCAGTTATGGCTGTACCAACACACAAACCAAAAGGAGTCATGAAAATCTGTCAAGATGATGGCATGCTAATACGGCATGCTAGTGGCGCACATCCAGTGATTGTTTTTAAGCAACTGTTTGCTGCTTTTGCAGGAAGTATTCTTGAAACCTGTTCTCTCAAAGTATCAGCAAATTGTCAGTGCAGATGCTCAGGTGTGCAGATGACAGTCACACATTGAGAAAAAATCCAAGTCAAGGTATCCTCACCTGTTGAAGAGTTATAGCTGTGGTACCAATTCTTGTTAAGGTCCTGATCTTGGTTATATTTGAGGATGAGCTGAAAATTTTGAACTGATTTGAGAAGTGAATATGAATTCAGAAGAAACACACACAGAGGGATTACCACTGTTTTGTGTGGTATCCACCCAAGATGCTGTTGCTGTTATGTGCAAGATATTGCAGAAAGAACGTTTGTCATATTTGTCTTCTGTCTCTCTCTTTCTCTTTTTCTGTCTCTGTCTAGGACTCATTTGTGTGTCGGTATTGTTACTGTTTCTGGGAAGAAGTTATATTCACTAGAGACTTACCACAAGTTGCTTCAGTTGCATATATTCAGCTTCACAAACACAGCAATCATTATGTCTAATATTGTTCAATATAGTATGGATGTTCTTGGATCATTCTAAGTAGAGGACTGCCCAAACCTCGTGCTTCTGAAACAAATCTATTTTGCAAAAATTCACCCTGTCTCAGCCAACATACTATCTTTTTTTCTGAGACCACCTTTTATGGTTCAACAGGAAGTCATGGAGCAAATTAATTGTTCTGGGAGCCAAGCTACTTGCCATTTTTTTCCCCAAAGTTTCTACAGCCCTTTCCCCATTACTTGTTTGGGAATGACACACTCATAATGAGATCAAAATGCATGTTTCTGTCATCAAGTAGCAGGTGTATGTCTGGTCATATTACGGAAATGCACACCTGCATTCCATGACAGCATTTCTTGCACATCCTGGCATGTAACATCAACACCTAATAGGAAATACCCACACATTTTAGCAGGTGACTGATTGGCTGTACCACTTCTTTTTTGATTTTTGTTGTTCAACACATGATAAAAATGTGTTTAGCTGCAGTTAGCCAATTTCATGGCTGAAACAAATACTGCGAAAGTGTTCATATTCTAATGCAAGGAGGGGCTTCATGCATTCTTTTTGTGGAATCTACAGATACAGAATATTTTATTTGGAAAATGTTTCTAGTACTTCCATCCACAAAACATTTCCAAGAATCCTTTCTTAGATAAATTCTGTGGATATAGACATTCCTGTGCTCAAGAAACATTTAGAATACTTTCAAAGAATACAGCACAGTATGGCTTGTGGTATGGACAGGTGCCAAATGACATCTCTGCAAAGTCCAGCTCAGCCTGATCCAACAGTAATCAGTGAAAAATCTCTAGCAGACTCAAATGGATTTCTTACCAAGACCATAATGTATAGTTAATGTAGTGAAAATCTCTGTGAAACCTGACTGTAAACTTGAAGATAATACTAAGGAGGAAGAGGACAAGTTATTACTGACCTTCCTCTGATCTGGTAAATCAATAAATCACTGTCAATTTTAGTCAAGCAGCTGGTTATAGTTACAACAGCAAAGAATGTATCTATGAGCCAGATCCATCAATGCTATTTTTTAACAGCTATTTTTATAACCCTGAAAAGGAGGAAAGAAAAAAAAACCCATCTTCAGGCATTTAGGAGTTCATTTACTGTATTGATATAATTTTTTAAATAGGCAATTAGAACCCTACTGATTTTAATCATTGGCAGTTTTCAGATTCTATAAAAAAGCTATCTTGAGCCAATTATCAGACATATTTGCAATTGCTCCTTGTGTCATAGCAACTTTAAGTACTTCTGCCATCTTTTGTTACAATCTTTTCTTTCCCCACACTCTCTCTTTGAAGTCCTTACCTAAACCTGGAGTTCTCACCTGCACCCTTTCTCCTTAGCATTATCTTTCCTATATTATTTCTTTCCTCCTCGTTTGCACACCAGTGGGTCCTTGTCATTCTATTTTAAGTGTTTAAATAGAGGAATTTAAGTGTTTAAATAGAGGAACACTATTTTAAGTGTTAAAAAGAGAAATAAAAAATATTTCCTCTTTTTTCATAGAGGAAATAATCTTTCTCATATAAAAAAAGGAAGGGATTTTGCCCCAGAATAGGGGGAAAAGCAGGAACTACTGTCAACATACTTGCAGACCCCCACAGGAAAGAATGGACAGAAGTACGCCTCTACAGCTCTGCTTTTCCTTTGTGAAAGATCCCAGAAAGCAGTATTGCAAAATGGCTCATCTTCCCTGAGGGGCCATAGGGTTCTGTTGTGCCTGCTGTCATGGTCCACATATACAGAATCACAGACATGAAGGACTATTGCAATAGTTTAACATAACCTTCTGCATCACAGAAGCTCCTGCTTCAAGCCCCCAAATTTCCGGTTGTGGTACAGTATGTCTGTTATACAGATATTCAGTATTAATTCAGTGTTCTTTATATCTTGAGTTAAGATTTCTGATGGATAGTTACCCTCATTATGAAAAAAATCAAAACAAAATTGTTCTACATTTCTAATATGTGTAAGTTGAATTTCCAATTTGAGTTACCATATATAATGTTTTTCTACTATAGGAACAAAGATTTAAAAAATTGTCTCATGTAATCACTGGTTTGCAGTGGCTGTATAATGGGCTGAGTAAGTGAAGATCAAACTCAGTCTGCTACATGAAATAATTTTTAAAATCATTAAAAGATAAAACCAGAAAGGTGGAATTGGCAGACATATTCTGTGTGTTTTGATCATGCACAGAAACATATGCATAGACTAGAAAGTTACGTCTTAATAGGTTGTTTACTAAGGAAAACAGCCTTTAGGCTTTCCTTATAAATGGCTTCTCCAGACTATAAGGCATTCATTCTTTTGTCTATTTTCTCTCTTCACTTTATCCATGTTTTCTGAGTATGGATACTAAAATTTGTTGCAGAGCTTTGGTGCTAGTCTTGCTAATGGAGGAAAAGCTGAAGCCATACTGCTAAAAGTTTCATCATTGCATTCTATTGTCTAACTCTGAACACTTCATCCTCTTACAAAATCCAAAAACCTCCATCATTTTTACAGGGCATGAACATTTTCATGTGTAATGTTTAACATATTCTGAAGACACACAATGGGAAACTCAGTATTTTCTTAAGTTACAAAGATCTCTGTTTCATTCAAAGCATGATGTTCTAGTTCTCACCATTAGATTATTTTGTCAGTTTCTTCTGGTCAAAGTTTCCACCATCCTATGTGAAGAATCATAGCATCACATCTATCATCCAGAAAGGGAAAATAAGGTGCAACAAAGGGATAAATCATGCCAGAAGCCAGAGAATAGGTCCATAACAATATGAAAAACAGAAATTAGATGGTCCGATGCTATAATGCTTGCTCACAATGCTATATAACAATAATTTCTGTGAATTATGACCCAGTAAAATTATATTTTACTGTAAAATTATATTGCATTGACTCTGCATTTTCTTATATTTTTTCCTGACTGTCAATTTTTATGACTTGTGTATGCCAACATTTAAATTTATTAATAGCTAGTTACCCAAATGAATGCTAAACATCTAAACTGCTGCAAAACTTGATGACCTCCAGTAGCCACAGGGCTTGAACTTTTAATAAGGTTGTTAGCGTTAGATTATTACCACTGAGGCTTTCTGTAACTGTGTAACATTTTATATTTACAAGAGTTTTCAAGCACCTCTAGAAATGACACCAGACGGACTTGTATTATGTGCTGTAGGTAATCCCATTTTGAGAAGGAATTTTGTTTGAGTTCAGCTTGTAGATCAGGCAAATTGTGTGGAACAGGGCTAGTATGTTCTTTAGTCCAGTCTTGGCTAGCTGCTAATATGATTTTGAGGTTATTCATGTATCTAGTCTAGAGCTCTTTCATACTGGTTGCACACAGTTTACTGAAATTTTTAGCATTCCTGGTTTAAAGAAATTCAAACCTCTCCATATCCAGCTCCCCAGTACAGCTGGCTTTACTAGCTATTTCCTTAAGTATTTCTGAGTTCACTCTTTTGAAATATGGAACTTTACTCACAGATTTATTAAAATTTGTGCTTACCTTCAGTTTGATCTGACTCACATTAAATTAACTTCAGTTTAAACTGAATCAAGCCATAATTATTTTCTGTGACCTAGTCTTCTCCTACCTCCTTGTCTCTTGTACCAGCCTGTCTGAACTAACATCACAATTTTTCAGTTCAGCCACTGTTTGATAAAAGAAAAGAAAAAAAACCCCAAATCCTATCACCTGTAACACTGAGGAGTATCTAGGCTCTACCATTGTCAGCAGAACTTATTCTCCAGTCTGCTTCTCACAAATCAACTCCTGTTAGTATTTATTCCTCTACAGCTTTAGAGAAATCTCTATTAATTTCCAAATTTGACACAGCAATTTGTACCAGATTCCCAGTATTATTGTAGTAGACATGTTTTTACTAGGCCTCCCCCAAAAAATAATTTGATGCTTTTTATTTTAGCTGGCTCAGTTTTATTGTGCTTTCCTTCCTAACTCTTAATAGCCCACCTTTAAATATATGTGTTAACCTGCTGCTTTAACTTCCGTTTCTCTGTTTCCAAAGCAGCACATCCTCTTCAACGCATGCTTTATCACCACAATTGCTCTTCTGTCACGTTCCAATAATCTCTATAATGCCCTAGATCATATTTCTGCTCTGGTAGTTTACGCCCTTCCATCTTGTTGCTCAGTTTTTATCCAGAAAATCTAGCCACTGTCTAGCCCTGCAACTTTCAAACTGTTGGACTTTCTTAATCAGCAATCACAACAAAAAAACAGGCCACCCATCACAGAAGTAGCCTCCTCCATGATCTTCTAATACTGGGAAGTCTATGGACACTAGCATCTCTAAACTACAGGGAAAATATTTTGTGTTCAATATCATAGGAAGTAAGAAAAAAATCTAGTTGGTTGTTGCTTTTCTGTTATCCCATGGGCTTTGAACAAAGCACAGCCTTGAGGAGAGGGTACTTATCAACCTCTTTGAGGGGGCAGACAGGAAAGGAGGGCTTGTTTGGAGAACTCCTGCCAGACTAAGAAGGCCAGGATTATACAGCACTTCTCTGAACTAAGAAGCAGAGTAAGCAGGGCCTCATCCTGACACAGGAGCTGATGAGGCAGAATCTTGTCACAATCTGGAGGTTATTTCCTGCACCAAAATCTCATAACTCTGCCTATTGGTCCCAGTGGTTCACTATTCCATTCCTCCACAGACCACAGTGTAAGGCAAAGAGCAGCTCTGAATGCACAGACTAAAGTGGGAGTCCAACCCAGAAGATGTCAGGAAAGCAGATAGTAAGTGCACAGTTGTATATGACTTTAAACTACAAGGGCAAACATGTGAGCACTTATGCTTCTAGGTAATAAATATATTTTTAAAATCTTGGCTAGTACACTCTTCTCATCTTGTTGTTTCACCTGCCTGCACTTCTGCAAAACTATCTACAGTAATGAGATCTTATTTGCACTTTTATATAAAGTACTAGTTTTGCTGAAATGTGATCTGTATGTTTTTAGTAATAGTTTATTAAAAACTTCCAGAGGAACACACAATATGAAAGCATACTTCCCTTGCATAAATAAGCTTCAAGTTTTATTAAAAATCATAATACTCCACAATATATCATGAAATATTAATTTCATATTCATAACCACAGTCACAAGATATTTCCTGAAACACAATGCAAAATATAAAGAAAATATCACAACCAAGTTTTAATAAGGTAGAGGCTTAAGATAATAAAATCAGTTCTTCTCTTACAAAAAGTAGCTTAAGGCAGCTCTGATCATGTGTCACTTATGACTCTTCTTTTGAAAATCTGTGTACTGCTGGTGAACCCTTGGTGAGATTCTCTTCCTTTTTCTCCTGGATAAAATTGTTCACTGCATAAAGGACTGTTCAACAGTCTGGAGTCTTGTTCTAGAACTATACCTTTCAGTCTTTCAATTGCACCTTTCTTCAGCATTTTGTCTCACTTTAAGAATTCTTGAAATTGAATTAAATTATTTTCCAGGATCCAAACCAAGGTCTAATAAAGAGCCTTTCTTCAGACTATGCATCTATAAACAAACTTTTAGAAACTGAGCAAGATGACAATTTCCTTTTAATTCAACCAGTGGAGACAGAGAGTGATAATGAAGGGGGAGACGGTATCTCACAGTTTACAACGTTATGTGACATCTCCAGCCTGTAACTCTCCCTACTAACTAAACTCATAAAAAGTACTGCACCAAGGAAGACAAGTCAGTAGCAAATGGCTACTCAGTGTCCTCCTCCTTTCACTGATGCAGCTGCCTGTGGGACAGATGCTGCTGATCATAGCACTAAGAATATCCTTAGTTGTGCAGTGGTTGATATGCAAAGCTAGTGTCATCTCTCTTGTGCTGGTTTTGGCTGGGATAGAGTTAATTTTCTTCATAGTAGCTAGTATGGGGCTATGCTTTGGATTTGTGCTGGAAACAGTGTTGATAATACAGGGATGTTTGCATTGTTGCTAAGTAGCGCTTATACTAAGTCAAGGACTTTTCAGCTTCCCATGCTCTGCCAGGTGCACACGGCTGGGAAGGCTGACCCCAACTGACCAAAGGGCCATCCCATACCATATGATGTCATGCTCAGCATTTAAAGCTGGAGGAAGAAGAAGGAAGGGGGGGACATTCAGAGTGATGGCGTTTGTCTTCCCAAGTAACTGTTACACGTGATGGAGCCCTGCTTTCCTGGAGATGGGTGAACACCTGCCTGCTGATGGGAAGGAGTGAATGAATTCCTTGTTTTGCTTTGCTTGCGTGCGCAGCTTTTGCCTTACCTATTAAACTGTCTTTATCTCAAACCACGAGTTTTCTTGCTTTTACTCTTCTGATTCTCTCCCCCATCCCACCAGGGGAGAGTGAGCGAGTGGCTATGCGGTGCTTAGTTGCCGGCTGGGGTTAAACCATGACACTTGTGAAGATCCTAACTACCACTCCACAAATCTCTGCATTTTTGCAGTCATTGACAAAGCAGCACAAGGTAGTGTCTGAGAAACAACAACAGCCAGGCAAGAAATGACCAATCATATGATAAGTTGAAAGGAATCACTGAATCTGAGATCTTGATTCTCCCCTTGTCCCCGCTAATCCCTTAAATACAGATGCTTTTGATTGTCTTCTATTGCATTTCCTGTAGCACTCCCGTGGAAATATCCTGTTACACATAGGGATCATCAGTCACACTGATGTGATACCTTCCCATGAAGCAGACTTTATTGCACAGCAGGGTGTTATCATGGTGGAGAATACTCTTTGGACTGCAGTAAGAGCGAGCTAGCTGTGTGAATGCTACTGTTGACCATCTAATCAGCAAAAGCCTAGTGTAAATACGCTGACCATGTACAACTGTCTAATCCACACAGAATGTTGAAGCTGAAGGTAGGCAGGAGAGCATTTCATAGTTTGTGCATGTTTTTTTCCAATAAATGCCCATGCAAAATGCTTGGCAGGATCCAAATATCTGTCAAGACTGCTGGAGTTTGGTAGGAATCACTTTTCTTTTTTTTAAAATTACAGTAGCAATGTATCTCTAACTGATTACTTGCTATCTTTATTTAGAAGAAAATGTACAAATACATATTCATCATTCCTTCCTTTACTCTCTTCCTTCAAATATGCTTTTTATTCCCATCAATTTCAAAGGAGGAGGGGAAAAAACTCTTTCCCTGTTTTGTTCCCCAGATATCCCTATTTATAGCTTCCTAATACCAACAGATGCTAAAAGTGTCTCTGTGTGACAGTTGGGAAACGAGGGAAGTGGATGAGTTTATTTTTAGAAAAAACCCACTCTATGTTAAAAAAAAAGGTAGCGGGTCTGCTTCGTGTATTGTGTTTTGAGGCCCTATCTTCCTAATGAAAAGTCTAGGAGAGTCAGCACTTGTGAGGAAATAGAGCACCAGTCCAGAAGGGCAAGAAAACCCAACATAGTCTCAGTAACATAATTAAAAATGACTGTAGTGTGACTGAACCAGGGATCCTCTTCAAATTAAAAAAGAATTTACTGGAGGGATGGATTTCTTAAGCAGATGGGACGAGTGAGCTATTAGCATGGGCCTTAAACATCATTTGTGTTGACAATTTTTTTTCTAATTACTCCCCCTGCAGATTTTCAGCAATGAGAAATAGCCAGAAGAAAAGCACTTGACTAGTCGCATACCACCACTGCCGGCAGAAATGTGTGGCACTTTAAGCAGATCACCTCTTGTCAGTTTATTTTAAAGTCAAGAGACAAGAGTGTTTGTACAAGCACAAAGCAAGGAGCTGTCAAGGACTCTGTTATGACTTTCTGCCTTCTGAGACGAGTTCCATTTGTGCTCCAAGCCCAAAGCAGATTAGAGCTGAAAACACTCCAAAAAAAGTCCAAAAGGACTTGGCCAGGGCTTGACTAGTAACAGTTCCCAAGACACTATTTCCTGTTTGTGGGCAGACACAGTAGGGCACGCGCAGCTCAGAGACTCCTATACAGAATGCTCCAGTGGCAGTAGTGCCAGAGCCTCTCCTGCTGGCTTCCTTGCAGCTACGGGCTTCACTGCTCCACTACTTGTTACCCTCATGCTAGTGCAAGGATTCAGGTCAGGTCAGAGAACTTAGCTCAAACTTGTTGTGTTGTTACTTAAGACTGATCAGCTGTTCAAAGTCAGATGTGTCCTGTTACTATATGTACCATTAATTACAACTTTGTTGTCTTTAGGTAGACAAAGAAGAGCAACATTGTCCAGCAATCTATACCTCAGTCCTGCCCCAAACAAAGACTCTTACAATTCAGAAATGCTGGAATCTGCAGTTTTACCTCTGTTTCATTTTAGAGATAACAACCAGCTGCAATGACTGTGTCTGGATCTGTGTGACCTCCATGTTTCAGGGTGCTTGGATCTCCTTTGTACATATCCTTAAGAAATGGTAAACCACCCTTTCACCGTTAGAAGCTCTCCTTTCATAAGCATCATAAGGCTAGAATAGTTGGGTGGGATGCAAATGATCCCATTTCCATTGTGTGCGCATCCAGAAAAGCCAGTAAAGAGCAATTTTACAAATTGCTGTGGATACGTGCAGTATGACCACTGCAGAGCATTTAGCCATAGAAGTCAAGCGGTGCTCTACCATAAAGACCTGCAATGATAAGCAGCCTGTAATCAATATGTTCTCCCTTACAATCTTATGTTCTTATATTCTATACTCCTGTTCCACTTCCAGTGACCAAAGCTAACACTTCCCTTAACACTCTTAATAGATTACCTTCACTTACATATAGGTGGTTAACTAGAATTACAAAAAGCAAAAGGATTCAGGGAGTGGGAAAGATAGTTACCTAAATACCAGAGAAAGAGAGATAATGTGAGAGGATAAGCTGCCGTACTTTATATGAAATCTCCAGTAGAAATGCGGTGAGAACAAGAGGTGCTGGTTACAAGGGTAAAGATTGCTCAGGCATTTAATGTGTATGTGATAAATCCCTACGAAGTCCATGCTGCATACAACAGAAGTCTAAGAAAAGGGTCATGAATCCATGTCTGAAAGTGCTGATATGCGTAGGAAAGTACTTCCTCATGACTTACCTGCCTTTAAGAGCACTCTACCAGTGCTAATCAGCTGTTTTGAAAAAATAATTCAATCTTTAGTATTGTTAAATTAGCTAAATGGGAACGCTCAGCTTCTACTGAATGTTAATTAGTAACTGCCAGCTTTTTCACATGCAAGTAAAGCTGGCTGCGTGAGCAAACTTCATTCTGGTATTTTCCAACTTCTGACTCTTTTACTTCACAATTCAAATGACAGTTTCGATACATGGCAGGGGGTGTGGACTAGATGATCTTTAAACGTCCCTTTCAACCCAAACCATTCCACGATTCTATGATTCTATGATATTTCTGCTTGTTTTGTATGTGTATACAATATCTATATGGTATACTTGTAGAAAAATTAGGGGACCTCAGTATTGGTATTACTATTTCGTTAGTTTGTGAATACCATGACTGCTTTTTAAAAAATGTTGTGGGTTTTGGTTTGTAGTTCTTTTTTTTTTCATCTGGTGCTGTCTTTAAAAAGCTACTCACTTCAGAAAGCTTTGTTGGCACCAAAGCCTGGTTTGCTATCTCGAAAACCCCATATGCTGTTAAGAGTGGTATAACTCACTAACCACATAAATTATATTTACAAATGCTATCACCAGATTACCATGACTTCTGGTACCATGCAACAGGAAGGATGACAATTTGATCAATTGCTAGGCCCCAATATATAATATTCACAGGCACATGGTGTACAAGTTCTCTTCTGCTGTTTGGAAGTATTTTCTTTCTGGCACTGAGGAGCTTATATGTGTTGTAATAAATACTACAAATCCAGACATATGAGATGTTAGCAGAAAAAGAATCTCAATTTCTAGCCTCTTACACTTGGTTGTGAAGAGATGGTACACTGGCATCCTGGTAATCACTCTATTATTCATAGTGTAACCAGCACCCATTTAGACTCTTTGGATTCTCACCTACCTTTTCTATTTGACTTCACTGAGAAAAAGATGGACCAGGAGTAAAAAACCACATTTATATCACCCTGAGCCTGGGTGCTCTCCTTATGTGGCCCATTTTCATTTTTCTCCAGATGTAAACAAAATCAGATCCTGCAGTGAATTAGAGTCCCCTAGAAAATCACTGGGTCCCTCAATAATTTGGTGTTTGAAAAGCTACTTTTCATCTTTTTTTGTTCCACTTCGAGTCCTAAAGTCTGTAACCACTGTTTCCTTTCCCATCTTTCAAATGGTGCATTGAACTGAAGTGCAAATGCAAGTAACTTGCTGTAGATCCATGCAGTGGTAAATCTGTAGGCACTTTAAACAGACCTGGATGAGCAGCACAGTGTGTACTGCATAAGATAAAGTAGAGACTTAGTATCTGTGACCTGAACTATTGATAGCAAAGTCACATCAACAACCCTGAAGGAATCATACAAATCAGCATGCAAATGTGTAACAAACCCAGTATTTGTGAACAAGGGTGGGAGAACATACATACTACAGGAATATCCAGAAATATGACAAATTCATCATAAAAATGAAGAAACAAATTATTTTACGAAAAATGCATTAAATCAAAAGCAGCCACCATAGAGTGCAGACCGTGTTTCCATGGAAGCAGTCTCCCACATGACAGCAAGATCAGCAACAGGTGTTACAGAAAGAAACCGACGAGAAATGTCACCAGGTTAAGCCTAAATGTCACACTGGTTTATAAAACAATGTATATAAGAATTTAAACTGACCACAAATGTTTTCCTTGGAATAGAAAGTTAATTATTTCCTATCCAGACTATATCTGTATATATACAGTGGGAATGCAAAAAATTCAGTGTTGGATAAATGTGAATAAAAAAGTACAAGTGCTTTGTCTTGCTCTTGTTTAGTAACTAGCTTGCAAAGTAATTTGTAATCATCCTTGTTCTAGTTCCTGCTGAATCTCCTAAGATATACAATCTAATAAATAGAATAAAAAGTAGTATTTTATGTACAGAGGCAGCTTCCTAGGAGATATAAGATTAAAGTGGGTTCCACTATCAATCTTGAAACACATGGTCCATGAAATATCCCAACTACTCAGGTTTAGGACTAATTCAGGAAGAAAAAGGAAATAAGAAGAAAAGTATTAAACCTATGAATGAGGAAATTATTTAGACAGTATACAGGCTAAGTGAAAGCCAAAAAAACATCATTAACATGACTGACACTGACTAGACCTATGAGACATAAGAATAATTATTTATAGCTTATGATGAGCCATCTGATGAGCTAGCAATTCAATTAGCTAGTGCTTACATTTTCAACAGTCTTGACCCCAGAACAGGGCATTACCTGAGACAGTTATCTGGGGAAGGTTCTGTACTATGCAGACTACACGAAGATATTCACTCAGCCAAAGTGTTTCAAAAGTTGTGGATTACACCTATTCCAGGTTAATACAGCCTTTGTAGGTATTGTTCTGAGGTCTAAACACAAGGCACATCTGAATGCCAAATTCCTCTTTTCCGGGGAAAGGGAATCATATCTCAACTGAAAAGGAAATATTTTGTTCATATTCTGTCAAACCTGACTATGTAGAAGTGTCAACAACCACCAGAATATTGTGCTGAGCAAGAAAAAAAAGTGTAAGGATTAATGATTTACCCTGTCAGTTTATTCTACTCCTTGCAAAAATTTTGTCACAATTAAGAGGTCTCTAAAGACAGCATTCCAAGCTTTCATGTGCCTTCACCAAAATGAAACAATTCACAGTGGGAAGGCACATTGGCACAAGGGGTAACAGTTCAGAGGACTGCATCCAAGCAAGGGTTATGATAAGAAGAGAAGCTCATAGTTTATTAATGTCAGTCTCTCAAATCCACAGAAATAAATCGTATGACGTGCGCACTTGTTTGGATGAGAATGCCATACATGCAGGTGAGATGCTTCTGTCTACTGTGACAAGCCATCATTCCCACAGCTAACAGTGGTACCAGTGGTTTTATAATAGGTGCTGCATGCTTCTTTTGCATTTTACTTTTTTTTTTTTTAAATTAATGCTGAAGCACAGAAGACAAGATGATCCCTTGGCATAAATAGTGTTGGCAGGGATGAAGCCAAGGATTGGGATGGGAAACTGACATTGTGCATAGCTACAGGTCACAGCCATGCATACAAACAAAACCGTTATATTCCACTATATCACTGACACTACCAGCAAACTGACCTCAACAATGAGAGATATCACACTCTACCAGTGTGATACAATCCAGACGAACAGTTTTGCATTAAAAAAATACTCCTTTCTTCCCGTCATTTTGTTTATGGGAGGAATATGACAAGTTACTGTAGTTAAAATCAACAGCATTGGTCTTGCTCAGTAGAATCCACATGTAGAGTAGACACTTGACAGATTAGTAGAAAAGAGTCTTCAATGTGATTTTTTTTATTTATATATAGAACATTTTGCTTTTCTTACTGAATGCAAAGATGAGACTTTCACAGTTTAAGACAATCAGACAGAAGTGTGACACTTGCCACTTTTTTGTTTTGCTTGAGGATTCCTAAAGGATTAGTTTAGTATCTTTATTTTATATTGGAATTCATATAGTTTTCTGCCTATTACATAAATTCACCCAAGAAATAAAGCAACTTTGACATGATCTAATGGAAGCCTTCAAAATTTGTAGCAGAACAGAAAGATGATCAAAAGAAATTTCTCCTATGGTGGAGGCTTCAAAAATGAGGGGAATAATTTACAGTTAAGACATGATAAGTGATGGAAATGAGAAATGACAACTCAATTCATGGTACCTCTGGATTTGA
The DNA here is from genome assembly GCF_034638445.1 of Ciconia boyciana. Taxonomy (NCBI): domain Eukaryota; kingdom Metazoa; phylum Chordata; class Aves; order Ciconiiformes; family Ciconiidae; genus Ciconia; species Ciconia boyciana. The sequence goes on along the minus strand of NC_132935.1, from coordinate 104,797,661 downwards.
CTGGGACAATAGACCAAAAAAGTGACGAAGTTTATTTATTTTGATATATGAGCTATGAAGAAGCTCAGAGATTTACAGATCTTTGCATAACTGTTCATTTTCTGTAATTTCTATTTAACTAACATTATTTACCAACCTCAATTTCTGTTCACAGTGTGATCAATGTATTGTTTTAGATTTATAATCTATCCTTTAATTTGGAAGGTGGCTTCTTAAGGTACCTGTTCCTTTCTAAGCAGCCATTGTAATGTCTGTGATTAAATACAGGACTTTTAAATACAGTTCCTGAATTTGTACGTCTTAAAACTGAGTATTGTTGACAGAAAGCACAGTACAATATAATTCACTTCTCCCTTTGGACTGACAGAACCTGTGACTGTTGGCTGTTGAGAACTAATCTGAAGCCCATCTATTTTCTTAGGGTGTTTCCCGAGTGAAGTAATTAAAAGGCTAGGTCAGGTGAACTTTCCTGGGAGGCACTAAAACATTTTTTTGCTAACGTTTGTAGTATGCAATGTTTCATATTGTGTTTTTTATATGCTATGTGTAAGTGCTTGACAGGTATATGTTAAATTGCAAGTTTAGTAAACAGTACGTAAAATTTCTGAGAAAAGAACAAACTGTTTTAATCAAAGCAGATAAACAACATTTTCCATTTTCATATGCTGGTTTTGCAATTCTGTAATTCTGTTGCTTGCTAGCTAATGGCTTTGTTTAAATAAGAACTATAAAAAACTGTATGTGATAGTAAGTATCATCCAACACCATCAGAAAGGTCATGGGACTTAATTCTACCACTTCTTCTAATTTTATAACATCAACGTTGTAGGACTTCAGTTTGTTTTCCTCCCCACTTCATTTTAAGCCACCTGGGATATATTAATGGAGCATACATTTGCAAAACAGCATGAGATAAAGGTGCTCTCTGAGCCAGATCAACCACTGAATGTTAGAGTCCTTCATTTATATTAAATACCCAATTATTATCCTACTGGTGAATGTTTGGTCACATCAATAGCCGTGACAATAGTGATACAACCTCAATAGCTCAGTTACTTTCTGAAGGCAGATGGTAAAAACAGATCAGAATTTAGCATTCAAGACTAAAACTAGCTCCAATTCTTTCAATATTCATTTGATATTATCCAGTGTTTATGTTTTTACTGTGTCCAGAGGTATGTTGTGCTCTTTCTAGTACAGACACTACGTTTCCTGAATAGTTAACCACTAAAATTCCTAACCCTGAAAAGATTTGTGAACCAAAATGACCTTGTACAAAGTTGACAATGTTTGCATGGTCAGAGCTGAGAGCTCTGCAGAAAGCCATGTGTATATGCTAGTCTGTATAAATACAGCTATCAGGCTATATGGACTAGAATCATAAATGGTTATTTTGTGCTCCTTTTTTGTAATACTGGATTAAATTTTATATGGATCTTTACAGATCTTTACTATTTCTTATTATCAGAAGCACTTAACCCCAACTTTGGAAGATAATTCAGATGGTTGCTTGGCAAAAAGTTCACGTTAGAAGCCTATACTCATTTGTCAACTGCCAACAGGAAGACATGACAGTTCTGTATCTTGTCAGAAATTTATTCCTCTGGAGATGATAACAGAACTACATAATGATCAAACAAGCCTGGAGTCTACAACAATAATAAAATGAGTTTGTTTAAGGGGAAATGGGACAAACTGAAGTAAAGAGAGCCACTAAAGCATTCTACTATTCCCCTGTTCAGTGAAATTTCACTTTTAAAACAGTGAGTAAAGGTGTTCTTATTTTACAGTGACAAAGAATAGATGATGATTCAAAATCACAAATTACCAGCCCTTCTCTTTTTCTGGTGCCTGATTCATGCTTGGTGCCTTCCTATACACTTTGTCCCACTGCTCCTGGAACACTGGTTACTACTCCTCTGGTTCTGTTTGATCTTATAACTACAGGCTTTGGGAGATGCAATTTATTACTTCACAGCTGCAGATGTTTTAGTCATTCAACTTTGCCACCCTTACCAGCTTGATCCAGTGCTTCAATTCAAAAAAAAAGCCAAGTAGCATTCATACCCTAAAGATATACAAAAGTTCAGGGGCTAAATGTCAAACTATTCAGTCTTTGCCTGTCAACATTTTTGAGAAAAATGACTAGCATTTTAATCTATATTTTACTAGAATGATAGATGATAACTGAAATCTTAGCACAGACTAAACCTGTGAACATATCCTTTATATTAAAGGTTTTCAAGCAAAACAACTTCCTTTCTGATTGATAGATGATGAATCATTAATTTCCAAGATGACTGATTTTTTCAGTGCTATTCCTTGTCCATCAGGTGCCAGCACTTTTCCAATATACTATTATTGTAATAAATTATTTGGTATGATCCATTAATTATCATTTAACTGCATTTAGCTACTCATTTGGCAGTATTAACTGCTCTATTTTTAAGGTTTATTTTCATGTTATTTAAGGACCAAGTACTGCTTGTAACAACCAATTTCCCAGAGATCATTCTTCAAATGACCTGGATCTTCCTTTTTTTCATCATTTTGTTGTCCTTTGCTGTCTTTGACTGAGTTTCAGTTTTACTGAGCAAGAGGATTTGAAACATATACATTTTAAGGTCATATAACCAAACATGTTAATGTAAATTGTATACTCTAGATATATAAACTACAAAGAAAAAGACTTGATCTTAGATGATCAAATTTCCTAAGAAACTATAAAAATAACAGATTGTAGCATGTCTCTAACTATTGGCCAAATGGAATAGAACCTTATACTTACGAGAACACAAGATCCTATCTAATATACCATGAAAAAACTTCTCCCCATCCTGGCCCCCCAAAGAGTACTGAAAAAGAAAGGAGGAACTCTTTTGCAAAGGGAGAAATGGCATGATGAGAAGACTCTGCCCTATATCCCAAATGTGATGCCAGATGCCTCTTTGCTCTGCCTTTTGGCTTGGTAAAATTGATTTTCTCCTCCTTTCTGAGCAGATCCTTTTTCATGAGAGGTTCTGGGTTTTGTCTTAGTGATTAGGAATGTCTCTGTAACATTTATTCACCTATAATATTTTTACATTTAAAATTTTGAATGATGAAAATTAAATAAGGAAGGACACTGCTTCAAAATTCAATTATTTTTGGTTTTCCTCTTTCAATCAGTGCTCCAGTTTTTGTGAAGAAAAATTCCACATGGCAGGAGACACAATGCAACCCTTAACCTTAATTTAGAACTCGATGTATTCTGGGACTCCAGTCGAAGTCTGATCCAGTTAAAAATGAAGACACTGGGAGTTTTGCCACTGACTTGAACAGAAACAGGACTAAGCTCTCTGTATTTAATTTCAATACAGCAACTGTACTTATAGTTGTCCCTCGACATTTGTTTGTGGCAGTTCTGCCCTTGGGAGCAGCAACTCAACAGTGGGAAGTAGATGAGGGGCAACCAGAGACAAGCATCAGTGGCCAGAAAGCTTGAAAACAGCATTATGAGAAAGGAAGATTGACTGTGATGAAAGAAAAAAATAAATGCACAAAGGAAAAGGAAATCTTTAAGAGCACAGATACACACCTCTCCAAGTACAACTGGATGTCAGCATGCTGTAAATAATTATGAATCAGATCATGTTCATTTTCTGAAAATGTAAGGAAAGGTTGAATGAATGTAGATCTCTCCTCCATTTTCTCAGTTCTAACAAAAAGTAACTGAGCAAATCATGCTGAAGGGCTTTGAAAACAAAGTGGCAGTGTGGCCTGTTAGGAAGGAAGGAAGCCTCAGAGTCCATCCCAGTGCATTGGAGAGGATGTCTGTACCATTCCAGTATTTGGAGAATAAAGAAATACTTCCTTCTACAGAGCACATCTTACCTATGCATAAATGATTCTGAGACCTGAGTCACATCCTTTAATCTAGTGCTCCCCCATGGCTAGTACCTGTGTGTACTTCTTTTTACACAGGGCTGAATTTGTCTGCTAATCACATACTGCCACCCTTGAAGCTGCAGCTCCATTTTTCTTGCTTACTTTTTGTAGATTGCAATTGCTGATCTGTAAGAATTACTCCCATATTGAAATTAAATCACTGGAACTCATCTCTCACTTTTGAAACAGAAAAGCAAAATGCTAAGAACCATATACCTGAGGATAAAGTATTTCACTGGAATACTCCTACTCTTGGATTTCAAGCACAATAGATCAAATTTATGCCTTGCACAAGTCAATTCTGAGAGGGAAAATAGTAATAGTGGGATAAATTTAGCAGTGACCCCCCATTGGCACTTCCAGCTCTGATGGTGAGACTTTCCCACGTATTCCTCTGTTCTTCCATAAAATGAAAATCAGCAGTATTGCATAGTTTGGCCAAGGAGCTTGTGAAGATATCAAAAATGCTGAAGTGACTTAGGAGACTACATTTTGTTTTCAACGGTGCCTTTAACTCCTGTCTTCCTATATTTACCAGTTTCCCAGAGTCTGTGGGTAGTGTTTGAGAAAGTCTTGCCAGTGCAAAACTTAAGTGCAGAAATCACTAAGTGCAGAGGTTTTTATTTAGTGAAAGTTTACTCTAAATTTCCACCTATGCATCATTTTACATCTATCATCACTCCACTGGCATTTTGTTGACAATATGGCACCCCATATATGAATATACATAGTTTTCTAGAACTTGAATTGCCATACTTCTTAACATGTGTAGTTCTGCATAACTGCTAGTCGCTGACCATAAACATATTCTATACACTAATTATATACCAAAACTCTCACATAAAAATAATAGTACTAAATTGCAGAGTCAGGCACTCAAATGTTCGCAAATGCTAGATTTAATGTTGCCAGTGAAATGTAATTCACGTGCTAGTGAGGATCCATTATGGTACAGCATTTAATTACATGATCCATTCTATTTTTCCACAGGACCTCTTCCTTATTTTAGGTACAGAATGTAAGCCACTTACTTAGTCAGCAGCTATTCAATATTTTGCTTTATTCCATTTGTTTTATGCATGGTCCCATATCTTATTTACTGCACTCTATTCAAACTGTGCTTGGAAGACAGAATACTTAATTTCCTCCTAGACTTTTCCATAGTGCTCATCACTATAATATGTGAATGCTTCACTAACTCTCATAAATTTATTTGTACAACACCTCTTCGTGATAAAGTGAAAAATGGAGGCATGTAGAAACTGAGGTTAAAAAAATTAATTTTTTATGTATTATCACCATTATCAATCAGTAATCACTATTATCTATTATAATTGCAAAGCAATTTAAAACAAAGTCTCTTTTTTTCTAATTGCCTAGTATTATATTGTATTTTATGTGTTCAAAATATAATTTTACTTGATGCTGTGTGTGCTCAGTCTTTCTGCAAATCAGATGCAAGAGTCTCAAGCCAAATTCCCAGAAAATAAAGAATGTATGCTTAGTTACTATCTGAGAAGTTACTAGCTACTAGCTGCTAGTCACATTGAATTTCTCTGCCAGAGGCAGGGATAGGATTCTATTTCTTAAGGAAGGTACGGATTCAAAGATCTTCCATTCTCTTAATTGTGCTCCTTTTACTCCATATGTTCCTAGTTCTACAACAACTGAGCATAAGTCTTATAAACAACTGGTTTTTTTACCCAACTCTGACCAATTATGTTCAATGAATACAGCCAGTGTTCTGTGGTAAAAATAACATCTAATGGCATACTTGTAGAATGTAGCATAACGTGTACATTGTAGGCCATTAATTAAGGTTGCAGGTGAGAGACTACAACTTCCTGAAGGGGGTAAGCGGAGGGGGAGATGCTGATCTCCTCTCTCTGGTCACCAGCGAAAGGACACAAGGAAATGGAATGAAGCTGCATCAGGGGAAGTTCAGACTGGACGTTAGGAAAAGGTTCTTCAGTGAAAGGGTGGTCGGTCACCGGAACAGGCTCCTCAGGGAAGTGGTCATGGCACCAGGCCTGTCAGAGTTCAAGGAGCATCTGGACAATGCTCTTAGTCATGTGGTTTAGTGTTAGGTAGTCCTGCAAGGAGCAGGGAGTTGGACTCGATGATCCTTGTGGGTCCCTTCCAACTTAAGATGTCTTCTACCTGACATCCCAGGTCTCACTGCTCAGGTGTGTCTGTACATCCAAACAGTTTGAGTGTAAAGCAAGTCTGAGCTTCAGAACTTGTTTTAGAGCAGAAATTGAAAGACCATTAAGCTATAGGAAGCTTGGGACTTCAAGTTAGGTCCTCTATGACCTAAACTATGATTCAAAGCCCTATACACTGCCTTAAGGTAAAATCAGATAGGTGTCATGTCATTTCCAACTCACCAGTGTTAAACAAACTGTCCTACTCTCTTTGCTCAACAACTATCACTTTTTCCATCATCATGTCTGGCCCCTATCCCTCCATCAGCTCTGAGCCTCATTCTTCTTTCCCAGCCTTTCCTTCAGCTTCTTGTCTGGTCACAAACTCCTCTAAGGCACTCAGCCATTTGCTGCTTTCCATCGTTTTCCCAGTCCAGGTAGCTGTGCTCTCTGGTTCCCAGTATCTGGCACCTCTTCTCAATTACTTGTTTCACTCCATTCTTCTTTCTCCCATCATCTGCATTCAGTCTAGGTGGTTCCTCTTTTAAATTAAGGTGTCTGCAATGGTGGCAGTGACAGCTAGAAAAGATGAATTTGCTACTTCTAGCTGTGATGCCTGCATGAAGATCCTAACCAGGCCACAGCCAACAATTCTTAAAACTGCAGAGAAAATTCTTGCCGTTCCAACCTAGGGAGTGTCCAACATTGGCAGAATCTTGAAGAATATAGCTATAGACACACAGCTGGTTTCTACACAGCAAGTACAAACTACTTTTTCAAAAGCTTATACCTTGAATCAGTACTGACCTATCAGCTTTCATTTCCCTTCTCTAGAACATGGAAAAACTAGAACTTAACAAAGAAAAGATCACCAGAATTTTGTCACATGGGTAAAGAAGCTTATGTTTCAAAGGATTTATATAGAAAATAGAACACAAATTGAAGATAGCATTGTTCTTCAGTGATATTCTAAGCAACCTGTGCCTATACACCATCTATCCTTCCAGAGTCTCACTAAGAAATCTGCAGCTCAAAGTAGTGTTTGGAAAAACACAAGACTGCAAATGCTTGAATATAATTTTAAAACATCTGCAGTAGTTCTTGTAGTAAAAGCAGAAAGTAGTGACTCTGGAAGACTGTCTCACCATTAATACAAAGCAGAGGATACAGAATGTAGCTCATTTCAATCCTGTTTAGAGATAACTCCATCAACAGTGACTTCCTGCAATTCCTCACCTAATTAACAACAATAAACAAACTTGCTCTTAATGTTTCTGTGACACTTAAACACCCAGCCCAGAGCATCAGTCTCCTGGAGTTAATGAGGCTTATTTGCATTCCTTCCAAGGATCATCTGCTAATACATATAAACTAGCTAGCAGACTCAAATGGTAGTGAGCAGTGTCCAAGGGGAGGGCATGTGTTAATCCCATCTTTGAAACAGCTAGGCCAAATTGCTTTATCACTTTATAGTTATACTGTGCATTACTACAGCTGATGAAAAATTATGACTTTTTAATTATTAAGAAAGACAGCAATATATTCCCACACTTAAAATATGAGATTTCACCCACAACTGCCAAAGAACCGGGGTTTGTAATTCTGTGGTTCATCCAATTAGCATCTGTGGGAGAGATTTTGGTTTTGCTACATTGCATGGAAGAGGAAAAAAGTCCTTCCATACTGAATTTTATTTTATGATTTAAATGGATTTAAATGCATTATGAACTCATTAATTTTATGCCAGTAGACTCTTGCAAAGTTATACAGAGTAATTATAATATACTTTATTTTAATGAAAGGAAGCTACAGATCTAGATTGGCCTGTCTAGGTGACAATATCTGAAACCAGGAACACGAACTGCTTTTTTAAAATACTGAGCCTAAATATCAGTCTCTAACTGGTGAACTGTATAGCCAGTGCTATTTCACAAACAGGTGACACTAAATGCCTCGACCATGCAAGAATGAAAGAGTCAGGGAAGACTAATTCTCTACGGATATTCAAAGCTTAACTAAGCTATTGGCTGCAGATATAACAGAAAGGGAGAGCAAAAGAAAGCATTTCTGTTCTGTGCTGTTATGTCACCCTGCTGGGGAAAAATCCATCACTGCAAAATCAGTATGAGACTTAATGAAGGAACTGAAACCTGAAGAGATGAATAATTGTCTGAGAATTTAGGAAAAAGCAAGTTACTAAGAGTGAGACAGTTAAGTAAGCCTGAATTTGTGAGAAAGGAAAGAGACAGCTGAGAGAGTAGCTGAGCTCTGTACCACAACATCAACTTGTCAGCACAAAGATCAGTACTGTGAAGCCAGCACCGAGATCAGAACAGCATTGGGAAAGTAGTGCAACCAGGTCTGATTTCCCAGACGGACTCAGTAGTGAGCAGAGAAAATCTCAGCACTGTTTTGTATGTATAGAGATGTGTGTTGGCAAAACAGAGAAAAAACAAAGAAAATTAAAAGTACAAAAGGTAAATATGTTAGATCTCCAAATAAGTGATTGGGAAATGTGTTATATTCTTTACATAGAGTGAGCGGATATTTATGTTTGTGTTATTTTGTATTTGAATGCACATGATATGACAAACAAAAAGAGTAAGTTCTGGAAAGCTCCACAGAGTTCTGACAACATTTGTTTCTTTGCCAAGGATTGGCTGGATGGTGTCATGATCTCCAAGGTTTTTTTAATTTCTCTGGCACCTGGACTGACAGGCTTAAAAATATTTTTCTAAGTGGGATGTGAGGCCAGAATATTAGTGTTAAAAGGTAGTATAGAATAGGTGGGTGTTCTTGTTACTCGGTTTCAGAAGGAGGTTTGAGTATCTCAAAGCATTTCCATCAGAGCTTTGAGTTTGTCTAGGAATATGACACAGAGAGAGCAACAACGAGAGAGAAGGAGATTGGCAGGTCCCATGAGGAACAGATTGAGAAATTGCTGTAGGATGCTGATGAATCAGTGGATTATGATATTTGTACTGCTAGGCTTCGAAGACTCTTCCTCCTTGGTTGTGTTATCAGAAGCCAGCTGCAGGCTCAGAGAGCTCTCAAGTGAAACCTACGCAGAGAGCAGGGTACAACCCCTTGCAAAGTCCAAGTCCATAGGAGGTACAGACAGAAATCACACTGAAATTGTAATTAGAAAATAGTGACTATTAAAAAACATTTACTTGCTTATTATTCAGTTACCTTTAGGTAATTCCTCCTTCTTTTCCTATTACATCCCCCAGCTTCTAGAGTATCCAGATTTCTGTAGACCTGGGAAACATATCATGCTGAGCTAAGATTTCTACCATGGAAAGTGTTTTCTTCTCCATATGTTTTATTCTCAAAACCACTTATAATTTTCCTTGGCTTGAATAAGACTCTCCCAGGTGTATTCTGAAAAAAGTCCAGAGCTTTTGGGACCAGTCAAAGTCACTGCTGAAGACAGAGTAAAAAATGGATGACAACAGAATAAGCATGGGAATAGCAATCTTTAAGGATGAAAAATAACATTGAGAAGGTTTGCCTGATCTTTTTGGTGGTGATTTAATAATCCTGAGAATTTGACTTGAAGGTCTGGCTAAGCAGTGGAAAATACAGCTAGGGGATTGCTCTGAACTTCAGTGTGAAGTGAACTCTAGTTCATCAAGTCTCCTGAAAGCTTCAAGTCTTCCTTGATGTCCATGGAACTGTATAAATAAGTAGCCTGTGCTGGTACTGTTATTTCTATTAAATATCACTTTCTTCTCAAGGGAATTCTAAAGTGTAACATGGAAGAAAGTTATGAATGACTATCTGCTCCTTCAGTGCCTGAAAAATGAGATCTGAACATCTGCCCTCAGGGATATTCTTACCTGATTTTATTATATTTCTATTATCTCATTCCTCCCAGGACTCACTCTCATGTCTCTGTCATTTTCCCTCTTTTCCAGATATTACCTTAACCCTCCTCACTTTCTGTCCAACTATTCCTGAGTTTGTCTCCCTGCTTTGTGTTTTTGTTCCATGTGATGAGTCTTTGTTATCTTTCTGGTAGTGCAGGATGGGAAGGGGGAGTCTTGCAAGAAAAACAGAGGAAGCACTCCTGTATTTTTATAGCTTGATCTTCATCTTCACATCTATAGTAACCATTTTGGAACTGGCCAGCTCAGACAGAAGTTCGGTTGGAAGGGGGACAGAAGAAAGAATCAGGAGAACAGACTGTTTTAAATTTTCAGTTCCAGGCATGAAGACTTGGAAAGAAACTTTATGAAGTGAGAAGAAAACTGTCAGAAAATCATCTCTCTTAAAGTTCGAGGACATGTAGAAACCAGAACCTGTTTGTTAACAGTTTACTATGGAAAGAGAAGCAACTGACTATTATATTTCTCTGCATTATGGCCTATGTTTTCACAGAAAGTGTCATCTTTGTGCAAGTGACGGGATTACAAAGTACGGAGGATACAGAGGGATCTGTCTGTTTTAGATAAGTTATGTTCAAACTCTGTAGCTTAGGCTGCCTTGCAAACTGTTCTCTTGAACTTACACAGAATAGCTTGCAGATGAAGGTCTTCATGTATGAAGGCAGCAGGAAAAAAAAGAAAAAAGAAAAACCCCTAAACCAACAACTTCATCGTAACAGTCAGTCTAATAGAGTCTTGGTAGAAAAAGATGGAATTTACTGTTTTATTTTCTCTGGAAAAGGAAACACGATGGGGTCTCCTTAAAAAGCTTGTCATGCCAATTGCAGTGACTTATTGAGGGTTTGTTTAAAAAAATACAGACACAATCTGGAAACATAACGTTGTGTTATCAAGAACTTAAAAAAAAAAAATTGGGGGGAACAATGTGCATTCCAGAAGCCCAGCTGAGAATGTTACAGCACACATCTTGAGCTGCATCTTGAATAAGGACAATTATCACTAGGAAGCATAAGGGCATACAGCAGGGGTTAAGGAGACTTAATGTTATTATAAATATGTATTATTCATTTTTTTGTCTACCAAATTCACTCCTTTTGACACATATGTAGCTAGTTTGTCATCTGATATGTTAAATTATTAAATGATTAATTAATGAGATTATGAGAAAGTCTTATCTTTTTCTCTCCCTTTTTTGCTGTTCCTTATGTTTGGTGCAACCAAGAACTGTGATAATTCTCTACTTCTTGTGACTTCTACTTCGGGTATTACACAAAGAGCAAATCAAAAAGACCTATAAAGCTCTAAGAAAGTTTACTATATACAGATATTTTGTCTTTCACAAATAACACTGCTATAGATGTTCAAATGACAGGATGTGTAAAGGTAGGCATCTATTCATTGATGGGCACAAGTACCAAGCATATTCAGCTAACAGTGATTCCAGACCTCACAACTCTTTTCTCACTCAGTGCCTGAGGAATCATCTCTGTTCACATGACAGGTAGGTATTTTCCTTTGTGACAGGACCATTAGTTAGACCATGCTGTGTGCTTTTTAATGGCTGCCCCTTAATCAAAGGTGTTGCTTGGGCTGAAATTTGCAGCTGATTCAGATTTCTGAACATCAGTTCACTTTTTTATAGAGAGATAGCTATAGATTTAAGCACCCAAGACAACAATTTCCTTTGCTTTTTTCCAGTAAAACTTAAAGATTCTTTCACTTTTTAAGTAAATAGGGTCATTAACATACTATGCTAAAAAAAGATATATTGATTGCAGGAAACAAATCGGCTTTCTCACCCATCAAAATGAATAATAAATAAACAATAGCTGATGAATTAAGAACTGTGAATTAAGAACTTGTTTGCATGCAACTTACCTCTGATTTTCAAACTTTGCTGCTTGCCCTGAGTAACTCTCCTAAAGAGTAACTCTCCTAAAGAGAGTTACTGTACTTGCAGGAGAGGAGGAGTAAAGGAAAAAAGACATTTTCACTAGTGTGCTACTTCATGCAGGATGTTTCATACAGAGCCTTTTTGAACTGTCATTTTGTTCACAGAACTTTAAATGCACCTAAAATTGACCCCACAGTACCTGAAAAGCTTGACATATTATTTTACAATGTTCAGTCAAGTCAGAGGTCAAAAAGAAGTCAAAAAGCAGTAACTTTTCTCTCTGGCCCTAACAATAAGTAAATGAAAAAAAAAATTATTACCCAGGTAGGGGAAATGATTTTTGATAACTTCTTTCCACAAGTACCATATATGGCAGAAATGCTGGCAAGGTCAAATGGTTCCTTCAGTAACTATTTCTTATCTCATAAGTTTTGTATATCTTTTGTTCTGGCCTTCTGCTTTGCAGACATGTCCAGCTGTAGTCACCATATCTGAGGGTCTGGTTTTACATTTCTCTTGTATATATTGAAAGCTATACTGTAGGCAGAATTCTTCAACATAATTTTCTTCCTACACAGTCCCCAACCTGCCTTTCTGCATTCTTTCTCTCATCTAATGACCTTGTGAAACTGCAGCTAGAACTCTGAGAACCATTTTAAGAGCTATTGCTGAAATTTTGGTTGTTTACTTTATGACAGTTGCCCTTTCTGCTACTACGTTTGGAGTCCTTGCTTTTTTTGCCTATAAACTGACTCTGATACCTGTAACATCATAGCCATGCACGGTTATATGCTTTTTACTCCATACTAAAAATGAAAAATATTTATAGATGCAAGTCTCTCCCTTTTTTTACTGGTGCCAGCTCTATTATATTGAAAATTGTCTCCTGAGTCTAGGTCCCACAGCAACTGCATGAAGTTGTAGAGTCCAGGTCCTGCTTCAAGGCTAAAGATTCTACTAACAATAAATGGAGCAGATGCACGGTTACAGCATTCTAGTTAGTCCCTTTTGTTCCCTTCAGGGATGCATGCATACAGAAATATCATATGACTTTTAAGACTTAAGACTATAAGAGAATAAATAAATAAATATGGTACTGACTCAAAGTAATGTGACTTATTTTTTCCCTAGAAGCTAAGAACTGAAAAATTCAGCTTGGTTTGTTTTCATGGACAACATTCCAGGTAGAAGCATGCCACACCAAAGTCATTTCAACACTGATGAGCTGAGCTAGCTATTGCTACCCCACAGGTCTCAACTAAGCATAAGAGGGAGCATGTATAAAGGTAGGGGTTTAAGAATCTGCTGCTGGAGAAACCCAAAAACTTTACGGCTGAGAATCAAGGACCTGAGCGCTACAGAAGTCCAACAACTTCAGGTAGGTGTGTCTGCTTCCCGAGTCAGAAACACCTCATGTCTAGTAGTTATAATGACAGAGAACAAGACAAAACACACAGCAAGTAGCTTTGGCACATATAAGGCTATGGATTTCTGAAACAGAGTAAGGAGTTTCAGGCAATGGTTAATTCAGGTTTTTTATAGCTAAGTTTCTTTTCTGTCTTTTGAACATTTTTGGTCATCTGAAGTTCGAAGATCACTATCTGTGCAAATACAGTACCTCTGACCTTCAACTTCATTGGTACTTAGAAGCTAACAAAAGTCTGCAGGACAGCAAGAGCCCGTGAACATAAAGCGGGAGTAGAGGAGGCAGCTAAGCCTTTTTCCATCTCTGTGTAGGTAAGAAATGCCACCACGAAGATATAAATTTAACTTCACATTAAAGGTAGAAGCATTTTGCACTCAATACATGAATATAAACAAAAAATAAACCAAACAAATAATTGCCAGTGCTGTAAGTAAATTCACAGTAAAACACTGAGCCTGATTATTCGTGTCAGTGATAGAATTCCCTGTGCCTTTAATCATACAGTCCTTTGCAAAGTAAACTCAAACACATGACAGTTGAGTCACCAGCCTTCTAAGTTTGTTGGAGATTTAATAATTATCTGCTTTTATCGGCTTATTTAAAAGCAAAAAGTATTGAGATAGTAGATCTCTTTTCACAGTATGGTGTGTAGTTTTGGTATTGAAAAATGAATTCTAATGGGAGTATTGAAAATTATTACGGGGATTAAAACAAACCTTTCAAATGTATGAAACATTTTGTATGCTTATGTTTTCTACATTCTGCTTTTAATAAAGTCCTTAACATATTTAGTGTTATAATATCTGTCTAATGAAATAGGGCTGGATTCTGATCTCAAACTGAGTTTATGGTAGTGTAATTCAATTGACTGGAGTTACTTCCAAGTTGCACTGATGTCAAGATAGGAAATAAGCCCACCATATGTAATGATATTGCAATTATAAGAAGTGAAAGATCTGAAAATTGTTATGTAAAGTGGTAAAGTGATAAAGTTTTCCTCCAGATTAAATAACACTGGAAGGAGGAAACAGCCCTGTATCTGTGTGGCAGTATCTTTTCCTTCCTGCTGTTTTAACACATTATTATAATTAAGAAGTTTTAGCTTAGTTCTGGCACCTGTCACTATTTCACTGTAATGCTTTATAGTTTATCACGAATAAAAGTAGCTTAGAAGGTTTTGTGGGTTTTTTTTGCTTGTGCGTGAATGAGATTTCATTGTTTTTCTTGGTTATACACTTTCTCTTTTTTTTGTGAGAGAAACTGTCCCCTCTTCATCTTTTTCTTTTCCTAGCATAGTTCCCATCTCAGAAAATATATGAATTTTTTTGATAGTGAACTCTCAATTGGGCAGAGAACAGAAAAAACACTTTGATATTTCCTTTAGCAAAAGATTTCCTTATCTCCATCAGTTCTCTTCTGCCTGTTCTGAGTCACTGAACTCAAGAAATGAAAAGATCTTATTTTTCTCACATGAAGTTTTCTCAGACTCACAAGTTAGAGTGTTTCTCTATCACTAGCAGCTTCTGTGTAGTAAAGAAAGCACTTCCAGATTTGTCTCCCAGTTCCTTCAATCTCATCCAGAAAGATGTCTTGTCCAAGTTGATCTTTGGCAAACTGTGCCATTATTATGAATGCAAATCAGAATGAGCTTCACAGCTCTGCTCTAGCTGTAAGTTCAGTCAGGTTCCCTAAAACAGCCCTTAATTGGAGTAATAGCTTAATGTCTAGCTATTCCATTTGAGAAAAGATAAAAAGCCTTGACTTCGGTAAAGTGCTGTGTGTTTTGTAACTTAGATCATGAATCGTTTCAGGACTTGTTGAGAAAGGAAATATTAGGAAGGCTAAAACTGCATATTTATGTGCCAGGTAGAAAGCCTGATCACATGGACTCTATAACCCTGGGAGTTCTCCTTTTTGGGGCAGGCCAGCTGCAGTTTCCAGTATGAGTATATGGCTGTCTCCTGCCTCATCTTACTGGTACTCCAATTTTGTTTCCAAAGAAGAGATGTCTGGGCTAGACAAGTCTAATGGATGTGATTTCATCTTAAAAGACAGCTTAATGTGGAAAATTGCCTGTCTATAAAAGAACAACTTCTTGCTATGCACATTGACCCTCTAGCAAACGCAAAGAGCTTCCAGCAGGAAAGCACGTATAACTCTTTTCAGTGTGAGTCTAGAGAAGAGACTTTGGTCAAAAGCCTCTTGGTTTACAATTCTTCTGAAGTTACAAACAGCCCATCTTTGTTCAAGTTATGGAAGTATGATATTTTAGACTTCAAGTAATTTGTGGCATTACCTGTTAGAACACAGGTTCTCCCAGGAAAAAATGGAGGGTAGATAGTTTTCTGTAATAGACTTACCCAAATAAATTATCTGTTTACTGAACGTCAGGAACTCTCTATGAAACTGTTCCACAGCACTAGGAGTAGGAATACACGAAAGAAAATGGTAATTGTCAGACAATGAAGTCAATGGAATAGATACTTACTGTTGAAGTTAGGAGTAGCAACTTTTATTCATACTCTTCTATGCACATTTGTGACTAGAAGCCTCATCTTAACTTTTGCTTAATATCTAGGTAAAATTGTCAATTGTGAATTCAATATGGGTAAAACTAGCAATCTGAGAGTGTACTGTCTGTACAGAAGCAACGATTTGGAATAAAATACTCTGTGAAAGCAGTCATAAGGGATTTGCACCTGAAGACCTGAGGGGCTAGATGTGATTTTTGCTAATCTTTAAACTTTTGTGTGAGGGTAAATCAGCACTAGCTTTTGGGAAAGTATTTCCTCCTGCAAGCACAAATGATTGTAGGATACCAGGAACAGAAGGCAGAAAGTACCCCATAGCTGTGGCTGTATCTTAAAGATTCACAGTTGTCCCTCCCTAAGTGAAGTAGAATGGGACTGTGTCAATACGGCCTTTCTGTGTGAATGGTATCTAAAGGTTTGGATGGAGAAACAGTTGCCAGAAAACAGTGGGCTGAAGAGAGGGAAAAGATGTAGTGAGAAGGTAGTATGCTAAAGTTTCCCAAAGACTGACAAACTCCAGAGACTTGAAGTGCTGTTGAATCTGAAAGAACTAATAAATGCAAAACATAAACAGTTTGCTGGGGCTGTACAAGGCCATTAGCTCTCACTATCATCACCAACAATGGGTTGTAAGACTTGGACCACATCTAAGAGCATAGCATCTGCTGTAAGCAAAATATACAAAGGATACTCTGAGGGACTTTCCAAACTCTTGCCTAGAAACTTGGTGTTCCAGCACAACCATGCACTTCAGAGTATACAATTTTAGTAGGGCCTGTTGCGATAGGACAAGGGGTAATGGTTTTAAGCTAAAAGAGGGTAGATTCAGATTACATATAAGGAAGAAATTTTTTACGATGAGGGTGGTGAAACACTGGAACAGTGTTTCAGTTGCCCAGAGAGATGGTAGATGCCCCGTCCCTGGAAACATTCAAGGTCAGGTTGGACAGGGCTCTGAGCAACCTGATCTAGTTGAAGATGTCCCTGCTCATTGCAGGGGGGTTGGACTAGATGACCTTTAAAGGTCATTCCCAACCCAAACTATTCTATGATTCTATGACAATTGGTGTTGTCATCCCAAGCTGTGCTCCAACCAGGTACTTAGAAATAAATGTGTGAGTAAATGGTTGGTTCAAAATGAGCTTGGTTCTACTTAAAGTAACAGCTCAACAAACAAAAGGTGTTCAGGGAAACACTGGGCATGTATCTTTCCCCCTAAATTGACCTGCTATCAAGGAAAGGGAAATTTGCAACACTTGAATGTACACTGTGTTTTTTTAGCACTGTCTTAATACAAAAAATGTGCAATACTTAGAAATCAGCAGTACTGGAGCTGTCAAACTTACTGAGCGCAATATAGAATGTATAAAGTTTATCCAACATCTCTAGTTTAATGTCTAGAATTCCACTGTTTGTCCCTATTTTTCACCATTTGTCTACAAAACAGACTACCAATTGCTCTTTTGTTCCTTCTCTTTGTTTTTAGCAGTTGAGACAAATAGAATCAACACTTATAATTTCTTTTCCTCCAGGTAGCTCTGCTGTTTGAATCACCATTGAAAATAATTAGAGTATCAACCTTAAGATTCAAAAGGAGAAGGGAAAGAGCCCTTTGCCTCTGTGTTCTTCAGTTGGAGCCAACACATCAAGCCAAATTACTTTCTCATTTACATATGGGCAATTCCTCTGAAAACAATTTGGTGTTATGGGTGTAGCTGTGAGGGAATCTGGCACAATAGTTTGTGACAGTGATATTGCAAAAGGCTCTGAAAAATGTTGGCGCCATGTAGCAGTGTCATAGTTTTTAAAGAGAAATTGAATTAATTCTCTCATACTGCAGATTCTACTGTAGGCTTTAGATGGTACTGTACCATATGATAGCAGGGAAAAAAATCTGCTATCAGGACTTGAGGTTTTACAATATATTTTTTACAAAATATTAGCCATCTGTAGTGCACTGTAGGGTTTCACATGATTAACAGATACATGTGGCTACTAGGTCATCACTTATTTCAGCATTCAACTAAACTAAAGTACAACAGATTTTAGAATGCCTTTTGTCTGTGTTTGTAACAGCCCATGGTGCCAGGACTTCACAGGACTTCCTTTAACAGGGATGCACGGCAGTCTCCACTTAAATAAAGTGAAATGAATTGCAACGTTACAAGACTGCAGTACTTCACAAAATATAGATGAAATCAGATCAGAACAAATTAAGCATTTACATGAATTATTTAATTTTCAATGCTTCTGTTGCACAAATATGCTATGTGACCGTGTGCCCTGCAATAACAGATTTACTGGTGCTTCCTAGCTCAAGAAATGTGTAGCAAGTGAGGGGGAAAGTAAGATTTCTCTAGCATGTACTAAACGGAGCTGTTCAAGTATTTTAAAAGCCATCATGATTATATTCTTCTAAGATACGGTGAGAAAACACTTGCTTACTGCATTTGCGATGCTTCCTGTTTCTGGAAGTGACTCATGTTCTACTCTGTAAGACTTGTCATTGCAACATACCCAACGAACACAGGCCAAAACCACAGACACCTTCAGGGCTTGCTTTTAAATGTATATAGTCTTTCAGGAAAGGAGATATTTTTGAAGGGTTTCACTTCCAAAGCCCCTGGATTGTGTGCAGGTGTCCAGATGTGGGCACTGGGGTGGCC
Source organism: Ciconia boyciana (assembly GCF_034638445.1). Lineage (NCBI taxonomy): Eukaryota > Metazoa > Chordata > Aves > Ciconiiformes > Ciconiidae > Ciconia > Ciconia boyciana. The sequence goes on along the minus strand of NC_132935.1, from coordinate 104,779,183 downwards.
TCTGTGAGGACAGACCAGGGACTGCCCCATGCTGGACACAGCTGGCTGCAACAATCCCACCACAGGACAGAGCTGAGCACATCAGCCACCATCAGGTGTGGGAAACCATATTTAAGAAAGGTCAGAAAATGCCAGAGAAAAGCAAACAGAGAGAGACCAGAGAGAGGAGGGAATAAAGGAGAAATAACAGCAGGAACACCATGGCCAGAGGAGGAAGAGGAGAAGTAGGTACTCCGCAGTGAAGCAGATATTCCTAAAGGGACTGCAGCCTGCAGAGAGTGAGAAGGAAGGAGCAACAGGGAGAAACTGCTATGTCCTGACTGCAGCCTCTCCCTGAGCTGCCCGTTGCCTCACTGAAGGGACTAAGTGTAACCTGTGCTGATAACAAGGTGGGAGGAGAGGTGTCTGGGGTGGAGTCAAACCTGGGGTGTGTTCCCCCTAAGTGTTTGTAATGTTTGTTTCCCATTTTTGTTTCCCAATACCTGAATCAGTAATTAAATACTTACATTAATTGGCAATAAATTAAATTAAATTGCCCAAGTTGAGTCTGGTTTTGCTCATGACTTTATTTCAGCCCACAGTTCTCGCTGTCTTGTTTTTCTCTGCTGTGAGGGAGGAGAGAGAGCAAGCAGCTGTGTGGGTGCTTGGCTGTCAGCCACCATTTTATGCTTTGGAGTTCTTCCCTCATTTTATAATTCTTCATCATTGTGATTACAGTACAGCTTCTTTCCCTTTAGGGGTCCCTCTCCTCTAATCAAGTTCATTCAGAACCTAGAAGTGGGGAAAATTTTTTGCCTGTTGATGGACACTAGTTTTCTAACTGATGTCCAAGGTGATACTCATGCTCTCTGAAGGGCTGACAAGCAATACGCACCACCTAACGTGCCCTTCAGTTGCACTGCCCAATCAATTTATATCATGACACCCAAAACCAAGGTCAAGGTGGCACTAATATTATGTTCCAGCTGTGGACAGTTAGGATTTCCAAAGCTTCCTGGCATACTGTGACTCATTCCTAAAAATCCTACAAAGTATGTAATAATTACAATTTTCACCTTGTGTTTAATTGTTATATTGGTAATTCTATCCCGATTTTTTTTTATTTTATTAATTTTTTTCTTTTTAATGACTGACATCTTCCTGTTAAATGAATCTGCAGTTGTTATAATCCCAGAGAATGGCAGAAGACAGAGAAATGCTGAAGGCTATTCACTGGGAAACAATGACTAGTTATTTTTTGAAGGTTTGTAGAACAGACAATCACAAGCCCTAACTTTCTCAAGATATTCATAGCTGGACAGATATAGGGTTTAAGGGCACCAAATAGACTTAGAAACACAAGTTCCATTAACTTCCATGGAGTTTTAGGCCCCAAACAGCCTACAGCATACATTATTCAATGGTCTGAGGGGCAGAGACTGCTGCTGGCCATATCACTCATGTGCCTATGTGGTAATAATATCCTGCAAGTCAGGATACATTAGCTCAGGTGTGGCAGGTCACTAATTGCTATATTGCTGTCAGACGTAAGCTGGCTACTCTGTAAAACACATTACTACATGGACTTAACTGGGCTAGCTTTCTGTGTCAAGCCAAAATAATTTGGGTATAGCCTTCTGAAAACAGGATTTAAGGAATTGTGAGAACATTACATTATTTTATTCATGCTTCTTACAATATGAAATTTTGCCTTAAATAACCATGATAAGTGCCTTCCAACTTGAATTCATTGGTAGGCAGCCATTTCCAAGATGATTAGAGACTGGAGGTCTAACTTTTTTAATACAGCTTGAAAAAAGTATTTAGACCTGAAGTTTTGCTCTCTCCTTCTCTCCCCTTCTCCACTCTCTCTCTGTCTCCATCTCCACTCTCTGCAGAGTTTTACAGAGTTCTAATAACTGAAAAGGTAATCACCAAGAGAAGATAGTCCATTTCCCTTCTATTTTTCTCACTTCCTTACTCTTTTTTTCAGCTTTTGTCTAGACACTACTATCCAGCCACCAACGACTAGAGAGTGACCAATAAGGTCCTTTGACTTACAGTGATAGGTGCAGTTTCCTCACCAGATTATTACCCTAGAGGTAACGCTCCATTAGCCCTTACTTCATCTGTGCACCACTGAACTGTCATCTGTGTTGTCCTAAATGGTCATATTAACACTTTTTTGAAGAGGAATTTGCTGATGAAGACTCAATTGTGCATTCAAACAAAACAACATGCATTTTTTCATAATTTTCCTGCCTTTACAGGAAATATTTATTTTTACCTTCTGACCACATCTGAAAGCCTTTTCCAAAACTGGCCATTCCACTGGGAAAAACTGAAAATTCTGTTAGAATAGTCAGTCACCCATTTCTCATTTTAGTTGTGTTTATTCCCCCTTTTCACCGATTAGAAAAATTAGTCAGAGGATAATGGTTCCACAGTTGGTCTACACAGTACTATTCTAATTTCCAGATTTCACATTTCTCGAATGTATTTTGCCATTTGAATTCAAATTTTGCAGGTTTTTTGTTTGCTTGTTTTGTTAGAATTTCATCTAGAATAAATGCATACAGTGCTGGTTCCAGTATAATGAAAAGAAAAATTGTTCGGATGGAAATATCACTGTATGTTTCTTCTAAGATGATGTCATATCTGAAGAATTACATCGAGAAGGGGAAGGCAATCAGGTTTGTTCTAAATGAGTAATACAAGATTGTAGTGGCCTCAGACAAGGCACTCAAATTATGAGAGAGATTAATTAAACCCACATATGCACAGTAAAGTGCTGGGAACAAAATTAATTCACTGAAGGTAACCACAATAGGACAGCTAGTTTTGTGACACAGATTCTTTAAATTCTTTTGGATCCTCCATATCTCCCATTCAGAATTCTTTCCTTGCTCTACTGGTATCTCTATCTCTCTTTTAAATTTAGTTTGGACTTTAAAATATGTTCTTCTGGAAAAAGGTTGATGTTGCTGCTTAATAGGTTATTACTTTTCCTGGAATTTAGGCTTTGAACACAGCCATGTAAACTCCACCCAATGAATTTGTTTACACTGATAAGTAGGTGTGTTATCTAGTATTAGACAGGAAGACTTCTTGTGGTGGACTACCTTTGGCAAACAGGCAAATGCCCAACCAGCCACTCATTCAATCTCCTTCCTCAGCAGGACAGGGGGAGAAAATAGGATGAAAAAACTCAGAGGTTGATATATAGATAGGGACATTGCCTGCCACTTACTATAACAGGCAAAACAGAATTAACTTGGGGAAAATTAACTTTAATTTACTATCAATTAAAATAGATTCAGCTGTGTCCTGCAGTGGGTCTGCTGGAGCTGTCTGGAACTGGCTGTGTCCAGCATGGGGCAGTCCCAGCCTCTTCTCACAGAGACCCCTGCAGCTCCTGCTGCCAGCACTCTGGCCACCAGCACCTAACACAATTTTCTAGTTTGTAAGTACATAATGCCGCTACAGTGCCTCTGTCCAATCCTTTGATGCCAAATTTCCTGACCAGCCTCACTGTTTTCAGGATGCACTCAGGAGTGCCCTCAGAACAAAGTCCAGTGGAAAAGCTAGGGGGAAACTTTGCTGGACAAGCCTGGTCCAGACAGCATGAGCTGACCCTTCCACAGCATTTTGTGTGGCCCAGACACAGTGCCCAGCCTTCTTATGTACTGGTCTGACTACCTTAGTACATCAGCAGCAAGACATATGCCTAAAAGAGCCTTCTGGCACCCCACAGGCATCCCGTGCCAGATTCACACTATGAAAGGATAATGCAGAAAGCTGTAAGGAAAGCATGATGCCACCTCATCCCCTCAATGACTAGCAGAGAACACCATGAGTGGACTAGAACAGCTGCAGCATTCAGAAGCCTCCCATGTCCCCAGTTTCTTCACTTTCACAGAAAACATCTTCCTTTGGATCCTGCCAAGAACTCTAGCTAGCCACATTAAAGGCTGGGATGATAGGGCATGTCTTGCTGCCCCTTCTTCTTCACTTACAGGTACACGGAATTGTTTAGCTGTTTGCCATGTGATGCAATGGGGGGCCATTCAGAATAACCCAAAGAGAACCCTTCCTGTCATCCTGTCCTCATGACAGCAACTATTGAAAAATGACACAGAAGTGCATGCTTAGTTCCTGCAGACTTGCATGCAGACTCCTGAAACATGAATGAGATAAATATTCTTCCAGACAAGAAGCTGAGGAAGAACGAACATGCAATCTCAATTATGTTGTTTGGACCAGACACAAGGGTGCATTGTGTATTGATTATGCTTCTGTATTGATTTCCCACAAGGGTGCATTGCATATTGATTATGCTTCTGTATTGATTTCCCACATGAGCTGTGACAATTCAGTTTACAAAAAAATGTTTTAAATGTTCTTCTTTGTTAGAAAGTACTATGTATTCAATGTACAAAGCATGTTTTTAAGAGAAAAATTGGTATAACTTACTATTCACTTCCTCTGTAAAAGGTCAGCTAGGTATCTAAGACACTGCAATTTGATCAGTACAAAGGAACTGGATACCCCGACTGTAACTTCAGGCATGGACATTTTAGTTACCTTCCTTCAAATTATGTAAAGTCTTATGTATAAAGTAGAACCTACAGCTGGGCCTATGCACTCTTTTATTATAGTCTGTGTGTCCTGTCATCAAATTAAAGCCCTACAGTTAAATGTTAATGCTTTGTCCCCTGCCAGAATTCACAATGTAACTGTATACTCACAAACCTTACATATTGAGCTCATATCAAATGCATTCTTGATTGGCTGGTCTTTCCAGCCTTTCTGCCTTTCCTGACACAGTAGGTGTGATATTAACATCTCCTAAAATTTTTTTAAAAATCAATGGGGTATGGTTCCATTTTCTGACTCCAAGAAACAATACAAGAAGAAAATTATTTCATTTCCACTAGGTTTTGGTAAAGGCTGGTATCTGTGTTGATTCTTTCCGTCAAAGGTTCTGTTCACATAAATCTAGAGGGACATGAATCCCTTATTTCATAGGTTCCTTCCCTCCCCTGAAGTCTCATTTTGGATTTTACAATTCTAGATGTGCTTCAATTATTCTGTTCCCCTTATCCTACATGCAGGGGATGGTTATGGATGCTGTGGCTAATTAACAATCTAAGCGCACAAATGTCTCCTTGAAAACAAGATCTGGCACTAGACTAAATGAACATTCTGATTGCTCATTAAATGCAGTAGTTTCTCTGCAAGTCGGGTAATACTAACAAGGCATTCATTTTTTTAACCTCCTGTTTCCTCCCCCCTCACCATTTTTGTAAGCAAATTTTTCCCCTTTTCCTCAAGAAGCGCATAAAGATAGCTTTATTTTTCTCAGTGTGTTTTCCTGATACACCCTCTCTACTGTACCTTCACTGCACTGCAGTCCTCAGTTAGAGCCAAGTACTGTGGAAGCACACACTTTCCAAGGCCTTAGTGACACTGTCTTGGCTCACAGATGGAGCATGTTCATTTAGCATTTCAGGTAACAGGCTGTTCCAGGACAAACAGGTAATAGATTCAGTCTTACAGTGTCTTATAGGGTAGATACAAGTTTGCTTACTCTTAATTCGCTACTCTTTACAAATCTAATGAAGCCTTGCCTCAGGGGGCCACCTTTAAGATGGAGCATACTGCTTTTGCTTTAGGTAAAGTTACTTTAAAAGACTTCTTTAGATTGTATACACTAAAATAGCACTGTCTGAGGTATTGAGCACTTGATGGAAAACATCATACTTCCATGAGGGGTAACTTCCTTAACCCTATATAAAGCTTTGTTAGTATTTCTTATAAGAGCTGCTTGCCTGGGAACCCCTGAAAAGTCTGGAGAACTAGGAAGATAAATTTGTTAGCTCAACTACATCTCAACCTGTGTCTAGCTTAGGGAATATGTCATACCTTTGCGTGCTGGTGTTCCTCATTGAAAGTCTGATTTTAATTTTGCACCTATAGATGCTTTAACAACATGTAGTGCTATCTAACTTGTATTTTTGACTGTAGCTACACAAAACATGTCTGTAATATAAAAGTGATCTTACTTACATAAATATGAACTCATGGTGCATAAATATGAAAATTTTGAAAAGAAAAATATTATATGTTAGTTCTAAGTTATGCTCTATGCTCTGTTATTGGGGGATGGGCTGAGGTAAATAGCCAGATCAGTCCCTTTTCAGAATATGACCAAGTGAGCATGGGAAATCTCTCAAGAGCAGCAAAGTCATTAAAATACATTAACATAATAGTAAAAAATGGAAGATTTCCAGTTATTATATTTTTCCTTTTTCACTTAGAAGATGGTAATTAAAAGCATGAGCAAAAGTGGAAAGGAAAGGTCTCTCATGTATGTGGATCACTTGTTTAACGGCAAGATCTGATCAAAATATGGTTTGAGTCTGATCAGAACATGGCTAAACTTATTTTCAGTCGCTTTTGTTAGAATTCTTGCCCATCTGGAGGGACATATGCTACAGAAATATTTGCCTAGCCATTCAACCTTCACTTTGACCAGGGTTTAAAATAAACTTGCTAACAAGTATTTAAATTATTAAAGCACAGAAGCCAGCAGTTTAGTTGTCACAAAAATAATTTGCTAGTTATTCCTTATAAAAAATATCTCATTCATTTACTTTTTACTGTCTACACTGCCTTCATTGTAAGTCAGATTATTCAGTGGGTATTTAATACTCTCTGCAGGGAAAAAGAGATAACTAATTATGCTTATAGTAGATCACAGAAGAAAAGGTTATATGGGGTAAACATCACAAAACACATTTTCCCTTGAACAATACAGAATGGATACTGTCTTCTGATTTCCCTTCACTTCTAATTAAAACTAATCCCACTCTGGAAGCAAATACATACTTGCATCTATGCATATAGTAATATATATCTATGCATAGAGATATATAGATATTCTGTAAGAGAAAAGTTTTGAATAATAGGAATAATAAAGAGGATTTTTCACATGTCTGAAATTCCAGTTAAAGTGATAGTATTTCTGAGTAGAAGACTGCACACTATTTGCAGTCTGCTTAGACAACAGACCAACAGTTTCTGTTTATATGAACTATTAGAGGAGGCAATAATGTATATTGCTATGAATCTTTTTTTATTTACATCAAAGTATATATGGAGACAGAAAATATGGCAGAGTGCTTCCATAAGGGTAGTGTATTTGCCCACAGACTGACCAGCTCTATCTAGAGAAGCACAAATGTAGCATTTGGGGCCAAATTCTCTGCAGGTGTAACACAGTGATATCAGGGCAGTTACTTCTTTCTAGCAGACAGCTTAACAGGTCTATCTAATACTACCTTCTCTCTTCCAGGTATTAGATTTTTTTTTACCTATATAAGAATATATATGAAAGATTATTGGTTGTGACAAAATAAGCCATAGCACAGAGTAATTTATTTGGTTTTATATGGATAACTAACCATCATTTAAAAATTAATTTCACAGAATTATGTAAAAGTAATTTTATTTTGTTACAAGTACATTTTAAAGTGAAGATCTATACCATATAATTTGAAATATACAATCTGAGACCTGATGCTCATAGTAAAACCGTAATGATTCAGTTCTTACTGATCCTGTTAGGTGTCTAAAGTCTAACAGGCAATCTTACACCTTTCTCTAATATACTATGATTCTGTGAATAACATTGTTTCCTTTTTAGGCACTTCCTTTAAAATTAAAACAGTTTTTCCCTTCATAGATTTTTATGAAGGCACAGTAAAAATATTCTTTTTCTTCTTAGTTCTGATTAAAAAAAAAGGACTGTCAACAGACTTAGACAATCACCTAAGTAATTTTGTGCTATTTTTGCTCCTTGACTAGAGGAAATACACTTCTAAAAATTGTGTTAGTGACTATAAAATGGCAAATGACAAATGAGAAATGATAAAAACTCTTGTTGGCACACATAGGTCATAATTTACACAGGAATGATTATTTATATACAGAACAAATATTCCACAGACATTTAGGCATATAAAAGACTCACAGATTTTAAATCTGGAAAGGACCTGTATTCAGGTAGGCTGATTTTTTGTACAGTATAGGCCAATATCCCTGTATTGATATTTTTATTCAACTAGTACATATCTTAAAGGGAAAAGAAAAGTCTGGTTTGTCTAGGAATGGAGAAGCCATTAAAATGTGAGTTGTTCCACTAATTAGCTACCTCCTCTAAAAGAAAAGTACCTTGATTCTAACTTGAATTTGTCTAGCACCCCTTCTAGCCCTTGGACTTACAACTTCTCTCTGCCAGGCTCAAATGCTGTCACATTTCTATTCCCAGGAAGAAACTAATAGGTTATGGTCACATCCTTTAACTTTTTCTGTTAAGCTAACATATTTAGCCCACAGATGCTCATGATAAATCATGGTTTTAGTCCTTTCTTTCTCAGTATCAAATATAAGAATAATATACATTTCTAAATCCTATATGAATTGGACATGTAAAACAAAGGAACATCTTCCATAAGACTGTTGTGCTAAGGGCAAATATTCAGCTATTCATATATTGTGACTCCCAAAACTCACTATTTTCCAGAACAGAGTATGCCACCCTACATATCAGACTTATACACTTACGGAATGATGGAATGTGTGTGTGTGTGTGTGTGCGCGCGTGCGTGCGCGTGTGCGTGTGTGTACACACTGGTGGAATTACTTGGCTGTAGTGTTGATTGGCAGTTGATTATTTGCATGCTAGCCACGTCTTGCAATCAGAGTATGTTTTCTGAACATGTTCATTCTACTGCTGTTCTAACTAGTCCATTTGCAGCAGTGTTAGATCTTGAATAGCAAAAATTGATTCCCAAATGGTAAGTCAATCAGTCTGATTGTTCATGTCTACAGTCACCAGGTAAAGCTTAAATTTCGTTCCTCTCCTAGAATACGTTTGAGAGGGATTTGATTAGTTATTAATAAAAGCTTTTGTCCATAGAGAAATTGTGACATTCCTGCAATTCCAAATAGCAGGCACAATCTAAAACTGATGGCTAAATATGAATGAGGAGGAAATATACCACATGGTTTTACACCAGTGACTGACTGAAGATCTCAAATTAGGAATAGTTCTCTTATTTAGTCAGCTGGGAGAAATAGCCTTCATCAAAGATTGATTTAGCTTATTTAAGATATGAATTGCATCATGGAGTTTCTTATTTCCCTGTATTCCCCAAATTCCACTTCAAAATTATTCTTAGATGATGTTAACAAGTATAGCTGTACAGACAATGTAATGCTTTTCGGCTATTCACTATATGTTATAAATTATTTTATTTCAAGGAATATGTGGAAGCACGGATTTTTTTTTTGTAGTATTTAGGAATAAGGTGCCACATTTGCATCTGAAATACAAGAGAACAGTTTCCATGTCGAACAATAATTCTTGGGGGCTGTAATGTCGTGGTTTAGCTTCAGTTGGCAACTAAGGACCACACAGGTGCTCGCTCACCGTTCTCCCCTGGTGGGATGGGGGAGAGAATCAGAAGAGCAAAAGTAAGAAAACTTGTGGGTTAAGATACAAACAGTTTAATAATTGGGAAAAAGGAAAAGAAAAAAAAAATTGTAATGAAAAGGAAAACAACAAAAGAGAGAGAGAGGAACAAAACCCAGGGGAAAAAAAACAAGTGATGCAACTGCTCACCACCCACCGACTGATGCCCAGTCAGTCCCTGAGCAGCGATTGCTGCTCCCTGGCCAGCTCCCCCCCGTTTATATACTGAGCATGATGTCATATGGTATGGAATAGCCCTTTGGCTACTTTGGATCAATTTTCCTGGCTGTGCCCCCTCCCATTTTCTTGTGCACCTGGCAGAGCATGGGAAGCTGAAAAGTCCTTGACTAGTGTAAACATTACTTAGCAACAAATAAAACATCAGCATGCTATCAACATTATGCTCATCCTAAATCCAAAACACAGCACTACACCAGCTATTAGGCAGAAAATTAACCCTATCCCAGCCAAAACCAGGACATGTAATTACCAACATTTGAACATAATTGTATGCAGAAACAGACAGACTTTACTTTGGGACAATTAAACTTTTTTTTTAATCTTGATATTTTTATTATAACATATTTTACCATATAGAAGTCTAAATTTTAAAATTATTTGAAAATGAAAATTAGGACCTTTTCCCCTCAAAAAAATATCAGAGAAGAATATTCATATTTAATTTTTGGAATGAAACACCTGATGTGTTGAAAATTACTCTTTTCTCAGAAACGGAGGTTTTTTATGAATTGGTATTTTCTTAGGAAAAAGTTGTAAGAAATTACTGACTGCTGTAATCTGAATTGTTCTCACATTAGTAAGAAAAAGATTCCCAGATCATGGTATTCAATGGAATATTTTTAAGTTGTCACTGAACTGAAAACGTTATTTTTATTAAAAATCCCATTTGACTCTTACAGTTGTATCCTCTACTATTTTTTAAAAGGCCAGACTACCAGGGAAAAGTGGTAGCATTAGTGATTTGAACTGACATATCTGAATGAAACACACAAGATTCTGAGTATGGAAGCTCTTCTTCAGGCCTGAAGCAGAAACAGAAAATCTCATTTTTTCCACTAGCTGGGAGCACTCATGTTCCAAAACATCCACACCTCTTACAAGTTCATGAGTTTTAGTTTCCAGATGAGGCAAACATTTTAAATTTTAGGCTTGTTTTGGAAGGGTTTTTTGTAGGTCTCCTTTGAGACTCTGAACTAACAGGTTAAAGATGAGGGATTGCTTTGAAAAACATAATGTCTCCTAGTGAGTAGTCCTATCACAGTGCCCTGAATGAGTATGTTCTGGTACACAGCCATTGTTTTAGTTTCATCTACCCAAGCTGCAAAAGCTTGTGGATCATGGGACACAATGTACCACATTGTGGGGTATGCAAGTGGAGAAACTGTGATTAAGACAGTTCTGTGAGCAGGGTTTACTGATGGTAGCAACAGGTTTGAATTTGCACGTTGCATTTTTTACACTGGCATGGTCAGTTGGCGTTTGTAGGTCTGCTTAAATTTGAATGCAACGATGTGTTCGTTTTTCAGAGAAATTTTTTTTTACAATATGATCATCTTCTAGTGTACTTTGTGATTATTTGTGGAAGATTTTACTTTCTTCTATTCTTAAATACTCATCACTATATTACTATTACCAATGTAATTACTGCAATCTTTTTAATAGAAGGATTCTAGTAACATTTTTCACTTTCATCAACAGGTATTACAGACCAGAATCCTGCTAAATCTTTGTCTCATAACAAATTCTGACTTTTAATTTTTTAATTAAGGTAGATGCTAGCAGTTCTGAATAGGAATGAAAAGCTGAAATCTCTTAGACAAAAGACATTTTTAGAAGAAAAAAACCCCTACAGGCCTTATCAAAATTCTGCACTTCAATAAAAAATTGATTTAGCATTTATTTCCTAAATTAAGTGCTTTCAAAACTTTAATTCCATTTTGACAAAACTCATATTCTCGAGGAACATGCTAATCGTGTTGATCCAGCTATGTAGATTAAAAATTCTTGGCTCCAATAACAGTCATCCTGATCTACACATGCATATAGCATCATACTGGTAGTCAGAATTCAAATTACTAGTGGCTGCATAGAGCTAGTATCAAATCTTTAACATCGGTATTCTCTGATAGCAATACAAATCCAAATGGATGTTTATTACAGAATCACAGAATCACAGAATTGTATAGGTTGGAAAAGACCTTTAAGATCACTGAGTCCAACTGTAAACCTAACACTACCAAGACCACCACTAAACCATGTCCCTAAGCACCTCATCCAAACGTCTTTGAAATACTTCCAGGGATGGCGACTCAACCACTTCCCTGGGCAGCCTGTTCCAATGCTTGATAACCCTTTCAGTGAAGTAAAATTTCCTCATATCCAGTCTAAACCTCCCCTGGCGCAACTTGAGGCCATTTCCTCTTGTCCTATCACTTGTTACCTGGGAGAAGAGACCGACCCCCACCTCTCTACAACCTCCTTTCAGGTAGTTGTAGAGAGTGATAAGGTCTCCCCTCAGCCTCCTGTTCTGCAGGCTAAACAAACCCAGTTCCCTCAGCCGTTCCTCATACGACTTGTTCTCCAGACCCTTCACCAGCCTCATTGCCCTTCTCTGAACACGCTCCAGCACCTCAATGTCTCTCTTGTAATGGGGGGCCCAAAACTGAACACAGTATTCAAGGTGTGGCCTCACTAGTGCCGAGTACAGGGGGACAATCGCTTCCCTAGTCCTGCTGGCCACGCTATTTTTGATATAAGCCAGGATGCCATTGGCTTTCTTGGCCACCTGGGCACACTGCTGGCTCATATTCAGGCAGCTGTCAACCAACACCCACAGGTCCTTTACTGCCTGGCAGCTTTCCAGCCACTCTTCCCCAAGCCTGTAGCGTTGCATGGGGTTGCTGTGGCCCAAGTGCAGGACCTTGCACTTAGTCTTGTTGAACCTCATACAATTGACCTCGGCCCATCGATCCAGCCTGTCTAGGTCCCTCTGTAGAACCCTCCTACCCTCAAGCAGATCAACACTCCCGCACAACTTGGTGTTGTCTGCAAACTTACTGAGGGTGCACTCGATCCCCTTGTCCAGATCACTGATAAAGATATTAAACAGGAGTGTCCCCAACACAGAGCCCTGGGGAACACTGCTTGTGACCGGCCGCCAACTGGAGTAAACTCCATTCACCACCACTCTTTGGGCCCGGCCATCCATCCAGTTCTTTACCCAGCAAAAAGTACACCCGTCCAAGCCATGAGCAGCCAGTTTCTCAGGAGAATGCTGTGGGAAACTGTGTCAAAGGCTTTACTGAAGTCTAGATAGACAACATCCACAGCCTTTCCCTCATCCACTAGGCAGGTCACCTTGTCATAGAAGGAGATCAGGTTGGTCAAGCAGGACCTGCCTTTCCTAAACCCATGCTGGCTGGGCTTGATCCCTTGGTTATTCTCTACATGCCGTGTGATAGCACTCAGGATGATCTGCTCCATCAGCTTCCCTGCTACCGAGGTCAGGCTGACAGGCCTGTAGTTCCCCGGGTCCTCCTTCCAGCCCTTCTTGAAGATGGGTGTCACATCCACTAATCTCCAGTCAACTGGGACCTCCCCAGTTAGCCAGGACTGCTGGTAAATGATGGAAAGGGGCTTGGTGAGCACATCAGTGGAGTAAACTCTGGATTTCCCATATATTGTTACCTATCAGGCCCATTCAAAGGCTCTGATCCTCATTTAATGCACCAATAGCTTGACGTCTGTGATTTTTTTAAATATTCCATTGTATTGGTTTATTTCATTGCACATAACCCATAAACACACATCAGCAACAAAACTCTGTTTACCACAGTGAAAACATCTCCATAAATAGCACTGGTATCCGTGCAACTGTGAGAAGAACAAGGTGAGTGGATTTCAACTCTGAACATTATTATACCATTTTGCCTGCTTCCTTGTGCTACCATCCGTTCCCTACTGCACTACTAATGATAATGGTAATGACAATAAGGACTTACTGACAGCCATTTGTATGGTCTTCTTCTGTAACACAATTCATTTTAAAAATTACTTTAGAACATTTGAGAACACTGGCTTTTAGGTTCTGATCTTGAAAATAGTTTTGTTCGTGCTTGGCTTTATTCACTTATAATCCTATTGCAGTCACTGACGCTACTCATGCGAATACAAGTACTTGAGTGCCGCATTGCCTCCAGGAAAAGTATGGGTCTCTAGGAGTGATTCTCTCTTTACACCAGTTTTCTGTCTTTGTGAAATCATTTTTCTCAACAGTTTTTCATCACTTATAATGGGGTAAAATTAGAAAAATCTAACTCCTTGGCCAGACCTTCAGAGACATAGTTCCATTGACTTCAAAACTAATTTACTGTACCCGAGGATATGGTTCTATGTATTTTTTCTCTCTAATCCTAAGTGTTATTTACGTTTTCACCTCTTACTTGTGAACATGAAGTGTTTCATATTGCTTGTCTTAGATGACCAGGCCAACCTTTTTTCCTCCTATTTATTCTATAACAACATGAAATACATACATCAGTTTCAACTTGTTAAAAATATTGAGATCTTTCTCCCTTTTTGCCTGCTGAGCAGAAGTATTCTGTATTTTATGATAATAGATCTAAAGAGTTTGGGATCCCAAAGTGATATCTGCAATTGTTCCTACTTCTAGTTTCAACTCAAGCTGCAACTATCCCATCATTTTTCTACCTTCACAAAACATTTTCCTTTGCCAAAATAAGATTTATAATATTGCTCTGTTTTTCCACTCTTACTAATTGGTTAACACCATACTTTATAGTTTTAATAAAAACACAGCTGCTTCCATTTTACATGTTTGGACACTTTGTATAGGGGGAAGAAACTTAAATAAAGATGAATTGAAAGAAAGTGGAAATTAAGTTTAATTACCACCACCAGAACAAACCACTTAAAAGAATTACAGCATTTAAGTATAGATTTTGTGACCACTGCAGACAATAGGAATTTTTCCACTGACTTTAGCAGCATTTGGATTTGGTCCCTGAAACCCCATTACTTGTATTGCAGAAGAAGAACCAAGGCAAGGGCAAACCCTGTGGGCATTACAACACATATTAGAATATTTTTACATTACGTATGTGCTCACAGTTAGGGACACACATAAGCTTCCCGTATTTGGGGACCATAAGTACCTTTAGTCAATGCTCAGAGGCAGGTGAAGCCATGATAAAATACCTGGAAAAATACGCCTCCAGCAGCATTTCCAGCACAGCGCATGCAAACGCTACCCTGAGGGATGTAAGAGGGTAACAACAGCTTACTTTAAATAAATAGGCTTTAAACCAGCTAGCTTGGCAACTGGATAGTGATACAACTTTGGCAAACTGACAACTAGCAGAAACTGCAAAACATACCGAGAAAACTGGCTAAATACCTGGGTGGCTTTTCTACCCCAGATTTTGTGTTCTGTTAGTGCCTATCTAAAGTGAACATACTTGCTGTTTTGCTGAACTGGGGAATGGGTCCCACAGACCACATAGGAACTGAAAAGACCATCATAAGGCTTAGATTTTTGAGTCATTGTGTTCCATTCATACTCTTTCCCCTCCAAAACTCCCCTATGATAAATAAATATCATTGGTGAAAAGCAAGTATTTGTCCTCAGTTTTTAAAATTCAGGAGAAGTTGCCACAAACAGATGGCAACCAGCTTCTATTGCTTTTTTTTCACTTCCTCTCTAGGGCAGAGGGAGCATTGTTGAAACACATTTAAGCATTTCTACTTGAAATAATGTAGGAAAACGTTCTTTTTTGGGAAGACATATTTGCCTATAGTAGAGATTATAATAGCAGCTTCAGAAAGGGATGAGGGAGAGAGGAAACGCCTTTCAGTTGTTGAAATGTTGCCAAGACCATTCTTTCTAAATCCATAACTTCGTCTCTGTGAGATGTCAGTCATGATGTTCTATGGAAGAACATTAAAATGCACTTTTGATTAATTGATGCACAAATTATTTCCCATTTGATCTGTAGGCATTAAATTTAATTCTAATGCACTTTCAGTGACTCTGGGACTGTTATACGAATTTGGAATGAATTTAGCCTTTATGTTTTAATTTGCTCAGTCACCTTATCTAAATAGAATATTCTAAGGTTTGGAACAGCTGAAATACTGCTAGTAATTCTTAACTCCAATTTAAATACTTCTGAAATTACTTTAGAGAGAAAGTAAGCTTCCCCTTTGATTGAACAAATGTGTTTTCCTGCTTCTGATCTCTGGACAGTAAGTTAATGTTGTTGCCTCATCAATTTTTTGTAACATACAGTATGTTGTTCAGTAATATGCTCCTGAGAATGCAGCTGAAACGTAATTGATATTCTTTTCTGCATTTTGAGAACAGTTTCCCAAGAATGTTTTGATTTAAAAATAAATGGGAGTTTGTACAGCAAGGTAAAGATGATTTACATACTGCTTTCTGCTGTAAATAGCCCATTTGGAAGTATACAAAATGGCCTATTTTAGAAGCAGAATGTTCTTGTCTTGCAATATTGCATATATACAATCCTACATTCAGGGCAGGGAAAACCTGTAGATATTCGTATCACTTTCAGCACCATAAGAGCTGAACACTTTATTTTCTGCCAACATGCCAAATCCTGATATCTCGATCAGATTTTACTCACTTTGCAGTGGGCCACTCCTTTACCACTTGATGAATGTTGGATACAATGAAGTCACTATCTATATTCTTGTGGTTAATAATAACAATAATTTAAATTTTGAAACCCTGATTATTTTTTACTCACTTTCTATTTGAGCAAAACCCCTGCTGAAAACAAAGATTTATTTGACTAAGGCTTTCAAAATTTTTCCATGTTAAACATCCTTTCCTGTATTTTTTCTTCCCAAATTTTAGATATTTTCTGACTTCATAACCTTCTTTTATAAGGACAAGCTTAACATGTCTTTTTTTTAACTCTTAGTTTGCTTAGTTTATATTAAGGGGAAATTCTCACTGAACACTGTAGAAAATATGTTTATTCAGAATATATTACAGTTTGGGACAACTGTTAGAACCAATATCTTATCCAATGGATTAGTCTCATTCATCCTTGTAATTTGCAAAAAATTAGAGAAGTCTTTTAATGACATTATACAAAAACATATTCCCATGACATCTGGGCTTATTGTTGTCTTAGTGGGTACATTTTTCATATACTTTATTATCTTATTTGCCTGAGATCTGGCAGCCATTTACATCTCAGAGGCCTTGCATAAGTCTATAGCTACCATCCATATTATCAGAACCTATTTTTGTAGAGACTGATTGGTCCACAACATTGAGGTTAATAAGTAGTTCAGTGCAAAGTACAGATTACATATTTGATTATGTTTGATGATGCCAATACATTACCTCTAGGAATCCCTATGCATTGCCATAACTTCCAAAAATAATATCAGTAATATTTGCTCTTGTTAACTACAGTAACTTAGGATTCTCATTACATACGCACAGTATACATTGTCATGAAAATTCACCAAAAACATCTTCTGTGCTCACCTGCTATGCTTATGCTTGTTACCAAGAGTCAGACTAAATATTTATCATGGTCCTTATGTGCTTAAATCATCTCCTTCTATGCAAAGTACATGCATAGTGTCAATTGATACCTGTAAAAATTATTGTTAATAATCATAAGCATTTCAGAGAAATAAAACCTCTGCCAGGTTTTTACCCTTACTCTACTAGACACAATTCCATACAAAAAAGTAATTCATACTGAAAAAAGTTTAGATGTAGGTAATACACAAGTAAACGCTTGTGGAGGTTTTAACTGTTAGCAAAATACAAATAATATCAAGTAGAAACCAAGTAATTACTTATGAAGCAATCCGACATAATCCTCAAATCCCTCGCAGTCTTGCACTCTATTTCTTTCAAGTCCGTACGGGGCAAATAGAACTTTTTTCAAGTCAAATTAACTTATTTGGTTAGATATTATTCAAAACATATTCCATACATTTGAAGTATTACAGATTGTATTTAACTTAAACCAAAACAAAACATTGTTTTTGCCATATATACAGGACCTTGCTGAGATGCAAAACTTTTTAGCCAAATTGTTTCTCTACCATCAGAATTCAGTTAATGACATATGACTATAGATCACAGAGTTATTTCCATGGTCAGCACTACATCTGTGGTATGTAGGCTACCTCTCTATCTCTACTACAAAGATTTGGCATCAGCCCAGTGTTTTTATCTGATGTTTTATATTTCTGTCATTCAAATCCTGAGTAAAATAAGACTTAACTTCTTCTTTTGGCCTCTAGCTTCTGAGGCAAATAATTTCTTTTGCTTTTAGTCATGGTGTGCACCATGACACTGAGCACAATATTGTTATTCTTTCATCAATTCACACATAGGCACAGAAATAGTTTACAGCACATCTTATTCGTATTGACGGGACAGCACCAGCAAGGACTGAACTTGTGACATTTGGCAAAATCATCCACTAAGTTAAAAGTCTTAATTCTTTTACCCAAGACTTGAGTACACAATACCGTACAAATGATATGGTTACTGTTAGTGCTGGAGAAATACCACGCTGGGAATGGTCTTTGTGTAGGTATATTTCTATAGGAGTCTGGTGTACAAGCTAGCTCATGAAAAACACAAAGACCCTATCCTACTGTCACAGAAAACAGATTTACTATTTGCAAAGAGCTATAGCTAACCGAGGAATGCTAAAGTCACCTTTAAATCAACAGCTTTAGAGAAGTGTAAATTAAAATTTTGATGTAAAAATTATTCCAATTAATCACCATGTAATAAATAAGCTATCAATCCCAAACAGCATGTTCTAGCTTTTCTCTAATGAACCATCTCTCATAGCTTACACATAGTGTTTGACTAGGAATAAAATACTGCGCTTTAAAGAAAAAAAACAACCATCTTTCTGATAATGACCTAGCTCCTCAGGGAAAGAAAAAGATCCGTATTTTTGAGAACATAAATACAGACTTCCTTCATCAAAGAAGTACACGGTTCTCGCTTATTACAAACTCCAGCTTTTCTCTGTCTGGGCCCTCTTTCGTGCACTGTTTGTTCACAAGGCTTTGGAAGTTCATAAACTCCAATCTCAGAGACTCCTGAAGCTACTGCAGCCCTCTAGGACTTGTTTTAAAAATCTACAGAAGTTCTGGGGAAAGAGGATTTGCCCAGGCCTGTATCGGGTATCCTAGCACAAAGGCTAATGGCTTTCTGGAAGTATAATATATTGCGCTGTAATAGTCTCTCTAGTCTCTAATTTGTGTGCCTATTTGGGAAGGTGGTAAAGGGAAGAACAGGAAAATCCTAGGAATGGAAGGACTGATTGTCACAATTCCAAATCTGAGGTCTGTGCCCTAAAGCACATAATGCAACATGGTGAAGAGTTTCTGACTAATGCAAGTCACTGGGAGATCCTCTCTGTAACCAGAATCATGGAGGAGCAGCTAAAAACTCTCTGGGACTGTATGCTGTGTGTTTGGCACTGCAAATATAAATTGCTACGATCTGGTGGATGTAACACTCCCCTGATTAAAAAAATGAGAAAACTGAGTTTCCCTGCTGTACTAAGAGCCCTCTTAATATTAGACAACCTTCGAGACAAAGCAGAAGTGAAAATTAATCTAGAATACATAAATGACAGCCTTAAGAAATTAGTTATATATTTGGAGAGATTTATTGTAAAACAAAAAACATAGTATGCTTTGTAGTTATTTTTTGGGGTGATTGAACAGGATGCTCCTCTTGGTAGTACCCTCTCAGCTCATTCTTGTTCTTGCATGTAGTTCTTAATTTGCTTAGCATTGTCTCTACATTTGTATTTAAGCTGTAAGCTGGATAGTTAGATGACCCATGTAAAAAAACCTTTTTTTGCTTTTTTTTTTTCTTTCAATCACAAAAATTTTCCTCATCTCTTTTATAGTGGAGTCCCACAGACACTGCATTGGCCTACTGAGGTGCCATGAACAGTTGTGGGGTGTGAGAATGAGCAGCTGGCACACGGAGAGCCAGAACTTCTTGAACTAGCTTTGCCACCTTATAGAACGTTTCTGGTACTGCAGGCTTCACTGATTTTGCTTCAAGGTGTTTTCGGTGTTTGTTCACCTGACAGATTCTGAAGCCAAGTTAACTCAGAATAGTTTATATAGTTTTGGATCAGAGGTCCAACATCTTGACAAGTATCATTGTTAAGCACTGCTTTCCTTGAAGCAGAAATCTGAGCTGGAGTAAAGATTTCCTTTATAGACTCTTTTGTTACTGAAGTTGCTACTGATGTTAAAGGCAACTTTAAAGATTTCCTAAAACCACAACCCTGCTAATTGATCTAAGCAGGTAACAGGTCTCCCTTGCTGATGGACATTTGTCTGTCAAAGTTTCCACCACTGTTAGATAAGGACGCCTTTTTGATACATCTTCTCACTGGGTGGACAAATATATTCACACAGTGCCCATCTGCCTTTCCCTGGCAGATCAGTAATTGAAAGAGAGCTTCATCACTTTTGACCTTCCATTAGCTTTAAATACATAAATTTTCCATGGCATATAATCCTAGATCTGTTCATTCTACAGGCTCATTAGGAAAGACAGAGAATGCAGCTCATTACTAGCTCTTGATAAAGACAGCACTTTAAAGCACTAAGTAAACCAGGTGACACTTAAACACAGCTGTCCAGAATTTGAGGACACTTAGGTACTGATAAACCACATCACATCACGAACAAGGCTTTCAAAAATCTTTTTGAGTGTGGTTTTGGAATTGTTTTCAGGCATGCTATTTCTGAAGACCAGTCCTTAGGTTTCTTAGCTGTCACACTGGCAACTGTAAGATGCTGTCAAGGTCATGCTTTTACAGATTTTAACATGACAGCTAACAGTACATAATTTCCCACTGTATAACTAATATACATTTAAGTTCTTGTATGTAAGTTAATGCCTTTCAATTACAGTAATGGCACTGAGGGCCAGAGATACGGACAGAATGACAGAAAGATGCAACAGATGTGTGGGTATATTTATCTGCTGCCAAGTGCTGAGACACTGCAATAAACATCAGCCTTTGCCTGAGTACCAATCTAATCTTTTTAGTCAATTAGATGTTGCCAAGTAGGTTATGTAGCAGATTTGTGCTTCAGTTTTTGTGTGTATCTCTATCATCTGCACAAATAATTGTTTTGACTTCATGCAAGTTGAACATTGCATGGTAGAATGACCTTGGCAGAACTTAAGTGGCCGTATGTCCTCTGAATAAATTTATGGAAGTAGGCATTTAAAACAACTAAATGAGAGATATGAACTAATTTTTTATATCCACTAATAGAATATTATGGCCAACATTTTATTGAATTTGCATGGTCTAAAATGTGCCACAAAGAAGAGATAGTTAATCTTTAGCCAGGTTTGGAGAAATCTAATACCAAAGCTAAATGTCTTATGAAGTATTAAAACCAGGTTGGCACTTCCGTTCATTTTGCACAGAACATGAGGCCAAGTCATTTTGATATTGTTCACAGAAACATTAAAAATTATTAATGAGTGCTAGTAAATGTGAAAATGAAGGAATGACTACCAGGAATGAAAACAAGTGTCTCCTTTTATCTTACCACAGCTAGATAATTCTGTTAGCTTCCTCATGATCAGCCCCCAGTTCTTCTATTAAGCTGGCTAAATACCATTTAAACATTGAAATCAAACAAGTTCTCATTCATAGTAACTGTTACACTGAGGAACATATATATTAAAGCAAACTCCTCATACTTTAACTTATGGAATATTTCTGTGATGCAGAAACCAAATTCAGCCCATTCATTAAGTATATAGAACGGAGATCAAATTTCTCAGCAAGGATTCAGTACAAGAACATTTACATATACATTTACCATTCCCTTACATAGACAAAATTAATTTATACTGAGTAGATTCAGTTCAAACTCAATGTCATGTTAAAAACCAAAAAATCTTGGAATACATATACAGATTATAAACCTAAGTGCTACTTTAAAATGGAACTGTAAGCTCTGGCATAGTAATGAAAAGCAAAAAAGTTTGAAGTTTTTTTTGAAAACAAAACCAAAAACCATCAGAAATATGGATGCTTGTGTTGATGATTTTTTATTTTCTTATTATTTATATCAGCATCAATAAATAACCAAATATGAAAATGTCTTTTTAAAAATTTTGGATATGGGAAGTTATGAAAACCACAGAAAAATGGGAAAAAATTCTACTCCAGCTCCACATTATTCCAAACTGTACAGTTATGTATTTATAAAAAAAAATATTTTGAAATAAACTTTGCCCCCAGTTATAGGAGTCACAGGTCTGTAGCAAATTATTAGTCACAGTTCCTGACATGTTCTTTCCAAAGTTAAATCACATCTAGAATGCAAAATACATTAGCTTTTCTGTATGAATTTTCTGTAAAATTTAATCATAATTATTTAAAAGAAACTAGTTTTCTCCTAGTTTTCTTTTCTTTTTCATAATATCTTCACTGTTACTAGTATTTTAACTGCAAACTGTTTTAACTGTCTGTGAAAAACCCATTAACAATTAGCAAGCAGCTGAAGCAAATTCATGGACCTAAAAGGAATGCAGGTTTGAGTGATAAACTCCAGTATTAGTCTATTAACTATTAAAGATGAGTATTTAAATTTATAGCTCAAAAATAAATGTATTATGTGCCTTCAAATAAACTGCCTTATAATATAGTTAAATCACCAATTATCATTTTCCCTTGTCTGACAAATCAATGGGGAGGAATGAAAAAATGGTGGATATGCCCAATGATATATTTTAGGACTGCATTTATTATTTTTTAGATACCTTTTATACTTTTTTTTTTTTAAATAATAATAAAGTAGGTGCTACCAGAATGGCTCAGTCAGGCCTGCATTGCAAAATAAATTCAGAAAGCAATCATGGATAATCCTAAAGACCAAGTTATTGCTCAGTTGGTTAACAGGAATCAGCCTTTTGTTCAGCACTTTTGTTTGCAAAACAGTCTTTGTTCTTAAAAACACATGTATGTTGCATGACAGAAAAAGAATAACATAAACATATAATAGCATAGGTTGCTTGTGTGGTGTATGGAGCAAAATCCACAACAAAGAACATGTGTATGAACAGTTGCAGTCCCGGATGTTATATTGGGGCAGTGGCAGAAGGAACAGAAGTATCCCAAAGCAAGGAGTCTTTGCATGCCTGAATAAAGCTTTTACTTCTCCTTCCTCTATTCCTATCTGTGTCATGGACTGATTTCTGAGTTACACGACTGACTTCTGTTAGGATCAGTCATGATTTTCAGATGTGATCTTTCCATTCTTTGCTTTGTAACCCCAATTCATGTCAGCCACCTGTTGAACTGGCCTAAGAGGAATCTGAAAATGAATGAATGTGTTTTGGGGGCAGAAAGATGCCAGGCTCATCCTAGAAATGATAAATGACTGTTGTATTTGCCAAAATACTAAACTGCACTCAACTTCAAAGACTTTACTTGGAATGACATTATCATATGCAACTGGAATTAATTTCAAAGGAGAACTACATAATTGGTTATGAAGGGAAAGACATTTCCTCACCTTTAAGAGTGCACATACTTTTAGTGAGAAGAAGAAGCAGGAATGAAGAAAAAAATGTGATTATAAGCAGAAAGAATCTAGTGTGAGTTTGTAGCCAAATCCTGGAATAAAGCAGAACATAGAGGAGATGGCTAGGCCTATTACCTTTTGCAACAGAACATGAACATCAAAATTATTTGTAAACCACAAAGTAAAGTGTTTCAGATAAGTAATGAAATGAAGGACAAGAGAATTGGCTAGATAAATTTATATGTTCTGAACCTTCCCTCATTTTCAGTTTTGATCTTGAGAAGAATATAATTAACAGTCTTTTCTTCCTGTTATCTTCACTTCACTACTATGTATATATATTTTTTTAATTTGATAATTCCTTTACCAAAAGAAAACTGCACAACACAGAAAAGGTTGCCCTTACCATACGTAGGGTCTGGATGTAATCTGAAGACACTGGAAATCCCACTTGAATCTTGTCTTCACAAGATTTCCAGAGTTGTCTCTAGAACAAAGAGGACAACATAAACTCAGCTGAAGAATTCAGGAGGAATCTCTGATGCCACTGGGATGAATAGCAAAATTCCCACAAGACAGTCAGGATGTCATCACTATTTTAAATGAATATTCAAAAAGAACTTCCAACTCACAAAAGATGTGATCATTATTCCTTGAAAGCTGGTGAGTTTTTTAAATACTTTATGAAGCTTTTCTTTTTCCCTTTAAAAAGTTTTACTTATAATAACGTTTATTACCCTCTTCAGTTTTGATCAGATCTATATGGATACTGTATGCATAATTCCACACTAAAAGAGGAGATTGCCAGTAGTATAAACATATCATTATGCAAAGTAATTAGATGCAGAAAAATAAATAGAATCAATGCCGAGAGCTTATAGAAGTGCAGATAAACAAGTACTCATAATGTTTTTTAATAGATGTTTAGAAAAATCAGCCATATCCTTCAGGTTAATGACTTAGTTCCATCTAGATTTGCTCTTCTGGGTTCAGAATATACAATTATAATGCTTATAATTCAAAGTGAGAAAACCTCGATGACTAATTTTGTAGAATCCAGCAGGCTTCAGCAGATCAGCAATCATCCTTTAAAATCATCTTTGTAAATATATAAAGCTATTTTATTTAAACTCATAGTCAGTTCTAAAAACTCTTTTTCTCCTGTAATTGTAAATTCTTGTTTGTTTGCTAAAAATCTAAGAAGTAGTGGAAACAATTTTTTCTTTTGTGAGTGAGATACTATTGTTGTTTCTGCTTTGGCTTTGATCTGCCATTCAGAACTACAATTGGTGGCAATCACCCCTCCAACTACAATTGGGCATTCCTTATTCTCTGGTCTTCACTTACTACTATAGTTTGAAAAGACTCCCCTGTTCTTTTGTGTATAGTTTAAAGCAATCAGTCAGGACAGTAACAGCCAGTACTCTTCTTCTATTGTTGGTTTGATTGAATCTCACCTTGGCTAAAAGTCCAAAGATCCAAGCCTACCTGTATTAATAAAAACTTTTTTCAGGTATATTTTACCCCTATAAATGTCCTGACTAGTCCTTTTTTCTTTTTAGAAATGCATTGAGAGGTTTTGATGACCTGTAAAAATGAAAATGAGCAAAGCCACCTTTGTTTTTGATGGAAGTAGCCACAGGTCATGTGGTGAAGCCTACCCAAAAGTACCATTCAGTTAAGCGAGACCTTCACATCTGCCCAGCTCTAACTCATTAGATGATTCTGGTATGCACTGAGAAAACAAGGTAAAAGATAATTGTCACAGAATTATTTGTGTGCCTAAAAGCACTGGACTACATCTGCCCTGTTCTGATGGTTCAGCTATGTGCTGTAAAGGCATAAACATGCACAACTGAACCATTTCCAGTTTTTCATCCTTGCAACACATTTGGGATGGGAGATCAGAAGGTGATAGTGACCCAAGCAGCAATCCCTAACTGCCAAAGAGATTGGCATGGGGTGGCACAACCAGCAAGGTGGCTTCTGCTGACCATCTAAGTTAGAAAGCAATAAATAACAAAAAAACCAGTCCTTTTGGGGGGAGTGGAGTAGTAGGGAGAGGGGTGATATAACTGTGGATATCCTAGATTGTGCAGAAACCTAATCCTGAGGAGGATCTGCTATGTAAAAGTGAGGGTGACAGACACTTCAACCAGCCCCAGTAAGTGTCTTGTTCCTCTGCGCTGGTCATGAGTACACTGGAGGCCTTCATGTCTGTGAGTGTGTTCTGTACAGAAAAGGGCATGTGTGTAAAAAATTCAAAACAATTATTAAATTACACATGCAATAGAAATGCATGTTTGAATAGTTGTACCTGTACAAACTATTTCACATACAAAAGTATGAAACTTTTTAATTAAAAATATTTTTTTTTCCACTTTCCCAAAGTTTAGGGTATGTATGCTAATTGTATGGTGGCGTCCTTACTGGTGATTCGTATAGGCATATGCCAACGACCTTGTTATCAGAAGTGTGTCTTAATTGTAAGAGTCCTTGGCAGTATGTTTATTTCCTATTTTGTCCATGGGACTTCAGCTTCATTTAGTGGACAGAATGGATATGCAGGGCAGCAGAATTAAGGTTCCATAGGGGACAATAAATCTGGTCTGTCCTATTTTTCCAAGTGCAACTTGAATTATCCTTTATTAACAGAGAGTACAGGGAGGAGAGACCGTCAGTTAATTCATTCTTATGTCATTAAATCTGTTGTGCTGAAAAATAACTGAAAATAGTGTGTAAGCAGCCTTACCTTCATTGTGTCTTCAGACTATACAGACCATATTCAAACATTAAGACAAACAACATTTCTATGACCTCTGAGGCCTCTGCTTAGGTCAGTGTAGGACAGAGCTGTGTAGACAGGTTCTGTTCTTCCACCTGCAATGTAAAGCCAGCTTTAAGCTGTTACATATGCTCTCTTGAGACAAAGCAAATGCTAGCTATTTTAGCATGCTTAGTATGTCTTAATCTGCTTCATATGTATTTTAGTCTTTCCGTAAAATAATTGTGCTACAATTTCAGAGGTACTCTGGATTTGCTGATGTTATAATGAAATGCATTGCATTTTGTACAGCATCTTTCTTACTCATGCTGGTATGGTGCATCACTGAGTAACAAGCTATTCCTGTAGATAACTGATTTTATTATAGGTTAAGCAACTATCAGATAAAAAGATATGAGAAGTTCCAACTGCTGTGGAACTTTTCCACTATTCCAGATTTAAAATAATGTAACTTTCATGAAGAAACAAAAATTTGTATGTGGTGGCTGGGAAAGTTTAAAGAAACATGGGGCTGCATGTCCCCTAATGGTACTGGGGACTGAATACAAAGAAAGACACTAAACAGGGTCCCATTGACACAGAAAATGGCTGACCATCCTCTCCATGCTGCTGCCTGGTAAGGAAGATATCCTCCAAACTGATTTCCTTAAAAATCTCTTGAATTTTCACTAAGGTAAACCTCTTTGGTGAGAAAGCTCAGGTGCTTACCTGCTAGCATGGCAAAAGTGGCTTTTTGCATATGAGGCTTCTCAAATAACGCCTACGTAAAATCTGATGAGTGTTTTGAACAATTAGGATGTTGAAAACGACTCTAATTTCCCAATAATCAATAATTGTACAGTCTGTATTTCCTGAAAATTTGAACGAATAATGTATTTTCAACCAATATGTATATCTTTGTGTGTGTATATAGTCCCAACCCAACTTTTTGAAACAATTCTGATCAAAATAATACTGTACCAGGTGCAGGTGCTGGCAGGAGGCTGCAGAGGGCTCTGTGAGGAGAGGCGCGAGGCCGAGCTGCCCCGTGTGGGACACAGCCTGCTCCATCCATCCAGGCGGCTGCAGCGGCCTCACCGCAGGGCACAGCTGAGCCCCTCAGCCACGGGCGGGCGCCTCGGGGAAGGGCAGAACGCTGCGCGGTAGTGAGGGGTGAGGGAAAAAGAGTGAGAAACACCCCTGCGAGCCCCAGGGGGAGAGCGGGAGGAGGGGCTCCAGCCGTCCCCGGCCCCCAGCCGTCCCCCCCGCAGAGATTCCCCTGGAGAGCCGCCGCCGGAGCAGGTGGAGATCTCCTGAGCGAGCTGCGGCCTGTGGAGAGCCCACGCTGGAGCAGGGGAACAGCGTGAGAGGGCAGGGGCGGCAGAGAGGAGCTGGTGTGGAGTGACTACAGCCCCCCATTCCCCTACACCCCTCGGGGTGGAGGGAGGACAGGTAGAGGAGTAGGGAATGAAGGAGTGAAGGTGTGCCTGGGAGGAAGGGGGGAAGGTGTCATTTTAATTTTGTCTTGGTTTCTCACTCTCTAAATCTATTTTAATTGGCAATAAATTACATTAATTTTCCCGAAGATGAGCCTGTTTTTCCTTTGAGGTAACTGGTGTGTGATTGCCCTGTTTTTATCTCGACCCATGAGCTTTTTCATCTTATTTTCTACCCCTGCCTTGTTGAGGAGGGGGGAACAAGGGAGTGACTGGGTGGGGGTGTCTGGCAGCTGGCCAAGGTCAACCCACCAAAAACACTCTAGCAAAAGAAATATTAAATCAATATACTCATTTCAAATTGCATTAAGTTGACATTTTCAGGACCTCAGCAGCTTGGAAGGCAGGCAAATCTTGATGCATTTGCACAATAGAGTTTTTACTGGTGGCTTATTAAGTATACATCTAATCAAATTATGCTATTACAGAAGAAAATAATATTAATTGATTCATTGTGTATGAACATATTTATTTTTAACTACATAAGGTTTGTCCAACCTTTTATTTTCTTTAGTGTATATTTTGTAAGTGATGGTCACTACTTTCCTCTCCCCTCTCCAGAAAGTTTTGCTCACTTTTCAGGCTTACCAGACAGCACCAGTTCCAACATTTGTCCTGTAGTGTCATCCTCACCTTTCTTTAAAGGATTCAGTTTGGAAATGCTTCATGAGATTAAATGCCATGCTAGGACGCTACCCCCAATTAAACGAAAGAGTTTCAGATCATGGCTGAAACATAAGGTATTCATCCCACAGTGGCCATTTAAATATGTCATTCACCATGCTTAATAAAATTTTATAGGACAGCAAGAGACACAGTATTCTAAGCACCAAGCATACACCATTATTTGTGAGTAACCTCTTTTGTTCTAGGTCAAAAGTAATATTGTGCTGCTCTGGGACTTCTGGAAAAAGGAAGAAAAAAAAGAAAAGGCTGATCTGCAGGCTCATTTAAGATCAGGTATTTGTTTTGAAAAATGAAAAAAATCAGAAAATGCAGATGGTGGGGGGAGGGGGAGAAAAAGGTGATGTAACAAGGTCAAACTATACTAGGTAGTTTTGGTCACATATTTTTGAATTGGGGCTCATTCTTCCATACTGTCAGGCTTTCTGTTGGACAACAGTGACCTGCTGAAACTGGGACCTTCACACATTGCAAAAAAGTTTAAAAAAAAGTGAGAAAATACTAGCCAGTCTGCAAAGCTTTTGGTTTATCTTATCTCTCCTATAAAATTTAGGAAAAATATGACTCCTCCAATCATTGATGTATACTTTGTAATTCTATAGATATTATTTTACTTTGGACTCACGACAAATGATGTTATGCATAAAATGATTGCACGTGGCTATTTCCTTGTGTTCTACTTTATGTCCGTCAGTGGAACAGAAAAAAATTATTCTAGGAGATAGGAAAAGCATGTCTTTGAGCTGTTATTTGAAAACTAAGGCAACAGGTTGATTTTGGTGGAAATTTGGGAAAATGAATTATTATGTATGTGTCTTTAATGAGTGAAGATGTCACCTCCCCAGCTCCCTCTTCATTTTTGGGAGTTGTTCTATGCAAAACTGAAATAATTTGAGGACTTCTAGTCTAGTTTGTTTGAAAGTCAGATGTGTTAAGTTACTTCTGTGGCTCAGTTGAGGGACAGTAGTATCTTAAAATGCTGGTGTTCTGCCCAAATAAATTGTCTGTTTGTTAAAAGAGCTCATTTGAAAACACTATTAAGAAAACATAGAATTGGCATATATCAAACTGCAGTATAAAATTTTATTTTATGATTAATATTTTTTCTTAAGGGAAATTGTTGGCAAGAAAGTAATCTTTAAGATGTTTAACTCTATAAATGGTGGAGATTTTTGGAAGATTGGAAGCTTTTTTTCTTTACAAAAATCTTGGAAATCCGCTGCCCAGAAAGAATTTTGACATAATTATTTGTGTGAAAAACTCTCCTCCTGTGATATCTTTACTGAATGTATTGTAAAAATTATCCAAATAATAGCGTAATGTTCCCAATTATCATTTTAATATCTTTTTCAATAATTACTGATTTTATAAGTAAAACTTAACAATTGTAATGCTTTCACAAAAAATCTGAACTACATGCCCTGAAAATATAAGAATTACAATATTAGCTTGTGGATTTTTTAGTTTACAGCCCTTATTCTAGAATTCAAAATTGAGCAGACTCCAGGTGTATTGTCTAACTTTGGTATGCTTTAGCAATTCAGAAAGGTGTTGGAATGTCTACCTTGAAGTGAGGATTTCCATTATTCATATTCCTCATTCTTTATAGTTTTCTTATTTGAAGACTAATAATTATAATTTAAGGAAGGAAATGTTATCTAGAAAGCTAAATAGTTAATGGTTGTTAAATAACAGAAGAAGAGTACTTTTTTCTTAACTTGAGTCTATTCCTAGAAATAGACTGATAAACTCTCTTTGTCTGAGGAGCTTTTTCAAGGTGGGAGGGGAAATGCAGAGGCTTCAGCTTCAAGGAGATTTTAAGAGATTGTTCAGCCTCAAATTATTGCTTGTGTTGGGGTATGTGTGGCGGGGGTCATACTAAATAATCATGATAAACTGGTCCAACTTTGTAATGTTAAGCCAGGAATTACAGCACTTGGTTCCTTCCTATGTCCATTCTGTAGATGGAGTAATTTAGTTCAACTTCCAAAACTAACAGTGCAGGACAACATTGGAGTATTCAGCTGTCCTTAAATGGCTCACTCAGGTCCATAAACTTTTTAATTTCAAGCATTAGTTTTCAGGTCTTAATTGTAGGTTCAGTTGATTTTAATTATTATATAATTAACCATTAGAGTTGAAAATGCTGTGGGCTTTTAAATGAGTAGGGCTTGAAATTCAATCTTTGAAATCATAATTTTGGACAAGAACTGATGAAAACAAGATAAAGGAGAAGTCCTTTAGTCCTTCTGTGTTCAGGATCACACTTTTATAGAGGTAAAAGTTTCATTACTTTTTCTAACTCCTGTTTGCTGTGTTCATTGAATAATACTCTGGACATTTGAGCTGGATTCTAATCTAGCAGACAAATCATCAGTGCGAGAGTAACCATGTTTTAATTGCAGGCCTCAAATGTGCACATTTGTGCAATATTTTAGTCTAGAATGATGTTCTTGTAGGACCTAATGGAAAAGCCAGAAGTAGCACATCCAGACTCCCATCAGACAAAGATGTAAAGAAAAGCAACTGGAAGAAAATGAGGGCACTGTTAAAAAAAAAATATAAATTTCTCCTCTCTCTCACAAGCCCACATGCGTTTTAAGCAAAGATACATTATTTTCTGGACATCTTAACTCTTAACGTTAATTTTAGGACTCAATGAGGACCAGTTAGGACTTTCACAGTGTCATTTCTATAATAAAAGAGAACCTGAAAGTGATCACTAAGTCACAAATGGCTATTAAAAGGGCATTGATGGTTACGGAAAGTAAGAAGTGAATTCTGAAAGGAATTCTAAATACCCTTCAAAGTAGATTATTTAAATTGAACTGTTCCACTAAGTGGACTGTTTATTCAAGGTAACCTTAATTTGATTTAGTTTATTTTAATTTCCAAAAAGAAAATTGATGAATACACTTTGAATCCAAATCTCCCACGTTTTCTTCTAAGCTTCCTGTGTTTAAAACAATATGTACGTACCAATATCAGCCATGCTAATTGTTTAAATACTGTGTTCCCATGCTTTGGTGCTCTAAAACATTAAATAATGCTAACTTTAAAAAAAACCCACAACATTACTTCATTGTCTGGTTTGCATCTGAAAATAGCAAATGACAAAGAAAATCTTGTTTCTTTGCAAATAACTACATGTACTTTATGCTCTTTAGCACAGAATAAACAAAATACTTATGAAATATTTCTGCAGTTGAGTTGCTGAAGTCTGGTGTGCCAGGTTTGGATTTATCTTATGCATTCTTCCCTCTGAAGGAAAGTTATGTCTTACACTAGAAATGGCAGTGCTACATAGTAAGGAGGTTGAGCATCCCTTCAGCTTCATGAACACTGAAATCATAAAATGAGTGATAGAGCTGAAAAGACTGGTATCAAAGACAGCTCTGTATTCCTGTGAAACTGCTGGCAAGAGATTATGACTTGACATGCAAAGAAAGGCCCTACCATATAACTTTGTCCATGGCTATACAAATCCAGATGCTGCTGATCTAGGCAGCTGTGTCAGAAAATGGCTGTTGGCCAAAATGCAGTCAACGCAAGAAATATCACAACCCCTTTCGGAGGTCAATCTTTAAACTCCTAGTGATCCAAGTTATCTATTATTAATATCGAAGATGAGGAAATCAAAAGATGATATTGCTGCTTTGAGAGTAATGAAACAACATCAGGTATTAAGATGTCAAACACCATATACTGGGTAATGCAAAAAAGGAAATGTTGATTCTTGGAAGTATGCGAGATTTTCTTAAGAGTTCAATATATATTAATATCTCTATACAAGTAATGAGGAAAATTTAATTTGTGTACATACTGTATATAATTCTGACCAATTTTGCAGTGCTTACTAGCCATGGACCATTTTGATTTGAGTGTTTATTATCCATTAAGTTAAACCTCCTATTTTTGTCATATGTCCTACATATGCCACTGTAGTACACTGAATTGCATGAAATCAGACTGTATCACAGTTTATATTAATATTTGTGCAGAACAAATACCCCTTACTCTAAAGTACCAGCAGGTACTATGTTAAGATAATTACCAAAAATTACAAAGAATGCAATTCCAAAAGGACTTTACTAAGATGTCTTAATTCTGGAATAGAGAAATGGCCTCAAGATGAGCAATGTAGTTTGACCTTCTAGCTAACAAAATTTATGCCAGCTGCTGCAGATGGCAATAGTGGCTTATTCTATATTGTGATGCAGCTATATGAGAGGAGGGACTACTTTGTAACCATTAGCTGATTTAAATGAGTAGAGTTTTTCTTCCTAACAAATCAATCAAACCGTAGCATAGCAAAGACTCATAGTTCAGTACTGAGATGATCTGGATAGGAGTCTTTGTTTACACATAAGATATATTTTAAATCTATTAAAAAAAAAGTATAGCTTCATAAAATAAAATAAATTATTCTTATTGAGAAAATGTCATTACAGTACATCATGTTGATAAGATTCAATGTTGCGAGAGATCTTTTGTAGACAGTATGAGCAAAATGTATGAAGTGCTCATCTGGTGATAAGTGTCTTGGAAGAAATTGTACTTGTGGAGAAAGTTTTATTAGGAAAGATAGGTAGATAAATGTGCACATTCATAGTCACTTTAATTTCTTTTTCTCCCATTTTATTTACTCTTTTAGCTGTAAATTGGTGAAAGGTGCAATATCCTTACTCTCACAAATGTGGTGCAGCTCTGGTAGATGTATACGTATGTCTATATGTATATTAATGTTGGCTTAAGAAAACAAGAGTGAAAAGGATAAAGAGTAGATTAAATTTACCAGGGGAGAGTAGATTACACTTACTATTTAGTGTATCACTATCAGTAGGATGGAAAAAAACCCACACTATTCTACCATAAATCTTTCCAAAGACCTGTAGGGTGTCCCCTAAATCACAGTAAGTATAGGCTGCAACATCACTCCACCATTACAATGTTGCTGTTGCGGTATCCTGCTACTTTTAAGTTATTTTATCCTTTGATTTCTGTGGTTTTAAAAAAGAGGTAATGGGATGGAGAATCGGGTGCAATATCTCTTACCATTTCTTTCATGGGTTTTATGCCAACAAACAGAATTCCACAACAGAGATGAAAGTGTTATTCCTTGCTAGGCTTGGTGGAGGACTGTTGTGGTTTAACCCCAGTTGGCAACCAAGCGCCACACAGCCGCTTGCTCACCCTCCCCCCCGGTGGGATGGGGGAGGGAATCTGAAGAGCAAAAGTAAGAAAACTCGTGGTGGGTTGAGATAAGAACAGTTTAATAATTGAAATAAAATAAAATAATAATAAATTGTAATGAAAAGGAATACGAAAGAGAGAGGAACAAAACCCAAGGGAAAAAAAAAAAAAAAGATGCAACTGCTCACCACGCCCAGCCAGTCCCCAAGCAGCGATCACTGCCCCCTGGCCAACTCCCCCCACTTTATGTACTGAGCATGGCATCATATGGTATGGAATAGCCCTTTGGCCACTTTGGATCAGCTGTCCTGGCTATTCTTCCTCCCAGCTTCTTGTGAACCTCCTCGATAGCAGAATATGGGAAGCTGAAAAGTCCTTCACTTAGTATAAATACTACTTACTACTTAGCAACAACTAAAACATCAGTGTGTTATTACATTATTGTCATGCTAAATCCAAAATACAGCATTGTACCAGCTACTAGGAAGAAAATTAACTCTTATCCCAGCTGAAACCAGGACAATAACTTTTGACATTTTATAGAAGGGGTGAAATTTTCTGAGCACCTTTTGTAACTACTAAATTCAGTAGGTATATTCCATAATGGTAGCAATGGGCAAATAGTTTTGTCAATATTTATTTAAATGCTATCTCATCTCACTGCTTCTCTTAGATCTGACTACTGCAAGAACTCTCAGAAGAAATCCACATCATCAAGTAAAATTTTCATCTTATTAAAGCCAACGGCAAAACTCCCAGGAGCAGTGGGGGGTGGCAAATGCTCCTCAGGCCAGAGGGGTGGAGTGTGATTACATTTAAACACAAGTGTGGTTTAGCTAAGGTGGGAAGGGACCTTGCACCTCACAGGAGCCACAGCCAAGTTTGGCCAGTATGTACCCTTAGGGCAATGGTCTGTATAGTGCTTACCCAGGGTTGCAAATGGTCTCCTGGTGTGTGTTCTCCCTTGTTCTCTCTGCATACAGCCCTGTGTGAGCTTTAAATAATGGACAAGGAAAGTACTGCTTATTCTTTAGCCTCAGAAAACCAAGATTTAATTTCTTTAACAATAAATCTGTCATAAAAGGTTATGGGAGAGAGAGGTGAATGTGGAAGGAGAGCTTAAAGCAGGGAGCCATAGCAACTGAACCTAAACCTGATCCAGATCTGAATACAGATTACTGTAAATCAGTGCCTGGCAGACAGGCTACACAAGTAAAAAAGAGATCTTGTTTATTTAAAAAAATTTCTATTAATTTGCTTGATTCTTGGAGGCTGGGTTATTATCTTTTAACTTCAGGTTAATAGTATTGCATACCCCTCTAGTTTTGTAGTTAACATACCCACCATACTTTGCAGACAGACTCAAGGAGCAAATGCTTTAGGCTATTTTATTTTTTAAACATTTTAATAATAATAATAACAACAACAACAACCCCAACCCTAAACCTTTTTGATGAAGCCTGTTGTCTGGTATATCACAGACACAGAGCCAGAACTGGTGTATTATAGACAAGGAGGAACTGTTAAACTTAAGAGTTTTAGTAGCAGTTTCAACTGAATTACATTTACATTATTTTTTATTCAGTTACTGCCTTTCTGACCCTTGTAGCTACCAGGCTTCTGAAGTGTCTTACTCCCAGACAAGTGAGAATCCACATGTCAGGACATGTGATGGCAGTACATGTCTGGCACATCAGAAGATGTGATAAGAAAGGGCTGCATAATGCTAACCTGACATGTTGGATATGTGCTGCAGGCAGGAATCTGTGAATTTTAAGTCCTCCACAGTAGCCCAGCTGCAGCACTGTGACCCTGCACTCAAGCCATGGTGAGAGCTGGTCAGATACCGTGAGCTCATCCATAACAGAAGAGGGTGACCAGTAGTGACTAGCTTGAAGATATAGAGAGGAGGAGGCTGTCACAACATGCCAGAGTTGCACAAAGTATCTTTATCTGTAAGGTGGTAGTCAGCAATATGAGTCTAGTACAGAATGCAGTATACTTGACAGGTTTGTGTTAAATGATCTTTGCAGCCTTGTCAGAGTGGATCTTGCTAGGTATATCATGGGTTTTTTGGTGCAGTCCTGTCTGATCATTTCCACCAACACAGGTCAGAGCAAATGTAGGAGACTGGTTTCCCAGCCTGCTTCCCCAGGTTATTACATTTCTCACTTCCTGTTGGCTTTCCGTCTTCTCTCTGATTCTCAATATATGTGCACTCCCTCACACACATGCAAATGTACATACACACAACTGCTATCACTCATTGTTTCAGCCCATTGCCTTTGAAATCCATTTCCTGGAAACCCCTCAAACCATTGCATGAGTTAATTTGGTAGCTTCTTTTATTAGTAGTCACTTGTTTTTATCTGGAAACACATCCATCACCCCTAAGCAGGTTTGTGATAGACTATGGAAATTAGTCCTTTGCAAAAGATCACACATGCAGTATGTATCATATAATAATTTTTTGCATTAGAAGTCAATTACTGAAGGTAAAATAACATCTTTGAAGAGACAAGAAATAAAATTATATGGAATGCAGCACAAGTTTAGAATAAGTTCTCATCCCTCTTTCTTGCATAAATCATGGGCTAAACTAAGGATAATCACTTCAAGCAAAACTGAACTTTTAGCCTGTGCCACTGGACCACCCTTTGTTAAAATTAGTGGAAAGCTTATATTTATTGGGTATGCAATGCCTGTGCAAAATTGTGCAATGAGATCAGTTACATCAGTAATGCAGGTGTTTGAATATACGTAGGAGTACTCCCTACACTAAAACCCCACTCCCAAGGTCATAGTTACATCAAGGACTTAGTTTAAGAAGTGATTGTGTAGGCTTAAAAAAAATAATAATCCCCCAAACAAACAAAACAAACCCCTTTGATCAAGCAATCTCTTGAAATTCTTGGGAAGGAGTGCACAAACCGTAATTGTTATTGCTGTAGTATAAACCATAACTGAGTTTGTAGCAACTGTACAGTTTCTTGCTACTGTTGAAATAAGTACCAGTCTCCTACTTTACATTTAGTAAGGGCAAGGCATACTATTCAGTGGAAGAAAATCTTGCCAAAAGACTTGAACTATACAGCAAAATATCAGAGATGTATTACTGCACGTGCTACTGGGATAGTAAATATTAACTTACACCTGATACACAATTTAAAAGGTTTTAAAATGATTTTTCCATTGTTTTATTTCCATTTATTCCTGATTCGTACTTTTTTCTATTCCTTCATACTGTTACTAAAATTGTGGGGGTTCTCTCCCACAATAAATAGCTTAATTGTTAATAGTGATTTTTTTGATTCCTACAGCAACTCCTATCTGAAGATCTCTAAAGATTTTTAAGGGAAAATGAAAATTTGTAACCCAAACAGGAGTGTTTTAAATATTCAGAAAACAAACAACAGGAAAGATAAAACATGCCTTTTTTTTTTTTTTTTTTCCTTTGTGAGGCAGTTGAGTAACTAGGGAAAATGTGTGTACCAAGAAAAAACATTGAAACCAGTTCTGTTCTGTGAAGATATTGGTACTGTCAAAACTAAGCAACTCCCCTGCCCCTGATCGTTTCAGAAGTTGTCATTCAGAAAATGCCCTTATCATGGTCAAGGTAAATGTAATTGAGCAGTCTCATATGCAGTCAACTGTATACTTACAAGTCAGAGTGAATTCTTTTTTATAACAGTCATATTATCTCCCCAAAACAGTGGTATTTCATTTTTCTTTCCTCTCTCCTTTTTTTTTCTTTTTCTTTCTTCTTTTTATTTTTTACCTTTTCTCTCCTATTTTCCTTCTTTTATTTTCTTCTAATTTTTTTTTAATCACAGTGCATATTATGTAGTAAGTTAAAAACTGAGCAAAGTTTTAAACAGAAGATCAAAGACCAAGAACTAAGTTCTGGAGTCATTGGTCAAATGACTGCAGATATTGGACTATAAGATGGATGTATTCATCACAGCACAATAAGTAAAACCTGGAGTACTTGCTGTAGAAATCCTACTCAAAATCCAAATTAATTAGGTCAATTTCCATTTGCTGAGCCAAAACCAGGAGTATAGCAATTATTTTTTGATTGTGGAGATTGATTAGGATGATCACCCAAATATGAAAATTAAGGAAATTTTGATTAGCACAAGAGCTTAATTTTTCTAACTGTTCCATATCAAAGTACTTGTAAGAGATGTTGTCTGGGTGGTTTAAGAAATTGATGAGCTTTGCATCTGTAGTAAATGTTTTTAAACTTTAATGTAGGTGATAGGTGTTTTATGTATGCTTGTTGCAAACATGAACACTACTAATTAGAAGCTTTCGCAGAGCTGTTTGTATCCATAGCTCAAAAAAGGACAGCAGAGTAACTGCGCAAACCTATGATATACCAGTATTTCTTGCTAGATGCCCTAGCAGGTAGAAAGATTGATGACTTACTTATTAACACAGTATTAAGCAGTTTGACAATTTAACTGTTTGTACTTATTGACCGTAATCATATTTTTAATCAACCGGTATACTCACCTGTTCCACAGACTTGTTTGAGTTTCCAGACACATACCTTAGACTATAACAGTAAGCAGATGGGCAGTCTTGTCTTTGTGCGAGTCTGAACAAAGGCTGTGTGCCTAATTAATTTTTCATGAACTTTCTTTTTGTCCAGTTCTATTCAGGGCAGCAGCATTTGATTGTTGCAGTTCACATTCAGAAGTACAGATGACGATTGTAAATAATGTAATAGCACTTTGGGAGTCAGTGCCTGTCAGGTTAGGTGACTGTATTACTGCTAATCACACGAGGAAGTGCTGTTTACCTCTGCAAGTATTTCGATATCCACAACCTGTGCACACGCTTAGAAATGGAGGAACAAGTAGTAGGATTCAGGGTTATTGCCTGTTTTCGCTATGGACTTTGGTCAATATCATACTACAGTTAGAAGTGGCTATTTGAGGAATGAGTGAGGTGGGATTTTTTGTTTGTTTTGTTGTTGTTGGTTTTGGGGGTTTTTTTTGTTTGGGTTTTTTTTAAATAGAGAAGATGGTGACCTTTCTTTACAACTGTTATGAGGCAAAGGTATTTGTGAGTATTTCCAGTCTGTTGCCAGCTATTAGCTAGAATATCAAATGAGCTATTTAAGGAAATGTTCAAAGGACAGTGTTACAAGACCACAGCTCTCTGCCAAAGTTTATGCAGCTCTAAAGCAGGGCCAGTCTGCTTCTGTATCCAAATTGGACCACAAAGAAAAATGATTACAGGTTTTCCGCAACTGTGAAATTTTTTCTCTGGATATCTGTTCCCTTCCATTATCACTCATGTTCCATGAGTGATCCACAGCAGTGGATTCTTCCCTTGATCTAAGTACATATGTGTTTATTCAATGCATCGTCTTTCTTGGCTCTTTCAGTACAAGCCTATCACCTGGGTCCGGGAGAGGGGGAAGCCAGAAATGATCATTTGATGCCTGCCGAATAGGAGAGCATCGTGGTTCACAATATGACACAGTCTTCTCCTGAGAGCTGAGTTCTTATACTGCACTGACAGTGGAGGTGGTGGCCAGAGTTTACAGTAGGATGTATTACATATCAGATATTATTTCTCCTTGAAACAGTTAACACATCCACTCTTGTCAGTTCAATACAATTCTTTCCTCTGCAGCTCCTTGCACCCCATGGGATTCTTTGCCCAGCATGTGTTAATAAGATTTTTCATCTTTGCATGGTGTTGACCATCCCAAAGTCCTTCCGAAATGGCTGGAAACTGAAGGCACTCAACAACAGTTCAGTAGCTCACGTGGACAGACCCTTTTTTGATCTTAATGGAAGCTGAATTTGCTCTACAACTGGTCAACAGTTATGTAGTTAGGACTTCTCTCTTTCACCTTTCACTTTTTATGAAACCATCTGTCCCTGAAATGTGAGTGTCTATCTGAAAACTAACGTAGTGGTGCACACATTTGGGTTACGAGCTACGTAGTCTTTTAAGCACCCTGGTCCCTCCTTCTCTTCATGTAAGCAGCAGGGTGCACATGTGACCAAAGTTAAAGCTCTAACCTCCTTTTCCCTCATCTGGTGCATGCATAAGGATGTCAAATGACTGAGTTGTGAAAATCTTACAAGTGGGTGTGCTGGCATGTTCTTGTCTCCTGGCTGGAGGTCCTAACCCTTATTTGGGTCATGTGATGGATGAGATAAGAGGGATGATGGACATTAAAAAAAAATAAAGAGGAAATGTGGGATGCTCATGAGAGACTATGGGAGGTGGTTTTTGCCAGAAGATTTCATGTTTGAAGGGTCTTGAAGCATCTCTGAAAAGAGGATGGCAAGCTTGTGGTATATATCAGATGAATGAATTTTTCTGGTAGGCTAACCACAATCTGTATCTTGCAAATGCCTGTATTAATTCAGTCTCCATTTATGGCAAATGTTTGTTGCCCTTCAGAGGAATTTATAATTGCCACAGCTAGTTTATGCAGTTGACAAGTGGGTGTACATACCTTGCATTTCAAACATAATAACAGTCTTTCAGGATAACTATTTTGGGAGCAGGTGAATTTGCATACCAATAACAAGAAAGGAAATTGCATGCACCGTTGAGACACAGGAAAGGAGAAAGAAACAAAATTGATAAAGGGAGCAGAATAGTCTTGCTGTATGGTTTATTTCTGGCTGTAATGATATAGAAGGTTTGATAATGAGGCCAACACCCATGTCAGACAGACAGAGTTCGCTCAGTACCTTTATCCTCTTAGTACTCACGATGACGTGAAATGGACTTTTGTGTGCTTTTGAAAGGGACTCAGGCTATGCTGTTTTACTGTGCACCAGTACCAGTTACAAAAGAAAGATTATACCCCAAGTGTGTATTATTTTCTCTGCTATTATTTCCATACAGCTTTAGACAAGGTGGTAGTTTCTACAATCCTAAGAAGTAACAAGGACTCAAACACTATAGCTTTGTAAAATCTGAAGGCAAAGTTTTGGTGTTGGCCTTTACTGAAGTGGACAGTTTTAACTCACGCTGAAATAGATATCTTTACTTCCTTGTTCTTACCCTTTTGTCTGTGTAATGTTTGGTTTCAAATATATTGTAGAGAATGCCAACTTCTTGGAAGAGATTATATGTGTTAGAGGTGATCAGGTAGTTCACAGCATAACTGACTTTACTAGAGCAGTTTTCTTTTTAGATTCTCCTTGTATCATGCTCTTCTGACGTTTGGCTCTTTTCCCATGTGCTTTCAGTGTTTGGGACACGTTCATTTTGAGTATCTACTCAATGCCAAATTTTCTAAAATGTACTTCACCAATTACATTCACTCTTACTTGTTTTCAGTTTGCTCTCCTGTCTTCCAACTGTGTTCACAGTCATCCTTCTTTCTTAGTCCAAACAATTATCTTGTATGCAAGCCCTTGTAGGCTTTGTTTGTTAGGAGGAGGAATTGATAAAATTAATCAGATACAAAGTTTGGTGCAGTCCTGATTATTGGTCAAGTACGTGCACAAAATCTTGTATGTATGGCATTCAGAGGAACAAACAGGTGACAGTATTTATTCTCAAAAATACCCAGATGGTCTCTCTAATGTTAACTCCGCCCCAAAAAGCTGTCTTTGTACCTTTGGTAAAGAGCCTAGTTCCCTGGGTACCAGTTTATGACTCTGGCTCAGCCCTGGGGGCTACCACAGTGGCCAGCGGCTTCTACTGTGCCCAGCTGTTCCTCTGAATAAAGGGGCTTTTAAGTAGGAACATTAGCCTGAAAAAGTTGTGCTCAGCTGCCTCATCCATTTCGACACTTCGGTGATCATCGGTAAGAGACCTGCTTCATTCTAGCCATTAATGCTTTTCCAGTATACTACCACCACATTCAAATAAGGCTCTTGCTAGACAGCTGTTAATGAACTATGAATTCAGTGTAGGTATGGTCAGCTGATGAAAGTTACAGATTTCTCTCCCCATCTGGTTTCTCTCTTTGTTGAAGTGGCATATATTTATAATAGGTTCTCTTAGGGATTCAGTCTAGTATATTTACTGGCAAATGTGCTGTTTATACTTCAGAAGTAGTTAAAAACTGGCAAGCAGAATTCACCTGGATCCATTTCAAGAAAGAATACCTTTTGTCTGTAGCCTGGCAAGTAAAGTTTTATTACACAACTGAAGATGTTCTAAAACTTCCTATAAATGATACACTATTAAATGTGGGTAGTTTAGAGAAGAAAGATGATTAGTCAGTAAGCTTCTGTTTGAGGAGTTTGAGATAAAAGAAAAAAAATCCCTTTTTCTAAAAAGATAACAGAAAAGAGTATAAAATTGTAGGCATGTAAGTACAACGTGTGTATATATGTGTCTGCATGTAGTAAAGTATTTCTCCATTTGACAGAATGAAAATAAATATTGTGGTATCTTTCATCTGTAATCAGACAATCTGATTAGAATAGCACAATCAAAAGGTGGTAAAGGTCTATCAAAACATCTAGACTACTGCTTGTCAGGGAGTTTCCTCTTTGGTATACACACCTATCTTTTCTTTTGTTTAATTTTCATGGTGTCAGGCCAGCAAGTCAAGTTAATTTCTTCTTCAGGTTTCAGTGTCTGTAATCCTACTGAGTACCCAGCCTAAATTTTCTGTTTCTGTATTTCCTGTTGCTACCACTGTGTTTTTTGTCCTCTTTTCTGTTAAGCGTTGGCTGATGTCATGAGATCAGAAGCTCTACGATTGTTTGAGAGTGAAAAGTTAATCAGTCTTACAGTTGCAGAGGAAAGCTTGTCATTGTGATCAACATGTAATTATTGCTAGCCTGCCACTGTCTAAGTAAATGCAAGCTGCCCCTTTCATCTGAAGTCTGACTGCTAATTCCAGATCACACCTCCACTGTTTTGTTATGGGCTGATCTGTAGTGCTGTAGGCAGATGTTAATAAAGTCAAGACTAGTATCAGTGGGAATCTGCTGTACAAAATACTCTGCAATTTCATAAAAAGCAGAGTATTTCCTGGATATAACAGAGTCACAGCAAGTTTTCCATCATGCCAGCAGGTGGGACTGTTACTGGCCTTTTGTAAGCCTGGGCCATTACATAAAAGTTATGAGCTGTTATGCAACATCTGTATAATGCAAGAACCTCCAAACTGACTGAGACCAAGTGTTCCTCTAGCGCAGGATCCTTCCCTTGACAGTGGCCAAAAAAGAAGTGTTTGAAAAAAGTGTAAGGAAAGGGCCAATCAAAACAGATACTTTGAGAAGAGTCTTTCAGCCACCAACGAGCCAGGGCAGCTCAGGGATTCCTCCTCCAGGGCGATTTAGGAACTTTCAGTTTTCTGGGAATGTTGACTGCAGTAAGAACTTGGGACTGTTCAAACATCCTGCTTTCAGTATCTCAGTGAAAATATCAATTAATGTTTTAAATTATAGAAAATGACAGAAACCAGGAAAATATTAATGATTTCTCCTTAACTTTGCATGGTAGCACCCAAGGCTTCAGCACTTTGGGGCTAGATAAAAGTCATTCTGACAAGGGAATAAATGAAGATTTAACATACAAGTGAAAGGGAATAAAGTAGCAACTGACTATTTTGTTGATTGTGTCTTTGCTTTTGTTTTATTTTTTTTACTAGGAAACAAGGAATAAGGCCTGGAAAGCTAATTAGGAGAAAGAAAACATACTTAGAGAAAGAAATACAGACAAAAAGGGTTAAGTCATATCTGATTATTTTCTTGGAGATGGTTAGGTTGGGGGAGTATATTTCACATTACAGAAAATTGAGTCATAGATCCAATCCAGTGCAGGATTAGTTTTAACAAAGCCTGTTATCTTTAATGGGACTGTTTATGCCTACAGAACCGAGTTTACAAAAAATCTTTGCTGATTTGAATGCTTTCAATAGGCATTTGAAGATACAAAAGAAGCAAATTCTGCAGATTTATTTAAAAAAATGTTTACTAATGTTACCATGGATAGCTATGAATTAGTGAGGCAATTGTAAAGATTGTAAGAAAATATTCCTAGGGTAGATAAAGTATAATAGATTCCAGTTCTCTAGGAGAATTTAATGAAATTTGTCATGAGAATCCATTGTTAAAATTAATGGCTTATGTTGCTTACAATGATATCTTATCTAGCAGTCAGATTTGGTTTTGACTCAGAACAGATTCCAGCTAATATTAACATAATTTCCTAAATTACGTTTTCGTGAAGTATACCATAGCTTCAAGATTAGAACTATTTTTTTTTTTTCTAAATTGTGGTGAAATTTTTATTAAGTTGCTAGCTTATCCTTGTCTCAAAATAAAAGAAAAAAAGAAAACAGAAGTATTTTCACCCTTTTCAATCATGTCTCCTAAAGGTAACTTACAAATAATTATTTAAAAAAAAAAAAATTCACTCATAAGATGTTATACTTTTCTCCTTCGGAATAATTGTACAAAAAGGAAGCACAATTTTTCCAGATATTTATTTCTGCAATATTACTAATTTTTCTGTCAAAGTTGTTTTTTTTGTTTTTTGGTTTTTTTGGTTGTTTTTTTCCCCTTCTTTTTCTTCTTCTTCTAACATAAATCGAAGCTTACAGAAACAATATTTGTTTGCCAGGTGCAATATCCTTCCAATACATGGAAGGAAAATCCTGAGTTAGGAAGCTT
Organism: Ciconia boyciana; assembly: GCF_034638445.1. Classification (NCBI taxonomy): domain Eukaryota; kingdom Metazoa; phylum Chordata; class Aves; order Ciconiiformes; family Ciconiidae; genus Ciconia; species Ciconia boyciana. The sequence goes on along the minus strand of NC_132935.1, from coordinate 104,735,266 downwards.
GAGCATAACTTCATGAGTTGCTTAAAGGAAAGAATTTTTTGGCATAAAACCATCCTCCCACACCAGTTATATATTTGCAAATGGAGCTGGATGCCTGGCTACTAGGTCCATGTTTGGACACAGTGTAGTTTCTAAGGTCGTAATTTTACCCTTATAGCTGCTTTTTCAAAAATGCCAGAACAATATTGACAAGCAGTGCAGAGCCACTGGCAATTTAGAAATCCTCTGTCACATTTCTTTTCTATTGCTAATATTAGTTTTAGTTGAATATATTAATTGAAATGTCTGCTCCTGAGAAAAAGAGAGCCCTGTTTTTCTGATCTGCCTTTTCATTTATACGATCCACAAAGAGTAATTTTTATTGAATCAACCCTTAAATCACAATCTTTAATTAAATTGAATCTTGTTTTTAAAAATCCAATTATTTATGAAGATGTTACTGTAGCTGCTGTGAAAATAAATTTTATTTTGTATTATTTTCATTTTCAGTCAAAAATTGGTAGAGGTTGTGGCTTGTGATATCATAAGAAACTATATAGCTCTGCCTTTGATATCAGTGTTACACAAATGACTTCTCCCCTTGCAAAACTGTGTAATGCAACAATTCAAAACAGGAAGAAAAAAGCTGTGATTCCTTCTTTCCTCGAGGCTTCCCATCATTTACATTCACCAGCGAAAGGTTGGCACGTACCTCAAGGACTAATGATAATGAAAAATGTTGTATTAAAGGAGAGAAATCTTTCATAACTTGCATACTAACACACAGAACTCATTACAGCTTGTCTTACTACAGCATGCTCTTTTATGTCTGCCATAATGCACTTCATTTTCAAGAGACTATGACGTGCACTGATTCTGTAAGCATTTTTTGTCTTCCTTATTTTCAAAAGCTGCCTTTGGTTGTCATAAACTACTCGCTTATGGGATACAAATTAGGCACTAGGGTTTTCTGCAGTTTCTGACTAATATCAAGATCTGAAAAATTATATTTAAAATGTATCTGGGACAAGTAATTGCTTTCCATTTTCCTAGAGCAGAGTACTTGTGACGTTGTAGCTCAGGAGCTGCCAGCAACCTCAGCATTTTTATTAAAATAGTGAGCTGTTTGTGGCAGAGGCTGTCTTTTTTGCTCTGATTCAATTTTTTTGTAACACGTGCAGGGAAACTGTGTTCATGGTTTGACGTTCTAGGCATTATCATGTTATCAGTAGTCAATAATAAACACAAATTTTTGAAGGGTTTGTAGATAAATTGTAATACTTCAAGTTGAAATTTGCAATTTCTTGGAAATGAAACATTGCTTTGTTTTTGCTATGTACTGTTTATATAGGTGTGGCCACAGCTCTGGGGTACACCTCCAACATTTGCCATGACACCTTAATTTGCCATTCAGTAAGCTGTTCAGTCCTTCTGTAGTTTTCTCCTGAAAAAAAACCCAGTATTAATATTCCTAGCTGCATTTGCTGCAAGTAGCACAACGGATAACTCTTTGCTCTCAGTCTGCCTTCTATTTCACAAGCAACTCCCACTAAACTCTTGACTCAATAAAATACATAAACATTTGACTTTAAACCAATCTAAAAGATAGAAGAATAATGGAAAGGCTGGAAATGAGCATATGAACGTCTGCAACATATCTCTAAAAAACTATTTCTGCAATTGATTTTAAGTGACCTGTGTCAATATCTTGATGAAACTGGAAAAATGTCATTCAGACAGACAAAAAATAATTGAATAGTAGTTGCAGTTTTCCAAAGAGCTCTGCTCCAGTAACTATGAAAGCAAATTGCTCTGATTAAGTCATAATAAAAGTACGCTTAAGATATAAAAGCATCCCAATCCAGTTGTCCTAAAGGATTTGTCTGTTAGACATACACTTTGTATTTGAAGATGTATTTTTACATTTTGCATTGAGTATGGCTAACTTGATTCTTTATAGTTCTATAAACTCTGTGTTCTGTACCTCTTTCAAAGATAACAAAGTCTTCTCAAAAGAAACTCAGCTACTTCACATTATGCTTTAATATAATGTTATGAGATTGACCTAGACTGCTGTTCTGAATAGAAAAGTGACTATAAAAATAATATGATGAGTTTTCTGAAAAGCAAAAAGAAGATTCAGGTTCAAGTTAAATAAAGGCTTAAACTATCCAAAAGCTATCTTTAGAACACTGAAAACCCAGGTTCATTTAGTGGCATCTCAAACTCGCTAAGTAAGGTAAACAGGATTTTATTTTATTACTATAATTGAACAAGAAGAAATCTAACAAACTAACAGTACATTTCAATACACTGAATCAAAGGATACGTATCACCTGCCCCTCCTTTAGATGGCATATCCCTGAACACTAAGACCAATTTGCAAAAACAATTGAACAAGTCAACATAAGCTGAATGAACAGTGCAATAGCCATAAGTATGTTACTTCAGTTCGCCATTTAAAAAGAAAAGAAGAAAACCTCCTACGACTCAGTGACATCTGTAAGAACCTGCTTGCCTTTAAGCCAGCCTGAAAGAGAAAAGATGTAAATACTGAGAAATTATACATTCCTCTACTAAGTGGTTCTTTTTGATAAAAAGAAAGGCAAAGGAAAGAGTATGATGAAAGGAATAGGATGGCAGAAAAAAGAAAGGTCAGGTAGGGTGAAATACCTTGGAGAAGAATTTGGAAAGAAGTGGAAGAAAACCTCTAACAGTCCACAGTTAAACACTGATGTTGACTTCAGTGTTCATGGTGGTACCACAGGTCCGCATGTATGGGTTACCAAACAGTTAAAAATATTAGGCGCTGGTACTATTGCGCTATTTGTGACAGTACTTTTGTGTTACTCAGCCTTGCCTCATTTTTAGACCATGCAACACATTGTTAAGCTCTAGGAAATCAATTATGAAACTGAAACCTTCCTCTTTTCTGTGCCTTACACCAAACTATGCCAGATGGGGCTAAACAAAAACTTGAGATCAAGAAGAAGTAGGACAAATAGTTATGGCAGCAGAGATGGCTGAATTTATCCAATGCAGTCTCTCAACGTCAGGTGGGGATTGCTGGGTCTGGTATGGTTGCCTTCTCCAGTCTGGCTGCACATGGTTTGAACTGGCTTGCAAAAATATCACTGTCCTTTGCATGCCTGCATTTAAAGTAAACTACAACTATGTTTGTTTGGCTTAAAATGCTCTGATGCATACTCTGGCAGCTCAGAAGCTGAACAATTAGCAAAAAAGCCATCTTTGTAGCATGCCTGGGAGGGAAAACTGCAAGTGATAAATTGGTCAGCTACCCCAAGCCTTACCTTGCCTTTGTGAAGGCAGGTTAAATTGCACATAGTCAGTTACTGATGCTCAGCTGACCTTTGGGTAACCCAAAGCTACAGTAATTTAGCGTATGTAAACTTAGCTTTCATTTAAAAAATGCCAAATTAAGCCAGTGACAGAACTTTGGATCCTGCCATTCCCAAATATCTCCCTGTTAATTATATACCTTATATGCTTCAGTGAATATGAATGCACTGAGCGTGTTTTTAAATTCTGAAAGTTTCCATTAAAATTTGAGCTCAAACAGCCCACCAAGATAGAGATTTAATCCTTCAAACTCTGATGGTATTTGCAGTTCTAGGTCCTTGACGGACTTCTTTTTTACTTTATGGAAATTTAATGCAAAGCTTATTTCAATTCAAGTGCTACATGCCAGTGACACATCAAAAATAGTTATGATTTTTCTTTTCATTAAGAAATAGAAAAATCAGAATGTGAATTTAAATGAAAAAGTTAAATACACTGAACTGTCGTGGTTTAACCCCAGCCGACAACTAAGCACCACCCAGCTGCTTGCTCACTCCCCCCCTGGTGGGATGGAGGAGAGAATCAGAAGAGTAAAAGTGAGAAAACTCGTGGGCTGAGATAAAGACAGTTTAATAGGTAAAGCAAAAGCCACGCATGCAAGCAAAGCAAAACAAGGAATTCATTCACTACTTACCATCAGCAGGCAGGCGTTCAGCCAACTCCAGGAAAGCAGGGCTCCATCACACGTAGTGGTTACTTGGGAAGACAAATGCCATCACTCTGAACGTCCCCCCTTCCTTCTTCTTCCCCCAGCTTTATATGCTGAGCATGACGCCATATGGTATGGGATATCCGTTTGGTCAGTTGGGGTCAGCTGTCCTGGCTGTGTCCCCTCCCAGCTTCTTGTGCACCCCCAGCCTACTCACTGGTGGAGTGGGGTGAGAAGCAGAAGAGGCCTTGACTCTGTGTAAGCACTGTTCAGCAGGAACGAAAACATCCCTGTGTTGTCAACACTGGTTCCAGCACAAATCCAAAACATAGCCCCATACTAGCTACTATGGAAAAAATTAACTCTATCCCAGTCAAAACCAGCACATAAACCAATTCTAAGTATTTCTTAATGGGAAATTAGAGCATGAGATTATTTCTTAATGTAAATGTAAATTTCAGCTTTATGTTTATGAAAAATAGTGTTTTAACTGTGTAAAAGCTTGTCTGAGCTTAGTGTGAATCCAGTAAGGATATTTTAAACTAATAGGAAGCTCTGGTGAAATACCTTTTCACTCTAAAAAAATCATAGTAGAAGAACCACTCTGAAATGTACTAGACTATGTTTTACTATTTCCTCCACTCTTTATTACAAACAAGTGTTTACATCCAAACCAACCTAGATACGTGAAAGTACTATTGTTAAAAAGCAAAGAGAACAGTCAAGATACACTCAATCCCTTGAAAAAAATAACCACACAAATTTCTTAAGTTTCCTTTTATTAATGTGTAAGGTACCTGAATCAAGCTAAGATACAGAAATGTTCCATCATTTTATATGCCATAAATGCAAATGAAGATATTTTCTCCAAACAGCTTTGCTGATTGGAAGAACACTCAAAAAAAGAAGCACTGTGGAAGACAAAGTAGTTTGAATTCAGTAGTATAAAGCTGAATTATTTGGGATTATCAGAAACAACAGCAGGAGGACTGAAAACAAAATGGAAAGATGGTCTAAAGTACATGCTGCAGTAAGGCAAGGCGGAACTTGTTTCTTCAGAATACTCATAGTTTCTTAACTGGAAATACTGAGTCACTCAGAAGCTCAAAAAAAACCCCCAACCAAAAAAATAGTAATCTAAAAATACTAGTGTCAAACATAGCATTTTTGTTACCTTTTTTCTATTCTGGTTTATAGAATAACTGTAGAATTATATTTTCAATTTTTTTCCTCTCCCTGAACTTAAGGGTTAGAAGCTTGGCTTTATTTTTTAATGAAAGTTGTATTTTCATGTAATACCAGGACTAGTATGTAAGAAAAATAAGAAGCATGCAGGTAGAGATAGGGACCAGGGAGAAGCAATAGCTAATTGCATCAATTAATGTTGCAAACTTGCAAAAGAATGGACATAACTGTGGTCCCACTGGCCTTTTTCCAGTTATTCCCTCTTTTTGAATTAATCTTCAAGCATTTAAAGACACTTTAAAATTGCAAACTCGGTAGAGCCTGATAGGCACCTAATCTGAAACAAAAAAGAAAAATCTAGGTTATGTGTTGGTAACCCATCATAAAGTGTCTCTTTTGCCAGAAAAGAAAAAATATAATCTGGTTCAAATTTACACAAAATCTGGCATAGAAGCATTGCATCAGGAAATAATGATTCACAGATTTGCACAGATCATAGAATCACAGAATATCTCAAGCTGGAAGGGACCCATAAGGATCATTGAGTCCAACTCCCTGCTCCTCGCAGGACTACCTAAAACTAAACCATATGACTAAGAGCATTGTCCAGATGCTTCTTGAACTCTGACAGGCTTGGTGCCGTGACCACTTCCCTGGGGAGCCTGTTCCAGTGACTGACCACCCTTTCAGTGAAGAACCTTTTCCTAACGTCTGATCTGAACTTCCCCTGACGCAGCTTCATTCCATTTCGTCGTGGTTTAGCCCCAGCCAGCAACTAAGCACCACACAGTTGCTTGCTCACTCCCCCCCAGTGGGATGGGGGAGAGAATCGGAAGAGCAAAAGTGAGAAAACTCATGGGTTGAGATTAAGAGCAAAAGCCGCGCACGCAAGCAAAGCAAAGCAAGGAATTAATTCACTATTTCCCATCAGCCAGCAGGTGTTCAGCCATCCCCGGGAAAGCAGGGCTCCATCACACATAATGGTTACTTGGGAAGACAAACGCCGTCACTTCGAACGTCCCCCCCTTCCTTCTTCCCCAGCTTTATATACTGAGCATGACATCATGTGGTATGGAATAGCCCTTTGGTCAGTTTGGATCAACTGTCCTGGCTGTGTCCCCTCCCAGCTTCTTCTGCACCTGGCAGAGCATGGGAAGCTGAAAAGTCCTTGACTAGTGCAGCAACAACTAAAACGTCTCTGTATTATCAACACTGTTTTCAGCACAAATCCAAAACATAGCCCCATACCAGCCACTATAAAGAAAATTAACTCTATCTCAGCTGAAACCAGGACACATTTCCTTGTGTCCTATTGCTGGTGACCAGAGAGAGGAGATCAGCACCTCCCCCTCTGCTGCCCCCTTGAGGAAGGTGTAGACTGCAATGAGGTCACCCCTCAGCCTTCTCTTCTCCAAGCTGAAGAAACCAAGTCACCTCAGCTGCTCCTCATAAGTCTTGGCCTTGAGACCTTTCACCATCTTGCTTGCCCTCTTCCAGACATGCTCTAATAGTTTTATGTCCTCCTTATATTGAGGTGCCCAAAACTGCAGACAGTACTCGAGGTGGGGCTGCACCAGTGCAGTGTAGAGTGGGACAATCACCTCCCTCGACCAACTAGCTATGCTGTGCTTGATGCACCTCAGGACACAGTTGGCCCTTTAGGCTGCCATGGCACACTGTTGACTCATATCCAACTTGCCATCAACCCAAACCCCCAGATCTCTTTCCACGGGGCTGCTCTCCAGCCTCTCATCCCCCAGTTTGTACATATAACCAGGATTACCCTGTCCCAGGTGCAGAATCCGGCACTTGCTCTTGTTAAATTTCATACGGTTGGTGATTGCCCAGCTCTATAGTCTATCCAGATCTCTCTGTAAGGCCTGTCTGCTCTCGAGGGAGTCCACAGCTCCTCCTAGTTTAGTATCATCGGCAAACTTACTTAATGTACATTCAATTCTTGCGTCCAGATCATTTATAAAAACATTAAAGAACACTGGTCCTAAAATGAAGCCCTAGAGAACCCCACGGGTGACTGGCTACCAGCCTGATGTAACCCCATTTACTGTAACTCTTTGAGCCCAACCCATCAGCCAATTGCTCACCCAATGTATTATGGACTTGTCTAGCTGTGTGCTGGACATTTTTGTCCAGAAGGATACTGTGAGAGACAGCATCAAAAGCTTTGCTAAAATCCAAAACCACCACATCAACTGGCTTCCCTTGGTCAACTGGATGGGTGACCTTGTCATGAAAGGAAATTAAGTTGGTTAAGCAGGATTTTCCTCTCGTGAACCTGTGCTGGCTATGACCAAGGACTGTGTTGTCTCTCAAGTGTTTTTCAATAACTCCCAGAATAACCTTCTCCATAATTTTACCTTGCACTGAAGTGAGACTGACAGGCCTGTAATTACCAGGGTCTGCCTTCTTACCCTTCTTGAAAATTGGGACAATATTTGCCAGCTTCCAGTTGACTGGGACCTCTCCAGACTCCCAAGACCATTGAAAAATAATGGAGAGAGGTCCTGCAATAACATCAGCCAGCTCTTTCAGTACCCTGGGATGATGAGATGAGAATAAGCACACAGGATTAATTTCGAAGAGGGTAGTATCTATCTAAATCTTAGAGCATTCCTCCAAGTAAACGATCTGGAGTACCTTTGCCATGAGAAATAATCCTGTAGTTGGCCTCATGTAACAAAAAATCATCTGTTAAATAGTGAAAAAGCTTTAGATGTTACCATTGATATACCATCCTGAAAGGCAGCAGCAATTAGCTGGCTTAATGACAAGGGGAAGTGTCAGATAAATACAGAAACAGAAAAATAAGCTGCATTGTTAATCTTGCAACCTCTCTATGAATAGAGAAATGGCCTCTCTTTGATAGGAACAAAAAAAAAAGAACTCAGTGTTATGGACACCAAACCATACTGCAAGTTTAACCAAATACTGCATTTGTGAGTATATGGTTATATTTTCTCTGTAGAGCAGACAGGGTTTTTTTGTCACTGGATAAATTTCTCTGTCAGGAAAAAGTATTTGTTAAGATGACATCAGTGGTGGCACAGAGTGCTAACAAAGGTATAGTGACCAACAATGAAATAAGCCATGCTTGTTTTAAGACAGAAGGAAATATTTTAATCAAATTCTGGAAAGCAATTAGTGGTTGAATTACTTCAACTCTGTGAGCAATAAACATTTCAGTGTTTTGGTTTGTACATTTTTAAGGAAACAATAACAGTTTGAGGGGGGAAGGCACATGTTTTGGAGTGCTTGAATCAGTTTGGGGAGTGGGGTTTTTTCATCTTAAACCAGTACATGTTTATTTTTTCTTAAGCCAATACAAGCCCTAATAAGGACCAATTCTACTCACTTAAAAAAAAAAAAAAAAAAAAACAACCCAAAACAAAAAAAGAAGCTTTATAGTGGCATTGTTCAGACATGGATTTAGTGAAGGAGACTCTCAGGATTGTAGTCTTCCTGTTAGGGTCACCTGGTGCAGTATGCATGTTCTTCTGATACATCAGTTGTTAACAAAAAGCATGGTCATTCATATTCATACTGGGACTGCATCTTCCCGTTTGCATTCTTCTCTTTCCCATTGGAAAACAGCTATGATAATATGTGTGTATATCAATGTAATTATCCCTAATCTAAAGACTTATATCACTTGAATTATTTAAGAAGGGCTTTAAGGGATGCACTTACAGAAAGAAAATCGGATAACTTTGAGGGCAGTTCTGTTTCTCAGGCTGTTTCGTGTCTCAGAAGTGCTGATACAGATCAGTGGAACTACTCAGTGTGTAAAATAAAGCATGCATATAAGAATGTGGTCAGAAGTTAATTTCAGCAGCAGATAAAACAAATACATTTGACTTTGTATTGAAGGGGACCAGGAGCACATACACTGGCATTTACCATTTATCAGAGGGATAGTAATGATCAGCTAAGATATAACCTCTTTTGCTGACTGTGCCTAAGGTTCAGATACAGAAAGACTAGTTCTTATTTGGCTCCTAACTTTTCATGTCACTGGGATGGAAATCTAGCTGGGAACTAGGAAGTTAAATATCTCACTGAATTTAGGTTTTCATTTTCTCAGAATCAGAGAGTGATGCAGGAATTAAGGACTAGTCATTTCGGTTTTGTTACTCAGGAGCCACAAATCTGATTTAAATGTGTGCCTGAGTGAATTAAGAGCCTGAGTACCAGTGTTAATTGCATTGCAAGTTATACTCCCCTTTGTTTACTGTTTGGTTTATCTTAAGTTTCTTCTGCTATGTTGCATAGGTTAAGTTGCATACAAGTAAAGGATAATTACTGTACCATTTGTTCTGTAGATAATGTCAGAATCAGGGATACACTGGGATAACTGCTTTTGAAAACAGGAAAAACATTAGCAACAGTGACATTTGCTTTCTGTGTTTACATATATGTAATGAAAATAAAGATATTCTGATTTCACACTATAGCTGGTATGGGCTGTCTAATAATGAGCATCAGCAGACAGAGTAAATCACAATGTCAGTGTTACATTAAATAAACATGCCTACTCTGACACTGTTGCCCTCAACATACTGCTCTTGGCAGCCTAAGTCTGACATTAGAAATACAGATGATTGAAAGAGCATATTCTAATTATTACTGTCTTTCTCTCTCACACACACACACACAAAGCAGTAAACTACTGTTAAATACTTCGATTGTGCTCTAGTTAGAGCATAGTTTCAGACTTAGTGGAAGCAAGGAGCCCCTGCCTCACTGAGGCTAGATATCACTAGTCAGCTCATGTGTAGTACCCTGCTTCTGGGAAATGTAGGAGATCCAGAGCCAATCCCTTTGGAGGGGCTCAGTAAATTCCTGCTGAATCCTTGTGGGCAGCATGACAATATATGAGAGTCCTGAAATGGTCATAGTAGTGAATTTGGAAACCAAAAAATTGGCAGTCCTGGCTTTGCCTCACTTGCTGATTGTGTTTGGGCAAGTTCTGTCACCAAAGGATCCGAGTTGCTTTAAAAGTCCATTAGCAATGCAATCTGTGGTTGCCATATGTACTGCATTGTTCTTCTATCTTACCCTCATTCCTTGAGAAGTGTGAGTTTAGTATTTTGAAAGATATTTTGATTAGGGCCTTTTTTTTCCCCCAGTGGGAAGACTGTTAAAGTGTGTTCAAGGCTAATGAAAAAGGTTCCTTACAGTTATGGAAGACAGTGGAGTTTATGATGGCCCTTATTTCTTAGGAGAAACGATTTCATTGTCTTGAACAGTCTCCCCAGTAAGTGTTGTCTTGTACAGGTGAGCTTTATCTTTATGGTGGAAGGTTCTGCTGCAGTGGAGGGGAAAGTTTATGACTACAATCTTTATCTTGGAACTTCGGGTCATCTATTAGCTACGCTGAGCTTATGCCACAGAGCACTTTAAGTATAAAGAATACAGGTTGACACCAGCTCATTTAGTCTATTTGATCACATTTTTCCTATGTAGAAAATAGGGGGAACAATTTTTACCCAGGCTTTTGAGTTTCATTTGACATCCTCAGACAGAAATTAGTATATAAATGCAGCAGTATTGTATGTTAAGTTATATTTGGCAGGGTTTAAAACCAGCAACTTGCACAGTATGAAATCTTAATGTTTGTAATATACTTGGGACCTATGTATAGTCAAGGATGTGCATGCAGATGGAGTGCATCATATATCTGCTGTAACACATATACACATATAAAGATATTACTATTAGAGTGTATTAAAATTACTGCCTTTTCTAGCAAACACCAGTTGCTATTATGCTTTGCCAAAACTGCAGATGAGAGAAGTATTTTACAGGTTTTTCATGCCTGGATTGACTGTTGAAGAAGTATATAGGGGACTTTTGTTCCAGAAGAAGTATTCAGGATGAATCAATAAATCCTAATTCATCTATGCTGCTTTCTGCAGTCTCCATTTCCTTCTTAGGCTCTCATTGGTTGTTACAAGGTTGTTAGACTTCTACATTCCAGGCAAGTAAATTAGCATGGGCAGATCTTTTTCTCTATAGAAGGCTGGGAGTCATGTTTAGGAACTCTAAAAAGACAACATCCTCATACTGATGCTGTGATTTTTATTGGCTCTTAATAGACTAATTTCCTTGACAATATTAATTATTGCTTATTAGATAAAGAATAAAAATTGCATTCCAGTAGAATTATTGCAAAGCTCCTCTGATAAATAATTAAAAAATATATACATTACCATCCTGCAGAAGGAAGAAGAAATCAGTCCTTCCTTTTCTTACTGCATTTGAGACTGAGATTGTGATTCTGTGATGAAGTCAATGCAGTTTTAGATTCCTGCTCCAGATCACTAAAGCTGAAGTCATGGGATACTAAAGGCTGATCCAGTGTAAACTAATTATAGGTTCAACAGTGCAAAAAAACCTAACCAAACAAAACCAGTGATGATGGATTTACTTAGACACTTTATGCAGAATTAGGTATTGTCCAGCAGCTTTGTTCTAACTTGATGCTGAAAGATATGTCACCTATTCTCTCACAGCTGGCATGAAGCCAGCATAAAACATAATGCTGGAATCAGTTCTTTGTCATGTACAGCGGTTAATTTGACAGAAATGTGATTGCCTCCACATGTCTGAACTAGACTGAATGTGCATTTTTAAGTTGTCAGTGGCACATAGATGAGATGTTAGTGAGTGTGGGGCCATAACCTGGAAGGGACTGTCCTTTGGCAAGAACAAAAATATGGCCTAGCTGCAGGTAAAACTTCCATGATCTCAGTAGAATTATATGACTGTTTTTCAAAGCCACTCTCAAAGAGTGCTGTAAAAATGTAGTGCTATTTTTTAACCACTCTATCCATACTCCAACCTAACATTTATTTGAGAATCCTAACCTTGAAGTTTAAAGAAGAGGGGAAAAAAACCACTATGTTTACAGCCATTTCCTTCCCATCCCCTAAGAAAAGTAAGCTTACTGTGACAGAGAGCAGAGGGCAAGGTCTGCAATATTACCTGTGCGCACACCTATCAATTTCAGAATCTGAATTGCCATTCTCTTGCAAAGGCAATAAACATGGTAATATGTCTTGGATGAAAAGCACGAAATATAATAGGTTTGCTAGGTAACTGACAAAAAAATCTGCCTAGCAAACAAGCAATAGGGTAATCTCATTACAAGACAACATTCAGGAAATTAAAACTAAAAATACAAGGTGAATACATTTAAGCTAAAGACTTAAACCCCCAAACATATTTGTATCAAGAGTAAAATGACAAATGACTGTTACAGCGCAATCCTCCTCTTTCAAAGAAGTGGTGGTTTCTGGTGTTCTGTTGATTCATTTTCAGTCTCTTGATTAGATAAATCTTTGGCATATCTCACACATTCTTTAGTAATGGGAAATGTATTCTGGCAATGAAAATGTAGAGAGGAAGAGAAAAGAATCTGGATAAAAGACTGTGTCTTCTAATGTCGCTCAACTGCCAAACTATAAGGGCTTATATAGAAGATCTTTGTGTTTTGTAAAGCATATTGTCTTTGTTCTTTAGTGAACCCTAGAAACACTAAAATAAATAAAATGTTTCTGACAAGAATACCAGCCACACCATATTTGTCTAAAGACGTATAAAAAACTACTGTCTTTAAAGATTTTTTTCATTTTTCTTTTTTATACTCCTGCATTGTAAATGGAAATTTATAGTTTGACTAACAAATCTCTCTCTTCTTGGGCTCATGCTAGTTGTACTCAAAAGAAATAAGAAATATTAAAGGATTTAGAAGTAATTGCTTCTAATTATCTCAGTTTTTCCTCTCTGAATTCTTCTGTCTTAAAGAATTTAATGGTGTGGAAATGATCGACAGTTTAATGAAACTTCGATGGACCTATTGCTTTATGGTTATTATGGATTTAAAATATTTCCACCAAGAGTGGTATCATTGTGCTGGATTTCATCAGTGAGAAGGTTTGCCTGCTTGGACTGTTTACCATGAGTCTGGCTGTATCAGCAATGACTGGATGTGACCCCATGGTTAAATGCTAGCATGCAGCCAGGTTGTGTTTGTTTTCACTGTTCCATGAGTCAATTAATCTCTCAGCCACGCTGACCATTTCTCACTGTGCTTCCGCCTGGAACTGCACAGTTCTTGGAGCAATAGTTTGTCAGTAGTACCTTATGTCTCAGCTCCTTTCAGCTGTGCAGCAAAGTACTCAACACATGGAAATTAGGCTCCTTTGACCCCATCCTGTCCAAGTGCAGTGCTGGTGCTGCATTTCTCCAGCCCTCGAAGTTCCCTCTCAGTTTCTAAGGGGGGGGACATCTCTAACCACAGCAACTATAAGTCTTACTCCAAACTTTGAAAACAGGTTTGTTGTTTTGGGGTTTTTTGGTTTTTGGTTGGTTGGTTGGTTGGTTTTTTAGCAGCTCTGGAATGAGCCCTGCTCCAATCTCCAGGAAAGTACCTTTTCTCAGTTGTAATTCTGCAGTCACCATGGATGGTTTTAGGAGGACAGTGTGTTTCTTTCCAGCTAGCCATAGTTTGTTTCTTAAGCTCAGGAGTGGTGCTGCATAGCATGAAACTTTTCCAAGAGAAGGATTCTTCTTTTCAGTTGCTGGCAATGACAGGCTAGTTTTGGCTGAAGCTAGTACTTCAAAAAACTTCTGCCAAAACTGCAAAATCTGCCTGGTAGAAACATGTCAGATATATATGGCTAAGGGACCATGCACAATTTACAGAAGTGTAATATGGGACACAGCAATGGCTGGCTAGCTTCTGCCTGATATCTCACTATGTACCATGACCACAAAGCTATTAGGTATAATGTGCAGAATGAACATACTTACCTTGGGCAAATACCTGCTCTCCATGCTGTGAGCAGTGACTCATCATGAGCTCAAAACTGGCTGTATGAATATAGCTTCAACATGCTGATTAATTTAGAGTAACTATACCCACAAATATCACTTCAAAATTAATCTTTTGTTTGCATGTCACTTCACTGGATCTTTTAATTGTCCAAGACTTCGTTACAGGAAAGCAGATCATCACTCAAGTTAGCCCATACAAGTTGTTAAAGACACACTTAAAACTCTTCAGGCAGCCTGGGAAACAAATATTGGGGGATTGTCACTTCAAACACTAACGATTGGAAGTTCAAAGGAATAGATGACCTTAGGATTCAGCCACTTATCCCAAATATTTCCTAATGCAAACTAAATTAAGCTGAAAGCAAATAGAAGTACATAGTTACAAAATCCAGAAGAGTCCACAAGAATGCAAGGAACGAGTGAACAGGGTGGGGGAAAAAAAAAAGAAAAGAAAATCCCTGCTTATGCTTATCTAGCATATAGGTTATCTCTAAATTTTTCTGTTCTGATGATTCTGCTAACAAGCTTCTATATGATTAGGCCAACAAGCTGGCAAGTGCTTCATAGTATTCCTAGCTGAGGATCATGTCTCTCCTCCAACCCTTGCCTTTTCAGGCTGTATCATGGGAAGAGATCCTAAACCCAGCATATCCTATGCTGTCTTTACAGTCCAGATAAGTCTTTGGAACATGGTATCATCTAAACTCAACCCTCTCCTCCTTATGTATAACTTTTCATTAACCTAGTCATTATTTATTCCCTCTTTGTAGGTGCTAATATGCGAGTCATGACCAAAGGACAGTTCTCACCTTGTCAGGCAGACAAGGTGAGATTCATCTCACTTGGTTTAGACATTTAGAATGGTAGAAACAGATAGAAACCTGTCTCTTAGATACCTTTGGGTCCCTTTGTGATCAAAGAATAAAATAGGCATTTTTAGGGAATGATTCATCTGCTTTATTTTAGACTTCTACATTCAGATGAATCACTTTGTACTTCTTTCTTTCTAGTGAGTATAAAAAGGAAGCCCAGGGTGACCAGCTTAGAGGTAGACATCTGCATTATTGGTCAATAAATCCTTATTTTAACAACCTTTCCTATGGGTGGCCAAGCCTTCAGCAACCTATTATAGCTGTATAGAGCATAACATATTTCCTACACATCTGGGAAAAGTTTAATCCCAAAGCAAAGCTTTCTTATTTGTGAGCTTCATAGTTCATGCATGTACATGTTAATCCTACTTGATCAAATTAAGTGATAAACAGTTGTGCATTAAATTAACAACAAGGCTTTGTTTGTAAACAGACACAGTAGTGACCTGTGCTATTGTCAGACCCCATGCTTATAAACGGTGCATTTCAACAGCTTCCTTGCTTCAGTTGTTCAGTGCCTTTTTCTAGCAAAGGTTCCTTCTGCCCTTTCTTGAAATAAAGGTAGCACATGTTCTCTCCTGCTTTTGGTCACTAGGTTTGCACTCCAGATTGTTTCACAAAAAGAGCCTGTGCCTTTTGTGTGGTAACTTCAGCTGTCTTGTTATTATAGTGTAAATTGCAGCTGTAGCTATTATCTATGTTATGTCTTTAAGTGTCATGTAATTTTTATTTAGAAACAGAAACAGAGAGATGTGAAAAGAAAATGTCAGTATATGAGGAAGGAGCACACTGAAAGCATAACAGTGAACAATTTTTTCATGTTGGAAATAACATCCACATCTTATCTTGAGGAAAAGTACCGAGAACTTAAAAAAGATAGGTCTCTTTTTTTTCCCCCCTTCTCTTTTTTGTTGGAAATAACTTTTTAGAAGTTAGTATAACTGAAAACAACTTCTTTCTCAGATCATGTCTTTCATCCTGTCTTGGGCATTTCAAGAATATCATCACCTTCCTGTTCCTCTGAGAATAGCTAGACCTTGGTTGTAACTTAAATACCAGGTGGAAGAATTTTATATGAAAGAAAGGTTTCTAAACCAGTTTAAAGGGACTGAGAAAAATGCAAGACAGTTCAGAAAAGAGAACAGAAATAATTCTAGCTATTTTTAAAAAAGCTTTTGCAGATACATTAAAATTAAAGGTGAAGTATCAACATTTATCAGGGACTGTATCTGGTTGTAGGAACTAGCTTCCAAATATAGACTTACAAACCTTCTCATCTCTGAAACCTGTAATTCAAGACCAAATTCTCATCTAGAAGATATATGATATATATCTAGAAGATATAATCATAGATCTAGAAGATATATGATTGAACAAAAGCCATTGTAACTATGGCTTTTGTTACATGGCAGATCAGACTAGGTGGTCACAAGCCCTTACAACTTGAAAATCTATGAAATCTGTAACTCTTGCACACCTGGCAAAGTATAATGCACATCCTAACCATACCATCATTTCAACATCATGACTCTAAAACTTGCAGTCCAGGAGAGGACCACTAATAAGCTTGCTCTTACTTGTTCTCACCTACCTCCACTCTTGAAGTGGAAGAACATAGAGGGGTCTGTATCTCTGCCACATGTTTCTAAGTAAGGTCCATTGCTTGCATGGAACAGAGTGTTGTTGCCTTCAGACTGCTGTCAGCAAGTAGTTGTAAGCCCTAGGAGCCAGGGCTTCTACCAGTAGCAAGATCCTGCTGAACAGCTAGTTGTCTGTATGTTTTCTCTTCATCTCACAGCTCATAGGTTAAAGCTCCAACTGAGTCCTCAGCTCAGCAGAAAATTGAATACACCAGGAGACAGCAAGGCAAGATTCTGCTTCCTGGGCTTTAGTCTGCTCTGAGCCATGCTGCAGCCCCTACTGAGATCCAGGCTCAGCACTGGTTGCCTAAATCCAGCTTTTACCCTGCTTGCAAAAGACAAGATATAGGATTCTCTCTATCACACTTCCCTTTCTCAGTGCCAGCAATACCCGTATGGAAGTAGCCCCAGCTGAACTCAAACTTCATTAGTGGCTGTTGCAATCCAACAGCTGCTGCCTTTTATGGCTGATGGACGTGTTCTTTCTTCTGCCACAAGTGAGGATGTCTTGGTGCCTTTTGAGCTTTCCTCAGGCAGTGTTTTGTGCCTGTGGGAAATGTTTCCTCCTGGTTTGCAGTAATCCCACCTTACTGGGAATACAGGATAAAGGCATTCTGGACTCTTGCTTTCTGCCTACTGCTGATTTCAGAGTGAAGCAAGTTTCAAGTGATCTAGAACTCCCCTTTTTCCTAAAATCAACTAATCCCTACTCTTCAACACAAACACATGGGGAATTGTAGGACCTTGAAGAAAAAAGTGATGGGGAAACAATGGGAGGAGAGGCTGTAGGCTCAAATAGCTGTGTGTAGTCCCTTTAAAACAGGATATTTTACATGGACAGAAGGCAGTAGCTTTTCATAATTAATTGGTAGCGCATATAACAGATGGATAAATTGTTTGGTGTGTTCCTGAAGATAAGACTTGTTCAAAAGGGAAACTTAAATGGACATAAGGACTCATGGCCCCTAAAGATCAGTAAAACTTTATTTGGGTACTAGAAACTTGTAGGGTTTGAGCATCTCCTCTGGGCACTTATGTTTGAAAGGGTTGTTTCTACAACGTTGTTGATATTCTGCAAATTGGAAAGCAAAAACAGTTATTAAGAACAGTAGAGTATTATGACAGAAATTAAGTTACTTGTCTATTGAAATATCAAGAATGTTTATTCCCATGTAATTCAACACAATTCCCATATGTTCCCATATGATTCACAAGCCATATGTATATATTGTACTGCAAGTCTGACCAATAGCGTTACTAAACATAAGAAAGCTCCTAGTCTTACTATTTCAGATTTATAGCTATAAGCTAGTTTTTTTCACCAACCAAAACATGTAATTACATGTAAGATGATATGCCATTAACTAAATATTTCCATTAATACAGCCAATGCATTTTTGCTGGAAGTGCTGAGGTCTTGAAAACTCAAAGCATTAGTTAGTTTTCATAAATCTGTTTTATGTATGAAGTTATACTGAAGTCTTATACAAAGAAGCCTGAAATCGGTATGACTTAAGTAACACTGCTCGTAAAACCATAAATTGTTTTAAATTCTGAAAATACGTATTATCAAATATTTTACTATAATGTATTCAAATAATCATTTAGAGGTTAATTGGACAGATACCTGTGGTTAATCTTTGTTAATTTGGAAAATTACAACAAATAATTTAGAGTTATTTTAAGTAATACTTTAATACATCAGGAAATTTTCTGATGAGATTGACCATTACGTTTATTATCTGAAGAAATTAATTTTAGATAAAACTAGTGTTTAAATGATGAAAGGAATTATGTTTGTTAGCATTTGAATTAACTTTGATTCTACTGTTTTACTGAAGGTCATAGAGTTTAATTGACATTGATGAAGTCTTATATTCAAGTGACCTATGGTTGACACTAATAATGACAAAGTCTTCTTTCTAGAAGAGGAGGATTACCGTGGTAGACCTTAAATAACTTGGCATTTTCAGTGAGATGACCTTGTTATTTGCATTATTCATGGTATTTCCAATGGTAAATATAAAGGAATACCAAGAAATACTGCTGACACCAAGATGCCCATATCTCATATAGAATTGACAAGTGTTTAAAGGAGCAAGCAGTCTACATAAGTGTACTGCAGTATGCTGTGACTGACCATTCTAGTCTGAGTACATTTTTAGGAATGTTTCTGAAGTTTTAATATCTTGGGTTGGTTTTTTGTTGTTGTTCTTTGCATCTTCTTTGCTATGTTCAAAAGGTGCAAGAAATACAAATTTGGTAAAATGCAATGAAGAGATTAACTGAGCTTGTGTATGCTTGTGTGAACACACTTTGGTAAATAAATGGCAGGAGTACTCAAAATAGGATAACTTAAGCTGCAGTACCAGAACTTAGTATCGTGACATCATGGACACTGTGACAGAGAAGTAAAGGGAGGTACTGAAGTTTTGCAGCATGAGACAGGAAGGAGTAAGGAAATTAGCAAAGATTCTGGGAGGGGAATGACAGTGGACAGGCTTAGGGACTCATCCTGTACTTGCTCAGTATGTATTTAAGAGATTCAAGCATTTGCAAATCTTTGGGCAGCGTATAACATTTTCTTTTATCCTTGTTGAACCTGCAGACCAAATGTCTGCAAGTTCAACAATGTGTGCTTACCTCACCAGGTATATGTAACAGTAGTGCTCAACAGATAAAACACCCGTGTAGTTCCTTGGGTGTACATACCAGTAGCATATCAATTTACTGGGCTTTGTTTTAAAAACAATGTGGGGGCTGAGGGATGGTGAGCCAAACAGTTTATTTTGTAAAACTGGGCTGCTTCCTATTTGCTAGAATATTTAGAGTGTGCAGGAATATTTAGACATTCCAGCACTTTCAGGGTTTTCTTTGTAGCCAGAATACCTAGAAACATTAAAAAAAAAAAAACCAAAAACAAATTCAGACAGTAACTAGATGCTGGTACTGTTTACTTAAGAAACCATCAGCTATAAAAATCACAGAAGTTAGGAATATGAGCATCCATATGCTTAGATACAAATTACTGCTCCTATGGCAAATGTCTCTCATGCTCTTATTCATGCAAATGAAGTGAAAGCCAGTTTTGTTGTTGACTTTAGAGGGGGCTAAGAACTTATCCTCCAGAAGAAAGCTATCAATGTCTGTACGTTTTAAATCTGTATGTTCGTCTCCCAGAGGTAAGCAAACTGATGCATGCTGTCTACCTAGAGCATAGAAGTTAGAGTAAAATTCTGGGCATGAGATCAACCCCAGTTCCTTGAACAGCCCTCTTATTTGAAATGTGTTCACATTGTGTAGTCTTCAGCATAAAATGTCTGCCACCATTACTCCAGACCCTCAGTTTGTTTTCTGTTCCTCTGTACCCCATTTCCTCTTTGTTATCCGTAGGTATAGGCAAACATGGAAGAACAAACAGGCTTTTGGGGAAGGGCTGTGTTTTGCCGTGTGCAAGGAATCTACACACTGCAGTGTGTCATGCTGGGGAAATAAGAGAGTATCATATGAAAGATATAGGTATAGGCTCTGAAGTACAGTACAGATGGGGGTAAAAGCAAAGAATGCTGGTTGAGGATGACCTCCAAGTTAACCCTAAGAAGCAATATAGATATAACCTTAATCTGCACACTGCAAAAGTAATTGAGCTCATATTTTAAGGCACCTTCACTAGCAAAGAAACTGGTATCTTCTGTTTAGTGAATGTGATTTTATTTCTAGTTAGTAAAATTGCCATACGTAGTTCATTTCTTGGTTTGGTTTTTCTTGTTTTCTTTTTCACAGTACAAACAACTGATTTTTCTGGACATCTTTAACAAACATTAATGAATCCTGATTGTGTAAAAGCATGTTGCATTTTTATTGCTGAAAGGAAACCTCAACAATTTAAATATTGGCAAATGGTAATATTTCTCTGTACAATGCCATAACCTGTAATTAAAACTGAAGTATTATATTGCAGAGAAAATTCTGAGTATGAAGGAAGCATTCTTCAAAATTGTAGCAATTTGATATCTAGTCTGCCAGACAGAGGCTGGTGAAGACTTTCTTCTTTATAGAAGAAAATGATGCATTCAAATGGGTGTATAGATAGATGTAACATTTTGAGGTTAGAGTCATCCTATACTATTTCCTTGTCATGCTTAGTTTACCAGCAAAACTACAAATTATTTTTCATTTGTTTTCTGCTATTCTTAGCCCTGGAGGGTCAGGCTAGTTTATGAAAATCAAACTCTACTGTCTTTTTGGCTCTATCTATTGTCATTTTGAAATTGCCAACACGAAGAAGTCCATGATCATACTGTTTTTCATTGTCAGGCTGTTGTTGTTTATAATTTATGAAGCAGAAGGTACTGGGGTTTTTTTGTTTGTTTGTTTGTTTTCCTCTCCATAAGCTTCACTGATCATGTAGGTCTGAGAACAATATTAATTTTGACTGGTAAGCTGAATAAACACAATTTTGCAGTCATAGGTGGAGAACACTTACCAAGACCAGGGTGTCGCTTCAAAGAAGTAACTTTTCTAACCTAATACTTTAAAGTTATCTTTCTTTTCCAATGTTAAATACAATACATTGTAAATCTCAGGGTGGATTCAATGATTAGTGGTTACAGGTTATGACAGGAACATGCTTCAATTTTGGGGCCTATAATTCTGCTTTGGTGAATGCCTGCTCATTTTTTATTATGTCTTTTCAGCTTGTAAACGTACTGTTTGGCTTACTAGCAGCTTCCTGAGCTGAAAGTAATTGTCACTTGAAATGTTCATTGTCAAGCACTCTACTGACTTGGCAGACAGAACAGCAGTGCGTTTTCACAGGAGATGCAAGTTTGGGGAAGACAGAATCCCCTGGTCTCTTAAGCTGGCAGATGCTAAAGCATATCTTTCAGTGAGAGGAATCATAGTGTTTTGCAAGGAGCTGTGAAATGCTCATTCATTCTGGAGCAGTAATAATCTTTGACTTGGGAGTAGCTTGCACGTCTTTAGCCTAAAGTCTGAAGCTCTCTGGGTCTCTTAAAAGATCCCACTAATCTCTTACTAATAACCTACATACTCCAGTGTGTCTTTATAGTGCTCAGATGGCTGTGCTTACCAAACCTTGCCATGGATGCATAGATTGGAGTGAAGGGCTGGCATAGTTCTCTTGCCCTTGAAAAAGGTGATGAAAATGAGACTATGGAGTGTGACAGAAGGAGAACCCAGGAAAAGATGGGGTGCTGCCAGTATGACAACTCACCCTGCCTGTGGTGCCACTGTTGCCTCAGGAAGCTTTGGGCCTATTGCATATTGTCCAGTAGACTTGATGTGCTTCTGTGTTTGAGTGAAGCATTAGACTAAAAGACCTCGCAGATGTCAGTCAACTCTTCTGTGCATTTGCAGACAATTAATTCATGTGATGGGGAGGAGGGATGACATCTCACTCACCTTTGCTAGTAGAAGAATGTATTTGGCTCATCCATCAGTGTTCATTATTACAGCATGGACCAGGCTCCATGTGTACATCTACAAATAAAGGCATAGACAGGTTATAAGTTCACTCAGCCCTCTCTCTGAGCTATCCTAAGGAAGTGTGACCTCTCTGCGGGCCTAATTCACTTGGGCACAATTCCATGTTGAATGTAACTACATGATAAGGCTATATTGATATGGGAGCTGACTCATCTCTGCCCAATGTTGAGCAAAAGTGAAATGAAGATACGAGTGTCTGTACTCACCTAGACAGACAAAAGTTGTGCCTCGTGGAATGCTGTTGTGAAAGGTTAGGTGGGAATAAGTTAAGTCTTTGTCTTTGGCAGGGTCACAACTATTTATAGAGACGTACAGAACTGGCTGGACTCCCTGAAGGCTCTGAATGTCGTCAGCAATTCCAGCCCAATTCAGTGTCCAGTCAACCCAAAATTTCATTGTTCAATAAATAAACTTGCCCATATAAAATTGCATAATTCCAACTGAAAGAGAGCAACTTTCTTTACTTAATCTTCATCCATTGACAAATGCTTGTTTTATTTTTTAAATTTTTTTCTCTTTCAGGGAATATTCACATATAGCAATTACTAGTGCATCTTAAATGTAAAAATAGCATAGCTTTCTGAAATGTTGGTATGGGGAGACAATCTTTTTTCATTGCTTTGCTTATTAGAATCAGCCAAATCACAACTTGAAGCGTTATAGGATATTAAGATAGCTAATATTGGGTCAAAATTTTTAGGTACGAATTTGGGTGTTCTAATTGATTGACCATACCTGTACCCTCCAATAGTGTTCTCATTGCATAGGGTCCATGAGATATAACAGCGATTTTATTCTACTTCCAGTCTAACAAGTATGCTCTGGAGAGTGGCAAACATTGTTTTGTAACATTATTAGTAAAACTTTCAAGAACCATAACTGTCATCATGAAATCACTAAACAATTTTGAACTCCTATGAATAATGTGACCTGGTGAGTCATAACAAACTAAACTACATAGTTTTTATTTGAACATTTGCAGATATTAATTCTTTATTGTGATTTTAATACTATGTGACTGATTTTTTTTTTTTTTTTCCATTTTTTTCTTCTTCTTACTTACTTGGTAGTGAGAAGGGAGGGCACCTGGTAATAGTATTTAAGTCATATGGCAGATAAGGGTTTAAAAAAAGCACCAACATTTTTCCCCTAGAGTCTAATTACTTGTTGCTTTATTGCTGCTGGAAAATCTGAAGCTCTTCCGCTATCTGCCACCTCTTAAAATAGATGCCAGAGCTAAAACTTACATATGTCTATTACTGACCTGGGGGGTTAAGGGGAAGGAAAGGGAAGTATTGAGAAGGCAGTGAAATTTGTGGCTGCAGTATGGATGGGTGACGGTGCTGGATGGGTTGTGCTTATGCAGATTTCAGCCCGTATTCCCTAGGCCGTTAGCCAAGTTGAGTTCTCTATATGTATGAACTGGACTCCAGTTTGAAATAAGACAAATTAGAACTTAAGTTAACATACTGAAAGCGGGCTCCACATTGACTGGGAGAGGTGGAAGGAAGGAGTAGCCAAAGTAGTACAAAGTTTGTCTCAGCTGACTCCTTACCTCTTCGTGGCAGGTAGGAGAAGACAGTGACAGAAGGCTGTAGCATCATGATTTCTTGAGCTTACCCTCCTTTTTTCCATCTTGGCTGTGTTGGAAGGAGAATCTTCTCTTTTGCTTTTCCTTTTCCTTCACGCTTGTGAAAATGGTGGTATTTGCATGCTACTTTTCTTCTCTATGCAAAAATCCACTGGTTGATAAAGAAAAGGTGCAGAACTTAGTCCAACTCCTGCAGCACTATTAACTGGCTGCTTTTCCACTAAAGGCAAGAAACTTGGGCAGTAGCCAGTTAGAGGGAGTTTCCTTCAGCCAAGACTGATATATGTGAAATAGCTGAAGCTGCTGCATCTTTCACTACAAGCTACCTCGAGCATCACGCAATTTCTGTAGCTGTCACATACAATGTAAAGCTTCATAGTACTGCATGCTACTGACCTAAAATCACCTAAGCTGATTTTGATATTTCAGCTGAGATTTCATTGTGGCTTATTAGAACCAAAATTAAATGCCAAACTGTGTTTTGGTGCTTGGTAGTACATTTGGTTTGGCATTTGGTTTGTAAATATTTCATAAGCATGTGGCTAGTCATCCTCAGTCTTTTTAAAATGAATGGAACTTTACATGTGTGTAATGCTGAATGCATATTGAAATACTTACAGGACTAAGGAAATCAATCCCAGCATACCTAAAACTTTGTGCTCCCAAAGCAATGAATCCTTGTGTAGATTTGCGTGCAGCCTGTCCCTGGAGATACTGATGCTGTTGTTTCACTCTCTGATTGTGTTAATTTGGTCTGTTTTCCTTCAGATCTAAGCCTGGTTACCTAAAGTACTCCTAATGAATTAGCCCAAATCAATTGTTGTGATAACTTCTGAGTCTTAAAAGTACTTATTCTCCATCAAGTCTATGTGAATAAGATGCTTGAGTCAAAGCCAACTTATACATGTATTCTTATCCTAATATCAGAAACAGTCACTAGAAAACATGTTGCTGTAATATCCAAGTTTTACTGTATTTTCAGCACTTCTGTCTTAGATGTCCTCTAACCAGCCTTGCTAGAGTTCTAAGTAAAAACGCTCATTTTTGCCACCATTAAGCACTCAGTTGTTTGAATTGTCTCAGAAGGCAAGTTTCAGTACGTATCTCCAAAGATATTTTCTGGGATTTACATTCAGAAACCAACAGATTAATGAATAACTTTAATGTAAACTGTGGGTTCTTGCATTATTCTCAGCTTTTCATCAGTGAACGTTATGAAAAGCAAATATATACTGAAAATCAAATGGCAATGCAAAAAAGTCTTAAACAGTTTTGACATATTACTATCACAAAAAACCCCAAAACATAATTTAGACTTTTCTTCTTCAAAGCATCCGTGTGAGTCTTTTGACAATTGACTTTTAAATTTGTCTGGGTATAGGTATGACTCTGTCTAGCTACCTTTTGTATACAGTAATTAAACAATGTATACTAGTGAAAACTAAGCATGTTTTTCTTGACCATTAAATTTGTAGGTTTTGAGATAGATGAGATGATCACAAAATGGTAATTTGGGTAGCATTTGACATATCCTGTAAAATAAATAACTTATGATGAGTTTGGCTAGTTTAAATCCTTCAAAGATTAAAGTTGTCAGTTGCACCCTCAGACCATGAAGTTGTTAACTTCAGTGGAGAGACGGCTGCATATGAGAAGTTACCCCAGTAGGTCTGCTTTGGTCCCCTGGAGCATTTTGTACAGTCATTTGATATGGTCATCATTTTTGGTACAGTAGTTTTGTAAGGGGGAGACTAATCATAGGTGGTTTTATGTGACAATGAAGCTGAGTTAGTCTCTTTGAAAAGTGGTTTTTGCTTTTCAAATGTCTCTAGAATGTGGGCTAATACTACTCCCAGGAGAACAGACAACTGAGACTTTGTGTTTCTTCTGGAAAAAACATTACTCTCATAGCATAAGGCACCTTGCTTTCTCATGAAAGGGCGTGTTTGTTCAGTTCAAACAATTGAGTCATGAAATTTGCCAGTTGACTCAACAGCACTTTTTTGTAGCAGCATGTATACTGATTCAGAAAGTGTGGATTTAGCCCAATACTGTTCATAAATGAAAACGGAGAATACTTGCTGCTGGAGGTGATGTGACTTAAAATTACCTCACTTACCTTAATCAGAACCGTTGAAATGAAAATGTATAATGTAAAATCAGATAGTAAATGTAAAGCTTTGTTCTTTTTTTCCTTCCCTACTGTTTCTGGAAAGCTTAGGGGCATTATGACTCTTAAAGAGTCTGCTTTCTGATGATGAAAAAGCATAGAACAGGCAAGTTGGTGCTACTGCATAGGAATTGTGTGTTTAGCAATTGTTCATTTTATTTTTCAGCTTCAGTGAACAAACTAATATTTGTGACACTGAAAAATGTGTCCTTAACATTGTCTGTTACCATACCTTCTAAGTGTACAAGTGTACAAGTTTGTTATAGCTATCTTCTCATTTATTACATTGGCCCTCTTTGCCCTGGGTGGAAAAAAATAGAGCCAGTAATGACATGTATTATAAAGATTAATCAACCATAAAGTCTATAATTGAACACACAAGTGTAGTCATTACTTGATTAATTACTTCACTAAAATAATCAGTCTTCTACATATATCAGAATAATATTCAGTGGTGACTACAAGAGAGTGTGCAGAGACTAGGACTGCCTTCAATTCTTATATCAAACAGACTTTTCTACCTTTCCTTCTGTTTGGTTGCAGAACCTGCTTTTATTTGAATGTTTCACTTGAACGAACTTGCTTGCTTTCCCAGCAGAATTCTGTCATCCTAACTTTATCCTTAAGAATAAATACTAAAACCTCTTATGTGAAGTTTTACATTGCATATGGTAGCTTGTGACCTAATGAGTATATGTGGAAAAGTCCTTTCTAAGGAAGTATGTAGAAAATAATGTCACCCATGGCACTTAGACTGAAGTTCATAGACAAAATTGTTATTGTTATAGATTGAAAGCACTATTCAGTGAGACATTATTGTACTCTGAAGTTTTCATTCCTAAAATATGTTTCCTAAAACTGAAACTTGGCAATTAGTATTGTAGTGCAGAAATTCATCCATTGCTGCATCTAGAGCTCTGTACTGGATCTCAAGCTCATGAGCATGTGTCTTCCTGTAACCTGTAGGGGAAAGGTAGAGCAAGTCTGCATATTTACTAACAAGATTAAGAAGTAAATCTAGCTCAAATGATTTTGAAGCTGAGAAGTTGTATGCACAAGTCTTGATGCTTTAGAATGGGAGATGTATTCTGATATCAATTGCCGTAATATTTTTACAGAAGGAAGATGAATTCATTCCACAGTGGTTAACCACAGTATCGTGGTTAATTAGTAGTGTTAACTAAGCGGGCTGAAGTAGATACTGTACGGTTCAGTGTTTGAGCCATGGTCAAAACCCAAGTGAGCATCGAAACTGAAGAAGAAAAGTAGCCCTTGATGGTTGCTGCTTAACCCTGAGAGTTCATGCTAGTTCTTCTGGCATTTTAGAGGCCGTAGGAATTGACTTAGTGTGCATTTATATTTGAGTATTATGGGGGAAAATTTATATGGCCTCTGCAGGTGGACATTGTAATGTAAGCCTCATTTGTGTATGTTTGGAACCCCAGTAAACGATCAATCTACGTCTTTAACAGCATGGACTTCCCGACATACTAAATATAAGCTTGCCATGCATCCATCTAAAATGCCCAGTGCAATGAATGCCTTGGTTAGTCATTACACATAATAGCGTACTATACAGTATCTAATTTTCAGTTGCTCCTAATTACGTTATTTCTTAAATAAATTTCTTTGGAACTAACAAAACATGATTTTTTCCTTGAGATGACTGTAATTGTCAAGTTCAGTTCTCTACGACAAGTCTATTTTTTTGAGTTACTTAAGCACTAAAAAGTGCTGACTTTTTAAAGCGTTATTGATTAGTACAGAAAATTTACACACTGCTGCGAATTGATTTAGTGCTTCAGAAAGCCTGGACAAATATGTAGGAAAGGTGTGTATCTTTATGTTTTCCTCAATTTTTCTTCTTCTTATTAGGGTTATTAATAAATAGTTTATCCAGAGAGAAGCAAAGAAGTTTCTCAGTTAGTTCAGCTAACTATTACTGCTCAGTCCTGAGAGAGATCTGTGCTAATTCTGATAGCAGAAGCTGTTCACCTGTAGTGTTGTGCAGTTCAGCATAAGCGAAGTTACCCTGCCAAGACACATCCCCAGATGAAACTGAGAATGTTCAACCTGCATGAGAGTGTGATTCAGCCTCCTCAGATGCTGGGGCTTTCTGTGGTCCTGTGAATTTGCTGAGGAGGATTTTATCTTGAGTCAGTGTTTACCCTCGTTTCCTGAAAATGCTGATTTAACCTAATATGATGATGTGGGAAGCATCCAGAAACTTGAATAATATGGCATGGAGCATTCCCAATGTATTCCTTATGGCACATCTAATCTCTGTTGTGAGTAGGTTGCTGACAACCTTGTGAAAGAAGGTTAATAGGATTCTATGTAGGAATGTTCTATGTTTATAAGGGTCATGTTAACTTCTGTGTCTGCATATATGCATTGTCAGCATCTGCTTGCTGATCTGATCTGCTCCTCCCAGAAAAATAGGTCTACCATTTCTGTGGGAACTGTGTCACTTCCTACGTGCCACTGTATAGTCCGGCATTCCTTATTTATTGTGGAAGAAAGGACAGAGAGAATGCAGAGGAATGAACTTGCATTTTTTCATGGGGATGATAGATTGAAAGAACAACTCTAAATTTTATTCATCTTGTGCAAGGCATTTCTGTGCTTTCAAAAAGTGGTGTGCTACTTAGCAGTTTCACTCTGGTGGAGCCATGTTGTCATGGAGTGAGGGCCAAGAGTCCCTCATGAGGTATAGATAAAAGTTGGAATAGCCCTACGGCTCTGCTGTACAGGTATCTCACTGGGATTCACCACATTTGAGGCAAGCCTGATCTGCAGTACTTTGGTAGGAACTAACAGAGCACTTTGAAGACAGGGAGGTTAGTGGTAGACAGAGTGAGGAAGTTTACCTTCATATAAGTAACTAACACACTTTTAGTTACTTATCTAAACTATAAAATCTTTTCTCTAAAATCACCTGTACTGGCAGCCTTCTCATTGAGGTAAAAGTGATTAGATGAACCTCAAAACCAACGTCAAGGATTATGTTTCCAGAACAAAATAAGGCCAGAGAATGCAAATTATTACTTCCATCAATGGCTTTATGAAGCCTTTATAGTTAACAAGAGGGCTCAGTCACTGAAAGGGCAAAACTCTGACCTGTTTATTTGTTTCTACACCCTTATTCTGATCTTTGCTACATTAATATTATATCCAGAAGGGCACGGTCACAGAATAATTTCCTTTAAGTTGATGTAAAGAAGTCTGACTATGATCACTAAAGCAAGCACCTCAGAAGTGTATTGTTGGGGCAACAAATGTGTATTGCCACAGCCCCACTTACACTTTGCAATACAAAATGAAGACTGCATTCTGCAGGGCTGTCACTCTGCCACCTCTCCTGAGCAATGAAGCCACTTAAAAAAATAAACAGTGAATAGGGGACAGCATACTATTTGTCACTTGTGCTACTTAGTAGTTGTGTATTATCACTTTTGCAAAGCATATAGAAATAGATGATTAATAACTTTGTACAAATAGAACCTCTTATGAATGTGCCAGAATATGGCCTTGAGTGCTAAAATTCAGTATGTTATTGAAATGCTTGTCCCCAGAAAGCGAAGACCCCTGTGGATATTTTCATTACCTTAAATATAACAGGTTGCCACTGGATTTAAATTATGTTCACTACTGTTGTAATTATATCAGAATTCTTTATATACTTAAAGTATGAAGAAATGTTGAAATTCAGCACTAGTACTTAAGTAAAAATCTGTTCAGGGATTTAAAGCTCTAGAAATATTATGGTGTAGTTGACTTTCTTGTCTTTCTACAAAAAGTGGAGGTGGAGGTGAAAATCGGGCAGTAGTTTGAGCTACACCAAAAAGTAAAGGAAGTAATCAGGTGCACCCATATTAATTTTGTTTGCACAAGACATACTGCTATAGGTCTCTAAATTTGGATGAGATCCAGGGAGGTGTACATTATTTTAGTATCCTAAAAATTGAGAAATAGCCAGAACTGAATGTTATTTTCAGTTAGGATTGCAAAGGGGTTTTTTTCAGTACAAAAAGCCAATAATACCATCAAGTCTTGTATGAAAGTTCAAGACAGGATACTCTTGTATGGGACAATAACAGCTACTCATAACTATCATTTTTTGGTGAATGCAACAGTGTGTTCTGATTTTATGAAATAATTACATCAATTATAAAGTGACATCAATAAATTGTAAAATCAAATTTTTAAATCCTGTTGAATCCTACTGACATTATTCTCACAGTAGGCCTCAGAGTGTAGTATGAAGATGGATTTTGTAATGTGTACAGGAGCAAACTTTAAAGCCAAGGATCTCTGCAGAGAATGTCATATCAACAGCTTGCTTTATTTATTAATTTATTTTTGAAGATACTCCAACAGGCTAATTGCAAGTACGATACAATTATTGCTCAGGAGAGGAGACTTACAAACTTGTATGATGTGGTGGTGAAGTCTGCATCCATTTCCTGTAAATGGCTAACGTTAGATTGACTTCATTAGTTGAAGTCATATTCCCCACATAAATGAAGCAGCTACTTTGTGTTTAACAGATAGTAATAATTACTGGCATGTTATTTATAGGCAATCATTGGATTATGATGGCAGAAATACCACGATGGAATATGAGTCATGAAGAAAACAGATATGTTGTAAGGTATTCTCTTTCCCTAGACCTGTGAACAATTTTATCCATCTTGATAAAAATTTCTTCTGCCTGTCTTTTTGTGTTCAGTTTTACTTGTGCAAAGCCTATGTAATGTGCTATAAAATAAGAATCATAAAAAGGGGGGGAAAAAAAGATTGTAAATTACCTTTAGATACTATGTGGTCCAACTACACAGTTAAAACAGGGCCAGTTTCAAAGTTACATTAGTTTGCTCAGGGCCTTGTCTGAGTGCTGAGTATCTTCATGTCTTCGAAAGGAGTCTTGAATAGCTCCAAGAACTGTAATAGGTTCACTTGCTTTGTACATATAAATAGTTGAAGTGATCAGGGAAGAGTCTTATTTTACGCATGCATCAATAAAAGGTTAATCTTCCACTTTCCGTCAGCTTGAGTCATTTAGATTCTCTGCTGTACACAAATCTTTCTGTAAAAAGATTTCCACCTCTTGTTTTAAGATTCAGTAGTTAGGAGAAATAACAAATTTACAAGGAGTGTCATGCTTAGTGATTTGGCACAGCACTCTCATCTTCAGATAGGGAATAGATTTTATAATGCAATTCTGAAGCCAATCCAGAAAGCAGTTGCATATTTGCTACCTAGTTCAACCTTTTCAAGCATGGTGGAAGTGTTTCTTCTTCCCCAAGCTATAGCAAGCTACAACCAGAAGCAAGACAATCTTGTGATTGTGACTAGGGAAAGTGGAAAAAAAGTTGTTGGCAGATACAGTTAAGTCATGGAAAAGACTGTTCTCCCTTGAAAATGTGAGGGAAGTGAGGTCATTCAACAATTTCTGGAAAACTAAATTCCCAATCAACTAGAACAGTTTTGCTAGTCTTCTACTTCGGGGGTGTTGGTGGTAATGTGACCTTAAAGTTTGCTTTGATGAACAAAAGCAATGAGTTTGGATTCCTCAGTCCAGTCTCTGGTGGCCTGTTGTATCTAGTGCCAAACAATGAGATACTTTCAATTGTGTTTGGCAGTCTATTTAGGAAAAGATGGGAGGTGCAATAACAGGGAGTATGGTAAATGAAAATTGTGCTCTCCAGGCTACACGTGTGTGCTGAGAAAATCCCTGATCACTGTATGATTAGTCTTGGTTGATGTTATTGATAGAGACATGTTTTTATTGTCTTTTAAGAAGCAGAGTATTGCATCAGCTGGCTGTTCATGGAACATGCTAAGTGGAATTTTAGTCTTGGAACTTGAAGCTCTTCGTGTTTCTGTGTATAATGGATAAGATTTTTCAAAAATATTTTGTGATTTAAGCACCATAAATCCTATTGGTTTTCAGTTGTTCTTGTGCACTTAAATCATTTAGTTGCTTATGTTTTTGCTTATGTTTATGCTCAGTTTTAAGGCTACTTAAAATACAATGTTGGATCTAAAGTTAATGTTTTCAAATGGGGCACTCTGCTGGAGTTGATATGTGTTATGTAAGCAGTGCAGAGGGACTTGGCAAGATGAGTAGGCACAACTGTGTGTCCTGGACGCTTAAACTTATTAAGGACGGAAATGTATCCTGAAGCTCTCAGTATTTACATCTTGCTTTCTGATTTATTCTTGTACCTTCTAGACAAGATTTTTAAGTAGCATAAAATCTATGACTAAGGAAAGCAAAGAAATAAATGGCAGTAAGTTTGGACTGTAAGAAATGTCAGCTTGTATTGACTATATAGTGGCAATGCATGACAACATCAGATTTTTATGTTATAGTTAGGTAGTTTCTTGCATTTTTTCTTCCGGAAGAAGCCTTTCATCCCATTCTCTTTCAATCCCAGTAATGGTTTGCAAAACTAACTGAAGTTTGGTTTTTTTTAGCTTTATGTGAATGACCTTACTCTCATGTTGAACTATAGTCATGAAAAACTGCTAGATATTTTGAAAGGAGGAAAGGAGGAAATGCTTTTCTTTTTTTTTTTTTTTTTAAGTGGTGGGGAATTGTGTAGTGTGTGACCTTTCTGGGGATTTAAAAAGTGTAATAGTTATTACACCAGAGTCATAGTCATGGTTCAGGACTCTAGAGTTGGGTATAAATCTGTGAAGTTTAAAAGAAAGAAACTGGAACATTAAGAATATTTTTGACCTATGTTCTGATCAGTAAGCATATAATCTATGATATGCTAAGTACTCTGTATAAGTTAAGGCAAAAGTTCTAAGGAAAGGTTTTAACTAAAGCACATATGTGCTGTATAAAGAAGGCGCAAGAAAAGAGGTTAAGGAAAAGGGTAAGAATAAATAAACCAGGAATGAGTGGGTTTAGAAAGCTGAGGACAGAAACGTGGGGTGATAGTGGAAGGTTTCTCTAATGACATGAAAGGAGTTATAGAAGAAGAATGGGAAAAGGAGGGCAACTGGGAATCAAAGAACTCTTATTTTTTCAGAACTTTTCTTGCTAGAAGTAAACATACTTCTATAGGGAAAACCGAAGTGGCAGATAAAGATACTGAAATTTTGGAGATCAGGTTCAAACTGGAAAGTAGTGTTCTATAGCTAGAAAAGTAGAAAGACTGTAGCATATAGCAAATTTCATGGAGCAAATTAGACTGGTTTCAGGATTTTCATTGGAAACATTTAGTGGAAGAGCAAGAACAGTAGGAGCAGATGATTGTGGTGAGCTTAGGACTAGAAACAGGTTAAGTTGGCTGTGTGGGAGGGAGAAAATGGGCAAAAGTGGTAGGAGGAAAGGAGCTATGAGCCACATGTAGAAAATTAATGGAAGATGGAGAGAAGGAAAAGCTGTATCAGTAGAAGTTAAGGGAAGGGAAGATGGGAGATGTTATTTATAGATGTACTATGAGGTACCATAGCATTACATGCTATGAATACCCATTTATCATTCTTTACTGTAATGAGAGCATGCAGCCTGTGTAGAAAGAAATCATGTCATCCCTGGTAGCAGCAGGCCAGGAAACACAAAAGAACCCCTTTCATGTGCTGTAGTTTTTGTGTTACCAGCAGGTTTTTTTTTTAAAAAGTTTGCTGATTTCTGTTTGCACTGATTTTGCATGTTTCACTCCACAAATGCAATAGGAAGAAATGTCTGAGAATGAAGAGAGTCTTCTCCATTCATGGCCAAATATGAAAATCATAGAAAAGCTGAGTTACGGGCAGGGATGCACAGACTTACTGGACCAGGTAATAGCTGGAGAGAGAGAGCATGCTGATCAGGCAGAATAGGGATGAGGGAAGCAGCACATGATAAAGACCGGGTCATGTAACCTTTCAGTGACTGGAAAGACAAACCAGTCACAAGCTCTATCCCTATCCCTTCACTTCCTGTACTGTATTTTTCTGTTTTTTCCATTTGTCAAAACCAGCTCCTCAGTGTCAGATACTATTTTTTTTTTTAAACTTCCAAATTCATGTTATTTAAAAACATGTTTGAAGATGCATTGTGGTTTAGCTTCAGTCAGCAACTAAGCACCACACAGCCTCTCACTCACCCTCCCCCCACCCCAGTGGGATAGAAGAGCAAAAGTAAGAAAACTCATGGGTTGAGATAAGAACAGTTTAATAATTGAGGAAAAAAAAATGCAATTAAAAGGAAAACAACAAGAGAGCGAGAGAGGAATAAAACCCAGAAAAAGAAAAAACAAGTGATACAACCACTCGCCACCTGCTGACCAACACCCAGCCAGTCCCCAAGCAGTGATCACTGCCCCCCAGCCAACTCCCCCCATTTTATATACTGAGCATGATGTCACATGGTATGGAATAGCCCTTTGGCCACTTTGAGTGTGCCCCCTCCCAGCTTCTTGTGCACCTGGCAGAGCTGAAAAGTCCTTGACTAGTGTAAGCAATACTTAGCAACAACTAAAACATCAGTGTGTTACCAACATTATTCTCATGCTAAATCAAAAACACAGTACTATACCAGCTACTAGGAAGGAAATTAACTCTGTCCCAGCTGAAATCAGGACAATACATCAAACAGCTTCACCAGAACAAAAAGTATGTGCTGTAATTGCATGACCATAAAACCTTTTTTTTTTTTCCTGGGAAAAAAATGCTCTTAAATTTTGCATGATTTGATCTGTGTTGTACTGAGATTTATGTTAGCCTTTTCTAATGTATTTTTCATGGGAAGGAAAATTGTTACCTGGACAGACTTAAAAGCTGCATTGTTAACCTATTGATAAATAAAGGAAGTACAAGCAGAATTTTTTGGAGTGGCAGCAGTGAAATTAGTTTCTTAACTAGCTAGTGATATACCATACTGTGACAGAATAAAGAAAAAACTTGGTTTGGTCAGCTGCTTCTTTTCCATGCCATCTTTGTGCCTTGTTCTGTTTCCCACCCTTGCAGCACCATACGTGCAATCCAAGACAACTCAGCTCTGATGCTGTCTTGGAATTCCCAGCATGCCTTTGCTCATTGTAACTTTCCCCAAAATAAGGAAACTCAAAAATTACTCATGGAAGTATGTCCTCCTACAGATTGCTTCAGTACTGTTACCTTTTTTATGCCGAACACTGATTAAAACTTGGAGGTTGTTTAGCAGGTCCAGAAATCTAATAAATCAAGTATTGGGTAATTGCTGTCTTTTTTGCATCTTTTTTTTTTTTATTTAAAGTCCTTAGCAGCCTGTTTCTTTACACAGCCTAAAATCAATGAGCTAGATACCCTAGAAGCAGTCTTGTGGTTTTTTTCTCAAGTCATTTACTGCTTCTCTTGGTTTATTAGGTCCAAGTATTACTGTAGCCACTGTCTGTTCCTTGGCCTAAATAAGGTGTAGCTTTTCCTTTGGCGCAGTTGAAACGAAGGTGCTACTGGCTTTTATTAACAACTGATGATCATCATGGAATCTGGCTGACCTGCTGGCAGTCACTGTTCTTCTCTATAATCCAAACTTTATGATGCGATCTTCCATAGTAATAAGTGCATCACCACATTGGGAGTGCAAGGTGAAGAATGTAGGGAATAAAATGAGGGGCACACTAAACAGGTGTGTGTTTTTCATCTCCAACTGCCAGTGAAATCAGTATAGTTTGACTGGACAGAAATCACAGGATCTTGTTCTTTATGGTCTCTTTGCATAGAACTTAATGAATTTCAGACTTAAGTGATACTAAAATGGTGCCAGGAAACTAGTTTGGATTCCAGCATGTTAAATACTTTAGAGAGAAGTCTTTCATTTTTAGATGTTTAATTCCTAATTTGAATAAAGGCCAACTGTCATGACTCTTTCCTCAGCACAGCCATTTAAGGCATGAAATGAAAAGACAATATGCTTGAGTTACTTCAAGGCACTTTCTTCAAAATCTGTGTACATCTCCAAAGTTGCAAGCTCCAGTGATCTATAATATGTGATTAATATATAGTAAAGGATATAATAAATATGTACTAATTTACTTACTTCAGCTTCCCAGGGATATCAGAGCTCTATTATGAGCGGAAATATATGTATCTTTTTCTGGTGCTATGCAACCTTTTTAAATTTCATTTTCCATTTTAGTAACTGCTATGTTAAAAGACTATTTTGGGGTTGGTTTTTTGGTTTTTTGTTTTGTTTTGTTTTGTTCCCACATAAGTTTTATGATGCCCTTTATGAAGAGTGGGAATTGGGGCAGAGATTCCAGTATGTTCCTGTTAATGACTACACAGTTTCAGCTGATTTTACATGGAAGAAAATGTGGACATGCGAAGTTTTTGGCCATGACCAAAAAATCCTGAGACGAGTTAACAGAAGGCAATTCCCAAGGTGGCTCAGATAAGAAAAGCCTATTCACTTACTGTTGAATCAGAGTTCCCCACTGAGAAACACATGAAAAGCACACTCATGAAAGTTGGGGCAGGAGGTAGGGAAGAGGTTATTTTTGGTGTTTGTTTCTTTTTTTGCAAACTTCAACCAAAACAAGGAATTTCTCCTCAGTTGTTCATACAGAATAAAGACCTACTGATTAGTCTTACTTTGTGGCTAATGATGCCATAAAATCTTATCTAAGTGTAGTGGATATACCAAATTTTATGCTGAAGAAAATATCAGCTACACGTGTCATGGTGTTTTTATTTTCCTAGCCAGTAGTAGTGTTTAAAATACAAGGAACTACAGGAATTTTCACATGCTCCATGCAAAAGTGGGTTAACATACTTGCTTCATAGAAATAAACTCTTAAAGCCTGTCTTTCTTTCGTAAGGATCAAATACTCATAAAGATAAAAACTTAGCAGCGATCATTTAATCTCAAGGACTGGTTCTACTGGCCTAGTTCTGCAAGAACAACACATGGAAAGAAACACTATTTTTAGAAGTGCTTCATTAATATAGAAACACCCAGCATTGCATTCTGCATTTCTAATTTCCAAAATGCTATTAAAAATAGCAGTTTGGAGTGACAGTTCATCTACAGTCCTTAAGAAATCTAAAAATAAACAGCCACCTGTGCTCAAAATGCTAGTAACTCTACTTGTAAATCACTTAGATTACTTATTATTTGCAGATATTATTTTTTTTCCCTGACACTTATGTACTACACAAATCAACCTGGTATATACAAATCAAAAGTTATTCAATTAACATAAAAATATCGGATGTCACATGAAATGTCATTTAATGTCAGGCCTGGAATGAGCAAATAAATTGCCTCATCAGTTTAATTAACAAAACAGGTAACCAAGTCAAATTAATGTACTTCAAATTATATTAGAGACATTTTGAATAGGATTGCACTGTTGAATTTTAATTGGAAATTCACTTTACAGGACAAGGAAAAACGTTATTTTACCTCGATGCTCAATACTGGACAGACAGGCAATAAAATCTTCTGAGCATCTTAGAGAGAATAGGATAAGCTTTGGAGTCCTAGAGTCTGTGAACTGCCATTTGATTATTAGATTTACAGTTAAGAAATTGAAATTTAAAAAAAAATTTGTACACCTAAATTCTTAGGAGTTCTCTATGATTTTGAGTTTTCTAATGAGTATTATTAACGGCAAAAGCCTGGGCTCCACTGTGCTAAGCATTGTACAGAGAGAGGAGAGAGCCTTTGAAGAGCTCAGACTAATGGTGATGAAGAAAAACAGTATTATTCCTCATTGTGAAGCTGGCTGAGGCACAGAGAACTCAAGTGACTTGGCTGGTTAACAGAAGTTCAGGAGATATGTGGCAGAACTGGGGCTATGTGCTACATCTTGATCTCAATAACTTAACCTCATAATGATCTTTCTACTTTTCATTTTCCACTTGGTCTTCAAGTGAGTAACAAAGAAGTTCATGTTGTTAGAGGGCATTAATTAGAATAGTCTGGTGGTTTCTTTTTCTGAACGCTTTTCTTTGACTGATGGGCA
Source organism: Ciconia boyciana (assembly GCF_034638445.1). Lineage (NCBI taxonomy): Eukaryota > Metazoa > Chordata > Aves > Ciconiiformes > Ciconiidae > Ciconia > Ciconia boyciana. The sequence continues at coordinate 104,697,505 of NC_132935.1, read as the reverse complement.
AATGGGAAGCAGAATGGTTAAGTGGAAGGATCACAAAACAGTAAAGTGATTTTTGAAGAAATGCACAGACATTGTTACCAGCCACAGAAGGACCAGCAGAAACAGAGACTAAGATTCCTTCTAGAAATGGAAAGTGTTCTCCCTTAGTAAATATAGAACGTACTTGATACAGAGAAGTGAATTTATGTATCATTTTACATTATTTCTATTAATCTGCCTGAATAAGCTAAACATGAAGGAATCACTGCAGGACACCCTAAATAATTAAGAAGCAGAAAAAAAAATGATCGAAAGTTTTCCAAGTAGTGCTGTCTGCCAGCATTCCAGATTGTATTTTGAATGCAAGCTCAGTTGACTAACCTCACTATATTATTCATATTTTGCAAAGAAGTAGCTCAAATCCTTAGAGCTTAATACAGTTACCTTCTTTCCTGTTTGAAGTGGGTTCAGTATTCCCTTTGCTTGTTTATAAGGTTGACAGTTGTCTCTGAGAAATTGAAGTATGTTTTCAAGCATTTCATGTAAACAGTTAACATTTAACATCTCTATTAGAGAAAAGGACTTAATCCCTTGAGGTGTTATTCCTAGTTCCACTACCTCTGTAGTTATTACTAAAGCAAATAATTACTTTCTGATAAAAAGTTGTTTAGACAATCGAGTTAACATATGTGTCTATACATTTACACAATTCAATCAACAGAAGGTTGCAACAGCAGAAAAATAGAGATCCACTCACTACTATGGCAACCAAAGAGTCTCTCTCAGTTACTTGGTATCCTGGAATACTATTAAAAACCAAGTTGGAATGGATAAAATAGCACTCCTCAATACTCAGTACTTCCATGTGAGATTTCTTCGGTCGCAGCAGAGTAGATAAATACGTCTCCTTAAAACTTCATTGAAAGAACAAATATTCTAATTGCCAGACAGAAAGAGTTTCTAGAAGTTAAACTTCATCTTCAGAATCTTTCTATACATCGTTGTAGGTGTGGTGGTGTAATGTTATTGGCAGCAGCCAATGACCAATGACTTCACTTAAGGCTTTTACAAGTTTTCAGTAAGCAGGCTATACAACATACTGCTTGGGTTTGGCAATTAGCAACATTCTAGATATTTCTAGCTGGTGGCATAGTAGCAGTGCTTCAGAATCAGTGTTTGAAATTGTCTACTGATTAAAAAAAAAAATGATTTTTTTCCTAAAAGAAACTTTCAAACAAACGTGAATTGACTATATATCATAATGGTCTTCTCTGGCTTTCTAACTCAAAAGAAACAGATTGTAAGAAAGTGACTTAAGGGCACTTTACATTGACTCAACTCAAATAATTTAGATACTAACTTGTTTAGCATAAGTATGGTTTTCTTGTATAGACCAAGCCTAAGCACCTTTTCTAATTATGGAAACTCTAATCTTTAATTGAACCAGAACAATATAATATCTGTCCCATCCATGTCCAGATTTATATTTTAAATATGTATGAAGAAATTGATGAGTTCGTCTTTTTTCTACCCCAGTGATAGCAAAGCTTTCAGAAAGTTTAAAGGTGACCAGGAGATAGTCTCCCATTACATTATTTGAGAGATATATATCTCTCTCAAAACCCAGTAACATTGGCATGACCCTCTCTGCATTTCAAAGCATTGCACTTTTTCCCCATTCGTATTTGAACTGCTTTATTTGATTTTTAGCCCTGCTTCTGTTTGGTAATATATAAGTAGTATAGAACTAATTAAAGCTTTGATATTGATATATTTTTTAGTCACAATTTGTGGCCTTTTGGCGTATGTCAGAATTAACAGAAGATCTCACTATAAACAATCATTCTCTGAATTAATTTGTTGTTTGAAAAAGAACAACTTTGGCAGGGTTGTTAAGCAGAGGAAAAATAAATGAGTTGGATGAAAATATAAACATATGTTGCTGTAAACTCACAGCCAATGGTATTTAAGTCCTATTTAAATTAGATTAAGACAAAATTTCCCATAAGAGTAAAGAAGGAGAAAGAAGCAAGTGGAATGGGTAAACACAAAAATGTCAGATAAAGTTCTTTGTAGTTTCTGTTTACAGTGGCATGTGATTGCCTTCTGCACTGTGTGTTGTTGGCTATATAATTATGCTACATGAATAGTGAGCTCTAATTGCAGCAGATGAAGTTGATTATTTATGCACCTCGCTGCTGAAGATATTTGATTTGTACACGCCTACAGCACAGAGGTGCGTACAAATCAAGTAGCTTTGTAAAGGTGTTGTGGCACACTCCTGAATTGGTTCAGCAGAGAAATATTTCCAATGCATGTAATGCTAGTGATAATGGAACAGTACCTCCTCACTAGTTCTTTAAGTTTATTGTGGGACTCACTCCCTATTACACTTTTACTCATATTGGTTTTATTCCATGAGTCACATGGGGAATAGAAATAGAACAGTCTAGGCAGTTCAAGGAAGGTAATTGACATGCACAGAGTTTCCCTGCTCAAAAACTGTTTGTCATGAGTGTGCCAAAATCAGGAAAAATAACCTTGAAAGCTGGCTAAAGCTAGGAAACCTGTGCTAATAGAGATCATAAAATTTTCATGAACACATGACATGAAATATGCAGATTTCGGTCTGCCTACAACTACTTATGTTCAGGTCACCGTATGTTACAGCTCAGCAGATGAAAAATGCATGGAAGACAGGTAGGATGGGACAAGTATTAGATAGGAAAGATGTCAGCCATATTCACAGAGAACAGCAGAAAGCAAAAAAAACAAAGCAAGAAGACAGGAAATCTAAGACTAGACAGGCTGAAGGTTTTTGCTTTGAAAAAAATTCTTAGATGAGAGATTGTTTCTATCAACAGTTGTGCAGAACATATTTTGTAATTTTCCAAAAGTCTTGTGTTTTGTTTATGTTTTTCTAGCACAAACTGTACTTGAAGTTAGTCTCTTTATTAGTGCTTGGCTTATAATGGAGGAATGATACACACTTTCATAAACTGCTATATTACAGGTAGGAAGACTTGTTGAGTATGCTGCTTTTACAGAAAAAATTCTTTTTTGGGGCCCTTTCTGTGAGAATCCTAGTATCCTTGGAAGAACGTTTTTCATTTCAGTTGAATTTCTAGCCTTGTACATTCAAATTTAGTTACAAAGAACCATACCTGTAACTGTGATCAGTTACTCCTAATATGCTTTTTTTTTCAAAATATTAGAATGTAGGTTATTGTTTTCCCACTGTAGATACGTTCTTGTAATTGTTTTCAAACTTTAACTTATGAGAACTTAACAAAAATGGATTCCAACTCACATGCACATATACACAGCCATATGTTGCAGAGATTAAAATGCACTTGCAAGTAAGATACAAGAAGGCTGTAAACATTCTGTACTAAAGTAATTTGTCTGGTTGCATATGCCTCACATGAATACCATTAAAGTATGCTTTATAAATTTTAATATCCTTTTTTCTAATTCATTAGGAAAAGACCAGGTCAGAGTTGCTTGTGGCTTGCAGTACTAACGCTTGGGTAGCAGTTATTAAGTAGACAACCACAGAGGCGCTCGTAAAACAGGGTGTATTTACCTACCTAGTTCTTGTTTTATGTATGATATGTTTGAATATACCTCTGCAAAAGTTATTTAAGGGAGACAAATGCATTTAAGCAAGGTAATTCCCTTACTTAAATAAAACCAGATGAAATAAAGATACTGTTTACTAGCTGGAGTACGCAAGTTGGGGAATTGGCTATTACTATAGCTGCATTTCTGAATAATTGTATATATTGAGTTGGAAAAAAAATTTTATTACAAATAGCTGGATTTTTTGAGCTGCCAAAGTCGTCGCTGCACCTCTACCTGTCCACTAAGTGGTTATTTAAATAAGATGCATTGTTTATGGGAGCTTGTCTGTGATTGTGGCATCACATTATCCGATTTTTTTTTGTAAGTTCAGGGTATAATTGTTTTTACCTTTACGTAGTTTAAAAAAAGAAAAAGTGTACCTGTTTGTACTGAAACAGTTTCATCATGGACTGTCTGAAGTTAGGGCTCTTCATGGGTCACCAGATGACTTGACTTATGTTAAAAGTATCTAAATACCTAGAAAACTCTTAATGGTTTAGTCTTAGCTAGCTGAGATACGGACTATTGTTCCTTATTGTGACAACCCAAATTAGCGTAAATGAAGGAGACTTGATAGCGTAGGACAGCTTGGGTAAGAAGGGGCCTCAGGAGGTGTCTAGTCCAACCTTCTGCTTAAAGGAGGGCTCGGTCTGAGATAAGACATGGTTGCTTGGGGCTTTAGCCAGCTGGGTCTGGAAAACTTCAAAGGATGGAGCCTGCACAAACTCTGGGCAAGCTATTCCCATGCTTGGCTGTTCTCATGGTGAAAATAGTCTCTTCTTACCCATTCTGAGCCTCTCTTCTTTAAACTAATGCCTCTCATGCCCTGCCCTGCACCACTGTGAGGAGCCTGGCTCTGTCTCAATGGCCTCCCAGCTGGAGCTGCCTCTTCCTCAGGCTAAACCAGCCCTGGTCCCTCAGCCTCTTCTCACAGGGCAAGTGCTCCAGCCTCGATGAGCCTGGGGTCCCTTTTCTGAACTTACTCCAGTTTGTCGATATCTTCCCTGTGTTGGGAGGTCCCAACATCAGACACCTATGTGTGGTCTAATCTATATGTCATCTAAAGAGTAGGGGAATAACCACTTAACTCAATATTGCGTTAGTGCAGCCCAGGGTGCTGCTGTTGGGCATCTTTGCTGCTGGGGTGTGCTGCTCGCTCACGCTCAGGAGTTGTGAGCTGCCTACCCGGGACTCCCAGGGCCTTTCCAGCACAGCTAATCCACAGCCTGTATTGTTGCTAGGACCCTATATTCTAGGGGGGTGAGGTGCAGGGTGGAGAAGAGTTGGTGTGATAACTTTGAAGACCCAGCTACTCCGTGTGTTTTCCAGGTGTCATAAAAACAAAAAATGGAAGTTTTGAGATCGTAGGGAAAATATTTTGAGTGGTATTTATTGATGGCATGTTGGAGAAGGGGATGAGAAGTTTGAATAGCTGAATAGTAATGGGTGTTTGAGATAAATAGTATTACCTGTGCCACATTATAACATGCAGCTGTCTGCTTTGGAACAATGATAACATTACTGCTTTTCTCCTTTTGTACGTGGTCCAGAGAACATAAAAGTATTAACAAAATCAGTGACATGATTGGCTAGATCTAGTGGAGGGTCCGAATACTGTACTGTATTAGGAGAGTGCTTCCAAGGATTTAAGCATCTTTTGTAAGCAGTCAGTCTTTCTCGACATGTTTCCTTGTAACTGTAGGCATTGGCTCCAAAATTGATAAACATCTCCATTTGTAAATGCTCTTTCAAAAGCAATAAAAATTATTGTCTCCTTTCTCAGCCCACTTGCTGAGCCAAGTACGTGATACTCTGAATCAGTAGGTGAAATTCCCTTTCTCCCCCACTAGATACAAATTTCCTGTTGGTTGTCACGTTGCCTTGTATTTTTATCTCTCTTTACTTTCAAAATGGTGATTAATCGACCTACTGCTTTTAATATTCAAAGCTGCATGACTTTTTCTCATTATGCAATCAGTAAAATTAATGAACGACAGCTCTGCACCACCAGGAGGCCTAGCTGAATAGCAAAGGGACTATAGAAACAGGTTATTTGTGGGTCACTGTCAGGATGGATTTAATTTTATTGCACAGAATATTTCTTCTAGTATAGAAAAATGTTTAGTGAATATTCTTGTGTTAATGAAAACTGTTAAATTTATGCTACTTCATATGTGGCATCACTTCAAAATGTCACTACTGCACTTTGTTAATTTACTTTTGAATTCGTTTCAGCGTATGATAACAAGAAGGGAGAAATTAGGGAAACTTGAAATCTTGAAGAGTGAAACTGATGGCTCTTAGAAACAGCAGGTCAGTTTGGATTAGGCTATGGATCCAGGATATTCAGTGGAAATACTTCATTTGTCTCCTGTGGGATTTGCAGCAAGCCTTAAATACACAGTTCACAGTTTAATCCCTCTTTACTTGAATCCAGGGCTGATTCCCAGACAGATGGAAATTATCATTTTCCTTAGCATGTCTATGTAGCAGCTTCAAGGTAAGGTCCACAGTTAGTAGAAAATGAATGTGAATGGTGCTTGCATGTTCACATATACAGTTCAAAATGTGTCACCCTAGACACATAAAGTAGAAATTCTGTGTTGAGCACAGCTGAAATTAACCTTATGTAGTATCATCATTATTTTGCCTTCTGCCATATGACAGAAGGTAACACTCTGTTCCCATGTATTGGAGCCATTACTCACCACAGATATACATAGATGAAGGGTGATGTGATACAAGATGCCAACTCCAGATGGAAGCCAAATTGTTCATCAGATTTATCAGAGCCTGCATGGTGTCTGCTGAGTTTGCTACTCTGACTGTGGATTAGATTAACACAGGTTCTGCTGTTAACAATGGTATAATGGTAACATCAGAAATGTGGTCTAAGAGGTAGGGAAGTACTATTCAGCTTACCTTGGGAATATTTTGGTATAATAAAAGGCAGCCTGTAAAGGTGAAGACAAGATACTTCTTAGCATAGACTGGGAAGAAAGGAGATATCTCAAGGAACTGCTGAGAAATCACTATGCTTGCAGTGCTCTCTGTGGGAGTTAGCTGATTAAAAACAAGAGAACATAACTATCCTTGGATCTCTGCCATACCCCAAAGGAAAAACTAACAAAATAACAAAGTGGACCTTTTTTATGGGATGGGAATCTACTTCCTCTGCACAGAAGCAGATGTCCTCGCTGGTGAAACAAGAATAAATTAGGCACTATGTAAAACTCTAAACAAAATGAATTGCTACTAGGAGATTTAAGATTATTTATGCTGGAAGAGATTGCATTGAAAGTTCATTTCATGGGAGGGACATGTGGAGCTGTTGGATGCCATAGCAGTGTGTGGGTGATTTTAAGGAGTGGGAATGACTAGAAAATATAGGAAATAAAGAGGTAATTGTACAAAAAGTGAAAAGAATAATATTCCTACAGTCATGTACTTTGTGGTCAGTAAAATGAGTTTTTAAATTTAGTTATGACTGGGAACCAAACACAAGCAGATATTTGAATACTAGTAATATTCATCTGTCAAGAAAACCCTCAACCATTTAGTGTCTTGGGAGTAAAGCATGCCTAACCTCAGAGACCTTAGAAGTGCTCTCAATCCTGCTCTAATGCTGATCTTTTCCTTACAAAATAGCATATCATTAGACAGAAGCAAGGAACTATGATGGCTTCCAATTTTTAAGTTCCTTTTGAAACACAATGCTATATATATGTATATATATTTAAATATCACATATTCTCTTAAGCCTTACTAATCTTTTATGTAAAGGGCTCAGTCTTAAAAACTTGTTGTCAGACTTAAAATTTCTTATTTCCATTAATCGCTGAGGGATTCAATTTTTTCAGGATTGCACTCAGAATTATGAAAATAAATTAATAGTGGCTGTGAGTTTGGAGTCTGAGAACTAATAAGTATTATCTCCTACTGCATCTTAGGAAAAAAAAACTATAGAAAATCTCCGCTAGAGCTAGAGCTAGGAGAACATTGTGTGTAGGTTTTCTTTTTTTATCTTTTTCTTTTTTTTTTAAATGTTTGGTCACTGAAAGAAAAAATTGGAAAAATCAGTTCAGGTCAAGTCAATCAGAATTTGTCAATGAAATGAACACATTTATTTGGTTCAATTAAGTGTTTTATATAATGTGACATGGAACTTCAAATTTTCAAATTATTTAACCCTCTTAAGAATTTTTATTCTTTTAAATGAATTTAAAAAATGAAGAGAGCCATTTTAAATTATGAATTTTAACATTTTCTTTATGAAAAATATCATAACATGAATTTTGGACATCCATGACTGACACCTTTCCCTTATCTTGTCTTTAGTGCAAGGTACTGTAGAGTTTGAACAGATTATTTTTTTCCCTGTTGCAAACTGATCTTTCTCTGTGGAAAAAAAAAATGCTTAGATCTACATCTTGATCCAATGTAAAACTAAGTGATTCAAATTCAGTGGTCCTTGTTTGGGAAGGAGAACAGCCTGATGTCCTTATGTAGCTATTCCATTGCTAATCAGTGTAAAACACAGAAATAATCTAAAAGATTGCAACACAAAACATGTTCTTCATGGAAGAGAAGGGATTGTTCATCCTCCTATTCAACCAGAAAACCTCATAGCCTGGTGGCTAAACATGTTTCTTGGTATTTAGGCATCTGGTCAGCTTTTCAAATAAGTGATCTGGATCTTCTGCTTTTACTTTCAGCATCATTTTAAAGTAAGACTGAACTGGGCTCTGGGTTTTAAAGAAATTGATATAATTAACTCCAGTTTACAGAGTATTAAGTGGGCTTTTGTCCCTCTGACTCAGGGCTGTGTAGGCTGTGTGGATAGGGGCAGGGTCTCCCTCACAGCCTCTTCTATGGCTGGCTCCAGCGACTGGGCTAGCAGTCTAATGGCTCCTTCCTCAGGCAAAGGATGTTTTAGGTCCAGTCCTGGCACATGAAAAATTTTTCAAGACTGCTGTTTGGAGAGTGAACACTAGATTTGTCACTGAACACTAGATTTTAGATTCCACCCAAAAGGCCAAATAATTAAATGCACAGAAGGCTGAATGCAGTCCTGAACTTGTAGGTGCAATCATTTATTGGGTCTAAGTGCTTGCCTTCACTCGTCCATTTTGCAAATTGTCAGTTACTTATGAGATAGTAAATATGAAAGTTAAGGCAAAATACAAAAACTTCTGTCACTCTCAATAAAGGACAAAACATTCCTTCTCATCTCTCCTGTTGAGAAATGCTAGTGGTAGGGGATACTGTGGGAATGGTGTTTCCTTCAGCCCTTCTGCTTCCTTAGTAACCTGTACATAAAATCAGAATCATTTTGCTATACATAAAATTGGAACAATTTTTCTAAGTTTCACGTGATCTTTTAAATTGAAAAAAAAAATCATTTTTCCTGGCCTTTCACTTATTTTTGAAATATCTCTAGAAAAAATAAAAGACACAATGTGCCATAATTTATAATTTCAGAAGTTGCTTAATTTTGCCACCCTTCTTATAAAACTAAGAACTCCTTCTATAAAATGTTCCCTACAGAGTATAGTCAATAAAAGTAAATGAATTGTTTACAGAAGAAAGCCACACAATCTGAGGTTATAAACTAGTTCCATTAATCAGTGGGAGAGGAAAATACTGAAATATTAGGCATAAATTTCCTCTCTGCCCACCCAGACTCAACAGTGAAGTTCTGACTCATTCATAGACTCAACTTGCTCAATTGTATGTATTGTGATTTTTCCTCTCTCAGTACTACGTGTGCAGAGAATATATGTTCCCTAGTAAATGAACCTTAGAAAATAAGTAATATATTTTCATTTAAAAGGGAAGAACAAAATAATCTATTGTGAGTATTTATGAATTCCATATGGTTCCTGTTATTTTTTCATACAAGACAGTAGAGTTAGGAGAAGTTACAGGTCTTGTCAGTCTGGCCTTCAGAGGTCCTTGGAGTGAATGACTTGTCTGCAATACAAAAACACAAAATGAAAACAAGAGGTTGTGGCATAGTGTAGATAAGAACAAAGTATTCCAGACAAACTGTATTCAGTGGAGTAGCGCTAAGAAGAAGGTAACTGTTAATGTTATAAAAAATACAGTTATGCAGGACTGTTACTAACCAGGCCAAACTATTCCAGCAGAGGCCATTTTCCATCTTTTCTATAGCATATGCTTATGTTAACAGGTTTATATTGTCTTACATGTACAAATGTAGTTAAGGATTGCCAACACAGCATGGAAATGAGCTACGTTGTAGACGGGACTTGTTAGAAAGTCAATGTAGGGCTTAATGATCTGGAAATGGGTACAAAGGATTGGATTACACAGGAATGGATTTACCTTAACTGCAATGTTTGAGGTCTCATTTGAAAGCTTCCAAAATTTAGATGAGTTTTGATCAAGCCTCCTTGTTTGGGCATCTATGCAATAAAGACTCTGCTTTAGAATTTGTTTAAGAACCTAGCTGATGGTGTTGAGGACAATAACCTGAGTTTCAAACTGTCAGCCAAAAGAAGTGAAAAGCAGTCAGAGCTTACTGAGGAGAAAATCAGGCAATAATTACGGGTCTGAGAATATCCAAGGAGTAGATTATTTGGGATCTGTAAGCAGCTTTAAGTTTTGGATACTATTTGATCACTGTTACACTTCTACATTTTTGTCAACAAAGTGGACGATGCATTTGAAAGAGAGAACACAGCTTTGTGTGGACCTAATGTATTCACGACAGTGCTTATAGTTAATGAAAATAAATGAAAAGATTACTTTTTTAAAAAAAGTATGCAAAAGAAACTGTGATTTCCAGTAATGCTGTTGAGGTAGAAAGGAGGAATGTGTTCCATTTAGAAAGTAAAAGCTGAAGTGACAGTGCTCTGTAGATGTCATGTCCTACCGGGTTGGTGTAGATATATGCAATATGCGTGTTATAATGGGCAGAGCAGGTTAGTTTTTACTGGTCGCAGCATCATTGAGCCCCCAGGGAGATGTCCAATGATCGACTGTTACAAAATGTCATCTGACAGAAAACAGAAATGCTCCTTGCCTGCAGAGCATGAGGTGCTTCTCCTACCTGAGACATTTAGAAGAGTGTTGCCGAAAACTGTGCAAAAAAGAAGGGAGAGCAAAGAAGCAGAGGAATGATAACAGAAATCAAGAGGATTATCTTGTCAAGCTACACAACGAAGACAGTGCAGGAGAATTTGCTTATACTTGCACGTGGAAAGGTTCAGCTATAACTTGCTAAAATCAGGGTATCAACAGGGAACACATATCACACAATACATGACTGGCAGAATACAAGGAACCTCTTAATCTGACAGTTGATCTACTCAATATTTTTGTATCTCACTGCTGAATGTTTAAGTACTCATGGCATGGAAAGAAACATGCAAACGTGTCTTGAAAGATGTTTTTTGCTAAAATGGACTTCCAAAGGGTGTTTGGCTATTTTGAATTGTGACATATGTGAAAGTAGCAGGTGGTCTCACACCAGTTTGAGTGAAGAGGTCTGTGTCATAAAATCAATGACTGTAGATTACTGCTAGTAAGAAAAACTTGTTAGAAATTGTGGCCACAGATGCACATTTGAAAGGTCTGTGGAGGCTGAGCTGTTTTCTTAGCCCTCTGAGTGTTTGGTCTTGCTAATGCAGTAATCAGCATTAAAACCACTTCAATTTACCAGTGGATCACTTGGTGAATACCTACCTTAAAAGCGCTTCTTTACAAACTAACATAAATTGTTTATATATTGCTTTAAAGCAATAAAGGACTTCAGGGCCAAATACGATCAGGTCAGACTGGCTGCACAATGTTGTTATTTGTTTGCTAGAATGCTTTCATGACCAGCTTTGTCCAGCTGAGGTAATTTTTAGAGGAAACCTAAGTCCATCCACCTTTCAAGGCTTGCTTCACTACAGATAGGTCCTAGCAGCTTCCAGCTATCCTATCTTGTCTACAGGGTAGTGGCATCATGTAGGTATACTGGTGTCCTGTAGAGAGGATTTGTAGAAAGCGTGGGTTTGGTTTTTGTATGAGTTTCCGGCAAGGAACAAAACAAGGTGTCCAAATCTGAAGGTGGGGTTCAATGATCCCAGCAGCAAGGTCATGAAATGCTTTCAAATACTTATGTTTTCTTTTTTGGAAAATAAATTCCATGTAGAATTTTCTGTGAACTTTTATTTAGAATATTTATAAAGACTCTACTATAGTGTTTAGAAAATGTATATTTTTCTTTCTGTGAGAAGTCTACAAAACTTACTCAGCACTCTTTTTGTTAGAGGAGACAGCAGGGTATTTTGAGCAGGGGTTGTTCCGTCTATCAGTGCAATGAGGAACTCCTAGCCACATGAAACTATGCAAGCTGAAAGTTTAACAGACTAAGAAAGGTACGATAGAAATCCAAATTTGTATAGGCTAGGATAGATTCTTTTATGACTTTCAGTAATGATAATGATGGGGCTGCAACCTCCACGTGAGGAAATCCTGAAACTGCTAAATACAGGAAACTGAACTGAGAAAGGGAAGTAAGCAGGGAGTTTTAGAAGAAAGATCCTCTAAGCCCCCTCTATTTCATATTCCTTATCCTTCCACTTCCAGATGTTGGAGGAAGTAGATTCAGTGTATCTGGTCTGCTTCAGTTAAGCAGTTTAACAGTAAACTGAATTTTCTGTTATGATGTGTATTCAGGTCTATTTTTATCTTAGCCTCTTTGTGAGGCTGTGTCTCTCATAATGCAGTGCAACCCCCCTTTCATCATAGAGGGTGTACATATAACAGATGTAGGCTCATCAGGAACTTACTCTAAGGGAAAAATGGGGAATTTAGGCTTCTGTAAGGCAGCATACATTAAAAAAAGAAGCTTTGAGTTGAACTGACTTGAATTGAGAGCTTTGTTTTAATATAATTACATACTTTAATATAATATTAACAAATAAAAGAGAAGCAGCTATTTAAAAGTACTTCATGTTTACAAATGTGTAAATATACAGTGTTTCATTGTTTTGTTTTTGTTAAAATTGGTACTGAATTAGTAAACTGGAACTGAAACTTGATTACCATATAGGATCTAATCACATCTTTGATATTGATGGGTAATTTAGGAAAAGAATTGAGCGTTGCTTGGACAGACTCTGCTCACCTATTTTGGAACTTTCACAGTAAATCCATTAAATACATACATGGGTTCTTACACTGACAAGAAGGATTATTTTCATAGGGGCGCCCTGGACTGTGGCTTTATACTTCATAGGTTTGATGCCTTATTTTTCAAAGAGTTAATTCACAGAAGTTCTATTATTTATGGTAGTACTAGCAGGATCTCGGTACCTCAGTTTGCTGTTTGTAAAATGTGTGTGTTGGGTGGCAGGAAGTTCTTAAGCCAGAGACTATAAAATCCCAGATATTATGGTTTCCTAGTTTTGGCTGTGTCTGAGCTGTTATTCATGATGACAGTTAATAATTCAATGTTCATTATATGCCATTAGTTGATTAGCACAGATATCTCTTCTGTTGACAGAGAGTGAGAATTCCTTGCGTAAGTCCACCTGACAAAAGATTTTCCCAGACATTTGCATGAATAAATGTGATTCCATTTTTCATAAAAAGTGAATGATAATTTTGGACTGCAGTTCAGTTTTAGCAGCCATGCTGATGTATGCTTTCCCACTTCTAGGCCAGGTATAACAACAGCTAAGAGGAGGTTTTGGCTTCTGCTCAATTTTAGCATACATTATCAAGGCCATTATAGGGAGGTTGTTTCTCCTTCTGCCATGAAGAATCTGAGCAACAGTATAACCAATGACTAATGCAAGAGGACAATTACTGGTTTCATGAGCTGTCAATTGAAGCCATATGGTCGAGACACTAGAGAGGTGCTAAGTGATGCACTGGTAATTCAGATGCAGACAAAACTTCTGTTATGGTATAACCTTCATGGAGGGAAATTATACTTGGTTTGCAATTAATCAATACATTCATTTGTGTGGGGGTGAATTACTTTTCTGGGGTAAAGATTAATACATCAAGGTTTTCATGCTTGGTAATAAACTAATCTTAAAATATTACTCTTTTTTATAGCGTGTATAGTATTTTTAAATCTGCCTACTTCTTCGTATCATAGAATATGAGAGAGAGTTTAGTCTTTGTAAGTAAGAAAGAAAGAAAAATACAAACAAATGCTAGGCAGATTAGACATCTTAAGTTAACTGCTGCTTTTGAAGACAGGAAGACACAGTAGTGTGGTTTGAATGGTTTCATATTCTTTCTCCCTGCCAATAAAGTCCGTGGTATTTACTCAGGTTCATAAAGATCCATATTGCCTTGAAGTTTGTTAATTGCAAAATAGTAATTGCTGGAGGGAAAAAGGAACCAGTACTTAAGGGCAGAGTTCTCATTGGCTTAAGCAGCACTGGAGGAAATTTTTTATTTACTTTGTTAGTCAGAAATGGTACTTAGCAACAAACCCAACTGTATCAGAACCACTTTTGTGTCCTCTAATGAGAGGTTTTCAGTGTGAACATGTAAGTTATGCTTATTCCCTGTACACTGCCTCAACGCAGATGTTTAATGACATGGTAAGGAATTCCGTCTAGGTCAGTGTTGTTTTATTCTATTTGTGTTTTCCACATGCATTTAATTGTCAAAGGATATACAGCCTCATACAGCTGGTGTGTAGTTAGGGTAAAACAGGATAAAGAGCTCTTGCTGTAGGAGCCAAAACAAAAGGGGAGCCTGAGCCCCCCAGGGGGGACCAAAGAAAAGCCTTTCTTCTGCATTTAGTAGAGAAATAGAAACTTCTTTTTCAGCTGGCTATTGCTGACTCCACCCCCCCACCCCACCTTGTTTAAGCTTTCCGTGCAGCAGATCATTTTGATTTCCAGTAAGGCTTCCTATCACCTCCTGCTTTAAAAATGGAAAAAATAAATCCTCTTTACATCATAAGGCAGAGTACATCCTAACCTCTTCCTTGGTGGAGAGCTGACTACTAATCCTGAGTTGTTCTGTACTTGTTGATTACTTATCAGTTTTCTCCTTACTTTCCACGCTGAATCTATAGGGCAGCCACATTACTGATGGCTTGGAAGCTTAGTCTGATGAATGTGCCTTTGGGGAAGATAGTGTGATTGCTGAGCTTGGGAAAGGCTCTGAGTGTGTCTGTGGGAGTTATGAGAAGGGAAATTAGTGAACAGGAAAACTAAGGACCTTAATGTAACTTTAATGTATTGCATAGTTTTTCTGTGTAAACGCCTGGCCATCTTTTCTGCGTAGTGAATGCATAATTGTGAGTTTGGCATTTGAATCATTTTCCCCTCAAGGAAGCCCTAAAGGTTAAAAGCTTGAGGGGGATGGAAAATGTTTTTATTCTCTCTGATCTATTACTTAATGGTGTTTAAAGTGATACCACGCCACCAATATTAAATATCATGAAAACAAAATTTAGTATGCTCTTGAGTTTGGGATTTTTTACCATGCATTTAGGAGATGTAAATAAGAAGGGGAAAAAAAAGTTCAGTGCTGTCAACATTAAGTGTATTTTGCTTCAGGGATAAATTTTTGCACCATGAAAAAAAGAGTTTAATTTGGTGCATAAAGTTAACTATGTGTATGTTAAAAAAGGAAAGTCCCACCAAGATGTCTGGAGAAATAAAGGAATTAAACACATATAATGTCTTCTTCATTCATCAAAGTGATTTCTGAAATACGAGGTGGCCCAAATTCATCTCTGGTGTAAATCTTTTGACTTTAGAAAGGAGAATGAAAGCAAATGGTAAATTCAGCATATTTTTTCATACTTGAATTTATTGTTGACTCATTTCTCAGTTGATATTAATAAAACTGGAAAGAGACAGAAATTGCTTGTTTGGCTGCAAACTGTTCTGGTTACTGTCTAAAACACAGCCATAGTAATTATGTACATTGATCATCCAGGGGATTTTAGTCTAGGGACAGCAAGATCAAGTCTCAAGCTTGTGTCAGGCAAAAAGTCTTTCTAGCATGAAAACTGTTTGGTTTTTTATGAGTATACTTTCTTTTAAAACTATGTCTCCAGTTATGAAGTGTATTTCCTAGTTTGGAGGCTGGTAGAAAAAAAATTCCCATTTCATAAACACTTGTGGAAGTGAAAATCCAAAAATTGACTTGTGCCAACATAAACATAAAAATTGTTGAAACCTCTAGTTAAGAGAACAGCTGCTTATAAAGTCGTTATGTTATCATCCTGAGATAAAGACAGATTCATCATCCCATGTAAACTTCAACTTCTACCTGTTGGCTGATTTTTCTTTGAGATTCATCATAGATTTAGGAGCTGAATCAGTCCTTACTGATCACCATACAAGTTTTTGAGTTACTATTGAGAATTAAAGCTTTCACTCTTATCTTGCTGGCCTCATTAACAATGAGATAGACCTAATGAGAAGTGTTCAGCTGTTTAGACTGCAAAAGGATTTCCTCTGATTGAAAATTCAGGGTGGGTGCGACTATGCAGCTAGCTTCAGACATGGAAACAATCCAGATACTCTGGAAAGACCCAATTACTCTAAGGCTTGTCTGCATCACTTTTAGTCAATTCTGAGATGTTCCACTCTCACTCTCTCACTACGGTCCTGTTAGCCAGCTCTCAGACTGCAGTCCAAACCCATGGGAGTGAGGTGGTTCTGCACTGCTAAAATAGGGCTACATGCTGCCAGGCTCACAGCAGTTTCAGGATTAGTTTGAATTTCACTGCCTATTCAACCTTGAACCTCCAATGACCTTGGACTTTGCTTGTAGCTGGGTGATCTATGCTTTAAAATAACAGTGGCATCTTCTGGCACCTCCTCGGGCTGAACTAATCACACTGCCATTAAGAGCTAGAAATTATTTTATTGTACGACATACGTAATTCCTTTTGTGCTTCTGAAAATTACGGTACTGCTGAAGATGAATCTATGATGAAGCCAGCACAAGAAGCCCGAGTTTACTAAAAAAGCCGTACATGTGATAACTAGACACAGGAACTCCTCCGAGCTATTTGAGATTGGTTTAAGTCTAGGTGTAATGTGCTTGCAAGGACATGCAGAAACATGCTTTTTTTTTTTCTTTTCTTTTTTCTTCAAGAGTATAAAAGCACCAGATTTTTCTAAAGTTAAATTCACAGGGTATGAACTGCAATTGAACTCTCAGCAGGATGGTTACTAAGGCAATCACACTGGACAGATACTGACAGGGGGATTGGTGGAAACTCCACCAGAGTCTTACTAGACTGGGCTGCAGCACACTGCTATTACAAACTTAGCTGTGGCTTATGTTGGTGGTTTGGTTTTGGTTTGATTTTTTTCCCCCATTTATATCTGACTCCCAGGCTTTTATCTTGAGCAAGTCTTTCCTGCTCCTGACCTGGCTGCCTACAGTAGTCCCTACACCTGACTTAGGTCATGCTTCTGCTCTAGTATTAAAGTTTATTCCACCTTTCTGCTCTGAATCCTGTGCTGGGTCCTATGCCTGCATTGGTTCCTGCCCTTACTCCTTCCCAGCTCCTGCCTATTTTCTTGCTTTCTGTTCCCATTCTTTTGGCCCTAATCTTTAGACAACGAAGCAGCCTTGCCCCAAGCTTGAACACCAAGGAAATAACCTTTGGGTAGAACAAGTGCATATCCATATCTGTTTGATGACTTGCCAGAATAGGGAGTAGTGGATATGTTAGATGATACTGTGTGACGTCCCTGGTGACCTGTTTTATTTGAACCCAATCTTACACTTCTTACATTCTAGGGAGCTTTAAAAATGTCAGCAGTGCTGGAGGGAACATCATACAACATGATCTGAGCTGTAGTTGTAAATGGAGTCAGCTCTGTTCCTGCATGTTAATCTCTTCCTGATATTTCTGTCAAATCTGCAGAATGACAACATGCTGGAAGAAGTGAATGGTAGTTCACAGACAAAAAGAAAAAAAATCCATATCTTAATAGTCCATTCAGTGGAAGTGAATATGGGTTTTGGATATAGTAAAGAATCCTGTAAAAAGCTGGATGGTCTGCTCTGACTCCCATTCCTCCAGTGCTTATGGCAGTATATGAGCAGAAGAAGGGCAAGTGTACTGCTGCAGGTAGGCTTGAAGACAGCAATACTGCAGACCTCTTTAGGAGTAGTAAATCTTCGTAACAGTAAGTGCCTGAAGCTGTGTAGGCTATTAAGACCTCACAAGCCACAAATCATGCTATGTACTGGACACTTTCCAAAAGCATATGGAAAAGATGGAGGCACAAATCCGTTACCTTAAGAGCTGCAGAGAGCTGTGCTTGCATGTCCACTTGCTCAATTAGCGTGTGAACCCTCTGAGAGCCAAGGCAGGGAACTCAACCTCAGGTGCTCTAGCCTCTCCCAGAGGGTTTCTTGGAGTTGTTTCAGCATGGGAGTCTTTCTCCAAAATCCATCCCATCTAGCTGAGAAGTACAAGGAGCACAGATAAAGTGCACAAAAAAAGTAATATTCTCTCATCCGTGTATACATATAAAGAAAATGGCTAAGTGCAGGAAACATGGTGGGGCAAGTATAGTTTGTAATTACTGATAAGCAGCTGACTGTCTTTATTTCTTCTGAGAGATCAGGCACTTTCACCTGACACAGGTATAACTCATGTTTATGAGGTAGCAAAAACAGTGCCACCAGTGTTTCTGTGGCGGTGTATTATAGACAAAGCTGCTGTATTCAAACATAGGATGTGTTAAGGGAGGGACAGGACTCAGACAAACACTTGGCAGCTCAGAAAGTTCTGAAAAAAATCTTTTTTTTTTTCCCCTAGGTTCTTTCATGTCCTTACAGAGTAGGAGGTAGTTCTACTACATATCCCAGATGAAACTTCTTAAAACAAAATGTCAGTGCAACAAGAGAAATGCTACTGTAACAGACTTTACTGTTGTAGGTTTGAACCTTGGGTTCACTGGTTCATGATTCTGAATAATCTAATTTATCGCAGACACTGACCATTGGCATTCTGAAGCATGAATTTAGAAATCACTTGATTCAGGAATTTAGTTCATACATTCCTTAATTCAGTTTTTCAAAAAACAGGAATTGGGATTGTTGTCTTTGTTAGGACTGTGAAAGTGAAGTTGGGAAAACCAGCTTACTGGGACTAATCTTCAGAACCCCTTCTCTTGCCCCCTTTCTCAAGGGGATTATATGGTCTGTGGCTTTAATGAGATAATCGTAATTGTTCAGATTGCTTTGTTGGGGTGATATTCAGACTAAATGGCCTTTCAATTCCAATTATAGATATTAATATGGCAGTTAAAGGTCAGAAAGTGCTCCAAGCTAGTGCTTTGTCTAACTTATACAGTAGCAACCAAAAAATTGCTCTGCCAATTGCAATGAGAGGTGTTAAGACAGTGGCTAAAGGTCACAAGAAATGCTTCCACAGAATGAATTGAATTGGAAAGACAAGCAGCTATAAATAACACTTAGTAATGTTTATGTTCATTTATTTTAAGTAAGTGATGCAACTGCATAATTGGGACATTTTGAATCATGTAAGTCCTCTTAAATAAACAATCTTTACTCAATTTAAAGGGATTTAAACAATTTAAAGGGAATGAATTGTTTTGCTTTCCTCCTGTGAATTACAGCTTACATGCAACTGGAGGTTCCTCCATCCACTTCTCCAGCTAGTGCCATCATAAATTGCCTAAGTGAACCCTTCTGTTGCTGCGCTGCCCAAAAGGACAGTAGACAGCTGTGTAACCTAACTTGGTTTTTAATCTTTGAAAAATGAATATAAAGTAGGAAATAGATAACAGTTAGAGCTGTTTTCCCTTTATTTTTCAATGAACATTAATATTTTAAGTGTACAACCCTTTTCTGTAAAATCGCACTTAGGTTGGGTTAGTGAATGGATACTGTCCTCACACAGGTCTCATTAGCTGAAATCACATTTGCTTTTTTCAGGGGGAAAAAAAAGGACTGTGTGTGCTTCTGTTCATAGCTGATCATATTTGTGAAGTGTGATGTGATTTGTAGGTATGGTGATATCTTTACTACACACATCTACTTCAGCCTGGTTTGGAGTGGCTTTTCTGTGAAGTCTCTTGGGACTACAGTCTGTCCCTGTCTTCACACCACGAAGAAATTTGTCTGCCAGACACAAATTTTGTTTTACTGTGGTCTCTCTTGCAGATACACAGGAGAAGTAGTAAGAATATAATTCTCATTGGTCAAGTGCTGGGTATTCCTTACTTGGACTCTACTGCTTACAGTGCATACAGTTAAAATGTGTATTCCCTGTCTCTACTTATTAAACCAATATGCCCTTGTCCTATTTTAAAACCTCTACCAATTTTAGAAGTTGGAGGACAGTGCTAAGAGCTCTGAGAGTATTGTGATATGGGGCCCAGGGGCAGCAGTGCCATCATCCATGGATATCATACAGTTGAAATAGAAGTGATGGGATCTCCATCTCTGAGTTAGCAAAATGCTGATTAAACAATTCCAACTCCCTTATCCCTCTTGCAACTTCCCATTTCACAGCCAGTTAACTCTGGCAACTCTCTGGCTGTGGAGAGGATCTGTTCTCAAGTACAAAGGATAATTTTTTTAATATCCAGCCTTCTATGCAACTTGTGGCTTGCAGAAGGCAATATAGTACTTCAGTAGTGGGTGACACTAGAATCAAAGTCTTACTGCTGCAAGGCAGTTAAGCACAGATTGAAAGCTTCATAAACTTTGGGCACTGATTTAGTGACTTGAGTTTCTACTCAGACTGCCCAATAGAGGAGGCAGGAACACCCCCAAAATGCCCTTAAGACTTATTTTACATCTTTACAAACTCTGTATTTTCTGAACCAGTGCAATTTTAAAAGATAAGAACAATTTTGACGGGAGTAAAGATATTGACAGACAGTAGATCTATGCCTTTTGCACTGTCTTAAATTATAACACATTACTCATTATCTGTCTCAGTCCCATTCGCAGGAGTTCTTCCTAATTTCATTCGCAGGAGTTCTTCCTAATCAACTCAAGGTGAAGAGGAAAAAAGCACTGCACTTCAAAATCATATATATTTTCTAAATTTAAATCTTTTTTATCCTTTTTCCTATGAAGATGATCTTAAAACTGTCTTCTGATCACTGATTCTTCTAATTTAAAATATGCTTATCTATACACAGAATTAATTCCATGTAGCCATTTGCAGCATCATCAGGACATCCGGGAAAGATTTTTCTTTTGGTTTTCCCCTCTTGTAGATAAAAAGGTAGGTCTTTAGGAAACCGTAACAAAAGCACCTTTTATTCTATGACTCAGTAATACAAAAGATGTGGTAGTACTGTCTGAAGGTTTAACTTTACTGAAAACTGATATATTAATTTAAGACTGCTCAATTCTGGTAATTAAAAAAGTCTGTCTGGAGACAGGAGGGGAGTGCAGGTTGACAGTTTTATATTTTCTGGAGGTTTAAACTTACTCTGCCCCTTTTAAAATGGAAATATTAAAAAAAATAATTTCTCATTAAATTTGCATTTTTCACACAATCCTTTTTTTTAACATGAACATTATCAACCAATACTGGCAGATTAACATACATTTGGTTGCAATGTGAGCGATGTTCTGCCATGATTGTCAGAATACCTTGATCACATTTCTCCTCCTAATAGGCTTATCAGAGAGCTGCTACTTTTCCATTTCTACTATCCTGTTGATGTGTTTATCAGAGGATGCTGGATTATACTCAGAGATCCACAACAAGAAGTTTGACTTGTCAGAATCAGACGCAAGCTGTGGTTAGGTTGTTTTCACTTTTACCTTTGATATCCTATTGCCCCCTTTTTCATCTTCTCTTTTCTGAAAAACAAAAAAATCCCAAAGAAAATATCCATTTGAGGCGGTAGGACTTATTTTTATGGAGGGTTCTGTACTGTTTCCATTTATGGACACTGAAGCTGTAAGTAAGTGACCAACTGTATCAGAATGCTCATAGGTCCACGGGACTGGGATTAATCCCAGAGTGCTGAAGGAGCCAGCAGATGTTACAGCAGGACCCATCTCAATCATCTACCAAAGATCTTGGGAGTTTGAGGAGGTCCCCACTGACTGGAAGCTAGCCAGCGCTATTCCTCCATACATGAAGGGCTTGAGGGAAGGCCCAGGAAAATACAGACCTGTTAGTCTAACCTCAGTACCTGGAAGAATTATGGAGAAGATCATGCTGGGTGCTACTGAAAAACATTTAAAGGACAAGGCAATCATCAGGCTGAGTCAATATGAGTTCACAAAGGGAAAGTCCTGTTGAACAAATTTGGTATACTTCTCCAATAAGGTCACGAGCCCTGTGGATGAAAGGAAGGTGGTGGATGTAGTTTTTGTGGATTTTAGTAAGGCTTTTGATACTGTCCCTCCAAGCATCCTTCTGGACAAGTTGTGCAGCTGTGAGATGAGCAGGTAGATGGTGCACTGGGTGAAGAGCTGGCTGAATGGCAGGGCTCAAAGGGTTGTAGTGAACGGGGCTACATCTGGCTGGTGACCAGTCAGTCACCAGTGCTGTTCCTCAGCGCTCAATTCTAAGGCCAGTTCTGTTCAATATTTGTATCAGTGATCTGCATGCAGGAGTTGAATGCACCCTTAGGCAGTTTGCTGATGATACTAAACTGGAGGTGCTGCTGACTCTCTCAAGGGACAAGAAGCCTTGTAGAGACATCTGGATAGATTGGAGCATTGGGCCATCATCAATGACATGAAATTTAACAAGACCAAATGGTGGATTCTGCACCTGGGATGGAGTAAGGCTGGGCACAAGTATAAACTGGGAGAAGAGTGGCTGGAGAGCAGCCCTGCAAAAGGGGTCTGGGGGTTCTGGTTGACAGGAGGCTCAAGAGGAGTCAGCAGTGTGCCCTGGCAGCCAAGAGGGCAAACCACATCCTCGGGTGCATCAAATACAGCATAACCAGCTGGTCAAAAGATGTGGTTATCCTGCTGTATTCAGCATTGGTGTGGCCTCACATTGAGTATTGTGTGCAGTTCCCGTAAATTGGGTCCACAATTTAAAAAGGATGTTAAGGTACTTGAACGTGTCCCAAGGACAGCAACAAAAGTGGGGAAGGGGCTGGAAGGCATGTCCTCTGAGGAGTGGCTGAGGACACAGGGTTTGTCTAGTTTGGAGAGAAGGAGGCTGAGGGGTGACCTCACTGCTCTCTGCAGCTTCCTGAGGAGGGAAAGTGGAGAGGGGTGTGCTGATCTTATCTCCCTGGGATCCAGTGCCAGGATGTGTGGGAATGGCTCAAAGCTGTGTCCATCAGGGGAGGTTCGGACTTGACATGAGGAAACATTTCTTTCCTGAGAGGGTGGTCAGACCCTGGAAGAGGCTTCCTGGAAAGGTGGTTGATGCCCCATGCCTGTCAGTGTTTAAGAGGCATTTGGACAAGGCCCTTAATGCCATGCTGTAACTTTAGGTCAGCCCTGAAGTGGTCAGGGAGTTGGACTAGATGGTCACTATAGGTCCCTTCCAAGTCAGCTCTTCCATTCTAGCCTAGTCTAGTCTAGTCTGTTCTGTTCTGTCTGTTCTGTTCTGTTCTGTTCTGTTCAGTTCTGTTCTTCTCCCTACCTCCTTCTTTCCCTACCAGGACATGCTGAGGAAATCTCTGGTGGCATACCTTCCCAGCCCTGCACTAGCAGAAGGCATTGAATGGGCAGTCATGTCGCATCCTAGGCATTGGCTCTGTCACGTTGTGAGAAGGAGGCATGTACCTTCTGATGGGGGTGAGTGCTGTGGACCATCTCAAGATCATTTGACCATCTGAACAAATTTGCAAAAAGCAGGTGTGAAGTGTGGTTTTTGAAAGTCTTCTGTGTTCACCCAGTTTATCTGGGTTTCCACAGGATGGCAAAAACCCACATCTCTGACACTAGCAAGGCTCAAAGATCAAGCCCTCAGTCTGAAGCAGGACGTGCTCCTGAACTAAATGGTGGCAAATCTTTTTGTGGGGAGCAATACCTGTTCATTTCCCCATGGATTTTTTTTCTCCTTGTACTCATTTTTAGAAATGCCTGAGCTGTTTCCCATGGAAAAAGATACTAAAACACACAAGCCTGAGAACAACAGGACTCCGTCAGAGCCAAGGTCCATCTGGCCCAATACTCTTGTCTCCAAAGTGGCCAACCATCAATGTCTACAGGAGAGCATATGAGCAGCGCAAGTCTACTTCTGCCAGGGTCCTGGGGGTGCTCATAGGCCTCCATGGCTGGGAGCGGCCTCCCCTGGGATGCCCACCCACACCGTCTCCTGCCAAGGGCCCAGGGGACGTGGTGTCTCAGCTCAGCCTGGGGCCTTTGGTCCCTGCCTGGGCAATGCTGTAGGTGTGCCCGTCTCTGCTCCTCTCTCCTGCATGGGCCTGTATGGGACCTGCCCTGCAGAGAGCTGCTCTCCTGGACGGACCCCTCAGACCTAGGTCATGGCTTGTCATGCAGAACTCTAGGCATAACATAGCATAACTCTTCTATTCAATTCGATTCTATTCTATGCTATTCCCTGCATTCACCATGAGTCAAATAATGATTAGACTGTTATTTGCCTGAAATGCCAGGGGTGTTTCAGCTCCACAAACACTTTCAAGGACAGAAATCACAAAGGTTACAAGTGGAAACAGGATTTTATTTTATTTTATTTTATTTTATTTTATTTTATTTTATTTTATTTTATTTTATTTTTATTTTTTATTTTATCGTAGTTTTCTGAGTCTCTTTCAGAGCTGATGCTCACAAGCATTGATACAATGCACATGTGTAGCCAGGAACAGGTTGATGCATTCTTCAGTTTAACTTGCAAAAACATTCCTTGCAGTCTGGCAAAGGAAAGCCACAGAGCTGCAGAAAATAGCAGCAGGAATACAGGCCAAGCAGTCCCTGTTTCCTGAAGAAAGAGAACTTGAAGAATAAGGATTGGTACTGACCACACACAAAAGTATAAGAAGATGAAGAAGTGGTGTGTGGTACTGTGGAGTATGTTCCAAAGCAGGACACGTATCAATGCCAAGCAGCCTTTTTGCCTTCCAAAACTTGCTGCGCTGTGCTTCTTGGCCAGTGATGCATGACAAGCACTCTCGTGCCTGCCCCATGCTTGTATTGCACACAAGGAGAGCTGGAAAGTGGCAGCTCCTGATCGTGCAGCAAGCCTGGAGCCCTTCCAAGCACAGGCTGTTTTGCACAAGCGTTCTTTGCACAAGCGTTCCCTGGGGAAACGGAGCCTAGGGAAGAGCAGAGCTCGCTCCCACTACAAGCTTGCAGTGGGCAAGAGAGCCCGAGGGAGCCAGGGCACAAGTGGCACCTTGGAGGCGCCAGAGCAGCAGGCAAGAACCTCGCCGAAAGGGCCCAGAGGAGCCCTGACAAGGGGCTGTGCTCAATGCTACAGAGGACAAGAAGCAACCCCTGGGGACCACCCTGGGGGCCCACCCGGCAGTCTAGAAAGCTTCCTCCCCCCGGATGCGGGGCACGAGGGCCACCTTCGTGGAGCAGGAGCAGCAGGCCCCTAGCCAAAATGTCCCAAAGGAGCCCTGGCAAGGGGCCGTGCTCAGTGCTGCAGAGGAAGGCAAAAACCACCCAGGGACACTTGCTAGCCCAGCATGGTGGAAAAAAAGCCTTCCTCCCCCCCAGCTGTAGGGCACGAGAGGCCATCTTCGTGGTGCATGAGCAGCAGGCAGTAACCTAGCCAAAAAGGACCAGAGGAGTCCTGCCCTGACAAGTGGTCATGCTCAATGCTGCAGAGGAAGACAAAAAACCCCCGGGGACCAGTGCCAATCTGCCCCAGGGGAAAATTCCTTCCTGACCCCAGAGCTGGCAATCGGCTATTCCCTGAGCATGTGAGCACGACCTGCCTCCTCGTCCCACAGGCTGGTCACGCCTCCCAAGAGATGCCCAAGCCCTATTCTCCCTCAACCTGGAGACATCTCCAGGGCTTCCGGGAGTGGCAAAAGGCCCCCAGCCTGATCGA
Organism: Ciconia boyciana; assembly: GCF_034638445.1. Taxonomy (NCBI): domain Eukaryota; kingdom Metazoa; phylum Chordata; class Aves; order Ciconiiformes; family Ciconiidae; genus Ciconia; species Ciconia boyciana. The sequence continues at coordinate 104,671,947 of NC_132935.1, read as the reverse complement.
CCTTGGGGACAAGAGTCCTTTCCGCACATGGCAGGGCACCAGTGCGTGCTGCAAAGCACTGGTACCCCTGGCAACATCTCTGCATCCCATTTCTTACAGCTGCTGCCCCTGGCTCCGCAGGGGATGAGGACGGCAAGCTCTGCAGTGCTCCTCAAGAAGACACTCCTTTGGTCTGGCCATGGCTGTCCATCTGAAAAGGATTTCCGTCCAACAGATGAGCTTTGAAGGTGGCCCCGCTGGGAGCTGGCCTTGCAGTAGAGAACCTCCAGCAGCCTCGTCCAGCCTCCAGTCTTCCTCCCTCAGCTAAGTAATTCCACCGGCTTCTCAAGGACTTCCTCTCACATGTCTTCGGGCTGTCCCCAGGCCATCTCTGGCAGCGGGACACTGGAGGATGCTCCCTTTTATCCTGCCCCAGGCACTGTGACTGCTGCGTTGCCAGGTGGTGGCACTGTGACATGGGGGTGCTGAGGCCCTCCATGCGCAGCCCTGCCCACCACCCCTCCTCCCAGCTTCCTTCGGAGGAAGGCTTTTGGGGTGCTGGCCCCAAGGCAGTCCCTGTGCCCAGGAGGCCCAGGGGGCTGTCCCTGTCCTTCATGGCCATGCACTGGGCACAGCTGCTGGGCATCCCTGACACCTCCTCTGCCACTCGGCTCCCAAGGACAAACCTTGTGCTGCTACTCTTCTCCCAGGCCATGGCAGAAACCAACCTTGCAGCCCAGAGATCACCCCTATTAGCCGTCCCCTCTCTGCGCCAGAGCTAATATCCATGAGGCCACAGAACGAGGAGGACCAGGGACTTGATCTGGATGGACACAAACCCTTTTCCTGGGGCGTAAAGGGACTGATTTTGGCGGCCGCAGCCTGGAGGAAAGCCAAAGTGTAACCAGAGCCATAGATTGGGATGGACAGTGCCAACTGACCACCATGGAAATAAGACAGGCTTTGAAAAAAAAGGGAGTGCATGTTACACTGGTGTGGTGGAAAGGTTAGTCGTTTTCAGACCTAGAACATTTGGATCTGTGCCCCAAAGCACAGCCAGGCAAATGATGACTCTTCCAGACTGGGGAAATAGCCCATTGCTGCTATCACCCTCACATCCCCTTGTCCCACTGAAACCAAGCTGCGCAGCTCCTCTGTTAAACACGCCCGTTGGCCGTGTTTATACGGGATGCAAAATGCACTGCAGCCCTGGGGTAAAACTTTCAGAGCGCATTTGTGACTTTAACCTTTCTGAGAGTTATTTGCCTACCTCACTTTGCGGGAAGATTTTCACATCTTATCTAAAACCCTGGAAAGTCTCTTTTTCCTTTAGGAGTTAGTATTTTGAGTCCTGAAAGAGTAAGGAAGGTACTATTCTTGTCATTTTGTACGTTGGTGCCGAAATTCATCTGGACATTGAGACTATGTAAATAAGGGCATTTATACCATAGACATTCATTTGGTTGTGGGGATGTCCAAAGTGAAAGAAAGGCTTTTGGTTCCCTCTGCATGAACTTTGCAGAGACGTAGTGAGCATGCAGGATTTCCTCACCATTCCTTACCAATGCACTAAGTGACATTTGCTACTACCCTGCTTTTGGTGAGGTTGTCCTCGTGGAAGGAAGTCCTGAATGATTTTGTGTTCTTGACCATCTTTTTCCTTGCAGTTTGAGAGCTCCTTTCCTCCTTTGTCTTTCACACTTGATATCTTTCTTGGAAGTGATGGCAGCCCTCTCAGCCTTTGTCTTGCTCTTGCTAGTCCTCTTCTTCTATAGGCCCTTCATGCCCCTCATCAGCTGCTTAGTCTTTCTTTGCCTTCATCCCAGATGGAATTTATCATTCCTGAACCCGAGGAATGAGAAATGTCCCTAGTGGTAAAGGTGAGTTTTCACCAGGGCTTTTCACAATGCTTGCCTTTCCTGTGGAAATATCTTGCCTGACACACAAGAATGCATTTGCCCGTATCGTATCTGTGGCTTCTAGTCACCCTGTGATCTACTCACGCCTCCAGGTACATTTGCCTACTCTGATGTTTCCAAACTGGAGCAGAAACTCATGGCGCTCCACCTGACGTTGTGTTACCTGCAGTTCTTCATGCACATGGTTTATTGATATAGGGGCTGTCTCTTGTGTCAGAGCTTCAGCTGGTATGGATTATTGGGGCCATAGAAATCTACCATGAGATAAAGCTTTCTGTGGTCCATGGATGCCATGAAATCCAGAATACAATATGGACAATGAATGTACCTTTTGGAGAAGGCACGAAGCCTGCATATCTTGAAGGATGGTTTTCTGCAATCTAAATTCAAAAGACCTGACCATGAACTTCACTGTTTCATACATTTGATGGCATCAAAGCATGAAGGATGGAGCCTGAGAGATGTGTTAATGGGCTTTCACTCATCAGCAGCCTGCTGGTGCCCAGCTCCATGCAGTCACGACCAGCAGATCCAGCCCTCCACTGGCCGGGTGAGCTATGGACGGACTGTGTGGATGGGCTCTGAGCATGAAGCTGGTGGTGTCCATCTAGTCACTTTCAAAATGGGTGTCTGCCTCCTGGGAAAGAAAATAACCACAGCTGGCATTAACTGAGCTTCCATTTTGGACTTTTAATTGGAGAAAGTGGCAAATCAGCCCAGACACTGAAAAGGCTCCAGGAGATGAAACACTGGTGGGTCAGTGCGATGCAGTTCGTGGCACTGCTGTCTGTGGGTATATGCTTTACTCTCCAGGAGTGTGAATAAAGGTTGCCAAGTTTTTAAATGAATTCTGCAGGCATTTAGGGAAAAGAAAGTTTGTTGCTGATAATGCTGATGTGGGTAAGGAGTTGGCTGGCCTCTTTAATAGTTCCTATGTGCCTGGAAGATAGCTGCAAAGAAGGTCCGAAGATCTTGCTTTTTATATGCCTGCCTGAAATTACCTGAGAATGTCTGTGTGATGAAATTACTGATGACATCATTCAGATACAAAGGAACTTCTTTTTTTTTCTTTAATTAATGAAATAAACTATAAAAACCAATCTAGCACACACTTGGTAATTAGTTTGCAAAACTGGTGCAATGAGTGCAGAAATCTGCCAGACTATGTCTATTCAGTTAAGAATCTCAACATTTTGATGCAAGCTCAGTGTGAGGAGCCAGGCCCTTGCATGTGTCCAAACGTGGATCTCATGGATCAGCAGGCAGAGGGAGGCTACAGACTCATTCCCATGCTAGGACGGCCCCCTGTCCAGAGGGCTTTTAGGAAAAAGGCAGTCTTTAAGTAGCAAGGATTTCAAACTACGTGGAATTTAGAAGCTAAAACCTATGTTTTGAGTTACACTTGAATGTGGACTGGTAGCCAGTACATTTCAAGACCATGCTTTCGTCTTTGCAAAGGGCCCCGCAAGGCAAATACATGCGGAAATAGCACATCCTGAAATAATGCACTATAGCTGTATTAATTGCATTCCCGTCCTGTGGGGCATCGCAGTACGGGAATGCAATCCTGTATATAGGGTCCCACAATTTTAAAAGGACATTAAGGTAGTTGAATGCATCCCAAGGAGGGTAACAAAGCTACTGCAGGGGCTGGAAGGCATGTCCTCTGTGGAGCGGCTGAGGACTCTGGGTTTGTCTAGTTTGGAGAGAAGGAGGCTGAGGGGTGACCTCACTGCTCTCTGCAGCTTCCTGAGGAGGGAAAGTGGAGAGGGAGGTGCTGATCTCTTCTCCCTGGAATCCAGTGCCAGGATGTGTGGGAATGGCTCAAAGCTGTGTCCATCAGGGGAGCTTTGGACTTGACATGAGGAAACATTTCTTTCCTGAGAGGGTGATCAAACCCTGGAAGAGGCTTTCTGGAGAAGTGGATGTTGCCCCATGCCTGTCAGTGTTTAAGAGGCATTTGGACAATGCCCTTAATAACCATGCTTTAACTTTAGGTCAGCCCCGAAGTGGTCAGGCAGTTGGACTAGGTGATCGTTCTCAGTCTCTTCCAACTCTTCTCTTCTCTTCTCTTCTCTTCTCTTCTCTTCTCTTCTCTTCTCTTCTCTTCTCTTCTCTTCTCTTCTCTTCTCTTCATTCTTACATACATAGTGGGAGTTGTGGGATCTCAAGACTTCTGAACAGCAAATGATACTATTTGTGAGCAAACTTTTAAAGCCATACTCAGAACAATAATTTTGGATGAGAAAAGCCAAGCGAAGCAAAAAACTGAAATTCTTCAGCCAAGCCAAGGAAAAAACTTAAATTCTCAAAACAGGGTTAGCCCACTTCCGTGTTTCAACATAATTTAGATTATTACACCTTAATATATGGATCCTGTGCAATGGTGGGTATGAGAGACAACCTGGGCTTGACTTTAATGTCTCCTCAGGAAAACAGCATTAACTGTCATCCTTCCTCCATGCTACTGCAGTGCAGGGTTAAAATTGGTTGCGAGCCCAAGTCAAAGTGAGAATAAAAGAAATGAAAGAATTCCTTTTAAATAAACTTGTTACAATTTGTTCCTTCAGTAGTTGAGAAACAGGTTATTAATACTTAAATTCACACCAGTGCAGGAATAACAGTTCAAATTCTGTTGGTTTTAAATAATGTGTTACCAATAAACAAACACAAAACTTAGGCTACATTAAAGGAAGACCTCATAAAGGACACATTGTTTAGCTCCCTTGTCTAAGTATTGCTAGTTGTGTTTTTAGCAAACTGGTATTACAATACATTTCTAAATTTGAAACAACTACATCTGTTTATTGGAACTATTTTCTGTATTAGTTGGTAGCTGCTTACATGTTCTGCAATTTTGAGAAATGGTGCTAGTATCCAAAATGCAAGTAAACCACAAAGTGTCCAGAATTTTCCAGTCTCATGATTATATTTACACTTCACTGTGTTAAGGAGGAAGGGCTCTCTCCATGAAGATTCCAGCTCCTTGAATCTTGTGTGAGGTATGAACAGCAGTTTCCCCTTTTTTTAAGTTGAGAGCCCTCCTATCTTGTGGAGCAGCTAGAAAATGCAAAACTTTCAAAAGCTGAATGCACTTCCATTTGACTTGGCTTGGTCTAAATGGTAAATGAAAAAAAAATCTCATGATTTATGAAGACAGTGTTAACAATGGATACATATATGCATGAATAACATAAAAGAAAAAAAGCAAGTTTTACATTGCTTCTCCTTTAGCATTTTGCTTTTTTTGCCCTGGAGACTGGGAGATGTCCCAGAGAGCAATGAGGAGCATGGAACTTTGTGGAAGGGCTGAAAAATCAAGATTGTCAGAAAGGAAAAAAATGAGGGAATCAGTCGTAAGTGGAAAAGTGCAGTATTGTGTTTAATCTCACATGACATCGTTCACGGTACCACTTGTAAGTGGTATGTTAACTGGCTGGAGAAGAGTTTTCATCTGAGATGGGATCAAAAGAAATAATATCTGAAATAGAACTGAAAATGAAGAAGCATGGCTGAACAGGCTGATTAGTAGAAGGCCTATTGCTTTATTCCCTGTTTCTGAACTGTACTTGGCTAAAGGTGTAGACCAAAAATTACACCTGCCTGACACACAAATGGAGTTCACTCTACTTTTTATTATTGTTGTATTTTTTAGGTGGAAATATTGCCTCTCACATGGGAAGATACAGTAGATTTAATGCCTTTATATGCATTAAATAGAAGGTTCTCCACAGATCTCAGTCCTAGTCATGTATTTTAAAGAATATTGGAATAATGTCAGTGTTTTAGAGGCTGGGATTTAAGTGCCATCCTTTTGATTGGAAAGCATCTTTTTCTGGTTGGCAGAGTCAGTCATGGGACAAATACCTCCTATGCATTTAAGAGGGTAGTATTTCTAAATCTCTACTAATTCTATCTATTCCATCTACTAATGGAATATTTCTTAGTCACTTTGTACATTTAGTCATGAAATGGAGCTATAAAATTACAGGCTTATTCTTGGAACCTATTATGCCATTGTACTTACCTGTGTATGCGGAGGTGGGTGAATACTGAGATAACATTTCTTGGTACATCAAAAGTATTTATCTTGTGTGTTCTTCTTCTACTGAGCTCATGTGGTATCTGTTTGAGTAAGACTCTAGCAACACATCTAATGTGTAGGTTTATTCTGGGTTAGCATGCGCCACTGATGGTGGTAAAGATCGTCCAGAAGTAATGTGTACATCTGAGCACCTGTGAAGTGCTGAGTTGTGTGGTAGCCACTGCAAGGGTGCAGGTTTCTTTTGCCCTCTGTACACACTATACACCAGAATACAATAGCATCCTTTAATTAATGCATATACAAATGCCCTCTTACCCAGAAGTTCAGCCTTTCATTGGACATTTTTCTGCATTTCACCCAGAATTGACTGTATTATATGAAGGATCCATGGGCATGCAACAGAAATTGTATTGTTTTGATTTTATTCTAGTATGGATACTATAATTAAAAAAAAGTATTGGAATGTGACAGTAGAAAAGGAAAATATAAAAATACAATTTGCATTTGGAAATAGCATACTGAATTAGTTATTGTGCCTTTTTCTTTTTTATGTAGAATCTGGCAAATCTTTATCGCTTAAGCCCATAGGAAAAAAAAAAAAAAGGCATCACAGTGGAACTACTATGACAAAAAAATTTGAAATTACTGTGCAAAAAATTGCCTTGTAATCCTGGAAAGTAAGTAAAGTTTGCCTTCACCATTTGTTGAGATTCCATTTTGAAAGACGGGATGCTTTATGTTGCAATTTTTCCCTTGTAATTCCCACTTACAGTAAAATATAAACCATGCCATTCTTTAAAAGCAAACCCCCAAAAATCCCTCTAAAGTCTAATGATTATATTCCATTTTAAATTACTTTTTGTCAGTGACGCCTTCCATTTCCAGATGGAAGACACAAAATTATGTGGTGAATATGAACTAACTGATTGTGCCCAAAATGAAAATGTCCTTGTTTTGAAAGTCATATGTGGCAGTTGCTCTGGTTTTAAAGCTTCCCTGGCGTATAAGCAAGCAGGGACAATCAGTCAAATAATCTGAGTGCAACAGCTCCTCATTAAATAGGAAATTTTTCTTTTTGACATCCGAAGTTGTCTGTGCTCCGGATTGGAAGTACAGGATAACAGTACATAACGTGGTGTTAAACCCAAAAGTTTTAACACTTTTAAGTCACAGAAGTTTACTTACCGTCTCCAAATATACTCCCTAGCTGGGTTGTTGTTTGTTTTAAACTAGCGCATATTCAGAGGATAGCGATCGTTGTCTTTAAGGCATGTTTCCTTTGCGCAACTTCTCTTTTCTTTTTAGCAGCCTAAACGCTGACATGATTTGCTCAGCGACTATTGGAAGGAGAGACATGCACAATCTTACTGCCTTTCACAGAAGTGTACCATGTAAACATGGGATTTATTTTTGTGCTTTTCCAGGTCAACTTCCGAACTCGCTTTTTGACAGACCTTTTCCATAGGGCAAATCCTGATGGACGGTATCATAGAAATGACAAGAAATTGATTTAGCTTCTAGGGCAGTCTAAGTAAGTTGGCCAGGGAGAAACTTAAAAATAAAAGTGAAATTCTGTATCACAGTCCAGAAGGTTTTAAAGTGATATGTAATTTGGGAAAATGCCAGATGTTATAATTTCCCATATAAAAACAGAAGACATGCCTTTGAAGATTGACAAACCTGCACATATACTGTCAGTACATACAGGTTTACAGCAGCAGCTCTAGAAAAAGCAGGTAGGAGTTTGTCTTCCGTTGGGATTCATATAGGTTAATTGGTTTTTTCCACAGTGAGAAGTATGTGTCATTTCAAGTACCTGAGACATTCCAGTGACGTAAAATAAAACTGTTGAATTTTTATATTGTTTTTAATGAGTTTGGTGATAGTTTAAGTTCAATAAGCTGTTCAGTTCCCCATTAGGAAAGGCAAGCATTCTTTTCAAACTGGAAACTACATCTGCAAAAAACATCATTATTGTCTTTTAGAAATTCTATTCCTACACACAACTGGGTCATGCTCTGAAGTTCTCCATGTACAAATGGATATAAATGCATTTACAAAAAAAATTTCTTAAAATGTGGCTTAAACTATTTATGTGGAGATTTCATACAGGTGACCTAACATAATAAATGATGTCAAATAGAGGCTACGTGATCTAATGCTAACCCAGGGGGTGGCAGTCAGGAGAGATGGGTTCTGGCTTTGGCTCTTCCATTGACTTGCCCTTGTGGAACTGAACTCAATTCATCTTCTGCCTCTTTTCCCATTCTGTCTGTCCAGCCTATTTATTCTCTTTCAGAAGGTAGTAGTATTATGTATCTGAAAAATATTCAGCCTGATGGGTCCCTAGTCTTGACTGGAGCCTGTAGGTGCTGCTGTAACGCAAATAATTGTTACTGATATAATGGAGAATGGAGAATTTTTCACTACAAAGTGAATGCTTTGTAGATGTAGTTCTGTGGATGCAGTAGGCAGTCTTTGAAAGCATGAAACGTTCTTTCTTCCCTTACAGTGCCTTGTAAATCATATTTCACACTACAGTTCCAGTCCCCTGATTGCTCTGCCTCTGAAGCACTGTATTCAGCACGTTAATTTAAAAAAGCAAAGCAAAACTGTGCAATAGAAGACTAACACATCAGCCAACTTCTCTAAACCCCTTCTACACCCAGCTATTTTTGCTCACATGAGACCTAAATTCTGGATTAACCACACTGTCTACAGCCAAATGTCCTTTCCATAGGCCTACATGGATCTCAATAGGCTTTAGTGTTGTTCTGCACAGTAATAACAAGTTAGCCAAAAAAAAGGAAGTCTAAAGATCAGTACCAAAAATGCCACAAATGCCAACTTTTCAAGTTCAAGGAAAGGAGAGACATGATGTTTATCTTGTTTATTTCAGTACCTGGCTCCCAGAAGAGCTATTTGTGTCATGTACATTAAAATCAACAAAAAGTTACAAGAAAACACGCAAAAATGATACTTTAACATGTCTTAAATATAAAAAACAGTATTTATTAAATCAAACACTCTTAAAGTAGACAAGTGAAATTAAAATTATGTATTGAAATGAGCATAGTTTCTTCTCATGAGAGACAAACTACATAGAATAATTTTGATCATAGAAAACACCACTCTTCTTTGTTACTTTTTAGTATAGTCCTTTTTGCTTTTATGAAGAAATATATTTAAGTGCAGTAGTCATGCTCCATTAAAATTTAAATGACAGTAAGAGGGCCTCGACATTAGATAATCAAAAGTCAGAAACTTCTGCAAATGTAGTCATTTGTTCAGCCTTGACTTTGCCCTCTTCTGCGTGTAATTTTTCCTGGATTGTAATTACAACTTCACTTGGTTTTTAAGTGACCACTGCTAAAATCCATATGTAGGCATATGGTAAATAAGTCATGAGTCTGGTATCCGATCAAATTCACAACTCAAATTAATTTTTGTAGCATGTTTGAAAAGTTTGCAATAAAAAGACCTTGTAGAAAGGAAAGGATGGCCCAGCAGAGCTGAGGTTGGTCTATAGCAGAGAGGAATCATTTTGTCATGTGCAGCTCATATACTAAAAATGCAACTTTTAGTCACCAAAAATACCAATTTGATCTTTTTCAGATCAAAGTTCAGAGATTAGTTTTACATAGCATAAAGCAAATTATATACTTACTCAGTTTTTGTCTTTGTAATTATTTTCATGATTAAATCTGACTCAATTTTATTTATAGAGGAGTAAAAGCTCTACAAATCTAAGCAAGTCTTTAACTTGAAAATATTTCTAGGTTTTGGGGGTTGTGTGTGTGTGTTCCACTCAGACAATGAAATGAAAAATTAGTATTTTTTACAGGTTTATTTATAACTTGTGCTTGATAGGAAAAAAAGGACCAGACATACTGCTTTTTCTGTACAGGGGCTCCCCCCTGCCCTCAAATAGAAGAATACTTGTTCCCTAGTAAAGTGTTATAAGTACAGTGACAGAGTGCGGCAGGAACTGAGGAACTGAAGTGATTTGTTTGAGGAAAAATCAGGGGGAAAGAAACAGATTCCAGAATGAGGTAAATGAATTCTCCCGATGTTCGAATAATTACAGAAAATTCACTCTGACATAAAGTGCACAACTTTAATATTGTACCATCACCTCACCTTTTTGTCTTCAGGTTTCCCACATTCAAGAGGACAACAAGCTCTTTAATTCAGTAGAAGAAAAAGACATTAAGGCCACCAGATGTACCTACTTCAGTTACAGAAGCTTAAGCAATCCTGAATGTGCTGTCAAAATTGGGTGATTCCATTCCACTACCCTCACTTCTCTGTTGAAAAATCTTCTTGGCTAAGAATAGAGCACAGAAGAAAATGAAAGTGCTTTCAACTCAAAAGGGAAAGAGAGAGCAAAAGAAATCACAGCTGTAAATAAAGCATGCCCAGCAATTAAAATGGACTGATTGCTAGGGTTCGGCAGAGCCTCATGTTAAATGATGCTGGTCAGTAGGAACTCATTCACTGAACGGAACAGGGCTCTGTCAGTTTTGCTGTTTGATTAATTTCTAATTAATGTGCATCAATTTTCAATAAGAATGAAATCACACAAAATTTATTAAAAGAACATAGAAATCTGGAAGAGTTTGTGTGTTTCAAATGCTTTTCTGTAGCCTGGAGTTAGCATTTGATAAGTTACAAAGATGCTGGTAAGGAAGAACATTAATGAGTTTTAACTTATTTAAAATGTATTCTTGGTGCCAATTTCTTAGGCACATCAGTCAACACCCAGATTAGGATAATTGCTGTCAATATTGGATTTTCTCTAACATGGATGAGATCCAAATTTCATTCCTGGAAAGGCAGCTCCTTGCCTGGCCCATGAAGTTAAGGCAGCAAATAGAAGTGTTCTCTCCAGCTCTTCTCCCTTCAACTTTTTAAACACAAAAACCTTGATTTTCCTCCCATTTATATCTTCTTTCTCCTTTTCACTCATTAGCAGGTGATTTCCTCTTGGTAACAATATAAAATTGATGAAGTGTGGCCCACTCCGGCTAGAATGGCAATTACAAAGCAGAAAAGTCAAAATGCCCAGTAAGTATAAGACTGCCCTGCTAATGACTGCAATTTCCTAGTGTAATTCTTCTTCCAGAAGGTTTGGAAAAAACGCAAATTAAATGCTGGCTGTCAAACGTTATTTTATGATCTTATGCTTCAGGTCATATTACTTCCATGAATCTTTCACAACAGTTCGAGGCAAGTGTGTGCCACCCAAAATGTGAACTACTGGTCGACCCACTGCAGTGTTATTATTGCCACTTCAGAGTCTTGGTTCTGCTGCTGCTCTATCCATTCACCAGCAGCATTATATGGATTAGACTGTGGATCAAGTGGTTAGTAATTAATTTTTTCTGACTTGGCCAAGAAGGGCTTCTGCATGCTGCGTCTTCCATGAAGGACAGCTTTGTATTGGGTAAAGGGTGTGCTCTACCATGTTACCCACCCATCTCTGTGCAACTCTGCATATTTTTCCATCGAGGTTCTTAAGCAGTGATAAATTTCATTCTTTATGCATGTAAAGCTCTCCATTTGGTTAGTGAGATGCCTATTTGATTCTAGAAGTTTTGGCTGCAGTTTGAAAGTAAGGATTCTGCAGAAATCCTGCTAGAGTAAGAGATGGTACAGAATGCAGTGCTTTGCTGATCACAGTGCTTGTTTATGTGCAGAATAAAGAAATCACCCCTTTGTCTGTAATAAAAGCACCCTGATTCAACGAGTTCTGAATAGGTGTACATAATAATAAATCTTACATAGCAGAGGAGTAGATTTTTATGGAAGATAAACACTGGAACAGAGGGCAGGAGTATAACACAATTTATATAAAGTTGCACCTCTTTCAGGGTTTGACTATACTCCTCTGTATTTGTTTAGGTCCCCCAAAATATGATGCCTGTTAATCACAAATATGGGCCCCAAGCCAACATTTCCCTATAAAACCTGCTTTCTTCCATAACTGCAAGCTTGGAGTCACTACACAGTGATAATATTTCACTGTATCAACACAATAAACATAACCAAACAGTGAGATGAATCATGCAAGGTACTAGTCTTCTCATCTTAAACTTGTACAGCATAGTGGTGCTTTACCTAAATCCCTTGACTGAAGTGCTTGCCTCCTTACAGTTAGGCATTGCCTCCAGATTCTGCTGGGCTGGAATGTTCAGTGCGATCTTTACATTACACAATCCAGAAACAGTGAACTAGTGTCATGGTTTAACCCAGCCAGCAACTAAGCACCACACAGCTGCTCACTTACTCCCCCGGTCGGATGGGGGAGAGAATCAGAAGAGTAAAAGTGAGAAAACTCGTGGGTTGAGATAAAGACAGTTTAATAGGTAAAGCAAAAGCTGCGCACACAAGCAAAGCAAAACAAGGAATTCATTCACTACTTCTCATCGGCAGATGTTCAGCCATCTCCAGGAAAGCAGGGCTCCATCATATGTAATGGTTACTTGGGAAGACAAATGCCATCGCTTCGAACGTGTCCTCCCTCCTCCCCCCCTCCCCCCTTGCTGAGCATGACATCACACGGTGTGGAACATCCCCCCAGCAGCCAGGGCCAGCTGTTCCAGCTGTGCCCCCCCCAACCTCCCACACACCCGCAGCCCACCCGCTGGCAGGGCAGCAGGAGAAGCAGAAAAGGCCCCAACTCCATGCAAGCACCGCCCCACAACCACGAAAACATTCCTGCACCATCAACATTGCCTCCAGCAGAAATCCAAAACACAGCCCCACACCAGCCACCACAAAGTAAATCAACTCCATGCGAGCCAAAACCATCACAACTAGTTATTACAACACCAGAGGAAGAGTTTTAAGACAATATATGTGTCATTTTTTCTCGACTGTATTCACTATCCCCATACCAAACAAGGAGAAAGGCAGGACAGTAAGAAAATAACGGGTGGTCATCAGTATCTTTTCTTTTAAGGTTTCATTTCATATAAAAACCTAAGACTGCTCAAATAAAATGCTTTCTTTATTGTTCATACCACTTTGTACCATTATGATCAATTTCAAATAAGAAATGCTACCATAAATGGGATCTGTGGAATAAGCCAATAGCATTGGTTTTTTTGTCCAAAAGAATTCTTCCCTTTAGTAGTTTTTTAAAAAAACACTTCCTCCCCCCCCAAATGATAATGGGGTTTTAAATCCATTGTTTTCTTTTGTTATTAAATATATTTCCATTGTACAACTGGATGTGACAGATGGAATCTCTTTTACTTGTTTGTTTGTAGCTGATTGTGGAATCTTTATTGTATTTTGCCAAAGAAGTTAAGATTTGCACCTTCAGAAACAAAGATGGATTAGGCAGACAATCTGTAAGGGTTTCTTCAGTCTGTACTACTGAAGAAAAGAGTCCTAGAGCTCTTGCTGCTTTCAGCACTGTGTGCTCAGACTGACTGGCATTCACACAGCTAACATCTGACTCCTTCTAGAGTAGATCAGTTTATTCACCCTACACTGAATTTGGGCAACTGTCCCCAAGTCAGAATTGCGAGAGTGTGTGTGTGTGGGCAGGGGGGCAGGTTTGCAGTTCAAAGTGTCCTGAATGGTTTTAGGATTGTGTTGCAGCTCACCACAGTGGTACTTTTTTACCATGACATTGCAGCTATGTGTTGTATGAGGTCTGTAAAGCCTTTTGGGGTGTGGTTATAGGATAGTGAAAAGCCAAAACTGGTGAATGTGTTTGTCCATACTACCTTTTCGTAGTGATTTCTGGAGTATATATTCCCCAAGTTGAGCTGGAGAGTACCTGTTGTTCTGGAGGGAGCTAGCTGGGATGGTTGAAAACACATCAGTTAAGTAACTTAGTTAATCAGGAACACAATAACCGAGTCCATTCCATTTTTTTAGCAGTTCAGGTGTACCCCATGAGACACTGAATGTAGACAGCCCACGGTAAGAGCAGAGATTATGGAAGTTATGAGTTAAAATCCACTGAGTTAGTGCTAAGTCAAATTTCACAAGAAATGGAAAGATGATACTTTTCCTAAGGACTCAGAGAGGGGACTTTGTAGAGTTTGTTGCAGCCAGGAAGCCACTGAAACATTGGTGACTGAGAACAAGTCTAAGGAAAGTGAGAAATACTGGGATAATGCAGTGGGCAGGAAGGAGATGATGACACACTTCCTCTCCACCATTTTATCTCACTTAAAATTTGTTTTCCATTAAAAAAGAATAATTCTTTCTATTTATGGAGTAATAAAACCTAATTTGCAAGATGTAAATGCAAATGTGGTGGGTTGACCCCAGCCAGCAGCTAAGCACCCACACAGCCACTCACGCAGCGGGGTGGGGAAGAGAATAGGAAGAGCAAAAAATGAGAAAACTCGTGGATCAGGGTGAAGACAGTTTAATAAGTGAAGGAAAGGAAAACAAACCACAAGTGATGCAAAGGCAATCACTCACCACTTCACACAAGCAGATGCATGCCCAGCCACTCACCAAGCAACAGCCACCTTGGAAGGCAAACACCCCACCCCCACCCCCATTTATTTTTAATCCTGAGGATGTTATCTGGTATGGAATATCTCTCTGGTCAGTTTGGGTCAGCTGTCCCAGCTGTGTCCCCTCCCCATTTCTTGCCCACCCCCAGCCTCCTCGCTGTGGTGGGGACAGAGTGAGAAACAGAAAGCCTTGATGCTGTGCAAGCACTACTCAGCAATAGCCAGAACACTGGTGTGTCATCAACACTGGTTTAGTCACAGATCCAGATCACACCACCACACAGGCTGCCATGAAGAAAGTCAACTCCATCCCAGGCAGACCCAATATGAAAGCACGGTATGCTCCCTCTGAGGAAAAGCTGCAGGTAGAATCATGTCAGAATGATGTCCAGTTTGGAGGTTTGGGACATATGATATTCAAAATCATGGTGACAGAAGTTTTTGGCAGAATTCTTAGGACTAGTGCTGACAGCATGCACCTTTGTTCTTGTTGTTAAAGCCTGGCTTTGACAAGCTCCTTCAGACACACAAGTAATAATTAGTAGTAGCACTGTTCAGTATAAAATGATGATGAGTCTGAAGTGTCAGTATGTATTCTCAATATTAAATATTGCTGCTAGGTTTATGCCTGAACATGATTTGATTGAAATAAGTGGCAGACTTCTTTTTGCCTCAACGGGAGCATGTTCAGATATTCTGTAGGCGATAATAAGAATGATGAAAACGATCAACAATTTGTTGTAACTGCATATAACTGTGAGGAACAAATAAATCAAACAGGCACTTAGAGAATTTCCCTTTTTTTTTAAAAAAAAAAGCCACTGGGATACTGACAGGTATGAATCTATCATTCATTTGGTGCTGATTAATAGTTTTGCCTGCAGCCTCATGGAGGAAACTTCCAAATCATGGAAACTATGAAAAATATAAGTATGTAAAATATCAGGTTATTCTCAGCCAGGGTACAATATTGTGTAAACAAAAATCTGGGGGAAGATTCGTATTCTGATTGCATTTTAATGTTATGGATCCAGAGTAAAATTGCTGTCGGAATTATGATATGTGAGGTTTTACAAAGCTGATGGGGGCATCTAGACATACAGCGTCACTCAGAACTAAGGAGAATAAGATAGCTAAGCTGCTTATTTAGCTTTGGAAAATGTAAACATTTATGCTTAAATTGACAAAAGAATAAAAACAAGAGCACAGGCTGTGACAAGAGTTGTTACCTCTTTTGCATCCTCTACTTTGTCTCTTGAAATTAAGTAGCACATGCCCCTGCTCCTCTACTGTTTGTGGAATATTTTAGGTGTTGCTTTTCAAGTGTAAGAAAAATAATCTGGACAGTGCTGAAGTTACTTAGTGCCAGACTTGGGAAGTTATTTAGACTGTCCTCTCCTCAGCACCCCAATACCATTCATTTAGACTTCAGAAGTGAAGTCTCACTCAGGTGAAACTCATTGAGAGGATCCAGTGCATCTAATTTACTTTGGAGAAGCTGACTGAAAGTGTAATTTGGAGTTTTCAATGTGAAGAGGGAAAGTATGCTCTCCCTCTCGCACCCCCCAGCACTTTCTCTCTACATACCTGCCAGATACCACTGTTGTTTGAGAATATTTGTTTACTTGAGCAGGTTATATTAAGGGGAACGTATTTGTCTTGCTGGTTGCTCTAGTTTCTCCTGCAGTAGGATGGTTCAAAGTAGTTACCAACTCAAATGCTGTTCTGGGTCCTCCTGGACAGGCAAGTCCACATACTTACTGTGCACGAAATTTAGATACTGTGTTTTTCTTCACCTCAGTTCACTACATTATGAGACTTTGATACTGTACCTTAATAAGAAAATAAATGGAAACCTACTTTTCACTGCTTCAGAATTAGCAGATGGAAAATGTATCTACTGTGTGCTCTATTTTAGTAGTGACTTGATAAATACATTTTATTTATCCTCTGTTGTAGAAAGTATTAAAACTTGCTGATTCAATACATTAAAGGCATCATAATACAGTCCTTGCTTTGGGGAAATTTGTCTGGGATTCATAATATTTCTAGGAAGTTAAATCTATGGTTATTTTATGGCATGAAGAAGGAAAATGAGCTCTCAGGCTCCCTTGAGTCCAGTATCTTGTCAATAAATTCATACTGACTTGGATGTGTTTCATGTGTTATGATTTAGTTGCTGAACTTACTTATGATGTCTTTTTGCAAAAAAATACTAAGTATAGAGAGTTTTGTGCTATGAGTGCAGAATACTGAATTTGATTAGCCACATTATTTTATGTATCTGTGATTTTATCCCTACAACAACTACTGTGAAGAAGCACTTTGAGAAGCAGGAAGCTCCATATCAATAATCATAACTAAACAGCAAAACTACTTTAAGTGTGCAGAACTTGGCCAAATTTAGACCATGTGTTTGGTGGGTTGCAGGGGTTTCTCACACAGTCACACACAGTCTCTCACACAGTTTCTCACAATCACACAGTTTCTCACACAGTCTCACATGTAATTGTGTGGCAGGAGGGAATAGAGGGAATTGCATGCGGGCGAACAGGCAGTCTGTATCTCCTGTAAGAGATCTCTGTGTGGCCATGAAGTGTGGGTGGTCTATCTCTCAAGATCCATCCTTTAATGATGGATGCTAATGAATGCTTCTGTCTCCCCTAACCATGTAGAGGGTGCCATGTAAAAAGCCATGATGGCTATGCCGGGGACACTGCCTGTAGTAACACTCTATAGCAGTCTTAAAGCTCTATCATGGCTTGATTTTGGCAGTGCTGGTTTGCTAGGATCTGGCTGTCCAAGGCATTGGTCTAGCATCTAGCCAGGTTATTGAGGCAGCTACCATACCTCATCTATTCTTCCGAACTCTTTGCAGCTTCGGTCATATTGTTTTTGAAGTTTTCACCACTGTCATAACAGAAGAAATTACTCAAAATTAATGAGACTGTGGTTCTGAAGAGGAAGACAATAGCTTCAAAGAAGTACCAGTGGAGCACATGTATGGCTTTTGGCAGCGTTCCCAGCACTAATTTTTAATGTGTAGTATAACATGAGGTTTCACAGGGTTCCAGTTTAAAACCTAAGTGGACTAATTTAACAAGCATGCACAGTGATGGAAGGTACCGAAGTCTAAGATTCAAACTTTAGTATTCATTCTTTCTCTTCAAAGAGCTGAACGTTCTAAAATTCACAGTCTTTAAAAAATGTATGTTGGGTGGGAGGAGAGAGGAGAAGGAAGTTTGGTATGGTTTAGTTCTTTGTGAGACTTGTTATAGTGGACCTAATATATAAGTGGAGCAAAAAGTATTTTCTCTACCTTCTTGCTTAGTATTGAGTAACTTTATCTTACCTTAAAGCACATACTGTAAGTTGTTAGCAGTGGTTTAGACTAATCATGTATTTCATTTTGGTGAAAGCCTGTAGGCACTGACTAATCAGAGCCATTCAGATGACTGACCAAAACCTTTTATGTTGAAGGAAGTTCTAAGTATACCAAACATATGTAGCTCTACCTTTAAAGAGTCAGATTCATCAATATTTTTCAAAGGGGAAGTGAGAGGAGTATTTCTAGTTTTAAAACTATGGATGTCAATTGTTAATTCAGAGACCAGTTTTTTTGCTGGTAAAATCGATATTTTATACAATGTACAACGATACTTTATGTGTATCTATCTACATGCATATTCAATGATAATATGCATGTGTGTATATGCATATATGCATATATGATCTGTGTGTGCATGTGTACACACACACACACAACACACAAACTAAAAACTCATTAAAAAATGGCTGTTGTATTCTGTGAAGAGTATTGAAATGTACAAATATTTTTCTTCTTGCCACATCAGACTGAGCCTGAGACTTTCCTTGTGTTCCCTGAAAAAACAGAGATGTACTCCCCTATGCAACCAGTAGACTGGTGGTTGTCAGAGTGCCCCTTTTATGAATTTTTATAAGGTTTTCTGCAGAGAAGTCACAGTTGATTTTCTAGAAATCAGGTAGCTGTACTGAGATGAAATTCCTGGAAGAAAGATTTGCCAGCATTGCACCAGGAATGGTTTAGAATAAAGGTTGTAGATATCAGGCTCAGTCTGATGTGCCAAGAAGAAAAATATTTGCACATTTCAGTAACTCTTCATAGAATATAACAGCCATTTATTAACAAGCTTTTAGTTGTTGCAAAAATAAAGCTACATGTAGGGGGTGTACTCTTGCTGCTTAACTTCAGGCATCTCACTTCAGTGACTCTTAGGAAGTTTTTCTCTCTATCCCTGCTTTACTGAGTGTGGAGCCACATTGAATCAGGATGATCTTGAGAATCCAAGTTAAGCTTTGACAAACCAGCATTTCCCACCAACAAACCCCATCATCAGAATGTTCTCCAGGTCCTACCTGAGGCAGCACTACCTATTGGTATTCTGTCTTGCACAAATAATCCCAAACAAATCAGTGGATCTGTTTTCTTAAATAAGGGGTCTGTATCTTATACTTCCATAGAAAACCTGTGCATGACATTGATCTAGGCCTTTACTTTTTGAGTACCTCTCCTAGTAGATTGAGGTGCTTTTAGTAGTGTCTGTGCAAGAGGATGCTGCTAAACTGTGTATGCTACCTTTTTCTTCTGTAACATGCATAGCCATATTTTGTGGACTAGAGACAGCAATGCTTTGAAAAACTATGTGATAAAACCACATTCAGTTATGCTAGGCCCACTTCTTCCTTTACTTGTACCTTTGTCCACTGTCTTTTCCTCTTCACCTCTTTGGACCGTAGACTTTTCAGGGCAGTGACTGTCTGTGGTTATTGCAGGTACATGGCTCATGGGGCATGTTCTCAGTCTGTAAGACTGGATGAACAGACCTCAGTTGTGGATAAAAGGGACAATTTTTTTTCCCCATTTCTTAGGCATGTTGGACCTAACAACGAACTGGAATACTAATAGCTAGACTTTGAAAAGAGCTGAGCTAGTTCCTCGGGGCACATCTGAAGTGCCTTTTCTTTACACCTCAGTGCAGAAAACTTTGTTCTGAAATATTTTCTGCAATGAAAAAGTAATCATTACAGTTAAAATCAATACAATTGAAAAGGCAACTTTTGGGAGAAAGGAATGTAAATATTTTGTGACTTCTTTTAGCTATATATTTGTACAACACTTCTGTATTACAGATGATAATTAATTTGTCTCTATTATCTATATAATGTAGGAAGAGATGTTTCATTAGAATTTGTATATATTTTTAAAGAAATAACCTATAAAGCAAAAATATCCATGGTAGGAAAAAATTTCACTTGGTTTTATAACATTAGAAGGACTGTCTATCAAATGGAGGAATTATTTGAAAAGCTTCAGGTAAAAACCTTTTTGGAAAATGAATTGAGGAATGCGAAACTGTGTGTTAAAAGTGGGTGAAAATTATTAGTAATTTGAAACTAAAAAAGTTTGTCTACTCAGTGCTCTGTTCTTTGCCTTCTGGTTCATCTTTAGATTTTTGCAATTTTTTCCGTATGCTTTCAGCATTCACTGTTATCTGTTGGGGTAGCTATAGAAATAGAAAAGAAGAATGCTTTTTGCCCCTGGTTAGCCATAAGAACTCATAATGCTATATCATTGCAATAGCTGCGTGTATGTAGGCAATAAGTGTACAGTAGAACCTATTTCATTATTAATCATTTGCTGGAGCCAACACACTGCTACAGCATGAGCTATTGAGAGGCATAAACTGCATAATATTTATTATAATAAATCAATCTGTACCAGATACCCTAAGGGATCCCAAATCATTGGAGGAGATCCAAAAGATTCTAAGTAAGACATTTTACTAATCTACTGACAGCTGAAAAATAAGAAAAAAAGAAGTTATTTGTGACAAATATGTGAGGCATATAAAGAGAGATGATTTATTATGTTGGCAACCCATTGTGCTATGTGTGTTCATGAAAGGAATCCGTTTTTCATTTAAGATTTTTTTAAGTCTATGATGGACTATGACAAGGGAAAGCAAATCTGAGTTTCAGCTTGTAGCGAAAGAAAACCATTCAGTCGTTTCATTTACTATATACAGAAATGTTGCATAGCATATCTATTGGAATAAACAATTATGAGTAAAAATGGCACATAAAAAGCAGCAGCGTAAGATTAAAAGAAAAATGTAATGTGCTTACATAGCTTAAGCTTGAGTCTTTTTCTTATCTTAGGTGGAAAGGACTGAAACACAAACTGATTAATCTTTTTTTGTTGTTTTTACTTAATACTCTTACACTCACATGCACACCTGGAAACGGTGTTAAAAGATGGCTTTTAAAACTATAAAGTCACTTATTCATAAGTCAGGAAATGCCAGAATTAATTAAGGTTTCCTGTGTATCTTAATCTTTCCACCTTGTTCAGGTTATTTATGAAATAGGCTTTTATGATATGGTGCCATAGTCTATTTTTTCCCCATCTCTTTAGCCAGATCCTTATCCATCTCACTACCCTTTGCTTTCTTTCCACATGGACCTTCTGGACTGTGACATTCCTGTCAAAGTCTCCTCCCTGAATTCTCATCCCATCCATCTCATCCAATGTATCTCCTTTGTTCTCATATTTCCATTTTGCTCTTCTTTCCTCAGCGCTTCCATCACTCTTCCTGCGCAGTTTTCTCTGTCCAAGTACTGCCTTCACACTGTCATCATTTTTGGAAGGATTTATCTCTTCCCCTCACACCAGTCCTGTGACCCAGTCTATGCCATTCTGATCTGATTACCAACCTCAGCAACTTGTTCTACTTTCTCTGTTTTGTCCTCTGCCAACTAAATCCCAGCTTCCCTTCTCTACTCTTTGATTCTCAGTCTTAGCCTCCCTTCCCCATGACTCTCAGTCCCTGTGTAATCTTTGTTCCAGTCTATTTCCCTCTGCTGATCCACCCATTGTACTCTCTGAATTTGAATTAAAAGCTAAGTGCTCGTACTCAACTCTGCTTTCGAAATCAGCCCTAGATTAAGTATCTGGTACAGGGCACAGCCAGCCTCTGTTCGTACACTGGGTTGGAAATATGTAATTTCTCTGTGAAGGAGATTCTTGCATATTTATTATATCCTGATCAGATCTGAGAACACTGATAGAGTCAAGCATCTTCAGTAATGACAGAATTATTTTAGACTTAATTTACTAAAGTGCAATAAAAATATATTCTGAACATGGACAAACTGTCTTTTATTTTATTTCTCAAATATCTAAAGTTATCCAAATTTGTGGACACTTTCACTGGATCAGCAAAGGGCACTTTCACAGGATCAGCCTGGTATACAAGACATTTTTCTGCCAAATTTTCTCTCTTCTATTAGGACAAGAGCTCTAAGTGTTTTCAGAAACATGAAAAATGTCAGGCAAATGGGACAACTGGGGCACCAGCAACTCTGCCTTTCATAGCATTTTTTTAGCATGACTTGATTTGGTGAACCTTCCTAGGTCTATATTCTAAGTAGATCCAAATACAGAGATTTTAACTCAGCAAGTTTTGCAAGATATTTTATGATCCAGTACTAGGCTCGCTGGTTGCACCTAGTATGAGTGCAGGCCAGGTCACCCTAATTGGCTCTCATGGTGTTTTGCCTTGGAACCTCTCTCTTTGCAATCTCAGACCTGCTTCTTTTGTGATTTTTAAGATTGTTCACTCAGGGTTTTTTTTTTACTGTTTCATATTGCAGAAGGCCCAGATAACTTTGGCGTTAGTAAAACTTGCTTGACATTTTCTCTTTTAAAATCCTATTTCTACTTCATTGTAGTTCTGCTGCATTTAAACAGTTCAGATTGAAAATGCCCATGTGCCAAGAATTGTTCTAGGTATTTTTAGCCAAACTGGTTTAGTTGTTTATGAGACAGGGGAAAGGGAGAAGGGCTATGGTACCATGTTAAACACATGTATTGCTTTTGTTCATTAGAAAGCTGGAACACACTGTGCTTTGGAGAGGTTTGTTTGGTGCAGGCAATGGGGAAGAATGGCCGTTGTGTCAGGGATGTGGGTGTGCTTTTTCAATGAAAATTCACCTAGAAGTAGCTACATGCTCAATAAAGAGTAGCCGCTCAATTCATCAGAGCCCACCTGCTCCAGTCCATCCCAGCTTTTGCTTGGAAAGTGGACTGTCCACATCCACCACTCCCCCCAGAGTGACCATCTTTAGTCCAAGACTGCAAGTGCTGAGCAGGCCTTTGCCTGTAATTGAGCTTGTTTATCAGGAATTGCCTTATCACTTGCCATTAAAAATTAATACACGGTTTTGTGATACAGGTGTAGCAATAGCAGTTTAACATGTTCCAGCGCCTTCAGCAGCCATTGCTCTTCATTCCCACTCCTCTGCTGCTGCCTCTTTAGTGAGCTGATGAGGATCTAAAATGTTGCCTCATCTTTTCTTTTTGAATACAGATGAGTTCAGTTATGCCATTCATAGCGTGATGCCCAAACCGCCATGATATTTGTTAGCAAAAGCGAGGAGGCATTATGCTTCCTCCAGCCAGCCGGAGGTGTAGGGACAGGAATTCTTTAACGAGTTCTGCTACAGCAGCTTCTATATCATAAAAATTACACACTCAGATTAGGGAGTCTGTGGCCTGGACTGTCAGTGCTTTTCCAGCTGGTACCCAGGCAGAAAGGAGGAAATTGCTTGTGTCAAAGGTAGACAGGTGAAGAATGAGCTACTTAAAAAGGTACAGGTTCTCTGGAAAAATTAGCTGAGGAAAAAATATTTCCCCTGGACTTCTCAGAATGGTTCAGGAAGAACAGAATGTCATCCAGTGAGATATCACCATCAGCGCAGGGACCTCAGGCTGAAGCCATAGTTTTAGTTTTTCTACTTTTGAGCGCTTGAGTTTGGAATCTTTTTTTTTTTTACATTATACATACCTTTGGTTCAATTCTTTCTATAGGTTTTTTGAGCTATTAATATTTTGTGAGAAACACATAAGAAAAATTCAGCAAAAATGAAACCAAATTCACACCAGAGGAACACCTCAGTGGTGGTGTAGGAATCACTAGACATATACTATACATAGAGTTTACTTTATGAAAATTGTAGTCAGGTATCATGTATCAAAATAGGTAACTACAGGTTGATGTCTGAGCATATACTTTTAAAGTAAGAGATGCATTTACTGTAGTGAAAACATGAGCAGCATGTTTTTCTGACTTGCCATTCTCTTTAAGATTCTCATGTCTCCCTGACTCATCTTCTCTGTCTATTCCTACCATTGTTTTTTAATCCATCACAAAAATTTGCTTTTTGCAGCTACATCATGTAATATGAACGCTACCTAAAATATTGTCAGTTAGCTGTAGGGTACCTCCTCTCTGAAAGAAATTCTAAAATCCCATATTAGAACTTAATTCCTTCAACAACAGCATCATTTTTGTTTGGGAGTCCTTTTTATGGCACATCCTCTTTTTTATGTGGCTCATTATACATAATTTGAACATCACTTTTAAGAACTGCCATATGGTGTCAATAAATAAGTCTTTAGAGGCTTTCACTTATCTTCTAAATATGGTTCAATAGTGCCTAATTAAATCAATACATTAAAAAACCAAGCATCTTGAACTGGTTATTTTGGTATTTAGATCCTGCTAATTACAGACTCCTTGAAGATATATCCTTCAAGAGAGAAACTGAGGTATTTCCCCACCCCTTAGCTTTTTATTTTATATTGCACTACACAGTTTTTATTGCATAAAAAACTGTATAGCATATTGGTAGTTTTATTTTTTGTATTGCTCCATGTTTTAAGTCTCAGCTGGGGTCCCAGCAAAAGCTTCAAGTTGCTTGCCCCTGCAGCAAAAGCTGAATTAGAGATTGTAAAAGGGCTGTCCTCTTCATTCCCTCCCCTCTACCACTTAATTGTGAGGAAACTTAGTGAGTACTGCATTGCAATACTAAATTGCATATTAACTCATTATGTAAGGGAATGATGGAAATGGCTGATTCAACTCTGTGCTCATCTCAGACATAATTTGTATCCTGATGCCTGGCATGCAAAGTATTCAGTGTAGCTCTGAACTTGGCCTTGACTTACTCTCTAGATGTTTAAAGAGCACTTTGATCTCTCGTAGTAGAGGTTAAGCAAATGTCACCTGTGTCTGTCTTAACAAAGAATTAGATTTTAAATGTGTAATCAGCAGGAGATGAATTCTGTAGATCCTGGAGCCCTGTCTGGCATGCTTTACAGCTGGTAGAGTATCCATCCCATCCCCTTCTCAGTTCCCAGGAGCCCAGCTTGCTCCTTTGACTGCTTGAAGAATACAAGCTCCTCAGCCCTTTTACTTCCCAAAACATTCTGGTTTCACTCCCCTGTATTCTTGCCTTTAATATTTGTTAGACACTGTTGCCTGTCTAGATAGAAAAAAAGATCCCATAAGCATTAAATTAAAAGATTCTGTTTCTCTCTTTTAGACATAACTGCTGTTTCCCTGTTTTGTTCTCATGTGTCTGAGCTTTTTTTTCCCTCTCTGATGCCTCTCAAAGGACTGACTTACAAGGTTGTGTATCAGTAGTATGCTACAACCAAACCATCCTTCACCTTCCTGACAAGATAGGCTTGATCATACCAGAACTGATCCTTTCTGTGCACTCTGATATCCAATCTAAAACCTGCAATTAGATGTACGGACACTTGCTTGCTCCACACGTACTGTCTTTTTTTTTTCCCATAGGCAGTCATTAGCATTCTAGTGAGCCCTTTTGAAAAGTGTTTGGGTGCAAAGGTAGGAAAAGAAAACCTAAATAACAAGTAGATTTGGCAACTTTCATAGCCAACTGAATCTGCTTCAGTGCTGATATTCAAGCACAGACTGAAATGGCTACTTAAAGCAGTGATCTCCAAAGTGGGGTGCGTGTGTCTCAAGGGCTGTGTAAGAATCCATTGCGATGCAGGAAGAAAATATTTTAAAAACATATTACATTTTAAAAAAACTATATAGTGTTTATTTTGTCTTTAGCTCATTCTTTTTGATTTCTATATTTGTTTTGTAATGTACATAATATATTAGTACAGTAATACCTGTATATGGTTTATAAATAAAGCTATATAAAATATAAATTATATGGGGGTGCAAGCTTAAAAATTTTTTACTGATAGGGTTGCACGATCAAAAAAGTTTGGAGGAGTTGTCTTTTCAAAAACAAAATATCAGTAAACAGTTAAATGACTACAGAAGTTCTATGAAAAGTAGACTTGTTTTAGCATTTATTTTCTACAACAAAAGGAAATAATGCTCTTATACTTTTTCCAAAGTCATAATATTTATTAGAATGTTTAAAAATTTGTGTTACCAAAATGGTGAGTTGAACAGAAGAACAAGAAGTAAAGCAATTGCAATACGAGGCTTTAAAGATCTTTGTACCTTACAGTGTTGGGTACATTGTCCTAAGGAAGCTCAATTCCTTTGCTTGTCATTGACCTTAATTTTTTCATTGGCCAAGTCACCTACTTTTCTAAGCCTCTGTTTTTCAATTGGAATAGTAGGAATGATAAATGTTTCACATGAGTGTTGTGAGGATAAATCTCTGAGTACCTTACTGTGTTCAGCCATCTATGCACTGAATAAGGCAGGTGAAAAAACAACGGGAGATGATGTAATTAAAGTTTGTCAGAAGGTATAAGCACAGGCAAGAAACACCATGGATAGGCAGGTGTTCTGGCATCTCCTTCCTTCTGCATTCTTGGCATTTTGAACTTTTTGATCTTGGCAACTGAACTTTTCCGTGTGCACATCCAGCCTAACTGAAATCAATACGTTCCTTTCTCAATGTTCTCTCAGTAATTGTTTTCCTTGTATTAATTCAGGTATCAAAGAGGTATTTATGGCTTTTCAGTAAAATGTATGGATGTTAAACCCCTTTATATTTTTCTGCCATTCCAAGGGAAAAAAGCCAGGATCATCTAGTGTCTATTAGGAGATAGGGCAGCTGCCTTGGCATTGTTTCAAAAGAAAAAATAGTGTCACCCAAGGTAGCTTAAAAGTTCAGAATGATTTTAAGTGACCTCTTGTGTGAGTGCACTAGTAGCAACAAGTAGAAGTTACCATTCAACTTACTGGCTCATAGTGAATTAAGTTCATCTTTACATTTCTGTCTGTAAAGTCTGGGTAAAATGGATTAAGTGTGGGAAGATCTGGAATAACGTGGAGAAGGAAGCTGTATTATCAATTAATAAACAGAATAATAAAAGAGTTCTCATTTTTTTCATCATTCAACGTATAAGAAATAATAATGACAAGCTCTCTGTAAAATCTTTAAAGAAATGTAATTACAGCTGTGGTAAGGAAGCAGAATCTATTGAATTCTCTAGGGGAGAGTTTAGAATCAGTATTTTGTTTGTTGTTATATTGACTGATGTGCAGAGTTAGTTTTCAAAAGTTCTGTTTGATTGCTGTGGAACCGTTTGCATTGCCCACTCACATTTACGGTGAAAGGTTTCACCTGAAAGGAGTGGCCACACTTCTAACCCACATGTTCCCACAACATCTGAGTGCGAATTGGATCTAGATAGTTTCTGCCATCCTAGTGCATGGGATGCTTGCCTTTGGAGAACATAAATGGAAAGGATTAAGCTTCCTGTAAGCTCTGCATCCTTGTCCTCTCTGTGTTCCCTTGCATTGTCCTAAAAATCTGCCTATAAAGATTTAATGAACTTAAGTTCTTCAGTGATCCTTTGTTTATGATAGCCTTGCTAACCTAATGTTTTAAAATTGCATTTTTAAAGCAATTTTTAACTCCTGATTTGAAAAGCTGAAACACTGCTTTTCTTTACTTTTCTTAAAAAAAGAAATGAGGGAAAATGTGACACAAGTAAATGTATTTGGAGTAAAAAGGGACTAAAGAAGGAGACAACCTTTTATTTAAGAACATTTTCTTAAATTAAGAAGAGTAGAACAATATTCAGTTTCAGCCATTTCTAGGAAAGAGAGATGCAAGAGACAATCTGACAAAACAGAAGCAACATCAGGTAGTGGTAATTCCCCAAGAGAGAATGATTTGAATAGAAGGGGAAGTCCAAGACAAGTGAATTTGCAGATGAATTTTGTAAACTCTTCAGAAGTTTGAAAATATTCCTGGGGAGGCAATACACTGTCTGTTTCTGGAAAAAGGGGGAACAAACTGGCATCTAGGAGCTCCTTTATCTCCCTCTTTGTTATAGTCTTCATGTAGGCTCCAAAAATATAAACTCACTCTGAATTAAATGTTTTTAGTTTGTTAGTTGCCTAGAAGAAGATAAGACGTGATCTGAAAACACATATTGTTTAGATTTCAAGGAGACTTACAACAGCCTCTGGGCAGCAGTACCAGAGCTCTGAAATTCCTGGTAACAGTTTTAAATAGGAAATGGCATGTTTGTGGTTCAGAAGTAAGTGCTTGAACAAGGAGTGAAATCTCTACCTTATATAACCAGTAGAGCTAAAACCAAATACATGATCCAAATACACAATACACGTGATGTATGTTAGTTATGAGGCAAGTGAGAGAGAGTGGTATGCAGAATTGATCTCGTAATGCATGCTGTGAAATTTGCGAAAGACCAAGCAGAGTAAATGAAGTGAAAGTTCATCATTACAGGGCAGGTGAGTAGACCGATGAAAAACAAACCAATTATAGACATAGTCTTATGTGCTCTTACAGATTGAGTTCAGAGTTTAAAAAGCTGTTAGCCCCTTCAGTGGACTGTATCACTCCCTCTGTAATGATTTCATCTGATCTGCAATTTGTTGCTTCAAAGCAGAGGTGGATTACTCTTATTTCAGCAATGGCTCACTACCATGGATAGGCTGAACTGTGATAACACAAGGCTGGAGCATGGTAAATGAAATTGTTCAAGTTGTCCACAGCAATATGCCTTGTACACCCTAGGTGTCTCATGATATTGGACCTTGTGGTTGATGAAGTTGAACATAAAGGGTTAACATCCAGCAAGACTTAAGAGCCCTTAGGTTAAACAACCCTGAGTGGGGAAAATAGATAGAGAGAACGGAAAAGTCTGAGAACAGCAAGGACCTCCAAAATGAAAGGAACCAGGTAATAAATGTACAGTTTTCAGGTAGTATCTATTTAGTTTTATGAGACTATATTAATTGCACTCAAAGAAACTCTAGTGTGGATGCAGGCAAACTAGTTTAAAGGTGCCTTATTCTGATGTGGCTTATTTTCCATCTTTTATCTGAGTTACTTGCTTACAGATGCTTATAGCAGTACATAGTGGCATCCACACTTGGAAAGTTGCACAGCTTTATGTAGACTGGTAGAGTAAGGCAGAGGAACTTTTGAGTGTAGATACACCCCTAAGGAAGTTTAAAATGTTCAATGATGAGACAGCAACTCCAATCTAGTTTAACAAGGAGGAGTTTGGTATATTAGCAAAAGGTTCATGGAGAAAATTTGCTGCTTAGAGAGTGCAAAAGGTGTTTAAATGTAATGCAGCTGATGAAGGTGTAGCTTGGTGTGCTTCAATGAGGAGGAACCACTTTTAGGGAAGACTTGAAATCAATAGTCGCAAAACGATGTGTGAGTTACAGAGGCGACATAGTTGCCTTCCGGAGAGGTAGAGATAAGGAAGGGAAGGCACAATCCATTCTTCAAATGTGAAAGCATTTCCTGCTTTCTCAACAAGGGAAAAATGAACTGACCTGTTACCTTCTCAGCTACGAAAAAGGCAGCAATTAAAAATCAAATGAGGCATAAGTAGCAAAGTGAGTTCAGAAGATATATGACATAACAAGCATAAAAAGAAAAAAAGTAATTTAAACGAATATAATTTAAAGTAATTCTGAAGACCAAAACACCTTGTATAGTTTACAAAGGTTTTTGTCAGATCATTATTTAATGGTTTTAAAATGATACCTAGAAATGCCAAAGACACTAGTGGTCTTAGAATCGTTGCTGCAAAAATAAATGGGTAATTCCTTTCCAAAAAGAATCTACAATATAGGTAGGTACAACAGACAGAAGTTTGGAAGAGAAGAAGCACTGTTCAGAAAGGAGGTCTGTGCAGGAATCTTTAAATAACTTGGCCAGGATCACAGAATGACTGTGTCAAAACTAGGTATCTTTTGTCTCAGGGGACACTTTTATGATAAAATCATCCTAATGTATAAAAGCATGTGGTAGAAATAAGATTAATTTATAAAAGCTAGAAAAAAATTCAGACTGTATCATAGTAGGAGTGGGTTTTTGCCACTGGTTCCACTTGTAAGGTCTGCCCTTGGCCCTCCCAGTTCCTCAAACCTTCTTGCAGAGTCTGTGGGAGTGTACCTCAGCCTTTTTCATGTGCTTTGTCACTTGCCCCATTGAGCAGCAGGCCCACACTCTCCTCAGCCTTTCTTCTGTTGCCAATGTACCTACAGAAACCCTTCCTGTTGCCCTTCATACCCTTTGCTAGTTTAAGGACCATCTGAGCTTTGGGCATTTCCACCACAGTCTCTGCAAGCACTCTATGTTCCTCCTGGGTAATTTGTCCCAACTTTTTACTCTGTGTACTTCTTTTTTACATTTCAGCTTAGTCAGGTGTTCCCTGTTGATTCATGCTGGCTTTCTGTAACACTTGCTTTACTTACGGCACATTGGTTTGGGCCATTCTTGTGCTCTGAGGCGGTTGTCCTTGAAGATCAGCTGGTTCTTCTGGTCCCCTTTGCCCTCCAGGGCAACGTCCCATAGGATCCTACCAAGTAGGTCCCTGAATAGGCAGAAGTCTGCTTTCCTGAAGTCCAAACTTGGTATTCTGCTATTTGCCTTACTTCTCTCAGGATTTTAAACTGCACAGTCTCATGGTCTTTGCAGCCAAGACTGTCCTTGACTTTCACATTTTTGACCATTTCTTTATTGATTGTGAGTAATAGTTCCAACAAAGTATTTCACTGAATGGCTGATCAATCACCTGCATCAATAAATTGTCTCCAACACACACTAGAAATCTCCTGGATTGCTTGTGCCCAGCTCTGTTGCCTTTCCAGCAGACATTTGGATGAAGATCCCCATGACAGCCACTCTGTCATTGCAAGGCTTCTTCCAGCTGTCTGCAGGCTTCATTTACTTCTTAATCATGTTTACTGCAGCAAAAGTGTGTGCCACCCATGATGGTCTGTTCTCTAACCTAATGCATAAGTTCTCAGCTGGCTTCTCACTGCTTCCTCTGTGGTGATAGCTCTGTGCACTCAAGCTATTCTTTTGCATACAGCAGAACCCTTCCTCCTCACCTTCCCAGCCTGTCTTTCCTGAAAAAACATGCATCTATCCATTGGAGCACTCCGGTGTGACCTACCACACCACATCTCTGTAAACTCAATAAGGTCATAGCTCTGCAACTCCTATGTGTTTCCCAGGGTGTGGGCATTTGCATCCCCTGTGGTCTTGCTTTCTCAAGGGAAGCATGAGTTCCCTTGTCCTGTGATGTCCTGATGCTTCTTTACTCCCCTATGCCTTGCCTTCTCTTTGGATTATGACAACACCTCCCCAATATGCCTGACTTACAGTTCTCCTCACCAGGTTAGCAAGCATGTTTGCAAAAACACTCTTGCCCCATTTTGTCAAGGTACTCATTCCTCAAAGAGGGTCCCATGATCACAGAGGCCAAAGCCCTGCCTGTGCCGCTACCTACACAGCCAGATCTTGATCCAATGGGTATGTCCACTCCTACCTGAGCCTTTCCTTTCACTGCAAAGATTGGCATGAAGATATTTCTTTGAATATCTAAGCTTTGCAGAGGCTGCCATTTTTAAGATAGAATATATGTATTAAACTGCTGAAGAGTCAAAGTTTTTTGAGTGCCTTTGTCAGTCAGGCACACAACTATTACTCAAGGTCTATTACTCAAGCCTTTTCTGTATAAATGAATACAGGAAAATACTTCATTCTGAAGGGTACCTAGAGACAGTAATAATGTATCCAGGTGTTTCATACTTTTGTAATAATGGAAAATGGAATTTGCAGTACGTCTGCATGAATTCCTTTTAATTTTTCTCTATTAAGTTAGATACTTTGTTTTTCTTCTAGAGTTCCTCTGTCATACCCAGTAGATGACAATTTATTTAAAACCACAAACCCTCATTCAATTTTTAATTAAAAAATGTTAATTTCTTGTCCGTAAAACAAATATTTGTTATTACTAATACATTTTAAAGACAAGCATAGAACCTCATAGTGTTTATAGGAATAGCATATGTACTGCACTGCTTCATCATCAATTAATGTCAATCATTCCACCATTGCACTAGAACTTCTCTGAAAGCAAATACATTTCCCAGTCACAAGAGAGAAATTGAATTCTTCTCTAAGAGAATTCAGGGACACATGGCCATTGAACCATCAGATTCACATGTTGAAATAACGCAGTGCCTTTTCTTGTGCTGCAACTGATATCAGTCACTCCTGAAATACCAGAGTATTTAAAAATCTAGCCAAAAATGCAATTAAAATGGACAGTCTCATTCAATATGAGAGTAACTGCCATAAGTCAGGGCAATTTTGTCTTATTTCTGCCAGTTTTCTGGTTGTCTCTGCATCTTTCTAACATGTGTGATTGCTCCTTTCTCACCACTATGTGATATTCAATTAGGAAACTACCCCTTTAAAATGAAGAATAGAGCCTGGCTTGTTTCAGTTCATACATTACTATATAATAATATGGTCTGATGGATAATATAACTGCTTATTTGTTTGGTTTTCAATCAGCAAAGAGGACTAAAACATGATGTTTCCAATATTTGTACAGACTGGTGATGATTGTATCTATGTTATTACATCAAGATGTTTTCTTTCTTTGGCTTAATTTTAGAAAGGCTGAATGTAAATATTCTAAATATCCTCTGTATAATTTATAATCCTTTTGGCGTTTGAAATGGGCAAGTTAATTTAGAAGCAAGTTTCCACAATCACTCATGTAAAACCTGCAAGAGCTGAAGTCTGCAAGTCTGCTTAACTTTTTTTTTTACTACAGTTGTGGTTTTGGGAGCTATGTTTGGCTTTTATTCAGGATGCAAATTAGTGTGGTGAACTATCACAGTGAAAACCGTCGATTTAAAAGTTTTGTCTTACGACTATAATCAGGAATCTGTTGTTAGTGGTAAATCTGAGCATAAAACCTGTGCCCGGATAGGTCTTGAACTTCCAAAAGTGCTCTGTGTGGATGGTCAGCAGCAGATTTTACAGTTCAGGTGCCAAAAGTATCAAGTGATTGTGGGAGATCTGTGGTGATATAAAAAGTAATTCCTTGTTTAAGAACAGGCTATAAAGTCATTAAAACATCCCTACAGTAAGAGCCTCTCAAGCTATTAGAAGTTTTCAGCCTTAACCTTCTGGATTTTAGAATATGCTTAGTAGAAAATTTATCTGTATAATTCCTGGGGAAAGCATCTTAAGGTCTTCTGAGTCCAGAGATTTTGTCTACAGATAGATGCATCTCCATGTAAGATGGTTCTACCATGGCTTTTTATGTTGCCTGGATTGGGGTGAACAAAGCCTGCAGAAAGTGATCTGAAGTAAGCAAGAAATATTCATTTCCTCTACAACTTCCAAATAGATGCCTAGGGTATGAAGAAGAGAAGTTGCCATGGAAAGTGAAATAATTTATTCAAAAAATGCTACACTACATTCTATATACTGTAAAATTGTTCTAATTTCTCTCAGTGGATGATTTGCAAGAGAAAACTGACTGACTTACAAAAGAAGAGGAATGTTTTGAGAAGTAATATAGTCCACCTAAAAACTTGTGTGATCTTTTGTTAAAATGTTTGTACTAAACCAGTGCAGGAGTGAGACTGTTTACAGCTAAAGTTTCTTTTTCTTTATTTTTTTCCAAATAAAAAAAAAGAGCAAATATCATTACTCAAGGCAGTCTCAACAGGTCTGCAGACACTGTTTATTCCAAGTGCATGCCGATATCATTTTTCCTGGTCTTTGACACTACTGTTTGCTTGTATTAACTCCTTGAACGTCACTTCCTAGGGTACTCTGATTTTTAAATGAACGAGCTCTCAGATTTGTAAGCTCCTTAGTATACACTCACACTTTTTTAGCTAAATACTAAATAGGCTGTTCAGTCATAGAGGTTTTTTTTTTTTTTTCCTTAAAAATAACATGGTTTGTGACAAGAGGATCAGAGAAAACAGAGGATCAATATACCTGGTAAGAAAATGAAAGAAAGTCATGCCTTGTCTCAGCTGATAGATTTGTGTCAAAATTCAAAGAAATTTTTAAGGTCTGAAGAAATAGGTTTTCTCTCTTCATAGATTTTCCCCCCTAGTATCTACATCTTTTCCCTCATTTTCATTACAGTCCTTCCTTATCTAGGTATGAGGTTTATTCAGCACCTGTGGAAGCAAGAGCAACCAGAAACAAAAACCACACTGAAATCAATTTATGTTTCTGTTTCTCATGTTAATGATCTAGAGGGTAAGCTTCACTGCTTGAAGTTTCCGATGAAAAATCTGTTCATTTACCCTCTATAGAAGTCATCACTATCCTATTGATCAGGATCAATCAACATTTTATTTTGCTCTAATATGAAGGAAAAAATCAACTTCTGGGAGAAAAAAACACACATCTGCAGTGAATGGTTGG
This sequence comes from Ciconia boyciana, assembly GCF_034638445.1. Classification (NCBI taxonomy): domain Eukaryota; kingdom Metazoa; phylum Chordata; class Aves; order Ciconiiformes; family Ciconiidae; genus Ciconia; species Ciconia boyciana. The sequence goes on along the minus strand of NC_132935.1, from coordinate 104,637,937 downwards.
GTATGAGTTTTGCAAATTAGCTTTATTGTATGTATCTCCACTAGACAAGACCTTGAGCAACCTAATCTGACTGTGAGGTTAACTGTGCTTTGAGCAGTGTTTGAAGGGCCCAGGACCCCAGATGCCCCCTTCCCACCTAAATTATTCTATGACTTTATATACGCAAAATGTATATATGTGTAGTCAATGTACATGCATGCATCATGTAGAGCCATTTATACACACCTGAATTGTTTGCTTTGTTCTTCAATATCCAAAAAAACTGGTCAAATTACATGTCTTTGATATTAACACATGTACGCACAGATTGGTGTCTGTACGTTCTGTGGCTTAGCCTGTAAACCCATGCTATGTAACTCACTTTTCCCTCACTACGTTGTTGTTGTTGTTGTAGTACTATTTGTTAGCTTGCTTTTGGTGCTTTTTTGTGACATATTTAAGCCTTATTCACTTGTATCTATAATCAGATTTTATGGAAATTATGTATGAAACTGTGATCTATTTCAGCCTCTTTGTTGCCATACAAAACTAAGCTCTTCCTGGAATCTCTCTTTGTTTACAGGGGAACAAATTGTTAATACTCAGTGAACATCAAAGCAGAATTAACTGCTGGATACCAGAGTTGTCCTCTTTCTGGGACCACAAGATGGCAGCTCACCAAGGTGAAGCTACCCAGCAGAATGAAGCGGTGAGAAAGGCAGAGGATGGTGGAGAGCTCTGCTTCCTAAAAGCAGGAATTTCCTACAGGTCATGTTTCTCTTGTGAGAGAGAGGAGCAATGCAGCACTTACAGCGTGTGTACAAAGGAAGTGATTATGCTGACTAGGCTGGAAGGTATTTGGAATTAATAGTCATTCCTAAATGACCATCCACCATGAAGGGACAAGTCAGTGCCTGATGAGACAAAATGCATCAGTGTCCCATCTACAGGGAACCCAGCAGGAACATGGATGTTGAAAGCGTGGTTGTAGCTGTGTTTTCCTTTCTTCATAGATCTTCTGCTTTAGAAACATGAAGAGAACACAGCAGGCTTTTGGTGAGTATAAACAAAATCTGCAAGATAATCCAGAAGAGGAAAGGCCCCAGTGTGAATGAGGAAGAGTAAGTGACACCTTGCCAAGGAGTTGGTTGAGGCAGAAAAGAGCAAAAGATGGAGAGTTCAAATACAACAATTTGAATACAACAACCAGAATACTTCGCAGGGTAGACTGCTACCACTGCTACCAGGGCCAAGCCCAGCTGGGTGTGAGAGTGCAGCTGTGCTGAAAGAGACCTAGTTTGGGCCCCCCAAAGCCCCAACAAGGGCTTAGCCTGGTGGTGCAGAAGCTGTAAAAGGGCAGGGGACAGGGGCAGCCATTGAGGATTTGTCTTGAAGCACATGCCAAGTCGAAGCTGTGTGATGCTGCCTGCCTTGAGACCCCAACACTACAAGGACACTTTGGCATTATCAGCGAGGCACCCTGGACTGGTATAAGCATGAGTGGGCGTATGTCTCTGAGTGCGTGTTTTCCCCTGAATCCTGCACGTTTCTCCCCTGATACTCACAGTCATACTAAACTGCACATAGTTTATATCTGACTACTTATTTGGGCAACACAGTGTTTTGCGTGGTAGCTTTTGCTTAGTATTGCAAAAGAAGAATGGGAAGACCAATGTTTAAGCTATCTTTTGTCTTACTCATAGCTACCTACAGATAATAGATAAATGTAGGAGTTAAATACAGAGTTTCAGTTGTCCTTTTTAAACCAAAATTGTGCCACCTACAAAAAATGAACTGAGGTTTTAACAAGCAGTTTTCATATAGCATCTTCCATTTTCAGAGTTTTCAAGTATTGCATCCTGCAATCTAGTTATGGCTTATTTATTGGATGAACTTGGTGAAAGTTTTAATCGAGCCAAACACATAGCAGTTCAAGAGTGATGACATTTCATGCCTCTTTTTGGTTGGCGCAATATTAATACACCTCTGGTTTCCTCAGAAGACACTTTTTTCTTATTCTGGTATTTGACAATGAGCTAATGTTCAAAATGCAAACAGAGAGACTTTACACATTGCCTGCAGTAAAAAAGCATTTTCTTCCTATTTACAATATATGCAGTAATGGGGAAAAAGTGATCCCAGCACCATACTAAAATGAATTTCAGCAATTTCATATTGCAGGAAAACTGGCAATTTAAAAGAAAAATCTATAGCAAACACAGGAGAACTGAAATAGCCTAAGCTATTAAATAAATAAAAAAATCACAAAATAGAAATACATAAAATTCTAATAAATTGACCAAATGGAGAAGGGCAAATTGAAAAAGAATGGTTCCATTTTGCATATGAGAAATTTGCATAGCCAAAGTTCGAAGCAATGCTTGGGAAGTTCAGGTGGAATTTCCAGTTAAAATCATTGTTATCTCATCCCTTTTTTATCTATTTGTAGGGGAACAGCGCTTTTAGCAGTTTTATTACTATATCAGCTCTTCAGCATAAGTTGAGAAACTGTATCCAGCTGATGTTGGGTTTTTTCACTGTCAAAATAGCAGACACTGAAGTAGGGACATGAGGTGAGAGCTGAAGCAGCTTTCTGCAAAGCCTCATCAGACTGGGGTTGAATCTTCTGAGGAGAAAACACGGGACTCATCATGAAGATGTCTGAGAAATCAGATTTCAGGTTCTGAGCCACACGCAATTGCAAGCAGTGTCTTTAACAACAACTATCAGCTGATCGCAGTGTCCTTTTTTATAGTTATCTGGGTTCTTAAATGAATTACAAGGTTTTTTAGTTGCTCTCCCAAAGCACATTGATTGTCCATAGTTATGGATTATGGTGAATATTGGGAATCCACATTGTCCTTTTGCAATCAGTTTTAGCGTGCATGGGTATGTCTCTTTGTTAATAATATAGGGAAAATTGCCTAGGTTTTAAAGGAATTTAAGAAGAATGATTTTGTTGTGTTTCACCACGTATGTGTTTCAGGAAAATTAGACAATTTTATTAGAGATTATGTGTCTCTGAATTCAGGGTAGAACAATCGGCTTCACTTTCCTTGAGCTAGTTTCTTGTTTTCTCTGTTACAGTATATTTAGTCTTCAGAAATAACCCTTCTGATTATTCGCAAAGTGAAGTCCTTTTCAGCTTGAACGCAGGATTACTCAGCCTTCCATAGCTGATTTTATTGAGACTAATGGGACAAGGTGCTGAAAAAGGTCCAGATCTTGCCAAAGGTTAGGCTTGTTCTTAGCTCCACTATCTCTGCGATGTAAGATGCATAGTAGTCTTTTCAATTTTGTATTGAATTTTGTGTTGCTAAGTAATGTGGCACACTTTGAACTTATGAGGGACTCTTGGGAAAATTAAAAAATAAATCAAATGAAAAATGCAGATATTTTACCAAAGTGTCTTAAAAGTATGTAAGCAAAGGAAGGAAAGTCTGGAATATTCTTTGAAATGAAGCAGCAGTGGGAAATTCTACAGTCCACGCTTGAAGCATTGGAAGCATGTAAAGGAATAATGCATCTAGCCAATAAAAATATATTGTAGGGAGGAATGGTAACTGAAATTTGCAAGAGCAGTGAAACATAAAAAATTTAAAATAGAGGAGAAGATAGTCATTACTGAAGGAATTTGAAGAAGGGAAGATATTGATGGAAAATGTGTCAATTGCCATGGAGATAAATAAAAACTTTTGAGGTATTTTTGTTAAAAGATAATAGGTATGACCTTATACCTGTGTCACTAATATTCTCGGAGACAGGGAGTCAAAGAAAGTGCTAAAACCAGTAGTGTTTTGTCAAAGAAATATTAGTTTTAATGCTGAAATAAATCACTGTGATGGTTTAAATGCCAGACTATTAAATAAGCTCTGGGAAGATATGGCAGAGTGTTAGCATACATAGTCCAAATGTCTGGAAGTAGCCTTTGCGCAGTAACCTGGATACATTACTGCAGTACATTTCAACATCTATTACAGTCTTCATCATTCAGTAACGGTGTCTAATGCTGAAAGGTGAATTATTAGGTTGCTGAAATGAAAGGCTCTAAACTCCAAAAAGGTTTAGATTTCACACATTTGATAGCACATTGATATTGCATAATGATTTTTCTCATCTCACAACACTAGTTTCTTGGTGATAATTCGATTACAGCAGTTTATAAACATTCCTAGTCCTCCGTTGGCATCAGTTAGGTTTTAGTTATAATTTGTTTTTTAAATATATAATAAAACATGGAATACAATTTGGAATCCCAGTCAACCTTTAAATCATTGTGCTGTGCTCTTTAACTGCTAATCTAGTGCTTTCAACGCATGGCTTCAAAAAAAGTGTATATTCCTTTTTATCCTTGACAAGTAGAAATTACATTTAAACTTAAGATGAAAAATATTGACCTTATTGTTTACTCTGTTAAGTGGGTCCAAAACAACCAAAAAAGTGTTTATCTTACCAAGTGTTATTTGCATATGTCTAATCATTGTCACTTGTTACAGAACTATAAAAATCAGTTGTGAGTCAGCTCTGTTAAAAAGCAGGGGCACAGAGTGGAAAAACATTAATCCAATCCTTTGGTCTGTTAAATATCTTCCATTCCTATTAAGGCTCAGTATAACTCAGAGCTGACCTTTGTTAAATCCTTTGCCAATTTATGTTAGCCCAGCCTTTTTTACGTGTACCAAACTTGAATTTGCACTAGCTGAGAGTTTTTGCCGTAACTTTGGACTATACCTATTCTGCCTGCTGAGATGCCAGGGTCTGGCACCGGGACTACCAGTCTCTACTTTTGCATTTAGAAATACTTGTGCCACCAGGTCTGCTTCTGTGGCTTCTCTGCCTCTCATCTCCCCAAAAGGGGTTCACGCCACCTCCTTGTGATTACGTGAAGCCGTCAGTGACAGAATTCTATGACTCTCTTTGAACTCTGATACATTGAAGCAGTCTATGCACAACATCACAACTAAGGCTGCACAGCAACACATAAGGAGTTCTGACAGTGGTGCTTTAGCCCAGCGCAATGGCAGTGCTAGATAGTGTCTCAGTTTAACCCCAGCTGACCACTAAGCACCACACAGCTGCTCACACACTCCTCCCCTGGTGGGATGGGGGAGAAAATCAGAAGAGTACAAGTGAGAAAACTCATGGGTTGAGATGAAGACAGTTTAATAGGTAAAGCAAAAGCTGCGCACACAAGCAAAGCAAAGCAAGGAATTCATTCACTACTTGCCATCGGCAGGTGTTCAGCCATCTCCAGGAAAGCAAGGCTCCATCAGACATAATGGTTACTTGAGAAGACAAACACCATCACTCTGAACATCCACCCTTTCCTTCTTCTTCCCCCAGCTTTATATGCTGAGCATGATGTCATATGGTATGGAATATCCCTTTGGTCAGTTGGGGTCATCTGTCCCAGCTGTGTCCCCTCCCAGCTTCTTGTGCACCTGCAGAGCATGGGAAGCTGCAAAGTCCTTGACTAGTGTAAGCACTACTTAGCAACAACTAAAACATCTCTGTATTATCAACACTGTTTTCAGCACAAATCCAAAACATAGCCCCATACTAGCTACTATAAAGAAAATTAACTCTATCCCAGCCAAAACCAGCACAGATAGTCAGAGGAGAAAAGAACCGCAACATGGCACTCTTCTAATAAAAATACTTCAAGCTAAGATAAATGGCAGAAGCAGCTTCAATTAGGAGTAATTATGTTGTTGAAATACTTTCAACACTACATGATGCAATTAAACCTTGATCACCAGTGGTACCCAGCCTCCTTTAAAGAAGGAGTAAGTATTCATTATGGAAAGAGAAAATTGTATGTAATGTAGAGAGACAAAATATAAAACAATCAAAATCTAAAACAAAACCGAATGCATTACAGAAAAGTTATGAACTAGTCAGTAGGCAAGATGAATGGCTGACTACCATTCAGAAGGGTCTAGGCTTGAATTTATTTGTACAAGGATTGATTTGTGTAAGACAGAGCTTCGCTTATGTCTCTTAATACATCCAATAGAAGTTATTATTTCAGGTGTTAATTTGATGAAATTATGAATATGAAAATATGTGAGGGTAAACACCTTTCAAACTATTAAAACATACCTTAGATTTTTGCAAAAGACTTAGAGCACCTCTGCAAATACTTGCAATAATGTGTAATGGAGATAGGTGCAGTTGCTCAGAAGGGGTAGAGATTTCTGGTCGGGCTAAAACTGTGGTTCCTGGTATCATGCCAGCGCTACCTGTGACAGTGCTAAACCCATCTTAGGACATGATATTTGATACTCATTAACACTGGAAGAGAAAAGTGTCCTAGACTCCTTGCTGTGACAGACAGAAGAATTAATGTCTGAAATCCTATAGAATTTCCTACAGACCAGATGCACTTAATCATAATATAAAAATTATTAACTTAATCAAGTAATTACCCAATTTGATGACCCTTTTTCCATCTTCATTTTATTGATAACGCTTATTATTCTTTTCTGGCACATGCACTTAGTCTTCTATTTTTAATTCATGACGTGATTTTTAATTTTTTATGATTCTGTACCATCTAAAATTACATTTTTTGTAAAACAGCTGTTAATGACCATGAACCACAGAATTAGAGAAGCTAGAAATGACATGTTCTTTTAAGTTGGGAGCTTTCACTCTGCCCATAGCATGAGTATTTTCAACACTTTATTTTGTAGTGGTTTGATTTAACTGTCTTGAGTAGAAGGGATAATACATGTGATGCCAGTAATATTTCAACTGGCTTGTTTTCTAGAATTTTTTTGTTTTGACTTGCTTTTAATTCTGTGAATCATAAATCACTAAGGAGACACATCTCCCTACTTCCTGAAGTAGGTAATCACTCAATTGACTGTACAGAGGCATGTGCTGAAACACAAAGATACGATACAACTTGTTGAAATTATGCAGCAAGTTAAAATAGTAGAGGGGAAAAAAGAGGAAAGCTATTCAGTCTTTAGTAAGGAAATCTTTAGGAAGGAAACAAAACTCATGGAGATGACTTTTCGATCTTGGAAGAATGGGTGAATTAGTACGTTTTACAAGTCTAATAATCCATAATCTTGAAAGCTGTCAAAGGTGTTGGTTTAGAGATGTTATGATAAAATAATGTTAAGTATAACATTAATAGCAGGTGTTCAGTGTGGCAGTCCTGTTTAATTCAAGTCAGTATTGCACAAGAACTCATCTTCTCAAATGCTTTCAACTAAGCCTTACATAAAACAGAATCCCAATATAAATGCTGTTATTTCTTACATAATACGTATTAAATTATGCTTGGCTAATCAGACTGAAAAAATGCAAGCCTTGCAACATTTTGATTAGGAGCCCATAGTAAGGCTCTGCACATGTATCTTCAGCTAAATTCAGAAATGTCTTATTCTCTCATTCCAGAATTCTCTCTGGAACCCTCCTTGATGCCAAGAGAAGATGTCACGGCCAGAAAGGCTGATCACATACTTTCCACTGGTTGCAGGACTTGCAGTTCAGCATATGTGTTGTTTGCTTGGTGCCACAACTTTGCATTCACTTATGACTCCCGAGACAGAAACTCTAAATGTTAGTATTTAAAATAATAATGTTCTGTAGCTGTAAAGATAAGAGAAATACCAGCTTGATTTTTGTTTATCTAAGGTTTTGAGTTTTGACATTATTCTCAGGTTCTTTTAGAATAGAACAAGAATGATGAACATGATCCCATGGCATAGAAGATACTCAGAACTCTTCTCATTTTCAGTATACTAATGTGCTATGAGGAGATGATGGCTGGAAGGAAGGAGCAGACAAACACCTTTTGTTTTATACTGTGTAGTTTAAAATATTGGGAAAAGTTCTTTACACAACTCATTAAGATCAAATTATTCATGGACAATAATTTCCATAAGGAATTATGCCGATAGGAGTATCGATGGACTTCTAAGAATCTGAGGAAAAACAGCCCTGGGTTGGCTTTGTCTTTCTTTTAGACTTTGCTCCTTTCAGCGCAGCTGAGAGGCAGACATCGTGGGTCAGTAGAAGAAAGAATAGGTCTGTGGCCTGTGAAGTTTTGGGCTGTTCCTTCTGCTTTTTCAGCTTAAGAAATCATTAACTGTGAGATGAAGCTGCCTCAGTGGTAACGTATAAGGCTGCTTCAGGACAGATTCCAGCTGTCTTTTCTCCAGAATCTGGAGGAAGAAGGTAATGCCTGAACATAGTACTTCAAACAAGCCTGGTTGCCCTTTCCTGATATGAGAAGAAACCTGAAAAGAGCTCATTTGTGCTGTTAAATGTCATTTTCTCAAACTTTGGGCAAATAGCCTATTTTCTTTTGTTATAATTTGGAATGCCTTTGAAACAGAAACCTCCAAGGAGGGTCTGAAACAATTTCCAAGTAAAAGACTGTAATTACTTTGTACTGCTTTGTTCAGTGAACTGAAACAAAGCCCTAGGCAAGGGAGAAGTTTGTATTTGCTTGCCTATGAACTCCATGTATGTGGTGCCACTACCCTGATACAGTACTGTAAGATGTGTGTAACATGGTCCATATCTCAACCCTGATTGTTGCTGCACATTTTGGTAATGCTGCGTCATTTAGCAAGGGGAGATGCTTTATGGCTATTCCTGTCAAACTGCCATTTTTCAGTAGGTTCCAAAAGCAATAGCAAATCACTGTGTAAGCATATTTCTTGAAAATCAATAACGATAATTCAAAGTTGAATTATCCTACATACAGCGCTCCAGCCTGAGTGTTGCTGAACATCTCCTAGAATGATTTGAATTCTTAGCTCTGCTGAGAACAGGCACAATATGCATTTTTTAAGACATCAAACTATGAAAGAATAATTCATTCAGAATGCTTTTCGAAATTAACTGCTTTGAACTGTCAGCTTAGTCCCATATAAAGAGAGAGCGCTGTTTTTTTCCTCTTTATCAGCCCGTTAAAGGTACTCCAGGAAAGAGCTTGTCCCCTCCACCATGTTTGAAATGCAAAACTCTTCTATACCAAGAGTAAAGCCCATGTTAAGGAAGTTGTCTTTTAGGCCACGTGATTTATAATTTGGCTAAAAATAAGTAAAGTTTTAAGAGAACGATCCATATTAAAGAAGTGGATTATTTTCCATAGGTTTAGTAGCTATCCATTAAAAAAACCTAAAGCAAACAAAAAAAATCCCTCCTGTCCAAAGCAGAACACTTAACAAATTAATCACGGAGTTTGTACAGCAATTTAACGTCATCTCCGGCCCTGCCTCAAGCAGATGTGCTGTAATTCTAAAGGAAACATGGTGGCTCTTCAGCAAGCTCGATGGCTGCCTTCCCCTTGCAGAAGTGTCTGTTCTGGTTGAAAGGGAAGGGGCTAGCAGGAACAAAAGGAGAAGTTTTAGATGAGATTACTGCAGAAAAACTAATTGATGCAGCTGGTTGCAAGACTGAGATTACATTAGAAGCATAACTAAAATTGATTTGGATCTGTGCTATAGCATTATGATAATGAAGTCTGTGGCCTTACCAAAAGATTATAACCATGACTTTTAAACTCTCTTTGATATTCTTATTACAACTGCCCTTAAATTCATTATGAGTTGCTAGAAGGTCATCTTGTTACTAAACATGCATAGTTGGCACAACGCAATATGCTCTGATAAGTTTGAAAAAACAGCTGAGTAAAGAAAAATATTAGAAATAAATATACTGGATATCGGATCTTAGCTTTCATTGTACTTAGTGGGTGATCACAGTCTTGATCCCCAAAACTCATCAACACCATCATAAATTTTATTCGTAAACTGTATTGTGCCTTCTATTATAAGAATGTTTGTTGCTTTCCACAGAACTTGGATCTTTTGCCCCTAAATGTAGCTCATCTGTTAAATTTGCTCTGTCAGCAATCACTTCACATTTAAAAACTTCGGGGACTTTTGTCTTTTTTGATGGATTACTTTAGTAAAAGAATGCTTGGACATAGCAGAAGTGTTAATAAATACCTGTGTTTGAGTTTTTCATTTTTGTTGAAGTGTGAGGGAATGTAGAAAGTCTCGAAGAAGGCATACATTTCAATCAAATTATTTTAATGTATTTCTGAAGTGCTAAACTAGTTCAGCACAGTAAAAACATGAGTTACTGGTCTGGAAAAGGTAAGATTGTTTAATCTCTACTTAATAGCACTTATTCTTAATAGTCTGGCTGCTTTGTGAGGCCATTGGAAATAATGCACTTTTTTTTTCAATATTATGATCTTTTTCTTAAAGCTGGAGAGTATTTTGAGCTAACTTTGTTAAGTCAAAAATTACTTAAGAAAGTTGGGAGGGATTTTATTTGTAATAAGCATACATACAGAAACTTTTTGTGCCTCCTAGTACTTGTAGAATGTCAATAGGCTAAAATGTATGTATAGTACACAAATGTTAGGAAAATCTGATATATATTTAATATGGCAAAAATGTACACAGGTGTTAAGAAAATCTGGTATATATTCAGCATGGCACAAGTCAGAGTTGAATAGAGTCTTCGACTCTTCGGGAGTTTTATCTGTATCCATTGCAGACTATTGAAGCAGCAAGGGTTCTTTATGTTCCTAGGAGCAAGTCTGCCCTGACATCTGTCAGAAGTGCCATAGCTCCTAGCACTGTCAGCCAGGCTTTCTAAGGATCACTAAATTTGCAGAAATTTCTGCAGGTTAAGAGAAACTGAAAGCCTTCAACAGTCAGCTCACTAGTGCTAGCTTAATCCTTCCTCGCTTTCCCTTTTAAACTCCTAAGCAACCTAAAGACAGGTGACAACTTTCTGGCAATATTCAAATGTAAACATCTGACTCAAGGTACCAGAAAGACATCTTTAGATAGATATAGATTAAGATGGCCTAATTCAGAAAATCCTGAGAAACGAACAGCTTCAACTGATTTCCAAAAATCAATCAATTTTTAAATTATATAAATATGTCCTTAGGGAAACTATCATCATCTATTTTTGAAAGTATTTCCAAGATAAATTCTTTGGAAGATACTGTCCTATATTAAAGTTCCGTTTTCTCAAAAAAGGAGAAAGTCATTGAGATTGTGATATTTAATATCTGGCTATTTATTTATTGGTTTGTTTAATTATTTTTAAGAGATGAGTGTTTAGATGAGGTAGACAATCCTGGAAGGAGGTGGCAAGTTGCTGCTGCAGAGGACCAAATGAGCTTTCCCTTGCAGGAGTGGAGACTGGGTAGGTTGCAGCATAGGACAGGCAGATACAGAGACAAAGCAATGCATTGGCAGTCTGCAACTATGAAGACACTATTGAGAGGAGAAGGAAGCAGAGAGGCAGACCTCTGAGGTGGCAGAGATACACAGTCAATGCAAAGCTTGCTGCATCTCGGAAACCTTCTGTAATGCTACAGAAGCAAACCTGGAAGCAAGGAAACTGTGAGAAGGAAGAGATTTTTGTATGTATTCTGTCTGTCTTAAATGACTGTGTCTTGATTTAAGAAGTATTCCAGTTTATACTCTAATAAAGCCAGATTGATCTAAAAGGCATCTTAAAAGGCATTTCAGGAGGCTCATAAAGAAAAATTTTAGATAAACTTCCTCAAAGCTCTGGCTGACTCTGGGTCTTGCAACAAAGATCTACAAGTAAAAAACACTTTGCATATGATCAAGGAAAGAAAGAATAATATTAATAAAATAAGTGTGCTTCATTTTATGTTAATGAGATTTGTATGATTATGAAATACGTGTGAAACAGTATAGGTTGCAAAGACCATCTACCTCTTCAGATCATCTCATCTTGTGTTAGTACAGCACCAAATGAGATTTGGACCACAGCAAAAGTAGCTTTGGGACATCAGTGCTTGAAGTGTGAGGTTTAGAAAAAGTGTAGGTAGTTGTATGACAGATCCTCTGGTCTTCAAAACTGGTGTCACCTCTTGGTCACTTGTGAATTGTCATTCAAAATCCACTGAAATCAACAAGAATAATTCAGTGACTTTCAGATTGCATTAATATTACGTGATTACTTCTATTACATTATGCAGATGTAGAAAATCATTACAGTCTGAAGGAAGTCCTCAAGGGAACTGAACTGTCTGTACCACACGATTTCAGAAAAATAATGGAAATTCTGGGGGGTGCTAACAATTAGAAAAGTGATAGTCGTGATAGTCCCCCCAAAACTGTGTTTTATTACAAGAATGCTGATCTCTATGAGCAATATAATGAGAATGTTCTACTCTACAAAGAACAGGCATATTCCATCATTTTAGGTGGTGCCTACATGGGCAGTTTGGCTTGCTCTTTATTCCATTCCCAGACCCCTGAACACTTTGCATACATGCTAATTCATTTCTGAACTGTCTTCTAAAGCAACTCAATTACTTCCCTCAAAGAGAATACCTGATCACAGATGATGGGATAGTGTGCTTCAGGGCCTCTTCCAAACATGTCCATCAGGGATATGGATTATGCCAAGTTTGGCTCCCCTGACTACGACAAACACTGTATTTGGAGACCTTGCCCTTCAAACACCTCGTGCCTTGCCCCAGAAGTTGTCACACACAGCTGTGGCATCTTGCTGTATGAACACTATCCTGGTGGGCTGCAAGAACAGTTATTTTGGTCCTGTGAAATGAGAAACCACAAACATGGAATTATGTCTCATGACTACAAGGAGTAAAGTGTGGTTTGGAGAAGATACAGGCCAAGTGCTATGGAAGGTGAAGGAATTCAGTTTGTTCTAGAGTGTGGCAGCCTGAGAAGATTGGGCATGAGCCAGTCACCAGCAATTCACTGTGGACTTGAGTTCTTCTTCTAAGTGCCATACACAACACAGTATAGACAAATCTTTAGTAATTTTTTAAAGATATTTTTTCTTTGAAATATAGTAGAGGTTTTGAAATTCATTATAAACCTAAGAACTTCTTGCAGAGTCAAGTGTTCACATGAATTCCTAATGGACCAAAACGTTCAAAAGAACACATTTCATATTTATAGAAATTGGTTTAATATGACAGTGCTGTAACAGCTAAGACATGAAAACACCTTGTTGAGCTCCTCATATTATTTTTAAAACATTGTGTATATCAAAATGCACTACAGGTGCAAAAGCTTACCCGTATGTCTTCATTTAGAAACACCTTCAAACAGTAATCACCCTAATTTAGTAGCTTCACCTTTACTATGTAGATTTTAATAGCAGCTGGCCTTGTTTAGTAGCTGCACTTATTTAATAGCTACACCTTTACCATGGACCTTTCCCATGCAAGCCGTAGGGGAAAGTAATTAAATTTAATGAAAACTGTGCTTTCCAAACAAGGATATATGGTTAGTCATATGAAATGGTCAGGAGGCTAAATCATTTGTGGAGAAATTATCCACAGTCCAAAGGTTAAAGTACTGTAGCTCAAAATATAAATTAAGACTACAGTGTCTTAGTTGCAGAGTTTCCTTGATGACAGCAACATAGTGACTATGCCCTTACAAGGCTTGTATGTCGCTGCAAGCTCAGAAACTTATGAGAGCATCATTCAGTGAATGAAGACGGAGGCTGCTTTCTGGAGCACTGTGGAAATGCACAGTCCTTCAAAATAAGCATCAGAATGAGATCCTGATTCTCACACTATATCTTGCTTCTCTTGCCCTGTTAGGGATGTACTCAGCACCAGTCTTTGCACTTCTGCTCCCTGTATTATGTTAGACAAGGACAGAGTTCACAGTTTAAAATGATTTAAGGAATAGAAAAGAAAAAATTGATTTTTCTAGCAGGGACATGATAACAGCACAAGGAATGAACAAAAGAAAATATTGGTCTTAAAATTATCTCATTTTTTTTAAGAATGATTGAAAGCTCTTTTGAAAAAATACCACGTTCCTTTTTTTCATTAGTGTTATTTTAAGCCAGAGGCAGTTAAAGACACATGGCCTCTTTGCTAAAGAGATGGTCTTGTTTAATCTTTTTGATCAAAGTTGGTGAACAGAACACAACAGTCATTTGATGGTGGTGGGTCACAAGGAATTAAAATTTCCTTTTTTGTAAGGGAATTTAAAAAAATCATAGAGCCATCTTTTTTTTTATAAAATATATTTTCTTTATGTTGAAATAACTTTGCTTTCCACTAATGGCAATATTAGTACTACCTCTGGAAGTACTTACTTTTCACCTCAGAACATTGTGTTCTGGGAGCGTAAGCTACAGTAAAATGTGTTGGGATTTTCCTTACTAAAAGGTTCCCTACCATTGCCATGATGGTAACATAGAAGTTTCAGTACTGGTATTGTTGCTGCTTAATATACAAAACATTAATGGAGCAATAGCACTATGAGATTTTTATATGTTTTGTATTTCAGTTCTCTCATATTGCTGTGCAAAATGTGCAAGCTTTTCCAGCAGGTAAAGTGATGTACAGCAGCGGTGAGATAAAAGCTGCAAACAGCAGTTATGAGATGCTTTTGATCAAAAAAGTACTTCATTTGAAAGATAAGCCTCAGAAATTCACCTCACCTTGTAAATGTGCACAAATTTATTCTTTGTTGCACAGCAGTAACAATTAACTGAAAATATATTGAGTTACTAGTTCTCTCTTTTCTGAGAACCGAAAATACTAATTAAGCTATCCCTACATGGATACTTTCATTGCTGTGATATTTCTGCTTTAACAGAATAAAAAAAAATTGGGAATTTTTACATACATATATCCTTGGAAAACCTGATATTACTGTATTTCTGGTTGGTAGTGTGTAGAGAATAATACATTTGGTTTGATTATTTTAGAGGAATGTATTGCAGCTGCTAGTCTTTACAGTGTCACTGGTATAATAGGAATATTTCACCTTTTTACTCAGTTTTGCAGCAATCCTGCTTATGTTTCTATCTTCTTGTATATGCAGTGTGCAGGCCTTCAGCGGTTTAAAGTGTAACGCTTATCACTAGCAATGAAAGATGTGCTTTCAGTAGCGAACATCTTGCTGTTGTTCAAGGTTCCCAGCTTACTTTGCTAAAAGCAATAGTGACTTTTTAACTGACTGCCTTTTATTAGGTTCATGATCCGTGAACCTGTGCTAACCAGCCTTGAGAGTCCAAGAGGTTATTTCTCCTGACAGCGTGCACATTTTCATTCATAAAAAGAGGGAATTTCTGAGGTAGGCGCAAGAAATGCAAGACGTTGTGTCTCAGTGGTATGTTTGCTCAGCACAGCCCACCCTGCCCCTTCTGTTTCGCCCCAGGCAGTCATTTTATGGTAAGAGCAGCAGTTAGTGGCCCCTTTAACCTTAAAACTATTGCCCTGTGTAAGCTCTCCACATGCAACGCTGCAGCAGAAGTACTGATCTACACTACCATGACAAATGTCACAAACTCCGAATTCTTGGTAAGAGTCTCTTTCTATCATTTGGACTAGACATTTCATTCTGGACTGATAAAATTCTCTTCAAAATAAGTGTATTTCTGTGAAACGTTTTTCATTTTGACAAATGGGAATTCCTCATCCATTCCCAAGAGATGTGTTTTGTCAAAAAAGTTTTGGTCAGTTCTGTCTGAGAGTACTCATCTATCATTTACCCAGTTGTCTTTATTTTTTTGCTTTTTCTGTGGCTTTAGATGTGGCTATGTGGTACACCCTCTGTCTCTGAAAAACACAATATTCTGTTTCAAAGCCAGGTCACAAATGTGAAGATAGAAGAAATATAATGCACACTGATAAGTGTGCTCTACCCCTTGTACCCAGTTACAAGCATTATCATAGGAACCTGTCTTCATTGCATGTCTGGTGCCCATGCCCTTTGACGCATGAAATGTCCAGTTAGCTAACAACACAAGGGATTTCTCACCTTCCTACACGTTGCAGTCCATGGAAGACACAGCTGAGGTCATAATCAGGCCCATAAACTGCAATATTGCCATAGGAGCATCAATGTTACGGATTTCTGAGACAAAATAATAAAAAAGAGGAAAGAAATTTCTCTTGCTATGAGAAATACTGATTTCTCCAGTCTTTTTGAAGAAACATTACACAAGATAAGCTGTAATTACATTGTGGAGTCGTTCTTAATGTTTGTTATCTGCAACATCATTTCTTGCAACTGATTTTTATAGTGAACACATTAGAATGCCTTGCTTGCGAGCAGACATCTTTTCTTCTGAATGTGAAACTGCTGACAGCCTTACCAGCAGTACCTCAAACGCAATTTGTGAGTCTTGGAGGGAGAGAGAAAAACAGTATCTGGTCTGGATTTGATTAACACGTATTATTCCACTGCCCTCAGCTTGTGGCAGAACTGGGCTTCCCGTATGACGTGCAGTTGCTAGAGGTGTGGATTGTCTAAAGGCCTCAGCAGAAGTTTTTAGCTTTTAAAGACCATGGGACAATTTTGTCCAGCTTTAAACCAATTTTCAGATACAAAGAATGTTAGAGATTTTGGCCACTGTGAACAGGAATGAGCACTAATAAAGGTGGCTTGCTAAAACTTACAAGGCAACAATAACGTTTAGGTGAACCAGGACATGCATTGACTTCGTTGTTTTTAATCTTTTTGCTTCTAACGACATACCCTTGCATGAGTGAGCAATACAATTGTTTTGTAGAAGCTGATTTTGCAGAATTTAATCTGTCACCTTCCAAGGGCTGGGAACCCGTAGGCCTACTACGTTATTGCAGTTGGAAGGAAGGAGGGCCTGCAAATACAAAGTCTAATGTATGAGTGTAGGACCATGCATTTCCATCAAAAGATAGCTAAGTTAGTGAAATGAGCTACCTAAATGGGTGTACTCATAAGGGTTCAACAAAATGTAAATTACCACTTTCTCTCTAGCCTTACAATTCAGTTACCCCCTCAAAATCTGAAGTCAAGTCATTTACAAGACTTCATCTTTTGTTGTATTTTTCACAGTGTTTTAATAGAGTATATTGTGTATCTGTAACAGATAACTTATGGTTAGATTCAATAGGTCACAGTTTTCCTTGGAGATGTATGCAGGTTATTTGACAAGTTCAAGAGAAGCCTACACCACTACAGCTCTACTGTTTAGTGGTTATTGGAGCACATAGATGTGTTTTGACAATTCAACTTTTCTCGTGGCCTTTTTAATTATTATCAGTTTTATCAGACAAACAAACAAGATGCATAAGTTTAATTTTTATTACCTTTAAAGATATAATATATACAATATAATATATTTTTGCACCTATTTTCTGAACATTTGTAATTAGCAGTAATAGCAGTGTGGCTCATAATTTCATAAAAACTGATCATTCTAATTTGTGAATATGCTTGTTTTGATAATGTGTTTATCACACAGACTACATCTCAGCATACTGTGGAGACTGTACAGTGCTTACTAAATTTATTAGTGTTATAAATAGTTACAGTAAAAAAACATTGATAGTAGGCAAAATAGCAAATAGGAAAAAAAGACTTTTATGAATTCATGTCTGTTCAAGTGAAGGAGAAGGTTTCTGTTGACTTCTGTTTTCTTTGGATTCAGGTCCTGCAAAAAGGAGCCCTTGAGCTATGCAGAATCTGTGAGGTGAATTAAAGGGCAAATATTGTTTCAGATAGCTGCTGTAAAACTATCACAGAATTGCTGTTCAGTAGAACAGGGAGGGAGTTATGATCCTGTGGTATCTTAGTTTTTATTAAGATCAGATGGATCTGGATTAAAATACCTCAGAATCTGCTCCCTATTAGTATCTGTAAAGATGAGAGCATCTCTTCATATTTAAAAAAATATAAATTAAATATCTTGATTTTTAGGTACTGAACTGATTTGCCAACTCTGTTGAAATGAAAGGAGATATCAGCATTAAAAATATAATCTATCTGTGAGCCTAAGTATAGATATAGATCTTTATATTTAGGCATCTATATTTGAAAATTGTGATGTGTTTCTCAAAATATGCTGAAGTGCCTAAGGGCCAAGACTGGATCTTTCGAAATATTTAGTAAACTACATGTTTGTTTCTTTGCAAAAATAAATGCAAGAAATACATATTTAGGCTGAGTTTCTTTAATGTATTGAGTTCAGTATTACCATTTCAAAATGAGTTCCTGTTATTTGTGATCTTGCACTAGACATTAGAGTTTGTATTTCCTTTACATAACAGTATTTGATAGCTTTTGCATGAAGTAAGCTGGGTCCAGAAGATCCAAAAATTCATTGCTAGTATTAAAATTATTCTTGGGCAAATCCTAATAATTTTATAAGTATTTAGAGTTTCTTTGGGTTTTGTTTTGGCAGATACTTTGATAAATTAACTTAATTTTTATGGAGCAAAGGAGTGTCTGGCAGTTAGTAAAATGCATGATAACAGATTTGCTCTTTCAGTTGCCGAGTTGTGTAAATGTTGCAAATTTCATTCACCAGTCTTGAGATCAAACTCTTTTACAGATAATGGATGTGTTGAGTTAAATTACATTAATCTGCCTAAGGCAGTTTCTTCTTGTATCAAGCAGTGAAGTCTGTATTAGTCTTAGAATTCTTATGTCTGTGGTAATCCCTTTACTTGCTAAAATTTTGAAATTACTTTTTTACTTCTGTGAATAATTCTATCAATAAGTCGTATGTACTACTGATAGTTTCAATAAAGTGTACCAGCATAGTACAATATCACACCTCAGCGTTAACCACTTCACAGTCAGCAATGAAATCTATTTCCAAGTATAAATAAGAATTATAACCTTTATTTGCATTCCATATTATTCCTTCCCTCTTCTCCTAAAATGAAAGATCTGAAAAGTGACTGTCCACACCTTTATTCAAGTCATGACTCTCCAAGAACTTCAGAAAAATTAAAAAGGACTCTTAAGGTTATATAGGTCGTACAATCGGCTAGTGTAAAGTGATCTAGCTCTACTAAAGCTGATGGAACCAAACTGATAAATCTTGGCTAAGGACCACAGTATTCAAATAATTACCTTGTTTCTGGTCAGTTGAAAAATCACTTCCATTCTCTTTGCTGCTTCTCCTTTGTCTTTAATTTCTAAAATTATTTATTTGGCTTACGATCTTAAAGTTGTAATTTTTTGCTAGCCTCTCCAAAGAAAAACCCCTTTTAACATTAAAGATGTGGTTGGAGGAATAAAAAGTCAAATAAAGACCTTGTGACACATTACGCATAAATGTACAACATAGTGTGAGCAAGGAAGGAGTGAAATATGGCTCTGTGGGATAAGGACATTAAAATGACAGAAATAGTGAAGAAAGTCATCCCTCCCCGCCTCCCCTTTTATTCTTATAGTAAAAATGAAACTGTTATGAGGGCAGTGCAAAACAGACCATCTTACTTTTTATATAAACTTTAATAGAAAATAGTGCAATCTGCAGTTGCCTTTTCCTGCTTCTCCATGTGTACAATTTACATGAGACCCTAACACAGTGTTTGGGAAGTGCCATGCCCTATGTTGTATGATGGCCAAAGCATTATGATTGCCATGAAACTATGCCAGGAGTATTATCTTTCATTAACCCTTATAGTTCCTGGATGGTAGAGTTCATTTGTTCTTCCTTTCTTAGTGATATCCCTCCATCCCACCCAGCTGTAGGACTGATTGGCCCAAGATCTTACTGGTCTAGGAGTTGAAAACAAGTAATCACTCCTGCTGATTACACTGAAATGAATTCTTCATGCACGACCTAAACCTCCAAGGCATTATGGATTAAAAACGATAGATAGACTTAATCATTTTTAAGTGACAACACTTTTTAGGAGAGAGGATAGAGTTAAGTAACAAAGGAAGTCAAAAACTGGAGTAAAAATGAAGGAAATCTGCCAAACAGACAAACTAATGAACAATGTAAGCGCACATCAATAGGTGGACTCTCATTCAACTGAAAAAAAACCCTTGGTTCGTTTGGTTTCCTACTGAAGAAAGATTTTTGCAGTGACCCTCACTGTCCACCATCCAGCCTCTCTGTCTTTGAACCCTCAAGCCTCTTTCAAATAACTTTGACAGAAGGGAAGGAGTTTCAGAAGTACAAAATTTTTTGCAAATTTATGGAAGATAGTGATCATTCAGTTGCATTGATAAGACATTTCTATCTGAGAGATGAGTAATAGCAATATTCACAAACATCTGATTTTCAGCTGAGCCCTGACTTCACTGGGAGGCCTGACTAGATCAGTGGCAGCTGAGCTCAATATAAAGCTCAGACAGATGGCTGGTCTTTGAAAAGAGGATGTGGATCCAACACAGCTGGGTCCGATATTCAAAGGAGATTTTAACTTGTGGTATTTCAGTATCTCTAAATGCTATTCTGCCATTAATTATTTGGAAAAAACTAAAATATTTTAGAAAAGGAGAGAGGAGAGAGGAGAGGAGAGGAGAGGAGAGGAGAGGAGAGGAGAGGAGAGGAGAGGAGAGGAGAGGAGAGGAGAGGAGAGGAGAGAAAAGAGAAGGGAAGAGAAGAGAAGAGAAGAGAAGAGAAGAGAAGAGAAGAGAAGAGAAGAGAAGAGAAGAGAAGAGAAGAGAGAGAGAGAGAGAGAGAGAAGAGAAGAGAAGAGAAGAGAAGAGAAGAGAAGAGAAGAGAAGAGAGAGAGAGAAGAGAAGAGAAGAGAAGAGAGAAGAGAAGAGAAGAGAGAAGAGAGAAGAGAAGAGAAGAGAAGAGAAGAGAAGAGAAGAGAAGAGAAGAGAAGAGAAGAGAAGAGAAGAGAAGAGAAGAGAAGAGAAGAGAAGAGAAGAGAAGAGAAGAGAAGAGAAGAGAAGAGAAGAGAAGAGAAGAGAAGAGAAGAGAAGAGAAGAGCTGGAAAGGAACCTACAATGATCATGTAATCCAACTGCCTGACCACTTCAGGGCTGACCTAAAGTTACAGCATGGCATTAAGGGCCTTGTCCAAATGCCTCTTAAACACTGACAGGCATGGGGCATCAACTACCTTCCCAGGAAGCCTCTTCCAGGGTTTAACCATCCTCTCAGTAAACAAATGTTTCCTCATGTCAGGTCCGAACCTCCCCTGACTGACGCAGTTTTGAGCCATTCCTACACATCCTGGCACTGGATCCCAGGGAGAAGAGACCAGCACCTCCTTCTCCACTTCCCCTCCTCAGGAAGCTGCAGAGAGCAGTGAGGTCACCCCTCAGCCTCCTTCTCTCCAAACTAGACAAACCCTGTGTCCTCAGCCAATCCTCAGAGGACATGCCTTCCAGCCCCTTCCCCACCTTTGTTGCCGTCCTCAGGATGCATTCAAGTACCTTAACATCCATTTTAAATGGTGGGGCCCAGAACCACACACAATACTCAAGGCGAGGTCACACCAACGCTGAATACAGCGGGATAATCACCTCTTTTGACCAGCTGGTTATGCTGTATTTGATGCACCCGAGGATGTGGTTTGCCCTCTTGGCTGCCAGGGCACACTGCTGACTCCTCTTGAGCCTCCTGTCAACCAGAACCCCCAGACCCCTTTTGCAGGGCTGCTCTCCAGCCACTCTTCTCCCAGTTTATACTTGTGCCCAGCCTTACTCCATCCCAGGTGCAGAATCCACCATTTGGTCTTGTTAAATTTCATGTCATTGATGATGGCCCAATGCTCCAATCTATCCGGATCCTCCTGCAAGACATCTTGTCCCTTGAGAGAGTCAGCAGCACCTCCAGTTTAGTATCATCAGCAAACTGCCTAAGGGTGCATTCAGCTCCTGCATGCAGATCACTGATACAAATATTGAACAGAACTGGCCTTAGAATTGAGCCCTGAGGAATGGTGCTGGTGACTGACTGGTCACCAGCCAGATGTAGCCTCGTTCACTACAACCCTTTGAGCCCTGCCATTTAGTCAGATCTTCACCAAGCACACCATCTACCTGCTCATCTCACAGCTGCACAACTTGTCCAGAAGGATGCTGGGAGGGACAGTACCAAGAGCCTTACTAAAATCCAAAAAAACTACATCCACCGTCTTCCCTTCACCTACTAGGCAGGTGATCTTATCATAGAAGGATATCAAACTAGACAGGGCTTTTCACAGAATCATAGTATAAGAGAATGTTTTGTGTTGGAAGGGACCTTTAAAATCATCTAGTCCAAGCCCCCTTCAATGAGCTGAGACATCTTCAACTAGATCAGGTTGCTCAGAGCCCCATCCAACTTCACTGTGAATGTTTCCAGGGATGGGGCATCTACTACCTCTCTGGGCAACCTGTTCCAGTGTTTCACCACCCTCATCATAAAAAATTTCTTCCTTTCATCTAGTCTGAGTCTACCCTCTTTTAGTTTAAAACCATTACCCCTTGTCCTATCGCAACAGGCCCTACTAAAAAGTCTGTCCCTGTCTTTCTTAGAAGACCTTTTTAAGTATTGAAAGGCAGCAATAAGTTCTCCCTGGAGGCTTCTCCAGGGTGAACAACCCCAACTCTCTCAGCCTTTCCTCATAGGAGAGGTGTTTCAGCTCACTGATCATCTTCATGGCCGGCCTCTGGACCTGCTCCAACAGGTCCATGTCTTTCCCGTACTGAGGACTCCAGAGCTGGACGCAGTACTCCAGGTGGGGTCTCACCGGAGCAGAGTAGAGGGGCAGAATCACCTCCCTCGACCTGCTGGCCATGCTTCTTTTGATGCAGCCCAGGACACAGTTGGCTTTCTGGGCTGTGAGCACACATTGCCAGCTCATGTCCAGCTTTTCATCCACCAGTACCCCCAAGTCCTTCTCCACAGGGCTGGTCTCTATCCCTTCATCCCCCATCCTGTATTGATACTGGAGGTTGCCCTGACCCAGGTGCAGGACCTTGGACTTGGTCTTGTTGAACCTCATGAGGTTCACATGGGCCTACTTCTCGAGCTTGTCCAGGTCCCCATGAATGGCATCCAATCCCTCAAGGTGTGTCAGCCACACCACTCAGCTTGGTGTAATCCACAAACTTGCTAAGGGTGCAGTCAACCCCACTGTCTATGTCATTAATAAAGATATTTAGCAGTACCTGTCCCAATACAGACCCCTGAGGGACACCATTCATTACTGATCTCCATTTGGACATTGAGCCATTCACCAGTACTCTTTGGATGTGACTATCCATCCAATTTCTTATCCACCAAATAGTCCATCCGTCAAATCCATATCGCTCCAGTTTAGAGAGAGTATGTTGTGGGGACTGTGTCAAAGACCTTACAGAACTCCAGATAGATGACATCCGTAGCTCTTCCCTTGTCCACTGATGTAGTCACTCCATCATAGAAGGCCACTAGTTGGTCAGGCAAGACTTGCCCTTGGTGAAGCCATGCTGGCTCTCTCGAATCACCTCCCTGTCCTCCACATGCCTTAACATTGCTTCTAGGAGGATCTGTTCCATGATCTTCCCAGGCACAGAGGTTTGTGAACCCATGTTGACTTGGCCTGATGATTGGCTTGTCCAGCATGATCTTCTCCATAATTCTTTCAGGTACTCAGGTTAAACTAACAGGTCTGTAGTTTCCTGGGGCTCCCCTCAAGCTGTTCTTGTAAATTGGAATAGCTTTGGCTAGCTTCCAGTCAGCAAGGAGCTCCCCAGACTCCCAAGACCTCTGGTAGATGATTGACAGGGGTCCTGCTGTAACATCCACTAGCTCCTTCAGCACTCTGGGATGTATCCCACCAGGCTCCATGGACTTAGGAATATTCAACTGATACAACTGGTGCCTTACAGTTTCAGCGTCCATAAATGAAAAGTCACTATTCCTGCAGTCATGGTCCTCCAACTCAGATGACCAGGCAGTCCAAGCTCTGTCAGTATTATTAAAGACTGAGGCAAAAAAAGCATTGAATGCTTCCCCTTTTTCTTCATCCCTATTTGTCAGGTGACCGTCTTCAACAAGTATCAGTCCAATGTTTTCCTTGGACCTCCTCTTGCTATCAACATACTGAAAAAAGGCTTTCTTTTTGTCTAACTCAACACTGGCCAGTTTCAACTCTAGTTGAGCTTTGGCCTTTTGTGTCTTCTCCCTGCATATGGAAACCACAGCTCTGTAACCTTCCTGCGAAGCCTGACCTCAGTTCCACAGATTGTACTATTTCTTTCTTCCTCCTGAGTTCCAAGAGGAGTTCCTTGTTCAGCCAAGCTGGTCTTCTGCCCCACTTGCTTGACTTCCAACACAATGGGATTGCCTGCTCCTGTGCTTTTAAAAGGTGGTTCTTAAAACCTGACCAGCACTCATGGACCCTTAAGCCCTTAAAAGCAGATTCCCAGGGGACACTGCTAAGTAGCTCCCTGAGTAGCTTCAAGTTTGCTCTCTTCAAATCCAGGGTAGCAACTCTGCTGACCTTTTTTCTCATTACACCAGAAACTCTAAACTCAACTGTCTCGTGATCACTGCAGCCAAGACAGCCACCTACCATTACGTCTCCCACGAGTCCTTCTCTATTCACAAAAAACAAGCCTAGGAGGGCATCTTTCCTAGCTGGCTCACTGAGTACTTGTGACAAGGAATTATATTCCACAAACTTCAGGAGCTATAGATCACTTATTCATAGCAGTAGGTTTATTTTTAATTCCATCCTGTGTTTAAATTATTTATAATGACATATATTATTAATTCCAAAACTTATCAGGTGACACATTATGAGGTGGATCATCGGCTCTCCCAAATTGTTTTTTCAATCTACACAAATAAAAAAGTCTTCCCTGAACATATCCTATCTGCAGGTTCAGCAGCAAATATTTCATTCAGATTTGAATTCTACTACTACTTTTTGTTGATCTGCTTTCCACTGAATTTTCCATTCGTCAGCTGTTCCTATAGCTCCTTCCAATAGGAATGAAGAACTATTACATATGAAGGGATTTCAAAAGCATTTGAACTTTTAAAAGTCTCATTCTATGTGGCCGAACAGGAGTTGACTCTTCACCATCCTTGGTATGCCTCTATGCTTTCTTGTTCAAAATCCCCATGCCAAGGTCATGGTGTAAAGAGAAGGCACCTAGGAACACTTGTTTAACATTTCCCTATAAAAATTACTTTTACTTTTCAAAATCTGCCTAGCCTTACAGCCCTGGCCAGCTGAGAAGCAAACTCTGTATAGTGAACTGAAGTCTACTAGCAATAGGTTTGTTTCCTCAGTTATCCTCTGAGGGGCTCTTACCAGTAAACTATAGGAGTCTAGTGTTCCTCAAATGAAATGTTGAAAACTACTGCCCTACAGCCTCCTCAGAAAAAAATATTCTCTCAGGAATTTGGGGACTAAGGTTGAGTTCTGTTTTAGAGCAGGAATTTGGACTTGTATTTCTTGCTTCCAAGCAGATTTCTCATGAACAGCTACATGTTCTCTCTGGTTGAGTAAATATTTATCTATTTTCTGCAGAATGGAAGAGCAGAAATGGGAGAGGAAATAATTCTTATGAATACTGTATAGCCCATGAGATGACTAAAGTATTCTTCTGGAAGATGAGAGACTTCCATCAAAATTCTCTTTCTGAATCAGTGAGAGAGTGGACATGAACTTGGGAAAGAGTTTGGTTTTGGCTATTAAACTGCAAAATCAATTACTGACATGGCTTCAGTTCTAATCTTGAATGCATTCCCTAGTTAACAATTGTTACCTTCTGTCTGCCCTTCAAGTAGTGTCTGCTGGTGAAGTATGTTTCCCTTTTAATAATCAATCTCATGTTGCTCTTATTCTGAGCAGGTAGTTCTCTGGTCCTTTTGTGAGCGGAAGAGAAGCTGCTCCCAAAACAACGTAAATGCCCTAAATCCAGGCATAAACACAGTGGGATGTGGGACAGAAGGAGAAGTTTCATAGCTGAAGATCTAAACAACCAGTCCACAGGGAGAGCTTATCATTCTTACTGTGCCTGAAAAGACAGAGACTTTCAAACTGGGGACTAACTAAAAGGTATCTGCTTGGAGCAGAAGAAAGAGAGCAGCTCCCAACTGGCATGCTTCTGTTGGAGGAGAAAGCTTTACAGAGGGGCTAAATCAACCCAGCAGCAACCAGTTTCACAGACTGACTCTGTATTAGCTAGTTATCCCTGCAACAGGTTCATGGCAAAGGTAAGCAAGCAAGAAAAGTCCCCTGAGTAAGCACTTATCATCCAGTAGCCAAACCTCCATAACAAGCCAAACTCCCTGACTCTTATCTCAAGGAGAGCAAGACTGGCTGCCAGTATAATCTATTTGTTGCTTCTTGCTCTGGTAGACCAGTTGTGATTGACCTGTATGTGTATGACCAGCTGAAGACACCTGTAATTGTCAAGCTTACAGAGGACAGGTAATGTAAACTACTCAGAAGTAGTCAGAGGCTTTAGTGGTCAGCGTAAAGTACTGATACTTTGTACAATTTTGAGACATCAGCTTTGTCACTGTGAATCTGTCCAGCTTTCTTTATAATAGGCATTGTGCTAGTAGGTAGCTGCGAAATGAGCTCTGCATTCCTTTGTAGCCATGTGTACCAGCATTAACAAGTCTGTTCTGTGTTGCCATGGCTAGCTAATTAATTTGGGCCATATCAGTCTTCTGTCACGAGGTACTATATAGATGAACCTTAGATATGTAACTAAAGGTTAGGTTAATAATTGCTTAAATGTGTCTTTTGCAGGAAAAAATAATTATTGAAATATATCTATAATGAATAACAATATAATAAATAATAGTATAATATATAATAACATATATGCATAATATATATTTTATTTATTAGATAATTTGATATCCTTCTATGATAAGGTCATGTGCCCTCTGGATGAAGGGAAGACGGTGGATCTAGTTTTTCTGGATTTTGATACTGTCCCTCTCAGCATTCTTCTGGACAAGTTGTCCAGCTGTGAGATGAACAGGTAGACAGTGTACTGGGTGAAGATCTGACTAAATGGCAGGGTTCAAAGGGTTGCAGTGAACGAGGCTACATCTGGCTGGTGACCAGTCAGTCACCAGCGCCATTCCTCAGGGCTCAATTCTGAGGCCAGTCTGGGTCTAAGGCCAGTCTGGTTGACAGGAGGCTCAAGAGGGGTCAGCAGTGTGCCCTGGCAGCCAAGAGGGCAAACCACATCCTCGGGTGCATCAAATACAGCATAACCAGCTGGTCAAAAGAGGTGATTATCCCGCTGTATTCAGCGTTGGTGTGACCTCGCCTTGAGTATTGTGTGTGGTTCTGGGCCCCACCATTTAAAATGGATGTTAAGGTACTTGAATGTGTCCCGAGGATGGCAACAAAGGTGGGGAAGGGGCTGGAAGGCATGTCCTATGAGGAGTGGCTGAGGACACAGGGTTTGTCTAGTTTGGAGAGAAGGAGGCTGAGGGGTGACCTCACTGCTCTCTGCAGCTTCCTGAGGAGGGAAAGTGGAGAAGGAGGTGCTGGTCTCTTCTCCCTGGGATCCAGTGCCAGGATGTGTAGGAATGGCTCAAAACTGCGTCAGTCAGGGGAGGTTCAGACCTGACATGAGGAAACATTTGTTTACTGAGAGGATGGTTAAACCCTGGAAGAGGCTTCCTGGAAAGGTGGTTGATGCCCCATGCCTGTCAGTGTTTAAGAGGCATTTGGACAAGGCCCTTAATGCCATGCTGTAACTTTAGGTCAGCCCTGAAGTGGTCAGGCAGTTGGATTACATGATCACTGTAGGTTCCTTTCCAGCTCAACTCTTCTCTTCTCTTCTCTTCTCTTCTCTTCTCTTCTCTTCTCTTCTCTTCTCTTCTCTTCTCTTCTCTTCTCTTCTCTGCTCTGCTCTGCGCTGCTCTGCTATGCTATGCTGTGCTATGCCATTCCATTCCATTCCATTCCATTCCATTCTTCTCCCTACCTCCTTCTTTCCCTACCAGGTCATGCTGAGGACATCTCTGATAACATTTCTTCCCAGTCCTACAGTAGCAGAAGGCATTGAATGGTCAGTCATGTCCCATCCTAGGTGTTGGCTCTGTCACATTGTGGGAAGGAGGCATGTACCTTCTGATAGGGGTGACAGCTGTGGACCATCTCAAGATCATTTGACCATCTGAACAAATTTGCAAAAAGCAGGTGTGAAGTGTGGTTTTTGAAAGTCTTCTGTGTTCTTCCAATTTAGCTGGGTTTCCACAGGATGGCAAAAACCCACATCTCTGACACTAGCGAGGCTCAAAGATCAAGCCCTCCTCCGTCTGAAGCAGGACATGCTCCTGAACTAAATGGTGGCAAATCTTTTTGAGGAGAGCATACCTGTTCATTTCCCTGTGGATTTTTTTTCTCCTTGTATTCATTTTTAGAAACACCTGAGCTGTTTCCCTTGGAGAAACACAGTAAAATACAAGACCCCAAAACAACAGTATTCCCTCAGAGCGAACATCCATCTGGCCCAATACTCTGTCTCCAAAGTGGCCAACCATCAATGTCTACAGGAGAGCATATGAGCAGTGCAGGTCTACTTCTGCCATGGTTCTGGGGGTGCTCATAGGCCTCCATGGCTGGGAGCGGCCTCCCCTGGGATGCCCACCCACACCGTCTCCTGCCAAGGGCCCAGGGGACGTGGTGTCTCAGCTCAGCCTGGGGCCTTCGGTCCCTGCCTGGGCAATGCTGTAGGTGTGCCCGTCTCTGCTCCTCTCTCCTGCATGGGCCTGTATGGGACCTGCCCTGCAGAGAGCTGCTCTCCTGGATGGACCCCTCAGACCTAGGTCATGGCTTGTCATGCAGAACTAGATGCATAACACAGCATAACTGTTCTGTTCTGTTCTGTTCTATTCTGTTGTATTCTATTCCCTGCATTCACCATGAGTCGAATAACAATGAGACTCTTATTTGCCTGAAATGCCAGGGGTTTTTCAGCTCCACAAACACTTTCAAGGACAGAAATCACAAAGGTTACAAGTGGAAACAGGATTTTATTGCATTTTGCTGAATCTGTTTCAGAGCCGATGCTCACAAGCATTAACACAATGTGCATGTGTAGCCAGGAGCAGGCTGATGCATTCTTCAGTTCAGCTTGAAAAAAGATCCCTTGCAGTCTGGCAAAGGCACGTCACAGGGCTAGAGAAAGTAGCAGCAGGAATACAGGCCAAGCAGTGCCTGTTTCCTGAAGAGTGAAGACTTGAAGAATGAGGATCAGGACCAACCGCACACAAAAGAACACGAAGAAGAAGAAACGTGTGGTACCGCGGGGCATTTTCCAAAGCAGGACACATCTCGAGGACAAGCAGCCTTTTTGCCTTCCAAAACTTGCTGCGCTGTGCTTCTTGGCCAGTGATGCATGACAAGCACTCTCGTGCCTGCCCCGCGCTTGTATTGCACTCAGGGAGAGCTGAAGCAAGCAAGCAAGAACCCTTGGGGAAACGGAGCCAAGGGAAGAGCAGAGCTCGCTCCCACTACAAGCTTGCAGTGGGCAAGAGAGCCCGAGGGAGCCAGGGCACAAGTGGCACCTTGGAGGTGCCAGAGCAGCAGGCAAGAACCTCGCCGAAAGGGCCCAGAGGAGCCCTGATAAGGGGCTGTGCTCAATGCTACAGAGGACAAGAAGCAACCCCCGGGGACCACCCTGGGGGCCCACCCGGCAGTCTAGAAAGCTTCCTCCCCCCGGACACAGGGCACGAGGGCCACCTTTGTGGAGCAGGAGCAGCAGGCCCCTAGCCAAAATGTCCCAAAGGAGCCCTGGCAAGGGGCCGTGCTCAGTGCTGCAGAGGAAGGCAAAAAACCCCCGGGGACACTTGCTAGCCCAGCATGGTGGAAAAAAAGCCTTCCTCCCCCCAGCTGTAGGGCACGAGAGGCCATCTTCGTGGTGCATGAGCAGCAGGCAGTAACCTAGCCAAAAAGGACCAGAGGAGCCCCGCCCTGACAAGTGGTCATGCTCAGTGCTGCAGAGGAAGGCAAAAAACCCCCGGGGACCAGTGCCAGTCTGCCCCAGGGGAAAATTCCTTCCTGACCCCAGAGCTGGCGATCGGCTATTCCCTGAGCATGTGAGCAAGACCTGCCTCCTCGTCCCACAGGCTGGTCACGCCTGCCAGGAGATGCCCAAGCCCTATTCTCCCTCAACCTGGAGACATCTCCAGGGCTTCTGAGAGTGGCAAAAGGCCCCCAGCCTGATTGACCCTGGGGACAAGAATCCTTCCTGCGCCTGATGGGAAGGCATGGTGGGTGCTCCAGAGTGGGTGCTCCAAAGCACTGGTACCCCTGGCAACATCTCTGCATCCCATTTCTTACGGCTGCTGCCCCTGGCTCCGCAGGGGATGAGGACAGCGAGCTCTGCAGTGCTCCTCAAGAAGGCGTTCCCTTGGTCTGGCCATGGCTGTCCAGCTGAAAAGGATTCCCATCCAACAGATGAGCTTTGAAGGTGGCCCTGCCGGGAGCTGGCCTTGCAGCAGAGAACCTCCAGCAGCCTCGTCCAGCCTCCAGTCTTCCTCCCTCAGCCCCCTCCAAATAATTCCACCGGCTCCTCAAGGACTTCCTCTCACATGTCTTCGGGCTGTCCCCAGGCCATCTCTGGCAGCGGGACACTGGAGGATGCTCCCTTTTATCCTGCCCCAGGCACTGTGACTGCTGCGTTGCCAGGTGGTGGCACTGTGACATGGGGATTACGAGGCCCTCCACGCAAAGCCCCGCCCGCCATCCATCCACCAGCTTCCTTCAGAGGAACACCTTTGGGGTGCTGGCCCTGAGGCAGTCCCTGTGCCCAGGAGGCCCAGGGGGCTGTCCCTGTCCTTCATGGCCATGCACTGGGTACAGCTGCTGGGCATCCCTGACGCCTCCTCTGCCACTCGGCTCCCAAGGACAAACCTTGTGCTGCTGCTCTTCTCCCAGGCCATGGCAGAAACCAACCCTGCAGCCCAAAGACCACTCCTATTAGCCGTCCACTCTCTGCGCCAGAGCTAACAGCCATGAGGCCACAGAATGAGGAGGACCAGGGACTTGATCTGGATGGACACAAACCCTTTTCCTGGGGCGTAAGGGGACTGATTTTGGCAGCTGCAGCCTGGAGGAAAGCCAAAGTGTAATCATAGGTTGGGATGGACGGTGTCAAGAGACTGCCATGGAAATAAGACAGGCTTTGAAAAACAAGGGAGCGGAGGTTACACTGGTGTGGTGGAAAGGTTGGTCATTTTCAGACCTAGAACATTTGGATCTGTGCCCCAAAGCACAGCCAGGCAAATGATGACTCTTCCAGACTGGGGAAATAGCCCATTGCTGCTATCACCCTCACATCCCCTTGTCCTACTGAAACCAAGCTGCGCAGCTCCTCTGTTAAACACGCCCGTTGGCCGTGTTTATACAGGATGCAAAATGCACTGCAGCCCTGGGGTAAAACTTTCAGAGTGCATTTGTGACTTTAACCTTTCTGAGAGTTATTTGCCTACCTCACTTTGTGGGAAGATTTTCACATCTTATCTAAAACCCTGGAAAGTCTCTTTTTCCTTTAGGAGTTAGTATTTTGAGTCCTGAAAGAGTAAGGAAGGTACTATTCTTGTCATTTTGTACGTTGGTGCCAAAATTCATCTGGACATTGAGACTATGTAAATAAGGGCATTTATACCATAGACATTCATTTGGTTGTGGGGATGTCCGAGGTGAAAGAAAGGCTTTTGGTCCCCTCTGCATGAACTTTGCAGAGACGTAGTGAGCATGCAGGATTTCCTCACCATTCCTTACCAATGCACCAACAAGTGACATTTGCTACTACCCTGCTTTTGGTGAGGTTGTCCTTGTGGAAAGAAGTCCTGAATGATTTTGTGTTCTTGACCATCTTTTTCCTTGCACTTTGATAGCTCTTTTCCTCCTTTGCCCTTCATCCTTGATATCTTTATTGAAGATCTTTCAAGGATTCTATGCCATTCCATTCCTTTCCATTCTGTAGCATATCATCTAGAATTACAGTACTCCAAAAGTATGTATTGTATTTAAGATGCAATTACTTTCATTTAATCTGCCCTGCAATTTACTAACGTATTTTGCAGACAATGTAATGTCACTCTTAAAACAGCAATTACTGTGCATCACTAATTAAGCTGGTTTAGCTATTGTAAGAGTGACACTAGAAATGTGCCATTTTCCCCTCCAGCTCTCTCTGCAATATTTCTGCAAGGTTTTGTTTTAAGATACTATTTACTTTCATAAGCTATCACTTTAACCATGTGCCACTTTGTGGTTGTTAACTTTCTTCTCTAACTTTTGGTAAGTATCCAAGTGTATATCTTTATGTGTCCAGAATATATGATAATTGATTTACATTTTCATTGCCGTTCCCAAGTTTTGTTCATTTTACGTATTTAAACAGTCCATATGAAAGTTCTACACATGAATCTTTGTTAGGATTTTTTTTTTAATTAAATCTATGTAAATTACTTTCTAGCCCCCTGTATATTGTAATAAACAATTGCTTGCTGTATTTTTTTTACTGTAATTTAGAAAGCTACAGTCCTGATTCTGCACAAGGTGAACATATAGGCTGAACTTAATGCTTAGATATGCATTGAATTCTACTGAATATGTTCATTAAAGAAAGAGTACATACTTTTTTTTTATATATGTATGGAATTTAGAGTCATTAAGAGAACTCTGTGGGCCCTCTGTGATCATGTTTAAATTGATCCCATGAGGTAATGTTGCAAAAATCTGGTACCTGGCTAAGGCGTAAAACCATCCATATTTGGCTGTTCCATTCCAAGTTCCCCAAAATAGTTTTGGTATTTGGCCTTTGGTATTTGGTATAGAAGGCTTTGCAGGAACTGTTCACTGCACAAGGACATCATCCAGACAAGAGATGGGCTTGTTCCAGAAGCCTTTGTTCTACTCATGGAAAAGGAAAGAAACAAACTTTCTAGGCTTTCTACTCCTCTCCTGCAGGCAGGAACTAGCTTTTAGTGGTGTAAATCCTAGTAGAGGGTTATCCTGTACACCCCAGTTGTGAAACTTTCCCATTAAGGAAGGAGAAACTTGCAGCATAGAGTACAACTCAGATAAGAGTTGTGCTATCTAAGAATTCATCTCCACAGCTCCAATGCCAAAGCTGTGGCAGAATTTTATTACTAATTCTTGATGACTTTGGGGCACTTGGGAGGAAATTACAGCCAATTTCCCCTCACTTTTCAGGATTTCACCAATGCATCATCTGCTTGAATTTTTTTTATATTAATGACATTATTTTTCTTCCCTGTTTCATATTAATAACTAATCAATTTTTTTCGTAACCAGATGAAGAGATTGCTACTGTTGAATAACATTTCCTTTGAATGTGTTGTGTCAATGCAGCATTTTCTAATTAGTATTTTGTTCATTGCTCCTCATTATAACCCTTTATTGTGCTTAATAGAAAAGACAATAATAAATTTTCCATCAAAAGAAACCCTTTTGTTAAGTGCCAAAGCCATTTGTTTGACCACAGCTGGGATGTGTTATAGTTTAGCTTTCAGAGGCACCAGGCCAGCAGTTTCCTATGGAGACCTGGAAGAGTTCATGTATGTCACGCACAGAGTATGCCACATACGCATGGAACTTAATTGCTCATGCAAATAAAAAAGGCTTGATTGCTCCTTTTCCAGATGAATTCAAAAAGCAAGAAAGCAAAATACTGAGCGTAGTTATCCTTCTGGCATTTCCAGTGTACAGTAGCCTCTGAAATCATCATGCAATTGGGACTGTAGAACTACAAGAAGGTGTTGGCAAGCCCAAACACTTTATGGAATAGAAAAAAAAAAGGTGGTGGTGTGGGGGGGTGTCCCAGTATGACCATCACATTCATGTTTAGAACCCAGAGAGCTGCATATCAAGCTTATTTTCATTCTCTTGGGTAGATTGTTCTCATCTTGACATAGAAGTCCCTTTGTTTCTTTTCTGGGTTCTTTTTATTCCACTTGGAATCAAAGTAATAAATTCCTTTTCTTTTATATTGATTATTAGGGTGTTTTGTGATTGCATCCAATGTAAAATTTGGTGCTTTGGCTTCGTCATTTCAGCACATACCTATTTTTTACCTTACTACATATGCAATTCATTAGAAAAGCCATCTGGCCTACCCTAGGCACGATGTGCCCAACTTGGAGTGTGAGACAGTTGTGTTTGAAAGATAAATGAGTAAGTGTGTGTAGCCCTCTTGGAATTCCATCAGCTGTAAGTCCTGCTTAACATCCTCCTCTTATCCCATTATTTTGTTCCTTCTGTAGCTGAGAAAAAAATTATGATTTATGTTTGTGCTTTTAAAAAAAACCCCAAACCCTCTCATTCTTTTGATAATCAGTAGCACTGGGACTCTTGACTGCCTTCTGTGCTTTTGTAAACCTCTAAATTAAGTAAGTGAGGTCTCTTTCCTTAAAGTATCCCTAGTGTACAGTAAACTCAAAGATTTTCCTCTTACCTCTTTTTGAGAGTTCGGGAACATTGCACATTCTGTGGTCCCAAGCATAGTTTTCTTTGGAGCTTCCTCCAACAGGAATGCATTATTCTGTTTACAGGCCATTGTATTTGAATGGAAAGAACTGCCTTGTGGTTAAGGCAAATCATGGCTCCCTAAAAGTCTTATCCACTGAGTTGTCTTGCATGCATATAATTTCTCCAAAGACAATAAGTAATTGCATTAGGTTTTGGTTTTATTTTTTATGAAGAAGGTTTTTCCTTGGAATCCACAACATCTGAACATCCGTGCTCCCAGTGGGTAGCATTAGAGTGAGAATGGTGAGGAAATGAATGGAAGAGAGTGAAAAAAACGTAGGAATAAAACTGTGCTGGCCATCAGAGTTCTGCTTGTGATCTGCTGCTGCTTTTTTCTTTTCTTCTTTTTAAAGTAGCACCTGTCTCTCTCCTGAGAAGAAAATTAATTGGTGTGTTATTTGTTTTATTCTTTTGAAATAATGTGACAAGCATTAGTCTTCTCAGTGAGATTGATATTCAGTACTTGGTAGTTCCAAAAGAGCCCATAATCCTTTGTTGTGGTTTAACCTGGCAGGCAGCTAAACACCACACAGCCCTTTGCTTACTCCCTGCCCCCCCCACAGTGGGATGGGGAAGAGAATCGGGGAAAAAAAAAAGTAAAATTTTTGGGTTGAGATAAAGACAGTTTAATAGGACAGAAAAGGAAGGGAAAATACAATAATAATGATAAAAGAATGTACAAAACAAGTGATGCACAATGCAATTGCTCACCACCAGCCAGTTCCCGAGCAGCAATCGCGGCTCCCCGGGCAAGTTCCTCCAGTTTGTATACTGAGCATGATGTCATATGGTATGCAATAGCCCTTTGGCCAGTTTGGGTCAGCTGTCCTGGTTGTGTCCCCTCCCAGCTTCTCACTGGTAGGGCATGGGAAGCTGAAAAGTCCTTGACTGAGTATAAGCACTACTTAGCAACAACTAAAACATCAGCATGCTATCAACATTATTCTCGTACTAAATTCAAAACACAGCACTGTACCGGTTACTAGGAAGAAAATTAACTCTATCCCAGCCGAAACCAGGACATCCTTATATCTGAGGGGCAGCTAATGTAGCCAATTTACAAATGATGGAAACAACAGAAAGAGTAAGGCCACTGTTTTCAAGGTATCATTTTCACTCATACAGATTGAAGAGGAACACCTCTAGTCATTTTTTAAAAATAACTGGACTTCTTATGTGGACTGGACACTTCTTGAAGTGTCCATGGTATAATACTGCCTAGTTATAGTACTTATAAATCACCCAAGTAAATCCATAAGTTTACGTATTTTTTGAATGTTGTTTTCATCATATGCTAAAACAGGAAGTAACAGAAGTGCAGAAGAAGAAATTGAAACTCAACAAGAAATGAGGAAGTACTCATAATTTTTTTTTTTCAAGGATATTTACTATCTTTGTTTAACTTCTAAGAGACAAAAGCAAGAATCAGGCCTGAGAGTAACGGTTTGTGAAGGGTTCAGTCATTGTAGGAAACTGAGGATCTTTCTCTTCCCTCACTCATTCTTGTAACTGAAGATTGGGTTTTATTATATTATTTGAGCTAAGGGAAATAGAGAAGGCAAAACTAATTTTCAGGTAGGCTCTAAGATTTCAAATGTGATTTTCATGCCCTTTT
Organism: Ciconia boyciana; assembly: GCF_034638445.1. Taxonomy (NCBI): domain Eukaryota; kingdom Metazoa; phylum Chordata; class Aves; order Ciconiiformes; family Ciconiidae; genus Ciconia; species Ciconia boyciana. The sequence goes on along the minus strand of NC_132935.1, from coordinate 104,602,106 downwards.
ATAGGGGATATATAATTGTCAGTTACTCAGTGTTTTACACAGCAGAGTGAGGCCATGGTCTTCTTGGCTATCTAAACAAATGTTGCAACAATGGTAGTGCAAAACCACGACTTCTCTTTTTCTGCAGTTTCAGTGGTCATTTTCTGTTATTTATTTCAGACCATATAATTTCAGAAAAATCCAGTCATTCAAAAGCACATTGGTTTTCCTTGGAAAAAAACTGGGAACTTTGCATGAATTTGACTGCAAAAATATCAGCCCATGTTCTCTGTTAATTTTTTGTTACCTGTAGTGGCTTGAAACTGTTTTGTAGAGGACAACTGAGGAACAATGAGATTTCTTAGTTGGGTGTACATTAATATAAATGAGAAGATGTCTTTGGCAGAGATTCTTTCATATATACATTAAAGAATACAGTAAGAGTGCAGATTTCTGAGATGGAAGTTTACAGAAATAACTTGGAAGTCGACAGAAAAAAAAACCAAAAGCAGCAGAAATAATGAAAAAGGTAATGAGAGGTACAGAGATGACAGGGGAGAAAACCATGTCAGCACTACCTGGGGGCCAAGATCTTCCACAGCTGAATAATGCAAAGGCAGAAATACATATGCAATAATAACAATAAAAAAACTTCAAGCTTATTAATCATCATAATACTGTAATTTATAAAATGTTATCTACTATGAGACATTTCTTGTGTTTACTAGGTATACCTAGAATACAGTAAAATAATAAATGATAAATAGTAACGTTACTCCATCTCCAGCTGTAGAATTAGCCTCATTACCCCACTTGGACTGTTGGGTTTCCAGTATGGTAGAAACAAGACCTGTATAAATATTCAGGACAGAGAACTTTCTAAAAGGTAATTGGCTAACTGGCAGTATTTAACTCATAGAAAAGATTGCTCTATCTATCTGGACTAATTATAATACTACTTATTAGCACTGCTCACCGCTGAGTTCGGTGTTTCACAAGGGCGGGTAATAATCCCAAATGATTTTATTGATGAAGAAGCTCAAGTGTGGCAAGTGAAACAATTTGCCCTCATCTCAGAGCCAAAGCCTGTAAACCAGTAACTTACCCATTGGGAATTTGCAAAATATACATAGAAACTCTCAGCAATGCTGGGGAGGGTTGAAGATTGCTATCGTAGCAATGAACTTCTTGAATGCCTTTGAAATACTTCTTGCAGCCTATAGAAAACTGGCTAGGGGCACAGTTCTGGCTCTTCTCTTTTCTGCCTATTGCTACACTGTATTAGAAAGCAATAATTACCCTAAGATTTTCTTCTGTTGTTTTTAATGGCTACAGTTCTCCAGAGAACAGTGTATGCAACTACATATCTATGTAGCCATGACTGTGAGAAGGTATTAGTCCTTTCCATCTTGATTGGAGTAGGTAAAGCCAGAGATATCTTTTATCAGTTTGTGATTATCAATTTATGATCAGTTATGATCCGAGCTATAGAGCACTTGGGAAGCTTTGCTTTCTATGCTTTGACTGTCTGTCTCGGTATTTGCCAAACCTCTCTGTCCTTACAACTCTACTTGTTCAACTCTAAAAGCTCTGACAGATATGATACTGCAAAGAATGGAAATTATCACAAAGAAAAAAACATTTAAGTGAAATTTAATGCTCAAACCATAATGGCCAATAGTTTGGTAAGGAGCTTGACTTATCGTTGAACACTTTTAGGGAGCTTAACTAATGAAAGCAGTTCTTACAAGAAAATAAACACTGCTTGCGAATTACTCTGGATATTTATAGATGTTTATTTGGCCCCAGACCAATCAGATAGGTTCACTGTCTTGCGCAAGACAAAATTGTGTGCATTTACAGTATTGCTACTCATAACACTATATGGCTCACATGCCACCTGGTGGACAATCTTTGCAATTTTAGTATTTCCTTTTACTGCTCCTGGTAATGCATTCATATGCAAGCTATGTTCTGGGAGAAATTTCTCTGATCTTCCTTTTTTTGGATTATATGCATGAGTTCTTTGGTGCTTTAATAGCCTTAGAGGAAAAGATGCTACAATGGGTAGAGAGCATGTCGAACATTTTGATTCTATAGTGTCACAATGTTATGTACCTTCTTTGATGTAGCAATGAGTTTCCTACATAAATGAAGTGGCTCGCTCTCTATGCATTCATACTAAGTGCCAATGCTCATCCTGACAGAACAGCTCTCGCTGCTACTGTGTGTTAAAGTAGTGACAAGCAATTGGAGAAGTACATTTGAGGATCTAAAAATTTCATTAGCAGCATATTTTTATTGCCTTTCTTTCTCAGCAAACTTGTTAATAACGCAAGCTAGATTATAATTTTCCCTACTGAAATTGATTAATTTTGAATGATTTTTTGTAAGAGGAAAATGAACTTTTTCTAATGGAGAGTCACATGGTTTAATGATTTAAACCCATTTCTTTTTTTTTCCCCCAGCTTCCAACCATGCATTTTAATGTTCAACAATTTGTCGTGTTTTTAATCTGACTGGGACTCGAGAATAATTTCAAGATAAAGGGCAATGTTGGCACATGAGCAAAAGTATGTAAGCCAACTGTAAATATATTTTGGCTGGAAATTAAAAGAAGGTTCTTGACCGTTAAAATGTTCAATTAAAATTTTCCAAAAGGAAAAAAAAATATGGAAAAACTTAGCAAATTTTAAGGTGGAATTCTTGAAATCACAAGGGGTTGAAATTGATAGATCAGGAAATCTCTTCTGGTCTTTGATTCCAGTCAAGAAATGGTTCTACATATGGTCTTGTAGGATTTTTTCACCATCTATCAACCTAGTTACTTTCTGGATAATTAAAGTTATGATGGATCTGGAGGTGTGTAAGTTTTTCTCAGTGCAGGTAAGAGACCAATCCATGGAGCACATTTCTTATTCAGTAATCAAGCTTCATGTTAAGATATAATTGATAAAGTAAGAAATTTGTGTGTTTTACAGATAAAATGGAAACCAGACTTACACAATCAGTTGTCATTGAGTGTTTTCCCCAATGCTATCATAAAATATGTCAATTAGATATAAGCGAGGCAATAAAAACTCTACAGGATCATAGACTCAGTCCAGCTCACTGTGAAGCCAGTGAGGGATTTGGCCATTGACAATGAAAGAAAGGCAGCGTAGGCTATGAAGGGCAAACTGATCCAAATGCTCTTTGTATACAGCAAGCACTGACTCAGCATATGTAAGGAGCTATGATTTTATTTTGGTATAACAGGGAATGTGAACCAAACACCTTTCCCAGCTCTCAAACTAATTTGGAAATACCATAAGCAGTACTTATATGCATATATAGGATTTTAATTATTATTCTCTTGCACAAGCTGGAGAGGAAGGAGTGATTGAGTGTATGTATCCTGTCGCCAGAAAGTGAAGGAAGGGATTACTGTGCATCCATGGAGGGGAAAAAAAGTAAATTGTTCTGATCTATAATTGTCAGTACAGCAGGGATAGGTTGACTTCAGGGTCTTGTTAGAAACCAAAATGCTGTATTTCTTGTTGTTCAGCAATTACTCAGAGCCAAAGATTCAGTATCTCTGGGTCTTTTATGTTTTACTTTGAGAGTTGATGATAAAATAAATGCAAATGTTGGAAGACCCATTGCGGAGAGAGAGATGAGTAGCCTGGCACATAGATTTGGGTTTCTGAAAGAAGAGGCAAGGACAAAGGAATTTTCCTTTTGTTTCAATTTTGGAAGCAAAATAGGGATTACAATTAAACTTCTCTCACAAACTTACAGCAGAGCACACAGAATCCCCTTGAAAAGATGTTTTTCTTTTTTAAAAGTCTTTTTTTGGTTTGCCCCCTTTTTTTTTTTTATTTAGATAATTTGCAAGGTGTTATTCCAATGAAAAATCTGCTAGTATGGATGGGACCTAGCTATATCAACATGACTATGTGAATGCTTTTGTCCACCCAGTATTTGCATTAATTTAAAGGGAATCACTGTTCTTTGATGGTTCTTAAATTGCTATCATTGTGATTAGAGTCAATAAGAAATTCCACACCTTCTATGATAAAAAAAGATAAATAGCTGGACAGAAAAACAAAGAAAACAACACAACTGCCTCCGTCCTTTAGTTTCTTGTGTGAGCTGCAAAATTGTAGAGTGCCTACTATTTTTACTGCTGAATGCAGTATTTTCTTTGATTTGTCTAATTATCATATTCTTTCTTCCTATCTGTTATTTATTTTGTGAAGTTTTCTTTGTTTTGTGGTGTGGGTTTTTTTCCTTTTTTAATTATTATTGTCATTTCTGGCTAACTACAAAAATTTAGGCTTGGTGTTAACTAGCAAATTTCAAATCTGGACCATGCTTGCAAGGAAAAGGCACTTGAAGCATCTTGTACAGCAAGATGCTTCACAATTCCCAGTGTGATTCCACATTTCTCAGTGTGGTTAATCTTATGTCTTCAATATGAGTGAGCCAGCACAGTGTACATGAGTAGACACGGGGGTGAAGCAGACTCTGTGGAGGGACGGCAGAATCTCTATTCTAAGGCACGCTTCATCTTGCCCATGTTTTGCTGTCTACTGCTGTGCCAGGTACTCAAGGATCTTCTTGTAGTTAAAGGAGAGGCAATAGGCACTTTAGTGGTGCTTGACTCATCTGATCATGTGCAAACTTCTAGTTTAGGGTAACATGAATCTTATCCTAGATGACACTGATAATCCTGACTAGCTCTCTGTCAACTGTAAAGGGAGACTGAAGTGACAAGTTGAAAGTTTGATGTCTCTATTCAGATGAATCCTTCCTTGATTTGCGAGGGAGAAAGATGCTATCCTTTTTTTTTTCTTCCAACCATTTACTTGTTGGAATCCCATAGACTGCTGGCTGTGCAGCAGAGCGAACGTTACAGCAATCAAGGTTTGAAATAAAACCAAGGTCATCTGAGCCGAACAGAAGACTAATGAACAAAAGATGCACTTTTTTTCTGGGAAAAACAGATTTTTCAATCTGAGTTGTCAAAATATCCCCGTGAGTGTGTCTATAAATGCTATAAATGATTCTGAAGCCACCTGCATCGTCAGACCTGCCAGTTTTGCAGATAGCTGGTTTGCAAGAAGTGTGACTGAGACATGTCCTGGAACTGATGATATCCTCTGTGCCTGTACATGCCCAGAGGGTTAATATTTTGCCAGACAACCTCTAAGCAGGCAGTCCACAAGCTGATGGAGAAGCAGCCATGTGGATGGAGAGCACTTAGAAAACAGGTTATGCTGTATTTACAGCTTTGCGGAATGGTATTGACATATCCTACAACTCTTACATAGAGTGGTCTTCACTAAAGGTAGAAGTGGCAAGCAACTAAATCACTAGCTGCTGTAGGATGGGTGAGTAGAGAATAATAGTCTTTCAGTCTTTCATTTGCATCTAAAATTCTCCCACGTTTGCAGGCATGTCCGTGGGTAGAACAATGAGACCTTACTTCATCATGAAGCTGGAAACACAGTAGGACTCAGTGCTTTTATCACAGCAGCACTTATAATTAGATTGCATTCCTTTTGGTTCTTAAAGAGATTGCATTCTTTTTGGTTCCCAATGTTTACCAGAGAGATTCAAGGTCTTTTTAAAGTGGAAATAAAATAGCCTGCTCTTTGTCTTTCTTTTGCAGAGTACAGCCATATAGACTTCAACACATTTCAAGGTTTTTGACTGGGATACTGAAGATCTTTCACTGTTCAAAAGTGACAAGTGGTGCTATTAAAAACCTTTCTGCACTCAAATCGTTTCTACAAAATGCAGAAATTTCTACAAGATAGCACTGTATCACTTTTGAACGATGCACAACAAAAATGTATGTACTCTGTAAATTATAAACATTTCTACTACTAGTTTCATGTAGTTCACCTATAGCTCTATCGTATTTTCTTTATGGGTAACAAAAGGCATTAGCTTGTTAGCTACAGTCATCATGCTCCTTTGATTCCTTTTAAAGTACTTTTCACTTAGGTTCCTCTGCCTTTTCCTCTTAGAGTGCGTTTCTGATGATTAAATCTTTCATACTCTCATACTCTCTTCCATCTCCATCAAAGTAGTAATGGAGCACTTTTGGTTCACTTGCCCTGATAGGGCAACTTGCCCTACAGGGCAAGAGGCATAACTTTTGCCGATTTGTTCATCTGGCTTTAGAACCTTGATTTTGATTTCAGAGCCAGTGGATCTTGTTCACAGCAGTTGGAATATGGGTGATTTTGGACACTGTGCATAGATTTCTGTGCTTGTTCTATACATGGATATAATATTTACTTACCTAGTTGGGAAGCTTAATTCAATATTTGTATGATGCTTTGAAATCCTTAGATGCTGTGGAGAATAAATTATTGTTCACTCGTTACATGCCACATTGCAGTGACTAATATACAGTAGTCTAAACACCTTTTATTACCAATGCATTTATAGCTAAAAACTCATGTGCTATAGTAGTAGTAGGACTTTAGTCTACCTAATGTGACTTCTTTATAATTTTTAATTAAAAAATGAGATAAGTATAAGTCTTTTATCAAACACATGTATTTTTTCATGTCTGATACTTTCAAAAAAGCTGAAAAGGATCTGAAAGCTAAGTGATTTTTATGTGGCCATACCTCACAGAAAGTATCTCCAAGTCACCCTGTGTTTCATAAATATTGTGAAAAGGATTTGTGCTTGAGAGAAAAAGGGACTTTATCTTGAGAGATAAATCTGGGTGACTGATACGACTTGGGTGGCCTCTTCCAGTCTTGTTTTCTTATGGATTAAGATTATCCAGAATGTTTTTAATAATAAGCTTGTCATTCTATAATAGATATTTGTATTTTACTTTATATGTACATGACGTTAAATACTTACATAACATTATGTATTTGTTTGTGTGAGTGGGTGATACATACACATATATATTCTGCTCTCCAAGAGATAATAGAACTGTATGGTGGGCTGGTACTGAATCGCCTGACGTAAATAAGGCAGCTTATCCACAGGCTCCTTTACAGTTCTGTGGTCTCTTATTTCAATCACTTTCTGGGTTTTTTTAGAACCCTCCTTCCTCAGTTAGGGAGCTTTCTATTCTCCACAGAGGAAACATGCACAAGAAGTTTTTCCTGTGTCACCAGACTGGATGGCAAACTCAGAGTGCATTGTAGTGGTTGTTGCAAGAGTCATCACATAGAGGGTTATTATCGTCTCTCTTAGTTTCATGTGTGTACCAACAGTTTAGCTGCACCTCTCCTACTGTTGTGTAGGAGGGCATGTGATAGATCATTGCATTGAACTATTGATTGCAGAAAAGACTTTAAAGTCACGTCTTTGATTAGCTGTTTCCTAACTCCAGGCAATAAACCCAGGCTGTTTTGCAATGTACAGATTAAAATCTAGAGATGTTAAAACCAGAGCACGGCTCCTTATAAATGAAGCTGAAGTGGTCTTTATGAAAGGCCTCTGCACTATCAAATCTAATGAGAGGCTGCATGTCATTAAGGGTGGTCGCAGATGCAACATCCATACATCAGAGAGCTTTTCACCTTGTGTGCCTCCTATCAACGCTTCCTGTTTGCTTTTGGTATGTCAGTGCAGAAGGAAGAATGGCAAAAAAGATCATGGTGCAGCCCTGCAATTTGTACTTTGATTTCATTCCCTTGTTACTACTATTCAATTTTTTCCTGATTCTATGGAAAGAAATAATTTCATTCTCAGTTTCATCCTTACTTTCAAAATGGCTACCTAGATGGCAGGAGCAATCATTTGTGCTCACAATATTTGTGTGTGCACTTATGATGTACATGCATGTATGATTTTATTATATGCTACTACAGCCTACTGACTGCTTCCCCTGAAAGAACATCAGACTAATTGCAGTGGGACTACTCTGAACACGGAATGAATCAGCCATTTCTTTTTCAGGATATAACTACTACAGCATAGAACTTATATCAATATGACAATAAAATAAATAATGGTTTTCAGACCACCATAGCAGTTAGCACCCAATCTTCTTAGTTCACAAAAAAACCTATACTGTCTATTTTTCCGTTTAAAGTAGTAGGAGGGTTAGTGGCTTTAATGAAAACCTCCAACTGGTGAATGGGAACATTCTTCAAGGCATGTGATAGAGTAGCTCCATTGTGAGCTGTGGGCTGATCTGATCTGGGCAGGCTTGGCTGGAGCTCTCGCACAGCTCAGAAACTCCACTGAAGCCCAAGCAGTTACTATGCCTGCATAGCCATGGCAAGTGACTTCCTAAAGTTAGCATAAAGCTCATCTAACGCTTTCAGTTTCAAAAAAAGTTGCCAGGTTGCCAATCTTCATACAGTTAGTGTTCTTAATGCCAGGCTGTCTTTGTTAGAAATTGGAAGCCTAGCAGAAAGGGAAAAAAAAAAAAAGAGAAACACAGGAGGTGCATAGGAAGTTATCTGACAGGCAGGTGTGCAGACAGGCAAAACAATACGTATTTATCTTTTAAGTGTAATCATATTCAGGTAGTATGCAGAAGCTCCAGTCATGATTGACATCCTGCTCTGTAGTAAGTGCACTGTAGACACTTAATAAAAGGCAGTCCTGGAGTCATAATGGAGAATTACTAGAGCTTTACATTTAACTGTAACACCAAGTGCCTTACCACAATCAATTGTATGAAAGAATTTATAACATGGTTCAAGAGGACTCTGGATACTCCTAATATTATAAGGTAGAGTAAATGGTAGTATTTTAAAGTACTTTTATTGTCATGTAGCCATATGCTATCTGTAGTAGGAGATGAAGATAACTATGGTTTATTAGTGTGGTAATTGAGACTGAATGATGTGGACAATATAACAGGGAGGCAAATATATATTTACTCAGAATGCTTAAATGCTTCAGTAAGTTTAGTGCATGACTCTGCTAACCTCTTCCAATCTGTTAAATATGTATTGAGTAGATAATGAGACTATATCTTCGGCAGCACAAATTATTTAACGTAAAGCAGTGGTTTAAAGCTACTAGTTGTGAATTATTCCAAAATCTTTACCAAAGAAGTTCCCAAGATGAGGGCTGTAGATCACTGTCAGTTTAAAGAAAGAAATCTTGTCAGATTATGCTGCTCTTTCCTGTGTTTCCAGCTGCTAATTTGCATTAAAATATGGCTAAAAATACATCAGTTCTTCCCTAATATTACTTTGCCGTGGGAGTATTTACTGTATTCACCAAAGTGTTGCTATGTACTTGTCTTGCAAAAGACTTCAAGTTACATGGAGTCTCCTCATCCAGGCATAAATGATAGTATAAGAAGAGCTGACAGTCTCTTCTCTAGCATTTACCTTGCAGGCTGTGCATTAGTGAAAGGATGCTTTTTTCTCCCCACAAATAGCAGAAGGAAATGTTCCAGATTGATTTCAATTTCTCCTTTAAAGGTGACTAGAAATATTTCCAACATAATTGCAATAGCTTTTGATAATATTACTATAATTCACTTTGTGTGCATTTTTTTCAGCATAGACCTTCTCCTGTGCATCCATTAATTGCCTATGAAATGGGCTAAACTGAATTAAGAAAAGACTATTTCAGCGCAGTATTTTAAATGTACATTTAAATGTATTCTTAAAATACATTCTCAGAAAATCTGTTGTGTAGTTTGATACTTAAACGCAATGCAACCTTAATGTAGATGCTTGGAAAATAATCAACCTCTTCAGTGTTATTTTATACACTTATGAGATGACAGACCACAGAGACAGGTCTGTCTCTTTGTACAGACAGGACTTCCTCAGATGTCATAGATGTAAATATAAGGGATAAAATCCTATTCCCATTTGATTCAATAGCAAAACTCCCTCTGGTGTCAGTAGTACTAAGATTCTACCTTACTCATCCAAAGCACGCAAGACAAGACTAGGATCTAGAAAATACCATTTAATGTATTTGCCATTTAGCAAAAATCTAAACAATATATAAAAATACAAAGTCAATATAAAATATTATTGCTATTGACAATAGCAGTATATAACATTAGTAAGAGAGAAGACGCCTATGTCATCTAAAAAAAAAAAAAAAATAAACTGAGAGAAAGAAAACTTTAAGGTTATTGAGTCAAAAAGTCTGGCCTTTATTCCAGAATGAAATAAAATTAGATTCATCAAGGGGTCAGTCTTTCAAGGACTTAATCCGTATTTAAAAATTGTCTAGATGTTTTTCAGTGCAATCTTCTCAGGTGATGAATTTGGCAAAACCCTCAAATGACCACTGTATTCAGATGGCTATTACTGACCCCATCCCCTACTTCTTGTGCAAAGAAAATCTCATCCTGCATGTTTTATGCATGTGACATACAAGATCCAGCTGAGCTTCCAGTTGGGCTGATTGCATTAGTAGTAGCCACAGGTTGCTCCGTATAGCTTCCTAAAACAGTCAATTTCTCAAAATACGTATATTCATGGATATAACATTTCCAGCTTGGAAAAGAATAATAAAATAGACACCATATTAAAATAATTTGTCTCAGGGATTCTCAAATGTTGTTTCATTTTTTCATTAATAGATTTTAGGGATAGTAGGAATGCAAAATTATTTTGCAATATAAACCCCATCCGAATAAATTAACAAGTGGTGCTTAAATGAGAGGATGAGGGAAACACGCTTAAGGTGGGGTTCAAAGGCAAACTCAGAAGAAGAAGAAAGACATGAAAGTGTAGAAGAATACTGTGTCTTGGAGGAGAGAATTACTTCGGACTGTTCAAGTGGATGAGCACTAATTAAATTATATTTGTAAATAAACAGATTCTTCCATTTCTTCAAGGAGCATTAAACGGAAAATGAGCTCAAAATAAGACTGGTGATTAGTGTAAAACAGTTGCATTTCTCACAGGTAACCACCATTTCTGTTGGTTGTTCTAGTCATGATGCAGAATAAGAATGGAATTAAGTTCTATTTGCACATCTATAAAATGCAGATTCAAATCTAGTATATGTCTGAGACATATGGCATGATTTTTTATTTGTTTTGATTGTCAAAATTTTTCTTTATGCAGTGTAGATTGATAGAGACCAAGATATCCCAAAATAATTTTCTAAAGGTACATGCTGTCTTGAGCACATGTTTAGACTACAGAAGATGTAGGGGCATGAAGCTGAAAACTTCTGAGCATCTTCAATTTCCTTTGTTGTCCATATAAATAAGAGTCTGGGGTCATAATTTTTAATAGTGACATACTGAGCTTTTTGAGACTTTAACATTCCTTTTTAAAAACCATCTTTGGTATGAAGCATGTAAAGAAAGAACTAGAACCATATTTTGCTATGATTACCTATATACACATTTCCAGTTTTTTATTTGCTTGTTTGTTTTAGTACAACTACAACAACAAAATGAAGGTCAAGCCAAAATGCATTCACTTCAAACTATAATGCTGTATTTTTAGCTGCATAAAGCAAGAAGAAGATAATGGCTCTTTTCTGCCAATGCACCCTCATCTTCCTTTTTAGCTACATTAGGAAGGTTAGGAAAGACTTTCTTTCCTTACCTTTCTAGAAAATAAATATTTTCTTCAGGTCTTTACAGCTTCTCACAGGCAGATGATCACAATTTTCATGTGCCCTCTTTCTCCCTCAGAGAAAGACCCATGTTTATAGACAGGCCACGTAGAAAACCCCATGTTGTTCTTAAACCCAGGACTTCCCTCAGTAATAGAGCTGTCCATTATATGGCATTTCATTCTATGCATATAATAATAAAGTCTTGTTTGGTCATAATTTGAAATACATTGCATCTGTCTTTCCTGTGTGAAGTCCTCATATCTACCATCCTAGAGACTTGGATGGGAATTCTGCTATGTATAATTTTTAAAGCCATGCAAGGGGACCTTGGCAACCAAAAATATGAAAGGGAAGAACTATGTTAAAATGGTGGTTTATTAGGAATAAAGAAGCATGGCTTTTACTTTTCAGTATTAATTCAGAAGTTTCGGGTTATTTTTCCGCTTGGCTCATTTTCTTCTGTGGCCCCAGCTGATCACTTTATTGGATGCCATTTGGTCCCACCAATGTTTGAAATTCTTAATTATCTTTTCTAGCTTTCTGACACTGTGTTTTTCTTCTTGACATTCACATACTGTAAATATAGCTCTGTCCAGGATGAATTCCATTTAGCAGACAATGCTTGACAGCCCTAGTAAATTCAGAATGATCTATTCATTCATCAATATGTGTGTATTATTTCAATTAAGCTCAATAAAATGTGTGTACAGCTGTAATAACTAGAGTCTTTTAACACTTTAGTGACCTACTAATTGCCAAGGAGGTTTCACCAATGGACTGAGATATCTCTCCAGCTTTTAAGGCTCTGGGAGGGTTGGTTTGAAAAATAAGGAAGGATTAATTTTCTTATGGGAGTAGCTTTGCTGGAAGATCCTCCTTCTGCACATCTTGGCTGGTGTGTCTGTCCCAGTCTGCTAGGGCACTTGCCTAACCTATAGTGGGTGGAGTACAGGGCCCTCTTGACCCAAATTGCAGGCACTTGCTGGTTGCAGGATAGGGGTGCTAAAGCTTGCAGTTGCCCTGCTCAGACTGCAGGAGTGTCTCACTGCTTGCTTAGAAACGTCCTCACATTTACACTCTGGAAGAGAAAGGTTAGGAGGAAGAGTAGAAGGGAGAAGTATCTAATAACTTCATATTGTGCCCTAACACAATTTGACCATGTTTTCATTTCAAAGGTTAATATATTCAACTTGGATTTGTTGAATCATGTAAAGTAATATTTCAAAACATCCTCCAGGAAAAAAAAAAAGAAGAGTTTATATATGATGTTTAGCTTATTTTATAGGACTAAAAAATGCCTGAAGATCTTTGTAATGATTTTTATGTGACAGAATCAGTCAAAGTTAATGATTTTGCAGGCCCCAGTTGCGGTTATATTAAAAATAATTGCATTACCCTTGCACAACTCATTGCTGTTGCTACATAGTTTAAATATTTTATGTAGTTTTTAAGAACTGATCCTATTCTGAGGTGGGGAAAAATGCAGTAATCTGTGCCATTTCTTCCGTCTCAAACCACAAGGAAACTTTCTACTATCACCATTATTGAGATATTCATCAATCAACCTGCTGAATCTTCCTGTTTTGAATTACTTGTTTTATCCTTTATAACTGTTTTTCAAATGCATGCCTACTTCTGAGCAATTTGAGTATGTTTTTGAAAACGCCAATTAGCATATGCTAGAGAAGCGTGACGTTTGAACAAATCAAGTCAGATTTTTGTCTGAGTGGAGGACTTCAATGAAATGGGTGATATGTGAGTACATATGTATAAAAGTATAAATGGGTGATGTGCAATTATATTGGTTTTGTTGTGCTTGTTGGAAGGACCTTAAAAAGTAGAAATTTAATTTGCAAATTGGTCTGCTGAGCTTTTAAATACTTACTCAGAGAAGCTGTTTTTTACATACTCAGATGAATAATAAAGGCCAATGAATACTGAAAGGGTTGCAAGATGTCAGAATGAAAGCAGTAGGATTTTTTGCATGTCATAGTCAGAAGTTTTTCTTTTTTTCCATGAATATATGCAGTCAGTTTCTGATAGTATACCAGCACTATCGCTTCTGCTGTAGCTAAAGAACAGAAAATGTAGGTTTACAAATTTGAAAAATTGTGGGATATAGAGCAAGAGGAAAATAGATGTTAACAAGAAAGAAGTTATCGAAAGAGGCAATTTTGAACTAGTTTAATGACACTAATTAATATTTGGTTCTTAGTTAATTCCCCAAAAGCTCACATATTCTAATGATTACTAAACACCAAAAAGTGTCTCTGGGTATAAGGAATGGGGAGGCATGGCAGAGGGCTCAGGATGATGCAGAGAAGAGGTAAGAAAGTCTCTATGGGAGTATTTATTCTTTCAAAAACAGAGATAAGTATATAACACTTAGCATTCATAGTGCACTTTTTCATTCCACATTTGCTACAGACATATTGGCATTACTTCTATGAAAGCATTTAAAATATGAATGTATTAATACTCAATATGGATAAGGCAAGGGAGGGAAAGATTCAAGAGGAAAAATTATGGCAGTTGGAGATTACAGAAACACTTTTTCCCAGGACTGGCACTGAAGCTTTGTCCTGTGCTGTGCTTAAACCTCTAGGCCACAGCTCTCCTGGGATATCACGTATTATGTATGGATGAGTTTTCAAAGTGACCTAAAAAGTAGGCACTGTACTCCCTCTGAAAGGCAGTAGGACTGAGGATCCTAATATCCCAAGGCCTTTCTGAAAATCTCATCTTACATACGGTCTTAACCACTTCATCACACTCCCTAAATAACAGCAGATACTTGTTAACAGCATGTGTATTAGTCACTGAAAATAATTTATCCCTGCTTTGGGGCTCCTCTAAAGAAATTATACCTCTCCATTTCTCAGCCTTCTCTATAGAACACCTGAGAAATAATTGTTTTCATTTTTCTTTGCCTCATTGATTGTAGAATAAATAATCCATGAATAACTCCCCACCCTCATTATTCTACTGTATCTGGTGAGCAATAACTTTTGCTTCAGTCTGTTTAAGGGCAGTGGCAGGAGGGATGGAGAGGGATGGAAAAGAGCAGTCAGATTCTTGAAATCCCTAAACCATAAGGCTAGGATATGGCCAGGTTGTCTCAGTCATCTCTTGTAGGTGCAAACCGTAATGATACTTTAATGCAGCTTGCTTGTTGGCTTGCTCTCGGATTGAGAATTAATTACCGAATGAAAACATCTGCATTAGCGGCTCCTGCAGCCCCAGCTCTCTGCAGGCGGGATGGTGCTCACCCCCCCAGAACTAGGACCGCTCGGAGGACTTGCCTGCTGGCCGCCTGGCTCGGATCCCGGCAGGCTGGAGCTCGGGGAGCTGCTACCATCTCGGTGTGCGGGGGAGCGGCGGGAGGGAGGCAGGAGCCGGCCGCGGGGGGCTGCCGCTGCGCCCCGGGGGCGGGCAGGGGCGCCGGGCGGTGCGCAGCACCGCGCCTCCGCGCCCAGCGTCAGCACCGCGGACAGCGGCATCGCCGCGGCCTCCCCGCAGCTCGGCCCGGCCCCGGCCACGGCCTCGGCCCCGGCCCCGGCCCCGGCCTCCGCCCCGGCCGCGGCCCGGCCCCGATCCCCGCCGCGGTCCCCCGGCTCTGGCCCTGCACCAGGCAAGGGAGGACGAGCAGGGTCCTGGGGACCGGAGGGGCGCAGAGGAAGAGGGAGGAGCTGGAGGAAGCGGAGGGAAGGGGAGGGGAGCACTAGGGAGAGGATTTTCCCTTCTGCTGCCTTTTTTTTTTTTTTTTTGGCGGCGGGGAGGTTGCTGCTGCTGCTGGCAGCGTTTCCTCCTGCTGGAAGATGATGAATACATGAGGAGAGAGGCTCTGAGCCTGCTTCTCTGCTGCGGGAGTGTCTCTTCCTCCCTCTCTCTCCCTCTCCCCTCTCCGTGCTCCTGTGTGAGTGTGTGTTTGGCTCCCCGGCTGTGTGTGCGTGTACACTGTGTATATATATCTGAGCTGGGAGGTTATTGCAAGCTTCTCTCAGCAGCGCAGCTCTGTGCAGGAAGAAGGGCTCAGCTGCAGTGGTAGCATCAACAGCAGCATTAGCAGCACCAACAGCTTTTTCCGCCTTTCTCCCTTCCCTTCATCTCCATCTCCCTTTCCCTCCCTCCCCCCACGTCTTTTTGGGGATTGCTTTTTTAATTTTTCTTTTTCACTTCTACAATCCTTGTTATTTGATACTTCGTGGCTTTTTTTCCCCCCTCTTCCTCTGAGAAGGAGGCATAGACGCACACACACACAAACACAGAGAAATAAGGGAAAGAAAAGTACCGGGACTTACCCTGCTGCTGCAAACCCAGAGATAGCAGACGAAGAGGGGGGTTGGCTTCTACCCCAAGGTAAAGCCCTGCCCCCTTTACCTCCTCGCCACCTCCTCCGAGAAAGAGAAGGAGAGAGAGAGAAGGGGCCAAAGTGGAGAAAAGCAGGTCTTCTGTGGCTGGCATTTGGAGTACAGGGAGCCAGGAAGTGAAGGATGGTTGTGGTTACCCGGGCTGGCGGCAGGGCAGCTCTCTTCCTCTGGATTTTCAGCAGCATTAGCTGCAGAGCCAGGACTGCTCTGCCTGCATCTCGTAAGTACCCTTTTCTAAGAAGCATGCACAATTTCAGCTCCGCAATAAACCAGAGGGGAATTCCCACAGCTCTGGGAGGGTGATTATTTTTTCTCTCCTGGTGAATCTTGTGTTTGATTTTCTGTGTATTTGTATGTGTATGTGTGCACCGAGGTTTGATACTGTTCGCAGTGCTCCCCATCAGATCTTCCTTAGTGTAGATGATTTCAGTGGTAGCTGGTGTGGAAAGTTGAAGGACCTGCTCTATGATATAGTCTTGGTTCTGCAATGGAGTCAGAGGGGGAAAGGAATCAGATAGAAGCTGTTCAAAGTTTGGGGGTGGTTTTTGTTTGGTTGGTTGGTTTGTTCTGTTTTGTTTTGTTTTTTCCTACATTCCTCAGAAGGTATGCAATTTGCATTTGGAAGTACTTCGCTTCCACAGTTGTGTGAGAGAAAAGAGGAGATGTGAGCAGTTTCCATAACTAGTGTTTTATCAAGGAGCAGCAGGAGAACATTTTGTCTCATTTGAAGAGAAAAGAGTGATGGTGAGTTGATGAGAGGGAACTGAGCCAGGACAGCTTTTCTTGAGAGTGAAGTTTTGCTTCCCATAATAAAATGAGCAAAGGTATTTTAGAGGAGACCAGCAATTGCCCCCCTAGGGAGGCAGAAATAGTAGACAAATGATCAAGCATCTGCTGAAATGCTGAACTTCAGACCGGAGGAGTGCAGGGCACCTATACAGGACCCGATTCTGCTATCAGTTTAAAAATGACAGCGTACTCATTGATTTCAATGGGTGTTAGATCAAATATTTAACATTGCACTGAGCTGTAGTTTCCAGCAAAACATTTGCAGGTAGATGTCAGTGTTAAGTATTTAGTTGTTTCTCTTTAGACCATGTAAAGCATTGGCCATTTGCAAAGTATTTTTGAAATGCATACTGAAATGAAGCAGTGCATTTTTATAGAATCGTCAATAACAGACACTACTGTTGACTTCCTCTGCTGTTTATAGAGGAAAGGAATGTCCTGAGATGTTACAGATAGATGTGTTGGGATTGTGTGTATGTGAATGGGGGCTGATTCTACTGACCAAGCAGGGAATTGTCTGAGAATGTAATGTATATACTGCATAGGGATCTATGTGGATCGTTTTATTTATTTATTTGTTTTCTTGGGGGCAGGAATGAACAATGCAATGATTAGGGAACTGGAGCACTGCTCGACTTTCTCAGTGCGTTTCTATCTGTTATCATCTGATACCTATAGAAAAATAAAACAATGTTATTGTTCCAGGATTTGCTTACACTTGGACATTTATTTGTGTGTCAACAGAAAATGTACAGCAGTGTCTGCATTGTATCTAGGTCTCAGAGGCTTTAGGATGTTCAGTTATTTTTCTACCTTTGATTTAGGAGGAATATTGATCCTGAGGTTTACTGCTTAGTTTTGACTGGCTATCTAATTTTTCTTCTGAATATTATTTCTTCATGGTCATCTCTGAGGCTCTGCATAACAGGAATATACAGGGGAAAAAAAAGATTTATGATTTAGCTTGTCAGAAATCTGTTCTTGGAAAACTAAGTTCCCTATACTGCTTTTCTATAAGAGGATTTCTGAGCTTTTTTTTGGTCATTCAGTAGCTAATGTCTGTAGTTTAACTTGAAAATGACCTTCAGCGGGTTATCTGATTACCCAACAAACAAATCTTTAACTTTTGAAAGAAGTTAGCTGAGAAGTTAATGGTTGTAGTAGCATCACTACAACCTGAAATTCCATGAATAAAGGATATATATAATGTGAATTACAATTTACTCATATACATTCCCATCTTGACTATTTTTTTCAGATATTCAAAGATTTCTTTATATTAATTCACCTTCTGAGAGCTTATACACTACACTCCTTATGTAGTGTATAGCATTTCATTTCTGAGTCACTTCTGAAAGTGAAATGGAGCTAGATTAGTTTACTGGAAACAGAAATATAGCTAGAAGTACACGTCAGCCTTAAAATTACAAAAGGAGTGTTCACATTGCAGTACATGCTTAAAATTCTTGTAAAGACATATGGGTGCTTGGGAAGTGGTACCACAGTAGGAACTCAAGTGCTGTGTCACAGTGTTTTGGTGCACCACTTAACTGGTTATTCTGTTGCACGCTTTGGTATACAAACTGGTCACTGTGCTGTATTTTCTGGGATTGTTTGTCACTTTGTATGCAAATGACTGTGAATGGCATTGGGGAATTTTGTTCTCCTTTGGCAGGAGAATGCACTTACATTTTTAACTTTTTTTTTCTTATCAGTTGATTTTGAACATCATATTGGGAATACTTCTGAAAGAATTGAAAATTGTGTGAAATGCAACTTTGATGTAAAACTGATTTCCAACCACATTTTTGTTTTCTCCTCTATTGCTACTTTATGTTTTGACTTTGAAGTAATTAACAACAGCAAATCAATTCTTTACAGTATTTTTCAGGAAGTATGCAAGATTCACGGTGTACAGTGAATTACGAACCCTATATATGAGCTTGCTATTCACTATTTTCTTACAGTCTGCTTGTGCTGACATAGAAAAAGATAGTTTTCGGAAAGAATAGAATTGGATGTCCTATGTGAATCTATTGCATCTCAAATGTTTGTTTACTTTGCAAAGTCAGTAAATCTATCTCTGTCATTAAAATGATGTCTCTGTAATACTGATTCAGAAGTGATCATGTTGAAAGCTTTGAATCTCATTCAGTTTTATCTCAAGATGAAGTGGGTGTTGAAAGCCCATCTTGTAGTACAATAAACATACACCGTGATACAGTATGACACACACTAATACTCAGATCTTACTGTAAATTTTATTCATAGTCACGTTTTTCATACGTTGGCAATAAATTCTTCATATTCCTGCAATTTTTTTGAAATAAGCATAGAGGGATCAAAACACTCTGAACTTCTGGAATCAAGGCTAATGAACAGCTCAACCAGGAGAGGTCATCACAAGATAAAAAGTAACATGGAAATACAAATTTAGTGCTTTATAGTCTTTTACATGGCTTAAAGATGGAATGACAAGAAAATTACTATGGGTAGACTAACTTTCACTTGTGTTCTTATAAAAAAACACACAAAGCAGTGACCTTGTCTTCTTAATGAGAATGTTAAAGGGATTCATGATAGGATCATCTGCTTCTCTATGAAAGCAACTCACTTAAAAAGTAATTCTCTTTCACAGCTAGGTTTTTTTGTTGTGTCTGTTTATGTGCAATGCAAACCTGATCAGTACAGAACTATTATAACTTTCAGTTCTGATACTTTCCATGCTTTTGCAGTAGGTCCCATACCACTGCTGAAGTTGAAGTTTAACCCCATTTTACAATAATTGATGCAGAAATCAAATGAGGGGCAGGTATAGTAAATCATTAAGATTTGTGTATAAGCAAAAATATGCATCTTTTAGCTTTGACTGCATGGCACCCAGACTTTCATTAATAGCTTGGGTAAGTGAGAAAAGTATTTAAAAAGTGTAATGACCCTTTTGAAAGAGCAAGGCATTGTACAAGAAACTTATTTTCAGGAG
This sequence comes from Ciconia boyciana, assembly GCF_034638445.1. Classification (NCBI taxonomy): domain Eukaryota; kingdom Metazoa; phylum Chordata; class Aves; order Ciconiiformes; family Ciconiidae; genus Ciconia; species Ciconia boyciana. Next base: position 104,582,456 of record NC_132935.1, on the reverse strand, counting down.
TTCTGGACTATACAGAATTAGAGAATCTATCCTTCCAGTTCATGGTGCTTGAATGTTGGGTATGTGGGGATGTCATATATTCTATTAGACTCACATTCGGGAATAGTGCTCTTCCAGATAATTTTTCTGACATAATGCTATTTTGTGAAATCTGGGTCAATTCCAGTTGTTTTTCTGTTACATCTGATTAACATTTCTTAGTTCAGGTCCTGTTGTCTGGATGTAAACTCAGAGACCCCACAGAATTTAGTTTCAAGTATACCAAAACATTTTCATGTAGGTTTAATGTTTAATTATTTTTCTGACCCCTGGGTGTCAAAGCACTTACGAATATACTAAACTTTTAAACTGAGGGCCTAAGTTTCCTTTAAGACCACAGGATTTCATAACATTAAACATATGCTTGCTTTTTTTTTTTCTTTTAGAACATTTTAGCTATAAATTAGACCAAAATTTACATCCATCATTATATAATAGTAGTTATTTAAGGTGCTATACATCACTATATAATAAAATTAACATTCAACAGGCAAACAACAGTTTGTTAATTGGTTAGTATTTAACAACATTGAACTGAGTTACTCAGGGTGACTTTTTAAATAAATATGCCTTTCCTAGAACAATACATTACCTTACATGTGAATTAAATATTAATAAATAGTCTGCTGTCATTTCCAAATTGGTGACAGCAGCTAGAGCCTGTGTTGGAACTGCAAAGCCAAAGTTTCACAGAATCCTTAAATTCTGTGTATGCAACATTGCATACAGCCTGATTGCAGACATTCATCTATATACAGAAAGTCTGATTCAAAGTTTGATGTGGTCAGTGGGCATTGAATCAATTGCAAATGTCATTGAATTAATGTTTTAAAAACTGGGTTTTGCTTGGGTTCTTTTTGCTTTGCTTGTGTTTTTAGTTCATATATTTTTTTAAACTCTGGTGCAATAATATGGAATAAGACACAAAAAGTGCTTCAGTAAGTGGTCCAGGCTGCAAGGAAGTTTGAAAGTGAAGTTAAAGACTATGAATTGAAAACTTACCTCTGTGAACATTGGCTGTTTCTTTTGCAAGGAGACGAAAAATATTTCCTGATTATCTCTCATTTTTTTGCTCAGGTACTTTTAACACATTTGAAAGATTATTCCAGTTGATGCAGTTGTGACAGGAAATTCTCCATATATCCTATATACTAATCAGACATTAGAAATTTAGATCTGCTTGGATAACTCACATCACTATGGATCTGTGACAGACAGTAGGTTTTCCTATAAGAGTTCTTTAGGAATTTCAACTTGGATCTCTCAATCTTATAAAGCATCAGAGCTCATGTTCAATGTTTATAGTAATTATAGCAGTATTTAAGACTTTGTAATACTCTTAATGCTTGGGGCAATAACAAACTATGCACAAACTAGGGGGTTTCTACATTTTCTTCTTCAACATATGCAGAAGCTGATCTACCTCTGAGCAATTTGACTCATAGGCCAAACATAAGATAACTCATTAAATCTTGAGGTGTGCCAACGCCTATGTCTATATTTCCTAAATACCAATCATGCTCAGTCTTACAAAAGTACATGGACTTGTGAATGTGTTTCAGTCACTTCAGATAGAAAATGTTAGAGAAGCAACATCAGTCTTCTTCATCAGATGAAACTCTGAGTGACTTTTTCATTTTGTTAGTCTTCAAAATTTTAAAGAATAAATTTAAAATTATAGCAGTGTTGAGAAAGAGGTAATTTGATCAGGGCATGACTTCCAAAATCCACATGAACATGGATCCTTCTTTGAAAGATCAGGATGATCTGTGGGACAAAGAGTGCAGTCTAGTAGCTTGAGTCTTCTCCCACTGAAGGAAATAGAAGTTGTGCCACTGATTTTAAGAACTGTGTGGTTACATTTTTTGTCAGTGGGAAGTTCATGATTCAGTTCATTGGTATGAGATACTAGAAATGATTAAAAGGTTCTTCAGACTTCAGCCTTTGAACTAACATTGATTTTATCTGTATTACACTTCATTTATTCAGCTACTTTATTGGCATTGCATAGGTAGATAATCTGAGACCACCAGCTAATTGCAGAACATGTTAAATCTCTAAATTTGGTGGTGTAGGAAATTGTGGTAATCAGTAATCAATTCTTTTGACCCATTTGCAGTTCCAGCTTTGACAATATCATAGATAAAAGCATTCCTAAGACTGATGTTGGACATTTGCAAAGAACTTGGGCACATCTAGGTTTTGATAGCTCTGCAATTTTACAAGCAACTTAACTTTACAAAGTTGAGACCTTTCCTGCCTGAGAAATTGTCTCAGTATTCTTGCACTGCTGTAGTAGCTGGCCATTTCCTATTTGTTCCTTAAGCTTGAACAACTGATAATTCAGAGCAGAAAAGGATACTGACATTCACATTTACCTCTTTCCTCTGCCCAAAAAAGTCTAGAGATTTTTTGGCTTTACAATCTCCTGAAGAGGTGGTTCTTTCAGACATTTAACTTAAGTGGTCATGCTAAACCCACTGATGGACAGAAAGATTTATTTACACTTACAGTTCATAATTTGATGTTAATATTTATAATTTAAAATGTTTATCAATGTTTTGTTTTCAGCTGTGTACCCACTCCAAAAATATGTTTTAAATAAATCTAAGTCTAAGATGATTTAGACTTAGATTTAAATAAATCTAAGTCTAAATCTAATGACTAAGATCCACTCAACATAGCTCAGAATTTTGTGGCTGGTTTTGCATTTGTATCAGTGAAAGCTCAGGTTGGGTTACAACTTTAAATGCGTAAATAAGATAAGCAGCTAAAAATACTTTCTAGTAGCCAGGAAGCACTTGAACTGTTCTAGCCAAAGGATTTTGCCATCCCACAAACAAATGTGATATTTTAGAATGAACATTTATTATTTGTTTCTTTAGAATATTGTCCCAGTTTAAAGGGAAAGTAACATTTTGTTGTAGAAATTTAATGACCTGTTTAGATATCTGTCTAAATATAGTATAAACATTCTGTTTGATTTTGTAAAACTGCTATATCATTTAATATCTTGTAACCTTTGCTCAGGGAAATCAGCCATGAGCATGCTACATGTCCTTCTAATTTCTCTGTTTCTACAATGTAGGGATTATCTGCCTATAAGCATTTTTTGCATCAAATCTAGAGGTGTGCCACTGTCCATTTTTTTATCACCTAAATGGTGATAAAGCCTTGGCTATGTCTCTGATTGCTCACTCAATCATCTTGTACACTTACACCAATATTTGTTGTGAAGCCAATGAAAACCTGGAATTTAGAGTGAAGGAATACAGAAGAAGATCAGCAAATGAGCTGAGGAGATTGCAAGGGTCCATTTCCATAAGGAGTAGCAGAAAGTCTGTGATGGAAAGTTTGCCAGAGAAGAAAAGGAAGAATTAACTGCCATAACAAATGGAAGCTTAAAAGTATATGGGCCTAATGCAGTGGGATGCAACACGGCAGGCAAGGAAATTGAAATATGTTTTAGGTTTTCATGTCTTACACACTGGATTTAAATGTCACTGATGTAAAGTTCTTGAAACACAGTTTGAAATGCAGTTAAATTGGGATGTGATTTTATTCCCAGTTACATTTATGGGAATAGTAGCAAGACTATGGTTGGGGAAAAGGCCTACGTATTAAAACCAAACCAACAAACAAGAAAACAGAGATCTTTAATTTACACCCTGTTGACCCAATTTTCAAACACAGATGCCTTACTAAGATCTCTAGACTCTGCCCAGATTGTCAATGAGACATAGAAAGGGCTTGTACATGTTCTTTTCTTGACCCTGAATACAGAATAAAATTCAAATATCTTTAAAAAGATGAGGAAAAATGAAAAATAAGGAAAATAAATTAATTTAAAAACATAATTAAAAATGAAAACTAATGACCTCCCACCATTGTTCTGGACCATGAAAAAAAAAGGGGGGGCGGGACTGAAGAGAGGTTGTCTCCCATACGATGGCAGTAACCTGTTTTCTTTCTGCTGAGGAGTGGAGTCAGAGGGAGTAGCTTAACCTGTTCACAGCATTAGCATTGCATTAGGAGAAGAGTGAGCTTCTGTGAGAAATTGAGTCAGAAGCGTATCCTGCACAGGGCAGGCTCTGCTGGCTACATGCTCCCAAGCTTCAGCAAGCTGTACTCTCTAATGTGCTTTCCTTCGGTTTTACATCCAAAAAAATTATGCTACTGGGCATACTGTCAGTTCTATGATGAATGTCCTACCTGCTTCTTCCCTGGTATGGCCAAGCTGTTAGAAATGATAGCAGAATTCCCTATAGATAAGAGATGGTGTCCATTATAGTTCCAGCCTTCTTCCAAAAACACACATCGCCAGACTACACACTCATTTGCTTCTGCGCTTAATTTATTTGCCATTTCTCACATACCTCCTTTCTCATTTTATTAATCATCTTACTCCCTGCTATCTGCCCTCTCCCCACCCTTTCCTCCAGCAGTAAACTGACTCCACTGACTTCTGTTAGATTTTCATTGATTCATCACCATATCGAGTAATTTGCTGAGCCTGAAACTAAGGGAGATTGTCTTCATTGATTCCTGATTAATTCATCCGTATGTGAAAGCTAGTTACACAGGTAATAACTCAATTGAAATTCCTTCACCACTTAATTGCTGTGCCATAATCCTGGCATGTTAAATCAGATAATCAGATATTATGAATGAAGTTAGGATTCAATTTTTCCAAAACCAATTATTAGAATATCATTATAAGGAATGCTTTTATTAACTCTGTTTATAATTATGCATAAAATGCACTTTCAGACTTTAGGTCAGTACAGTGCAGATATATTATACATATGGAAAAAATTGTGTCAAAGGAATGCTGTGAGTGAATCATGGTCCCAAACCTATGTATTCATAGCTTATAAGGCCAAAAAGGATCACCAAACCCAGCTATGGTGATATGGTAGGTTGTGTTACTACCTTCATCTGCTTTACACATCATAGAATCATAGAATGACAGAATCACAGAATGGTTTGGGTTGGAACGGACCTTTAAAGATCATCTAGTCCAACTCCCCTGCCATTGGTAGGGACATCTTTCACTAGATCAGGTTGCTCAAAGCCCTTGTCCAGCTTGACCTTGAACACCTCCAGGGCTGTGGCATCCACAGCCTCTCTGGGCAACCAGAATTTCTTCTTTCTGTCTAATCTAAATCTACCCTCTTAGTTTAAAACCGTTACCCCTGTCCTATCACTACATGCCCTGGTAAAAAGTCTTTCTCCATCTTTCTTGTAAGCCCCCTTTAAGTATGGAAAGGCAGCAATAAGATCTCCCCAGAGCCTTCTCTTCTCCAGGATAAACAACCCCAACTCTCTCAGCCTTTCTTTATGAAAGGGAGAAGCTCTCTGACCCTCTCTGACACTCTCTGCAAGTTTGTAATCCACAAACTTGCTAAGGGTGCAGTCAACCCCACTGTCTATGTCATTAATAAAGATATTTAGCAGTACCTGTCCCAATACAGACCCCTGAGGGACACCACTCATTACTGATCTCCATTTGGACCATTGCAGCCATTGACTGCAACTCTGTGGGCATTGCTATCCAGCCAATCCTTGTCCATCTAACAGTCCATCCATCAAACCCATATCTCTCCAATTTAGAGACAAGGGTGTTGTCTGGGATCGTGTCAATGGCCTTGCAGAAGTCCATGTAGATTACATTCATAGCTCTTCCCAATCCACCAAGTCACTCCATCATAGAAGGCCACCAGATTAGTCAGGCACGATTTGCTCTTGGTGAAGCCATGTTGGCTTTCTCTAATCACGTACCTGTCATCCATATGCTTTGACATAGCTTCTAGGAGAATCTGTTCTATGATCTTCCCAGGCACACAGGTGAGGCTGACTGGTTGGTAGTTCTCAGGGTATTCATTTTTACAGTTTTCAAAAATGGGTGCAGTGTTTCCCCTTTTCCAGTCACTGGGGACTTTGCTTGACTGTCATGGCTTTTCAGATGTGATGGAGAGCAGCTTTAGCAACTACATCTGCCAGTTCCCTCAGGACCCTGGGATGCATCTCGTCAGGTCCCATGGACTTGTGTATGTTCAAGTTCCTCAGATGGTCTTGAACCTGATCTTCTCCTCCGATGGCTGGGACTTCATTCCCCCAGTCCCTGCCTTGAGATTCAGGGGCTTGAGAGATATGGGAATTCAATTGCCAGTGAAAACTTGAGGAAAAAAGTTGTTGAGTACCTCAGCCTTCTCCATGTCAGTTGTCACCAGATACCCTGTCTCATTTATCAGGGGGGTACAGTTTCTTTAGTCTTCCTTTTCTGACTAACTTACCTGTCAACCTTTTGACACATTTCCTCCCAGCATTGAATGTCTCAGTCTGGAACAATATGTTCTTTATCCTACATTTATGACTTTACACATGGCCACATTAAAATGCCTAATGTTTCCTTTTACCAGCTGACCTAGATGGCCCAGGCTTGTGACATATGTAAACTTCAATTTCAAGTCATTTTGAGCTTCAAAGAGTATGCATTTTTCTGCAGTTCAAATAATAAAGATGTTACATAACAAAGGGTTGAAAATCAGATTTCCACTGGTTCTCACTAGAAGCCACTCATTTCTTTTGTTACAGTTACATTTTGAGATATTTAGTATGTCACATTTATAATAATTCTGTATCTTGGTTAAAATAGTGTACACTGCCAATCAAATGCCTTCAGAATTCAAAATGCATACTATTAGAGTGTATGCAGAAACAGATATAAGTGCATATATATGCAAATTTGATGTGATCCAAATTTGTCATCTCAGCAAAAAAAAAGCCTTCGAAACATCAGGATACTTTGACAAGATCTGTTTTTTATAAACCCATGTTGATTTGCACTAATTACATTTACCTCCTTTAAAGTTTTATTTATCAGGTTCTATTATTTTGTCTAGCAGCAATATTCATTGGAGTGGCTTGTAATTACGCAGGTCATCTTCTTCAGTATCTGCACACCATACTTTCTTTCAGTCTTTTGGAATTTCCTTGGTTTTCCAAGGGTTGCTGAAAATCCACAATAACTATGCTCAGAGACCTTCTCAGATAGAGGTTGCTCTGCAGGTTTGAAACTGTCTAGCCTTGTTAGCTTCTGTTTAACATCTTCCTCAGTTTTATTAGAATGTAAATTGTTTTGTTGACACTCTGGGATCTGACTATGCAGTCTTGTTTGTTTTCCTAACCCTGTATGTTTTTGTCTTTTCTACATGATTGACAATTTCACCACTTGTATGTAGCAGTCTTTTGGTATGGATCCTTTGGCTTCTCATCTCCTCTCTCACCTTTTTAAAAAAAAACCAAACAAACCTGCTTTTTCTGTTTTCTTTTTCTTTTTTATTTTCCTTATGTTTTCTGTGCATAGATAAATTAAGCCTTTTCTGTGCATAGATAAATTAAGCCTGTATCCTTTTGCTTGTAATTTTTCTATATTTGTTAGATTCTGATTTACAGAATCACAGAATGGTTGAGGTTGTAAGGAACTGCTGGAGGTCATCTTGCCTTGTTCAAGCAGGGTCACCTAGAGTGGGCTGCCCAGGACTGTGTCCAGAGGGCTCCAGATGTTCAACAACCACCCTGGTTCTATCTCCTCTACAAGGAGATGCTCCACAACCTCCCTGGGCAACCTGTGCCAGGGAGGTCAGCCTCACAGTGAAAAAGTTTTCCCTAATGTTCAAATGGAACCTCCTGTGTTTCAGTGTGCGCCCATTGCCTGACAGGTTCCTGTCAGCCCATTTCTCCAGCCTGTTGAGGTCCCTCTGGATGACAGCTCAACCTGCTGGCATACCAGCCACTCCTCACAGTTTTGTGTCCTCAGCAAACTTGCTGAGGGTGCACATCATCCAGATCATTAATGAAGATGTCGAACAGGACTGGACCCAGTACTGACCCCAAGGGTACACTGCTCCAACTAGACTTTGTGCCACTCTCTGGGCCTGGCCATTCAGCCAGTTTTTAATCCACTTCACTGTCTGCTCATGCAGCCCATACTTATCAACTTTTCCATGGTGATCTTATGGGAGACAGTGTCAAAGGCCTTACCGAAGTCCAGGTAGACAATTATCAACTGCTCTCCTCTCATCTACCAGGCCAGTCATTTCATCATAGGATTTTATCAAGTTGGTCAAGCATGACTTCCCCTTGGTGAAGCCATGCTGACTGCTCCTGATTGTTTTCTTGTCCTTAATGTGCCTGGAAATGATTTCCAGCATTTCCATATGTTTCCAATGGTTTCCATAACTGCCCCATCACCTTCCCAGGGACTGAGGTGATGCTGACAAGCCTGTAGTTCCCTGGGTCTTCCTTCTTGCCCTCCTTGAAGATAGGAGTGACATCTGCTTTCCTCCAGCCCTCAGACAGCTCTCTCAATCACCATATGCGTTTTCAAGCATTTGCTAAAGTGTTTTTAAACAATTCCCATTCACAGTCAACTTTTTCTGTTTGAACTCTTGAAGAGGTCTAGCTACTACTGCTACAAAATATAGTTAATAATGGATTTATACCTCCATCAAGAAGCAACCAAAATATGTCATTAATGCTAGAAAAAAATGTACAGAAAATGTTTATTTAGAAAAAGATCTAGAAGACTAAGAAGAACCCTATCCAAAGCCAAACTCACTAGGTCATCTGTATTCAACAAAGCATTTAAACAAGTGCTTTAAAATAAGTCCCTGAAGACATCCAAATATACCTGAATAAGTCTTTGATAACGATAAATGTTTTATTAAATTCTTGGTTGAAATAGGACAACCATATACATAAACATATATTAGAACCAAAGTAAAAGACTACAAATGACTATTCAGCTACAATTTTCATTATTGAATGATAGTATAGTAGAAGTGTCTGTTCACTATATAGTTGATGTTAATGACCCTAAATTTCAGATATAAATTTATCATTATTAGAAGTTTTAATTCTGACCTATAAATTAAAATATTATATGCATATAATTACGTGTTAAAATATTTTATTTTAAAATATTTATTTTTGCTAGCCTGGAAATAGTTGCACCTAATTTAAAAAAAAAATAAATTAATGTCTTTGAAAGAGAGTTTCTGAAATGAGCGAGCAAGTAGGCTTTCCACATACATGTGCAAACAGACAATAAAGTTGTCTGGGTGTGTTTTGGAATATTGTTAGTAACAGATATAATAAAGTTGCATTGAGCTTTGGTAGTAGATGGCAGAATCTTGCAGGGAGGTACATAAAAATTTTGCTAAGTTTTGAGGCTTTACATGCAATTCCATCTGGGGCAGGGGACGTTCCTTCAGCAGGGACAGATTACTTAAGTCCTTTAAGGTTAACTTTAATTTGGCAAAAAGGCAATAAAATCAGAATCTGGAAAAAAGGCTTGTGATACATGTTTCTCATCCAATGATGAATTTGGAACATAGTGTGATATTTGCAATATGTTTATTATAAGTAATTTTTAAATACCCTGGGTTAATTGAATATAGGTAGCATATTCTTTCCCTGTCTTACACATGTGAATGTTCATGTGTTGTCATGCAAAGATACAGGTATCTCTCAAATTCTTCCCCTGAGCCCGGTCCATAGTTTCATAATTCTGCCCTGTCAGGTCTTCAGATCAAACGTGAGGTTACTTAATAATGTACATAGTGGGTCCTTGATAATGGTAAATTCAAATGCATTTAGAGTCAGTCAGGCATGTAGGAAACAAGGTCTTCTGTGTTTGGGATCTGCTGTGTATAGGAGGAAGAAAAGAATCTTAAAGCATCATTTCTCTAAGCAAAAAGCCTTCTGTGAATTTGGAGTTACAAAAGGACTATGTGAGGACGCAGTGTCCTGGCAACAGTTCTGGGGTAAGGTCTAGTAAGTCTATGGTAAGGTCTAGGGTAGTGCTTGTGTTGGGGAGTATACGGCAGCTGTTTCTTGATGTCTGGAATGTGATTGTGAAAGGCTGCTCCTCGCTGCAGCAGATGAGAGAAGCCCCAGGGTATCGCTGCTACAGGCAACCCGATGCAATGTCTGCATGAAAGTGTCTCATCACTGCAGGAAAACACTCCAATCTGCACGGAATGAAATACGACATATGGTTGTTACACACCGATGACTTAACTGGATGGGCCAATGTATCAGACCATTCTTTCTAGACCATAGAGATGTTATGCTCTTCTTTTTTTTTTTGCATAATTAAATGCTTGCATAAATTCTATTATCAAAACCTTTTTCTAGATCTTACCTTCTCTCATACTGGTGTACAGCACCAGTAATTACACTGAATTCTGGCAAAGTTCTATTGAAGTTATTTTAGTGTATCAAAGATGAAAATTTAGTGCAGTTTAATTAGAGATTTCTCAGCTGTATTCCAGGTATCAGCTATTTATCTCCAGTGGCTCTTTGAAATGAGTCTTTCAGGTTTTCCATATAAAATTATTTGTGATGGAAAAAATAGTCCTTACAGCTGAAAGAGTTGAAGTTGCCTAAGTTCTTTTTGGGTAATTTAAACTCTTAATATGTAACCATGCCAAGGCATTTAATTGAATGACAGTAGTTGGATCTTTACAATAGGAAATATTGCAAATACTGTGAAATATTTTAGCACCTCAATTATATCAGTCATCTTCTGTTTGACGGTTAACATTGATCACAAAGTTATTTTCTGTGGCCATATCATGTGTAGATGAACACAGACATAATTTTGTGGCTGACACCAAAGGTCTATGCACTTCATTTTTATTACCCTCAGAAAGCTTTCTTGAGCTTTTTGGGAGTGTCCCCTGTAACTGTCCTATTTAACTGAAAAAAAAAAAATATATATATATATGAACTGATTGTAATAGCAGGAGGGTATTACTGGACAGTGAAACTTTGATGAAGAGAACTTTCGTGAAGCAGACCATTTTTCTGTTAATAAAGAAGGCAGATCAAGCTAATATGGAAATGTTGACAAGTTACTGGCAAACTATCATGAATAGACCCGTGTAGATATATGTGTAGATAATGAGCTACAGTTCTTTTTTAAAGTTTAATGTATACTTTTTAAAGTATAATTTTAAAGCACAATGTATTTTAGCAAAATATAAAAGCTTCCTGTTATTGCACAGTGGAATATATTAACAAAGACTGTCCACTTCAGCTAAAAATATATCAAAACAAAACAGTGCCCTAGATTATACAACTCCTATATTCAACTCTTTTAAAAAGCTACCAGAGGTAAGCTGCAAAAGAAATGACATTGATGCAACAACAACCAACCAAATGTGTACCAAATATTTCACAGAAATTCTATCTTACATCAGCCGCCTTCTGCTGGCCCACTTTTAATTTGAAAATATGATTACCCTCATGTGATCAAATTACAGGCTGTGGAAGAAAGGTGCTACATTATGAATTCCATCCATGAATTCCATCATCTTCCTAATTCTTCTATGTGACATTAAGCAGCAGATTCTATGAGGCAACTCAGTGATTCTACTTTTTGGGGTTTTAACCAGGAAGTAATGCATTTCAGAAGAGTAGCTGTACATCAGTTACACAAAACTCATTAGTAAAATTAGAGGGTGGTCCACGCTTTAAAACTTGTGTATGAACATCTTTTCCCATCCCCTTAGAAATTCATTATGGTTTTCTTTTTTTCTTTCTTATGTTTGCTTCTTTCCTGCTGCATAGTGTTGGGCTTCCAGTTGGTCACATGGAGTGGAGAAATGAAAGGCACACAGTATTTTTGGTATAGAATGACTTAAACAATCGCTTTAAATACACCTTTATTCTGCAATCAAACATCTGTTTATTCCAGAAGATGACGAGTGCTTGTACAGTGCCTGTCAGAATGATGTTCTAGTCCATGACTGTAGATTATAGCCGCCCTACCCACCAAATAACGCCTCATGTATTATATAACACAAAAGGGACCCAGGTTTTCCCATCCTTGTTCATATTGAGTGTTATCTACTGTGGCGTTAGTTCCACTGCTCTCACAGGGTAATGTACTGGTCAACAGCGATAAAAATGGCAAAATATATGAATAATTTCTTAACACAGTCCTTAGTATTAAATTAGAGAACACTGTTCGCTATTCATGACTTAATGACTAAAAAGGAAAAGTTTAGAAGTTTTTAAAATGAAATCTTAGGTTCAGTTTTTTTGAATGGAGCTTGGAACAATATAAAAATTAAAAGTCCTGTTTACTTTAAGTAATTTGTTATCAGAGCAGAGAATTATACAGAGAGATGCAGGGACATGCTCTGCCAGGTATGCAGTGGTTTATGCTAATCTGATGCAAGCTGGGCAGTTTTCCAAGCTAACAAGGGCTCCAGGGAGATTTTTTCCTCTCAGATCCCTGTATTATCAGCTCCTGAGGAATAACAGCTCCTTGCAGTTAAATGGAGCCATGTCCTCTTGTGATTTAGGTAGTACTTTTAAGATGCTGCAGGAGTGTTCCCATAGCCCATTTTCAAGCCCCACCCTTAGAAAGAACAGAATAAAGTAGTGTTCATTGACCATCCTGAATTCATCATTAATAAAAGCCAGATTATGTAAAATAAATTAGTTCTAAAATACAAACACAAAAAAGATTCTTAGGAAGGTTAGAGAAGCAAGTGAAGGAAAAAAAACAGAATATGTTTACTTAGCATTTGACTTTAAATGGAAAAAATGAAGAAAGGTACTAATGTCTCTTTGTATTTTCAGAATGAGACACTTGAATCTTTTGGGGGAAAAAAAAAAAAAGCCTTGCAATTTAAAAATTATTTGAGGGGATTTCTGAATAAATGAATGAAATCCCAAATAAAATTGAAAAATTCCAACTCCATTTTGTCTTTATTTTGGAGTTGTTTCTTTACTGAAATGTAGCCCTTTCTTTCCAAGTTAAGAAAATGGTTCCAGAATCTTGGTTCCTGTATTATTCTGACTGTAAGGCCCTTTTTTCCCTTCTACATTTCCCATTCCAGAAAGCTATTCTACTTTGAAACCCTTACGTTCTTAGAGGTGTTACGGACATGCTTTCTGCACGTTGCCCTCTGCGTGGCCAAAGAGGGAATGTGCCTGCTTTTCTCCAGCATGAATACTACAGAGCTTTTGCTCTAGTTTTCCTTCCTTACCTATTTGTCAGTGGGTCACTGAACAAATAGAAGCTGAAACAACATCAAACAGATCAAAAAATCAAAGCTGTGCTCAGAAAGAGTCAATTAACTCCAGAACAAAGATCTACTCAGTGAAGATGAGAAACATGTGAAAATAAAGGCCTATTTTCATTAGATACATCCCTTGGAAATCTTCATTTATTGCAGTTTAAATAGCCCTTTTTTGTTTCTAAATGACAAAGGACATCAGGGTGGAATATGCCAGTGGGAGAAAGAAAGAAAATTTGACATAAGAGGCAGAGGATCAACTTGTACAAGTAAAGTAATACTCAAATTTTAGCTTTCCCTCAAGCCTGCCAGTCCTTTACCATTTTGTTATTTTTCCATTGGGAAAATTTCATACCAGTCATCACTTCTTTAATGAAGGATTCCCAGGCTTTTGAGATCTGATTTGCTTGAAAAATACGGGGGAGAAGAGTGGAGTGGTCATAGTGCCCTAAATCATCCCTTCAGATGTGCAAGCATTTTGCAATGGTTTCTCTGTGAATTAAGTTGAAAGTTTTCATAATACAGTAGGATGTTGTTCAGTACTCATGCCTTTGTAAAAGAGCATTGTTGCTGCTTTAGCTGCTGCAGATGTTTGACTACAATAAAGTGACTCTACTTCTCTCTGCTTAGAGGTGACATCTTTCCCTCTATATTCAGCAAAATTAAAATACATTTTCAGTGCATAGCAGTCTCCCAGATTTTCTCAGGGTCAGTCACTATTAATCACTTTAGATGGAACCATGAAGACCACTCCTATTGTCCTAACAAATGTGCTAAATATGCCTCAGCACTGAATGAATGTCCAGTGAGAGCTTGATCCTTTTTCTGTTGGTTGATGATAAAACCATCACTGACTTCTATGAAACTACCTGCGAATCTCTTACATTTTAATGAGCAATATAGATATCAAGTGAAGGAAAAGAGCAAAAGACAAAGATGTGACGGTCAGTGCACTGATAGAAATATTTTCCCGCTGTTGCAGAAGCAGCTGTGGTTCCCTGGTAGATCAGTCCTCTGGTGTAGGTAGGTCAGTCGGTTAGTATGAAGATAGGTAGGTCAGTCAGACCAACACACAACCTCCACAGACCAAGAACTATCAAAACACCGGTGCTGGTCCTTCTTGTTGCAAGATCTAAAGGAAAGGTATCACTGGTAAAGGACACATTGAAGCACGTTGACAGTCTCAGAATTCTGGAGCCAGACAGCATTTGGCAAGAGGTGCGTGGATGATATCCTTTGTATTACAAAACAGCAGCAGGACCCTAATTTCTCTTAGTCCCCGTTTTAATCTTACTGATCTTGATGATCTTTCAGATGTTTCTCTTCTACAACTTACTACTTTTAACATCTGACAAATGTTTCTGTTCCGGGGGATAGTGTTTCCAAGAAAGATGTAGGAATGACAGAAAACTATTTGTTCTGGACTTGCAGAGTGTGTGTACTATTTGCTTATGTCTGTCTGACTCACATTTGTGTTGAGCTTATGCTCTGTACCAGTACAGGATTGATGAGATACAGTAATGCTGATCTTTCCTCTTGAATAAGCCTCTGATTTAAGTGGGCACTGCTGGACTGAATGGACGAAATATCAGCATTAAAATGCAGGGTTTTATTTAGTTAAAAGTCACTTTGAGATTTGTTTTGTAACCAATTGCAATAATACTGTATACTGTTCTATCTAACTGAAGTAGCAAGATTTTTTCTTGTCATCAAATTTTAATTGATAGTCCTAAAATAATAAGTAGGATAATAGTACAAAGAAATAGAGAAAGGAGAAGTTGATAAGAAATGAAGCAATTCAGATGGCTGGCAGTGTTAAAGATAGACAGTAATTATCCTCCTCTGATAGTTATATGAAATCTGATTGATGTTTCTCTGAACATAGTAAATGAAGCCTGTTATTCTTCCTTTTTCTTTTAAAGTTATTTTGTATCATGCTTGTAAATTCCTAGGAACCGTTAGCGCACTGTACTGTGAATTAAAGGATGGTAGTTATGTTAACTTATTTTCTGCCTTATCTTGTGTTTTCTCCTTTCCCTCTGTCTGCACAAATGCCATCTGTCCCAACCAGATTATGGACCATTGAAGCTGGTTTTCTCTGTTGTGTGGACAGATAGGGATTGAAGAGCTGTGAGCTTTAAAACCTAACTGGTAGACAGGATCCTGCTTCTCCTCGTCCTTTATCTCCTTGCCTCCTCCCCCTGCTGCTACTGAAGTATGTAACATCTTTCCCCCTCCTGTTTTGATCTGTTTGCTGTCAATCTATTTATCAACCAACCCCTTTTGCTTCTGGTTCAGAAGGAATCATAGAATGGTTTGAGTTGGAAGTGGCCTTTAAAGATCATGTAGTCCAACCCCTCTGCCATGGGCAGGGACATCTTTCACTCGATCAGGTTGCTCAGAGCCCTGTTCACCTTGACTTTGAACACTGCCAGGGATGGGGCAACCACAACTTCTCTGGGTAACCCGTTCCAGTGTCTCATGACTCTCCTCGTAAAAAATTTCTTCCTTATATCCAGTCTAAATCTACCCTTTAGGAAGGCTAGACAGCAGCAGAAATTATGGCCTTAAAGAAGCTAGAGGAAGATGGTTGTTGGTTTTAGGCATAAGGAAGTAATATAATATTTTCTGACCATTTCTGGCCTGGTCCCTACTATTGCTTCAAACCAGAAGAGAAGATTCATTTGGATTTTAGGGCTGGTAGGCATATCTCTCTGATTTTTTAATTTAATGACTTGCTATATCATTAAGTCAAGTCCATAGAAATGATGCTCCTAGTCTTCACTCACCTCTTTTTCTGTATTTATAAAGAATATTTAGTTCAGAATTCTTGTTGTCATAGAGAATATTTATATTCTGAATTTAAAAAATCACTCCTCTTTTGTTGCTGAAGATTTACCTTTCACTAAATACCAGCAAAAGCATTATGTCCATTTTGAAGCATGTTCAGACGGGAGTTGATTTTATTTTTCTCCTCACTGGGAAAGGAAATTGCTTTTGCTTTTATATTAAAACTGAAATGTCATAGCTCAAAGTATGTCATTTTCATCATGTTGTGATGCCATGTGTGTATATCTTGAGGGTTTTTTTGTAAAGGGCAAAAAAGCTTCCTTTCTCATAAGTGCAAGGCAGTGCTGATCATTTCACAAAGCAAAATCTACTATAATATCAAGGAATCTTTTTGATGGAAACCCAGAATGGACTGACCTTACATATTAATGTTGACCATTTATAGAGGCTGTATTGAGCTGACAGAGGAGAAATTATCTTGCAGAAAGAAAATTAATTTGCTACTTCTTTAACTATTTTTCTCTGGAACATAAGCAGTTGATAGTAAGAGACCCTTTTTTTTTTACTGACCATACCTCACTCTTAGAAAAGTCAGTATTTTTGTTTGTCTTGAAGAATATTGTGAAAAGTCAAGTGAAAGACTGGAATCGCTGTGCTTGAAAGTGCTTAGAGAAGGAGCTCTTCTGCTAGATTCTTGAAGGGTTTAGATCTTGGGTATTAACTTGGAAATATAGCAGACAATTCACTATACAATGTGTCTGTCTCCTTGTAAGTAACCTTCTCTAGTGAATCAAGGCCTAACCCAACTCTCAGTGAATACAGGCTTTTGAATATAACAGCTTACCTGAGTACTTCACTTGGGAGCATGTATCTGATTTATACAGTTGTTGAGTCCTGCAAAATACAGTTGAAGAGAGTGAGGACCATGTAAGCCCATTTTGACATTCTGAAACAGGGATACTCAGAATTACAGGCTTATCACAAAACCAGACATATCAAGAAAAAAGTCTAATGAGTGAGGATTCTGTCCACAAAGTTATGGCATAAAAGTTCCCTTTAACTCTTCTGACCAAGTCTGGAAAAGGAAAGGAAGACGGAACCAAACTAGAAAGACCTAGAGATGGAAGTAAGTACTGAAATTTTGAACATGACTCAGATTCAAAATTCAGTGGAGTGAGGTGAGTCTTTCTAGGTCAGACATATCCCTGCACATATTCCTCAAAACACTGCATCAGGATCTATTTGGCCATTTTTTTCTGATGTGGGTGCACATACAGGGTCCCTTTGAATTGCTCGAGATTCTCTGTATCATATACAGAGACTGTATCATATAGTGTATAGTGTTGATATAGGAATGCATCCCCAAAAATGTTGTAAGATGGCATGGGTGCATGTAGCAGCTACGTGAAAAGTGCACGAGTAACTGAATAAAAGGAGATACATATAAAAACAAAGAAAATAATACTGAACTGTCAACTGAACTATAAATAAAATCATATCATAATTATGAGAAACTGCAACAATTGTTCCAAGTCTGCTTGTAGGAGTAAAAAAAAATCTATTGTCAAATGTCTCATTTACGCAGAGCCACAAAAATAAGCACAGTGCTGAGAATTTCTCAGAGAATTTTCAATAGAATTTCAGTGGCATGATTGGCATTTTATCACTATTCATACATTTAAGACAGTACTCTGCTTCCCAAGAAGAATATTATTTACAAGTATAGCCTGTTATTTGTACTTATAAATCAGTGTATGCCATGCTTTGCTTTAATAACTCTGATTACAGAAATAAATGAGCATACAGTTATGAAGGATCTCATAGTAATTCAGAATATAAAGATGTAAATGCTTCTAATAACACGCAGACTGTATATATCAAAGGAAAATTGTTCTGGTGTCAGTTTTAATGAGGACTACAGTTACTTTTCAGCACTGGTGCTTAATGCTTACAAAGTTTTGTTTTCTTTCTTTCCATCTTCCTTTTGCCCCAAGCAGACATTTCAACTAATTTAAATTAAAATAATTATATCATATCCCAGGAGATTCTTATCCTTTTGATTCTGGCAGAGGAGCAAGAGAGGAAAAACAGACATCTTCTTCCCATATATTCTGGAGGGCAAATCCATACTAATATCTATCTGAGATGGACCCTTAAAGAGTTGAAAAGATATGAATACATTTTGCCTGATGTTTTATGATAGAGGGGATGTGGAGACCTTAAGGGCAAGGATCAGAACTTCCTTCTGTATAATGTTCTTGATATTTCTCAGGGGAAGATTTAATGGACTAGTAGAGACATTTGCAACACATGTAATTTGCAGCTGGGGTGTGTAAAAATCTAGTATAGAGGGGAGCTCCCTTAAAACTGTCCGGAGGCTGTGAGTGAAGACAGAGAACCTGGAGCTGTTTTGGTTCTCTGCAGTTTTTATTGCATATTCCATGTTTTGATGACTTTCGTAGATATAAATGGAATAAATATTCAAACCATTTGTAAGAATGAGCCTCGAATGTAAATCTGGCCATGTGTTATATATGCCTTTAATAAGAAGAGAGAGAGTGGTGTGCATAAAACACCGATGGCAGCAAAAATTTTCAGTGATGGATCTCTAATTTCTTTTCAGCAACAGTAATGTTTTCATAAACCATATTAAAATTGTCCAGCCACACTGTATACAGTGAAATATCTCTTAGATTGTTAAGCGGCATTTATGAAATCTGACTTTTGTAGAAAGGCACCACAAATACTTTCAAATAAGGAACCTGATTCAGCCACAGATTCACTCTTCAAATACAAGCTTTGTATTGTTCAAGATTTGTTTAAATTGAATTTAATATACATAATCAATCAGGCTGCCAAATGGACTTCATACCTAAAGCCTGAGTTTCTGGGAATAACTCCTCAGCTAGTGTAATTTCTGTGACTTGGGTAATTTCATGCTTGAAATAATAAGGGATCTCACTCTCATAAATTTAGATGGGGAAAAAAGATAACATGAAAATAACAGACATTGACTTCCAGGGACATAATAATAAATAAACAAACACCAGCAACCTTACCCAGGGTTAAATTGTTAAACATATTTTTGCTGAAGATTTCAGGGAACTAGAGGTGGAGCTAGAATGATACAATGTGCTTCTTTGTCTGACCACAAGACCAGGGAGAGTAGGAATTTGGATATTTAAGAGTTTATTGGCTTCTGCATAATTCTTCATTATTTCAGATCCATCCTAAATAATAATTTTTTTTTTTTTTTTAGTTATCAAGTTTATTTCTAGATAGGATGAACCCTTCAGAAGTTAGGTCTAAAGGATTTTTCTTTCCAAAGGTTACATTCTGTTCAAATCAGAGATACAGATATTAATTTATCTAATTAGTACTGAACGATGAATTTTAGAATACACAAAATCTGTCAGTCTTAATCACCTGGTTAGAGTTTTTAAAAATGGCAGCAAATTAAGCCATAAAATGCATGTGATTTGAATGGCACATAGAAGGTAGAGCTTTCAGTTAATTTTTAGTTTTCTTTGACTGTTAAGTGTGACTTTTTGGCTGACATCAGATGAATCTGAAAAACTGTGTAGCTTAGAAAACTAGAATAGCATCCAATGAAATTGACTGGAAATTCAATCTGTAAAGAATGGATAATTTAGAGTATGATAATCTTGTATCAGAATGTCTTCAGGTCTTTAAAAGCTAACTATCACATGTATTTAGATAATTTGAACTACTAGTCAATATCTTTCTCCAGACAAACTATAAATTATTTACCCTCTAGTGTTCATTAAAGCATCTGCGCTTCCAGTCCATAAAAAATCAGCAAATATGCATCTAACGTTATTTTTAATAGTTATTAATACATGTTCAGTTAAAGCCATTTCAGTCATTGATCTGGAAGTCAGAATTACTGATGTTTTGCAATGGATTGTCTGTCCATATCTTTGTAATTTAAATTAATGCTATACTTCACAGAATCATAACAGATGATCTGATGATACCAGATAACAGGTAGTCTGAGCACTGTCTCCAGAAGACCAGCTTTCTTAAGCATTGGAACTTGTAACAGGGTTCAAGGGATGATTTATCCACACTTTGGTCACACGGAAAAGTCTACATTTTTTTAATACCTGGTGTTATTTGTACATGATTCCTAAATATATTTTCAGTGTTTGTTAATACCATAGGATATACTGCTACATCACAAAAATACTGCACATCCATACGTCAAATATTACTTACCATACTTTGTGCTAAGTTTTATGTTTCATACACTAAACAAATAACTTGCTATCAGCATCATTCATAGGCTTTCATTTCTGATAATCCCCTATGGTGCAAAAATTTTGCCAACTTAGAAAACAAAACATTGGAGTATCTTGGCAAGTAGATCTATCAGCACAGTATGGCACATACTGTGAAGCAGCTGCCCTGTAGCTTCACTGCTGTGCAGTGGTGAGGAGGCAGCTCTGGATTGGTGTATATGGAGTAACATTCTGCAGGTAAATAAAATGTCCACTTAAAATGTCCACTGGGCAGTAAATGTCCATGTTCACTTGTGGAAAAGTAATCTAGAAGTCAGTTAAAGAATAGGATAAGATATATTAGGGACAGTTTTACTTTGAAGGGGACACAATGCCTTCACAGGAAGCCAGGATCACAACATGAATAACTCACATAGTTGCTGAATTATGTGACTGTTCATAAGATCAGTAAGGATTTAAGAGACATACCTAATTGATTGCTGACATTCAGATGTGCATAGAATATGCATGAACCTTCCATTTCTCAACTGCAGACCAAGTCCACTGGGTGACTTCACTAATTTTGCTGTTAATTCGATTTCCAGGAGCAAGGGAACAGTTCATGAGAACTGCAGCTTGAATCATCAGGCATAATACTCTTCATTCCAGCCACAAGAGGCTGCCCATTTCTCCTTGAGGTTCCTGGCTGGGTCCTAGCCACAGTGGGGCAGCTGGTTAGCTGAAGCGCAAGGACTAGAAGCGTATTAGAAGCACAAGGACTTGTTCTGTGTAAGTGCAAGGGTTGATGCCCTAAAGGCCTTGTTGCAGAGAATTGGGAATTTTTAAGCTGATTGATAAGAGCTGTAGGGCAGACCTAGGACCTTTTTCCAGAAGTGATTATAAAATGATCTGAAATGGTTCAGTGAAAATTTTGGCAGCGAGCTGGCCAGCCAACACAGATTGAGAAGGAAACTGCAAATACACAGGAGGAATTTTTCGCTTCCTTTCATAAAGGTCAGAGCTGATATCAAAACTAATCAGAATCCTTAGGATGTGCGCATTTGATCAGGGACTGGATATGCATTGACTGTTACTAAGTAGGGGATTGTTAACTGTAAGGGAACTCAACAGGGGATTTGGGAAAGCAGGTCAGCTAACCTCAGCCACCTCCTTTGGGCAAGCATCCATTGCATGAGTTCTTCCCAGAGGATGTCCTAACAAACCAGAATTAAATAAACCAGAATTAGAAGTAAATTTGCATGCCTAACCTAAAGATGTATTCTCAGGTATGGTGTTCTTACTTTCATGTGCAGTAAATAAATATGCCTGTTCCCATCTTTTTAACATTCATATGGGGGTTATACTGTCCTGTTCTAACCCCAGACTGAGAGTCAACTGAGAGGGTTGGGGGTTTATACCATGACTGTCTGGGTTCCTGCTGCATGAACTAATGAAGGTGTAACCAAATTAAAACCCATGTTTTGTATCTTGGCTTTTTTTACTGCATGTGTGGGCTATTAAGTCCTCAAGCCATCTTTGAGTACCAGTATGTCATGTTTTTTAAAAAAAAAACTGTAAAAAGTTCTCTTAGTGAGTGACTTTCTAGAAATTTATAGAACAAACAATGTTTTGCCCCAGGCAATTAGTAGTTAATTTTCATGTGGATACTTATTTTTTACAACAAATATATGAAAGCAAGCCTCTCTTTAAATAATAAGAGGGACATTATGCTTCAGATCCGTTTTTGTACAAGAAGCAAGTCAGAAAATGAATCAAACCACTATTTTCCATTCAACAGATCATTTAGTAAACAAGCATAGAAAATTAGAAGCCTATTGATATTATAATACACAACTACAACTGTACTATTTTCTGGATCACAACATTTTAATTAAAAATAGTAGAATACTAAGCCAACCTCACTCTTACTCCCCACTCCTCTTAATTGTTGAGCATCATGGAATTTTGTTCTTTCTGTCAAATTTCTACTAAATTAGACCTGATCATTACAATCCCAAAGCATATAAAATTAAGCCCCTGTTGATAAAATAGTGCAGAAATAAAAATACTACTTTCCAGAACACCAGCTTTCAGTACCACATTATCAGATAAGCTTTAAAAGTAATTTCATTTAAAATTCATCTGTAATCAAACTAGGAAGTTGATCTTATCTGAATCATTCATTTTTTCATTAGTTTTCCCATCCCCACCCCCTTCTTATATAAATTGGCTCTTCAGATAAACAATTTGTCAAAAATCAAATCAATTGTTTTCATCCCCTCTCAAAAAGTTTTCAGAGAAAAGAAATTAAAAAACATATCCTAAACTGCACTTTGGCACCATATAATTTTTTTCTTTGTAGCCGAAGAGGTTCTAACTCTGTATGGGAAGGCATGGGTTCATTTTCCATTGTTGTAATATTTGCCTTTTATCTTCAGCATACTGACATTATTACCATATTTTGATGTCCAACTTTATGATGACGATGATCTGGGATTTTTTTCTTCTTTTTAAATTATAACAAACATTTCTTTATTCCTTATACATAGCATAGCATCAAAACGGACAATCTTCATAGATTTACTGTTGATAGATGACATTTGATTTAAAAGTTGTTCACAATCTCATCCAACTATTTTGCAATGGAGGAAGTTTGGATGATGGTGAATGAGTGTTGAATGTTACAGCAATCACTTGATTGACTTCAGAGTGCCCACTATTTAATGTCGCTACCACAATTAATGTTTTGATGCTGATTTAAGAAGTAAATGTACTCTTCTGCAGCATGTCTGTATGTACTGGGTCTGTCTGGGATAGAGTTGATTTTCTTCACAGCAGCCCAAATGGTTCTGTGTTTTGGATTTGTGACTAAAACAGTGTTGATAACACACCAGTGGATTGGTTAGCATAGAGCAGTGCTTGCAGGGGGCCAAGGCTTTTTCGTTTTCCCACTCTGCGCCCCCATCCCCAGTGAGTAGGCGGGGGCTGGGCAAGAGACTGGGAAGAGACACAAGGAGGAGGAAGTGGGGACATTCATGGTTATGGCATTTGTCTTCCCAAGTAACTGTTATGCATGCTGAGCACACAGCTTTTGCTTCACCTGCTAAACTGTTGTTATCTTGATCCTTGTATCTTCCTACCTTCCTTCTGTTTTCTTCCTGTCCTGCAGGAGAGGGGAATCAGTGAGCGGCTGTGTGGGTGCTTGGCTGCTGCCCAGGGTCAACCCTTAACACTGTATTTTGTTAGGTTGTCATCTCAGAAAAACAATACTTGATATATTCCCTACTTCATTCTAATATTCAACAAAAGTGTATGTTCCATCATGCGTTAAGATTAGTTGGTTCTAGTAAATAAATGACTTGATGAAAGATATACGAGGCTCATTTAGATACTTTAGACCGTAGACATTTATTATCAGCTCCTTGCAATTCCTCAGTTCTATTTGGCTTAGAATAGTTTTGCAGTGCAGGGAAATATTTTTGATCATATTATGAATATCTTGTCAGAAGGAAATAATAGTTTATTTAAGACTATATTCTAAACAATACTCTGCTTTGGAGGGGTTGGGGTTTTTTCCCCACATGGAACACCAACTGCCATGTAGTTGAGACAAAACAGTTTTTATAGATTAAATATGTTGTACCTGATTTGAAGAATGGTGACTTACTACACTGATGAAATTCAGGACCTAATGTTTTAAGATGGACAAAAAATCAGCCAGTCTTGTTAAGATATGTAAATCTCTGGAAGGCAGTTTGAACAGTAGCTCTGAGTGAGATGAGGTCCATTGACTCCAGTGGACTCACCATGGAGATTAAATGTACTCTTGAGCATGGGGGTTTGCAAGGCATGTCTGGTTGGGCAAAAGATACTACTAAGATTGTCGGCATGGGTTCAGTTAATTTAAGGGACTAAGTTTGTGCATGCAATTAGGAAAACAGACACTAGTCATCCATAGGGAGACCTTGTATACATCTCAGAGGCTGGTTCTGCCCTCTTGTCATAGTGACTGTACTTCAGTCCAACCAGTGTGGCTGGTGGGGTGTCTGATGCTAAACTGGGTAAGAGTGTCTTTGATGACAAATCTAGGTCTACTTAAATGAGGGAGAAAAGCAATAATAAAGACAAGGCAAAAGGAGCATCCACTTGTCTCTTAAATGCCAGTGCCACTTGTCACTGAGTTGGACTGGAAAGGAGACAAAACAGGCTTGAGGCCTGTTTGCTGGTGTTGCTATGCTGGCAGATGGGAAGACAGGTTCCAGTGGGGTGGAGTGGATGGACCTACTTGGCTGGTAAGTGGACCTGGAGGAAAGAGTGAAGTGAGAAGGGGAGTGGGTGTACGTGTTCGCCAGGAGAATCAAGACATCAGCCTATTAGATGTCAAGAAAGTTGAATCCATCGTCTCTAAGTATGATCCAAAGCACTTCTGAGTTAGTCTTCTAACTCTTTTCATGGTTAATCTTTGATCTAGAGCTCTGTAAGAAATCTTTTTTGTTTTCCTCCCTTCTCTAATTTCCACTAAACCCAGGCCATAGCAACAGAAGAATGGGGGAAAGAATGAAATGAAGGGGGGTAAAAAATAATTACTACATTGCTTGCTTTTTCAAAGTACTTGTGATTAGAACTGCTAATTAAGTACAGCATAAGGGCTGTACTTAATAAAACACTTCTTTTTGCACTTAGAATCAAGACCATTGCATCAATTGACACCCAAAAGATACTGCTTGCATTATAAAACAAACAAACAAAAACCACTATGTGAGGAAGTTATAATGTGGAAAACGTATTTTGGTGACACCAAACATTTTTTATTTTCATATTCCAGTATATGATTAAAGCAGTTTCCAACATATTTTTTGGCATGGAACTTGACCTACTTTCACACTTGTAAGGTTTAACAGAAAATATTACTTGTATTATATTCCTTCTTTACAAAAATCTATGATATCTGTGTTTAAGAAAACTGCACTAAGCTGTAACTAGTATGTGTGCCATTGAAGTTATAATAATAATTTATAGCTGAATAATAGCATTCCATGATTAGGAATCTAGTAATAGTGTATAGACATTGTGCTCAAAGCAATAAGCATTACTCAAGTAAGCAGTACCTGCAAAGTCATCCACACTTGTGTAAATAAGAAATTACCTACATTTCTAAGGAATGAAGGATCAAATCCATGCATTATTTAATCATAATACCTTCTTACACTATTTAAGGCTTTTTAGGCACATGCTGCAAAGGAATAAATGGAGATTAATGAGGTACTTGATTTGCAAAAGGTACATGAGGCAGTAAGTCAAGTGGATTGGTTCCCGCTGTCCTTTTACTAGCAGACTGCTAGACAATATCATTTTTGTCCAAACCCCTCTTTTCTTACTGTCATGCAGCTTTTCTTCTGCTTTCTGAAGTGTCTGAAAGAAGGAGCTGAAGTGTTTTTCTTGGGAGAGCAACCACTTAAAATGCCAAACCAGAAGGGGTAAAACTGTAAGATTAATTCTAATGAATGGTTTAAAATTGAACTATTAATCTTATAATTGTGGCTTCTCTTTCAGACTTTAGAAAAAGTGCATGTATCCATAGACTTGTCTGTTTTTTTCCAGTAATATATAGTATATAGGATTATAAAAATACTATCTCTCTGTACAAATCTTGCTTTGCTCCCTATTAATGTTATTATTCACCATTACCTCCCTTTGCCTGACAGCAAAGTCCTGTGATACCTGAAATTGAATAGTAAGTGCTGACACACAGAGGTACCTCCCAACTAAATTTATGGCAAATGAACAAAGATTGTAATGTATTCAGCACAAACTAGGGTAAGACAATGCCAGCCCTGAAAATCCTCTCTGTTAGCTAACACTGTGTAGGTAAAAAACTAGTAGTATTCTCAACAACATTATAAGCACATCCCCAGGTCTGTTTCATCCTCTTTTAGCTGTTGAAATGGTATCAGTCCTATTCTCTTTTTTTCCAATTCTGGGCAAATGAATCAATTTCTTTATGCTACAGCTGAAAATGATTCAGATGTTTCAAGCCACTGTAGTAGCATAAGAGATGAAGTAATTTTCTTGCTGAGCACATTGATGAGAAAAAGAAGGGTGCTATATAGTAAGAAGAGGAGAATAGATTAGGGACAGGACAGATTACAATTTCATGTTTAAATGTTACCAAGATTTTGTTACACTCAGGTTTAATATCTCCCCGTTCTCAAATTCTGTTGACAGACAAAATGGATTTTGTTCAGTTAAAGGGTTATTAATGATGAAAAAGTTCGTCGGTCCTTAAGAGAAGTAGCATTTCTTGTGGGTGATTCTGTTATGGAGAAAACATAGTTAAACAGATACTAAAATTTAAAGCATAGCACAAAAATGTATATGTTTTATTGACTGTCAATGTGCCTTGTGTTCCTCAGTGTCTAGGATATTAGAGGAACAATGGTGATATTAAGCTTATAAATCTGGTGGAAATGGGATTTTGACACCTATCACCTACAGGTTTCTCTGAAAGTCTTCAAAACCTTTGGCACTTTTGGAAATAACCCCCTAAAGTTGAAGCTTCAAAGCATTTTGAAAATTAGCTTCAGTGAATTAAGTTTGAAAACTCTGCTGTGTTTTTTTTCTTTTTAAATGTGAAACATTCTCAGACTGGAAGGAAACTCATCCTCTCTTTGCTCATACTCTTTTTTTAGTTTCACTTTGTAAATCTACTAGATATTCTATTCTATTCTATTCTATTCTATTCTATTCTATTCTATTCTATTCTACTTAGTATTATAACATAAATATGTATTCAATAGCTTTTATCAGTGGTGCTCCCAAAAGTGAAATAATGTGTAGTGCTTTTTTTTGTTTAATAATGTCATCTCTTGGGCCATAGTCAAACTTCTTGTCCTCTGCAGTTTACTGCCCTACCTCAACGTATGTAAGTGAGAGTGTGTCATGGATGTCTCAAGATCCGCTCCCATTCTGAATTCCAACTCTTCCATGTCTTCATCTACTCATATGTCATGTTTACTACAAAACGTCTGGAAAAAATCATATTGAGGTGCGGTCTAAATATGCAGTGATTCTGGCACCAAAACATTGGAAACTGTTAAAAGCTTTAAAGACAGTGAAACTGTAATACAGCTGTCTCTGCCTCTCTCTTCCTGCCACAGCCTGCCAAAAGCATGCAGTGGGTAAGTTAAATAGTTTTGTTTAAGAACAAGAAGTGAAGTGATTTGTAGCAGCTTGAATCTGTTTGTGCAAGCATAATTGTTTACCAAAATTCTTTACAGTACATTCCCAGAGGCTATGGAAATTGGTCCAAGAACAAGCTCTGCTATGCTGCTGCCCCACTCTGCTGTCAATATCAGCTCTTCTCAGACAGAAGAAAGGAGGTCTCCATCTTCCTCTGTCTGAAAGTAATTCATAGCTTTCAGGAGGAGAAAAGCATTTTTCTCTGCTGAAATGTAAATGTGGGGAATACAGTGATATAATTCAGAGAAAAATAAAACCATTGTAGCCTTCATAAATTGCAGTGTTTGGCCACTAAGTCTGAGAATTGGATAAAAACGTTGGAGCACAAACCTTATTGTTTATTCCTCAATCAGCTTAATCTGTGTTAGATTTTGATTCAAATGCTTTGAACATGTGTCTTCATCCCAAAACCTTTCAACGGTAAGAAGCTTTATCATTATCTGTCTTTTTCCATGGTCCTTAAGATTCTTCACCCCTTTGAACGTGCCACTTTAGGACGTAGCATAACAAAGATGTTGAAAACATTGGCACAGCATTTGTTGCATTAGCATGCAAATTAGCTATAATTTTTCGGTAAGCTGATTCATGAAAGTATTTTATTTTCCCAATTGACTTTTGATGTTGATCTTAAATGTAGTTTAAGAAGAAAAGACATTGGTTTTAAAACTATTAAGTTTGTGTCATAAAAAAACAAACTGTATTTAGCAAATGTTTTGAGGACTTTTTCAATTTGTATGTTTGTGGGGGATCATTTTTATAAATACCTGAATATGCATGTGATTTTCTATTTCCAACTTGCTTTATAGAAAGAGGAGAAAACACATTGGAGGAGATATGTTTGATATTCTTATGAGTGATACTCACCATATACATCACCTAACAGCAAGGGCATTAAAGTCAGACTTGATTCACACATTTACTAGGCATCCACTACTATTCTCTCTAATGATCATCATTGCTGCAATCATGGTCTAATCACTTATTTTCAGTTCTGATCTTTCCTGTCTTTAACATTGTAGTCTACTTCTAGAGAGTAAACTGACTGACTCATGGTTTTTATAGAGCACTTGCCCTCTTAAAATCCTGTTTCATATGTCTTTGCATGTGAAGCACATATAATGTGCTTCGGCTCTGAAAATACGAGCTCTGATCTTGTAGGAAAGAATACTGAAAAATATCCAGAGGGTACTGAGTGCAGCTTTGGGCTTTGTAGTACAAGAAAGACATTGACATACTGGAGCCAGTCTAACAGAAAACCACCAAGATGTCTGATGTCTGGATGCACACGACATAGAAAGAGAGGCTCAGAGAAATGGTTTTGCATAACCTTTAGTATAGAAAGACAAAGAGAGATAAATATTTCTATTGTATTCAACTACCTAATGGTAGAGTGCAGAGAAGATGGAGCCAGGCTCTTTCCAGCAGTAGGAAGAGGCAATAATCCCAACTTGCAACAAGCAAAATTCTGCAAAAATACAGGAAAAAAAAATACTACAAAAAATTTCATAGTGAGAGTAGGAAAATATTGGAACAGGTTGTCCAAAGAGGTTAAGGAATCTTCGTCCCTGGAGATACTCAGTATTCAGCTGGACAAGTGTCTGAGCAAGGCCTACATCTGCATACTGGAGATAGCTATATCCCTGCAAGCCTGCCAGCAAGGACATTGTGGAATTCTACCTGGGTTTTGTAGATACAAAACAGGAGGGCAGAGGCAAGGGAGCCAGTCAGGTAGGACCTAAGGAACATAATGGTTGTGACAAGATTCACTGGAAAATTGGCCTGAAGCCCCAGATGGGGAGTTTCTCCATGTGTGAGCTCCATGTCAAATGGGACTAGGAAAGGAACATAGCTAAGCTACCCTTAAGTCCCTGAAAGTTTGCAAGAAAGAAAGCAAAAGCTTCGTCTAACAAAAATGCAAACTGCCATTAAGAGTGACGAAGGGCTTGCCCTCCACCAGCTGTGGCAAAACCTTAAAACGCCCCGAAATAAACTGCTTACCTGTCCTTTTAGTAACTAGTACACAGGATTGTTCAAATTAACAATTGGAATGTATGCCACACTAGACCTGTGAAGTAGGAAGTGTATTGGTTTGTGCTAGAACTATTCCTTCTAGACAGCTACAAATTCTCTTGTCATCCCACACTTAGGAAACACAAAGGAGACTTGGAGGGTGTTCCCTATTAATAATGTAGCTGGGAGTATGTGTACATGAGGACTTCAATTCTATATTAAAATGGGATAAAGGAGCATTAAGAGTGCTCACTTCTGTGCAACCCTCTGCGTTTTGCCATCCTGCAGAACTGTAAGTTTCTACCTGGAAGCAAGGTTGAAAACACAAATGTGCAGTTGCACAATTCATAATATAGCATATAAATCAAGTTTCCATGCTGATTCCTTCCAGTTTATGTTCTGAGTTTATGCCAGTGTCTCCAGTGCTGTTGATGTGTATCTGGTTCCTAAAGACAAAGTAAGAGTGGACAAAGATATTCAAGATGACTCTGTCCTATTTCTGCTTGTTAGGGCTCCGAAGATAGTTTAGGGAAGTTGATTTATTTTACATCAAGTGCTCCCTGAAGGAAATCACTGCTAGGATAATATAGTTCTTTAAAATACTCAGTAGCCAGCAGCTGTGTAGCTAAGTAGAACAGTTTCAGCCTAATATTTAAGGAACTGTGAATTTATGAAGCAACAGTGATGCTTCTATTAAAAATTAATATATTTTTGATGAGAACAGCAGCTAAATGATTGCTGGTTTTTATATTAAATACAAGCAGCATTTGATTAAAATGTTTGAAATATCTAATATGTTGCTTTATTAGTTGGACATTTTTAATATCCTACTTAGCAATTACCACCTTTCCATGAGTGCCATTTAAAGAGCGATTAGTAAGGTTGATCCATGTCTATGTCAATACACTACTTTGTCTTCCATCACTGATGGCCAAGGCAGTATCCTTTTTTAAAAGACATCCAACAGTAATTAATGTAATCTCTGCAATTGTAACTTCCCATTCAAATATTACAAAATAAAAGTGAGAGTTATTGAATTAAAAAATAAAAATACATTTGCAATAAAAATATGTAAATAAATGTATCCAGACACATACAACATAAAAATACTGTATTCAACTCTTAACACTCAGGTTGAAATAATAATTGACCTAGATGTGTTCACCAGCGTTGCTACTTATTTTAAGGGGTGGCTTGCAATCAAAATCTGGCTTAAATGGCCCTTTATCTCAGTGTGTCAAATTGGACTTCCAGGAATATCTGAAATTGTGTGTTTTTTTAGTTTTTGATTTTCATTTTTCCTGTACTTTTACAAATTCTGCCACTTTACAGCTATATCCAATGAAATAGTGACAATAACAGCAACATCTGATTTACCAAAGCTGAGTCTATAAAAATTTTAATCAATATAGAGCAAAACAATGTTCACTCCATGTTCTCTGCTACTTTGTCTAACAATGCTAATTAATTTAACTGATTATTAATTTATTAATTCATTCATTAAATTTAACCGCTAATGACCAAAATTAAGAAACTCACATGTCCAGCTTAAAGGTCTGGTGGGATGATAGACTCACTTCATAATAAATGTGGAAATTTTTCCAGTGCATCTTCCCACATTAAGTCTAAATTAGTCTTCTGAGTTACTTATCTTTCGTCCACTGACTATATCAGAAATCTAAGGTAGCTAGACTACTGATTTAGGCATCTTAGTTAAGCATCTAGAGTTGATGATATTAATACAGGCTTAATATTTCTGATCAAGACAAACAAGCAAGGAGAAACTTTAACTTCTTTTGGATGCCCCAAATACTTTTTTTCTGGTTAATTCAAGTTCAGCATTAAAGTTTCAGGTGTGATATTTTTGTATGCTACTAGCTTTATCTTATTAGCTTTATCCATGTGTACTGAGAATTGTTAAGTTTTATATCATAGCAGTGACCACACCATATTTCAAAGGAGACTGTAAATAAAACAGCATGCATCACTTAAACATAGACTCATTGCATAAGTAAACGGTTTCTTTGCAGAAGGCGTAAATATTTCACATTTAGACATAGCATTTTTTTTTTTGGCATCTCACTGCAATACTATTTCATGTTGAAAAGTGTTCTTCCCTTTCTTTTCTTTCTCTGCCACAACTGCATTATGGCTTTTCATAGCTTTGGTAGTCACATCCAGATTTAAAACCAATGGGAATTTTGCCGTTCAGAACACACAAGGTTTTGGGTCATCAAACATTATGTCCTGTGTTCATGCGCAACTGTTTCATACAATTTCATTTCTAAACAGATGAAGTTTGAAAAGTTAAGAACTTTTTTTATTTCTGTCTGATTTTATATCAATGAGATTAGGACTTATTTAGTGCATTAAGTGTCTAGGACATGCAACGTAGGCCCATATCTTGCAAACTGACACGTGACACAAAGATCAGCCAGTAAAGACCAGTTTAAAAGATTGGAGTCTTGCAAACCATCAGTGACATTAACCTGCGCTTCCTTGACGCTGGTTTTGGCCCATCTGTTTCCTGGCATGACCAGTTAGCGTCTTGGGGGTCCTTTCTGTCTTCAAGCCCATTCGTCTTATTCTGCTAACTGATTAAAAATGCACACAGTTTTAGATTTGTCTCTTTTTCTCCATGAAGAATTCTCCTTAAACTGAGGAGAATTCTTGTGAATGATGTAATTCTCCTTTGAGATTTCTAAATGATCTCCATATGAGATAATCTCTTAATCATTTCTCACACCGATCTCCTAAATGACAGTGTATGGGCCTGATCCAAAGCCTAGTGGAGTCAATGAGATATTTACCATAAACTTCAACAGGTTTTGCATCAAAACATCACTAGGCCGTTATAAATAAAGCCATAAATTCCAGTCGGTAATAATACAGCTCACCACCTCCATGTGTAGCACGAGTGTAAAAAAGTATTTAAAATCTAATAAGATTAATTTAAATTAAACCAGATGTGTCTTTTTTTCCCCCAAGTTAAAAGGGGTTCAGGCCCACACTTTTTACCATATTCTCCTGGCTTAGTTGAAGGTCTCCCCTCTCTTGGCTGAAGCCATGCCCTGTGTAGAACAGAGTGTAAGATTTAGCGATGATAAACCAGCAAGAATCTGATTGTGTGCTCAAGTGCTGAAGTGATCCTTCAGGGCAGAGGTCCTGAGTTTCAATCCCTCTTCTAAAATTGATGGTACATTTTATCAGATCACACTTTAATGTGAAATACAGAAAGTTGTTTTTGTTTTAGTTTTATCATAGAATCATAGAATCATTTAGGTTGGAAAAGACCTTTAAGAGCATCAAGTCCAACCATTAACCTAGCACTGCCAAGTCCACCACTAAACCATGTCCCTAAGCACCACATGTACACATCTTTTAAATACCTCCAGGGATGGTGACTCAACCACTTCCCTGGGCAGCCTGTTCCAATGCTTGATAACCCTTTCAGTGAAGAAATTTTTCCTAATATCCTGTCTAAACCTCCCCTGGTGCAACTTGAGGCCGTTTCCTCTTGTCTTATCGCTTGTTACTTGGGAGAAGAGACTGACCCCCACCTCGCTACAACCTCCTTCCAGGTAGTTGTAGAGAGCGATAAGGTCTCCCCTCAGCCTCCTTTTCTCCAGGCTAAACAACCCCAGTTCCCTCAGCCGCTCCTCATAAGACTTGTGCTCCAGACCCTTCACCAGCTTCGTTGCCCTTCTCTGGACACGCTCCAGCACCTCAATGTCTGTCTTGTAGTGAGGGGCCCAAAACTGAACACAGTATTGGAGGTGCGGCCTCACCAGTGCCAAGTACAGGGGCACGATCACTTCTTTAGTCCTGCTGGCCACACTATTTTTGATACAAGCCAGGATGCCATTGGCTTTCTTGGCCACCTGGGCACACTGCTGGCTCATATTCAGCTGGCTGTCAACCAACCACCCCAGGTCCCTTTTCCACCGGGCAGCTTTCCAGCCACTCTTCCCCAAGCCTGTAGCGTTGCATGGGGTTGTTGTGACACAAGTGCAGGACCCAGCACTGAGCCTTGTTGAATCTCATCCAATTGGCCTTGGCCCATGGATCCAGCCTGTCCAGATCCCTCTGGAGAGCCTTTCTCCCCTCAAACAGATCAACACTCCCGCACAACTTGGTGTCGTCTGCAAACTTACTGAGGGTGCACTCGATCCCCTCGTCCAGATCACTGATAAAGATATTAAACAGAACTGGCCCCAACACAGAGCCCTGGGGAACACCACTTGTGACTAGCCGCCAACTGGAGTAAACTCCATTCACCACAACTCCCTGGGCCAGGCCAGCCAGCCAGTTTTTTACCCAGCGAAGCATACACCCAGCCAAGCCATGAGCAGACAGTTTCTCCAGGAGAATGCTGTGGGAAACAGCATCAAAGGCTTTACTAAAGTCTAGGTAGACAGCATCCACAGCCCTTCTCTCACCCACTAAGCGGGTCACCTTGTCATATCATAGAAGGAGATCAGGTTAGGCAGGCAGGACCTGCCTTTCCTAAACCCATGCTGGCTGGGCCTGATCACCCGGTTGTCCTGTATGTGCCACATGATGGCACTCAGGATGATCTGCTCCATAACCTGCCCCAGCACCAAGGTCAGGCTGACAGGCCTGTAGTTCCGCAGGTCCTCCTGGCCCTTCTTGTAGATGGGCATCACATTCGCTAACCTCCAGTCAACTGGGACCTCCCCAGTTATCCAGGACTGCTGGTAAAGGATTGAAAGTGGCTTGGTGAGCACTTCTGCCAGCTCCTTCAGTACTCTTGAGTGGATCCCATCTGGCCCCATAGACTTGTATGTTTTTGGAGTGAATCATCTCCTTAGTTGTAAACATCTGTATTTTGCTCCAGTGAAGTACTTAAGACCTTTTCTGGATCTAATTCCAAATGCCCTGAAAGCCTAATCACAGATTCTTGCATAATAGCAAGACATTATATTAAGCACTGTTTCTACATTAGATAATGTAGGCTATTTAACTGTATTAAGAAAATACAAATATATGTGCTACAAATTTTACTTCAGCAGAGATCACCTTAATGAGTATTACAATAATATTCTCTTCATGTTTAAAATGATGCATTATAATCCCGTAAGTATTGTACTTCTACCAACCTGTGTATTATTAATAAGGTGATAATCATGTTAATGAAGCTGCCTTATTAGGTCTTGATGGATCTTGTTAACATGCCAGTTAACTTTCTGTAGATGTGGAGGGGAAAAGTGCTTTTTTGTGCTTGGAGTTTCCTGTGAACAGAGTTTATTGTTTCCTAACAGAGTTTATTGTGACTCTTTCTAGTTATTTTTAAACTGCTTTTCAAATTAAATATTTGTGATTGCCCAATGGAAGTCCTGCTTGTCAGTTTTACACAACTTTATGACACATGAAGGAGTGATGGCATAATATAATTAATGGGTTACTGTAAAATAAACTGTATTGAAAGTTAACCATAAATTAGTAACTCAATATGTTAATCAGTAATATGACCACTTGAGGCAAATCTCACTTAAAGCAACAACAACAACAAACCAATAAAAAAATCACAGAATGTAACTGCTTATTTTCATTGTCCTAGATATTTCTTCAAGCATATTAATGTTCTGGGATGTCAAAGAAGTATAGAGGGAAAGAAATATGTCCCTGCAACTCAGAAATAAGAAACAGCATAAAACCTGAGTCAGCTCAGTTTGAAAAACTAAAAATCCATCATCCATCTCTCGCAAATCTTAATGCAAAAAACCAAACCACATTAG
This sequence comes from Ciconia boyciana, assembly GCF_034638445.1. Lineage (NCBI taxonomy): Eukaryota > Metazoa > Chordata > Aves > Ciconiiformes > Ciconiidae > Ciconia > Ciconia boyciana. The sequence goes on along the minus strand of NC_132935.1, from coordinate 104,547,278 downwards.
CATATTTTTTTACTTAGAAAAATAAGGCTGTTTGTTTATTTGTTTGTTTGTTTGTTTGCATTTTGTGTCTTTAATACTGAGTTCTCCCAAGCAGCTTAAAATACATGGAATAGAAATCTGTTTCCATAACGTTTTCAGTCCAATTTGCAAACCTTGGAGATGTGTGCAGTTTGGATTTCAGCTTCTAATACGTATCTGTCTGAAGTTGGAGGAATTTATCTCAAAGAAACTGAATTTCAAGAAATCCATTACAAAACTTATAAGAACTAAGCAACTTTCATCAGCTTGAGTTTTCCGTATGTTGTGATAGAATTTTTTTTTTTCACTATTTTTACAGCTTTATCCCAGGCCTCTTGGAACAGTAATAATTAGAATGTATTTGAGGTTGCAGACAGGACATGCCGAGACACAAGTATTATTCTGAGTGTAGCAAATTTTAATAGATTTTGCTGCTGGTTGTTGGAACACAGTGGCTTTTGTATATTGGTGGATAATGTACGAGATGTACATTTCTTCACCAAATAATTTATTGAGGTCTTTATGAAACGTCTTTGAAGACTTCGCCATAGGAAAAAAATGTGAAATCAATTGCAGCCTAGGAATCTGTAACTAATGAATAATACTAGTCTGATTAATGTCAAACTAATTCAAGTCCTGCAACTAGCTAGCTGAAATAATTTTTACTTCTTCAGGTACAAATTATATTTAAAATCCATTGAGAGTTTCTAATAATACCAAATGTCAGTGTCTTACCTGTACAACGTGGATCTCTAATGAAACCCTGAAATGAGCAATTAAAAGAAATATGATCTGGACTTACGGTTATTGCAATGACATTTTATTTTTGTTTTCTGGAGTTAATCTTTTCATGTGCACTCTCATACATACTCACAATCTTCATTTTCATGTAGAAGCTTCCCTTAAGAAAATAATTTAAGAAGTTGATTTAGTGCACAGCAGGAGGCCAGCCTTTTCTAGGGCTGGATGATTCACAGGAAAGCTCATTCCTCCACACCACTGCCAGGACAAGTCTGATGGAACTGGCTGCTAAGAACTGCCTGGGCTATGATTGCTGCTGAATCAGTCCCTGAAGAGTCACCACCTGGAGCAGAAAAGTTTCACAAAATGCTTAACACAATTTCAAGCTGTATTAGCTGTTCAGTGACAGCCAGCAAAACTTCATGTAAAACACCCATTGACACCCTTTTATCTGTTTGGGAACTGCTTCCCACAACTAAGCCTCAAGCTAGGAGGCTTCTAAGCATTGTTAGTGTGTTGTAAGTATGCAATTTAATATTTGATTTTTTTCTTTGTGTTTATAATTGTTTATAATTTTTTTTTTTTGCCTGCAGCCATAGCCACATTTCAAGAGTAAAAGAAAGTACAGCCCATATATTTAACGTTTTGAGCTTAAGTCCATAATGCCTATTACACACCCTCCCACCATGTATACTGGAACTCTGCAAACAGTAATTTGCACTGCATCCCATTGCAAATTAGTACTAAATCCACCTAAGAGATACATCACCTCATCAGTGAAAGTGCTGATCCAGTAAAACTGCTACAAAATCTTATTCGATGTAATTAGTGATATTAGTGCCTTGTCAAAAGTCATTCAAATCAGTTACAGGGACTGTTGGAAGCCAGTGACCTCAGCTGGCAGCTCTCTTGTGTGGCTGAGATGGTAAAGCCTTCTCCCACAATCATTTCTTAGTGTTTTGTTTGGTTGATTTTTTAAAGTGACATTCCCTGGTAAGGCAGAAAGAAAAGATGTGTTTATAAAGGTGGATGGCTGAAGTGTATTATGCGTGTCTTTCTCTTCTTTCCTCATTAATCAAATACTGAGGATATATTTATCTTTGGAAGTGAAGATCTGCATTACTTTTTCGGCTAGTTCATAATATAGTTATAATCAAAAAGGAATTTAATGTGTGAAATATGCAATTTAAAAGATATAAAGAAATTAAGGGTTGACTACACTGCAATGAATCCCTTCTAAAATTGTAGACAGGTAATTTTGTACTTACCAAAAGATGGTGTTTGGGCCTTAACTTCTGAAACAAATGGGTGGAGTCTATGAAATCTTCAAAAAATAAAAAGAAAAATATTTTAAAGCATTCAGGGATAATTTTTATTTTCATTATGTCACTTGCTCAACTCAGTTATATTTAAATGCCGGTCTATGTTGCACATTATGTAATGTATAATCTAATTTTGTTTGCTGTACAGAATACTTGAATTTCTTTGTTGCTATGATCATTTTAGATATGACATTTTGAAATGTTTAAGCACGCATTGTTTTCTTTAAGTATATATTATGGATGTAAATTAATTTTGGTGGGAAATCTAGAGAGGAGTTTGGTTCTCATGTGGGGAGGGGGCTCAGACAGTGAAAATCTTACGTAAAAGGAGTAGGATAAAAATTTGTTAATTCCAATGGTTTGCCTTTTCCCCTGGAAAATTCCCACAAAGAATTCTGTGTATCGTAGGATTGAGAGGCTGAGCCATCATTGTTTGCAATTCTTTACTCTACCCCTCCACCTAACTTAATGTGAGGTCTTGTCCTGGAAGGAGAAGCGATACGTTTTTCTTTCTGAACTAACTAGCTGGCCATAATTGCCATTTCAGAATTAGCATGTCATGCTGCAGTTGATTGTACTTTTTAAGACACTTTGTTATATCTTGAGATACCTTTTATATCTTTATATATCTGAGGTGGCATTGAAGGTTTCAGCATAGAATACAAACATCTGAACTTGCTTTAACTGAGATAGTATGGATATTGGAAGTTCTCAAAACAGCCATCGATACTCAACTATTTATCTTTTTGATAATAAATTGAACTATGCCTTTATCCCAGAAAGGGGTGAAGAATTTGTTAATTTTGGGGCCCCAATGTGCTGGTGTTCAGCCCAATATATCTTAAAAGAGAGTGACATAAAGAAAGTACTGCCTTTTACATCTGGGCTGCCCTTAGGATACTTCAAACTGGGCATCCAATATCAACAGGCGCTCTAGAGAAAGTTGGTCCCGGTATCTACCAAAGCTGTCCTTTCTCTGCTTGCTCTCAATTTCACTAAAGCTGGGTTCAATTTGAGAATACAAATGCTAGGCTAGCAATAATTTCTCCTGCCTTGGCCATACAAGGTAATGTATTGTATAGGGAGTTTTCTGATAACTTTGCCTTGAGTTTTATGATCAAAGTTTCATAGTTTCAGAGAACAACTTCTTGTCATTGAGGGTAAAAAGGGTTAACGACTTGAAATCATTGAAATTTACATTAAAAAGAGAAGCAAGAAAGATACCCGTTTAGCTCATTTTCTTTGAAAATGGGGTTGTTAGGGTTCTGAAAAATGGATGTGAATGCTGAATAGTTGATTTGATTAATCATTAAGTCAACAATAACTTGCTATTTGTTCTGTTATGAAAAGTGGGAGTCCATTTTTGTTGCTTATTTTTTTCATACAATCTTTCCTTGACGACATTTATGTTTTAACTTTTGACAGTGTCTGGAGTCAGAAAATGCATTCCATATTAGATCTTATATAAATATTATTTACAAAAGGTAAGATTCTAGGCTTTTTGTCAGATGCATTTCAGTCTACACAGTCAAAAAGACAACAAAAAATAAACTGTTTTATGTACTACAATTTGGATTCCCACAACTAAGATCACTACCGATTATGCTGAGCTGCATCTTCCTGTGATTTTTGTAGTCTATCATACTCTGCTTTACACTGGTTTTCTTTAGTTTTCTTTTGGAGCTGCTTGGCAGAAGCAGCTCGATTCACAGATAACCTGCAAACTACCATTCATATTCTTGGCTCAGACCCAAACTACAGTTAATCTGTGTGGATGAAATCAAGATACCCTGTGTATGACTGTAATTACTGTTACCTATTACTCCCTGTTAGTACTATTGTTGGGTTGTTGTTTTTTTCCAGTAGGAGAAATTGATGACAAATTACGTTGCTTTTATGACATCCTATTTCTTTACAATTCTGTAAAAGTGCCATGCTTGCCTGAGCACTAACTAAGCTAAACAACAAGGATGTATGTATGTGTTTTCTTTTCAACATTTCTTGTCCTTTTTACATTTACACAATTTCTCTCCAAGTCAGCCCTGCACTCAGATTAATATGCAGATACTTTCAGCTTTTCAACTGTTTTCTCTTTTGGACAGAAAGATATGCTTTGCTTCCTTTTCCTGAAATCTAAATGGAATGGAAATGGTTAAACTTGTACATGTCACCAAAGATTATCTTAGTTTCTATCCCAGTAATGAAAGGAGTGGTAGCAGACCATCTCAGCATTATTAACCTTCATTTTATATTAAGTGCATAACAAATAATAATAATAGTAATAAAAACAACAAACCTGCCCACATTGTGAGAGTGAAGGCTATTGTGGGTCTGCACGTGAAAGGAGGACATGTGGAAGCTCCCTTTAGCCTGTGAGGGGGGCAGGCGGAGGAATACATACATACCACGGCATAGCAGAAGCAAGTTCAATTCTTCTCGCCCCATGTGTGCATAATTTTCATTCATGTCGATGAGAGCTATATCAGCGCAGGGAGAAGAGAGTAGACCCCTTAGGCTGTAAGAGACACAATTACCTTTCTGACAGCAGTGAAATGGAATTTTTCACGCAGAAAAGATGTAACTGAGAGCAGGAATTTAAGAAAATGTGTGCTTAAAAGCATATTGTCCAATAAAATTTGGAATTTGCAAGACGAATATGCTGAAATTTGTGCGTGTATGTGACCACATTCTTTAACATTCATTTCTATAACTGGATACAGTTTAGGCGTACATAACCTCACAAAGTTTATTGCTTCTTTAATACTGTCTAAAAGGCACACTAGCTGTTTTCTAAGGTTCTACCTAATTGACTCTAAAACAGAGGAAAGCAGTGGAAGATTATTTCACACTAAAATCATAAAAAATATTTGTATTATCCAAAAATAAAACCAAATATTCTTTTATACTATCACTTAACCATAAATCCCTTCTAAGCATTATTTTTTATTTAAGTTGGGTAAGGATTTCACGTTTCTGTGACTTCAAATTTTTTTTTTTTCATTCAAATTTTCTGAACCATAAAACTTTTGCCCAAAAGGATTTTTTCCCAGGAGTGTGAATACTTTTTTAACGTATTTTAGAAATGTAAAAATGCAAAGGTTTGGCTGCTCTTATAAAAGTACTGAAATAGTTATTCCAAAGTAATTCTGAATTCTCAATTCAGTATAGGTTTCACATCCATGATCTGTTCCAGAAGAGTCTTTATAATCCACTGTATGGATTAAGTTTAAAATTGATTAAACAAAATCAGGAAAAATAACTCTTATTCTGTAATTGGCATGTCCATACAACTTCTTTACTTATAGTGGTTGTCAAGTAGCAATTTGATTATATTATACAGTAAAGAGAAGCCTTCAGTGCAGAAAGGTAGAGAGAACCTTACTTTCACTTTAATTGAAAAAGTGTTCAAGATTGATTGTGACATTTTCATAGCTGAGATATTTTCATAGGAATATAGCTTGGGATCTTCTAATAGACCCATGTCTTTTCTGTTTTGTCATCTATTTCCTTCAGCACAGCCAAGTATGGGCCATCTGGAACACACTCCTGTGTAAGAGACAGGGAAAAAAATACTACTGGGCAAAATGGAGCAATGAATATTATTCTGGGGAAGAGATGTGCTTGCTTTTTGGTATTAGCTGTATAGTTCCATAATGGCATCTGCTGCTGAATTCAGACAGGGTTATAGGCATCTTTGTATCACTTTGGCGTGGTTACTTCTATTAGAAGACAAATAAAGGATGCATTTTGATTTAATAAATGAATATGGGATACAGTACTTCTGGCCTAGATATTGGCCTAAATCGATACTACAGTTAAGACCTTCCTGACTTCTGCATGTGTTTGAAACTAGAGGCAGGACTCTACTTTTTGGCTTTTTTTATCAGGACACTGATAGGAGTGTCGAAAGACACTTTCAAAATAGGTACAACTAAAGATGCTGTGGGTGAAACTGCCTAAAAAAAGTGTCTACTGCCACTTTAGATGCATGCAGATATCCAGCTGCTGCTACAGAAGAGGAGGTCTCCACTAGGTCTTATATGTCTATGAGTCCAAAGTGGATGCCTCTGAACAATGGCATGAGATAACTATGGTTAGATGTGTGAACAGCATCCTACAAAATATTGTATCATTGTATTTCAAGCTTAGTGCATCAAGTTTTTCTCCAAATCTTTATGGAAAAATAAAATTTTAATCCTATGATTCAGATTTTTCACAATGCTTATAGACATGCTCAGTCTTAAACTATTGTTCAAGATAATTTCTATTTAATTAAGGTTGAGTGTTTGCTTATATTGACTGAACTCAAGGACATTTAAGCGTCTATTGAAAACTAAATATGTGCTCAGCTGTGTTGCAGAATGCTCAGGGAAACTGCAGTTACTTAGGCTGAGGAAGAAATAAAAGGTAATTTCTAGCTAGATGCACAGATACAAAGAAAGAAGAACCACAATCAAAGTATGCTTAAAAAAGTGAGGGACATGAGCCTAGCAGTCAGAAAACAGGGTATAAAAAGAATTCACAAGACAAGTCTGCTAATGTTTAAGTGGTGATAATGGTTAATTGTATAGAGAAAGGACAAACAAAAAAATGCAATAAAAGACAATGAAGTAGTATTGATGTAGGGAAGAAAGTTTACATCTAACGGATTTGGCAAAAGCAGAGGGATGGAACAAATTGCACAAAATGGAGATTTGAGTCCTTGAAGTCACTTATTTCAGCTGTTGGGACATACAGGGGGTAGGGACGTATGACAAACGCATGTATGGATTCAGATCTTGCTGAAAGGAAATAGTTTAAAAATTAGGACTGAGTGGTACAGTCCTCATGAAGCCAGCTGTTCTATCCACCTGCACCAGGACTGCATCATTCCTGATAAATTTTTAAAACCTTTTTCTTAAAACCTTCAGTAATAGAGGTTCAGAGGTGTCTTCAGGAAATCTACTGCAACGCTTACCTATCTTTGTGTTCAGAAATTTCCTCTTCATTCTTAACAAAAACTAGAACAGAAGGTATTGTAGAAGGATGATGACTGGAGAAGACTTGTAAAGCATGTACTTCATAGCTGGAGATGCTATAAGAAGAGATTCAGTTTTCACCAGAAATAATACAGCAACGCTTACAAAAGTGAGAGCTAAAACAATAGAGAGTACAAGAGCTCAGTTTCCACTTAGGTTCAGAAATTGCCCTGAAATTAGAGAGGAAGAGAGCCTGTGAAGAATACTGCTTCTACAGTCATTATTATTTGAATAATTAAAACATGTTGTAATACTTTCTTAGAACTTCCCCTCAATTCTTAGTTGTCCCTGCATGGCTATGAAATGAAATTCTGATTTTACCTAATGCAAGGAAGTCGCTGACACTTTGAAACTTTTACTTAAGGCCTTATATACGTTGACTTACTGAGGTAGGGAGAAAAGGAATTCTTCTGCATGGGTGGCTGAAAATAGAACTGAGACGAAGGAGTTAAATACACATTTAATAAACTGCATTTTTACTCTAAACTTTTAAGTTGAACTTGGTCTCTTTTATCCCACTGCCACTAACACCAGAAAGAAGCATATCATTAGCTGACTAGAAAAGATCAGTCTTTCTGTGCTATGGAAAGGTTACAAAACATTCTGTGAATAGTCGAAGGCAGGCAACTGGAAACATGAGAGAAGATAATTTTCTTCACAGAATGTTTAAGGGGTAATGTATAAAAAATTCCATAGAAAACTTCAATCCTTGAAGTGCTTCTGGTTTGCACTTTTGATACATCTCACATGGATAGCCGGGTAACTTTTTGAACTGGAGAGGTGAGGCAGGGTCCAGTGCAGAAAGGACTTACTGTAATAGTTTCCCATGACAAGAGAAAAGTCTTGTTGAGACAGAGTAATGATAGGAGCAGGGACAGCTGGGAGGCTGGGAGGAAATTATAATTAAATTGGAAAGTGGGGGCACTTGGGAGGTGTTTTTGCACACTGTGAGGTCTAGTATGATTTCAATGGAAAGGCAATGCAACTTAGTAGCTGGTTCTGCCAACCAAAAAAATAGAAATAAAAGCCCTGCGCCCTTTTGAAGACCCTTCCTCAAACTGCATTTTGCTCTTCACTAAACAATCTCCAACCTAGATGATTGGAGCCATGAGGCAATGATTTCCATCAGGGCTTATTAGAAATCAAACTTGTTCTGTGAAGTATTGATGGCTTCAGAATTTTTTGAGGGCAAAACAAAGAAATTTTTAAAAAAGTGAGATTTTTAGGCAGGAATAACCAGTAACTTAGTGGTTACAGTACTCATCTGGGATACTAAGTCTTTGTTGTGCTTGTACTCAGAACAAAGACTTAAGACTGGATCTCTTCTCAGGCAGATGCCTTTGTCACCCATCTACAGAGTCAAGCTCTCTTATAGCACCATTAATCTTTGTATAAAAATTATAACTTCACAAACCCAGAATGGGAGCTAGAACATATGACTCCATAATGAGGTGAGGAGGACAGCTACCAATCTGCAGGAGATTCAACGCCTCTGCAAATCTGAGTTGAATGCCTCATCTCTTACCTAACAGCTAGGACCTCGTAAATACCTTTCACCAAAAATTCCCTCCTGATCTCTAGACCTCTTCTGACAAAGATTTCCTAAGAGGCAGTGTACTCCTTGTACATACATCCTCTTAATTAATCCCTGAATATATAGTTTTGACTTCAGCAAATCATCGTTTTCCAATGAAAATGTGTTTAGTTGCAAAATTCTCAACCATTTCCAATTCACATACATTCCCTGTTTTAGGGAAGAGGAGATATGACATTTCCCTAAGCTGCCCTTAGGCACAGTTCTTCCTTCCATGGGCAGGCTGCCTTAGATCATGTGAAAGGCTGTGAGGTATTATGGCTGGCATCATCTTTCATTTGTCACGGGGAGCTGAACAACACCGAAGCTCCAGGACTTGAGGGTAAAAGAGATTCTGAGATTCCTGAGTGTAATATAATACACCACAACCTCATCTAACCATTCAGCCAGGGAAACCAGGGTGAGCGGCTCTGCGCAGCCCCCACTTAGGATAGACGTACCTGCTCCGCTACTGGTAGATAAAGAACAGTGCCTCCAAAATTAGAGAAGTAGTAGATTTGTACATCTTGTGCTGGTTTTTAAACAGAGCGTAAAAAATGCATTTCTGTGGGAAAACAATTGTTTTGAGGCAAGAATGTAGAAATGCAATAAGGAATCTAGGTAATTTCTACAAGTAACACAAAATTTTCCCCAATTTTTTTTTTTTTCTTGAGAGGGAGAGAGGCTTTAAAAAAAAAACTTTTCATCTCTGAACCCAGAAAAAATAAATGAAAAAAAAAAAGAAAAAAGAAGGTGAAGGTGTGACGATTACTAATGCATGACAGTGTTACCTAACACAGTCAAGGAATACAATGATTTCTTAGCAAACCAGACCTTCTAGGAGAAAAAACAATTAAACCAACAAAAAACCAAAGCAGCAGGTCAGTAAGACAAAGCTATTAAAGTTCTTGTGGTTATGAAATTAGAATAGCTGGGATGGACAACTGGGGGAAAAAAAAGGGATTAAATATTAAGAAAAAAAAGAAAAATGGAAAACTCAGCAACAGTTTGTTTTTAGCTGCTAAACAAATTGGTTACATTGCTAACTACTATGCCTAGTAAATTGAATTCTAATAACTTATTCAACATATTTTGTCTCTTCATCTCTCTGGTCTCTGGAAGGAATGTGAGGAGAGTACTATGAAGTCTAAATTATTGAAGAAAAAGCATTTGCTGAACACTATTAGAAACACTTCTCCACTGGTACCTATTCATAGGCAGTTTTTCATAATTACTTAATATTTGAAATTGGAGAATTTACATCATTTCTTTCTGTTCTCTTATTTAAAGATTTACTCATTTCTCAGCAGCTTTCCTATGCACAGATTTATAAATCTGAATTTAAAATCCCCTTTCCATGAATAATTTGTAATGCTCACGTGAAGTTCATTGTTTCAGCAAAAATTCCTCTCCTAAATTTATGAGCTGTTTGTGACCCCAGCTCAACACGATAGTTAATCAAGTATATTACTTCAGTGGGATTATATGGATACTTCAAGTTATATATAGTTCCAAACTTTACTGACTGGGGATCTAAGCTGAGACATGCATTTTTATTATCGTTATCATCATCATTATTGTGTATTTGATACATGTCTTACTGTGGCACGTATTCAGTAACCAGAGTCCCCTGGTTTCCTATGCTGTAAAAATTAAGGGGAAGAAAAATGTCCCTCCTGTGCTAGCATGCCTTGGTTTTTTTGGTTCACCTGTGCATTACTTTTCTTGTAGCAAAGCTCAAGGTCAGCTCCAAGCTTCTTAGCAGTAACAAAATTAGCAAAACAAAATATTGACACCTCAAGAGAAGGATAACATAAATTGTTCTAGGGTTAGCAAGGTCAGTATTGATGGCAGTGGTACATCACTTCTGTCAGATGCCATCCACGCAAAAAGTTCATAGTACTGAAAATGACTTCCTCGCCTGAGGAGAATCGCAGTTACAGGACATAATCTGTACCTTGGTTTGCTCTGCTTCTGCTTCTGCTCTTACTGGCTTTTTAGGACTGCGGCAATGTGTGCATGTGCCTGTCCCATTGAGACAGACAGGCCTGCCAGGTGAAGAAGGAGACATAAATAGGAGCTGAGCTCATCTCTAGCCTGTCCTATTCTGTGCTGTATACCCACTGAGCTTTTCAAGAATACACTTTAAGGAAAAGGTTGTGGGAGAAACTGTCACAGATGTGACCTGATTTATACAAGCCACAGGCCAGATTGGTGGCCTGTGGAAAGAAGAAAGATGAGACCTCGAAAGATGAGAAAGCAGTCACATTGATTTCTATATCAGTGTCTGTCCCCTACGTGCGCCATGTTGCAGTAAGCTCTTCTTAAGGTTGTAACAATAGATGCTAGGGCATGTTTCCAAGGGGAAAATGACTTTTCATATATGGAAGCAAAAGCACTGTGTTTGAATGCAGAAGTTCCTCCTGAAAATGTTCACTAGCAATGAGTAAAAGAGCAGACTGCTCAAATACAGACCTGTCAGATGGATTCTTACTGTTTGAAAATATGGAAACTTCATTCAGCAGTAACATTTGGTTTCAGTATTTCTATTTGCTAAACATTTATACTATGATAGGCTACCTTATGAAAACATAAGATTTTTTAGATATTTTATTGCTAATTGTTACTTTGAGTGTATTTACTACACATGCAGTTATCGCTTGGTTGAGTTCAGTAAGCTAAAAAATGTCAAATAACTTCATAATCTTTAAAGTTCACTTGAGATGATGTATTAGAAAAATGTTCAGCAAATGCTAATTAACAATAATCTAGCCATATACAATGCAGCTTGATTACATTTACATATAGAAGAAAGTCTAATGCAAATGGCATCATCAGATACTTCTGTTGATGCTGTACTGAACACAGCCTGTAGAAAACATTATTTTCTTTCCAAAACCAACAACTTTAAAACATCTTGGTACATAATATCTCCTTGCAAGCAGACTATTTGCCCTTCAGTGTGGATTTCCGCATTTACCTGATTACATTCACTTTGGAGACCCTCAAGGTGACTATGTTTTTAGAGCGAATGGAGAAGAAGAGTGGTAGGAGTTGAGGTATTTCTGAAGAAAATGTCTTTTTTAAGGTACTTGAGTTTTATTTGGGTTTACATATTTATTTTAATGCACATAAGCCTCCATGTTACTATCTGACAAATTATATCTGTGCATTTTCAATAGCAGTTTCTCACAGTTAAGAAATTCTGCATTTATTCTACAGCAGCATTCCTACTCATTTCATGATAAGCACTACAGGGCATTTGCCTGTGTCTGCCAGTCCAGAGACACATATGAGAATATCATTAGCTGGTGAATGTATCAGCAGCACAGAGAAACCAAGCGTCTCATCCAAAACTTGCTGAAATCAAGAATAGTCTCCCTCTAACCTCAGAAGACTCCAGAACAGGTCCTGTGTATGTCTCCTTCACACAGCCTCAGAAATAACCCATAAACTCCATAATAATTTCCCCAGGTCCAAAGCAGATTAAAGTGGCTCTTGTATACTTTATTCCCTGCTCTGGACTTCGATTGCCTCAACCTGCATGCATTTCCTGAATGGGTCCTTTGGTACTGTAATACCTGGCTGTCCATGTTCAGGAAATGCAGTGCAGGCACGTGTTGAAATGCAGGACTGCTGAAACAGGTTCCTTCTAGAAAGCATGCGTCTTCATAACCTTGATGCTCTACTGCACATGGCTTCACTGATCTCTTTGCAGAGCTCTGTCAGTGCCACTAGGGATGAGCACATAGGTACAGCTATCGAATTGCACAGGCTGGTTCCCTGCCAGCTGGGTTTTTCACCTCTGCAGCACTGTTAAACTTCTGCCACCTCCAAGAACAACCTAGGGTGCAGGTCATGATTCCCACCTTGTTAATGTGCAACGGAAAAAACATTGGTCATAAAATCCACCTTAGCTTATCCTCTTTAAAGGTATAATGCTTGTCAAAATGTTTTTGAATTATGAACCATAAAATACTGCTATTGTTAAGCCCTTCCTGTTTGAGATCCTTACAGGGGATAAACACCTACAGGTTTATGGACAGGATAATTTCAGTTCCCTCATTCATAAAGAATTTTTTTATGGATACTTTTGCCAGTGTCCATATGCATACTGGCAAAAGTATGGATAATTTGGGGTTTTTTTAATTAATTAGTGCATATGGTTTTAACACACTTGAGAGTATTATGCATAAAGAAAGAGGAGCATAACCGTTAATTTTTCCAGAAAATGTACAGACAGTTGAATGGCATGGAGTGAACTGGAAATGGTCTCTCTAGCAGCACAAAGGGATTACACTTCACCAAAGAGAAAGAGAGCATGCAGATACAAAACTATACATTGACATTGTCAGATGCTGCTGCTCGCAAGGTTGGCTTACTCATATAATACATTGGTAAGAGGCCTGTGCGTGACATGTAGATATGAGTATTGCTGGCAGGGGAACCTTCTATATAAAAATATAACATTCTTTATTCTGATAATGCTAAACTTTAACCAGAAGCTATATATAAGAAATCCTGTTTAAAGTAGAACTTTGGATAGACCTTGGTTTTGAAATGTAAAAAAAAGGAGAGAGAGTTGTTTGGAATAAAATAATGTTCTTTTGTGGTTTGTGTTTTTTGAATGGTTTTCTAATGATTTTACTTCCAAATCTATGCTAGTTATGAATTTCAAAACCATTTAGTCTATTTCAGGTTGGTTTCGGGAATCTGATTGAGCAGAAGAAGCTAACATCATCTTCATTCTTAAATTAATGTAATCAAAGGGTTCACATCTTAGAATATTTTCGAGAGACTTTCCATGAAAAGTCAGGGTTTTTATTTTAAGTATAAAAGTATCTTAATGAAACATCTCTGACTGATACTAGTGATTTCAGAAAGGAAGAGGACTTCTTGGAGAAATTCTGATGGGAGATTCAAATATTTTGAGGCAAAAAAACCAGAACCTTTTGATATTACCCCCAAAGTGCAATGATGTTCGCCTGTAGAAGACAGCTTGCTTCTCAGGAAGAAAGCAGTGGTATCACATTTTACCTAACGTCTGCACTTATGGAAACTCTCCTCTCAGCTGGAGAGGACTGGACTGAAAAAAGCACTGGCTGATCTTTCAGCCACACCTCAGGCTCATTTTTGTTAGTGGAGAGACATGTCTGTTTCAGCATACTTGGTTTTTTTTAACTAAAAAGGTGTCTAATTTAGTATCTAAAAACAATAAAGATACCCCAAGTTAAACAGTTTGATGTGTATATATTACTAGTTGGGGTGGAGTGGGCTTGTGGCTGAATACACTTTCATTTTTATTGACTTACGTTCTTTGCAAATTAAATATATCATGATGCACTACTTTGAACTGTACTGCTGTACTTCAGGAGGTCTACCTCAACAGTAAAGAATGAAGTGGACTGTTACTTAGTCTCCTGCAATTTGGGCAGATGCTTTAATTGCTATCAGATATTTAGTCTTAACATTAAAGTCAATCTAGGAGTTGTTGAAACTTCTTTTCATCGGCTGACTTGGACAGAAAGGTGACATTTGGCACTAGAAGTTGTAGTGCCCTCCTATTACATGGGCTGCCTCCCAAAGCAGCCTTACCAACATTTCCAGATAGGAAGTCAATAGGGAAATTTTTGACTGACTGGCTATGCCTTGGTTTGTTTTCACTTAATAACATGTAAGTCTTGTGTGTATCAGTTGCCACCTAAATATCTTGCATGAGATATGCTCGTGGTGAAAAAGGTGAGAGAGAATTATGTAGTAGTTCAGAGAAGAATGATAATTCTGGAATAATCAAGCACAATTCCTCAAGAGAAGCAGTTTTTTATATTTTCTGAGTGCTACCTGGCTGGGTCAGGACGGGTGGGCCCTGTCACCCAGCCCCATTTCTCTGCTTGTTTGCTGATTGGCACTGTAGGTAACAGCAGTGGTTTGTATGGCTCTTTTCTTCTCTGTTGTTGAAGGCTTCTGTCAAGAGACCCAAGAAAAAAATATTTGTCAGGCTCTTTCCTACTCTTGCAGAATTCACTAGAAGCTGAATTAGGATCTTCTGCTTTCTCATCTTTCTTCTGCATTTTGAATGCAACAGACAACATGCATGTGAAAATAGTTACAGCAAATGCAAATAGCCCTTGCAGTATAAGTAACTGTTTTTTGAAAAACACAAAAATAGGTTTCCATTAGAAAAAAAGTAAGAGTTTTGGCAATTATTTAAAATTACTGTAAAATCTGTAAGGTCAGAATCAAAGTAAAGAATCTTTTTAAGTAGTAAGAATTTGGTGGTAGGAATGCTCATTATAACCTAATCATATTCATCACTAGTGTAGAGACTGTACAATATTTTCATCTTTAGAGTAAATTAGGCAAGATACTGCTTCTATTTTTACAGAAGAAATGCTTTAGGAAGATGCCAACAATCTATATTTTACTGAAAAATGAGTTCTAAATACAAGCAAAATAATTTTCTTCTCTCAGTGAGCTAGGTTTCCTAGAAAAAATGCCCAATATTTTTCTAAAGTATGAGTAGTTACAGCTCTTGTGAAATATAATCTTTTATTGCCTTTTTTTACAAGATTTATATTCATGCAAGATACTATCAGTGAGCAAAAGATCAAAAATATCTGAAATCCATCTGATAATCGTATATGCACATATTATCATATTTACATTTTCCCCATAGTTTTCAGAATTTAGAGGAAGCTGAGCCTGCCAAAGAGCATTACAGTCAGATTCTGCATATATAAATAAACTGCAAATTAACATTTGACCTAATCTGCACCCAATTTACGGATTTCTACCAGAAGGGGGTGCTTTGAGCAAACTGGTGCTCAAGAGTCCTAAAGAGAACACTGAAGCCTTTTATCAATCCATGGCACTTGATCTTCCATGTACCCTTTCAAATATTTTAAATATGTATATACATATCAGCCTATTTTCAGTTATCAAAGTCTCCTCAGTCTTTGAGCATGTAAAAAGCATTAAATAAAACAAATGAATTAGTTTTGGAATTAGCTAAGTCTTCAAAAAGAACTCATATGTTAGATGAATGAAATATCATGGAAAGATTTACTTATTTCAGTTGTACTTGGTCAGACTAGTAGCTGAGAATTTTTTCCCAAGGTTTTTCTGGTACAACTTTTTTTTTTATTCTTTTCTTTTTTTTTTTTTTTTTTGGTAATAAAGCAGCTAGAGTTTGTAGGGGCTTTATTTGATGTGGAATACAATGCTGTTGCACATTTGCCATTTTTAGTACAGTAATCAGAATATTTATTTTACGGGGGGGGAGGGGGAAGAAAAAGAGTACTGTTTTGAATGCAACAAAAAAAGCCATTAAGTACAAGTTACCTCTAAATTACCATTGAGTTTGTTTGTGTCAGTGCTGAATATTATGCAGTAGACGTTGAAGCACTGTCAAAGATTAGTTTCTGAGTTTTGAATTATTAGAAGTATACTGTCATAGATGATAAAGTATAAAAAAATGATCAGTCAGTCACTTTGCCAGAATGACAGAATATTTTGAACTCTGCCCAGGAAAGCCAAACATGGCCAGATGTATTATGGGTATTATTTAGATGCAATTGAGTTGCACTTTATAATGTATTCTACTATAAATATGCATTTTTATTGTATTAATAAAGTATAATCCCTCTTCCAATGTACTTTTAGATCAGTTCTGTTAATAGTGAGGCTTTAAATATCTTGAAGTGTAGCTAAAGCGTATTTGAAAACTGAAAACAAATAATGTTTATCTTCAAGCTGTAATTAAGGTTCATGTAAAGTTAATGTGAGGTTTTTTACACGAGATATACATCTCCACAAAGTCATATAGATACAAAATGAATAATTAACAGCATAGATAAATTCACTCTTATCACAAATAGACTAAAGTAAGAATAAATGCCCCAATCAATCTGCACATGAATTTTATTTTATTTTTATTACTTTTTATTACTTTTAGAAATGTAAATTAGAATTGCAAATATTTGCAAGCAGTAGTAGAATCCAAACACTATGTGTCTCTTTAGGAACCCATGAGAAAAACATCTCAGGCAGATTGTTAACACCTGGCCTATTTGCCTTTAAGGTAAGTGGGGTAGGTTAGCCCTTTTTGGAGGGAGATTGGTTTGGGGGGGGGGTTTAATATTTTGGGGGAAATGGCAAAGGTTGCTGAGTTGGAAGTGTCCTGTTCATGTAAGAAGCAGGTAACCAGATCTCAAGAGACAGAAGAAACTAAGAATGTGGGTGGATTTTGCTGCTCACAAAGTTGGTAAGTCAACTCAAATCAAGCCTGAAAGCAGGGCTGTATCTGCAAGGACCCAGTGGGCAGGAAAGCAATTGTTTATAAATGCCTTAATTTTGGTGTGGTTTCATGTAGTCACTTCAAGTTTGTACTTAAAGAATGAAATATCCTGATTTTATTTTCAATAAAACCAAGCTATATCTGATTTTAAAAGCCTTTTGGTCTGCTTTGGGGCACTCCTTGTAAGTAAAAGATCTAATAAGGCCAGCTCAGGGCTTTGCCTGACTAGGAATCCTACCATGTACACTGAAGCAATGGATTAAAAAATTATAAGACAACTATATTAGTGTTAACAGTAGGTCTAAAACAGCAGGGCTTGTTAGCTTATGAAATGCTACTTCTGGCAATTATTTTATTTATTTATTTTTCTTTGTGGAAATTGAGGAAGGTGAGTGTCTGAACCCTGGAAAGTCAGAATGTTCCTAATCCCCCCCATTGCAGAGAATGATGAACTAAGAGTACGGGAGCAGGGATGATCTCACTTTTCAGCAATTATTTTGATTATCACTCATTCTTAAACTACAGCTCAGCATACTGTCCAGCATGCAAAATAGTACTCTGTTGAGATTTTACATAATAACTGGGAAAGGAATATATGAGCTACCTGTGCCACCCAGAAAATGCTTTGGAGCAAGTGAGGGTTAGACTGACACAGCTAGGCAGGGAGGTCTTGGCTTCATGTTCATGCAGAGCTGCTACTTTACAGCCTGCTCTTCGTCAAGTCACTTGATCTTGTTGTCCCTCAATTTAAGCTAGCTGGCAAAACTGGCTGAAAAGGAGAACCTCACTGCAAACCAGGTGCTATCATTGAGCCAAGCCCTTCTGGGCAGATGCCTTACAAACATTAACTAAAATTAGCAACCCACCATTTAGGGTAACATGCAGCTGATGAATGATGCAAGGATGATTCCTTATTTCCATTCTAAATTCCGTTCTTTTAGTAAATTAATAATGTCATCTGTACCAGCTAGACCACTGTGTTCACCTTTGCAGCTGCTGTGCTTTATCACAGCTTCCCTTTTTGCTTGGCTCTGTCCCTTTTCACTTTTCATTACTGGATCTGTAGTGGTGGCATTAAGAAATTAAGGAAAAAATGGAAACTAGTAATGGTAGAATGAATTCCCAGTGTATAATTTATTGGTATTTCTATGGTGTGGGCAAAGTTCCTCATATTTTCAGTAAATTAAACAACAACAACAAAAAGGTAGGGGAATAGTGTTATTTCTGTTTTCTTATTAAGTGATTTACTGTAAGTTGAATGGGAAGGCCTTGGCAGATGATGGGAAAAAGTGTTTTGGATTTCTGTCTTGTGCTTAAACCATGCTCTCACCTTTTCTGTGCATCTTCTGAATTCCAGACTATGCAGAGTAGAAAAGGAAAAGTAACTATCTTGTTTTCCTATCCACCTTATATTTGTGTGTTTACTGGAATTGCCAAATATTTCTGTACAGAGTTCTGCTGCTCGTATTTAACAACAGGCTTTGGAGTGGTCACACAGCTTGATAATCTATAAATGGGGAATTAACTGTCAAGAACTGTAAATATTTTTCTAAGAGGGAAAAATAAATATGGGTTTAGATGACAGATTTTAATAAGGACATGTTTTTGATTGTGAATAGCTCATTATAATTACATTTATTCAGTGATATTTTTTTTAAGTTATCGTTCTTGTTCATCCTGACTAAATATGTTGGCATAAATATGGGCAGTTAGTGTTCTGTGTCATCATTTATCATTTATACAGCACTGTAACTGTTAATGGTCCTTTATAATGTACAGAAGTATACTGAACAAGGACTATAACTCTGCTGTCAGAAGCTTAGGAACTCTGAACCAAATATTTAGACTGGTTGATGTGATGTTCAGATAAGTCCTCTTTTGTACATTGCTTGTACACTCAATTATCTCATAAAATGCTCAGTAATCTAGCCTTGCTCTAGCAGACCATTGTAACCTAGTTCCAAGTAGGTAAGTAGCCCTAGTGACACTCATGGAACTTCATGTTAAGGAGCTGTATATGTACATGTGTGTGTGTGAATTTACCTGGTACAGGGCAAAACCATTATGAACTGCCCCAGAATGAGATTTGGGTAGTCAGTCCCAGAGATTATTTGATTCTGATATTGAATGGAGTTGGGGGCATGCAGCAAAAGTCTTGTTGAGTGAAGGATGAATCTTGTGTTGACAGAATCTTTCTTCTTAATCCTGTCAAGAAGCTCTCTGTGGGTCCTGGCTCCTCTCTCCCCATGCTAAAACTTCAGAGACAATGAGCCTTTAAATCTGCATCTCCTACGCAGTTTCGGTGACTCTGGACAACAGGGTGGGACCAGCATTACTGTACAAGTGACATTTGGTTATTTTATTGGGTGCTAGGTATTCCTGAGCCTGGGGGGACTTCTCCTTTTTCTTTCCCTTCCCACCACTGCTTTCTTGAAGCATTTTCCACAAAGATGTCATATGTATTAATTTTTATGGACCCTAGCCCTGCTTCATTGGTGGCAACATGGGAGAAAAAGGAAAGAAGAACAATAGAAGAAATAAAGGAAAAAGGCAGGCTACAAAACTTGCAAGCTGATGCTTAGGCAAGCATCCCAAATATTTTTGTTCCTCCCTGCAATATGCTATTATAGAAACCATCTGAATTCTTAGTATTTCAATTTTTAAATCTTTGTGGTACTGTTATATCATGCAAAATGCAATCTAACATAAGGAAGTTATGGATGTGTGAGGCTGAACTAGGTGATTTCAAAGCTGCTTTCAAACTACATGGTTCTGGGAGCAGACACCTACACACTAAGGGCATTGAGGACAGCAACAATATTCGGTATTGTAAAAGACTGCAATTCTTCATAAGCTTCTTCAGACTTGGCTAACCCAAATAAACGCTGTACCATATGCAAAGTTTGCCATATTGGATGTGTTGAACAGATCTATTAGGAAAGCACTATTGGTAACATCCTTCTGTTGTAGAAATAATTCCTATGCTTTGTTCCTTCTCGTGACCTTTTATGTTGTTGTTGTGACATGACTTTATTTTGTTTATTATTTTTATGCATTACAATGTGATTTTTTTGTATCACTCAGCAGGTCTTTGTACTTTATTGTATCAAAAGTATTTCTTTGAGCTGTTTATCTGCAGTACAGGGGAAGGGCTAAATAATTGTCTAGGTGCATCATTTGAGTGCATATAAAGAAGGAAAAGCCTTGCTAAAGAAAAATCTCTTTTTGCTAAACCAAATTTCAGTTTTTCAGTAACATAATAACAATATTATAGTTGATACCTTTCCTTCCCATATCTGGCCTCAATCTTTCTTTTTCCTCTTCATTTGTGCCCCTCTGTTGGGGCACAAGGAATCTAAAAGTTAAGAGCCAATATTTTAATTGTTCTGCCTTAGCATTGCTCACTTTACTTTCTTGGATTGACAATTGTTTAATTTTTTTTTCCCCCTTAAAAGGAGTCCTTTTAATATAAAGTAAGCATTGTTTATTTACTATAGCAATAAAAAATGAAGAAAATTGCCAGTAATAAATTTAGCTACCAAGCTACAGGACACTCTGAGATCTGTTACTGGAAAACTCTCTAGCTGTGCTCTTCTATTTTGTGAAAATCGTTCAGTCCAACTATCTCACTTCCCACATTAATGTTAAATCATCAACTAAAGAAGTTATTCTGGCCCTCTTTTTTTTTCCTGTCAATAATTTATATATATATAATTCCATGATGGAAGTGCTCTAAAAGGAAAAAAAAATGGGACAGTGCCCTCAAACTCATTATTCAATAAGGTGATACTGTAGTGAGCACTGTGACTCATCAGTGAGGCCAAAAGCCTGAGTTCAGATTCATTTTCTACCTGCTGAAGAATATGGCATAATCTTGTACCTCCTTCTGGAGAAGTTCTCAAACTTTGGAACTGGGTCACACTTCCTGGGATATTTTCCTCTCCCAATTTTGTGACTCTACTCTTGGAAATTCTCTCCCAAACAAACCAACTGCACAAATGTCATCTGTTTTCACATTGGTTTTAATGAAACCATACAGTTTTTCTCACCCCATCCCACTTCTCTACCCTGAATAGCCATACTGCCAAAGATTTCTGCAGCCTGAAACTTAAAGCAACAGTTTGTCTCTTCTCATTTGAGTTCAGTGCCACATCATCCATATATTTTCTATATGCCAGACAATTGATTTTTTAAATTATTATTATTAGTATTTTATTTTTTTTAAATCTCCTCTTGGCTTGGTCCTGCATTTGCAAATTGGAGATCATAATACTGTCTACTCAAAATGGGCTGGTTGCCACATGTAGCCAGCTGATGTAAACTGAGGCATGCAGGTGTTACTGTGAATAACAATACACCATTTCCAAGAGTACTACGTTTCTTCCTAATTTTTCAGCCCTGCAAACTGTAAGCATTCTAATATCTGAGGGTATGTGGAACTGTTTGTCTTTCCCTTGAAATGAGAGCTTTGCATTGCTGTGCTGTGGCTTCAGTATATGCTGGGGTCAGTAAGGGTTGAGCTTCCAGACTGAAGGTGTGATTCTTTGGTTTCCTGCTTAAGGCTGAAAGAGAGCAGGGTCCTTTCTGCTTGTTCCTGTTTCCTTTTAATGTTGGGCCTTTAACATTTCTGTTAATATTGCATATGGGAAACAGCGGATTTTTTACTGTGTGCAAGACAACAGAAAGGTTTCATAGCACTTCACTTGTTTTCTTTTAACAGTTTCTCAGTATTCTGCAGAATGTTAATTGGCATCTTTCACAGGAACTGATTTATAACTTGAGCTCTTTCAAATCCAGATTCTGACCTGTTTATTGATGGTAAACAGTACCTCCCACTGTTTGAAAAAATGTATATACTTGATTTAGGAATTATGCATACAGACGGATTACTGCTAGCAGTAGGTTTTGTCTATTCTTCATCAGTTGGTTTTAGAAAACTGGTATCACTGACTTTTAGCGTGGTGCAGTTGGAAACCTAAATTGGGGGTGGTTGGTGATGTTTTAAGTAAAACATTTTGTTCCTTAATAGCGGGAGGTTATGCAGAGACACATTTGCCAGGCACCATGGCTTTAGTGATGAGCAATAATTTGTTGAGTCCTGTTAACCTGGCTGCTAGGGACTGTCCATCTGTGTCAGGAAGTAGGGCAGAACCTAGATCAAGGAGGGCTCAAGTTTGAGTGTAGATTAGTCTAAAAAATGCAGCTTGTAAATAATATGGAGAAAGAACTCAAAGCAATTAACGAGATTTTAATTCTTAGTTGAGATGAGCAAGGGACATCAATACTGCCTGTTGTGAATGTGATTTACCTACAATATCTGGATCACTTGCCAACTCTTAATGCTACACAACTGGAAATCTGTGCTGCTTGTAAGAACCGGAGCAGCTTTTAGCATGAGATCGTGATTAATTTAATTTACAAGTTCTTATTTCCCAAATTACATGGCAAAAATTATTCACAAATTTGTATGATTCTCTGATAACTCTTGTTGTGCTATTTACTATATATTATTACTTATTTAGGAGGGGATTGTTTGGGATACTGTTTTAATGCCCCTGAGTTTACATGTTGACATGCTGGACTTTAAGAGAACTGGCAATGGAGGACACTTGGCTTTATTTTTTCATTTGGAGCATCTCTCTGTTCTTCAAAGTCTCAAAACCTTAATCTAAGGCAGCATTTAGAATTGTGCAAGAACGAAAATTTAACAGCTTCAGGAGGACAAAAAGCTATGGTAGCATTTAAGGAGCATCTCTCCTTCCCCCCCCCCCCCTCCAGTGTTTTCAGGCCTGTTTTTACACTGAGGCACTGTATAGAAGCCTTCCTGTCCTCTCCCCACCCCTGCTGTGACCTTACCCTTTGAGTTATTGTTGAATAATATGGGGGATCTACATCTTGGATGAAACTTCTCTTTTGGACAAGCCCTATGGAATTGGGCTAGCATAGAAACAAAGTACCAGGCAGCCAGCTGCAGCAACAGTTAATGCTGGGCTGCAAACATGCTTTTAGTTTGAGGAAGCTGCTGTTTGTTGGCTGTCAAAGCAGGTAAATCCAGGATTCTTGCAGTTACAGCTTTCCAAGAAAAGCATAAGGCTTCACTAGGCAAAGGTGAATAGTGGTATGTTAAAAAGAAAAAAATTCTCTCTGTTGTTATACCTCTAACAGATTAGGAATCAGGATTAGGTTGAAAACTTGGAACCTCCAAAACTCTGAAACTATTAAAAGGAGTAACAGCTTTGAATATTGAGCTGTGAAATGATGCTGTTAGCTGGTCACTATTTTGTTCAAGAAGTGCCAGCTGTCCCATTAGGCTACTTCCTCAGCTAGACTGAGGTTGACTGGGGCACCGGTTTTCCTTTACACAGGGTGAAGATCAGTCATCTTTCTTGGTAGAGTACAGATAACTGAATTGTAACGGGGCAGATTAAGTGTTTAAATAGTTTCATTTTTCATAACATTAAACTATTTCCATTGTTTGAAACAGTACAAGGGGTTACTTTAAACAAAATACGAGCTGACCTGAAAAAGGACAGCAGACAATTTATAATTAATCCCAAAGACCCTGTCCACAGACTTGATCTAGAAGGAATTAATAACTTAACCAAAATAAGAATAAGTACCTGAGGGTGGTTATTTAATTGGTTTAAAAAGGGATCTAAAAATTATAAGCAGACTAAACATCTGAAACCTGTTCAAAAAAGCTGTTACTGCTTTTTCTCCCTGAAATTTAGGGAAATCCTCTGAGAGGTGGGCTAGATGTAACAAAGGCAAGAAAGTTTAGAAATGGGAAAATGGTTGTTAAACAGCAGTCTCTCTACAGGTACCCATTTAAGAGGAAGCAAACTCCAACAGCATCCTCCTCATAGGAGGAAAAGACCCGGCTCTTATATCAGTGAGTAACTTATATCAGTGAGTATATGAAAATGTTCTTGAATAGCTTCTAGCTCTTAGGATCGACCATGCCACTCTTTTGTTTCCACATCCGGGCATGTATTCTCCTGGGAGGTCTTGGAGCATGTGCATTTAGCTTGCTGTTTCATCATAGCACTTGAACAAAGCCATGGCTAGTCTCATAGTGAGAGTAGCAAAGGCAAGCTGACTATAAGTAAAGAGTAGAAGAAAACTAAACAATAACAAAAGGATAAAAACAATTTCTGAAGTCTTCTGCTTAGTACTAACGTGATTATTTTTTTTTTAATATTGTGCTTGAGTTTGCTTTCAGTGACATTAAATTTTCCTAACAGCACGTTCTACCAAACACAGTTGAGTTTATCCTGTGAAAGGCCTCAGAAAGACTGTTTTTTCCACCTGATAAGATTTTGCAGTGTCATTTCTCAAATGTATCTCAGTGCTCAGCAAGAGTAAACTGGAGGGGTTGAATATTTTACAGAAGTACAAAATGTTACCAAAATCTGTTCTAGTAATGTTTCATTCTTTGCAGGAGAAGGATGGTCTTAAGTTTCTTATCATGAGAAATCCTTTGTTAATTTTTAAACTCTTCGGATAAGATGGGCATGCTTCGTGATTATCTTTGGTTTGGCAAAAAGCATGGACTCCTCTATTGGTTCAGGAATCATAAATCATATGAGCTTTTATCTAGTTTTAATAGAATACTATGCCTTTATCTGAAATGCTGGCTATAGAAGAGTTCAGCAAGATGGAAAGTAAGTCTCGGATTGTTTTGGTGAACTCATTCTTATAGATCTATAAATATTTCAGTGACCTTCAATTTTCAGAGCAAATATTTTTGTCTCCCAACATGATGGCACTCATACCTATTGTGGTTCTGCTGCATGGCAGAAGGGGAGGGCTCAAAAAACAGGTAGTCATGGGTCTCCACCACCTTTTTCTCTAAGAACAGGTCTGCCCTGAAAGCTGAGGGTGTGGGATGAGCTCATGGCCATAGCAGAAAGATTGGTGTCTCATAGTGATTTCAAAACTGTTTACTTGCCATTTCCTCCTGCGATCCAGCTCCTAGGCTGCTGCATGGGGGGACTGTGGTAGCTGGCAGAGAGTAATTTCAGCATACTCTGCAACACTCTGAGCAGTTTTCTGTTCACAACTTTGTGTGGATTCTGTTAGTGAGAGTTTTGATGAGCTAGTTACTGGGCAGCAAGATTTGCTTATGTAATCCACCAAGAAGGTATTAAGTTTTTATTAAAAATGCTGCAAGGTCCTTTCAAAATAAAGCCAAGCAAATTGCTAGTAAAACTTTGTTATCTGTGGATCTATGCAGGAATTCATTTGGTCCATAACATCTTACATTAATTTCCCTTCCTTTTTTAAGATATATTAAATGGTCAGATGCATTATGTAAATTAATAAATTATCTACCCTGTACAACTATAAAAGCTATTCAAGTGGAGCCCTTGGAAAAATTAAAGCACATCGATACTGCCTGTTTAGGCCTCCTATGTAGAAATAGCACATGATAGTTATGTATCAATGGCCCTCCAATACTAGTTACCAAAGTGATTTTCAGCAAGAGAGCTCTAATGGTTCAAGAGTTGCAGTCATCTAAAAATAAATCAGCCTTTTCCAAAGTGCCCACAGCAGCACATCATAATCAAAGTTGATTACATTTGCACCCTGCATCAAATGGATGTATCGGAGTGCACCAAATCACAGAGACCTAATGGTTCACACCTGGCAGATAGGTATTTGACATTTCACACTATTAATGTAAGTGTTCCTGAGGCATGAGATTCATAATACCAGGCTCTACTATAGTGTATTAAAGAGCTATCTCAGCCAAGACACATCACCCTGTTCCATTGACTTCTTTTAATATAACAGAATCTGCTTCAGTCATAGATCATAATAAAGATTTTGTTCTGTCTGTAGAGTGTTTGCCTCCCTATCAAGACAGCAATGTAACTTTTAATCTTTCCTGTTCCCTGTACCATCCTGACCAGAATGACCTACTTTCCAGTTGCCCAAGTCTATAGACTAAGTAACAGCTTAAACACCATTCTTTCTGTCTAGGCATATACACAGAGCATGGCCAAAACTTTCTGGTTGGGTTTTTCCCTCTTCCTTTTTTTGGAAAGGGTGTGTATGTATGACTGTATCTTACTTCTTCTGCATGCAAGTGGCAAGATCTGGTCTTTTAATTTTGTCTGTATCTGTATTTCCTACAGTAGATCTGTCATCTTCTATCATATGTTTCTTATGCACATTGAAAAAACAGGCGATAAACTGGCTTACGCAACACCTTGTTCAAAACCGCTTGTTTGGTCAATCCCTGCTTTCTGTTATGCATTTTTTTCTTGTAATATTTCATGTTCTTCACAATTTCAACCTTTCTACTGAACTTTTCTGCTTAACTGTCAGTAGTCTGGCCCCTCCGTGTTGTGAAGGATGCTTCTTCTCTCTTCTGCTTAACTTTGCATAGCCAGGTGGTTAAGAGAAACCTTAGAAATCTTCTAATTATGTGAGATGCTTAGCAGTTACGGCTTTGAATAAGCTTCTGAAAATTATTAAAATAAAAAGGAAAATACCTTAATCAACAGTCAATCCGCAGTCCTTCAGTTTCCTAAAATGGAGCTGTTTTTAATCTGAAGGCATTTACAGCATTAGGGGCTTTAGTGGTACAGGTTCTCCCTCTCCTGCTCTCCCTCATGTACCCTGATCTCTGGTATCTTGAGATTTTTTTGGAGGATGCTTTGGAGGTCACATGCCAATACCTTTTACATCTTTTCTCCTCTCCTGCTGATTATTGCATAGTTTTGCTGTGTTATGGGCCTTCATAATATCTATTTCAGATGCGTAGGGCTACTTTTTCATGGCAGGATTATTGCAAGACTTTTGTACTGCTTATCTATGTTGGCATTTATCATTAACATAATCCAAACAGGTGTGAAAATCTTATGTCACCTTTGTTATTGGCTAGCAGATACTGCAACAAAAATAATAAATATGTCTATTACCTGAAGTTCCCATCTTGATCTTTCCACAGACAAACCTGCCATTGACATAAAAGAGGATTTTTGCTGAGGAATGGAAGGGTTGGGCCCCAGATGACAGAGTTATGTGTGCAATTTAGGAGCTCAAGTTCAACTGACTCATAGGTAGTGGATATGTAATTGGGGGATGCTGCACACATTCCTTGCAAAGGATTAGTCTCTTCATTATTATTCAGCACAGTGATTTCCTGGCACTTATTTGATTGACAAAGCGCATACAAAGGCCTTCTAAAGCTTTTGTAGGAAATAAACAATGTCCTGAGGCCAAATTCGTTGTCAGTAGTCTTGAGTTTTAGCAAGCAAGCAATTTATCATGTTCAGCCCACACAGATGACAAATCAGTGTTGCAGATAGATACAATTGTAAAAAAGCATCAGGCACTTGCAAAACTGTGGGTTTAATTTTTTTTTAACTCCTTCAAGGAAAAGACTGATCAGCAGCTAGATTTCTGGTATGGGATTGCTCTTTATTTTTTGAAGTATCAGCATGCCCATGGTCCAGGAATTTTACGTATTCACATGTTCTGAGTATCACTGAGCTCTTGCTGTTTACCTGCAAAGTCTGGTCAGAACAACAGGTGGGACTTCACTGCCATGATGTGAATAGCTAATAAGACAATAATGGCTATGTGCAAAAACCAACATTAAAGGTAACAAGAAGCTTAGGGAGATAGAAGTCTGAATCTCCGACTTACTTTAGGCAGCACTGCTGAGCAGTTATATGCTTTTTCCTTATTCTAATTTTGAAATACTCGTGGTGTGGGAGCTAATGTATTTTTATGGGACAACTTTGGTATTGTTTCCCCTTCCTTGCAAGTAGCGAAAGGCTATACCATAGCTAACAGGAGATAAGTATTCATTTCTAATTTGAATTTACACTCCAAACATTGAGTTTTTGAAATTTACTTTATGCTTAATCTGTGAGGAAAAGAGAAACTGATTCCCTTGAAGAATTTCCATAAACCTGGAACTTCAGTTGTTTAACTTTGAGTATTTGATTAGGGCATCCCTGGGTGTGCTTTCTCCAAAACAAAGAGTAGAGTACTATTGTCCTCTGGATCTCATAGTTGAAAGGCTGGCATACTGAAAATAAAGAAAAAGCAGGAATTTAAGATTTTTTTTTAATTTTTTTTCTTTTAAATTATTGTTCAAACCTAAAAATATGGTGGAAATTAATTTGAATAAATACCCTTCATGAAGAGGGAAGCGTGCCTGTAGAGACCTTGGAAAGAGCATGATGCACAGAGCAGAGCTTGCAGAATTAAGTCTTGGAGACAGCTGTCAGTACAATTTATAAAAAAATTTGTGACTTCCCCTCCCCCCCCCCCCCCAATATTGAAAGTAGCTGCTAACACAAAATAGGTATACCTTTGACCAAGTGCATTATTTCTGCTTCAAACTTTATCTAAGTAATTACTAGGGAGTGATCCATGGTGAAAAAATGCATCCTTATATTCTTCTTTTCTATAAAATGTGTTAGATTCTCTAGTTAAAAAAAAAGTACTATGCATAGCAAGTAGCTTGGCTTTTAGAATTATTTAAAATCTTCAGCATGTTCAAAATTCTAACTTATGATACACATAGATACACAGTGTGTTCATATTTTTATTTGTGTTAGTATTGAAGGTAAAAGGAGGTTGCACTTGAAATGAACCTACACATACCAGCATAGAAAAGACTTGCTGAAAACTGAATTTGGTATTGGGTAGGATTTGTAGGATTCACAATTAACAAAACAAAAAGAAACAATTCTAAATTATAAAATGTTGTCTCTTTAACAGTGAGATTTTCTTCAGGAAAAAAGGTGATTCTCAGTAGCTATCATTGCAAGTGGAAATAAAAGATAAAGTATATCTTTACAGGGTCCATATTCTGATGGAAAAATTGGTTCTTATATGAAATATAGATATGAAGAAAACTCAAAGGTGATTTAAGGGGATGTATGAATTAATGAAGGTTTATTTTGTTTTGCTTTCCTTGAGGAAAAAGCTTCTGCTATTGGTATTGATGGAAAGAATGATTACTTGGAAAGTAAACTGGTTGGTTGGTTTTTTTAGAAGGGAAACAATGTTAATCTTAATCTACAAGAAATGAAGCAATAAACTCCTAAATAAGTAGTAAGCTGCTGGAAAGTCACTCTAAATTCTTCTTCTCACACAGTTTCTAATTCTAAGTATTCTTTGTAGCTCAAAAAAATAATGTGCTTTACTGCTTGTCCTTTACTTCAGGTATCCATAGTTCAGTCTCTCAAACTATAATGCTCCTGGATGCTTTAAGCAGTCCTTGATTACAACAATTCTTAGTAGGCTTTTAATTCTCAATGTATAGGCAACTGAGATGACAGAAATCTGATTTTAAAGAAATTCCAATTAATTTGTGTGTTTTTGAAAAAACAGATGGGATCTGTAGTCATTTCAATTTAGGCTAATGGAGTTGTTAAAGTTGTGGCATTTTATCAGTAACATATGCAGAGCTTTCTGTTACTAACGCTGTTCCTTGAGCAATTATGTTCTCTAGAATCCAGTGTCTCTTGGGGTTTTTCCCTTTCTACTAGACAGTGATGAACTTGGAACATACTGCTCATTTTAAGGTGTCTTTAAAGAATGACAGTAACATGTTGCAGTTACGACCTGAAAACATCATAAATGTGTGTTTAGAAGAGTCATCCAGATACATTTTAGTCATGTAGATATATTACAAAGGCTTAGTAAGTTGAATTCAAATGGAAATTCCTGATCCCAAGAGTTCTTTCGTGACGTGTGACAGGTTCACAAGGGGATTGTATTGATGAGGGGACACTTGGCCACGAGGAAAATAATGTTTAAAATTTTATTTAATTCAGCTGCTTTTTAAGAGTTGTTGTGATAATTTTTTTTATTATTTGGAGATGTTCCATTAGAAAAGTTCACAAAACCACTGAATTTTGACAAAGGGAGCCTTTTGTAAGGAACATATACTGGTGTGTTAATGGTATGTAACTAAGAGCAGGATGAACTCTTCTGAAACAATTTCATAGCTTCAAAGGAGGTGTAAGCTTGAGCAAAGGCAATCTTTGTTGCCTGTATGAGTGATGGAGCACATTACATTTTGAAAATTATATGTGTATTTGTGCATTTGGGAACTTCTGCCCTGTTTCTTGTCTTATTTTCCCCCTCCCTGTTCCATCCCTGAAAACAAGAGTTTGGTCTTTGAATTAACAGTCCAGTATTTTTTTTTTTTCTAGAGAAACTCAATCTTCTGTGGTTTTTTTGTATTGTTTCAGACTGTTCTAGACTTGTGTTTGTTCTTTGTGTTGCCTGTAGTTAGAATCATAGAATCATTTAGGTTGGAAAAGACCTTTAAGAGCATCAAGTCCAACTGTTAACCTAGCACTGCCAAGTCTACCACTAAACCATGTCCCTAAGCACCTCATCTACACATCTTTTAAATACCTCCAGGGATGGTGACTCAACCACTTCCCTGGGCAGCCTGTTCCAATGCTTGATAACCCTTTCAGTGGAGAAATTTTTCCTAATATCCAATCTAAACCTCCCCTGGCGCAACTTGAGGCCATTTCCTCTTGACCTATCGCTTGTTACTTGGGAAAAGAGACCGACACCCACCTCGCTACAACCTCCTTGCAGGTAGTTGTAGAGAACGCTTAGGTCTCTCCTGTGCCTCCTTTTCTCCAAAATAAAAATATTTCTCTGCTTTACTTCTCTAAAATAAAGATATCTATAAAAGACCAAGAGTCACACAGTTTTAGGGTCTCGGATCTAGGTCTACTGGGCTCATGCCTCAGTCCAGCTCTTTTTTTTCCTTAAGCTAAACTATTGCATCTTCAAACGAGCTTTTATGCTCCCACTGCAAATAATTTGAATGGAGAGCAACTAACCAACATCAGAATTTGATCACACTTGTATAATCTAGTCTATACAACAAAAGGCTGTCTTTCAAGTGTAAATGACTTTCCTTATCAGCTAATTTGGCTGTGGCAGTGTGGACATGTTGTTAAGATGCTGTAACTAGCATTGGTCTTCATTTCTGATCACATCACATGGCTAATAGGAATAATAGTGACTTGTGTGTGTTAATGGATATGCAATTAACACTCAAGGGCAAGTTTTCTTTAAAAAGTTAAAGAAAACAGTGAGTGGCAGCAGTGTAGCATGCATTTAATGTTTTCCCTTTCTAGAGGAAGATGGAATTTAATTTTCTGGCAACTATTTGGAACAGAGCTCTTTGAGTCTTGAAGCAGAATATACAAAAGATTGTTACATTCAAGAAGTAACCATCCAGATATGGAAATGTAACTCAACATAGGAAATAACTGCAAGTGGTGGAAGGCTTGCTGGTTACAGCCTGCCATATGATAGCACCTTAAGTAAATCTAATTAATACTAAGACAGTTTTATAGATTTGGCAGGTGCAGTTAGGATAGGACACAGAAAGGCTGGGTTCTGAGCATTGCTTCTACAGTCAACAGTCCACAAATGCACCCATTGCTGAGGTCTTAGCCAGTATATAGAATAAATATTACCGTATGAAGGACTGTACGACAGCCAAGCAATTAGAATTGCATAATCATGTACTTAACCATGGGTTTATATTCAAGTAGCAATGGTAAAACTGTTTTAACCAAGGGGCTTTACTTACTATTTTTTTACAAGCTGTATTACTAAAGATTTTTCTTCTTTTAAAAAGAATACAAATATTTGAAGAACACACTGACAGTTTCATATATTGAGGAAGAGATTTTTTTGTGTGTAGATAAAAGGAAAAGAAAAATCTAAGGCAATGCTGAAGTTAGATAAAAATGAAATAAAAGATTCTGTGATCAGAGTAAAAAGGTACATGCCGTGGTATAGTTTTTATTTTGTTCTTCTCTTTAACAACCCTGTATCTGTACTAAACTACAGTAGGTGTTCATATTCATACAGTGATTTCCCTAATCACTGGCTTATTTTAAATATTTTCACCCCACCCATGTTGCTAGGGCTTGGGGGGTTTCTTTGTGTGTGTCTTCTGGGGACTCCCCCCTGCTTCAGAACTTGCACTTGTTCTTGTCTGCTAGGCATGTTTTGCCATCTCATTGCACTGGAGTTCTTTCAAATCACCTTATACATAAAGATGAACAAAAGCATTCTCAATACTGAGACTTGTGTTACTCTACCATCTGCTTTCCTTCTTTGGAGTAAGTTGCTCAACTGTTCACATGCTTCACTCTATCTAATGTTTGCCTAATACATGATTCTTGTTTGATCGTTGTCTCTATAGCTTATGCTTTAGCATGGCTCTTTTAAAGATAAATGGGGATCAAATGAGTAAGAAGTTTTTTCAATGTGTTTTGGAGTCAACTAATGTAATATAAATGGCTTACTTCCCCTGGCTGAAAATGAGGCTAATATGGAGGACAAGGAGGGTTTGCCCCATCCTTTGTTTTATCTGTATATATTTCAAAGCCATGAAGTCAAAGAAAATACCTGATCATATTTCCAGGTTACTTAGAACAGTAAAAACGTCCTAATAGTTGTGGTCTTTTAGAATTACTATCGCAGCACTAATGATTGACAACTAGAGCTATGCATGAGTGATGTACAACTAAGTATAGCAAAGGATGCTTGGTGCCAATCACTTCCAAGGATCATTATTTTTATTACAATTATTTGAAGTAACAATTATAATCTCAATTATTCCATGTAAACTAGTTTTGTGGTTTGGTTTTTTGTTTGGTTGGTTGGGGTTTTTTGTTTTGTTTTTTTAGAGTCCCTGCTAGAGGTTAGGTGTTTATTCAGCTTGGCACTGTATTCTCTGTTAGTGAGGAAACACTCTCCCTCTTGAGAAATTTATCATCTAGAGTAATACTGCTTACCTCTCTTTTGGTGTAAATAAACACATATGCATGCAAATAAATGCAAAAGAAAATAACCAGTGGCTCTCAGCATACCAATTTTTTTCAAAACAATATATCTTCCTCACACTTCCACTCACTCCTTGCTTAGGTCCTGCAGCTGCAAGTTCCTGGTCTTAAAGCATTTCACAGACATTCCACATATGCAGGGACCACAAATACCACTTACCCTGTGGAACAGATTCACATTGGAAAATACGTAAGGTGATTCTTCTGCCTCAGATTGTTTAGTCTTTGCTGACAAAATGAGCAACTTGTATCTCATATGCTCATGTGTGCTGTGCAGTGCAGTGCCCCAGGTCCTCTGTTATATGGGAGTTTTTTTATGGGGAGGGGAGAAGTAAAAAAAGGAGGGTCTCACTTTTCACACTATCGCCAGCTATATGGAGGCAGCCCTATGTATTGGCCAATGTAGAAACTCCTCTCACAGGACCTGAACATGGAGTGGTCTGGCAGGGCAAGGAACTAAGTCCTTTCCCATCTGCTCTGTAATGAGAGATTTAGAAATAGATAGCTTGTGTAACCCTTTCTATGTTCTGAAATGATCTTCAAAATTTCTACAGAAAAAGCGAAAGCTCTCACCACCTCAGTTTTTCAACCAAAATGACTTGGCGATGAGTTTGATCCAAATGTCAAATAGTCTTTTGGTGCCATGTTTATTCTTTTGAGTAACACAAACAGTTTTTAGACTTTATGTTCTTGTTGAGAAATAAATACTTACCTAAGTAGGCTACCCAATAGAGTTGCTGCTCAGATATTTGTGCCTTAGGAAGTTGAATGTTGTTCTCCTGGATTCCTTTTTGTGCTGCAGAAGCAGCATCACTTAAATGGGGGGAAGCCAACCCCAAACAAAACAGAGCAAAGCAAATCTAGCCACGAAACTGGCATGTCTGAGATTTGTCTAATCTATGGTTATGCACTCTGTAAATACACATGTTCATTCAAATGAACATGGAACTGGGTGACAATGTTTCATGTTCCCTAATTTGTTTACACAATCTTTTATTTGCTCAAAATATAGGTGGAACAAGACTAAGAGCTCAATCTGATCTTCAGGCAGTTATATTGATGGAATTGCAGTGATGTAATTTAAGCATTCCTTAATTATACATATGCTGTTGTGAACGGACTAGCATCTCCTTCTGAGAAGTTCACAGAGTAGTTTAGTATTCTGTGTAAGAGTTTCTGCAGTAATATTGCAGAAGTTTAGGAAAAGAGGTGTGCTGAGAAAACAAAAGGAGAGAGAAGGAAATTCACTGTACAAAACTTACCAAGAATAGTATACTGTGGTAGCCTCTTGGATTTTCAGTGTATTTTAGAAACTGTTTTTAATTGTGATTGTATCCATAACGAGAAGTGGGGAGATGGTAGTATGACATACCTGGCTCCTAACTGGATGATGTGAAATATTTAAGTTCCTTAAGAATCTTACACTATAAATTGTTTCCATTCCCACACTTCGGACTCAAAAAAAGTACAGTAAGAGAGATTGTAAGTCCTATTGTGCTCACCATTTATGTTTACCAAAGTCAGTAACAATGATGGCACTGAAAAAACAAAGTCTACAAACTTCCTCTGCTCTACAGTGGCTAAACACGTTCAGTGCCTTTGTTTCCTTTGGCACTAGGAGTTATTAATGCCAGCTTTCCTCATATCTAAGCGTCTAATTTTGGATCCTGTTTGGATCAATAGTGATATGTGCATAAATTCAAAGTGAAAGCAGATTAGTATAAAATATCTGTGCTTATTCCTAACACTTGAAAATACTAGTCTCCATTGCAAAAGCAGCTTTGGTATTGTGCACTGGTAGTGCGAGTTCCTTCTTGCCACTATATTTATTATTGTTTAATTAAATAGAGTGGAGTCAAGTAGTTCAGGAAGAAGTCAAGTGAACACCAAGCACCATTGGTCTTTACATAAATAATGACTTTACCTGTGGGTAACAAAACATATTCAATTATTGAACAGAACTATGTGACTTTATGCATTATATTCATGCATGATTTGCTTGTGAAACAATTTTAGAAGCTCAGGCCCCCAAATTTTTCAGCATGTTTCTATCATTAGCATTTAAAGTCCATATTAAATAACATTATATATTTTATGAGTTAATGCTAAAGCCTCTCCTGTTGTTCACTAATGAACTTCATACTGTGAAATATGACCCTTTGTGGTCCTCAAACTTTTTTATCCCGTATGGCATAACTGTGCCTCCTCGAGGGCTGTTCATAGAAATAGTAAGGAGGCACTTTGAAATACACAAATAGCAAAGATCTGCTTACACTTGACACTTTTTATCCAGAAAAAAAGAGTTTTTACAAAAATATTCCCAATAGCCTGGGGAATACATGTTTGATAAAACACGGGACTCTATCTTGACCCCTGTGCAAATGAATATAGTGGTATATGGGAAGGTGTTGTTAATGAATTCTTTGCACAGAGGTCATCAAAACTTCTTGTCTCACTCTCTTAATCTGGATTACCTTTGGGATTTCCTTTAGCTTGACACAAACAGCTGAAATTTCAAAATGAAGAAATAACCCCAAATTTCTTAGTTTTGCTTTTGCGAAGGTTAAAGAGGGGAATAACAAGCAAACCCCAGCACCACAACTAGCCCCCAGCTCTAGGGACCCTGTAAATCTAGATGCTAGAGCTGTTCATAATTATTGGAGGGAGAAAGCCACAATGCTGAGCCTTGAGATTCTGGTGGAGGGCTGGTGAATCAAATACAGAGAAAGAAAATTCACTTTTTTTGGAAGCCTCTGGGCAACT
Source organism: Ciconia boyciana (assembly GCF_034638445.1). Classification (NCBI taxonomy): domain Eukaryota; kingdom Metazoa; phylum Chordata; class Aves; order Ciconiiformes; family Ciconiidae; genus Ciconia; species Ciconia boyciana. The sequence goes on along the minus strand of NC_132935.1, from coordinate 104,511,684 downwards.
TCTGCATCCTTCTGCAACCTTCTTTGCTGACACTATGTAGATTTTTTTTTTTTTAGTTCTAATATAAAAATAATCAGATTCTCTGCTACCTGAAGCAAAAAAAAAGTCACCTTGACCCAATCCTACTGTGACATGGTGCAGAACACAGGCAAGAAATGTGTTGGTTTTGAACATATCTGGTCCAGCTAGTTGCATGATTCAGCTTTTTGTTATATTCAGAGCTACATGCACAAAGCTGAGATGTATTAATGAGTGAGGCACTCTGTTCTGCTAAGAAAGATATTTCACAGAGTAAATCAGTAATAAACAGTAATAATTATTAGTTTTAGAGAAATAATTTGTAATACAAACACATTCCTTGAGGAAAACAAATGTAGCATCTTTTAAAATGCAGTTTAAATAAATAATAATTTAACATAGCTTAAGAATGGTAGTGCTTACAGTCAGGAGTTACATTTTTTTAAATAAAAAGTAATCAAATTTTTCCCTAATTCCCAGAAAATAAGAGGAGATACCCTTAAGTGTTGTCAGAATGCTTTTAGAACATGTGATTCATCATGTGCATGAAAATGAAAATTGGTTTTATGAAATAGTGTAGACCAAAATAAAGGGCATACATTAACTTGTCTTCTGAAATATTGGCTATATTATTATACTATGCATCTTTAGTACTTGACCTTACATGTCACCAATATAATACACATTTTATGATACAGTTACACTGAACGCTCCTTGTGACTACTGCACTACATCCCAAGGTTAGGATAAAGATAAGATGCATTAGAACAGTATCTCTGTCACTATTAATAAAGAAAATGAATCATTCTGCTTCTTCCTGTTCCCTGGTTTGCAATTTCAAGATCAGCAGCTTCCAGTAATTATTTCGCCGAGTCTCTTGATATGGTTGATGCATAGAAACTCTTGTAGGCTATTTCCCATGAAAGGCTCTGACAACATTACTGATGAAATGCTAACGCTTCTTACGTGTTTAATCAAATATATTGCTGTTCTGAATGCATGAAAGGATTGTGATTTGGGGTTTGTTTTTTTGTGGTGTATATACATATGCTCTGCTTCTATTTACATTGCTGGACTCAGCTTCTCTGATTCCATTTATGATACAGTTCCTTTGAAGTGACTGCTGCCAGGTGTATGTCAACCGAGATGTACAGTAAATGTTGGGGTTTTTTAATTGCAGCAGTGAAGGGCAAGGCAATAGAAATAATCATCCAAAATAGGAAAAAAAAAATTAACTTAAAAAAAAAAAATTCAGAGAGTAGATATTATGAACTCAAGCTGGCTGCTACTCAAACAGCATACCAATAGCTGTTGAGGAAGAAACACAGTATTTCAAAGGAGGAAAATTTTGCAGTTGTTCAGTGAGAACAGGGGAAAAAGCGCTGGAAAGCATATTTTTTTATTTTGCTGGAGTTAGGCCCGGCAAGATACTTGAAAAATAAATGTTAAAAGTTTATTCTTGACTTATTCCCCACATGTAGGAGAACGGTGTCATGAAATGGTAGGTTGTCTTTCTATGTGAGAGAACAGCAGTGTATTAGAAAGCCATCAAATGTGGCAAAGGCTGTCATACCAAATAGGATAAATCTAGAGATAATATACGGGCCCTGGGCACACTGTAGTGCTGGAGGCACTACAATTTAAATAATGTATTAGAAACATCATGTAAGTGCACAGCACAAAGTCCAATGGGAATTACTGACCTTAGACTGATCTGATGTAATAATGTAATTTGGGCATATCTTCAGTAACCTTTAGATGTGGCAGTGCAAAATCAACGTTACTACCAAAAGCGTCATTTGCAGCTGGCTTCCCTGAAAAATATGTTATGCTGCTGTCCTGGTTTCAGCTGAGATAGAGTTAATTTTCTTTATAGTGGCTGGTATGGGGCTATGTTTTGGATTTGTGCTGAAAACAGTGTTGATAATACAGAGATGTTTTAGTTGTTGCTGCACTAGTCAAGGACTTTTCAGCTTCCCATGCTCTGCCAGGTGCAGAAGAAGCTGGGAGGGGACACAGCCAGGACAGTTGATCCAAACTGACCAAAGGGCTATTCCATACCACATGATGTCATGCTCAGTATATAAAGCTGGGGAAGAAGAAGGAAGGGGGGGACATTGGGAGTGATGGTGTTTGTCTTCCCAAGTAACCACTATGTGTGATGGAGCCCTGCTTTCCCGGGGATGGCTGAACACCTGCCTGCCCATGGGAAGTAGTGAATGGATTCCTTGCTTTGCTTTGTTTGCGTGCGCGGCTTTTGCTTTACCTATTAAACTGTCTTTATCTCAACCCATGAGTTTTCTTACTTTTGCTCTTCCAATTCTCTCCCCCATCCCACCGGGGGGGAGTGAGTGAGCGGCTGCGTGGTGCTTAGTTGCCGGCTGGGGCTAAACCACGACAGCTGCAAGGACAAAATGCCATTACAAATCTACTTCTAGAGGTATCACTGGAATGAATAAACTGGAATTTCAGCTGTTCACTATAATAGCACAAAAGGAGCTGCCAGAAAAATAGTCTGGGCAAAATAGGCAAGAATTTTCCCTGGAAATATCTCAAAATTCTCCAGCAGTAATAGAAACATCTGCAGAAAACTGTAAGGTGAGTCTCGAGGTGTCTGTGTGTTGAGTTTTACCATGTCTGTGTATAATATACTTACAACAACATGTTTATAAATACAGATATTAACATGTATGCTTGCACACATTTATTAATTCAAAAATCATTGAGTTCTGTATTCTTTTTAATTAATCCAAACCACTTCTTCCATCACCACTTTTGTATGAGATGGAAATCAGCCATCAGACACCAATCTAATTTTTGAACATTGACCTCTTTGTTTTGTTTTGTTTTGTTGTTCTACCTGCTGATTTGTGACATCACTGCTTTCGTCACTATACTGCTGCAGGAGTTCTTTTGGGATGAATCTCTTGCTTTACAGCTGTTAAAACATAGTGAGCTTAAAATTTAGTGAGCTTGTTAGCAAACACTATCAAAACAGAGCCAAAGGAAAGCCATCTCTTCATTCAGGCTTTTTGTATGTTCCAGCCCTGTCTAAAATCTCCATGTGCCTTTTTTCTGTCTGCTGAAGTCCAGCTTCAGGCATCCACACTGGATGCTGAGGGGTTACAGCAGAGGGGTTTTTTTTTATTAATGAGCTGAACTCCAGCCATTGCTATGTGGGTGCTAATAGGTTGTTTGTCCTCTAGTAGCATTGTGCAATAAACTTTAAGCAAACTGTAAGCTCATACAAAATGTAGTCTGAACCCGAAGTCATCAAAATGCACTGAGATACCTAAACTCAGAAGGAAGCTTGAAATGTCTTGTTTCAATGTTTTTCCTGAAATACTCCAAAGAGGCTGAAACATTGTCACAAATACCTATTTTACAAATATTGCTCTAAAATAGCAACTGTAACGAAACTTTTTATTACCGTGAAGATTATCAAAGAATTCAGATTTCTTTCCATATCATAAAATGTCACAAATTAGGAAGATTTTCTGTATTGCACTGTTTTTTTCCACTTAGCGCCACACACAAAAAGTCAAACAGAGGAGAAAGATTGATGCTTTTTTTTTTTAAGGATTAATCAGAAAGTAGAATTTTCTCAGTTTCAGATTTGCATGTAATTAACAAAGTCATAAATTATAGGAAGATTAAAACTTCAGTGAAGCCCGAGTGCTGTATCTATCAATTTTTTTTTGTCTCAGGTGCTCTTATGAGATCAAGACTCACCTAGAAACATCCATATCGTGCCAATTTGGGATTTCATTAAACATCTTGGCACTTTCAGAAAAGAACTCATATGCTGAGTATGTTATACATGGAAAAAAATGAATCATCATCTTAGTTTTTTCAATATATTAAAGTAGAAACCCATTAGGGGGACACTGGAGGGGAAGTCTATGTTGTTCCGCCCTATTTTGTGGATAAACAAAGTACATCAGTCCTTAGTGCAGACAGCAAATCAATTTTTTACAAGGGCTAAACACATTTAGAGAGAATAAGTCTGTCACTGGAAATATTTCGGAGTAAGCACATTTGCTTATTGGAATAATATTGTACTTAATGTAAAAATTCGTAAACAAAAACTGCTGAAAATTGCCAGAAATAACGTAAACTGCAGGAGTTGTAATTGTACAGGTGAGTTTATGTTTCTTCACTCATGAAGCTGGAAATATAACATATCTTCATGGAACTAGTAGCTTTCCCCTTTTTGGTATCCCAGCACATTTTATACTTGCAAGTGCCAAGGTGATATTACAGAGTTTCTTCATGCTAATGACAGTAAATACACTATATTTTCATTTTTCTCCATGGTTTAGGTCTATAATCCAGTAAAAGATTTAAGTGGATGCAGATTCCTGCCAGCTTTAGTTTGACTGCTCACTTAGTGCTAAGTAGTTATGAAAATTTTTTTGCATGTTGTACTGGATCAAACCTTTATGCCAAGCAAGTTTCAGCTGAATTGAGTGAAGATTTTTCATAAAGTAACATTGCTTAGCATGAAATCAAGAGAGGCAGAAACTGGTTTTGGTTTTTTTGGTTTGTTTTGGGTTTTTTTGTTTTGGGTTTTTTTTTTCTTTTTACTCAGCAATGTTAGTACAAGCCTATGCTGACATACAGTTTTTCATTTCAGAAGAGATGCTTATGTGCACATAAAAGTATCTTTTGAAAAATACTGCCTTTCAAAATTTTGTATGTTTCCCCAGTATCTCATGAACTCTTAAAACTGTAGAGAAACTTTCTTTAAAAGCATTTAAAATTACTCCTTACAGCACTGATAAATCCCCATGCATGTTTCTGATCTTATGCCTTGGGCATTGATTTGACTTCTTTGCTCTCTGTAACTTAATTAAATAAGAAAGGAACAGTCCTCTTTAAAAAATAATAATAAATAAATAAACAAGCCTTTTAAGGGAAGGTATGCCCAGTAAATGGGTTTACGTAACTCACACTACAACTTTTCTTTTAGCTGCAGTGTGACACCAGAAATCTATTGACTGTCGGATTAACTTTAATAAGTTTATTAAGCTATGTGACACTGGCACACAGCAACCTTCATGAAAGCTTGATCTTGCTTGCTGCCAGTGAAGTCAAGGGGGGGAAATATCATTGCCTTCAAGTATGCAAGGTCAGGCTTTTGAAGCAGAAGTGAAGTTGCCAGAGGTACAGAACAGGAAGTTCTCAAATGTAATAACATCTTTGTTTTATAGCATTTTTATCTTCTGACTCATAGTCTGCATTGAAGCATGCTGTGCCAGTGACTGCTGAGTCCAGGGAAGAAGATAATAGATAACTTCTTTAGATCCATAAAAATAATTCTGATTACCAAGATTTTTCTACCTAGATTGTTTATGCCAAGATGGACCTGATTAGGGCATAACGGTATGTGTGGTTATGCTGGCATATCTGAGGTACAGTGGCAGGGTTATGCTGGCATAGCTGGGGTATGGTGGCAGGGCAGGGAGAAGAGGAGATGAAGAGCTTGGAAGCAGGTGGGCCCCTAGCATTGTAACCTTCCTCCACTCCAGCATGAGCAAAGTGTCCTTCCTGCCACCCCAGGGAGTACCCAGACTCTCCAGGCTCCTCAGAGTCCTACAGACATAAATGCTCACCACAGAAATGCTGCATTAGGTGCAGACTTCCAGGTCCCATAGTTTTTCTGAAAAATGCTGTACAAGAAAAAGGAGTAATGAGAGGAGGGCGGGGATTAGTGAGATTTGGGAGTTGGGACCAATGAAGAACATTAAAAATAAAGACCAACCTAGGTTCGAGAGAGGTAAAACAGCCTTTTGGGGCTTCCCCGCCCCCCCCCCCCAGATTCCAGATTTACCAACGTGATTCAGTAACTGAGAAGATGAATGATCAGCTGCTTTTCTCTTGCTTGTTGATACCTAGCACCTGAAAAGGGTATGATGTGTTTTTGAGGGAAGACTTTAAGATACATAGTTTAATAGTGCCCTGTTCCCAGTAACTTTCTGTTATCCATGTTGAAGCTGTGTATCCTAAGTTTCAGAAGTGCTTTCATTTCTGTTTAGTCTCCCTGTGGATGCTGTCAACATGTAAATCGCTATCCTCAAGCTACAGTCAGATATTTGTCAACTCCAATAGGAGCTGCAAGCCCGTATCTGATTGTGGAATTCCGTTATGTTTTGAGAAAATAATAAGAAATTTGATATTCTTAATGGATGCTAGCTATTTTCTGTATGAGGCAAACTCTGTGTGCCACTAATACCACGTGTTTCAAAGGATCTTCTCTAATTTAACAGTTAGTACCTTAAAAGGATTCTCTTTGATTGTGTCTTAAAAAAATACTAAATCAGCAATACGCTATGTCTAAGAATTTTTAAAGTGGTAGATGATTTGAGATGCTTCATTTTTTGCTTCTTGAGACACCCCAAAGAAGCAAACTTTCAGACGTGTCTTAATATGCCATGAAAGAGAAGTCATGTTACCTCAGTAACTGAAACTAGGGAGGCAAAATCACCAGGCACCACTGAAAAATCTTGTAAACTACCAGAAGCATTAATAAAGCTTGAGAATAGCAACTTAACCCAGCACCAAGATTTTGCAACCAGTCACAGTCATATTACAACAGAACAATATTAGAAATCAAAATTAGAAACCAAATGTAACCTCCAAAATAGGGTAATGTTCTCAGAGACGAAATCTTTGCTCTGCGTGACTTGTTCTTTTTTAAAAATTCAACTAGATAAATACTGAAGTGTATTATAGTTATTAATTCTCTAGGGAAAAATTAATACAGTAACAGATATTCCACAGTTAACATTCAGGCTGATAAAATATATTTTTTCCTTCAGTATCTTTTTATTGTCCAGTAAAACATTTTAAAATAACCCTCTTAAAATAATTTTAATTTAAGTGTCTGTGAGTGTCTTGTTGCCCTCAAATGATTCCTACGGCCAGATTTGGCACTTACAAACATGCTTTGTGTCTGTGTGTTTTAGGATAACACAAAATCTGCTCAGTTTGATAATGTCATGAGCTATATAACAGTTCAGCAGACACTGACTCAAATCATGCATGACATAGCTACATAAATATTAAATATACACCAAATGGAAGAGGCAAAAAAAATTTGTAAAGGAGTATTTAAAATTGACAGATTAAAACTTGTCTTGTGAATGAAGTATGTTCTACTCATCTTTCACAGCAGGCTGCAGCTTGTTGAGCTGAGCAAAGTTCACAAGCAGGTTCAGCAGACTTGGAGAAGAGTGACCATATTATCACAGGGGACTTAATAAATAATGAGATTGTGATCGAGCGCTAGAGCCTCTTGCGTCTTGCATTCGGGTGTTTTAATATACAGTAGAGTTGTCTTTTGCAAAGCATTGCTGGATATTTTTGCAGAACACATTTTCAATAGAAAGCATGGTACTATTACAACTAATATTCTGAACACTTTGCATAAATGGTTGAAATAAAAGTTCACATAAATTGATTCAAAATCTTTTAAGGTAATTTTAAAATCCAGTTCTTTGCCTCTTCTTCTAGTGATCTGCAGTAATTACAGCTAAGCCTACAAATGGGGGGTAGGTAAAGGTCTGAGTTGTAGCTACTTTTTAAAATTACTTTGGAAAGAATAAAAAGTGATGAAGACAGAGCCGAAGGAGGGGGGTGGGAAGAAAAAAAAAGGGTAATTCAACTATATCCATTTAAGTTTAGGCATACACTAAAAATATAAGTAAGTTACTTTTTTGCCTGATTATTCAGAACATTTTAAGAATGTGAAACAAGTATAAGGTAGTACAAATATATGAGAAAATGGTGAGGTCCCCATGAGACTGCGCACACCTGAAAACAGTACCTGTGAAGAGGTTGAGCTTCCCCCTCTCCTTTTTAGTGTAATGCTACTTCTGGGACTAGCGCTCTCTCTCAAGTAAATACTATTGAAATTCTACTGGTACTATAGCATTTTTAAAGGTAGGTTGCAGAAAATAATTGGCTATCCTGCTGCTGCTCTTAGAACAACCAGGGATCTCATGCTGCTGTCTCTGTCACCTGAGAGGAGATAGAGTGAGAAGAACGCATGGATCCTGTTGTGGTGGTGTTTCTCAGGTCACACTCACGAAGAGTCTAGATTTCTCACTGGTGTAAAAAATTTTGCAAAGACATACGTGTTTTTAAGGAAAGTTCCCCTGGAGTCAATACAGCTACACATGTGATTGCACTGCAACTGTTTGCATGATCCTAGCCCATCTGTATTGAAAATCTCTAATAGTATTAACAAGTAACGATATGGTATTTATGACAGAAGAGCTAATCCTGACCCAGAACTTCAGAAATTAAATGAAAACTGATACTGATTTCTGGAGTTAGGGCTCAATTGGTTAAAAAAAAAAAAATCAACCTAATTACTATAGTCGTAACTTAATAGTGTCACAGATTTACTGTCTGCCGCTGTTGATCTAGGCTCTGTTTAGAATTAATTTTGTAAGTTAAGCGTATTTCCTTGCTTTTGATGGATAGTTTAAGAGATAACCCTTTTGTTCCCCTATGTGAACTACTAAAGTAGAGAAAAAAAGAAAAATCCAGCCCCCTAGTAATTCCAAATATTGGAATTTCACTGAAGATACCTTATTTACCTCAAACTATAGACACAAATTATTGCACAAATTCTTCTATCAAACGATATGTCTTTTCACAGATATACTTTGTCAAACTGCTTATCCAATTTGTGCCTGTTTCCTTCTGAGTATGCCAAATATAATAAATGTTGACAGGTGCAACTTTGTAACATCGCCTGTTCTGGAAACACATTTTGCCAGGTTTTACGTAGTAATTAAAGTTTTCCATATGGAACTGCAGATTCACTGAAGTTTCCAAACCACCTTGTTTGTTTGCTTTTTAAATCTTCCAGCACTTTTTCACAAAGGTTGGAGAACAGTTTTTCTGATCTTACACAAAACTACTCTGCAATGGAGGGGGCTGAAATATCATTCCTACTGGATCTAGAAACAGTGGAAACTCTTAGCACAGGCTAACAGCAGGAAAACCAAAAGAAAAAAACACTCTAAAATAACAAATGCAAAAATCAAACAGCAAGATTTGCTTTTTGTTTGGTTGTTGGGATTTCTTTGTATTTATGGACTGAATGAGGCCTTCTCCATAGTGTCTTGAGTTCCTGTTTGTGTTCTTATTTTCTTCACAATTGTGTAGACTCAATTTTATGTTCTTATTTTCTTCACAATTTAATTAGTCGATGTTTCTGTATCATTCATGATGCTCCTCAATCACCAGAGAAAATATAGAGGAACTAACTGTTATGCAGGGTTTGGTTTTTTTAAACTTGGAATTCATGTCTGTGAAATTTGCATTAAATAATATTGTGACGAGCCAGATAAATTATTAGGAACTTTGTTCTTTTTTTAGTATTGGTGGTAGGTTAAACGTGTAACTCCTGATTTTACTTTTTTTTTTCTTTCTTAATTTCTTTCCCTTTTCTTAGGTTTGGCTCTCATTCACATTATATTATTCACTTCATTTCCTTTTCAAAGTGCTGGTAGAATTTTGTAGGAAAAGCAGCTGAAGTAGCCCCAGGTTAAAGGGATTTCATTGGTGCAAATTGTTGATTACCTGGTTAAATGTTTTCACGTTAAGGTGTGCTTGTGTTCTGCTGTCACTGATAGTCTTTGAGAGCAACGGCCATAGGCAATAAGTAATCTTGGGCTGGTTTTATCCTTCATAGATAAAATCAATATTGAAGAATAGCTATTTTTGACACTGGAGAGAGAGTAAAGCAAAACTTTTCTACTCAGCCTTCATTTTCTCATAGCTTTGGACCTTAGATCTGGGTTGCACTTTATGGCCTGAAGCTCTTCATTAATTTTTTATAAGTTTCGCTATTGAAATTATTTTTCAAATTTTATGTTCTAATAATGAATTATGGCTACACCGTGGCTGTGAGAAGATGGAGGGAGATTTGCCATTCAGTGCTACTGGCTAGCAAGTGTGAATTATTTCCCTTTCTGCATCTGTTCTTACATAAAGGAAACAACAATCCAATAGATTGCTATTCTTATAAATGTCTAATAGAAGTAGTAGAAAATAGCTTCACTAAAAATGGTGATGTGGTATATGTATTAAACAAGACAATCTGAGGACTCCTAGATGGAAACAAATTAAAACTCATCAACAAGAAAACCAACATCTTCACAGTTTATGGTTTTAACGATTACTCAGCACAGAAATCCAGAGTTCAGGATCATACCTTTTCCTAAATAAAGTGTTGTGGTTGTAAAGTGTATTCAATGTGTTTAAGTCTTAGACTGCAAGATGGATCTCTGTAATTTAAGATATCCCGGGGGTACTAATGATGATGAAACCACAAAACATCTGCTAAACATGAAAAAGAAATTTTTCCTTTATTACAATCAGTAACCTGATTGCACATATGAGTGCAGTGGGACAAAATGGCTGTAAGTGAATGCTCAGTAACTTCCCAAGAGTCCTCTGGAGTCTGCCACAGTCCGTGGCAGTCTGTCTAGCCAATCTGGATTTACTTCAAAGCCTCTGGTATTGACTCCGAGTCCTAAAATACATTAGGCTTGTCACAGCTCAAAGAACAGCCTGCAAAGAGAGCTGCCGTAGCCTTTTGGTTTTACCTTAGTGGTGGGGATGGTATGTGGTGCATGTGTGTAGAATTTACTACTACAAAATTCAGAGGAGAGGCGGAAAAGCAGTAAATAAAGTGTGTTGACATATGCTTACTTAATGATGAAGGTATGATGATAATATATGTTGTCACCTTTTCCTGACTTTTTAATTTATTATTTTTTTGGAGCAACTCAAGGGCTATAGTCCTATCGTAAAACTCTAATAGTATTAAAACTTGGTTAACAGTGAATTTTGACAAAGATCCGTTAAAACATTTATAAGGCACTACACAAAAATCACAACTGGAATGAAATCAATCAGTGTGTGATCTATTTTTCCTTTCCTGTTTTAGTGTTGAGAAGGTAATGTAAGACTTCTGTCTCCCTCCCTGGTTCTTGTTATCTATGTGTTTCAATAATTAATAGAAAAGTGTGTGCATGACAGCCAACATTGACGCAATTCTGTTCTACTGTAGAATGTACTTTTTGGTTGCACGTGACATTTGAACATCAGAATATTACTCATTGGTTAATGATTTTCATTATCAAATCACATTTCATTTGTAACTAAATTTGGAGGTAGGATAAACCTGTAATTCTTGATTCTACTGCTTTTAACTTTTTTCTTTAAAAAACTTTTTTCCTTTTTTATATTTAGCTCTTATTCACATTGTATTATTCACATCATTTTCTTTTTTGAAGTACCAGTAGAATTTTCTAGGAAAAGCAGCTGAAGTAATTGTTAAAGGGATTTTATTAGTGTAGTTTGTTGATTTCGTATTCATGTGCAAAAGTATCTTCTGGTCTTTATGGGAACTCTAAGGACCCCAGTGTAACAAATCTGCATGCTTACAGTTTAGCACATGTGGGAAGTTTTCAGAAAAGACTTTTGAAGTTCTCTGTGTATAATTCCAAAATAAAAGTTAAGAAATACTTCCAGTACCTACAGGTAATGCAAAAAAAGAATAGTTCTTAAAGAAGAAAATAGGAACTGCAGTTCTGCCAGGAAACGGAATCAAGAAAATACAAGTTTGTTTTTGGAACATCATTTATATGTTGTACTGGTTGCTGAGTTCCTGACAAGGAAGATTTTTGGTGAATGTTAACTGATCAAACAACGTTACTTTGGATATCCAAATACTAAGAACTTCTGGGTTATGTGTGTTTAAAGGTGCAAGCAAAATAAAAATGCCTTACTCAGTTCCTCCCCTGTTCTGTCAGCTGCAATGTACAACTGTATGTTGATAAATACTTACAATAACTTTAGCTTCCACCAGGACTTATCTAGACACTTTTTAAATGATTATTGAACTAAGATAGATAAATGTTGCAATATATTTCCATGTTTTTATTTAAATGTGTGACAAAAAAGTCTATATTAAGTGATATAGTCCTATGGAGTCTGAAGAGGTATTCTAATCATGACACCTATACATAAGATAATTGAAGGAATTTAGAGTCGTGTTTCTTCAGATGGTCAGATGGCAGAGTACATAAATAGGAAGAAAAGTTATGCTGTCTGTCTCCAAATCATAAATAGAACAGATACATCTGATGAAACATTTCTGTCAATTAGAATAAAAGAGAGGAAAGAGTAAGTCCTGATTCTGCAGGATGATAAGCAGAACTGTTCTCTGCATCTGCTGACCCCCACTGAATTTATGTGGATTGTGTACGGGTTATTTTTCATGCTCAGGACCATATCAGCACTTCCTGTGCTTGCAAAAACCTTTCCTCCACTTACAGGGATATTGAACAAAAAAAAGATTATAGCAATAAGGACAAAGAAATAAAGCAAGGGAAATGGATGTATAGAGTTTACTTTTAATTTTAATATCATTGGTGTTGATAATGCTTCTTGAGGGAATAGATGGGTATCTGCTTTTCCTAGTTTAACATGCTATTTGAAATTTCCTTTAGCTCTCCCCCCCAATTGAAACTTGTTCAAAGAAAGAATGTTTCAAAAAAGCCAGCAACAAAAATACAACCAAAATATACAAGGAATATAGAAGATTACAGCTTAGTAAGTTTAAGCACTCAATTTAAAAGTTTCTTCACTGTTTTGAAACAGGAACATTCACTGTTGATGGAAATTTTAATTTAGTTATATTTCCAGTGGGCTGTTTGTTTTGCTTCTGAAGACTACAATGAGTCATTGTAAGGGTGCATTGTTGACCAAGTTTCAAACAAGCTAGAAATTTGCAGCAGCCCTCAGTCAAAATCTGAACAGTATTTTCTCTGTGGTTGGAAAAATGATAGATTGTGCTTTTCAAAGTTTAATCTTAGCTTTTGCAAAAAAGTAATATGCAACTTCCTGAAAATTTTTGTTTGTGCTTTCTTTTGTTGTGCCAAAAATGTTTCAAAGCTCTGTTGTGTTTAATGAGCAACAAAGACTTTACAGCCTGGTGATTAGGGTACGGGCCTGGGCTGAGAAAGATATGATTTTAGGAATGAATGGCATGGGATGCAAAGCTCTGCCCAATTACATCTGAACTACAGACTTGATCCTGTGTCTTCTGAAGCCCTGGCCCCTATGCTAAACATCTGGTTATACTGAAAAGGTGAAAGCTCAGCTTTCAATCTGAAAAACACTTTTTTTTTTTTTTATAATACTGCTAAATGGGTTTTGGGAAATTTTTTGCTGAAACTCTTAGATGATTTTCATTTTAAAAATGAGCAGAACACTTGTGAGATTTGTTAGAGAAAAGACTTGCCTGTCTTCAGGCATTTTTACTGAAAACCCCTGCAGTCAAATGGTCTATATTGACCCTCAAGTATGTTGTCCATCAGAAAGAAGAGAAAGAGAATACAAATATTAAATAAAAACTAAACCTTTTTTGGGCAGCATAGGAAATAGTTATGTATGATTTCTGTAGGAATTTGGCTAAACTGTTAGTCTTGCAATAATAGCATAGCATAGTATATTTAGATTGTTTCACTCTTTTAGTAAAAGCAACAAGATCAGTATTAGGTAAACTTTTATGTGCATAAAGAGGATTAATTCTGGAATTTAGTAGGTCTTTATATGGGATACCAACAAAACTAATGTGCTAGCTTATTTGGGACCCTTATGAAAATAAGCATAGAGAATGAGCAACTGAAAGATAATCTTTCAACTCACTGTTCTCTCACATCATCATTGTAGGCATAATCTCATGGAAGGATGGGGAGCTAGTATTTGACTGGAATTATTTTCACTTTAGTGTAACATTACAAAGGATGAGACCATGTTGCTAGGCTCTCCTGACATCCTAAACCTTCTCTTTCCCAAGGGTTCATGGCATTCTAAGAGATAGTTAATGTTCTGGATGGGAAAAGAAGCTTTTGTCAGTTTGACATAGAGATCCTGGTCTCTTTTTTTCCTGTGAAAGTTCCTGCTTCCTCTGTTGGATGACATGTTTGCTTTGTACCTGACAAGTATCATAATTAAATGCTCCAGTCTTGGTATTTTCATTATCCACCTCTAAACAACTCTGATGCTGATAGTGAAGGGGAGAAAAAAGGCAAATTAAACAAATGGTTGTTAGTGGAGAGCTTGGAGAAACTCGGGATTCCCATGAACCTGGAACTCTCTTTAATGCATTTGGTGGTGGGAAAAGGTGCAAGCAAGGATGCTGAAGGCAAGCAAAACTGTTGACAAGAAGCAAGCTTGGGAGTATGGTAGAGAGTTGTATAACTTTTGTCAGGCTACTAACGTCAGCTCACTTCAGTAGTAATTGTTTCAAACCAAAAGGTGCCTAGTTGATGCCAAAATTACATTGTTCAATCTCTGTAGAAATACCATGTCTTTGTGAAATTAGTAACAGTTATGTTATAGATCTTCAGATACTGACATAATTTCTTGTTATGCATTTGGAAGGTTTTTGGCTACATTCGGGAGCGGACTTCAGTCTCCAGCTTGATTCTGGTGCAGTTGCCCTAGGGATCACAAAACCTTATAAAAGGAAGAGAGCTGCTGTGGCACAGAATCAGAGCTACACTGTGCTTGTTGAGTGTAGTGTGGCACAATGATAGCTGAAGTAAATGGAAATGAGCTAATTTTGGCTCAGGAAGCAACTTTACAGCAGTATGGACCTTACTGTGGACTTCTTTAAAATTCTGAATAAGGCAATTAACTTATATGAAACTCCAAACTACTGAAGCTAGGCTGCCAAAGCTAGCTTAGGCTTTCTTTCCAGTATGGCACAACACACAGTGTGATCACCCCCTGAGTCCAAACATTCAGGTCCTTGGAGTATGTCTCAGGGCACTGCTTTATGAAGCAAAGCCTTGCTTTTCTGAAGCTGAGAATAAGATGCTCAGTTTTCTGGCAAACCAGTCTGGCAAAAGGATTGCATAAAAACTCGGTGTTTCCTAGCTTTGAGTTAATCCAAACCTATCTATCAGTAAAACATAATTTTATTTTGTGGCAAATCATACAAGCTGCACATATGGAACTCTGTATTTTGGTAAAAAGTCCCAGATGAGGAAAAAAACCTCTTAGAGAGCAATGATGTATCCTTCATACTTGTAATGTTAATCCATATTGACATAAAGAAGCAAGTTTACTGGGGTTTTCTACATATGCATTGAACTCCGTCTTCAAAATAATCAACTGAAAAAATGGAAACAACTCATTTTAACTGTTGTGTTAAAGTACTCTCATTTAAATTGAAAGCAAATAGCCTCTTGCAAAGCTGCCTCCCATTTTCATGCCATTATGCAAATAAACACTAGAGATGAATCACAGATATCATTTCTTAATCCATTTCCTGAAACTGTGTTTAGCGCACACAAGTAAAAGCAGTGGAAAATTCTGCGAGGCTACACTTAGTGACAAGCAATGCTAGCGGTCAAGTTCAGCAAACATGGCCCAGGCCTCAGTGAATAAACTAGAGCATTCAGCAGTTGGTGGAATTAGCCTAACCAAGTTTTTTGCAGTATCACAAAACCCATGTTGTTCCTTGACGATCAAGATAAATAACTTACTATTTTGAGCCCTCGCCTTCAGATAAGTAACAGAGATATTCACAACTTGCATTTCTGATAGATACCAAATTTAGAAGCATCTTACTTAGAGCCTAAGCCACATCTCTCCTCAGGTCATTGGAAAGACAGCCACTCTTCACTCACGTGGCAAACAGATCAGATTACTTTGACTGCTAATGAAGCTCAGGTATCAGACACATCCTCACTGTGTAAGTAAGTTCAAATAAATAGGATATGTAGGGCTTTTGAAGCTTAACATGCTGGTCCTGTCTTGGTCAGTACAGTACAACAACCTTGTGACTGTTGTGTGTAGGTCTTTGGGAAGGGTTCTTGCTGCACAACTGTTTGCAGCCTTGTGTTAGTTTTCCTAAATTATGAATGACATCCATTCATGTGCAAATTGGTACCAAAGTACAGAAATTGCTAATGAAATATTAATTGGAAACCAAAACGTCAGATCTTCTCCACCAGTGGTGGCCAGGGCATTCTTACCTCTGTAAGAATAACCTGTGTTAAATTTCCCATCTGTAGAATCATAGAATCTGTACTATCTGTTCATTACGGATTTAAACCGCAATCAAACAAAATTAGTTCAGCAGTCAACTGTTTGAAAAAATAATAATAATGCTATATGTATTAGCAAGAAGTGGGAAGCCACTGCTGTTCATGTATCTTTCAAAGTAGTCTGGAAGAAAAACATGTAAATTTGAACATATTCAAATCAGGTGTGGGATCCTGCTACTAAGAAAAAAGCAACTGCAGTACTCTCAACTGTGAAGATGAGGTCTCCTTTCATGCACAAAAATTAAAAGCTTGTGTCTCAAAGTATGAAGTATGAGTTCTCACCATATTGTTTTTTACATACGTCTTTCTTTTTCTTTCTTTCTTTTTTTATTCTGATGCTGCTTTACTAGCAGGGGAGATGTCAAGGTAGTCTCCTTTTTTTTTTTTTTTCTTCTCACATCTCTAACTATGGGTTATTAAACCCTTCTATTTTCAGTAACATAATGAGGGAGTTAAGCAGAAAACATATTTTCCTCCCCTAAGTCAAACTGAGTTGAAGTTTAGATTAATCAATACTTCACAGGAAATGCTAAGAGTTTGAGACTGAGTCCCACATTTCTAAGCAATATTGAATTCTAGTTTTGTGAAAAAGACAATTTATTGCTCTTTATCTAAAGAGCAGAAATAACATATGTTTTTTAATGACTAGGAAGAAAGAGTTTAAGTAGGTAACAAAATGTGAGCAGGTTTCCATTCGTAGATTTTTCAGGGAAGCTCTACGAACATTAAACTGAATTTCTGACTCTTTCAGTAATTGACACTCCTACTTCCAACAAAACTAATTGCTTTTCGTGATCTCTTTTCATGTTTTATGGCAGGATAATAAATGCTGTGTTTCAGTATATTAGAAAAGTTGTAACTTAATACTTTCTCATTTCCAAAACTGTTAAGAGGCAGCACTTAATATGTTAATAAGTAAAAGTCTGAAATAAATCAATATAAATGCATGTTTGAGAAAAAAATCATATAGGAAAACAGAAAACAGCATGACATCTGAATTGACTATTTTCCCAGAATTTAGTGTCTATAAGGACATAGAAAACTTATTCAGCAATGGCAGAAATGGTCAAATGAATGAAGAAATGTGTTTAAGCCATGCAAAACTGAAAGTCCAAATTGCACTGCTTTTATTGCTATGTCTTCATGTAATAATGTTTCTCAGATCACCAAAGGAAATAAATTACTCCATTCAAAAGACCCTAGAAAACTGCTTCCCATTGATCAACATCTTCGTTTTTAAGAAGAGTAATCTGAAGAAATCTGTCTTCAGAAAGCCAAGAAAGGAGCTAGGAGGGATATTGCATCCCTCCATACGAGACATACATAGAAAAACCTTTCTGTATGGATAGATTTTATAGGAGACAGTTTGGTCTTCATGTCATTTTTAATGATGCAGCCCAAAGACAAAATACAGCTAGTTTACTGCTGGGTTAGATATGATAGTCTCAATGCAAGAATGAAATCGTGTGGAAAATCTCTCAATGTTAGTGGGTCCAGGATATTGGTTAGGTTGCATTTTCCCAAGCATGCAAGACTTAAATCCTGTTCAAATGTATTTGCTGTTTTTAGAAGCATTGCTGTACGTTCAAAACATGAGTGAACGAAAATTAAAGGCTTCCCTATAGAAAATTATAACGTTCTATATTAGTACATTTTGTGAAACCACAGACCCAGGAGAACAATTATACACTCACATGGGATGTTATATAAAGTGTTATAAAAATACTATAAAATGAACTTCACTATAGCTGTATGAAAGTGTCAAAACACTTTATAGGAAAAAATTAGAGAATTAGGTGCAGCAGTGGAAAATAACATATGTGAATGGTAACAGACTAATGGAGTAAAAGAGAAGAGAACTAAAATTCAGTAGTTAGAAAGGTACAAGAACATTCTTGATGTTTTGGCCAAATAGTGAAAGACGAATAGAGAAATAGCAATCATGCACAGTTAGTTGATGGATTAATAAGCCTTTGAGTTGAGGTTTAGAACAAACAAAGTGCTTTGGTTAGAAATATGAGATAGGATGAAATCATTGAGATATAGTCAGTAGAACAGCTGAACTGAAAAGTGGGATCACAGAATTACAAAAGTCACACAACAATTCAGGTTGGAAGGGGCCTCTGAACGTCATCTAGTCCAACTTCCTACTCGAAGCAGGGACTTCGAAGTTACAGGAGGTTGCTCAGGGTTTTGTCCCATTGAATTCTGAAATATTCAAAATGCAGACAAATTTCAACAGACGAACTTGCCTGAATACAGACAAAAAAAAAATATTTCTGGGAAAACTGTTCCAGTGCCTAGCTACTCTCATTGTGAAATATTTTTTCCCTGTGCCCAGGCAGAATTTCTCTTGCTGCAACTAGTGACTATTGCCTCTTGTCCTCTGAGTATTTTATATGAAATCTACATAAAACCAAGTAGAAAACATTTGATCAACAGTGCAGCCTGCTCCTACTTCCATCAAGACATTCCAGATAATTTTCCTTATTTTTCCAGTTACAAATTTTTATGTTCTACCTGTGTTTCTGTTGTTTTGAGCATTTAAAAACCACATGATCCATGCTGCTTTTTTGGAGGGTGAGGGGGCAGGGGAAACAGGAATCAGATTTATTCAAATTAGGACTTTTTTTTTCCCCACAAGATATCAGCCTGTCCTAGAGATCATACATTTTGCAGCATTGATTTGTGTCTATAGTATAGCTAGCCTCACTGGGGCTCCAGAAGAGAGTAATTTACCCATCAATGAATCTACGTTTCACTTGGTCCCATTTGTTTATGGGAGAGGAAGGAAAAAAAAAGGACTCTGCTTTATGATTTCTGTTTTAAATCAAAGTGCCATCTGCAGGAAATACTCTGGCCCACCTGAATATTAGGTGAAGCATATTTCTGTAATAATCGGAATTTTTATTCAGAATGTGCTACGGGTTTGATTACATGGTTGGCAGTCTGTCTCTGCATGCATGGCACAGATTGGGGCAACAGCCTCCTCCATTATTTCCTAACCTACTCTCTCTGCTTTTTTGTACTGCTGCTCTGTTCACTGTTAATGTGTCTTTTGATCTTGCCAGCACTGTCATAGTAGAAAGTTGCCTTTCTTGCTTTCACACAAGTATTTGAAAACCTGTCAAAGTGCTGAGGTTTTCATTATATGCTTTTCATCATTACCCTGTCTACACTGAACAAGTTTATTTCAAAGGCTTTGCTAGAAAATGACAAGAAACATGACAATTTATTTCCTTGTCCTTTCATTAGATTAGAAATGCCACGAAAGATTTAGAATCCATTTATTTTTATTAAAAGGCATGCTGCACTGTGCTTTACCAAAGAGAAGACAATGAGAGAATGAGAAATATTAATTTGGGATGTTATGGTGATTGAGGGGCTTTGAGTCTGAGACATTTGAGTAGAAAATCTATATATTTGTAGTTCACAAATGCAAGCGTTTTAATTACATTCTTAAGAGATGAATTGCTGTGAATAACATAAAACAGCAGAGGGTGAAGAAAACACTTTTGTTTTGATGCAGTAACTATAGTATAGGCACTTCTTCGTAGTCAGCCTCGGAAAACTCTCATTTTCTTGTGCTCTGAACCACAATTTAATGTGTTATTTATCACCAGGCTATTAAAGATGTTAGTGCTATATAAGCCATAGTTTCTTTTTTCTTTTACTGATATTGCAGTCAGTACAGATCAAGAGGTTTTTACTTAATGCTTCCTCTTAACAAAGAAATGTGAATAAAACATGCAGTATGAACTGAGAAGTACCATGTTTGGGAAAGTGCTATCCTATTAACAAAGGAAAAAAGAATCGTGGGAATGTGGGATATATTTACAAATTCATCTTATGAACTATGATTTAAAAATATTCCAAGCAATTAAAAAGCTAACTCAAATTGAGAATTCTCTGCAGTTTTCCATGAGTTTACTTAGCAATACATTTTTCTTTTAACAAGACTAATAGTTCTGCCCAAAATTTCAGCTTTCACCTACTGAAAATGATTTGCTTCTTCCTTTATCAACTCCTTTTTATCATCTCAAAGACATAAAAAGATATATTGTTAATTCTATAAATGTTAGCTATTTTATAGAGATGAACAATACTATTCCAAAAAGTTGAAGTCCGTTTTGTGTGTATGCAAGTGGGCATAATTTTAAAGGATGAAATTTTGGGCCTGATTAAAGCAAATGGGAGCTATGCCATCTAATATACCCTGTTATCTTTAAAACTCTGTCTCAGATTTTCTACAAGAGAAGACAAAGTAGGAGAAGCTGATGTGAGTTTTGGATTTTGGAGAGTATCTTTAGTGGCTAGGGGAGGAGGTTTGAAAATA
Organism: Ciconia boyciana; assembly: GCF_034638445.1. NCBI lineage: Eukaryota > Metazoa > Chordata > Aves > Ciconiiformes > Ciconiidae > Ciconia > Ciconia boyciana. The sequence continues at coordinate 104,491,182 of NC_132935.1, read as the reverse complement.
TTGTGCTTTAGGAAGACTGCTGCAAGTTAGCCTCCACAAAAAATGTACAGTGAAGCTCCATCCCTCCTGAGCCTTCTAAATTACTTGTTGATACTTTGCATTCATTTGTACCCTTTCAGATAATAGAATTGTATGGATCTTGCCCAGCTGAAGATCTGCATGCATATAAAGTAGGTATAGCCAGTTGGTCCATCATGAGAATAAAGGTGCTCCTTAAAGGAGTGAAGTATAAGACAAATAAAATCTAGTTGTATTTTTACCAACAGGTCTTCATCCTGAAGTTTAGAAAATTAAAGTGGATCAACTTTTGTTGAAAAAATACCTTCAGTGTTAATTTACAATAGAAATATCAAGCAGTAAAGAGAGTTGATGTAATAAAAACACTGAGAGAATGTCATTCTAACTGACAGTTAACTTGCACGTTGTCATTAAACCAGCATCTTGAAATAAGGCTCATTTAATTATTATGAGCTGCTAAGTACAGATATAAAATATTGACCTTCTCTTTAAAGGACATCGGTCGTTTTTACTGGATTTCAAGCACCTGTCTCTGGGGTAGCAATTTAAAACTTGAAGTGATTTCCTCTTTGAGTTGCTTCTGGTAGGTAGGAGAAAAGTGAGAGGGTGAAATGAAAGTCAGATGAGGCCACCAACACCAGGAATTAGTCAATAAATTTCATATCAATGTGTTCATTTCCCAATTTAGAAAAAAATGCATCAGTCTCCCTGCTGAAGGGTTGATTGCATTTGTTCTTGGGGTTGTATTCTAAGGTAAGGTATGTTTGAGCACAGCTAGTTAGTGCCAAAACATCAATAAAAGCAAATGAGTTTATTTGGCATATAGAACATCATGAATCTTACAGGCACAAGCAATTGTATGTTTTTTCTCATATTAAGTACACATCTGACATTTATACACTGACTTGTTTTTTGTACAAAGAAACATAATAAACAGCACTATTAGAAGACTGGTATTTTATGGAGCCATTTGAAAAATGAAAAATTGTGTAAGATATCTGAACATTTTATTATGGTCTTATTTGGCTCTTCTTCCATATTTTGCAGTCTTTCCCTTTATTCATTAAAGAAAGTAGAAAACCAAATTAAAATTGTTTTAAGAAAAAAAAAAAAATTTAGGAATCCAGACTGCAGATTCATTGTCAGATTTGTTTTCTTGCTTTGAAAGAGTTGGCTGTAGAAAGTGAATTATAATTATGGAAATAATAAAAAAACACTTCCAAATGCTTTTGATGTTTGTTTTTTACACAGCATGGGTTTGACTTTTTTTTCCCATTGCTGTATTTAAAGAGAAAAAAAAATCATTACTACTATTTTATTTTCCTTAATCTATTTGAAGATATTGTACAATCCATTCTTTTTAAACAAGAATGGTTCACTGTGAACACACAGCCTGTCTTATTTATTGCCCTAAACCATCCTGAATTAAGTCAATTCACGTGAAGAATTTGGCAGTACTGTTTATACAAAGTCTGTTTTTCTTTACTTACAAGTGTAAATCAGGAATAATGTCATCCAAGTTGAAAGAGAAGGAGTAGAAAGTGTGTTCTTGATTTCAGATATACGTTTTACAGCAAGCAGCACGTGGAGGGAATGCATTCAATATTATTCTTCTTAGTAACTCTCTGCAACTGTCAACTTTTTACTGACTGAAGAGACAAATAAAAATCCTGAACAGACTATTAATAATGCTTCTCTAAGACTGAGCATTTGTAGAAATGGCATCAAAATTTATAGTGTTAGAGACAAACTTCAGAAAGCCAGATCTTTTTGATCAGTCCTTCTGGGAATGAGCAAGGCATAGCTTGCTCGAAAAAAGTAGGAGTTAGGGGAGAGAGGAGAAATATTTACATCATGTGTCAGTTTCTCAGCTGTCTAGAAGGTTCTAGATCATGTTATTTCTTTGGTTCATTCCAGATACTTTTAAACATAAATTAATATAGTTTCTAAAAAGCACTTGAGTTTATTTATGTACATGTTGGATTTAGAAAATCTGTCTCAGCTATGCTGAAACCTGCCTATAAGAACGACACTTTTTGTCCTTTTTAAGGATGCAGAAGGAGCTCTGCAGCTGAACCACCAGCTTCCACAAGCCATGAGCTAGGACTCCCTACCAAAAACATGCATGTAGGAGCAGCAATTTTTGAGAAGTCGGTGAGGTTGGTTATGGCCCAGATATACATTGTGTTCAGGAAAGTGGCTCCTTTTGCTGTGCTGGGGCCACATAGCGATTCTGGGTAAACTTACATAGCTTAGTAGCCTGGAAAAGGGAGTTCTTCTTTCTTCTCTCTGTTGCCAGCCAGCTAGCCAAGTCATTATATTCACAGAATGGCTAAGACTGAATTTTAGTGAATTGTATTTAAAATAAACTAGATAAAAAATAATTGAAATATTTAATGTAGATAAAACAGATCTTGTTGTTAGAAACTTACAATTTTAGAAGACAACATACTGAATAAAAATTCCTCTTTAGAGGAGCATCTTGAGACAAATATTAGAGAACATTCTCTTCGGAGAAACACTCACTCTAGCTGCCACTCTGACCTACATTTAAAATGCATGGGCAATCTTACTACCTCTGGGGACTAACGTAGAAGAAAGGTTATGCATTGTAAATTGCAGAATTGAGCTACAGATACGTACTCATTCACGTAAATCTGTATCTGAGTGGCAATAATTTAATACAATAATATTAATATAGCAACACTATTACCTATATATAACATAGTATTTCCACTTAACTTTTTTTAATGTCTGCTTATCTCTTAAAAGATTAAAGTAGTTTATATGCTTTCTCTGGATCCTACATACATTGTGTAAGTGTTATTCAGGTTAATATATGTTCTCTTGCTGTTTCACTTGGTTACATATCTGACATGATTACAAAACATAGTCTCTTGACTTCAATGAGATGGGATCCCAATTACAAAAGCCCTAGATAATTAGGGGGTACTGTTCATCCTTTTTGCATTGCAGTATTCACTGATAAGACCACTGATCTTGCACAATATGAGAAATAAAAGAAACAAATATCCATATATTTGCAGAACAGCTTTTGCTAATAAAAATGGAGTTCTGATTAGGGCATCCAGATGGACTTACTACATTAATTACTCAGTTTAAAAAAATGTTGTTCTATTATTTTCTTACTACATTAATTACTCAGTTTTAAAAAATGTTGCTCTATTATTTTCTTTTAAAAATATCCTTTTAACTGACTAGCTATTTGCTGTGTGATAGTCATTACTTGTATTAGTGGAGAAAATAAGACAGGGAGGTTTTCAACCTCAGCTGTTGAGTTTCAACATCAAATGTACAGTACGAGCTGCTGTTAAACCTGCCATGGGGGAGAAATTCATGTATCTCTGCGATGTTAATAAACTATTCTAGAATTATTTCAAGCACGTGTATAAAGATTAAAGTCAGACCTTGCTAAGTCACAAATAAAATTTCTATCCCCTCCCTTCCTCCCTCCCATTTCCCCCAGCCCTCAAGCTTTCTCATTTATGCAAAGGAAGGAATCTTTTGTGTGTCTGCTTTTCTTCAGGAAACATTTAAAGTGACAGAAAACTATGTTATGAAAAATGCTGAGGTTCAGAACTATGATACAGATGTTTTAAACATTTTTGGTCCTCTCCCTTGTGACTAACAGGTAAGGTCTTCAAATCAAAAATACTGAATTTAAAAAAAGGATTAACTCCTGTGTGATTGTTATGGCTAAAGGAGCCCTAAAAATTTCATTATTTTGAGTAATATCCCCATCCCAGTCATCTTTGCAGTACTACAAGTTGTCTAAACTAACTGGGGAAAAGATGATGAGGGCAACATCTTTTTTCTCATGAGGGTTATCGCAAAAACTTCATGCTGGGAATATAATGATAATATAAAGAGCAGCTGAGGAAATCTTTTACATGGGAGTATATATAAAAAGAAGTGAATGTAGTTCCCTACTTTCCGGTAAGAAGGCTGAGAGCTCTCCCCCAGACCCTTCCTGAGTCAGCAGAGCAAGGAAACCCCATCCATCTCCGCCTTTTTCACTCTATATTACACTTGCATGTCTTACCATGGCTAATTTTACTAATAGCTGCTGCACAGCCTTGGGAAGTTGTGCTGTATTTTGGCAGTTCTAAGAGACATCAGGTGCTCTGGCCAGTATCACTCATATCCAACTTCTCACCACCTCCCTCTAGCCCCTATATACAAAAATGGTATTTTCAAATACCAGCATTTCAGATATGGACATTTTAAAGTTATGTGATGAACAGCAGTGAATTTTTTTTTCCAGCTCCATAGATCTATTTATTTTGAGGAAGAGATAAATGTGGGAGGAATGAGAGGGCCTATTACTGTGGTAACACCTTTTCTGTTTGAATACTTAGCTTTCTCTTGGTGAAAACTATATGCAAGTCAGTTTTTTAGGGAGAGAGGCTGTTTGTCTGTTTTCTTGCCCTCCGCCTAAATAAGGAACTTTCTGCCAGCTGACAGAGAAAAAGCCATATTTACTCAATGTTAATATTAAATGCAGCCACAAGTCAGACTTCCTGAAGAGTATTTTATTGTATTTTTTCTGTTAATACAGTTTTTACAGAACAGCCAAGACTACTGGCTTATTAATAATTTTAAACCAAGTAAATCTCGTGAGATCCCACCTGGAGTACTGCATCTAGTTCTGGCGTCCCCAGCACAAGAAAAACATGAGCCTGTTGGAGCGGGTCTAGAGGAGGGCCACGAAAATGGTCAGAGGGCTGGAACACCTCTCCTATGGAGAAGGCTGAGAGAGTGGGCGTTGTTCAGCCTGGAGAAGAAAAGGCTCTGGGGAGACCATATTGCAGCCTTTCAATACTTAAAGGGGCTTTTAAGAAAGATGGAGAGAGACTTTTTACCAAGGCCTGTGATGACAGGACAAGGGGCAATGGTTTTAAACAGAAAGAAGTTAGATTTAGATAGGACATAAGGAAGAAATTCTTTACAATAAGGGTGGTGAGACACTAGACCAGGTTACCCAGAGAAGTTGTGGATGCCCCATCACTGGAAGTGTTCAAGGTCAGATTGGTCAGTGCTTTGAGCAACCTGATCTAGTGAAAGATGTCCCTACCCATGGCACGGGGGCTTGGACTAGATGATCTTTAAAGGTCCCTTCCAACCCGAACCATTCCATGGTTCTGTGATTCTAAATAACAAGGAGTCAATAAGGAGTCGAGTTACTTTTAGCCAAGAACAAAAGATCTTCTATGAAGGGGAAAACTGAACTGCAAATGTATCATATGTTTTCATATGTATGTTTATTTTCCATCTATGTACCGAGAGCTCCTATATTCCTATTGTGATTTCTCTTCAGGATTAAAAGAAAATTAGTTTTTTGGGTTTTGACTAGTGGTGTGATACTCTACAAGTCCTGCTAGCTGTGATGCTCACATTACCATGTTACTTTAAAAATAAAGGGTCTCAATTCTTCCCTTTCTGCACAGATTAGCAAATAGCATATTTTGCTAAGTAAAAATTTTTTTCCATCACATCTCTGCACATGATCAAGACAATTTTTTAATTCAGAGTCTTTTATGAAATGCAGAGGATTTTAAACAAAACATTCTTTAAGTAGTCGTAAATCTGTAGTATAAGTAAGTCCTTTGTGTCTCACTCCTTGTGCAAAAGCCTGAAAGCCACCATGTTTGGCTGTTAGAAAAGTGCAAGTGGGATTGTAGAAAATTGACACACTCACTTTCAAAAGGAAAAAAATATGGTTAAAAGCGATATCAGTGCAGCTATCAAACCAGTGTCTATTCAGCAATATTTTTAATGTCTGGTTTTTGTTTGAATTGGATTGGCATCTCTGTTATCTCTTTACCACCACCGTTCAGTTATTCCAGGATTGGGAGGCCCCATGATCAAAGTTGTTAAATTGCAACACAACACGGATGCAGAGCTCATAAAACAAACTCCTCCAACTATTTTAGTAATTAAAATAGAGCTGGGAGAGACATTAATGCACTGGCCTGTAACTATCCACACTGTTTATTTGTTCACATGTTTCCCAGCATGGTCTTGGTTCCCGTCAGCTACCAATTTCCCAGACAGTGCCCAGACACTATTCAGGGAAAACAGGCAATGGGCAAATTTGCTGCAGCCATCTCATTTTGCAGGCAAAGAGAATTTAGGCTTATGGATGTGGGTAGCCTGCATCCTGTCAGTGGGTCTATCCTAGGAGGCAGTGGCTGTGAAATGCTGTGAAATGGCATGTCAAAATTTAGGCAGAAAGCAAGTAACAAAGGCACTTAAAACTGTTGTCTCTTTAGACCGGTCTCCTATCGCCCCACCACCTTTGCCTCCTCTAATGTAATTCCTCGAGATTCTTTCTTGTTGAAGCACATGAAGAGATGCTGCAGGGCTAGTAGTGCAATAATGGTGAATATTTTTAATGTCGCTCTTTGTGAACTTATTTAGTAATTTTTCTTGAACTTGCATTGTCTTAGAAAAATGTTGAGCCCTTGAAACTTTTGAAGAATAGGAAGATACATTTGATTATAGGTATATGTTTTCCTTCTGTATACAGAGAAAGAAAAAAAAAGATTTATGAATTTATTTTTCCCTGTAATTCAATAGAATGTACAATTTCACCCTGCTGACATCATTTAAAGTATAATGCACTGAATAACATGATTAACATGGTCAGGAAAAATTCAGCATTTTGCAATTTTTGTCATTATTATTTCCAGTCATGACTCCACACTAGCATTTGTCTTTATTATTTTTGTGATACATTGGATTAGCCTTGGAACAGAAGTCTTTGAAAAGGAGAGATCTCTTGAGTATTGAAAGTATTGCATCAATCTGCTTAATCCAAGAACTACAATTTCATGGTCTTGAGAATATAAAACTACCATATAGGGAAATTGTATTTACAATAATAATAATAATAGTAATAATAATGTCAGGGACTCCTAGGTTGTACCAGCATTTTAGCATTCTACTGCAGGTCTGTAGAGAACTTTGAAGTAGAATTTATTTAAGAGAAAATCTCACTAAATTTACTAACACTAAAAAAAAGATACTTTTAGATGGTGTTAAAGAAGACAGCAAAACCACTTTTTGAGCCCAATGCTTATTTTCATTACGCCCTATAGAAATCATGCATTATTTAAGTTGACTTGCACTGGGAGAAAGAGATGCTTGTGTGTTTAGACTCAGGCAACCTTTCTCAATTTGCTGGTTTTCTGTCTTGGCTGGGAACTTAATTTCAGATTATTTTGAATCAATTTACTTGAAAACACGTGGATAAGAGTAGTGAAATTAAATTCTCAGCACTGTTTACTAAAGCCACCATAGGGATAAAAGATGCTGACAAAAAGTTAACTTTTATCATCAGGTATAAAACAATGCCAAGTTTTGGTGCAAGCACTTTTGAGTATCATCTAGACTGACTAATGTATATTCCCTCTTCCCAGATAACCCTCCTTTATCCATCTCCTGAAATACTGTCTAAAATCTACCTTGTGCAATTTTATGGTCTGCTGCTGGAGTGTATTACCAATTGTTTGGCATGTTCTGTTTGTGAGTGCTTGTCTTGAAATTTGCTTCAGTGCATGCAGAGATGCTTATTGGCAATGATCGTATCATCAGCAACGTTCAATTAAAACTGATTCTTGATGTGCAGTGGTTTTTCAGTTTCTGTTGTTCTCCCTTTCCACAAAGAATGCTCTCTCATGTTACTACTATAAAAAGGATTTACATTTCTGAAAGATTTCTATTAAGAGACAAGCTAAACTTTTATTTTAAATGAGTCAAATTAAAACTTTCATGGTTTCATTACACACCAAATTAGACAATGTTCTTCAAAAAGCCCAAGAATTAAATTTAATCTGAACATACAAAATGTACTTTTTCATGGTCAGCTGAGTTTTACTTTCATTTTTGTAGCTGTTAAAATAAGTATTTTTTATGAATTTTGATTTAAAAATAGGGGGTACATGTAAAGATACATTTGAGCTAGCAGAGAGCTGAGTTAGTGATAAAGTAGCTTCATGAAGAATGTTAGATAGAAAGTTCATTTTTATTTCTTGGAAAGCATGTACTGAGTGCTGTACAAGGCAATCTCTAGAGTAAGAATATTTGCTCCATAGCCACAATCTTGCAAAAAGACTCAGGTGATGATAATTTTGCTCCTGGTACACTTTAGTTCTTCCTCTGTTACTTCTCTTTAATTGCATTTCACTGTTGTTGCACGGTTGCAGAAAGTAATACTCTTAAAAATCACTACAAAACTGGCTTTTTAAAAAAGTGCACAAGCTGAATTTGGATTTTTCAAAACTACAGTTTGAACTTTTCATGGATTCCTTCCCTTCAATAGTCAGTCAGTTCAAATAAGGATGTATTCTTTAAAACGTGTTCTTCATTTTAATTACATTATATATCCTTAATAATACATTTCCAAGTTAGTGTTCACTCTTAGTCCAATCATTGTTTTTCATAATTGATATCTAGGAAGCAACTATTAGTCAAGGTAATGCCACTCTCTATATCTCAGGAAGTGCATTTTCATCTAATTAATGGTATTAATTAAATTAGATCCTTACAGGAACTTCAATATTGTTTATCACAAATAATTGGATAGACACCAAACCTGACTCTATGAAGTGTTGTTTGCACCTTCTCCTTTCGCAGCAAGATAAAGAATACACATGGGTCCAAGATAGCTTCTGGCTCTTCCCGAGATGGAGCTCATAAAATCAACTAAAGCGTGTGTAATTTTCTCCTGGAATTTGCATAATTGCTTTGGATTTGTCTCGGAGAATAGCTTGGAAAAACGATTCAGCTCTGTCATCCACACGCAAGTATCACAGGCTTATTAATCCTTCCCTTATGTGGTGGGAAAAGGGCAAGAGCAGAATAGGTACAGCCTCTCTCCAGCTGGCTTTAATGTTCACATCACAGCCTGCCTTCTCTTGTGTGTCAGTAGGAAACCATATACAATGCTTCAGGTGCCATATACTCTCTAAGCTTACTCTCAGTCATCAGTACAAAGTTTGGTTAAAATGGGGGGGGGGAGGTGGAAGAGAGAGGCACTCAATGCACTTCACAAAGGCAGTCTTGCTTCCCTTTAGCTGTTTCTAGACTGTTTTGCAGGTGGTCTTTTAGGCAGTACTGGCCTATTGTAGTCATTGCTCTTGACTGCAGGATTTTAATCATTAGATTGGTACGGTCTTTCTTGCTCATTAGCTTCACCTGTCTCATTAGTCCCAATTTCACAGTAACAGAAAAGCAAAAGTGACAACTGTCCTGCGAAGAGGAGTTGCTTCTTACGTTGTCCATCTTAATTTTAGTCCCTCCTTTGCAAAAGCAGCTTGGTTGCCATGTTGAGTGTGCTCACCAGGATGGGGGCATGAGCACGCCGAGTCACTGAGAGATGCTGTATGCAGAAGGCTCCAAGCCTGCAGGATGACAGGTTGGGGTTCATTCTCCTTGTCTGAAGGCCTGTGCCTCTCCTGACTTAAAAAGCATCAAGATGAAGGGTATTTTACAGAATTATGTACTATAGTACCCCAAATTCTGCAAATGCAGTGTACTTTTGAACTTGGACTGGAGTCCCTTTAAAACCCCCACACACTATTGTATTCACAAGGCATTGCTCTCACATATGAATTTTGGTTTTGCCAGGGAAGTAAGGAAACTTATAATAAGTGGTGTTTATTTTCTTTTTTTATTTTTCATGAAATTCAGAAAGAGGAGGTGGAGTTGTTAATGTTTCTAATTTTACTGCCAGTCATCTGCTCTTGAAGTCTGTCTCACTTAAAAAAAAAAAAAACAACCCAAACAATAAACCTGACCTTTGAATCAGTAGCAAGTTTAAGATATTATGGTAACTAATCTTTTTAATTGACACCTTCTTAAATGCAACTGTTTGAGAGTGAAATTTAATTAAATCCTACTGCTTGCAGACCTGAACACTATTAGTACTTAAGAGCTTTATGATTTCAGAATTTTTGTGCATCTCCTGGATCATATTTTGATGCCTGCTTTAACTTTGCTTCTCTTTATTTAGTTAGCAAATTAAACCACTGGCCAAAAAAAAGTAGTCAAAACTATACATAGTGTGTGTATATATAGTTAGGAGATTTTCCCTTTCATCAAAAGTCTGACAAACACAATTAAAAGGGAAATGTGGATAATAGAAAGGGATGACAGTATTAACCAGACAACTGGAGCACATCTAAGAAATTATTCCTTAAAGACGTGTGGTACCAAAACTGTGAAATAAATGTATTTCAGAATATTTATTTTATCTTTGCCCATTAAAACATGGACCTAGACAGCAAGGCAGCACATTTTACACCCACAGTAATTGCTTAGTTTTGAAATGCCAAAGCAGTGGAAATGAGAAACTTTTTGCAGAATGAAACAATCTAGCAGACTGATTCTCTGCGGAGGCATATTCTGTAAATTGAAATGTTCACCGACAGCAGATTTATGCTTGAAGTCAGCAGGTTTTTCAAAGGGATTGTGTTGTACCATTCTTAGCTGGATTAGAAATGGTCATCTTGGTTTTCTTTAATGTTTGATAGGTAGGTCTATAAATAAGAAAGTTAGGTTGAGCAAACCTCCATTTGCAGAAACTACCTGGGGAAGTTTCTGCAAGTTACTGATACCTCTCAATGTCCTTTTAAGATAGTGGGAACTGAGGTTTATAATGAATTTGGAGGCTCAGATAATAAGTAACATAGACTCTATGATGAATATACTTTTTTAATTTGTCAAATATATTTAACTTTATAGACATGGCATAGTACTGCACTTACATAAAGTGAATAAAAATCCTGATCTCATTCCTGTTCCTGGAAAATTTCTTCAGCTAAATGCTCATCAGTTGGGATGCTGGATATGTTTTGATGCATAAGAAGTTTTATTTCTGGTTACCTTTATATGCCTGCATTATCTTAGTGTCTCAACCAGGAGAAACTAACAGTTTCACAGTGACAACATGAACATTTCAATGAGGCTTGATAACGCTGTGAATTATTATCACTGACAGTCCTGATGATCCTAAATACTTTGACTTCTGTTTTAGTCAGCGTTGTAAAGGGTACTTGTTCACTCCTGGAAGGAGAGAGCAGTCCATTAGGTCTTACAGAATTTTTCAGACTTTCAGTCAGATTATCTATTACTTGCACCTTTTTGTGAGCATCTCCTCTAAGTGGTTTGAAGGAAAGCAGCTCGTTGCTCTGTTCTGGTCAGGATTTGTACCTAATACTCACCTAAGCATGTCATTATACCAAATACAGTGCAAAGGAGAACTGACTCTTCTTTCTGTCCATTTGTCCAATTAAGTAAGTACCCAGAGAGCCTAATACCAATTGTCTGAAAATAGACTAGGAAGGAGAAAATGGGATGCAAGCTCCCTTTGTACGAACTCATATATATAGGAAAAGCAGGTGGGTATGTTACACTTCGGGCAAGCCCAGTTCCACTTGGTTGCTTGTATTAAGAGGTCTAATTACATAAGTAAGAAACTGGTAGAAGAACTTGTTACAGTGCATTTCAAAGGCTCCCTTTGCCCGTGACTTTGTTTCATTGCCAAATGAAATAACACAGTACTAAATCCAATTTAGCAGAGCTGTCACCAATTCGTAAAGCTCTCATTGCACAGAAGTAAGAGTGAGAGCACAGTTCCTTTTTTACTTCCAACCTAATCATCAGTGCAGTCCATTAAGAAACTATGAGTTGAGTTACTGCCCCTCAGTTTCCTTGGGCAATTCAGAGGAATGGAGCACATGAGACAGGTTCAGTTTTACTAACAAGGTATGCAAGCACAGGTTGAAAAAGCACTATTGGGGTCGTCAGGCCCCTGTGGCCTCCCTCCCTCTCCAGCTGCAGCTGCAGGTAATTCTGCAACAGCCATGATGGTCAGAAAAGCCTGTTTCATTTATGAAAATCACACATCTCTCAATGCCCTGAAGAAAATTGCAATTTTTAGTTGGAAAGACTAAATATCATGACACAAAAGAAATCAGAGATGATGTCAGAGGAAGAGATCCTTCTACCAGCATTAAGCTGCATAGAGGAATATGCCCCAATAGTCCTCAAAAGTGAGACGTACCACACAGGACAGACAAAAGCGAAAACTCTAGTATTCTTGTGTCCATCTGACTTGCAGGGAACTCCTTCCTCATCCCAAGCCTAGCACGTGTAAGCAGGATACAGCAGCGAAGCATGCAAGATGCTTTAATTTCATAGCCTTTAGCACATTTTAGTGTTAATTACTGATATCTGTGAATGTTATGTCTACTTAAAAAGCTTGAGAAGTAACTTGGAATATGTTGAAGGATAGTCCTTCTCTGAACTGGTTTTAAAAGTTGATTCTTTAATTGATATAACTGAATAGTTACTGTCTAGACTGTGCTGGTGTTGGGATATTTTACTCATTCAACATTTTCTTCATTAACAATTTTAAGACCTCTACTAAAACACATTAATTCTTTCTCTACATCTACACTCTTCACTAGTTACTCAAAATAAAGATTTCATAATGTTCTCAGTGTTTGAAAGTAGCTTAAACTATTCATATTGGCAGCCCAGTGTATCCTAAGAAAATAGGCTGTTAGGATGTTTTCTTGAATCGTTATGAATGTTTTTCAAGTAATCCTCCTAGACTCAAAAATATCAAGAAAAATTACTAGGAAATAATTTTTGAGCCATTGTAGTTTTCATTTATTGCTTCCTAAGAAATTAACCTATGGCTTTTAGGAACACAAAGACTTTTTGCTGTGGTTTGAGGCACCCTGAGTTATTTGTATTGAGCCTGCATGAGTGTAGCTGAATGTTTCACATTTTTACTATCCTCATTTTCCAAACACTTCTATCTAACAGTAGGAATTTTTGAGGGATGGTGCATATCAGCATGGCACACAGCAGTGCCATGAAAATGTTACTGAGCTAGCTTGGGTACTGGAAATATACTTGCATTAACATAGCTTCTCACTTGAGCAAATAGCTCAACTTAAAAGCAGGCTGTAAGCAGTGTGGGTGGACCTCCATGCTAGAGAGGCTTTATCAGCCCTGCTGCTTCCCCTGCCTTCCTCAGAGCCTGTGCATTTCCACAAGCCTTGTGTTAGGTCGTGTAGACAGCTGCAGGCAAATGATGTTGCTCAGTTATACTATTCTGAGTACTAATTGTCTCCTATTTGACAATTAGACCGAAACCTCTCTAAAATATGTTGTCCAGATGCCGTTGTTGTTTTGTTCATCCTTAAGACAGTAGGATCCTTGCTTGGAGCTTGCAGGTGTTACAGAAGAAATACAGCAGCAAAAAGATGTCTGACCCAGCATTTGTGAGGCTTAGGTATACCAATTAAGATTTGGGGCATGACCCTTCCAGTGCTTTGTAAAAAGTATTTGTGCAATGCTGTGAAATTTGAAAGTTGCACCTCACAGTAAGTAATGAGGGTGCTCAGGAATGAGCAGGTCTGAGCCCACTGTCTGTCATACTGCACCAATGTCTCTAAGTGCAAATGATTGCTACTGACATGTGACAATGTATAGCTAACAAATTCATACCTCTTTCAGGTGATGCTGGCAGATAAGGCTGTTCATATGTGCTGGAGTGGCCTGAAGTTGGGGTGAAAAGTAACTAGCTAAATAAAGCTCCTGTACTTTTATTGAATAGCTCTAATAAACTGTTTATTCCTGCTTAAAAAAAAAGGGGGGGGGGGATTCTGCACTGTCCTTTGATTTTATGTGTTCTAATAGAAAAATACATTTTATATAAATTAGAAATTAGTTCAACTTTAAAGCCAAGATGTCATGTTGTATCTATGTATCTATACATTTATGGATGTGTATATATATGTAGTTTCTATATAGTTATATTCGTATGTATAATAGATATGAGATCACTTCTACAAAAGCAATATAAAGTACATTCAAACAGTTGAATCTTTATGGAGGGTTTACTAAAGACCTTGGTATTCCAGTTCTGAATCTTGTTTTGTGTCTCACTTTAGTCTGGAAATCTCTGTGTCAAAGTATTATAAATACTGACTGTGGTGTAATGGCCAAGAATGACGGCTTGGGTCCGATTCTGTGAGATTCTGATAAGCTACTGCAAAAAGCTTCGTATACTTTATATCTGTTTACTCCCTTGGGGGTAAAATGCCTCTGGACGTCATTCTGAAATGTGAGCAGCACTAAAAGGATGATGTTCTCTGTGGCAGAGGCCAGCATGAGTCTCCAGGACTTCATACGCTGCTTGTTTTGTATCTGAAGGTTGAGCTTTATCCTGGTCTTCCACTCTGGGGTGATTTTTCATTGGATACATGCAAACAGCCAATCTTGTGATCACTGAAGTGGTTTGCTACTGTAGAGCAGATCTGCGTATGAAGGTTGATCATCTTTGCCTCAGCATACAAACGGAAGCAATATCAATATCAGTGCTTCAAAAGCTTGTCCCTTACCCTTTTCAAAAGGTGATAAAACTGTTTGACATCTCACCATTTGGAAACAGCGGTGCATGTGCTGTCAGCTGAGGGATTGCACTGGGGGTCAGGAAATAGCTAGGTTGTCAACTCTTTCCAAGGGGATCACCACATGCTGTAGCCACCTGGGAGGACACCCAGGAAAGGCTTTTGGCAGTACAAGTGAAGCAGGGTACAGGCTTGATGTGCCTGAACCTGGTGTTCAACCCTTTTGAGTGCTGCAAGTATCAGTCTCACCTGAACACTCTGATTGAGCTAGTTAAGAAAATCTGTATTCCTGCTGTTGGCTATTTCTCCAGCTGGGCTAAAAAGGGCAGAAAAGGGATTTTCTTGGAGATGCTTATCTGTCTGTGCTAGAATTTCCAGAGGAATCCAGAGCTGTCATGAACAGTACAGGTTAATGCTTGGGGGGGTAAAGGGGAAGAGCGGTTTGAGCTACTTTGAGCAGACCCGTATCTACCCTTAAAACAGAAGTGCAGTACATAGGTTGTAATAAATTATTCATTTTTTTAAACGAAGTCAAATAAGACGGGTTTTTTTCCCCCATAAATACTATAGTAGCAGAAGGACCTCCTTTTAATTAAATAGCAGTAAACTTGAATGAAGGCAAGGAACAAATGCTCAAGCAAAGTATGTATTATATAATAATATCTAAAATATTAGGTTAAAAATAGCATTAAAAATGCAAGGTCCAGCAATCAGTAGGTATGAGGTAGTACATTTTTTAAAATCTGTCAAAACAACAAACATTTTCTTCAGAAAGATCTGACTTTATTTTAGCTGAACCTTTTTAAAAAGAAAATAGAATTCTAATGATAATGAATGTTTAAGATAATGGGTTGAAACATTATGCCCAAAGAAACTGTCTAGTTACAATTTTCAGCAGTCTGTGTTATCAGCCTGGAGAGCCAAATACAACCACCCCTCATTAGCTTTTCCCTCAGTGCAGTTAGTCTACCGAAGTTAACATTTTAATGCTGGTTCATCTGTGAGAATCTGGAAATAAGGTCTTAAAGAGAAATAATGCAAGCAACACTACCAGCCCATCTGTAACAGTGGGGGTTTTTGGATGTTTTTGTGCTGTTCCCTCCCCCCCGCAGAAATGTTTTCTGCTCTGAACTCCTTTATCTTGGATATTATAAAACTTTATTTGGTTTTGATTTTGTTTTAAACATGTTCAGTAGTCATCTTGCTACGTATATATATAGCAGAAATAGTTTCTATTTCAAGTAGCAACTTCTCTGAATGAAGAATGAAGGCCTTTTTGGATGAAACGGGTTACTGAAAAATCGAGGATGGCAGCCTGCATCTTAACCAGTCTGTTTTCTGCACTGAAAAGAGAAAGCTCCTATAGGTAGTTTTCATTGTCTTCATTTGTTTCTAATTTTACCATCCTGAGAATCTTTTAGAGACATGGACACAAGAGTTAGACATCAGAATGTGCTGGCTGTTGGCAAAAAGATCACTTTATTCTTTATCTTACAATCCTTCTCTAATATGATACTTTTTACTGGTGGCATAGGAGATAACAAGGCTAGATGGTCTTTGGTCTGACCTTGTGCAGGTGTTCTTACATACACGAAGCACTTTTTTCTAACTTGGAACACACATTGCTAATTTTTTCCTCCTAATGTCTTATTCATAACTTCAATCCCTTATGTAATCCATATAGGTTCCAGTTTGAATTTTTGCTTAAGGCATATTCCATATGTAAATTTGATAGATTCTTCCAAAGAATCTTTTAATTAAACTTTTTCTTATTCTTTTTTTTGGAAGTGATTTTCTTTTAAAATTGGTAAGTTTAAACGTTAATGATCTCTTTCTTCATAGAAAAAAATGCCTTTTAAATATTTTTCACAGAAGTCAGCAGCTGACCGGATGAAATTAAGACTGTTATCTTCTAGGTCTTTAGAAACTAGTAATGATATAATATTAAGTGTTTCTTTTACTTTAATAAGCTATTAACCTGATCATTAGCAATGTCTAAACTTATTAAAGAACCATATGAGCACTGTAGAGTCTGTCCTGTGATCAACACATTAATTCAACATTATTATTTCAGACACCATGTTTTATTGAAAAATGCATAACTTAGAAAATTAAATACTCCTTTGGAATTACATTATCAAACCAACATTTTGTTGAACAGCAACTTTTATATCTTCAAGTCCATTTCTGTTTTTGAAAATGTATGTGTTTACTAAGAGGGGGGAGGTTGTTGGGGGGAGGGGTTTGTGCATTTTTTGTGTTTTTTCTTTTTTAAGTAAACCAGTAAATTTAAATAATTCTGGAAAATAGCTCTAAAAGAAAAAAGATGACTTACTGTGTAATTCACACTGTCTTTGAAAAGGGTTAGGGCACTAAGAAGAGCTTTAAAAGTTATCCCTTGATTGCCAAGTGTTATATCTTTTTATGTGCTACACCTGTTTTATAGCCTGGTCCCTGTTTCTTGTACTTCGATGTTGCATTACACTTCTACCACAACAAGGTACTTATTGTTGTGGAAGATGGTGTGAGATAAACCTCATGCAGAAGCCAGGATACTTTAGAGGGGTTTGATGGAAAATAAGGGTTTCTTATTGCTTTGTCTTGCTTACATTTTTACTGTATTCTTCTGCAGCCTTTTGCTCTCATTTTTCCTGGATTTGTTGTCATGTGCAATCCATGCATACAAATATAAAGAGAGATGGCCAAAGGAATGGCTGGCAGATTTCTCTGGTCATGTCCAACATCTGCAGTACTTGGAGCGGAAAAAAATGTCTCCTTGGAAATGCTGTAGTGTAGACCAAGACTGAAACTGGATTGGTGCTGTGAGGTGGCTTGCATGGTTAATCTGGGCTTTGTTCTCCTCACAGATTTGTACCGGGACATTATTTTTCTGCCTCATTGACTTTCTCATCTGGAGTGCAGTTGGGTTCTTCTCCCTCATCCTTCTCATGAAAGTATAAACAAGGCTGCTAAAAAACTTAGTGGGGAGATATGGACTGAATTCCTTCTTGGGTACTGATGATATCCAAGTGTCTATCTCCCATGTCCTTCTGATAGGAGAGCTAAGAGGGACTCAAGTATTTTGGCAAGCAGTGGCTCTGATGTGTTTTATATGCTCCGTATTACACAATGCTGATATCACTGTCTTGTGTGAGAAGAGTTGACCTTGGTTTTTTTAATGCCAAAAGAAGTCAGTGCTAATCAGAAAGCCAGCAGGTTCGATATCTTGCATGACAACAGAATATTAAAACAACTGTTCAGCCACTTTCTTCCTTTTTTTCTCTTATGGTCAGAAGAGTTAATATGATAAATTCAGAGAGAGTTTTCACACTGACATTTAATTAAAATGAAATTACCTATCATTGTTATGGGCTACACAGAAGCTATTATTTATGTTGATACTATTCTAATACCTTATTAGACTAGGTTTGCATTTGCATGAGTATGTTAGCATGACTTGAATTATTTCTTTCTGTACTCCTTAAGTAGCAGCAAGTGCAAGCTGCAATGTTAAATTCTTACAGAAAAAGATATTTCAGTCTCCTTGGAAAAGGCAGGGACAGTGTTCAGCCAGAGATTTCTTTTTTACCCTGTTCTCCATTAATACTTTCTTCTGTTTACTCTGATACAGCTGCTCACCACAGAAGTAGCACGAAGGTTGCAGGACTCTTGTAGAATTTTTATCATGCTAGCTAGTAAGATTAATTCCCTGTGCATCAGAGGAAAAGATCATCTTTTAATGCAGAAAGACTTTTGTGTATTAATAGTTTTGTTCTATAAACTATTAAAATGTAATATGATACTGTAAGATCACTTAGGGAACAGCATTTATCAAATGCACCATTTTCTTTCCTCTGAAGCAACAGGAATAACTGAAGAAGAGGGAGGTGGTGAAGAGGTTATGACTATGAGTGTCTTGATTTTTTCAAAGAGCAAAATCATCTGATGGGCTTTTTAATTCCACACAGTGTAAATTTTAAAATGTTTGCGTAAAACTGATGGTTGTGTCAATCTGAGAGCACACAGTCAGCTGTTCCACTTCCAAAAGAGCTGCTCCACAATGTCCTGCCACTTCCCACCTGGACCCTGCTGCTAAGTGGGGAGCTCCCACTGTCCCTGATCCTTTTCCCCCATTTCCAAGAACTCCAGTGAGGCTTTTAGCAGGTCACTGTGACTGTGATCACTGTCACTATTTAATAAGGGCTCATATTTTCAAGGAGAGAAAGTACAGTGGGTTTCCTACGAGTAGAAACATCCTGCTCAGGCTACTTTCTAGTTTTTCTTGAACCTCTACATTCATAGAATATCTTTTGACCGCCTGCTATGGGTATTACCCTGGGGACTGTCAGGGAGCAGCACTGGTGGGCACTGCTCTGTAAGGGAAGGCAAACTGGGAGCCAAGTGTGACACCAAGGCAAGCAGGGACAGTGACACAAGGTTAAGGGGCAGTCTCACAATAAGGGCAAGCAGAGCAAGTGATGGCAATCAGCTTCAGCCAAGAGCCCAGACTGACAGACAAGTCCATACGTTTCGAGGCAGGACTGAGATCCAGCCATGAATCCAAGTCAGGATAAGCTTTATGATTTTTTTTTTTCCCTAATTTCTGGATAAATAGCTACCTTATATTTTGCAGATGGAGTGTCCATTTGTTAGCCTATGATAAAACCAAACAAATTCTGCAGGCAGTTGGACAGAGAGTGGAAGGAGAGAACAGCATGTGCTTGCCACTCTGGGCTTGAAGGGCAGGGGGTGCAGCACAGGAAGCCACTGGGAAGCATTTAGAGAGAGAGAGAGAGGAATAAAAATTATTCCTGTTTCAGCTGGACACTGACAAAAGAAGGAGCAGTTTTCCACAACTTCAGTTTATAAGTGACAGTAAAGAGTATTCTTCTCAGGACAGGGTACCAACAGGGTTTTCCTAAGTCAGTGTTGCCTCAGACCAATTTGTATGAATTCCTGCAGGCTACAGCAGTCAAATCCTGTATGGCTGTGTAGTGAATTACAGCATATATCCACTTAAATCATTGGTATAACAATATATTTGGAGTTTAATTGGGGATGGCATGAATGTAGATGAGCTGTCAAATTGGCTGGATACATTGCATCACAATCAAGTGAACTCTCTTTAAAGAAAGAGACTAATTAATGAAAAATAGTCATTCTTACTGCATTTGCAGTAACTGCAGTAACAACATGAAACCAATATTTTAATTCTACAAAACACCACTGAATGACTAACTCGGTCTAGAAGCACATGAGCCGACAATCCTTAATTGCCTAGGCTGAACATGGAAGTGGTAGAATTCTTTACAGGGGTGGAAAATTCCAGATGTGCTCACTTTGGTAAACCTAGCTTTCAGCCAAGTCTGACTCCTGGAGTGATTTTACTGTTGAGAAGCTCAACAAAAAAAGAAAGAATTAATTATAAACTGCATATGAACTAATTCATGCACTAAACCTGCCCATCAGGCAGAAGCAGGAAAGTTTGTCTATAGGTTGAAAGAGGCATGGCTTTGGGCTATGGAGGGAAAGTAGTAGGCTACATTATATGAAATGAAGGATGGGAAATGCGTAGGTAAATCTTCCAAGCTTTATGGAAGTTACTGCCAGAGCTGCTTTGGCTTTAAATGTCAAATACAAGCACAGATGAATTGGTAATTATATGCTTTAACTGCAAGCACAGAAAAGACAAACAAGTAAGGACATTCAATCTGCATATTCTTGGTACTAATGTATTAAGATAAACTGTAGGACACTGAAGCTGAACATTGCCTATTGCTCAAATGCTTACCCAAAACCAGACAACCATTTAGTAAGTGGTATGAGTGAAAAGCCAAAATATGGAGCCAAAATGTGATTTAAAAGCTTCCATATGTAAATAAAAAGCTTTTTCCTATTAAGTTTTCCTCCATAGCCTTGTATACTAGCATTTTGGTAGCATACTTATGTTTAGCTTTATTTTTCTTAAATTTGCATCTGTGGTATTTGCAGAGTTGGTAGCACTACCTAGGTTCATTAATGCAGCATTTATATTCTGCAACTGTTCATGTAAATACTGGTTTTCAAGGCAGCATTATGAATATTTCACGTGCTTTTGAAATAGTAGTGAGGCATTTTGCCTCAGGAAGGAGACCTTTATTGTTAGTATGCTGCTTATCTAAAATGTTTGGTTCAAAAATATTTCAATTATATTTTCCTTCCTTTGGCAAGCTTGCTTCTATTGTAATATTCTTTAATTATAAGGTTGTGGGAATTATGACACGATGTTGCCTTAATCTTAGTTATTTTAATGTTATACCTGCTGAATTGGGAACCCTCGAAGACAAACTGAAGCTCCTCCTGCTACAGAGTAGTGCTATGTGTATAGCTGGCACCGATGGATGGAATTTCTCATGTTTTAGCACCTTTAGCAGCCTCTTATTTGGAACAACATGCAAGTCAAACATTTAACATTCATTTTATTTCTGGAGAAAATATCAGACAGGTATTCCCTATTTGAAATGTAAAGTTATCTATAAAACCTGTAACGATAGATCACAAGCTTTGAAATATGCAGTGGAGGTAGCTTCAAGGTATTTTCATTGACTAACTTTACCCAGGGCTTTTGAATTCACAACCGAGGGAAGCCGTTTCCCCAACACTGTTGCTGTACTGGCATTCAGCCCAACTGGAGGCTGGAGACTTCTGCTGGGCCAATGCAACAGTTGAATTTCAGGCAATATTTTTAACTTTGTCTAGACTTTATCTTTGATAAATAAGTGGTTTTCTTTGGGTGTTCATTCTGCCTTGAGGAGATTTTTCTGGTTTAGTCTGCAAGGCCTGTACTGTCCCCTGTATATAAAAAAAAACCTACAGAAGTATACTGTGGGCATGTTGTAGACCTGAAAAGTACATAACCTTTCAAATTACACTGGACATAGTAGGGACTGTTCATGTCAGAGTCAAAAATTTAATTGACAGGCACAGATATCTTTCCTCTAATGCACATAGGCTAACTAGGGATTGGGTAAACAAGCACAAACAGAGGTGCTGCCTAATACTGTTAGAACAGTCCCTTGGTCAACTCTCCAGCACTTTGCCTTCATTGCAGAAAAACAAAAAACAATGTATATTCCCCTGCCTTAGATGAACTGTGTCATATATTACTGAGTAAGTATCTAGAAGACTCAGGAGTTCAGGACACTAATCAGAGAGAAATACTGTATTGGAGTTACAGTAAGGAAGGGAGGCATTTTTCTGATAGTGTATTTCTCAAACTTGAACTGGACGAGGATCTGGGCTTTGGTAATGCTGACTCTTGAGAAAGAGACCTACTTAGTTTCAATAGTGTTAAGTAATTTAGGTCTTTGTTAGAGACTAAAGATATTATGGAAGAAATTTAGACAAAATGATGCTCATATTCAAGTATTTATTTAGTTTAGTCCTCAAAAGTATTTGTAATTGAAAATGGTATTTGCAGTAACTGAGGGTATTTCAATGGCCTTCTAGTAGAGTAAATTTCAAGAGAGTTATCAGAAGGTTATCTTAATAAAACAGAAATAAAATGAAACTGTAGAAAAGAAATAAACTATTCTACAGATGTCCACCTTTGGCTGTTCATGTCTCAAATGTCTATTCTGTTTAATTCCCATATAATTATACAGCACATGGACAGTATTGCTCCACTATTTGAAGCTGAGTTTCGGTGTGAATTTTCCAGTACTGAAAAAAGAATGACTGAAGTTACCCAGAAGAGGCATTCCCATTGCTACTTAATTAAATAAGGGAGGGAAGACAAAAGAAGAAATGGCTAAGAAATGGCTATTTTCTTGAGGTTTCTTTGGGTAGGGAAGATTGGGTCCTAGACCTGTCATCTTACTAGCTTTTACTTGCCTGAACAGAAGTAAAGGAAAAACCTGATATTTTTTCACAGGGAAAAAAATAAGAACATCCCTCTTGGGCATAGACATTCATGCGCTAAAACTTGTCACATGTTTTCTTTTAACTTTTCAAGAGGCGATTGCTGGAGGGTTCAGAAGGAAGAAGGAATTTCTCTGTGCTAATGGCAAGACACCGTTCCAGCATGGATAGAGGAAAAGCTTTGATTCCACGTGGTTTCTGTCAGTGGAGTGCAGCTCTGGAGGAAAAACGTGGACAGCTGAGCTCTAGCTGCACTCGAGCTGCAGTCCAGTGAGGATTCCCCTGGGGCAGTACGGGGCCTGCGGAAAATGTTAATGTGTCCCATAGCCCGTATTTTCCAGCTTTGAGTTAAACTATTCAAGATATGAGGCTTGAATAATTTCTCCGTGATATATCTCCCCCAAGGAAATTATACCTTAGTTAAAAGGCCCTAAATACATCTTGCTCTCTAGGACTAAAAATTTATTTCTTCAAGAATCTATTGGGAGTCTGGTAGTATTTCTGAGATCCTTGAAGTACCTATTTACATTTGAGTTCAAAAAGCCTTTGTAAGACTTAGCAAACAACCTCCTTTTACAGAGTGTTGAAGTGAACTTTTACAAACAAGTGGGAAGGGAGGGCAGGAGTGGGAGAAAATCTTTTCATCTCCGCAGAGCACCAGATATTACCACTGCAGTGTTACTTGTACGGAATCAATCTTTTCCAATGAGTGTTTTGACTGCCTGCGGCAGTGCACCTCTGTTCACTGAATTTAATAGTCTGGATCCTGGTTCTAAACCTCGTTCACTACTGGGGGAAAGAAGTTATTACTGTCAGGTTATTCATTGGTCTAATTTAAATACTAACACAATGATCATGCTGTCTTGCCCAGTTTTCTTCTAAAAAGGGAGCATATGTATTTGCTGTGCTGCATGTTTGACAAACAGGCTGTTGTAAAACCTGAAGATGTAGGTAGGCTGCGCTGCAACTACTTGTTCTCAGGTACCTTGCTGTAATGTGGATCATCCTATGGTATCTCTTCTAATTCTTGCGTAGTCACTCCTCTTGCAGAGCACATTTGCTAAATAACTGGACATTTGCCAGTTGCTGTACTTAGCCTAAATTCTGCCCAAGTCCTTTGCCTATAAACAATAGGATTTGTGTAATTTGTGTTCTCTGAAGAGTGTTTCAGTGTCCTAAGACAGCCAGTTAGTAAGGAGTTATCTGGTAGAAAAAAAAGCAAGCACAAAACTTTAAGATTAATTTGGGCAATTATGAAGATAACTGAAAATATCTAACTTCAAAGTATGTATGACATACTGTTTGCAACCATGCAAATCTTATCTGTAGGCAGGGGACAATCTCTGGAATTTTCTTTGCTTTTTTAAAATACAAAGGATTTTGTTGAGGTCGCACTCAAGGATTAAAACTTTATCCTTACTCCCGGAGTTTTTTTCTCAACTAGACATACACAAAGAATTTCAGATACCAAATTCATATATAGCAAGCCCGACTTTGGAGATGAATATTCAATATATTCTGAAATTAGACCACTTTTTAAAGTGTTCCAAACTGGGCAGATGTGCAAAAGATGTCCATTTAAAGTTGGGAGGTGGGGGGGGGGGAAGTCTTGGTTTCCATTTTTCTCCTTTAAAAAAAAAATCCTCTTCTCCATATCTAGAAATATATTTTGCTTTCCTTAATTTCCTGGAAGCAATGCTGTTTATGTGGCATTCCCATAACAATTTTTCACTGTTCCAGGTTCAGTTGTGGGAAAGGCAAGAGAGTGATGTGACTGACACATCACTTGGTGAACCCCCCACATGTCACTCAGCTACTGACTGTCAGGACGTGTCTTGGGCAGAGTGGTCAGGGAGCAGAGTTCGGTTTTATGGCACTTCTTCCATACTAATGATGGCTGAGGGTAACAAGAGAGGCAGGGGGTGCTGGGGATGGGGAAGGAACCACAGTCTAGGGAGATGCTGCTGTAGAGATGAAAGCGAAAGGTAGACACAAACAAGGTTGGATAAACTGATTAGAATACATTACTAATAACTGAGAATTACAAAACCAAACTGTGCACAGTGAAGAGAGGGCTACTGAAACTATACAGAAAGGAGACAAGAATAAAGTCTGCATGGTTGGTGCAGGACTAACAGATGAGTAATTTAATTATTGGGACAAGCACATTCATGCCTGTTCAGCCCCCGAGAGGTGCAGAATTTGCAATAGTTCTGTTGCTGGAAAGAGCAGTGACGAGCTGTTTTCCTCTTGGCAAAAGCAGTGGTGGTGGTGTGGCACACTGACAGCCGTTGCAGCAAATACCGGGGTTGTGGTGCAGGGAAAGTTCTGCAGAAAGTTGACTTGGGGCTGTGTTTTCCTTGATAGCCCTGGCCATCACCACGTTTCCCTGTCTTCATTTGCTGATTCCCCTGGAAACAGCAGCTAATATTAAAAAATAATTGGGATAAAACTGTAGGAAGAAAAAAGCCAATACCTTCATTTTAAATTAAAAAACATACTCCATCCTAAAATGATTTTATTTTAGCCATTCGATTTTTTTTCTGAATATAATAAAGACGTTGAAAATGTTTTAATTACAGAAGAAATCTCATTTAGGGATGAAGGAGAAAATAGAGTTTACTTTTGCTACTTTAGGTTGGGTGGGTTTTTTTCCTACAGCCATTTTCTTGTGCAAGTGTACTTTAATACGGACACAATCTTGTTGTGGGACAAGGAAGGCAATATGGATGACTATTTACATGGGGTTTACTGTGGGGCATAGGTGTGGCTTAAAGATAAGCTCAGGCGTAAATGCATTGCTAGATTGGTGCTAGCTTAAAAAATAAAAGCTATTATAGAAAAGAAGAAAGAGATAGTGGGTTGACCCCAGCCAGCAACCAAAAACTTTCCCCGCCTTTCACTCACGGCCCTCTCCCGGGGAATGAGGACAAAACCAGGACGAAGGCAAAAAGGCTCACGGGTAGAGATAATGACAGTTTAATAAGAAAAGCAAAAGCTGCACGTAAGTAAAGCAGAAAGAGGAATTTCTTCATTGGTTCCCATTGGCTGGCAGCCACGTCCCAGGACGGGAAGCAGGGCCTCGGCATGTGCAGGCTGCAGCCGGCTGGAACCGGTGGGAACCGGCTCAGGGCAGCCCCGGCCTCTCCTCACAGAGACCCCTGTGGCCCCCGCCAGCCCCTGGGCACCTGCACCCAGTACAAAAAGGAAGCAAGTAGAGTGCAATTTCACCAATGGTAGGCTACTTAGTGTTTGTGTAAAACAAAGTGGAATTAGGATTTTTGTTGTTGATGTTGGGGTTTGGTTTTGTTGGGGGTTTTTTTGTTTTATTTCGAAGAATTCTCTCTCCCATCTTGTCTGGAGCCATTTTTGTAGTTTTAGTCATACATAGCAAAATCTCACTGGGTAAGCAGAGGAGCGTGTGACTACTCCTTCACTGTTCATTATTAAGGGGACATCTTTTCTCCTTTAGGAGCTTACCTAAGTAGTGAAGAGCACAGAAACTTGGATAACATACTAGAGTGAAGCTTGATCATGCTGGGACCATGTGGAGACACTTCCCGACTGCCTTGCACACGGCAAATGTATGGAATACACATCCAGATTTTAACTGAGTTTAGTTCTGAAACACTTTAGCCTGTGCTCTTCTGCCTTGGCCTGAAATACCACCATAAAAACAGTGTCAAGGCTTTTGCTTCCTCTAACGGAACTTTTTTCTTCTCCCTAATTGGAGAGGAAATCTAAATATTCATTTTCACTTTTAAAGTTTTAAAGCAATCTTTGAGACAAAATTTAATTAAATTTTTACTTTTAAATTTCTGTATTGCAACTCAAATGTGTATTTTAACCCAAACCTATTACACAATTTTAATAAATGACTCTAGTTAATGTCTTATGTAGACACTATCAGCAGTGTCCAGGATTCAGCATTATGGGACTTCTACAACAGTTTTGATGCAAATTAAGTCCTCTTTCTCCTATAACTTGTGAAATACAAAGGGACATGTGTTTTTGCTAAAATATCCAGGGTAACAAATGGGTAGGAAAAATATTCAAGTTCTTTAGAAATATGAACATGTGAAAAAGGGATGTGCTTTGTATCTTTTTTTTTTTTTTTTTTTTTTTTTAAGAAAACCAATTTTCAGGTTAATGTTTTCTTGGTAATATGTGAATTTCTGCATATTTGTATATATAATATACATTTTCCTAATCTGATAAATTACTTTCCTGCTTGGCACAAAAGAACCTTAAGTGGTACAGATGTTACCATATTCCGTTTCTATGCTGAATTAGAAAATTAGTTAACTTCTTTGCTGAGGCTTCAGTTCAAGAAAATTTGGATTTTGTGTTATCAGAATCACAGTCACAAGGACAAGTGACTGTGATTTCTATGCAAATATTTGTTTCAATTTTCAAGTAATTGAAGAATTGAGAAGAGGTTTTTTCAGATATAAGGATATTTCAAAGTTATCAGTGAGAAGCACAATTAATGTTTTCACAAGCATGGTTTGTGAAACCTCCATACCCAATTCCTAGCCTCTATTTTTATCCTAACCATTTCTATAGGCAAAATACAATCAGCGCACTTGGCTTTATCGTCCTTGCAGCATTTGGAGATCTGAAATGAAAAAGTCAGACAACTGGCTAAATCAGACAGGAGAGGGGTAAGGATTAAAGAAAGAAGGGACATAATCTTAATCTAAATAGGGACAGTAAACTGTTTGCTACTTTTGTAATTTTATATGATTAATTACATTGTGACCAATGGTTAGTGCTTATTTAACACCTGCAAATGATAAAAATTTGGAAACAGTTTTTACAAGTCCTTGCAAGGCTATTTGAATAGTCTTATTTTACATGTCACAGTGAAATAAATAGTTAAATGGTACATCAGAGTTAAATGGTACAGCAGTGCAGTTGGCCTTGTTAACAGCATGTATATCTACAGTTATAAGATGTTATTTGGAAATGATGCTATTAGCATCATGTTTTCTTGAATAACTGCAGACATTTTATATAAGAGAAGTGATGTATAAATCCAGAGGTATTTTAATCAGGAAGATACATAGTAGTCCAAACATGATGTTACCTAAATGGGTATAGAGGCAATTGATTACAAAAATAACAAATATCAGATGGTCTGCATATACTCTGCTAATGTGAAAAAGCGTGGAATAAAAAATTTGTCTGTGGCCATTCTGTAATGCAGTGGTTTATATGAAAATGAACTTATTCAATAGGTTATGTTTGTGCAAATATTCTGTGATAAGGAATTGCAAGGCATAAATATGAGCAAACTATAAAATCATCAAAGTACTGTAGAGCTTAAGAGGTGGAGGTTTTTTCTTCAATTGTTTTTTTAAATACTTTTGCTATTAGTGCAACAAGCCATCAGGTTTGGGTTATCTTTTTCTCTGTAGTCTTTTTTCATTCAGGTTCTCCAACAAAGTCAGGTTTGCGATGAATCTGCTGCTTGCTCTTGGATGGCATGCAGTGATAGCAAATTCATTCAAACAGATTTCAAGCCATGTAAGAAAAGCCACACAGAACATAAAAGCAGTGTGCCTCTCAGTGCCTCTTGCTTTTCATTGCTAACGGAGAGCATTCAATATTTAATAAACAATTTACAGTGTTTTGCATGTGTCCTTGACACAGCACTTCTGATACAGGAGTTATTAACATGAGCAGAATCATGTACGTGTACAAATCAAATCTTTGTCACAGAGATTGAAGCTATACCAATAAAAAGAATGACAGAGAATGAACAGCTCTGCCAGTTGGAATAGTGATGTTACTTGACCACCCACCTTCTGATTGAAACTGCCAGCATCCAGAAAATAATCAAATGAATCTTTAACTTGCCAGCTGCAAAATTTATTCTTTTATTCTCTGGAGAATTTGCTGCCATATGGTCTATTTTTGGGAATGATGTAAAATCCTGAGGGAAATCTGAACAGCAGATACCATAAACCACATGAGCATGCATGCAATAAAATGGAATACAGTATGCCAGTTTTTAAGCACTTCATGTGATTTAATTGCATATGACAGAAGCTGTTTATTAGTCTTGAAGACTCAAATGATATATCCACAGAGTATGTATCTGTAGTTCAGTTCAGGAATTCATAAGAATTCCTCCATTTTTCTTCAAAAACTGTTTCACTCCTGTTTGTACTTGGCAATGAGAACGAAAGGATTAAATATCCCTTTCTATGTAGTCCTTGATTTCTCTGCTAAGGTTGCAAAAAGATAATATCTAGTACCGATTATAATAATGATCTTTGTGCTGGCAACATCTGCCCATTAGAAAATGGGATGAGATGATGTAATGTTGGACAAACTAACAGCTGCCAAATAGAAATGATTTGCTGTCTGCATTTAAGGATGAGTTTGATGGTAAGCTACTGGTACAAAGCTATACACCCTTTTACCTATTGCCTGAGCCATCTGTTTATTTTAGTGTATAACTTGTTTGTATGCACAGTGAAAATGTCTGATGTTATGAAGTATGACTAGCTCACAGATACCTTTTTTTACATACATTTACCTTGTAAGCCATGTAATTAAAATAATACTGCATGGAGATAGTGAGAGTATATATATTTTCCAGAGCTGTACTAATGAGAATTAGCTTGCTGAATCCTATGTAGCTGTGGAAATTTAGAGAATTATCTATGCCCTATTCAGGGGCTGTAATTTCTTCCTCAGTAATATCTTTTCAATTATGTTGCCTACAAGTTAAACCAAAACTTAAACAAACAAAAACCCCCTACTATCTGTGAGTTAGTTATAGCTCATGTAATATGTAGTCTGTTCACATTGCTATTACTTACCAACTAATGAAGAGGCTGTAAGTAGGCTTTGCTTTTAGAAGGTCAGTTTTTATGCTTGCATAAACCCTGACAAGCTACATTTCTCATGCCTGTTGTAATATGAATGGATGAGCCATTTACTGGTTTCTTACCTAGAGGTGAATGCCCATTTCCTCAGCTCTGAACGAGGCTGTTGTGATCAATGTTCTTGTTACCCTATTTTTTCTATCTGTTCCATGTACCTCCTCCTGGAAAATCTCCCCAAAATTTTACCAGCCTTTTCTGTGCTTGAAACTCTACTTGCCCAGTTTATGTGCTGCCAAGATAACCAGGGAGACTTGCTTGTTTCAAAGTATGGTTATGGATGATCTTAGATAAACAGCAAAGATTCCCATTACATGTCCTACAAAACAATGCTTTGTGAAAAAAATTTCTAGACTATTTTTGGAAATGTATATGCTCTTTATCATGAATGAAGTGAAGTTTGGAGTCTTCCTTTCAACTTTGTACCAGAAATAGACCAGTGTTACGGAAGAAAACTGAAGCCAGCTGGAAAAAAAAAATCTAATCATTTATTAGTAGACATGCCAGAGACCATTTATGCTGATTTAAAAAATATGAAAAGATATGTGGAACCGGATAACCTTTTATTTTAACTAACTGTCTTCCCATTAATATGCTGATTCCCATGAACCTGCAGCTTTACCAAAAGAAATGATCTCTAAATAGAAATCTACAGTATTGCAATTCTGGAACATAAACTAAAGGGGGAGTTGTAAAGAAAAGGTACATCAATGACTTAAAGTCCTATTGTATAACCTGGATAATGCTAACTTTTTCCTGAAACAAGCTGATTTGGCAATGTGAATGCAACTCAAAAAAGAAGCATAGAGCATAACTGTCTGTTGCTAACTGAAACTGGATTAAGTTGAGAAAAGTTTACTCATCACTAATTACTACCTCTTTGGATATTAAACTATAAGAGAGACTGTGCACTGAGAGACTGTTAAATAGAGATGACTCTTGAATTATGTGCCGTTCTTTCTTTTCCCCAAAGGGACTTCCTCAACTTACTGCTTAGCTCGTTGTAACTTCTATAGTAGGCTTGCTCTGTTACATGGGGAGTCAAGCAACTCCCATTGTAAGAAAACACATCGTCAGTTGGTCACCTTGTGAAAGATCTTATCAGGTGAATAAAAAAGTCTCTCTGAATATTTATGGATTTATTTTTTTTCTCCCAATGAAAGGTGACAGGGTGAAGTGTGAGCTCTTTTTAATAAGACCTTTCATTATTGAGTGGACAAGGAATAAGGCTTCCTCAGTACTTAAGCTAACTGTTTTTTCTGCACACCTTATCAGTCTGATGGCTTGATGAATATTTGTTGTCAATAATTATTTGGATGAAGATAAATGTATCTGTATTTATGTGTTCTGTAGACAAATTTGAGGATTGCCATTAAGTGTAACGCCTGATCTCCCCTGAGATGACGTGGGTTTATAATGTGGTGAACACAGTGATCATGTGTGAGAGAGTTCAGCTAAGGAGCAGGTGTTACAGGCATCAGACAACTCTAGAGTCAGGGGAGCTTAAGACAGTAACATAAAATGTACATACTCAAGAAGTGCCCTTACACTGTATGGAAGGTCTCCAGTTTAAAGGGACAGAGCATAATTTGGTAGAAAAAAGTGTCAGTATAGGACTATAGCCTTTCCCGTTTAAAAAATGAAGTAACATTGTGGATTTTGATGTGGTTTATTTGTTTGTTTTTAATAAAAGGGAGACAGATCTGAGAAATTCCATGAAGTTCTATTCCAGGTGGTTTTGAATCACAATGTCAATGTAGTTTCTGCTAGGGAAAAGTAGCCGGTTCAGACTGATTTGAGGACGGAATTGTGATATTGCCTTCTTTTCATGGTGAATTTGACTGATGAAAGACCAAAGAAACACTTGCGTCCTTATAAAATTTAAACTAATAATGCTGAGTCTGGTGGTGTTTTGATCACTCTCCAAATTCATGTAGCAGTTCACATAATGCAAGAGAAAAGAAAGGTTAAGATTATCTTAGCTTGAAAGTGACATCTCACCTGTATCTTATGTGGTTCATTTCATGCAGTAGCTTTTTATTTTTCTTTTTTTTTTCTGTAGAAAGTCCAGCAAAATGCAATTCTGATTATTAGTCCTTGAGTCCCCATGCTGATGATAAATAAGAAGAAAATACTTCAAAATTCTGATAGCCAGTAGTTTTTATTCTGTTACTATCAAATAAAAGGTAATTGACATTTGCCAAATTACAGCTGCTATAGCAGTTCATATTTGAAGGCAAATTAAATTTAAAGGTGTAAAGAAACATAGGAAGTGGGTGTTAATTGTGACATTAATAGTAAACTTTTTTTTTTGACAACATCGTTGTTAAAAATTCTCTCAAAAGACCATGAAGATTAAACAACAAATAAATTCTTAGGGCAAAAGCTTCAGTGGCTTTGGCAACTTAATTTTTTATATATGTATAGTTAAAGTTTAACAAATTGCTTATTCTTCTGAGTAAATCTATTTAGCAGGTGGATTGTTCTCCTTACCATGAAAAGCATGAATGCATCAAACAGTTGCCAGAAGCAGGAAATTTGAAAGTAGACCTTGACGCATCTGACTCATTAAGTTGAAACTTCTGCATCTGCATTCACTTTGTTAGCTTGCAGAAATGTTTAATCAAGAATTAGAATGACTGCTGATAACTTGTGTTTGTTGTTTAGGTTGCTTTTTATGGAGACATCATTCCAAATGAGATGCATTTCTCATGTCAGTGATAAGGAGCAGATTAACCACTTGCTAGCTTTCTAAGTGCAGGTGACAAGTGTGATTGTGGCATGATGATACCTAGGAATGTCTGTAAATACATAAACTTATAAAGTACCAATCTATGCATTTGTGGGGAAGGTTGAACATCAACCACACTCAAGGAAACAAAGTTCTTAATAGAGGATTAATTCTGCTTATCTTTTGATTTTTCTAAATAAAATCAGGAGTGCTGGATCATTTTGTGTAAGCTAGGTTTGGAGTACCTAAAAGAGAATCTGTGTTGTCATGAAAGGATATTCATGAAACATAGGTGGTAGGTAGATTCCTTAAGCTTGCGTGAAGATGTGGAGAGAAGAAAAGAGATGGTTCAAACCAGGCTGACATAACGTGGTTTCTCCTGAGACCATGTTCACTAATGTGTAACTTTAGAGAGCTAAAGTTTAATGTGTAATGTGTTTACACTTTAATGTGTAACTTTAAGAGCTAAGTTCTTAGCTCTGCGTTGTTACTGCCCAGTAAGTTTTGTGCGTCAAAAAGGAGTGAAACAAAAACGTTATTTTCATTTGTATAGGCCAGTATTTTAGTGGGTGTGTTGCCAAGTTCCGTAAAGCAGAACTTGACCACAGAGTTTAACAAATTGCTTTGTTAAACTTTTAGTTTACAGTTAAACTTTGTTAAACTGTTAGTTTGGTGCATGAACCATGGAAATGAAAATCATATTAAATTAAAAGTGTATTTTCCAATGATATTGATGAAAATTAGAAGATACCCTAGTGATTTTTGTGCTCTGCTATATTGGAGGTCTGTCTTCCACAGCCAATAGCACAGTATCGAAAAGCAACCATTCAGGCAGAAGTCAGGATTCGAACAGATTGCAATTTAGTGATTACTGAAAAGAATCTTGATATTAAACATAGCATTCATGTGGCTTTAAAATGAACATTTGGTGTGGACTAACAGCATTTCATTGTAATAGGATTCGTCTCTGCAATAATCACACTATTAGGAAGTAGTTTACTATTCCTTAGTGAATGTCACCCGAACTTAGCAGTGATTTAATTCTCAATAAAAAGTCTTTTGAGAAGCTTTAAGGTCAGTGCATGTCTGCTGATGAGGGAAACTTTGTATATCATTTGCCTTCAGGTGGACATTCTCCACAGAGATAATTTCAGAGGCAGCATTCATTGCAAAATAATTTTGATTTCATTAATATCACTGGTGTCTGTTGTTAAAATAGACTTAAAAAAATAAATTGTGGTGGGTGAGAATCCCTGCCCCAACAAATAAAGGGAACAACTTTTATCCTCATTACCTGGGAAACCTGGAGGGGGATGCAGGATTCTAAAGATTTTGATAAGAAACATGGCAGAAATTACAGTATCATTTTGTAAACTAAATGCCTGTTCCAGTACTTTTAGCTAAGGCATCTTAAATGAGATACTAGATTGTCAGACATTAACTGTAAAAAGTGTTAAAGTATTTTAAAATTACTGAATATGTTAAAGTCCCTAAAATCACCAGTGAACATCACAGCTAAGCTTAGCTGTTTTCATTGATTAGAATGAACTTGAATATGTAGCAGTTTAGCTATGGTCCAGACACTATTTCTATGCCTACTTGCACTATTCTTACAACACTAAAGATTTGTTGCATTTTCTATTATATTTTCCCATTTCGTTTGGTCTTCATAGGCTTCAGAAAATTCTCACTTGTAACACTTTCCTTACTGAACATAAACTGTATCTTTCCTAAAAACATTTTTTACTGTACAACTCAAGATTAACTTATTTAAAGTTTTGTGTCAGAAAGAATGATGCAGTATTTAAACAACAGGCTAAATTGTGGGGTAATTTAACATAATTGGCTTCTTTCCCCACAGATATTGCTGATAGTAACTTTTCCCAGAGTATTACTTATTTAAATATTTTGAGGTGAATTGAATGACTCAGTTTTGATTTTCAGACTTAAATAAAATAGGTCCTTTTCATTTTTTTGAGCTATGTTATTGGCCTAGTTATTATTTGCACCTGAAATGTGATTATGATGTGGTGGGGTTTTTTTTTCTTCCATAAGGATGAGTACATAGCAAAGTGCTGTGGAATAATGACTGTAGGTATTGGCTGGGATTCTTTTTCTGCAAAGTCTTGTATGATCATTAAACTTGCTTATTTCCTGGTCAAACAGCACAACAGCAGCTAGACTACAGTGATTTCATCAACAATTATGACCTTCTAAGAGGAGCTGGATTAATAATATTTTAGAGGAGGAATGTTTTGCTTTCTCTAAATCGACCTTTATCTACTAACTGAAAGTTGCTTGTGCAATGTGTGTTTCTGAAATTCTTGTTTGAACAAGATAAGTAACAAAGGCTGTTTAATGTTTGAAGATGTTAGATGTTTGAAGAATAGGTTTTATCTGAATATTCCAGGAATAAAGTCCTTCTAGAAGTCCTCATTTTCTTCAAGGGGGGCAGGGGGGGAAGTATTTCCTTGTAACCTTAGTAATATGATGCCCTAAATACAATTGTCCCCATACAAATGACAAAGTAGTGGTTTCAGGCTTCTAGCTAAAATTATTAAGATTATACCTATGATAAAGTTCTGTAGATAAGACCCTGATAAAAGAGAAAAATACTTTATTGGTTCTTGCAGAGGGATCTGGATAGATTGGAGCAATCATCAATAGCATGAAATTTAACAAGACCAAATGCCAGATTTTGCACCTGGGACGGAGTAAGGCTGGGCACAAGTCTAAACTGGGAGACGAGTGGCTGGAGAGCAGCCCTGCAAAAGGGGTCTGGGGGTGCTGGTTGACAGGAGGCTCAAGAGGAGTCAGCAGTGTGTTCTGGCAGCCAAGAGGGCAAACCACATCCTGGAGAGTATCAAACACAGCATAACCAGCTGGTCCAAAGAGGTGATTATCCTGCTGTATTTAGCATTGCTGTGGCCTCACCTTGAGTATTGTGTGCGGTTCTGGACCCCACAATTAAAAAAGCATGTTAAGGTACCTGAATGTGTCCAAAGGAGGGCACCAAAGCTGGTGCAGGGGCTGGAAGGCATGTCCTCTGAGGAGTGTCTGAGGACACTGGGTTTGTCTAGTTTGGAGAGAAGGAGGCTGAGGGGCGACCTCACTGCTCTCTGCAGCTTCCTGAGGAGGGGACGTGGAGAGGGAGGTGCTGGTCTCTTCTCCCTGGGATCCAGTGCCAGGACGTGAAGCTATGGCTCAAAGCTGCATCTGTCAGGGGAGGCTTGGACATGACAAGAGGAAACATTTCTTTCCTGAGAGGGTGCTCAAACCCTGGAACAGGTTTCCTAGAGGGGTGGTTGATGCCCCATGCCTGTCAGTGTTTAAGAGGCATTTGGACAACGCCCTTAATACCATGCTTTAAACTTTGGTCAGCTCTGAAGTGGTCAGGGAGTTGGACTAGGTGATTGTTTTAGGTCCCTTCCAGCTGAACTATTCTATTCTATTCTATTCTATTCTATTCTATTCTATTCTATTCTATTCTATTCTATTCTATTCTATTCTATTCTATTCTATTCCCTGCACTCACAATGAGTTTAATAACGATGAGACTGTTATTTGCCTGAAATGTCAGGGGTTTTTCAACTCCAAAAACACTTTCAAGGACACAAATCACAAAGGTTACAAGTGGAAACAGGATTTTATTTGATTTTCCTGAATAAGTTTCAGAGCTGATGCTCACAAGCATTGATACAATGTGCATGTGTAGCCAGGAGCAGGCTGATGCATTCTTCAGTTCTGCTTGAAAAATATCCCTTGCAGTCTGGCAAAGGCACATCACAGAGCCACAGAAAGTAGCAACAGGAATACAGGCCAAGCAGTCCCTGTTTCCTGAACAGTGAGAACTTGAAGAGTGAGCTTCGGTACTGACCACATACAAATGCAGAAGAAGAAGAGGTGTGCGGTACCATGGGGTATTTTTCAATTATGACAGATATTGATGACAAGCAGCCTTTTTGCCTTCCAAAACTTGCTCTGCTGTGCTTCTTGGCCAGTGATGCATGACAGGCACTCTCGTGCCTGCCCTGCGCTTGTATTGCACGCAGGGAGAGCTGGAAAGTGGCAGCTTCTGATCGTGCAGCAAGCCTGGAGCCCTTCCAAGCACAGGCTGTTTTGCACAAGCATTCCCTGGGGAAAAGGAGCCTAGGGAAGAGCAGAGCTCGCTCCCCCTCCAAACTTGCACTGGGCAAGAGAGCCCGAGGGAGCCAGGGCACAAGTGGCACCTTGGAGGTGCCAGAGCAGCAGGCAAGAACCTCGCCGAAAGGGCCCAGAGGAGCCCTGACAAGGGGCTGTGCTCAATGCTACAGAGGACAAGAAGCAACCCCCGGGGACCACCCTGGGGGCCCACCCGGCAGTCTAGAAAGCTTCCTCCCCCCGGATGCGGGGCACGAGGGCCACCTTCGTGGAGCAGAAGCAGCAGGCCCCGAGCCAAAACGGCCCAAAGGAGCCCTGGCAAGGGGCCATGCTCAGTGCTGCAGAGGAAGGCAAAAAACCCCCAGGGACACTTGCTAGCCCAGCGTGGGGGAAAAAAGCCTTCCTCCCCCCAGCTGCAGGGCACGAGAGGCCATCTTCGTGGTGCATGAGCAGCAGGCAGTAACCTAGCCAAAAAGGACCAGAGGAGCCCTACCCTGACAAGTGGTCATGCTCAGTGCTGCAGAGGAAGGGAAAAAACCCCCGGGGACCAGTGCCAATCTGCCCCGGGGGAAAATTCCTTCCTGACCCCAGAGCTGGCGATCGGCTATTCCCTGAGCATGTGAGCACGACCTGCCTCCTCGTCCCACAGGCTGGTCACGCCTCCCAGGAGATGCCCAAGCCCTATTCTCCCTCAACCTGGAGCCACCTCAGGGGCTTCCCAGAGTGGCCAAATGTCCCCAGCCTGATCGACCTTGGGGACAAGAATCCTTCCCGCACCTGGCAGGGCACCATCTGGTACCCTGGCAACATCTCTGCATCCCGTTTCTTACGGCTGCTGCCACTGGCTCCGCAGGGGATGAGGACAGCAAGCTCTGCAGTGCTCCTCAAGAAGGCATTCCTTTGGTCTGGCCACTGCTGTCCTGCTGAAAAGGCCTGATAGCCTTGGGCACCTCCAGGGATTGGTGGTTCTTCTCATCTCCTGAGAGGCTTGTCTGTTGCCCAAAGGCTGAAGCAGGATTCCCATCCATCAGATGAGCTTAAACGTGGCCCTGCTGGGAAGCTCTGGCCTTGCAGCAGAGAGCCTCCAGCAGTCTTGTCCAGCCTCTGGTCTTCCTCCCTCAGCCCCCTCCAAGTAATTCCACCAGCTCCTCAAGGACTTCCTCTCCCATGTCTTCAGTCTGTCCCCGGGCCATCTCTGGCAGCGGGACACTGGAGGATGCTCCTTTTTATCCTGCCCCGGGGCATTGTGACTGCTGGGTTGCCAGGTTGTGGCACTGTGACATGGGGGGGACGGGGCCCCTAAGCACAGCACCCCTCCGCCCAGCATTCTTCAGAGGAAGGCCTTTGGGGTGCTGGCCCCAACGCAGTCCCTGTGCCCCGTGGGCCCAGGGTGCTGTCCCTGCCCTTGGTGGCCATGCACTGGGCACAGCTGCTGGGCATCCCTGACACCTCCTCTGCCACTTGGCTCCCAGGGACAAACCTCGTGCTGTTACTCTTCTCCCAGGCCATGGCAGAAACCAACCCTGTAGCCCAGAGACCACCCCTATTAGCCTTCCCCTCTCTGCACCAGAGCTAACATCCATGAGGCCATGTAACAAGGAGGACCAGGGACTTGATCTGGATGGACACAAACCCCAGGGAGTGTGAGGGGGAATAATTTTGGCAGCCACAGCCTGGAGGAAAGCCAAAGTGTTACCAGAGCCATAGGTTGGGATGGACAGTGCCAACAGGCTGCCATGGAAATAAGACAGGGTTTGAAAAAAAGGGAGTGGATGTTACACTGGTGTGGTGGAAAGGTTGGTCATTTTCAGACCTAGAACATTTGGATCTGTGCCCCAAAGCACAGCCAGGCACATGATGACTCTTCCAGACTGGGAAAATAGCCCATTGCTGCTATCACCCTCACATCCCCTTGTCCCACTGAAACCAAGCTGCGCAGCTCCTCTGTTAAACACACCCATTGGCTGTGTTTATACAGGATACAAAACGTGCTTCAGCCTGGGGTAAAACTTTCAGAGCTATTCTCCTCTCCTCTCCCTCTCCCTCTGCCTCCCCTTCTCCCTCTCCCTCTCCTCTGTAATGCCACTTAGAGGATCTGAACTGCAGTGCGATTGATCAAGCAAATGCTGTTTCATTAATACATGGAATAATTAATAGATAAAATCTGGTTATCTCTTTTATGTATTTTCTGGAGCTTTTAAGAATGGCAAAATGTAGCTGTTGTCTAAATGCTTCTGTACAGAGAATTTATTCATAAGTCCTATAATTCTTTAAGTAATACAACATAACATATTTTGAAAACGGTGTATCAAGGTAGAGAGACTAGTTTCAGTAGGAACTTAATTAAGTTTGTGTACTAATTGGAGAGTGCTCCTAAAACTTTGTGCTTCACACGGGATTAGCTTGTGGTTACACTGTACTGGCTTTTACCCCATCCTCCTAGTTGCTAGACTTTATTAAAAGATGTTGAAATCTAATTAAATCCATTCTTATATAAATTATCTGTGTACGTTATTTTGATAGCTTTCACAAAGACGTGATTTAATTGCATGTGGGAGAATACCGGGCATCACCAACATCTTCTGTCCTATTCATTTTTATCCTATGTACTGAATGAGCCTAACAGGAGACCACAACATGCTGAAATTAGTCCATGCTGATATTTACCTTTCGTTGCATTTTGAAACCTCTAGGTGTCAAATGCTATAAAATTTAGTATAAATAATAAAACAACTCTAAATAGCCTTTTGTTTACAGTAATTTTGTATTTATTTTTTTGCCTGATAGCACTTCCCAACACTAACATGTCAACAAGAGTATGCCACCCTCTGATTACCATCTGCATCATGCTTCCCTCTTTAAGAGAAGAAACAGGGATACAGGGACTGAGTGTTCCCCGCATACATGTTCTTCTGGAATAGTTCAATAGAAAAATTATACCTGGAAATCTGAGACTTGTGTGAACCTACAGAAAAATCAAAATCAGGTCTATCATCCCCACTAAAGAGCAAACACTCCCAACTAGTGCTATATGACTAACTGATTACTGTTATTTTTAGTTCTGCTGAACCATACTTTTGAGAATGGATGTCCTTCACAAAATAGGAGAGAAGGAGATTGTGTTCCCTTCATGTCCTTTGCCCGGTGATTTGAATATTCAAGTGGGATGTAGAAAACAGATTTAAAATCCATCTTTGCCTGCTTTAGGAACAAGCTCAAGACTCTGCCCCAATATATCATAGGAGAGAAATGAGTCTTCTACAGAGTATGCATGTATGAATTTCTTAGAAACTGTCATGCTGAAGTTGTTGCATTTAAAAAAAATAATGAAGTATTTCTTCAAGGAGGAATGGGATTGATTTCTCCCCATTTTGGGTGATTTGTGATCAAGAGCAGCCCTGCGGAAAAGGACTTGGGAGTACTGATGGATGAAAAGCTGGACATGAGCCAACAAGGTGCGCTCGCAGCCCAGAGGGCCAACTGTAATCTGGGCTACATCAAAAGAATCGTGGCCAGCAGGTCGAGGGAGGTGATTCTGCCCCTCTACTCTGCTCTGGTGAGACCTCACCTGGAGTACTGCGTCCAGCTCTGGAGACCTCAGCACAAGAAGGACATGGAGTTGTTGGAGCAGGTGCAGAGGAGGGCCACAAAAATGATCCGAGGGCTGGAGCACCTCTCCTATGAGGACAGGCTGAGAGAGTTGGGGTTGTTCAGCCTGGAGAAGAGAAGGCTGCGGGGAGACCTTATAGCAGCCTTCCAGTACTTAAAGGGGGCCTATAGGAAAGACGGGGACAGACTTTTTAGCAAGGGCTGTTGTGACAGGACAAGGAGTAATGGATTTAAACTAAGGGAGGGCAGATTTAGACTGGATTTAAGAAATAAATTTTTTACAATGAGGGTGGTGAGGCACTGGAACAGGTTGCCCAGAGAGGTAGTGGAGGCCCCATCCCTGGAAACATTCAAGGTCAGGTTGGATGGGGCTCTGAGCAACCTGATCTAGTTAAAGATGTCCCTGCTCTTGCAGGGGGATTGGACTAGATGACCTGTAAAGGTCCCTTCCAATCCAAAGCATTCTATGATTCTATGATTCTATGATTTAAATTGCAAGACTAAAAAACAAATATCAACTTTTCATTCCTCTCCCTCCTTTTTCCCCCGTCCCCAAAATACCCTGACTCATAGGGATTTAAGAAGACATAAGTTCCTTGTCCACTTCACGTTAGCAGTGTAAAGTCATCTTTGCAAAGACATGCAGAATAACTTTCTATAAATGTTGAATCAGTCCAAAAGTGAAATATTGTGCACTTTTAGGGTTTTTTTTTTCCATTTATGATGACAAAACTATTTGTTCAATTTGGCCTAAAAATCACTAATAATTTTGGCTGTCCCAAATTTTACAAATACCTATACAAATACCCCACCCAACTCTACTCTGAGCTTTTGAAATAGCTCAGTAAATCACAGAAGGTTATTCCACAGGCAGAGAATGAAATGCTAATAAGTGTAACATTTTCAGGATTAATGACTAAAAACAGATGTGGTAATCCCCAACAAAGAAACGTAACTTAAAATCTTTGCTGCCCTGGAATGTCCAGGTCAGTCATCCCTGCAGCAAAGTGCATTCAGAATTCCTGTGATGGAGAACTGGAATCATAGAGTTTAGGCAGGGCCATTTCTCCTAAGGAGAAATTCTTCACTACATTGGTTTTGTAAATGCACTTGTCTTTTATTTTTATTGAACCAACAGTCCAAGTGGTTATGTTTCACTTGAGCTCCAGTAAATTATTAGTAAGTAAAATTGTTGCAGTGGTACCTTTGGGGCCAGAGGTTGAAGAGCCTGGCATCCGAGAACCTGGCAGAACAGAGATCATCTGATCTTTTATTAAACATCTGCTGCTGGGAGTTGTACAGTTTTACCTACATTAGCTGGCAGGATGTTCTGGACAGCAGGACTATTGCAGATTTGATTCAACAGTAAGTTATAGTCAATTAACCAGTAGCTATTAGTACCTCACAAGCTTTTCCTAGTGTTAGTGGGAAAAGTAATATTTGTGCTTTTTGTTTTCCTTGATTTGTTTTGGCAAATTCGTCTTCCCATCAACCTATAAAAAATAAGAAAATAAAACCAAACCCCTTCCCCTAATTACTTAGCTTCTACTTTTAGACCAGATGATTTATAAGGAAATCTGTGTTGTTCAAAATGCAAGATAGGGGAAAAAAGGATCAAGTTATTTTAAGACCCTGAACAATAGGAGACTGTGACTTGTGTGTCCCAGTTTCTCATCTTTAAGATGCATATAGTAGCTATTTATTTCAAATGAATTTAAGGAGAATTGGTTTTGTTAGCATGTGTAAAGTACTAAAAAATTCTCCAACAATATGAAAGCATTATTAATAATTTCTATGCCACTGGAATCCCTTAGAGTTGATGTGTACAGTGTCATGTAATTACACTCTACTGTTTACTCTGTACAGTAAAGATCAGGCCATGAAAAAATCATACATAGGTTGCCTGGATTCCTTCCAGCTTTTCATCACCAGGAAATTATTCCTGTCCCATGAGAATCCACATATCCCCTAATAGATGCTAGTAATATTCATGACGAGGGCACTTCGTTTTGTCCTGCATGTGACCTAGATATATGCCACTCTGATCTCTAGACACTGGAAGCAGACAAAAAAAGATGGAAAACTATTCAGAACTCTGGTTTAAAAAAATAAATTAATTTATAAAATTTAAAAAGCAAACAAATGAAAAAAACCCTCCAAAAAATATTGTAACTCAAATCATCTTACCACTGTGGGAGAAGCAGAAATGCTGATTTTAGCTGTGCCGTCAGCTTCCACACTGAGTCTTCTGTGCATCACGCAACATAGCAGCATACGAGTGCTCTTGGTACCTGCGTGCAGTGTTGCAGGAAAATAGCCCAGGTTGTTAGTGATGCCTGAGTAGGGAAGAAATTTGGAAGCAAGCCGTGGAACGGCTCATTGATAGATGGACATTAACACACGCAGGCATACATCCACTGAATGCGCAATTAGGATGTTTATAGAATATATACCTGTGTATACTTGCTACTGTTTTCTGAACCTGTGGGATTCTAGGACAGGTGCTACATGTACTGTGGCAGCTGGTTGGAGGGCTGTTATCTATTTCTTCAGTTAAGGCAAAGCCAGCTGATTACCACATATATGCCCAGCCTGCCACAGTAAATCCTGTTGTGTATAGCTTAAATAGACCAGCAAAGGAGAAGAGTTTGTATGCTTTCTGGCAGGAAATGAAGTCTGCAATCCTCAAAATGTTCAGGCAGAAGGAAGATATCACTGAAAATATTTGATCAAGTCAGAGATAAGATGAATAGATCAAAAAAACCCAAAAAATATAGCCCCCTTCAATCAGGTCAGGACTAGGCACTGTGAAGGTGGGCCTCAAAATAAGACAGATTGTGGTTGTGGATATTGAAACAAAAGAGGGGAAGAATCTGCTGTCCTTTGATTTCCAATACGTATATAGAATAACACATGATTTCTCCATCCTTCTGTCAATTTTATTATAAGATAAAAACAGACAATCAGGATGCCCAGTGCAACCTAATTGGAATAACTTCAAATATTGCACTGAGAATTAGGATCTCAATCTCCCTATCTTTCTATTTGCCACGTAGAAATTAAAAAGAACCTTTCAAGAATTCATCTTCTTTTGACACACAGTTGTAAATTGCAGTAAGATAAAAGTTTATATCATCTGAAAAAAAAGGCTAAAATGGAAAGAAAAAATGCATATTAATCTTAAACAAATTATCTTCTTCCTTTAAACATGATTAACTATGTAAAGAAATAGGTTTGTTTTAATAGATTTATGTCTAATTAGCAGAACAGGAGGAGGTAATATAATAGAGCCAGACAGTAGAAGTAAATGTTTAGCAGCATGGTGCTCAGGTATCAGGGAGTCAAACTTGTAGATACAGATTCAATTTAGATCTATGAAATATCCTGGAATGCAATGTTTTGCATCATTTTGCATCATTTAATCATCCTACTCTTGGGAATTGAACATCTTTCAAAAACATCACAGAAAATGGGCTAAATGTCTCTGAATGATGATGATAAACTGTCTACATAATGTGTAAAACTAATGCAGAAAATGCCTAGTATAACAAATAGGAAATCAGCCAAATAGCAGTATCCTTTCAGTAGCTGTTTTTATAGGATTTATGTATATAGTTTTAAAATATATCTTTAAGAGGTGTTCTCCCATACATTTGAAATAGCCTTTGAAAATTACAATATTTCCTGCAAACTGAAAAGCATGGAATGCATGGGAAGTAATCACCTGGTTTATTTTAACAGGTAGCCATGAGTGTTTCCAGCTAACTAGGAGTAGCTATAACACAAGCTGTATAAACCCCACAGTTGTATGGGCAAGAGATGCAAAATCCCTGCAGAATTTCCTTGCTTTTTATGGGCTCCGAATTTCGCTAAACATGTTTTCTGACCCAGGATGTGGCAGTTACTAGTGTTAAGTAGTTTCCTAATGAAGAGAAACTCTTAAATGAAACAAGGAAGCCTGCTTTGCTGGCTTTCCAACAGACTTGTTCTGGCTGGTAGCTGTGTGGGATAGCCGAGCTGCCATACTTCCCTGCCTTCCCACCCACTGACGACTGGAGTGTTAGAAAGGCCCATCCGGGAGGCCAGCCATGTACCAAGCAGCCAGAGTGCAGGGAACAAATTTCACTTCTGAAACCCCTAAGTGATTTTTCCTGCAGGTTCTCATTTTAGCTTTTCAAAAACTAGTTTTTAATATGCCATGTCCCATATTAATTAAGGTGGAAAATTTTTCTTCTTCTTCTTTATAGGGCAGGAAATAGTTTTCCCAAATCCTTCTAGTTATTTCTGCATTAGTGGAAGCACGCCTGAGAATTTTTATTTGCTCTCAACCTACACTCAACTCTCTTGCCTGTCTGTCATTCATCTTCTCTTCTTTTAGCCACTTTCTTTGCTTACATTTCTAGATGCCTTGAAGTGCATGGTCATGAGCATACCTGTGATAATTACAGCTTACATTATGTCTAAAAACTGATTTTCTAGACAGAACCTATGATTATATACCATTAGCATGTACAGGCCTCAGTGGAAATCACAGCCTATTTGTGATGTGCTCTGGAGTGCACAGACTCCAGACTGTGACAGACTCTTGCCTTCAAACATTTAACTGAAGCCTATGATCTTAAAAAAGATGCAACTTGCATAACTACAGAATTGATTTCAAAGGACTGCTTGTGGTAGAAAGAGTTAGGTAAACACCAAATTCTTTGTAGTGTCCAGGGTGAAAAAAGAATACATACAAGTGAAGGGAGAAGGGAATAAGGAAAAAAACTAATTATAGAGATAAAAAGCTGGCGAAATACATATTCACAATGTAAGCTCTGCTGATGGATGTAGGAAGGGCATATAGATAGATAGATACTGTGCTAGGAGCTATACTAAGGAGAGTTGCTATAGGAGCCCAAGTTGAACTTTGCGTGTTTGGAAGACAGTTACTAAATATTGGCAATGAAGTCAGGTTGACTAATCCCTATTCAGTTTTTGGCATGTGATACATTTCTTGGGGAATAAATGTTTGCCTGTCAGACACTCAGAACCAGCATAATTGGAGGA
Organism: Ciconia boyciana; assembly: GCF_034638445.1. Classification (NCBI taxonomy): domain Eukaryota; kingdom Metazoa; phylum Chordata; class Aves; order Ciconiiformes; family Ciconiidae; genus Ciconia; species Ciconia boyciana. The sequence continues at coordinate 104,446,390 of NC_132935.1, read as the reverse complement.
AATCGTGCAGATTTGTTAGATGGCCCATAGCTCTGCAAGTGAAGACAGGTTTACATTCCCCATCTCAGACTGGCTGAGACCATGTTATCCAGAACATAAAATACACTTAAAAGTAGAACTTTCTCTGTACCAGCAAGGAATCTTCTGTGGAAGCCTACAACAAAAATGGGTTTTATATACATGGCAGTCAATGGCATGCACTCCAGTATTACTGGTTTTTTAATTTGTCATTTGAAGCTGATGACAAATAATAATATTTGCAGTTGAAAAAGCCACAGTGAAGAGAAAATGTGCTTTACATTTTACTGCACAGTATAAACGAAGTTATGGCTATTTTAAAAAATATAGATATGAGTCTATAGAGAGAAAATGGTTGAAAAACTAATTGTCCTTAGGTGAAGTTTTATTTAATAACACCTGCATATTTAGAAGATTCTTAATACTGAGTTACTCAGCAATTTAAAAACCTAAGAAATATGTATCTATTCACCTCCTTTTTCTTTACTGAGATGCAACAGCTGTCCACCTTTCAAGTTGTCCATGTGAATGTGTCCATGTCCATAAGTGTTTTGCAGTATAAGTGTTTTGCAGTGTCAAAGCCAAAGCTTAACAATAAACCGCAGCTCCACCTGTATTTGCAAGTATTTGTTGAAGAGGTTATCTAAAATAATTAACATGCTTTGTTTAGTAAGTTTTCTTACATAAAGAAAGGTGACCAGATACTTGAGTTTATAAGTATTCACAAAGGTCACTGTGAATGGTGTGCAGCCTTTGAAATCTTTCTTTCATGATCATATGGATTCTTAAGCAGAGTAGAAGAGTGTCTTAGTAGTTACTGTAAGAAATTCCCATATAATAAAAATTGAGCTAACTTGCATAGTGTAAAGTAACTAAATCCCAGTATAAGACAACGTTTAGTTTCAATAAATTTGTATGAGTACTCAAAATGTGTTGAATTGAAAATTCCACATTAAAAAATCTATTATTAACACACTGAATTTGAATGAAGTATTTATATGAGTCCACATGCACGCATGTTTGTGTGTATACACAGGCTTAAAAATTTCCCTGGAATGAAAACATTGAAAACAGGAGTCAAGTCAATTTAAAAAATGGTATTTCAACTTTTGTTTTCATATTCATTAAGCTACAAATTGTGAAAAGAAACTTCTTTAGAAATAAAAAGTTGACTTATTTGAAAATTAATTGAAATGCTTCATCTTGATTAGTATCTTGAATGCTTTACTGAAACTGATGCATTATTCCCTTCCCACATTAGTACCTGAAATGGCACTTCACAATGAAAAACTCTCAGATTTAACCTAAACTGGCTAATCCTATATTAGGCCAGGTTAGTTGAAGGACAAGTATAATGGTGAATGAAGAATATACTCATCAAGTAAGAGTTCCTGCAGGTATGAGCAACATCTCAATATAAGGTGCCAAATTAGCTTTCAGCTGTTTTAATCTGTATTCTCTACAGCACAATGCCCTGTGGTGTTGCATATAGTTGTTTCAAAAACACTGTCCTAGCATAACTGAGGTTAAACTCCGGCTGACCTGATGTGGATTATTGGATGAAGCTGCCAAATGGGTCTTATATTTAGCTGGCACTTGGATGCCTTCATTTGAGGGGAAAAAATAAATCTAGCATCTGGCCTGCATGAACAGACACCTGCCCTTGTAAATGACTATGGGTCTGTGATTTTTGGAAGAATGGGAAAAAAACATGAAAACTGTGGGAGCTGAAGAGGGTATTATTAAATTTCTCCCTTGACTTAGATATGAGAATGTGGGCATGTCCATTTCAGTGGGAGGGTCCAGTGCAAAAGCTGAATATGAGCTCAGGTTCTGAATCTAATAGCAGATGGGGCTGATTTAGATCTGATGTCTTAGTACATGTTCATTTATGGTCTGGACTAAAACTGTTAATCGTGCTTTGGCAAAATAATGCAATTGCAGTTATTACATTGGAGGGCCATAGAATAAACATGGATGGGAAGAAGATAATTATCTAGAAATGAAGCTGTTCATTTTGCTTTTAGTTTGCCAGTGAGGGATTGATGCTGCATGGGATATAAACTTGCTGATGGGCATTGATTTAATACAGTACTACGAGTTTATTACATCTGTTAATATTAAGTATCTTGAGTAAGTTGAATGTAGAAGATAATGTAATTGGGAAGGAATGGTATGATTGTTCTTGCAAAATGCCAGATTCAAGATAAATACAGGCCTTTCACCTAAGTGTTAACTAAGGTCTTATAATGCTTTTACATAAATCATGTCTTATATTGTCATGTAAATTAAAGATTAAAAGAGACTGAATCAAGAAAGACCTAGCAGAAGTAGAGTGGATTTCGTGGAAGGAGCCAGAATGGTAAATGACACAGAGACGGCTTTGTGGGAAGAGAGACTGAACTAAACAGTTATCATATTTTGAGAGAGAAGACAAGTAGAAGGCATATGAGATACAAAATAATGGACTATGCTAACAAGATAAATGGTGGCTCCTGTTTACTACTTATCATATAAGAACAAGGAAATAATAATGGAAACTGAAAGGCACTACATTTTAAAACTGAGGAAAGGAACTCATCATCCAAGATATGAGATTTATGGAGCTTACTGTCCCAAGATATCACTGAAACTAAGAGCCTAGCAGATTTTTAAAAATCTATTGAATGAGTGGAAATGTGGTATTAAATGAAAGAACAGGAGCTGTTGGAAGAATTTCTCCTTTCAGTTGCTGTTCAGCAATGAGGTTCTCCCCTGTTATTCAGAACCATTCAATATTAGCCACCATTTGACATTAAATGCTTTAAATGTCTGATAACTATGAAAACCTATAAACTCATAGTTTACCTAAGTGAGCCCAAAAATACCACTTGTAAAAATCCCTTTAAGATTTTTTTAGCAGGAAATATATTCTCTGTGAAGTGCAAATATCTAGAAAAAGACTGAGCTCTGTTCCATTAACTTCTATAAAAGCAGACAATCTTATTCATGAGTGGTGACTACAGGTGTCTTGCTTAGGGGAAAGAGTTACTGGTGTTCTCTTTAGGAAACAGCCAAATGTGTTCCCAGTGACTGACTAAATAATCCCTGAGGATAACAATTCCCACATGATGATGAGGAAAAAAATAACATAAGTATATGTTGGCACAGTTAAATTACCCAGGGTATGTGGAGTTAAAAAGGCACATGTATTCTTCAGGTATTTTGGAGCAAGTTTGCTCTGACATTATCAAGTAATCTTACTCCTTGTAGTGGCTGAGCTGCATATATACAGAATAAATAATTCATCTCTGCCACAAGGACAGCAAGTAGTTTTCCTCAATTACAATCTACATGGCTAAGATATTAATAAGCACTTCAAAGCTGCTTGTGTTTGTTTTGTTGCCTTTTTATCTTTTTGTTTTGTTTTGCTTTTTTTAGCAATGTCACTTATGGCAGGTTGAGTCAACCAAGTCTAACATAATTTGATCTGCTGAAGTAGTTATGCAACCATATAGGCCTAAGTAGAATCAATTATCTGTCAAAACACGGTGTATCATTAACAATATTAATGGTGAGTGGTCACCAGGGTCTGCTGTGCATATCTGTCTGGATGTGTGTCACAGGCAGCATCAATATCAACAAGCTGAAGGGGGCTAGGTTAGGGCATATGATTGCCCATACTGTTTAATCATTAGCGTGGTCATAGGCACAGGCCACCTAGCACTCCCAACAAGCAGACTGGATACCACCAAAGTATTTTGAAAAGTAAGGTATTTCAGGTGTGTAGATACCAGCTGTGCTGTGCCATGGCCTCAATGCAAGAGAATAGCCCCTGGCAAATTTTCTTTTCTAGTATAGGCATAGTCACAACTTCTCAGTGCTAAGAGAGAGAGTAATATCCTGCCTATATGCTAATGTGGATATTTTGAATTGCCTTTGGGTAAGAGAGAGGGAAGTTTAGTAGGAGAGAAAATGTAGGTCCAGTGACTAAGATGATGATAGACTGAAGTTGTAAGTGATTTTGAGATCCATTTACAGGCTGTGCCACATACAGGTCTTCTGTTTTGCCAAGGTCACACTATTTATCTTATTCAGTATCTATAAAATGAAGCTGCTGATTACTTAAGTCTTAGAGGAGTTTCAAGGACTGATATATATAAATGTCTGAAATGGTGATGACAATGATAAAAACTCTTCAAATCTTTGCAGAAACTTTGGCGTTTTTTAGTTACACAGCAATAGACTTCATAGGCTGTTATATGCATGCATTGCCAAAACACCTACATCTAAGAGTAAATATAAGTGCATTGTGACTTTTTTTCCCATGCTTTCTCCCACAGAATTGTTTCTGTTTAATAATAATTGGTGTGTGGGAGAAAAATCTTATTACAGTACTTCTCCATTGAAATTGCTTGCCAGATACTGAGGAGGATAAGGCTATAACATGAGCTGTTCAGAGGTCATCCATTGAAGTAGCCTAGCATAAATCTGTTTTATTTTCTTTGTTGTTTGTTTCTGCATCATTTAAGTCACAGTGGAGTTAATCTATTAGACCTTTGGGCTTGTCTTCTTTTCTAAAATCACTAGGATATTTAAAAGGCTGACTTGCAAGAGAAGGAGCAGAGGTGTAGGTTGTTCCTCCTCTACAGCATTTCTTCAGCCATTTTCAATATGCCTTTCAGTTGATCTATATGCTTTCTTACTTTCAAACAATTTCAGTAGTGCACATTATTTTGCTTTTTGTGGTTGTTTTTAGAAACTCTCTATGGGGAGTTGTTCTGCACCTATATCCGTTCGTAAGGAAAAAAATATTCTCCATATCTTCACCCATCACATTCACCACAAATTATTACCTGGGAAGATGATCCCATTATATCACAGTCACAGAGGTCATTGTAAAAACTTCATCTGTGTGAAAGAAATGCAGTTTTCATGAACGTTGTGCAATTACAGATCAGAGAGTTCTTGAGCTCCCTTTTGGGGAAGAAAAGAAAGAAGGAAAGAAAAAGTGGTGCTATTGGAACTAACGAGGAGAAAGGATCAAAAGCAATCACTGCAGTGAGATTTCTTAACAGAGTGAAAGGTAATACTATGTATGGCTCTAAGGATAGTAGGCTAAAGCACATTCATTTGAATGTGTTACTCCAAGAACCTCTTTAGTACAGATAAAACTGGAAGAACCTTGGGATCTGAATGCTATAAAAACTCATTGGAGACTTCCATACTTCCTAGAGACTGCTTCTTTTTCTTTTCATTGTGTGCATGTTGAATAGTTGCTCCAGTCAAAAAGGTATAAAAAATAAAATTTATGTAGTATCATATTATATACACAATTGTGTATCCACTGCTTGCATTTAAAAATATTATGCAGTGAACAAAACAGTGCAGATTCAGACCTGTGAAAGACTCCAAGAAAACAATTAAGTGCAACTTGGACAGATGATGAGATTTTGTCAACTTAAATCTAAGTAGGGGTTGTGGGATATACTACGTGGTTTGCTGAAGGAAAAGGTGCTGTGTCAATGGACTAACTTGGCTATCTCATTTTGCATTTTTTTTGGGGGGGGAGGAAAATGAATTCTTTCAAAGGTACTAATTGCTGCATCATATTAGGTGCTATAGGTAACACTGTAATCAGTCTGCCACGGTGCAACAGTTACAAATAACTTCTTAAACAAAGAAAAATGAATTGAGACATAGATATTATTGGGCATATATGATTGCTTTGGAGATCTTTGATTACTTCTTAAAAATTGTAGAAAAAAAACAGTTTCCCAGAAATTCTCTCATTGTTTGGATGTTCTGTAAGTAGGAGAATTTCCAATACAATACTATATGTAAAATAACTGAATAGATGTTTCAAGCTAAATTTGTGGTTCTATGTACACATGTAAGTACAGTTATGAAATACATTACCATTAAAGTCTTGAGCAGTGGTTAGAATGATTAAATGCAGTATTTCTGTAAACTATTCTATCCTTTAGAATAGGACACCCATCTGATGACCAAACTGTAACCTCTGGAACTTTGATCACTCAGATTCTATAAAACAGATTTATGTTTCCAGGGAGAAACTTTAGGTGAAGGCCTTGTTTTCAAGCCTGATTGCATTGAAACATGAAGAAGACATCATCTGATGTCAGACAGCCTCTCAGAATTCATAGCTCTGATGCCAACTAGATGAGTTATGATGATAAAGGGGTAAGGGAGATCTGATTTTTGTGATACTTCTGAGCTGTTATGCAGTGTTTAGGACCAGATTCACAACACCATAAAAAGTGTGAATCCGAATAAAATGGGAGGCTCTTCAATGCCTCTGTGAGTTCAAGACTTACAAGGCAGGACAAGGACTTGTAAGTTAGAAGAACTGCTGTGCTAGGCCATAATTCAGAAATGCAGCAGCTTGAGCACAGTGGAGCAGCAGCTCCCCTGGAACCTGAGCCGCTTGTGTTTCCTCCTCATAACGAATGTCTCTGTGCAGAAGAGACTGTATCTCCAAATGTACAAATCGAGGAAGAAGTGCAGTGGGTTTAGTTGGTTCTTATAAAGGAAAAGCTTTATTTGCACGTACCTGGAAAGCATAAAAAGCAGTCCTGCTTCCCTCACTCAGGAAACCTAAGGCTGCAGTGTGTATTACTGAAGTTTAGCATTGAGCACCAGGTATGGAGTTTTAAACATGTTCTGGACATTATGTAAAATGTCAAGTGTTATAAACAACCACAGCTGTTTGGCTTCATTAATATATTGCCAGCAGAAAATAGGTCAGTATATGTTTGTTCTTTGAGCCAGCTGTCAGACTAATGGATGTGTATACATTGTGGTGGGTGTTCATCATAGGCTTAATTTCCCAATAACTTATTGGTAAAACAAATTTAGATGAAAATAGTTTGAAATGGTGAAATACTATAACTTGCTTTAATTTAGGATTTGGTGGAATATATGTCTCTCTGATGTGGACAATTGCAATTTTTACTCAAGTCTGTGAGGTAAGCTGCTTTTTCAGCCAGGTCTAAAATGAACGCAGGATGTCACAGGAATGGTGTGGCTAGACCATGTGATTTATGGCAGGACAGAAATTTAGTTCAAATATCTCTTCATCTTACTCTTCCAACACTGTTGGCTTATGACTTGAGTTTACAGCCATGTTTTTTTCTTTCTTGTTATATTTCATGTTTTCAATGATTGTGGTATTTCACAAAGAATGTATGTGTGATCAGTCTTTGGGACTTTGTCACTAACTGCTGTTTTTGACCAACTCATGCTAAGCTGCTGAACTTGGCCCAGGGATTTAATGGGAGCTGTTTCCCTGTACACATCCTCATTGTATGGTCTCACATACCTTACTCTCTGACAATATTAAAAATATGACACTACTTTTGTGGGAACCTGCTGAGACTTGGGGTTTAAAGGTAGGGGAAAAAAGATGCTTTCTATGGGTAATCTTGATTCTATATGTGTAAAGTATGTAAAATACAGTAATTTAGATAGAGGAAGGCATTACACAAATGCTTAACTGGGATGCCATAAATAAATACATGAACATTAGAATAATGTCTTGGCTTTTCATCATCTTTAGCAAACCTTTGTCTTCGGAGTAGAAGCATGCTTATGTAAGTAGATGAAAATTAGGGACAGTTACAGTTGTTCATCTTCAAAATTTGCTTTTTTTGAGCAACAGAATGCTTAAGGAGAAATATTTGGATGCTAAAGACTGGGTTTTTTTCTCATCCAGGCTCACTTAAAAATAACTCAGCTGCTATTATACAAACTATTTAAAAATAATTTAAAAATTCATTAGGTAGAATATAATATTTATTCTGTATTGTAGCTTGAAAGTAGAATTTTTAACATCTAGGTATTAATGTATAGTGCTTTTTTTATTCCAAAGACATAAATGCAGCAGCATAAAAATTTGAAGCATATAGAAGAGAAAACAATATACACACATGATTGATATAAAAATGCAAAGCCTAAATATTTCTCAGTTTCTCCCGCAGCGCAAGAGAAAACACTCCCTGAAGAAGTTTCAGTTCCTCAGCTTTTCATTAGCGAATTATGCACTAATAAATAGATGCTTTTTTATTTACATGCTTTTTTATTTACATGCTTTTTAATCACTGTAAGATATATCAAGACTTGTGTTAATGCGTGATAACACACACCACATGTTGAAAGCACAGGGCTTCACCTTCTTTCTGACAACACTCACAAAGCATATGTTATCTCTCACTAACACTTGCCTTGTTGTCTCTCACTGCTAAACTGAATCGCGCAATCAACTGCACATCACATGTGAGAGCCCCTTGGGCTTCAGCCAGTCCTTTTTCGACAATTGGAGCTAGCTGTGAGGAAGCAGTCTATTAACTTAATAACCCAACATTATATTAAAGGAATTATTTAGGAATTAAATAGAACTGCGAGCAAGTTCTATTAAATTCAAATATGCAATATCTAAGATTATGACTAAAACAAACCAATGAAATCTGTAAAATATGAAGCTAAGGCTAGGGATTAATCTTTAACATGCCTTATGCGCAGGCAGGGTAGAGCTGATGGAAATGTCACATTACTGTCTTCTGGGATGGCTGAGAAGCCCTGGCACAGCAGGGAGAGCTCTCCAGGCTGCAGATACAGTTTTTCTTTCCGTGAAGCTTCAGGCATACAGCTATCTGCCTTCCAGCCAGCCTGCAGGCCTGATTTGGAGTCCTCCATGCTTCCCTCTCAAGTGTGATCACAGTGAGGATGCCCTACTTCTTTTAGGTGAAAATACTGGATGAACAGCAAAGAAAATGGGAAGGATGAGACTGGATGGTTGTGAGGGATGTTTAGGCAGCAGGCACTTGCCAGCTCTGAGGGCAGGACAAATCAGATAGCTAGAAGCCTCTATTAAACCCCTTTGGCATACGAAAATAAGCAAAATGTATGATTAATTCATAAAGCTTTTGTTCATACATGTACTGTTTCCACAGATGTTTTTTAAGTAACTCAGGAAGTATTCAAGCCCCAAAAGAGGAGGGTAATGAAGAAGCTTGTTTTCTCCTTCAGAAATTAAATGGAACAGGTCGGTCTTGTAGCACTTTTCTTTTTTAATGAGATTTCAGAATTGCAGTTATTAAACAGAATTAAAAATAAACGAAAGAGGAAAGCCCATAACTGGGCAAAGCTGAATTAGTTTAGCAAAACTCAGTGCAGAACTCCTCTGGTTTCAGATTACATCTTATTCAAACAACCAAACTTCATGTAAAAATTCCTTTTACAACTCATATTGGACAATTGCCATTCCCAATTAAGTATGGAATAACACAACAAATATGTTTTTTCAAACTAGCTTAATAGTGGGTATAAAACTGAAACACAAGAACAAATTCTTAATGCAAGTCTGGATTTGAACACAGAACCATTTCTAGTGGTTGTAGAGAGCATAAGTTGTGCAATCACTGGCAAAACCTAGTGGTAGTAGTGAGTCTCAACCCCATGTGGTTTTCTTTTTATTCTGCTTCTCTCTGAAGCACTCCATCTGAGTTATGCAACATTAATACTGATGTAAGACTCCTGCAACCAGTGATTGAAAACCTTACAGGTATTCTGGAAGCTTAGAGAAGGATGCATGGAAAAGCAGTGGGAACCTCCTTCTTCTGCAATCCTGAAGCACCTAGTACCAGACCAATATTGCAATGGCCAAAACAACAACAACAAAAGAATCTGGCTAGAATCGCATATGAAACTGATAGTTTAGTTTCAGTATCCCATCTGGAATATGCAAAGAAGACAAGAATAAATCATTTTCCTTAACTCTCAATTTCACAAATCCTGTAGTATAAGAAAGATTTTATATATGTACATAATCGTTTTGAAGTTGAAACAAATTTACATGTATAGCTTTTGTAGGAGCAGGGTCATAAGATTTCATGGGAGAGAGACTGGTTTTATCCTTTTCTTTAGGCTAAAAAATACAAACACTTTCCCCAAAGTTTTTTTGGGGGGATATATGCTACACACCTGGGAACTGGTTTGAGTGCTTAAGTAGCAGTCCATTGCACCATAGCACCAAGTCCAGCAGGGTTTCTGGTCCATATGGATGGGACTGACAAACAGGGCATAGGACTCATAGTAGACCCACATGTTTCTAGAGAGCCAGCTGGAACTAAAAGTATCTGAAATGGTACAGGACACAGTCTTTGGGCCACTGAATTCCCAAATTCAATCTTGACAGAGATTGTCACATACACAGAACTGCCTAAAAAAAGATGAATGTTCAGTCTTGTTCTTATTTTTAAACATCTCATTTTAAACATCTCTTATTTTTAAATGTTTTAAAATTCAAAACAAATTTTCTTAGATTTTTGAAATGTGTAGTATTGTCACAAAGATTTTATAATTTACCTTAAGAACAGATATATACCCTTCCAACTCAAACTATTGTTAATGCAGTCTTTAAAATTTTAACTATTTGGTACTTCATTGTCTGCTCACAGCTATTTTCTGTGTCAAGTTTTCATCCATGACAATTATTCACCTGCTTCCTGCTAAAAACAACATCAAGAATGTGTACAGTTATTGAATGTTATTGCTATTTTAGTTTAGTTTAGTTCAGTTGTACATATCCAAATAAACATTTCCTTGTAAAAACAGATTTCCACTTACAGAGTACTAGAGAAGTTTTTCATCTGTTAAGCCTGAAGCAAATGTTTGAACTAAAAGGTCTGTCTTGAATTTTCCAAACATAGTTTTGCTTTCACATATGGAAACAAAGCTATCTTCATAATAAGAAGAAACCCAAAGAGTATATATGAGCAGAGGCTGGAAGAGAACCTGGTCTCTGTAAAATGACCTTAGCAGATCTTTTGCACATTTGTCGAAGTATTATTATCTATAAATGTCAATATTGCCTGCTCTTCAATCTTATCACTCACCTTCTTTACAAACAGGGTTGTTTATCACATTGCTATTTTATTTCTAAAGGACTGTTGTATACAGTTTTCCCAGGAAGTATAGCTATCACAGACATTGAAATCATGAGGTTTAAATGTATTCCCTAGAGATGAGCTCATTTTCACATTTGAAGAACCAATGTATTTAGGCCAATCTAACCACCTTCCTGGACAATTAACTTTCTTGTCTAGACTACCTGAGTAACAATATTTATGGAAGGAAAAAAAAAAACTTAAGTCTTAACCACTTCTGCAAGCATTAAGTTGACATCAGGTTAAATGATGAGAACATAATTTAGGATGTGAGTGACCCCATTTTGTAATGATAACCTCCTTTATATAAGCCTTTAAGTGACAAGAAAAACAAATGAACCGCTCAGATCGGTGTAATGGCCCTTGTAAAGAAGTGAGCCCAGAAACCTGGGATCTCATAGCTCTTTGCTCAGAGATGTCTGAACATCCTTCAGGCAGCCAGCTCTGAGACAGAAGAAAGTGGAGGCTTCATTAGAGTTTATTTCATTTCCACTTATTATCTGGCCTGATGGAGATGGGGACTAGTGATGATGAGCTGCTAAATCTTTGAAAATCTGTCATCTTTCCACTTCTACCTTGAAAGAAAAGACTATCTCACAGCATTTTCCCACTCTGTCTCCTGGGGTGAAAGATCTATTGGACTATTGCTGAAGTTGCAAGTGGAAAAGGCGGAGGAAAGAATGGCAGGGATTGCAAGGGGAAGGCTCTTTCTCTTCCAGAGGTTTATTTTTCCTGTTGTCCAGCTGAAAGGAGAGTGGAGTTGCCCAGCAACTCATTTTAACTGATCCCTCTCTTCCTCAATAGATTAAGCATTCGGCTAAGCATCATGACTCTACTAGTTTCTTTGATTTCCTGATCTTTCTCTCACTTGTAGCATGCAAACCATATATTTAGGTACCCTGAACTCACCAGTTGTATATTTTAGCATCAAACAGGGACTCCCACTGGGGCCAAAGGGACAGTACACAATTGTAACATTTATGGTTTAAGGAATAGTCTGGCCTAGCATATAGAACTCCATTGGACCTGCTTCCAGAAGGAACAGGATCTGTGAAATGATGGACATTATTCCCGCAAGATAACAATAGGATTTTAGAATCTGAAAGATTTGGGTTGGAAGGGACCTCTGGAGATCACATAGTCCAAACTCCGACTCAATGCAGGAACAACTTTAAAGTTAAAGTATTTTACTCAGAGTTGCTTGTCCAATTGAGGTTTGAAAATCTCCAAGGATGGAGTTTCCACAGCCTCTCTGAGCTACTTGTTCCAGTGTTGCACCTCTCTCATTATTACTATTTTTTTCTTATTTCCAAGCAGAATTTCACCTGCTGCAACTTCCGACTGTTACTACTAGTGCTTTCATTGTATACCTCTGAGAAACATCTGCTTCTGTCTTCTCTGTAACCACTCTTTAGGTAGTTGAAGGCTTCAATTAGATCTCTCCCTCAGCCTTCTCCATGCTAAACAAAACCAGTTAATTCTCTTTGTCACTGTTCAACTACCATATGTTCCAGCCCCTAACCATTTTAGTTGCGCTCCACTGGACTCTGCAGTTTGTTGATGTGCTAGGAGACCTAAAATTGGATAAAGGGTTCCAGATGCAGCCTCACAAATGCCAAATAAAGGGGAACAATAACCCTGCATCACACTGCTTACTATGCTTTTGCTAATGCAGTCCAGTATGTGGTTAGTCTTTATCACTTGCAAGGGCACACTGCTGACCCATGTTCAGCCTAGGACCCCGCAGATCCTATTCTGCATAGCTGCTACCCACCCAACCAGTCTACATTCTATACCAAGTCATGAATTTATTCCATCACAGGTGCAGAAGTTTGCATCTACATTTGTCAGACTTCATGAGGTTCATGCTAGTCCATTTTTCCAGTTTATTGGTATCCCTCTGAATGGCAGCCCAAACCCGCCAGCATATGAACCACTCCCCTCAGTTTGTTGTCATCCACAAACTCGCTGAGGTTCCAAGTCTCTTGTCCAGGTCACTGATGAAGATGTAAAATATTGTCAAGCACTATTGACTCCTGAAGAATAATATTTATAACCAGAGTTTGAACCACTGTCTATCATGTCCCTGCTCATTGCAGGGAGGTTGGACTAGATGACCTCTAAAGGTCCCTTCCAACCCAAACTATTCTATGATTCTATGATTGTTTGAGCTCAGTGGTCTAGTCAGTGGTACCACCCATTCTGTAGTCCATCCAAACAGTACATCTCAGCCCAGTTTGGCTACTAGGATACTATGGGAGATTGTGTTGAAAGCTTTGCTGAAGTCAGGGTAAACTACATCCACTGCTCTCCCCTGTGCACAGAGCTGGTCATTTTAAGGCACCTGGTGTTTGAAGATCTTGATATTGATAACAGTTGGATTTTTAACACTGAAGTAGCAGGAATGGAGAGTATAATTAGTTCTTCGGTTTGGCTGAGAAGAACATGCCGCATTGTTGAGATTGTCCCAGAATTCCCCTGTTCAAGCTGCATTTAAAAATAACAAGTCTGTTAAAGTCTGGAACTTAAAACTGTTCCTTGTACATTTGCTTGGTCACCTGCATATCTAGATGGAACAAGAGTGTGCTAAAAAAAAGGGGGTCAGTGCAAAACCAATCACACCAACTCACTATGAAAAATTCAGTAGACCTTCAGGGATTTTAGAAAAAAGTACATTTTTCAGCAAAGTCTTTGATGCTTCTCCTGGAGAGTACTTGAAACTGTAATTACCACACCCTCAATCTTTTTAATTTATGCTGATATTAAAGATGGAAGTGTCAAGAAATATTCTGGAAGGGGCACAGAGAAACAAAGACGGTATTAGAGAGTCATGGCCGTACAAGAACATGATGGAGAAAAGTATTTAATTTTATTAAAAAAGAGATGCAACAAGGAGGCTTTCAAGTGTTCCTCCTCATCAAAGAAAAGTCAAAAGCCTATAACACAGATGAATGACATAGAGGATTTTTTTTTCCTGGTTTAAAAATCCTTTAGGGTGCTGTGAGGCTCCTTACAATTGAGACCTGTTTTCCTTTCCACTACCATCTTGAAGTTATTTTGCTTGGTTTTGCCCTCTACAATGCTTTTTCTTTTGTCAGATATTTATGTTACTATGCTATATAAGAAGTGCTTGGGCTTGTGGAAAATATGTCAAATTGTTTAATGGAGCAAAAACCATTCTGCCATTTCAAAAATGCCATGAATATGCCTTGCTCAGTCTTCCACCTACAGAGTGAATTGCAATTAAGGACAAAATCTATTTAACTGTATCGTTATTTTAAAGTTGTGCATATACACACTAATGAACATGCAGAGTCAGTTACTCCATAGTTTATGAGAGCATTCTAGAGAGGTTGCACTGTGATGACCTATTATGTGGATTAATTGTACTGTTCATAGTTTGGCTATCCGACCTATTTTATACTGTGCTTATTTTCCAGTCCTTCTATCTCTACAAGGGCTCCTGACAGCTCACCTCCTCCTGTTTGCCAAATCCAGAACCTGAAAATCAGGAAAATTCCTCTTCATTTCAGAGTTTTACTCTATAAAATAATTTAATGCTCTTTTTGGCTTCCCCTTTTTTCAAAGAACTCTTACTCATTTCATTCCATTTTATAATTTTACAATACCTATTTGCTTGTTTCCCTGGTAAGTGGCTAACAGGCTAAACTCCCACAGCCTGCTCTGCTTGCGAGTTACTTAATAAAGTTCTCAAGCCTTCCAGAAATCAGCACCCTAATAGGATTTTAGTTGGCTGGCTATTTCTTCTCCTTTCCCTTGAAGTGGTGATGCTAGGATGTCTACTGGAATAGAGTTGAAGCACATGATGACACCAGCTGTTGGCAAGGAGAAGGAACAATAAAATCCTTAAACAGACATTCAGCTACTTTTCCAAAATTTAAACAGCATAAAGTAACAGAGATTTTATGACCAATCATGAACTTCTTGGTTCAAAACATAGTAGATTTACAGAATATAGATGATCAGTATAAACTCCCACAAGCCAAGTCCTTCATACTATTTTTTGTTATCATAACATACTGAAATAATCTGCTTTTAAATTTAAGATATCTTACACAGTGCATGGAACTGCAGCAAAATATAAACAAAGTTTTAAAATTCTGGACTTAATATTAATGGTGTCCTGAGTTCCTTGGCATTGGGAGCTGTTTATATTGTAAGAAGCGGAGCTGCTTTGATTAATTTGGAGTTGTGGACTTCAGCAAAACAATGGTTATCACATGGTTTTATTACTAATGCACGAACTAATTTCCAGACAAAAGATTGTCCTTGAAGTAATACGATAAGCAGATATGTAATGCAAATTCTGCAAAGGCGTAGTCAGCGTTGCAATGACCAAAACAATGCACACGGATGAAGGAACAGGAGAATATGATCTTTTAAATTTTTACATGATATATTCCCCTTTACTTCAAGGGATTTTGAGTAAGCATCTGCCCTTGGATATAGGCAGGAATGGCAATTGTGAGTACATTTGTTTTCTAAAGCTTCAAAACAATTTGCTGAACCAAATGTATTTCATTTTTAGGGTTATTTGTTAAATATTACATCTCTCAGCGGAACTGTCGATGCCAGGCAGTACTTCCTGTATGAGAATTTTCTTCCAGTGGTTTCCTCCAGATTGGTATATGATATACATCAGTTTGTACCTAATGTGCTCTCTGTGTGTGTAGCATGCTACTATAGTGCATGCATACTATTACAGAGATGTGATCATTTCCAGTCTCTCTACAGTGTCAGCTTAAATTGGTAATTTTATTTTCAAGCTCACTATTCCTATACTGTATCTCAGCCCCTGATGAGCCAGCTATGAGTGTTCTTCTTTGGGTGGTATGCAGGTGTTTTAGTAAACTATGCAACCTTTGTTTTTAGACAATGTAGACAATGCAAAGATTAAACATTGAAAAATTCTTAACTAATTTTCATGTGTTTTACCTCCTTTCACAGTGGGAGACAGTTTTTGACCTTGAAAGATAATTGCACAAATTTGCTTCTATTAAGATCCCTCCCCACCCTCCCAATAATTTAATAAGTATAGGAGCCCAATAAATAAAGCGTGTAATGTCAGTGTTATGAAAGTTTAATCATTGGTCATTACAGGAGAACAAAGTAATTTAATAATTGCTCTGTGAAGTACCATTAGTGCATGTTAACTAACTGCTCTTGGATGCTAAGCATCTGAGTAAATGTGTAATATCTCTCCAGAGCACAACAGCAGTCACTCTCTCTGTACAGCAAATGACACATGCCTCCAAAGAAGGTATCTCTGCCCCAGAGTCTAATGCAGAGGTGCCAGCTCAATCAAGGAAAAGAAGGAGGTTTGGTTTCCTGGACAGCTGTACTTTGGTTAGCCTTACAAATAACCTAGCAGTAGGTATATACTGTAAGCTCCTGGAGCAGAGCCATCCTTGTGTTCTGGGTTTGTGTAGTGCTCAGCACAAAGAATATTTCTTTCCTGTCCCTGATGTATTGCAAAATACATCTCTCATGCTATGTTGTGCTAGATTATAGACAGTGTGACAGGCTGCCCGTTCCTTTGATCACTCAGTAGTCTAATAGTCACCTGGTTGCATCCCCCAGAAGCGTGCATGGTACTGCAGCTATAACTCAGGGGGATCTTTATTAATAATTTAGTTGGCTGCCCTTTTCTGAGAAAGTGCAGAGTTAAAGGAGAGATCCTTCTACAGAATTCTGTAATAAGAGATTTAAGTATATCTAATGCAGTTTTTAATTCCAAAATTTTCTACATCTGGTCTGTAAACAAACCTGTTGTTCAGATCCTTATCCTGACGTTGTTTCTTTTTAGCTATGATTTGAAACCCCTAATTTGGAATATTTTAGGTTTGCATCTGAATCTGATTTTTAGCTATGCACAGATCAGCCTACAGAATCAGGATGTAAGACCATAGCCATTTAGTTTTGGCTTATATTGAAATGTACTGATCAATTACATGCGATGGACAAAGAAATATGATTATTGAAATATGTGCATAAGTTATATCCTGTAAATTTCTATGCATAAAGAAAACTGAGTAAACAAGACCACACTGCAGAGACCAGGAAGCAAAAGTGATATATAAGCTAATAACACTTTGAAAAACAAAAACCAGACTCATGGCAGACAAAACCAGAAACTCCCTGCACTGTGCTATACCAAAAATGTTCCTTTTTCTTCCCCTTTATTCTTTTTTTTTCAGCAGCTGGTACTAGATTATTTGTCAGTCTCACTCATGAAACAGTCCCATGTAATATACTGCTGCTATGTCCCAACTGTTCTGTAAGGCCCTTGTTAGAATTTCAGAACAAGCAAATACATTTGTGAAAAAAACCCGCCATTCCTACAGTTGATTTTCATCACAGAGAGATTACATTAAGCATCCCAGATCTTAAAATGACCTGTAGTTTTCCCACCCTTGTGGCTTACAATGAAGTCAGAACTTTAACTTTCAGGTTTTCTCAAAAAAAGCCCCAAAAACCAAACAAACAGGCAAAAAAGGTAGTTAGCTTTTCTGTAAAAGAAAGAACAGGATGAATAGGATGAATGAGTATCTCTGGAAAGTAAAGCTCTCTCCCCTGCTATCATTTCTCCCAAAGCAACCCTTCCAGTAGAAAAATGTTGAATGAGGATATTTCTTCAAGAAAAACATGTGGCCACATGTTCTACTTCGAAGAGAGGTGAATTACTATACTTTCTTGAGTAAAGTCTTTACTTTATTAATTAACTGCCCTTAATAAACATTTGAAAACCAATAGTAAAAATGCATGTGTCTCTGAGCAGTTAACACATTAATATCCAGAAAATGATGTCTTGAGCAGTAACAGAAAAATATTTCAAAGGATGATAAAAATAATATATGGACCACATGTTTTGCTTATTACTGGCTATGAAGTTGAGATTCAGAGGGCTACACTATAATATCCTTATACTGAATATTCTCAATTAGGATGTTGGCAAAATGTGGCTAGGAAGGAGTTAATAATCTTCTTAATTATACAACCGTTAACTAAGAAGCAACAATTAGCTGATAGGCTACAAGAGAAAGAAATTTTAAGAACTGAATATGCACTACTATTAACATTTTGATTGTCTTGATGTTTTGAGCAATTTACTGATCCCACCATTAAATCATTACAAAAGTAATGAATACAGTAAACTGCTAGCAATTTGTTCCTTAAAAATGAGGACCAGGATAAGAATAAAGAGGACATCCACACAGTGTCAGCAGCAAGTCAGAGTAATTAACAGGAGTCTCAAATTGGCATTAAAATGTGTCAAATAATCATGTAAGTTTTGTGACTGGCAGGTAAAAGTCACAAGACTTTGGATGAAGTTGCTGTCTCTGTGAACCAAATGAAAAGAGCAACAGGAAATTCTGAGTATATCTATACAACCAGAAGGTTTCTCAGCACAGTGTGGTTGCACAGGTGGTGCCTTTTAAGTTCTTCCATGACATGATAAAATCAGGACAATTCATGTTGAACAATAAATGAAACTCTAGGAAAAGATCTTCCATGTAAACCTCCCATTATGTGGCACAGAAGAAATAAAGGAAAACATAAAAGAAATATTCTGAATCTGAAAAAGACTGTAGGGAAAAAATTATTGACTTCTGACAAGGGTGCTGAAGTGCGTAGGCTTCAGTGGACCTCTGTATCAGTTTTGTATACCTATGTAAGGACAAAAAATGTTTCTTAAACACTACAAAATTGGAACTGTTGAGCTGGCATTCACCTGGCACAGGTATAAGTGTCAGGTGGTTTTGTAGTGATCTGGACTTAGCAGATGAAAGGTAATAATGATTCACTGGAGGGTAATAAAATATTTCTACTAGAGTTCTGTGATTCTTCAAACTTTGGAAACAAAAAGCATATAGGAAAATCTGCTGTGTAATTTTCTAACTGACCATGAGGTCTGGGCAGATTTGAATGTTGTTGAAAAGACAACAGTTTTCTTTATCTCTGAAATGGGTGTTTAACTGCTTGGAGACTGTCCACAAGAGTTCTCGCTCAACAAAAGTTCGGGTTTCTGATTGCTTATTTTTATCCCTTCAGTGTTTTATTTTCTGGAATAAACATTAAATCAGTGTTCCCATACTGATTCCAGCCTCCGCATTAAACTAGGATTTGTTAACTTCTCTTCAGTAAAAATGTTGTGCTTCTGTTTTTGTTAGGTTCTTTTTAAGAAACTCAAAACAGTGTCCTTACACTGCACAATTGTGAAATGTTCCTAGCAACTTACCTTTATTATACTTCATAAGCAGTGACTTTGTAAGCAATAGGAGACACTACATACACTACAGTGCAATGCTTTTTAGTCAAGCAAGTGTAAAGAGTAATGGGAGTTACCAACCATTTCAGTTTGGGGTTAACGGATTCGTCGTTTCAATTTTTATTGAGGACAATTAATTCTGCTACGAATTGTCCCTATATGTAATATAATCAATGATAATTGTGCAGCAGATAAAATTATTATTGATTTTTGTGGATTTCTTGGCTTTTGAGTAAGGGTTAGTTGCAATTTTCTACTGTATGGATATTTTTAATACAAAGATCAGTCAGCAGCAGCAGTGATTGGGTGTTGGGGTGAAGAGAGTTTGTGAGAACACTCTCAGTTTTGTTTTTGGTCACAGCTGGCATCTTTATGGGCCAGTGTGGATGCAGCTTAGATGAGAACGTGTGCTATAATAGCCTAAATAGTTAAGACAAACAACGCTGTAAATGTCATCTAGAATTATAACTCACCAAATGTCCTAAAAGGAATATTACATCCTGAACTGCCTGTGTTTTGCACCTTTATGCCAACTCCATATCTCCCCTTCACACACCCTTCATTATTCCAGTTACTGGGGGAATGCGTGCAGAAAATAATGCCAAGACAGAAATACAGGATGGGAAGCAGTATCAACTACAGGAAATTAATTGCAGATGCTTTGTTTACTCTTCCTCGCTTCCCCTTTGCATCAGTGCTCCTCGTATCCTTTCTCAAATGTGCTTCTATGTATTATTGGCAAAATGAATCAGTCACTCAAAAAGAATGGTACAGTCACATAAGGTTTAGATCACAGGGGTTTTTTTCTTTTTATTTTCCCCAGTTTAAAGAGTGAAAGGTGTCTCAGGAAAGTTTAGAAGTGTATTGCACTAGGTTATAATTAGCTCAAGGTTTCACTTCTTGCAGTAGGGTTTATTCTTTGAATTGCCTGGCATTTAGTTTGACAAGCACTGATCTGCAGATACTGTTAAAGTCCTCGACACGGCCATTTCAAAGCTATTAGAGGCTCTGCTTCTCTTTCATTGGCGTCAACACAGCACTTTCAAACACTCTATGGTAAGTTCAAAACATTTGACAGTTGTTTATACATTTATATAATTTTGAACTCATGCAAATTTCAAAACAGGATACAAGGCATACAAAGTTATTCTTATTCTTCAGGAAAATCCTGTCTACCTCTCAAATGATAGCTTTCTCCTCTCTCAGAAGAGGCTCATTAAGAGACTGTCTCTCCTATAGTCTTGCTTTTTGGGCTATGACTCATTCTAGCTCCGCTATGCTGCGTTCTTCCCTCCCTTGTGTACAAAATGGGCATGCACTGTTAGTTTTACTGCAAAGTAATTTCTGCTGCCTCGAAAACCTCTTAAATTCAGCTTTAGGAATTTGAAACATAGCTTTGAAGCATGTTCAGTTTCAAGAGTCCTACAGTCTGTCAGTGCTTCCTGGCTGCAGTCTGGAATATGCAGTTTTATTATAGCAAGCATTTCTTCATCATGGATTCTTTATATAATATGTGCACAACCTACGGTTAATGGTGTGGAAATGTTTTATTGCAACTTCCTCTTTTAAGTAGATGTGTTTCTAAATTATTTTGCCTAAAGCGTCTGTTATGTCTCCTGTAACTCATTCAGTATTAAATCCCAATTTCATTTAGACTCCAAACTGTATGAAGCGTATAAAAAGAATCTCATCTTGCTTAGTGTTTTCTTACCCTACCTTTGCCAGACCTTTTGGTGAGGAATACTTTGTGGTTATCCAGTCACATTAGACGATTTAAACTCCAGCCAGGGTAAAATAATGCGCAAATAGAAGAATTAATAACACTGTAAACTGACAACACAGTGTATTGAAATTCAATAACAGATGGGCAAAGAATTGAAAGAAAAATGTACTTAAATTACTTATAAACCAGAAAACCCTCTTTCTCCTTCAGATAACTGTGATCTTCTAACACAGAGAAGCAGATTGTGCAATTATTATGCCTTTGGTTGCATCCTATTAAACAAAACTCTCCTTTGAGTATCCTTCATCAGAACATACTTTTCTTGGTGTAACATTTTACTTCTTGCAGCCAGTTTTTCCTCTGAAGTCTACCAACCTCCAGACAGTTTTATTCCTCCCCCCCCCCCCCCAATGTAATCTACTTACTCCTTCTCTAAGAGAAGGCTGACCGTACCTCCAAATTAATGTGTGGTTTTGCTTAGAGATGCAAATATCTCTTTGTTGGGCTGGGTATAATTTCTCGTATTTGAAAGGCTAACTGTGAGCTCCTCATTTCAGTGAAGGATAAACTCCTCCTCTCTCTCTGTTGGTTCACTGAAAAGTTTCAGAGTGAAATATGTCAGGTCTAGTATGTCGTATATTGTTTTACATATTAACAGTTTCTACGTACAAACTCTAATTGGGTAGAACTTATCGGTGGCTCTCCATCTCAATGGGAATGAACCATTTTGACATGAAATGAGCTTGGAATGAATAGCCTTCAGCCTCCTTTTCCTAAATATACTGTAATAGTATGAGTGAGACAAATATATAGCCCAGCTCCCTCTAAAGTGCATTAAACTGCAGGAGCCATGCACAAATGCATGAGAAAGGTCTTACACTGTAAAACTCCAAGGACTGGAAAGAGATCTTTATTTCTTTGTTAAAAACCTAATAAACACTTGAAAATTCAGAAAAGCATTTATGCAGTTGCAGTACTTTTTTCCAGTGATCTGATGCACCACTTTATTTTCCACCAGCTGTTTTATTCTCGGTATTTTGGAAAAATCTGGCATTTTGGAAGGACAAGGAGGCTTACAATTCTGCCTGAGACAGCTGGAGTTGGACTGATAAATTAGTTTGGTCACAAATCAGATATAAGGTTTTTTTGTACGTCCTCTGACTTCTGTTATCTATGCAGGGAGATGGTTAGTTGATTGACAACTTTTTTTCCTCCATATCACAATCTTTTAGCACCCAGAAGTGATGTATTTGGTTAACTTATGGATCTGCATGGCCTTTTGAATCAAGATACGAATTAACCCACAGAAACAAAACCCCCAAAAGATGAATTTAGATATATACTTATGGACATGGAGATATTAGTTTCTACAGTTATAATAGTCCTTTAAAAGTCAACAAAAGATGTGCAACTTCTTATTTATTGGATAACTGTTTTGGTCTGGTTCTCTATATCAGATAATCAAGTTTCTATTTTTATGAATATTAAGAAAAATGGTACCATCACACAAGGGAACAACAGAGACTGACCTCAAGTTATTATTTGCAAAGGAAATTGGATTGGTGGCAAGTAGTGATGAGTCAGAGACTGACGGGTAAGCAGCTTTTCATTGGAATTCCACTCTATGAAATAGTCTTTTAAATAAAAGGAAGTGAATATTTTTAGATATGTAAAATATAGAAGATAGTTCTGTACTGTTTATCTTGGATCTTACTTTCAGTGCTCTAAAAAAAGCAATGTATTGCTATTTGAGCTGTGCTGTATTTGTAAACTAGAAACTGGAGTTAATGGCTGAAGAACGACAGGTGCCTTTTCAGCAAGGAGGAACAAATCTTGGTTCAGTCTTTCAGAACGGAGAGGGTCAAGGAAATCTAGCAATAAATTGTGATCCTGCTTTGTTTACTCCACTTCTTTTGGGTTGAGTTCCGCTCATCAGAACAATAGCAGCCCTGTTAAGGCACACCTTGTTCAGCAATTCACCTTTTTCAATGAGTCTTTCTCTTCATTCAGAATTAAATTTATTTTGTTTCACATGTCCCTAAAGCATTTTAGATAATTTATGTTGTACTGAACTAGGCAATACCACCACCTGTACCTTGAAAACCTGACCCTCAATTGCATGTTATACAATGAGATAGACTAGCTTTCAGATCATGATGGGCAGTTTTTGCCTTCACAAGCGTGCACCGGCTTCAGCAGTTCCTGGGGATGAAGATATGAGTCTGAATAGACAGACAATATGGTAAGTGCACTTAAAGGGAAGAATGTGAAAAAATGTCATCCAAGGGTACAATTGATACAAAAGATCCCACCTGGAAATGTTAAGTGCTGTGCAGAAGATTTGTTAAGGAGCTTGACACTGGAGTTTAAAAAAGGTTGAAGAAAGTTTAAAAAAGCTATGAATTAAATGTTGGGCTACATTTTCATGTACAGTATCATCAATATTGTGGTATCACTTTATAAATAAACCCTATCTAAAACCTGATTCAAGCAGTCTATAAATTTGAAAATTCAAATCTCGATCCTAAATATCTCGAGTACTGCTCAGTCCTACTGTTTTGTGTGTCTTTATTTCTGGTCACCAGTCTGAAATGTATGTTTGATTGATTAAAACTTGGCTGTAAACTTTGATGGAAATGAACAACAATCAAGCAGGTGAACATCTTTCATTTTAATCTATTGCTTTTAAATCATAGTATCTTGTTTTATATTTTTGTTCTTCATCATTTATTGTTGAAGTTCTTTGTGTTTTCTTATATCATGCAGACCCATTACTTGATAGGCATGAATTGACTTAGTGGAATTTATGCTCTGTTGATCTCTTCAAATTATTTTGACATTTTCAATGCTATCTGTAATTACCATATTCTTCTCCTTTAATTTAAAGGGTTACAGTCAGTTTAAACAATACTCTTTGTACTGCACATATATTGGCTGTATTGTGGAGGAGGCCACAAATAAATTCGAAGTAAACCTCTCTTTTCCTTATCTTATTATAGGTATAGATGCTTTTTTAAATACCGCCAGAGAATTTTTTGTCGCTTCTTTTTGTTATTTGGGATTATTTTTTATATTAAGAGCATTACTTTTAGACTTAATTTGGTGGGATTTTTAAGAGTCAAAATCTACCTTAGAAAAAAAGATACAATAATAGGAGTGATTTCTACACAGGAAATAAATTTTATTTCTTTATTTTCTGTAAATCAGCTGAACTCTACTGACTCCAATAAAATTATGCTAACCTACACTAGCTGGAGGTATGGCACATTATGCAAATTTCCTTTTAGCTGCAGTCTCTTTTTTTCATTATTATCCACCCTCGGTGTTTCACTCTACCTCATCATCTGCCTTATATTCCTCCTGCTTCTCATCCCCTCTGCCTACCCAAATGGAAGTTATCAGCTTCCCTCATCTGTCCTTTTTATCCCCCTTACCCCAAACCAAGTATCTTCTGCCGTCTCTCCTATTTAGTACTGCATTTGTAAGGAGCCTTTATCACACCACCTAATTTTCTGCCTTCAAATACTTTTCCTAACTTTGCTTCCCATTATGCTTACTAACAACTGTGCAGTGTTAAGGCTGCTCTGCACTGCTGTGCTGACCTATTTGCTTCTTGTTCTGTTTGACAGTGTTTGCTGTTTGTCTCTTGCTGAGTTCACAGTGTGTAGGGTCTTGAAATAGAAAAGATGTAACTATTTCTTTGTTTTGAGTTTATAGAGCAAGTAGCATATTAGAGCTCTCAGATGCTAGGCCACATAGGGGATATAAATTAACCTACACTCTACTGGATTTGCTCAGTGTTGTAAATTCACAGTTCATGACCAGAGAACATCAGACAAAATATATTTTATGTAGAAATCACATAGAAAAATAAATGCTGGAGTTCCTTTACTTTTTCTTCCCCCCCCCTGTGTTTTAATGAGCTTAGGAATCCCCCCAAAATAATCATTAAAAATTTCTTTATATATACTCCTCTATTTAAAAGGGTATATTTGCGGGTCAGTAAATTCACTACCTTCCAAGTCAGAACTGTAGAAAATGTTCTGAATTTCCCCCCATATGGGGTAAGAGGAGAAGGAGATTCACAATTCAATCCACACTAGCAGCATCTTTGCATGGAGAAATATGACTATTTTTAAAAAATACTTTAGTAATGAAATCTTTGATTTTATCAAGGGCTTCTCTATAAGTCAGAGTGATTTTGAATTACAAAACATTTTACTTGGAAAATTAACTTAACCCTCAGATTTTTTTTTAGCTATTGGAAATTTAAATGTCAAAAAGATGCTTATGCTTATTGGATGCCATTAAACTCCTCCTTCTAATAAAGTCTCCATGCTTACTGCTTTTCACTGAAGAATATATAAACAGAAAACTGAAGAGGTGATGAGAAAGTATACCATCTAGTTTGTACAAAGCAAATCAAAACTAGCTTTTTCATTCCTTGTGAAGTTTATTTTTTAATTCTTATTAATTAGGGCTTCAAATTATTAATGTTTATGCAGATTTCTAAAGCTTCATCAAAGGTCCTTATAGCATAATGCAATTAAGTTTCAGTTGATTAGGCAATTATAAATAAATGAGAATTTTTTCTATGTGAACAATGCACTCAGATAAACTGGTTTGTGGAACTAATGTGATAAAAGGAATGCTGCGGGAGGGTTGTCACATTTATTATGCAAACTTAGAAAATCCTTGGAATTTGGAACTTTTAATATTCTGTTCTCTGCCTGGCTTCTATTGATTTTTTGATAGGGAAAAACAGATAAGATGTAAATTATTGCCCATTTTTTTTCTCTTTAAGTCAATTAATCACCATAAGTCATGACTAGGAGATATTTGCATGTTTAATTCAAGCTTAGTTGTGTAAAAAAATCTGTGCTTTGTACTTTTCAAACATTTTAATTAAACCAATGGCATTTATGAATATGAAACAAGTAATAAATACATTTTATTTGTTCAAGAGATTACTGATGGATGATAATATTCTAATTTGGAACAGTTTTACAGGTTCCTTAAAGTCTTTCAAAGCTTTTAATGTTTAATGTAGAACAATGCTTTTCTAACTTTAAAGTAGACACTGCAGCAAATAATAAACCCCTTTTTACTCTTGGTGCTATCATTTCTAATAGAGACTAATGTGTATGTAGAACATACAACCTAAAATAAGTGACAGAATATGTAGACCATATGCTTATCCTCTTTATTATGTTTTACAAGATGTGCATTTATTTGAAAACATTTTAATCATTTAACATCAACTGTCGCATTCTGAGAGGGGCATATCTGACCAGGCATTCTGAAAAGGAAGAATGTTTATTCATATCTATATCTGATGGATAGGAGATATTGTGTAACCAGTTTTTGCTAATGAAGCTTAAAATGTTTTCCTGACAGACATACAAATTTTAAAACTGCACTGATTACTGTCAGTAGATTCTTCTCAGCTGCAGAATTGATCTTGCAATCTGAAATGTTTCTTAATGGTCATTGAAAATGCAATTTGTTTCTTTATAGTTTTTTAAATGCAGTTTAGGTAGTATTGTTATTCTTTTATTGTACAAGGATAGACAACATACTCTACCAAAAAGAACTAGCAGTATATAGCAAGAAGTGTTCAGGCTTGATCAGTACTCTGATCTTTTATCTGCCTTGCTAACAGTAGTTATGGGCAATATTTGCATTTATATATATATAAACATATATATAATGGGCCTATGAGCTATTTTTATGGTTTCCAAAGAGTTGTGAGTAGTGCTTATCCAGTTTCTCAGATACAGAGACATCCACTTTCATGTGCATATACTTTCTTGTTTCTGGTTGACAACATATTAGATTATTGTGGATAACTGAATGGAAGCTGAAATAGTTATTTTTTTCAACTCTACTTCTGAGAAATTCTTTCTTTGCAAAGAAAAGTCTAGCAGCATGACATCCTGGCAAGATAATGTAACTTGTTTCTTTCATTTATTCTCCAGAGTAAACAAATCTCATGTATTATCAGTCCCAGCAAATCTATTCCTGCAACACTTTATGCCTTTTTGTAAATTAACAGCTCCTGATAATATAATTATTTTCACAGAGAATAACAAAGGGCACTGAGAAAAAAAAATCATTTGACAACTGGTATAAAAATAACATTTGATGATGTCATCATGTGTTACAGGTGCAATGGAATATTTTTGTTTGGAAATGGAGGGTCCTGCTTAAAGTATCACTTTATTCACACACTTAAACACAATTGCACACACACAGACACACTTAAGTCCATATTTAGCCAATTGTTTTATCTGCTTATGTACTTAGTAGTGGAATCTGTTTCTGTTTTATATTATTGGCAGTAATCCCCATACATATAGGTCAGTGTGGCCCAAACAAGAGCCCAGTGTGTCCTGTGGGTTGTTCCCATTCTACCCACTGGAAACACGGAATTGATATTCAGGCAGCAAGCATTTCTTCCTGTGTTAGCCAGCAACACAGAACTGGGGCCTGCCTCTGGGACCACATGAAAAGATAGGATATATTTCTAGGACATATAGGTTTGCATGATAGTGCCATCTGCTCTCACAGCTGAGGAGAAGGGGGAAGGGAAGGAATATTCCAAGAGTAATGTATAGCTCCTGCAGTTCCTGAGGCTGGACAGCATTGCACTAGATAGTACCATGGACCCCTCAAAAGATGACACAGCAACAACACAAAACATCAAAAATGGCAAAATGAAAAGTCATCTTCTTCATTAACTTCAGCAGTGTGGTGTTAATAACGAATAACTCCTTGAGTTATTATTTTTATATGTATTAATTAATTTATTACTATTTTAATGTTTCCTGACTTTTTAATTCCCTCTTTAATTGCTCTCACCTAAGAACTGCAAAAGTTCTTAGAAGGCTGCATGACAGAAGGAGGGACAAAGTTGGGATAGGTCTATAGGAGTGTTTGGAACCATGCTAACCCTAATTTGGATGCACTCTGCATGCTAAGAAGCCCGTCCTCAGCAAGTAAGGTTAGTGTGTACAAGCCTACATGCTGCTGCCAATAGATTCCCAGTTTACAATCAGGTTAAGTATCTGTGTTGTGGCTGCAGCTTCACTCCTCCCCCTGACTGAGGCAAGAGTTGTGCTTTTATGAAGGGGCACCACTGAAATATTATGGGCAATATCAGCACAAAGATGTGTCAGGGTGGCAAGCACTCTACGTCTGCAGGTAAATTGTTAAAGAGAGATTACCAGAACTGCTCCCTGGACCTAATCAGGACTCCTCCCCTCCTTCTTTTCCAAAAGTAATTTTAATATTCTTCACCTTTTACAGTATCTGAACCATAGAAGAGGGTTCCACTTCACAGCAGATCTGGTATTTCCAAGTTTCTAAATCACAATAAAAAGTGAAAATTAAGGATTACATGTAATTTGTTTTAAAAAATAGTATTTCTCTGTGTGATCATGGACACATGTCATATCAGTTCTGAATTTTTCAGATATCAAAAAAGTTAAAATATGAAATACATACTGCTATAAAACATTATATACTGTATTCCATGTATATATAATATGGTAATACACCATGAGTAGAGTTCACACAAAAGTTTTACTTCTTGGGTTGAAATGAGAAGCACAGAATAAGTCATGTTGACTTTATTCCAATAGTTTATAATCAAACAAAATTACTTGAATTTGACACCAGTACAGGAGGCATCTTGTCTTTACTTTCTTTCACAATTACTCTTCTGATGAGTATCTCCAATATTGCCACATGTTTATATAGAGCTTGCAAGTGGGAAAGGGATCTGACAGCAGGAAAAGTGGAAATTGTGGCTGTGGTGGTCTCTGGATACAGATACATAGAGACCCTGGTACTATCCTTTAAGGTGATCAGTGACTCTCACTGGATAAGATTACACTGGTGCCTGCTGCCTGTTGCCATTGGGAATCCTACCAGGTTCTAAACTTAACAGCACCACTCTCTGGCGCTTCCACTCCATGTCCCAGTATTTCAGTTACAAGTGCACTGGCATAAATCAGCAGTCATTGCAGACCTACCATCTTCCCAAAGGAGTAGAATAGGTGCTGGAGCTAGCCCTGCTACTACTTGGAGCAGAACCGACAAGGAGTTAGAGATTGTAGGTTTTCAAATTTAGTACAGTCTAGTTACTTCTACATTAAAGGCTAGTGCAGCACAAATTGAGGACAGAGGTTTCATTTACTGCAACCTGCTAGGGCTCCAGGACTGTGTGTCCACACTGCATCTTTACGGGAATCAAATTCACACAGGTGCCAATCCTACATGCATGCCAGGCAGGGAAAGAAAAGAAACTAGTGGAGTAACCTGCATCCATGTTGCAAGTGCAGTGCTCTAAATTGTGCCTTTGCATGTGACTTCAACCTCTGTTCCATTAAATTTTCAAACATTTTTAGTACACCAGCAGAGACCTCAAGTGCATAATGCAAGACAAATCTTCATAAAAAATAAGCCTACAGTGCACTAAATCACTAATGCATGCTACATATTTTTATCGAGTTTGACCATAGTACATTTTACCATTTGTTGAAATTTGACTGTTTAACATGTTTCTTCAATCCTGGATCATCTTCCCTAAAAATGAGAGCAAACAATTGAACAGTGATTCATGCAGGATTTGATGGAAAACAAAAAGAAGTGGAAAGGGAAAGGAAAGGTCCTCCATGAGTAAATCTGCAATAGCTTGTTATACTGGTTTCACCATATGATATACTGGCATCATGATGTATGGCAACCCTCCTCCCCCACAGCTGCAATTATAGAAAGTATTCTCTCTTAATAGGTCCTATAAATTTCAGATTGAGAAGCCTTTCCACATTTTCCTCTTTTAGTAGCAGTAGGGCATCCACAAAACCATCAATTTTTATCTATAATAATATTTTTAGCAGGCATGTCCAGGACTGAAATTCTATATAGGGAAAACCAAATCCTGAGGTAATAAAAATCAATATAGGCCTATTGATACAGTAACATTAGCGTGATAAGAATGTAAGTCTTCCATTAAGCCAATTATTAGGGCTTTCTTGCACACTTCTAATTTTCTGCTGAGTTGAGAGATACCTTTCTGGATGCATTCAGGTAAATCCATCTGCAAATAGAAACGGATTTTGCTATGTTTCAGTAAGGATGATTAATTGCTCTTCTTGGGCTTGCCTTATTGAAGAATGATGGATAATACTCTTCTCGCAACTGATTGATCTGCCTCTAGCCGGTTCTCCAGTTTGGAGAAGAGGAAGGAGAGTTTGTGTGACAAGATTCTTTGGTAGTGTCTCCAAAAAAAAGCTTTGCACAGCTTCATAGGCTAGCCTACAGGGATGACAGGAAAAATAACAGTGTGTCTAGAGGATCTGCTTGCAACACTAGTTTTCCACCGCTAATCTTGCATAAAGCAATGTCTTCAAATATTCAGTTGTATTTGAACAGTTAAAAAAATATTTCTTTGCTTTCTATCAGCAGTAATAACATCATAGTATTGAAAATTATGGTCAATTTGGTTGTAGAAATCATCAAATCTATTACAATGATAGCCCTAATGTTAGTACAGAAAGTTTTATAATGTACTACCACATTTGTATCACAGTAGACTTACTTCATAGGTGATGGAAATGTTTTGCTATCATTAGAAGAGTATGCAGGCACACACATGGAACCAGTGTCTAATAAATATTTCAATAGCATGCAACAAGTGGAGTTATGTTGACAACTCTCCTTGCATAAACGCAGTGAGTAATGGGATTAATTTTTTTTTCTCAAAATATCATCAGTGCAGTAGGAGTTTGAAGCAACTTTCTGTCTTATATCTCCCTCTGATTTTACTTGGACTGAATATGCCTTGAAAAACGGTGATATGGATACAGTTTATTACATCTTTATCAGAATTTCACCTGCTCAAAACAACCTCAAAAAAACATATTCTCTTGAGAGACTCCTTGATACAAGTTTCGGTTTACCTTGCAAATGTTAGAAGTAAGTCTGGATCTGCCATCACATATCCCTCGTATTTTCAGTATTTGCAGGGCAAAATTAAAGTGTTGCATAGTAAGGATAGTTATAGTACACTTATGCAGCGTCTGCGAAAGTACTGTGTTGGTGGGGTAAATGACCCCTAACTGAACTGTGCATTTTCATAACTAGGTTGCAACTACTACTGGAACTTGCTGTTTTAAAACTAGCTCAGTTACATGTATGACCAAATCATTTCTGCAACTGATCGCAGAGATACACTTAGTATAGAATTTTCACACAATACTTCTTGTTGCTTTATGTGAGGCTGTGGAGAGGAAAAAAAAAAGCTTCATAGTATTTTACCTGGAGTATTTTATCTTCATTGTTTTGAAAAGTTATAGAGGTAGGGTTTCCTTTAAGATTTTGGCTTAAAATACAGTTGATCTAAATTGCTGTTGGTTGACTAGTAGTGTTAGAAGAAAAGACAATTTGTCATGAAGGATGTTGTCTTCCTTTGAGAATGGCAAATGTCTGCCTTTCTTGTCAGAAATGATATGAATGGCATGAATAATGAAATAATTGCTCAATAAATACTGGTTAGTTTGATACAGGTTTTTGTTTTGAGAATTGATTGTTTAGGTAGAGTAATTGGAGTAACTCTTTAAAGATGTGACAAACTTTCTACTGGCTATTATTAAATCAAAAGCATTTATTTGTAATATTTACTAGTACTTACAACACACAGTCTCAGATGAAAAGCTAAAAAAATCCAGGAATTATGTCAATCACATTGCTTAAATGAGGCTTGCAATCACCATCTTACTTTTATAATCTTTCCTTATATTACAATGAAGATACTGAATACTTCAAATCATTACAGTTCTGTCTTCATGCAAGCCAGGAAATAACTTGAAATCACTGGGAGGTCTTTAAGAATTAGTTTAAAATCTCATGTTCGTGCTATTCTGGAAATCTATTTTTTGAAGTGATAGCTGTTAGAGTAGGAAGAGAGGTGAGGAGACAGAAATGCTTCATGCTATTTTGACTTCATAGGATTTAATTTTTAAAAGGATTTAAATCAAAGGATTTGAGTCAAAGGATTTAATTATTTACATTGGATGAGTAGCTATACTAACAGAATATTATCCTATAAATCTGATTTGGACTGGCTTATATAATGACATGTTCTATTTCCAGTTGTAGGCAGTGGCAAAATGATCTTTGATCACTACCGTGCAACACATTCAGCAGTAGGATTGTAATGTGTGTATTTATTTAAAGTCTAACAACAGTCATTTCGGTCACAAACTGATGATTTTTTAAATGTTTAAATTTTGAGTTATGAAACAAAATCTCTGGTAATATACTGCACCTGTTCTTTAACAGTGTCTGCACCAGCAAAATATCTCCTTCATTACTGGTAAAATCTGAAAAAGAAAATATGTGAAAAATAGTCTTCTCTTTGAAGATAGGTAAAATGAGGAAATGTAATACTCTATAGGTTTGAGATGAAGAACTGAAATTATAAAATAGAGGCTCATAAATTAACATGTTCTGACTTGTTCTTCAACTTCTGAAAATTATTTGGTTGGGATGAGTTTGTGTCAGGAATGTTTGCTCATAGATGAGGGAATGAAAGAAAAATGCACAGAAACCATTCAAAGAACAAGGTCACCCATTTCCTGACATCACAAACTGCTTTGCTCATGCAAAATACATCTGTATTTGTTTATTTATATGGGAAGAAGTATGAACTGAAATATCTGCTACATACTGAAAGAGGCAAAAGGGATGGACTAGAGCTGTAATTAAATTCCACATGGTGGGTGACAGGCAATATTCCTGAGACTTGCCATTTCCTTTCAGCAAATACGAGTTTTCCTCAAGAAATCTGGGGTTTGCTGATCAGCATGAGCTAAACCAGTGGATAGGTGTTACTTTGCCCAGAAGGGACAACATCGTTGTTTTTTCTATGCTTGTGGTGTGCCTCCTGGGATGGAGGTGATCCTGGAGGCGGGGGAGGTCTTCCCTGGATGGGCAGCTGGTGCTGGGGTCGCCTGGAGGGGGAGCGTGGCCTTGCCACTGGTGCAAGGAGGCCACGAGGGCACAGGTACTGGCAGCCAAGCCTCAGGGGGCTGGATGGCATAGGGATCGCTGTGGTGTGGAAGGTCACTGGGGTACCTGGAAACAAACTTGGAAGCAGTGCAGCATAGGAGGAGTCCCACTTAGCTGCTGTTTTTCTGTTTAAGAGGTTGAACTGCTAGTTTTATTTGTATAAAATTTGTCTTTCAGCCACTCTGGGGAGCATGCTATGCAGAAGAGCCTAGGTAGACCCTTCTCAAGGCTCTGGCCAACTCAGGGTTGTGTCTCAGCTGCATTTAAGAGTTTGGCCTCCAGCTGCATCATCCTATGTTTATAACTATCAGCCAGGGCTGGAGCACCCCTCACTTGTCCTGAGTCCTAGGCCCTGCAAGGAGCAGCTCTGTGAAGGGCAGGAGGTGTCTCCTGGTGGGGTGAAAATGTCAGCCTGGCTCCTGCTCCCAGCTGTGCTGTGCCACAGCTGGCTGCGGCTCATCTTGGGCAGGGAGCAGGACCAGGGAAAGAAAACCCCCTGCCGGCATGGGTTCACCTCCTCCCTTTGTCTCTGCTCTGGTATCAGCTCAGCAGCAGGAACCACCTTCCTAGTACAGGAGTCTTCCTCTAAGGACTG
This sequence comes from Ciconia boyciana, assembly GCF_034638445.1. Taxonomy (NCBI): domain Eukaryota; kingdom Metazoa; phylum Chordata; class Aves; order Ciconiiformes; family Ciconiidae; genus Ciconia; species Ciconia boyciana. Next base: position 104,412,743 of record NC_132935.1, on the reverse strand, counting down.
GAAGAGGAAGGCCCTTGCTGGCCTTATATTTTGGGTGGGCAGCTGAGCCCTAAGGCTGGCTGCAAGCAGAGCCCCATGGGGTTCAGTAATTATGGTGGAGCAGAGTTCAGGATTTAACCCAGGGCTCGTCTTACAGCTAAATTATAGGGAGCGCTTGGATTTTGTGTAAACTTCATACCGTTTTTCAAGAGAGTTGGTGGGTTTTTGTATATATTCATGCCTTCAAGCTGGAGAGTTTATTGAAGATGCATAGCTGGTTTCTCACAGTCCCAACTGGAAGTCCCTCAGTTAGCTAGTAATCATCCCGGCCAGTGTCTTCTAGAGGGTGGCTCAAAGCAGGATTTTAACTTAAATGTACCAAGAACAGGTCTTTCTTGACTGATTAGTCATGCAATACTGATGTTGCAGACTGTACTTGCAGTGGAGTAGAGAGATTAAGCTAGGTAAAGCTCAATTCTCGCTTCCAGAGAAAGCATTATTTTCCTCAGGGAGAAAAAAAAATAATTAAAACCTAGTAATTCAGCAGTGTAATAAAACAACAGTTATAGCTGTGGTGAAAATTTATGGAATTATTATTTATTCATTCATTTTCAGGTCCTTGTCACTGTTTAACATAAAAATGATTTCATGTTTTTCTGGTAGTGAGGTTTTCTGAAAAGCAAATGCTTCGAGAGTAAGAGGAGATTGACCCACTGTTCCAAATTGGAGGAGCGTGACTCCAAAAGCTCTGTAATTACGGGATGCATTTATTATTAATTTCTGGCTTACACTCATTCTTGGCAAATATAATGTATGATCTTGTCTTTGAAAAGATTGTGTTAAATGAGGCTTCCTAATCTTATCAGAGGAAAAGAAATACCACTTCTTCCTGTCCAGTGATAAAATTCAAAATTTATTATTAAAAAAATTTTTTTCAAACAGAACAAAATCTTCCAAAAATGCAACGTTTGAGGGGAGAAGAAAAACTTAGGATGATAAAAAAATGGAGGAAAAAATAATTTCACAATTTCATCTGAATTGACACAGTAATTACTAAACTTTTTGGAAGGGGTTTTAACTTATTTTTTCATATTATGGCATTCTGGTTGTAATCACATGTGTTAGAGATATTATGTTATTTTTAAATTTTAATTGGCATTATTTAGAGCTGTTTAAAATGCTTTCCACTTTCCAGATTATATTATTTCCTAGTTATGCACACAAGCTATATTGAGCTGTTGGGAAATGGTATAAAATATCAAAATATAAAATAAATAATGAAGTAAAAAAACCAGAATCTGAATTTTTGAAATGGAATATTGAAATCAGTGTCAAAAACAGGTTTTGCTTTGAGAATTTTCTCGATAGAATTTTAATCAAAATTCAAAACATAATGAAAATCTGGGATCAAAATATAAAATATTTTAATGAAAATATTTGAACAATTTTGATTCCTCTCTGAAAAAAACAATTGCTTGAAAACACTTAGTGGGAAAAATGAAGTGTAATTCCCTTCCACTGGAGACAGACAGGTGCTTTATTTAGTGCTAAAGAAAAACAGCTTGCATGTAGATTTATCAACGTTTTTTATGTTGTTGTTACAATTTTATTCATCTTCACGTTCTCTGATCTTCCAGCTGAGAAGAACTGAGCATAGCTTCTTTTGAAGCCTTTTAGTAGTTTACTGTAATCACAGTGCAAGCTAAAAAGACAGTAACATCTTCCCACAATGGAGTATCGCACCAAAGGGGTACAAAGAGAACCTCATTGAACCTCATTGGCAATAATCATTGTAATCTGTTGACCAATCTTTCTTTGATAAAAAGAACAGCTTTGACTCTCTTTTAGTCAAGACTTTGTTTAATTTGGTTTGGTGTAGTTGTGGATGTGTCATAGCAGGGCCACTCCCAAGATTATATTATTTTTTTTTAAATTAGTTGCCATAGATGTGAAAAAACAACCACATTTTCACCTTTAATCATACAGCAGGACCCTCCAGCATAATGTACTTCAACAGGTAATAGCTAGTGGTGTTTTTCACTCCCCTTGTGCATCGTTTTCTACATATTACTTTGTGCATCAGGCAACAGAAGGGCAATAAGGAAGGGTAGCAGAAATGAATAAGGGATAAAAGAGAGGACTGAGGAGAAAACAAAAGAAGACAAAAGTAACTGCAAGTTCCTCAGCCTAAAGTGTATATTGTTCTGCTCTTATAGAGCTAAAAATCTATAAGGCTGGAAGGGACGTTTGTGATTTGGACAAGAAGCATTTAAGAGAGGACTCCAAGAAACTACCTTGGAGCGTTGCTGTGTGTACGCGTGCTCCCCAGTGCGGGCTCTCCACAGGCCGCAGCTGGCTCAGGAGATCTCCACCTGCTCCGGCGGGGGCTCTCCAGGGGAGATCCCCCAACTCTCCAGGGGAATCTCTGCGGGGGGGACGGCTGGGGGCCGAGTACGGCTGGAGCCCCTCCGCCTGCTCTCCCCCCGGGGCTCGCAGGGCTGTTTCTCACTCTTTTTCCCTCACCCCTCACTGCCGGGCACCGTCCTGCCCTCCCTTAGCTGCGCTTTCCCGTGGCTGAGGGGCTCCGCTGTGCCCTGCGGTGGGGCCGCTGCAGCCGCCTGGAACCCGCTGCAACCGGCTGTGTCCCGCACGAGCCCCGGCCTCGCCTCTCCTCACAGAGATGGAAGAGGCAGCAGAACCCCACCAGCACCTGCAGCCGGTACAGCTTTTCATTTAATCATGAGGTAATCGGCTTTTTCTTCTTATCTTTTTTTTTTTTTTAAAAACCTCAGTAGGATCATGGCACACATGCCAGGACAACCGGAAGCTCTGGAAAGATTTAGAAATTTTCTGATGATTCTTGCAAAGAATCCCCTGCAGAAATCTACAAGAAGAAGGATTATTAGACTGTGTAGCATTTTTTGAAAAGTTTTTGGTTTTAATTTTCTTGTTACATTCGCCTCTTCTTTCATATTTTGATACCAAATGACAATAAGAATATTAAACTATCTCAGAGATAACTGTCAAAATGAAACAATTACAAGGCCAGACCTTTAAGAAAAACGCTTACAAGGCATCAGATGAATCTTAGGCCGTTTTTCAGCAGTCTGCATGCCCAGAGCCGTGGCTTCAGAATTTGTTTCGAAGCAAGCTGTTTTGCTATAAAGTTTAGTGAGCAAATACCTCCTTCCCTCAAGTTCCTGGGGTGGCTGCTTTGCCCTTCCCAGGGCTGCTGCTGCTGCCGCCTCCACTGCCTGTTGCCAACAGCTCTGCTGGCCCAGAGCCCCCAGTGATCGACTGCAGAAAGTTTATTAGGTAAGAAATGAGGAAACTGGGATCACAAAATATTTGTTTAGAGAGAGAGTGAATGAAAGACAAAAACAATTGCATCTTTTACACTGGTGTAAGCCAAGAGGTAACAGATTTTGTCCCAGTTTTTGTGTATATTTTTATGTTTATTTAATATCATACAAATATATTAAATATATAAGTATATTTAAATATAAATAATGTAGCTATAATATAAAACTTCATTCTTTTGAGGTGTGGTATTTACAGTTTGTTTAGTGCTGGGGAACTTTGCTGGCTGAAGCTGTCAGGTTTTCTGCATCTGTGACCCTAACCCGCCAGTGCAGCGGCTGGTTTAAAATAAATTTTGTAGATTGCTGGGATTTGACTTCCTAAGGCCCCATTTTCAAGCTCCTTTGTCCAACTGTGAGAACAGGAAATTTAAAGACAACATTGTAACGGGACTTGGAAAAAAGAGGGCAGATTAGTGTTATGGAGGAAGGGCTATTACGATGGGTTTCCAAAACATGGAAGTTTGTGTGTCATAGAGCACAATCCTGCTGGTCTTATGTATATGTGTGTGTAAATATTTATGCTTCAAGACTAAAATCTCCCAAGAGATATTTAGTTCATTATTTCTTATATTAGAGCAAGCTGGCAATATATGTCAGAATATGTTTTCAAGTTAAACCAACAAAATCTCAAATTGTGACAAATGAGGCTTTTTAGTAGTGATGCTCTTCCTTTTACAAACAGAAAGTATAGTTAGAGATCATCCAAATAAAGTAATTAAAATATACGACTAACTGGATACACTTCATTAGATAAGATTTTGGGGTGTTGTAGAGACAGTCGTCAGCGCATTAAACATTATGATTTTCAAAAGTGTACGTAGTCCAGAGTACAAACTGGAGACAGCCCAAGTGTAAAATAACAATATTGAGGCAGAGCCTGCAAATGCTAATAGTTGGGGGTTTTTTCCCTCCAGAAAGGAGGCTCAGTCAATAATTAAGTGAGCAATCCATATTTGACTTAAGATAAAAAGAACTAAAATAATCTGGTTTTTTTCACTTGGCTTTGCTTTAGCATTCAAATTTAAGCACAAATGGAAGCATAAACATGCTGTCTTGACAGCTGCTTTTACCAGTAAGGCACTTAACATGCAAATCTGGAACATAAATTTAGCTTACAAATGGCATTGCACAAAGATTACTGTTACATCTCCTTCTGTAGTCAGAAAGAATGTGGAAAAGATAACTTGTTTCAGAAATAACTATAATTCAAGGAGAAACTGGCACAAGTTATTATAGCCTGATCACAGAAGCTTGCACCTTAAACTGGTGCATAGCATTGCTAACTAGTCCAGGCATAATTTTTATTACTTTGAAGAGACACATGATTGAAGCTGGATGATAAGTAAATTTAATAAGACACACAGAATTTCCCATGCGAAAGTGCAAGCATGGATCTGGAGGAGGTGATGGTAGGAGTTTATAAACTTGATTTGCTGAATTTTCCACTCCTTTTGCTTGTGACTTGAGCCGCCTCTTTTGTAGAAAGGCCTATTAATTCAGAATTCTCCCCTTGCTTGTGATGGACTACCATTTTACACCACATCACTGCAACTGATACAAATATCTACATAAGCTATAAAGGCAGTGGCAAGATGGACCCTGTGTGTGTAGTAAGTGCTTGATGTGACGTGCAGTCCACTTCTGTCATTAGGATGCAAGTAGTTCTCAGAGACTTCTGCAGGATTTCTGCATGTCGTGCCATCAGAGAGCCAGACTCTTACATTGTGTATGTGTGTTCTCTCTTGCATGGGGGTAAGTTTCTAGCTATGGGCTGGTGTAAAGGAGATCAGTAGTAGACCCTTGTTTTAAAAATGTGTAACACTGTTACTAATTCACTGTTAGCTCTTTAATTCTCCAGAGGCAAAAACCTGGGAATTTGAAGTTATTCTTCCAAGTCAGTGGAATGAGTTTGGTTATTCACAGTTTGAGCTCATGTAAAAGAAAAATTTGCTACATTTTTCTAAACCCTCCGTTAGTGAGCATCTCCTTCTAATCAAGGAAGAGGATAGTAGGTAATATTTTAATAAATACTTAATATTAAATAATTGAAGTAGTTAATGGTTTGGGACTAGATCCTGTAACTCTCTACAGTATAGATCTTGAATTCCAAAGATACTGCATAACCTATTGCTGTTTGAAATAAGGCCACAAGGAGTTGGTCTAAAGCATCAAAGTCTTTAGAGGTAATGAACTGACCTGTAGCAGAGCTAGCTTAGATTCAGTCACTCTGATTGCTCGACGGATCTCCTCTTCATGCTCTACTTTTAGCTGCTCCTGGTTTGTGCTTTAGCTTTGGTTGTATTCTTTGGACTTGAAGAGCTAGTTTCTGCATTGTATCCCAATGAGTTACACCACATCCTAGTATAAGAAAGCATGCTAGTGATTGTATTTCTTCTTTGTTTATAATTGCAAGTATTTTTTGTGTGCACTGCTGTTAATTAACTTTCAAGGGTCCTTTCTTATGTAACAGGAAAGCATGCAAGTGCAGATGTAGCGGTCTGGGGTAACAGAGCCAGAGACTCAAACATGAAATCACAGCCATGACTTTTACTGCAAGTATTGTCTGAAGACTTCAACATAAGAGAACTTTTTAAAACTTTTATCATTAGTGTTAGAAATTGTTTTGTTCAGAACTGAACATTGAAAGTAGGTTCAATCAACAGTTATATCTCTTAAATGTTGCTCTTTGGAAGCTCAGTGGATTCCATGTTCTCTAAGTTAAAGAATAAGTTGTGTCCCCATCTCAGCTTGTAGTTCACATCATTTTATGGGGTCACATCTCACACTTGGAAAGCACAACCTTGTAACAGTCATCTATCATTCCTTCTGAGAATACTTAGAGAAAGAATAATACTGTGCTGTTTAATAATTTGCCTGTGTAGTTTGATAGCTTTATTTATTTTTTTTTTTTCCCTGAGGAACTAACAATGTTTAGCTGTCATTTTGATTATTCTTTCTTCCACTTAGGAAGCTGCTAGACAAGAAAAGAGCCTCAGCTCAACTTCTGGATTATCACTAGTGTCTGTTGAAAGACACAAGTGTAGAGGAAGGAAAAAAGACATTTTGCTCTTTCCACTTCTGCTTTATTATCATTAGGTATTAACCATTTTGACTCCCTGATTGACTCCCTCATTGTCTTGGGTTAACATAAGAAAAGGTTTTTAGAACTCACAATGAACATAGTGTATTTCATATGGTCACTTCATTATTCATCTCTGTTTTAATATCTCATCAATTGTAGTCTGGGCTTTTTCCCGTTTCTCCTTGTTGATGTCTACTTAGAATGCAATAATTTTTCCCCATAGGACAGTCACTTTGCATTGTTCTGTCTGCCTGCTGTTGTCTTCACTTCAACTTACTGTTGACTGCAAAGATACTTTTATTATTATATACTTGTATGAAGGACACCATATAAACATGAATTGTGTTGAATTACATAATAAAAAGCCTATTAGTGTGAATACCTTCTTTGAAGGTTGTAATAATGTGTCCATTTGAAAAAGCAGCTAGTTCAGTCCCATGTTAAGTGTGATCATTTAAAATGTAATATACCTGAATTGTTTTCTTCCTGTGTGTGCAATGGGGTATTCTGAACTCTGTATCAAGGTCATCTTTGCAGAATACCAATAGCTGACACTACTGCTGTGAGCCAACCTAATAAAGCATAACTTATGTTGGCTTTAACCTAACTTGATGACTAATTTTTGTAAAGAATATTCCGACAGCTGCTAAACTTAATTACTTATGAAAATATTGTAAATCATTGCTCTGTCTTTTGGTATTCCTTCTGTTCTTCTGTGGTTACCTGTCTCACTATTGCTCTTAATCACAAGGTGGTGGAGATGGAAACCCATCTGAAATAGCACTGAACCCAGTTCCACTCCTGTAACACTCCTGCATGGTATGTAGAGACTTTAGCTATCTAAGGCTAGGTGAGTGACAGAGGTGCCATTTTTGTATCTATCGAAAGCAGGGAAAACAATGCTTTTCCCACTGGAAAGCAAGCCACCACGATTGCCTACATCAGCAGCAAATACAATTAGGCTGAATACGTACCAAATTACAGTCTGGTTTCCTAAGGAAGCAAGGCATATACAGACGTTTGGTCTATCCAGTAGGAAGGTAGCAGACAAAGTATGGAAATCCTTCAGAAACCAAGCTTTGTTGCTGTCTTTCTTCACAGATCAACTTGTTTACTCTAAGTGAATACCTGATAGGGAGTCTGCTGTCCGCTTGTCTTTTTATACTGCAGATAACAAACCCCACAGAACATCTTGTCTGTTGAAGGACATAATGGGTTTATTAATTTCATTACTAATAACCATAAAATGGATACATCCAGGGAATGTTATATTCAGAGATTTATACCTGTCATAAAGATTTGAGTACGTAATAAGTACATGAAAAACAGCTTATTCCATCTTATTCTAGGCACTACTCCTACACCTAATCTAATCACATGGGGCAGTGCGATTATGTGTGTTCTAAAAAGCTGGGTGTAATAAGAAAAAACAATCTTTTTGTAAACCCCAAGTCAAGAATAGGTATCTTCAGTGATATTCTGCACTTCTTTGCTTTTCATCTGAGGTGTTAGAAGTACCTGATGTAATTTAATGTTATACTCTTCTGCAGGTGAGAAAACTGAGGCTTGAGACTACCCTAAAGTAATCAAGTAACTAGGCTTCTTGCTTAGTGTGGTTTTCTGTTTAAACAGAAAACCACACTGTCTCGCTTGTATCATTTGTAACTCTCCATTATTTTCTATATATTTCTTATTCAGGAATAAAGTCCCTGTCTTAAACATATGTATTTGCAGTTCTAAAACTGTTTGAGGTGTTTGGAACTGAAGGCATGCTGCAGTATAATGCTCATCTCATGCTCCCAGGCTTTTGGTGTGGAGCAAGATGTAAGAGAGATGAGTCTGTAGCATGAAAGATTAATGTTATTTCTGTGTTGTGTATTATGAGTCTTGGCTGTATGAAATGGTCTTCCTAGGCTCAATTACTTCTGTGTATACAGGTATTTGCACACATTCCTAGAATTTTAGAACAGAAAAATTGTATGAAATTAAATCAATCCTCTACCTTCTCTTCTTGAAAACTGTTAATTTACATAACTTCTAGCTTTGTAGCAGTCTGCGTGACAAAACAGTTCTCCAAATAATTTGTTCCAGCTGTCTAAGATATCATCAAACATTTTTAGTTTTCTGGATTTTAAATATCAAAGCTTTTTTTACTGTAGTCTAAGCAATTCTGAAAGCATTTTTTCAGATTTTAATGTATCTGCCAAACAAATAGGTATCTGTAGAACAAATGATTTTTTAAATGTGTAGTTGCAAATGGAAAAATAGATAAAATCCACAATTTTTGTGCATGGTTTTAAATCCTAGAGAATCAAACAAAAGTAATTTACTCTTCTGAACTGAAGGTTTAATTCTGAGCCTTCTTGAAGAAAAAAGAAAAAAAAGAGATGATCACTAAATGGCAGCAAGGCGAGGAGGATCCTTTCTTGGAGCAGGTAGAAGAGCTAGTGAGCAGTCTAGGATGTTCCCTATGCCTTCAAAGTGATGTGAACTATTATGACTGGTGTGAATGAAATTATATCAGTGCTTCCTCTCAAGCATTGAATTACTGAAAGAATTTATGGCTTGTGGCTGTTCCCATCAGTTCCCAAGCCAAAGTGTATTGTATTACTTCTGTGTCTGAAAACTCAGTTGGAGTGAATTCCAACAATGGCACCTCCTGCAGATTTTGGCTAACCACCTGATTTTTGATACGAACACCTCCCCATGAATGCCTAGGAAATCTTGAAGTATGTATCCTGCAGTCCCTTCCAAATCCGTGGTGCTGTGAAGCTCCTCTTGTGCTTGTATATCTGATTCTGGTTTAAAACTGCTGTAAACATCTTGCACACGTTATCACCATTGGTCAGTTTTGCTACTAAGTTGTCTATATGACAAAGAAAGAAAACCTGAAGGTGATTCAAAACTTCTTTTGTAGCCCTTTAAGAAACCTGCATCCTGTTTTGTAAGCAGTGCCAGCTGTAATTGCTTTCATTCCTCCTGCTAGCTTTTGGGCAGCACTTGGACTGAATGTTATAAATCAGTCCTGTAACCAAGACTTGTCTGAGGAAACCTTGTGTGGAATACTTACAGCTTCATGATCACCATACTAGCAGTCAGAAAAAGAAGAAAGCCAAAATAATAATTCAGGAGAGCAGAAGAACATTTGGGAACTCTTGCCTGGCACCTGCTTATCACACATTGAGTTTCCCTAGAGCAGTTCTATTCAGTGAGAAACTTAAAAGCTGGAAAGAAGCTGTGCTCATGCTGAGTGACCTGAACTCCTGCTGCCCCTGGATGCTGTCATGAGACTATAATTTTACATTTTTAAAAAAACACCCAAACATATCTATTTTTGGAAGTAGTATGTCAGGTGTTTCTTTTTAAAATTATTATTTCATTTGATTTTTAGCTTGTCTCCTCTGGACAGAGTAAACATTTTACAGATTTTATTTGCGTTTGAAGTTTTTATGTAGCTAAGCAATTGATTTAGGTTTAAGAAAGAAAATAGTTTTGGCAATTGTTTAACATTCCTATGCCCAATGTTATCTGTCTTTTTTAATAGTAAATTTATGAAGCTATGTGGACAAACTGACACGTCCCTGGCTCCTGCTAAAGATGGTGAAGGCTGGTTAGAAACAAATTTATGCCCAGACATTGATGGCTCTGCCTATTTCTGCACCTCTTTGCTAGTCTCTGTGAACCAGCAGCAGAAAGGTGAAGGAGCTGGAACTGCAACTGCTGTGTAGCACAGTGGACCCCTTGAGATGGAAAAATTTTCTGGTAGTTTATCCACAGAATTTTGAGAAAGCGGCTAAAAATGTGACATTGTATAAATGTGTGAGGTTAATCTTGTCTTTTCCAACAAAACAGTTCTTGGTCCAGCTCTATATTTATTTGCATAGCCCTACCTCACTGACACTTAGAACATACTAGATAATTGTGAATAATATCTAATTTTGAACATATTGTATTGTTTTATTCATTTTGTGAAACTTGAAAGTCATAAGATTTTTTGGATTACTAGTTCCGGAAAAATGAGGTTTCCTTGCACTGAAAGGCTAGATTTGCACTCTTAGAATATAAAGCAAAACATAAGTTGAGTTAAGGAATCTATTATAATCTCTGTAATGTCTACATTTGGTTGCCTCTTCATAATGTTTACTGAGCATATTATTGATATTTATAGAATGTCTAATTGAGATTTTAGGTTCCCCTTCTTTCTACAATAGAAATAAAATTCTGGTAAGTTAGCAATCACCAAAACATCAATTCAAAATTATTTATAAATGTTAAGAGCAAGAAACTATCATTTCAACTTAGTCTGACCTTATGCATAACACAGGGCATAAAATTTTCATCTAATAATTACTACATTAAATCTGTAATCGGGGAAAATAGAGGCTATCCTTCACATAAATACTTAATTCTTTTATTAAAAAAAATCTCGTGGAAAGGGATCAGTTGCATTACCCTCACTGCTGTTGCTCTGAATTCCTTTGAGCTGCTGGCTCATTCTGCACCTCTTACTACTGGCTTAAATTGTTCTCTGCTCTCATCAATATTTTTTTCCATGTGGAATGATATGTAAATTTTAATCAAAATTATCCTGCTAATACTAGGGTTTTAACTCAAAAGTTAGACTATTTTAGTCTGTGGGTATGCTTATGTTACTAATAATGCATTTAATGAATGAAAAATCTTCAGACAGTGGTGTCCAAAGAGAAGCTGGATTTTGCAGGGAGGTTTTATGTGTTTTCTCACTTAAACATGTGTTTAGTATATAATATGTTTTCTATATATATATTGATTTTTTTTCTTGTCAAGTGATAGATTTGTCTAGCAGTAGATCAAAAAAGAGCTGTCAGTATTGCTACACTCACCATGGCTCTGCCGAGATTTTACATAGTTCTGTATTTTGTGGATTTTACATTTTTTATCTTTTACTTTGTGTGATCCTTTTATGTATTTGACTTCAAAAGCAATAGGTGAAGTATGGTGTCCTGAAGCATAGTTAGCCTGCATGTTCATTCATATGCTGATTTCCAAGGCCCTTATAATTTCTCATGTGCTGTTGCACTTTCTCCAAAGATACTTTCTGCTGTCTCTCACGTAGCCCTGATATTGAGCATTCTAGAAATAGTTGTCTTTTCTTGTCCTTTTGCTTTATATATGAGATAACATATGCATCACCTGAGAGGTATATTGACAAATACTGTATTAACATTTTTAATGTTTTTAGAGCTCTTCAGGTGAAACTTGCAGTGGATGTTTCATAAACATTGTTGTAAATGCTTTGCAACAGCTCTTCCTCCACTGTGCTGTTTTAATTGCTTCCTTTTTCCCTCCTTGAATTTAAAGAGTGAAGAAAGTTTCACTGAGTTAAATATTTGTGAGAATGGTGAGAATGCTTTCATTGTGGTCTCTTCTGAACGTTTCAAGTCTGCAATTGATTTTATAGAACTAGGGAAGGCAACTCCATTGAGAACCATGCAACAGAACAGTACCAGAAACTCCCTTTATGAATGATGACATTTGATGTTGATATTTGTCAGATGTCACAAAGAAATACTGGAAAGAACAGAAATATGGAAAAGGATATGAGACCATAATTTATCCAGTATTTTTTTAAAGAAATCAACTTTAAAATGAAATATGGAAATTATTCGAAGTAGTATCGGTTAGTAATATCACTTATCAGAGATGAGCGAGTTCTGCTTGGCATAACACCTGCACAAGACACATGATCATAGAAAAGCCTCTCTGAGTCAGTTATGAGACTAAAAGTTTAATAAAATTAATTTTCTGTCTGTATCAATCTTTTATCAGAACCTAAATTAATTCAGAACTTTGTTTTGCTTTCATAACACAACATATATACCTTTCAGAATACTCATAAGGTCTAGAAATTGCAGTCCACTGAGGGTGAAGAGGAATTGAATTTCTAAGTCAGTTTGGTCTTTTAACCCAGTCTTTCCCTTATCCCTTTTAAATGCTAATGCAAAGCTTCAGCCATACTTCAGTGAAAGCAAAATAAGGCTTTTATTTGACTAATTTATTGGGCCTTTTATTGTGGTTTCTTTTGCAAGGCAGACAGGCCAACAAAGAGCTAACGTGCTTGTATATTTGTATGTATTGTCAGATAGCCAAGATGAAGAATGAATGGGAGAAAAGGAACAGAATGGGATAAGCAACATCTCTGCCATCCACACCTGTTCTGAAAGGCAATTTACAGGCACTTCTCTTGCTTGGTGATGAAAAAGGAGTTGTCAGACAATGTAACTTTCTCCTAGCATCATTCTACTGAAGCAAGAAGGGGAAGTGTCATCCTGACACTGTTTATCAGCCTTGCTCAAATACTTTGGATGCAGTCACACCAGGAAGTTTGGAAACGCTTTATTCTGTAAGTTGCCAAGACAGTGTAGCTCTCCATTAACCAAGCTGAATCAGAATCTACTTTATTAGTATATTTGGGCAAAATTATTTGATGCTTTCCTCCTCAACATCTAAAAGCAAATTAGAAATATTTCTTACATTTTGTCTTATATCAAAGAAGATCGTATGCACTGTTAATCACCCTTACTTTACATAGAATTAAACAAACACACAGAGATGTAAAAGCCAGATTTTCAAGAAGCAAGATTTAATTCTGAGCACCCCTGTTTTTTGATTAGTAGGATGAGTTTATTCCATCCTAGATCATATTTTTTTTTCTTGGATTGTTGCAATGTATTATAGTGGGTCATGGGAAGCAACAGAGAAGTGATTGCAAGGGGGAAAAGTGGGAAAATAGCAGTTTCATGGTAAGAGAAGATAGTAGCTTTTTGGGTCCTTTATTCAGAGTCTAAGAAAGCCTTTTTCTGACTAAATCAGGGATTGGAAATAAATCGTAAATACTAAGATGGTTGTACAAGGAGAACTTAGGAAAATGATGTGATTAGACAGTTGAGGGAGTAGTCTAAACAATACAGGTTGTAGAGGTTATGACATGTCAATAGAGAACTTACATAGGTCAGAATCCCCATTTCAAAGATTGTTCAAAACGTTGTAAGCTAGATGTACTGTTTATTCACTTATTTATTTACACGCTTCTTTTTCTTGAAAATACTTTTACTAAGTAATATTTGATCTGAAAACTAAAAAGATGTTTGGTTGCTGGGGTCCCATTGGCATTTTTCAGAAAAGAATAGAATTGCATTCCAGTAAGAAATTGCATAGAAATTTTGTTGATGAGTGAAAAAACTACAAACAGGATTATGTCTGAGCGTGAGAGAATCCTGTGACTGCATCCTAAGCTACACAAAAGTTTGAAGCAAAGATTCAGATAGGGGATCAACTTGAAGCAAGGAGGTTAGAGCTGAGATAGACAGGAATGCTGGGTGTATGGCTGGCAGGAGAACTCCACCTGGAAAACTTTGCACAGAATTAAGCTGTTGAGTTTTCTGAGTTTTCTCCTTGGAAGCACTTACTGTTTTATTTTAATTTGTCCACGTTATATTTGATACTCCATTTAAATCCAAAGTAGTTCATAAAAGTTCTTAATATGATGGTGCTAGTACAGTAGCAGAGCTGATATTCAATGGAATGGACACTTTTATAAAAAATAATTTTTATTTCTTTACTGTAATCTTAGGGGAGGGGGTTGTTAGCTTTTAGCATAAGGTATCTTCAGTCGAGCCTCTTTTTTTGATCTCTCTGTTACTGGTGTTGAAACTTACAACTTCAGGATACATAACACCTCAAAAAAAAAAAGTGAAATACATATTACATTGTGTGTATTAAACACATTGACATTTTCTTCAGATGATGTTTCCAAGTAATAACAAAATAGCTTTTCTCATTTTATTTAGTGCTCTTCTGTGTTTTAGTATTTTCATTGTACATATATTACGCCAGTGTTCTATATTGTGAAGTCTGAATTCTGGCATGATAGCTTGCTAGGAGTAAGTCCCAATGAAGTCAGAGGCACTAGTTCAGAAAGGTGGTATTAATTGTAAGAGTATCAGAACTGTATAATTAATGGCCTGCTTGTATGTACTTCCAGCCTTTATACTAATTGCTTATATCTCCTAGAAAAGTGCTGAGAATGCAAAGAATCTAAGCTTCCACTTTATAATTTGAAAACTTCTTAAGATGGTGCTTATTCATTTGTTAGGGAAAAGAGCAGGATGACAGCTGCATCCTATTCTCAGATGCTGAACCTAAGTTCAGAAAGCTATTTCTACATTTTATTGTTAAGTTAGATGTATCCTTGCAAGCAGAATGGGGGGAAGGTAGAATTCTCCATCCTGAGATCCAAATCAACTAGAAGTTTTGAGGGGGAGGAAGAAGAGGAGTGAGACTAAAGTGTCAAGTGAGAATAAAAAGGACACAGAGTGATCAACACCCAGTCTCATATCAGCACCGTTTTAACTAGAGACAAGATCAGTGTCATTGCTTGCATGGATGCAGCATTGCAGTGCAGGCATGGAATAGAAGTGTAAGCTCTCATCTGTGACTAATGACTCTTTGCAGTTCCTATTCAAGTAGATTTAACTTTTTAAAGCTGAGAAATACTGATGGAAATAATAGCCTATATCACTGTTGAGTAAGGAAAAAAAAAAGGATTAGAAGATAGAAGTGGAGGATAAACTAGTAATGTTGCTATGTAAATATGGCCAAAACATTTATTTTAGTAAAATCTCTGTTTCCATTAAATGAGGACAATGTAGATTGTTCTGTTTCATTCTGCTTCTTCCCATCGTCATACCAACATTTGGTACAATGACAGGGTGATGCTCAGAGTAGATGTGACGATAGAGAAGTTGCTGTGCTCAGCATTGGCAATAGGAATCCTGTTAAGCACTTTGGAGTGTTTAAATTTGCTCTGATGCAGCTGCATCTGCCAAGATAAGCATTACCTACCTTTGGTTTTATCACTGAGCTTGACCCAACCAGTTTTGAAAACACTGGCAAGATTTGGCTAGGAAAGGTGCAGGGAAATTCAGGAAAGAAGCAGGGAAATAGCGCAAAGTAGAGAAGTCATAAGTATTACTGATGTGCATTAAACCAAATTTCTCTTAATTTCACTTAAAGCCAGCATTACAAATTGGACATATGTTTAAAGAACTTAGGTCAAATTGTTAAATTATTTTTTAAATGTGCTGAAAAGCAAGGATGACAGAGATCAGAATGAGGCCTGTAAACCTCCTGAGCTTACTTCAGGATTTGATTCTATGAATCTCGTGCTGGCCCCTATCCACATCTGTACAAATCACCCATACAGAGAATAGCAATATGAAGAAATCTTTCAGGTAGTTTCACTAGCTTCAGTGGTCTTCCTAGCTGCGGTGCAGATGTGTCTGAAGTGTCTCATGTATGTACATGCACCTGCCCAAGACAATAAAACTCATTATCGATGCCTTTGGCTACTGTATTCACTCTGGTGCTGATAATACTGTCTGGAATATGTGAAACATCACTTCTTCCCATCTGCCAAACTCCACCACCTTCCCTCCCCCCAAAACCCAAACAAAGCCAATCCTTCAATCCCTTTTTTTTTTTTCCTCCTGATCACTAAAATTTTAGCTTTAGGGGTATTTCATGACCAGACTGAATAGGCTGTAATTTTTGTCTTAACGCCTCATATTTGGTGTCTTGGATTATACTGAAAGCGGTTTTGAAAGAAGAAGCTTCAATAATTATAGACTTGACCTGAAGTGGAAGAGTTTTAGTTTTGGTGGTGTTGGGACTGAGGAAGTGGGCGAGGCATTTGGGATAGTTTTTGTTTATTTCTCCTGGGAGTTTGAGTGGGGGGTTTTCCTTGTGACTGAAGGCTACTAGTTTGAGTTAAATTATTTCTGCTTAAGTTTGGAGACTGTTATGTAGTTAGTGACGCTCTGTTAGGTTGTTTGGCTTTGTATTGGTAAAGTAGTTTTTTCTTTCTTTTTTTTTTTCCTCCCTTGATTCAATCTTTTCATGTAAATGCCAGCCTGCAAAAAATTAGTAGTAGTCAACAGAGACTGTCATTTAGCTCAATGAGTAGAAAGTTCTGCTTCTGAGACATAACCATCTATGTTCTCTGCTGCTTCTTGTCTTGGTCGCCAGAGTGCACCTGGAGTGCAGGAAAATGACTACACACAGTGGTGGATACCCATTACTCTGTTATGGTGCCATCTCCTAACACTGCAGCCTGTGTAAGTGCTGTGAAAAAAAAAAAAAATTACACCTGGTTCAAGACTTGCTAGAGCTTGACTTTTTGCTCTTTCTGATAGCAGGTGGAAAAATCTGACAACTTCTTCACAGGAGTTTTAATGATTTTGCTGTAGAGGAGAGAAATAATTTTCAACAGTCAACGGGGGTGTTTATTTAAAATATCCCGAACTGTCACTTATTCAGCCACATAACAAGGTTGTTGAGGATGAATTGACAGAGCTGTGAATCAAGATTTCCTGCCCACCTGCTTTCCTCCCTTGTCAGCCTTGTCAAATTTCTCTTGTTGAAATCAAGGAACGTTAAGTTCTTTAAAAGAAGTGATACATTCTCTGTGAGCACAGTTCCTTTTTCTTCCTGCCTCATAAATATTTCAAAAGTGTTAATCTTGTTTGTTACCTGACTGATAAGCACTGGGCAAAAAATCTCTCAATGTAATTTCATTAGTGAACTTAGATCAGAGCTTTTTGAATGTTGTTACAGTTACTGGGTAGAATTTAAAAAAATACCCAAATGACTTTGGAACAGATTCACCATTTGCACTCTTTAGTAACACCATTATTAATACATGCATAACTCAGAGGAGGTGCAATTACAATTTACACTTATTTTGTGATATATTCCAATAGCAGTTATTTATATTGCAGAATGGTGCACGAAATATGACTCCAAGACTTCATGTCATGGTTTTGGATGTTGTCATAGTCTGAGGCAATGGAGTGCAGATTCTGTCAGCTTTACTTAATCCTGTAAATAGGATCCTTAACATGAATGTAATTGCAAAAAGGATCAGTATGTAGTCCATGCAATAATTTGGCATTTCTATGTTTGCTGGCAGCATTGTGATGGATTATTATTTTTTATTTATTTTATTTTTTCCCCAGTGAGCTGTTAATTTTTGACTGTGAATACTACATAATTAGATAAATCTGGGAGGAAACTGGAACCTGTTTAGTATCAAAGTTTATTTGGACTTTTAGGCATTCAGAAATCAGGGGTCTTCAGTGACTGTCTTAAACTTTTAACATCTTTTTGGCAGTAGTTAGGTATAGTTAACGATACTACTTCTTTCGTTTCTGGGTTTGCTATTAATGGATCAGATGCTGACCTTTCAAAATTAATCTCTGGCTTAATTTCAAATCATGTTTTAAAGATTTTCATCACAAGCAAGAGAGCTGGAGATACAATTTTGCCACGTGGAACACTTTCTATGGCAAATTCTATAGATGTAGTGTTTCCGTTTTGTTTTATTTTGTAAAAATGGAGCCTGTCAGTCTCTACTTTGAAGAAAAGTGGCTAAAATATTTTGAAATTATAATTGAAATGTTTCTAATAGCTGTTGAGGCACAAAGTGTGAAAGTAAGGTACCTTAACAATAATACATAAATTTATGAAGAACTGAGGAAAGATTAAAAAAAAAAAAAGGCAGCTAGAAAGGTCATCGGCCCATGACATCTTATTGCAACTTCACATTCTTCTTCTCCCTTCTTTCTTCTCCCGTCTTGTCCCTTCTTCTCCCTTCAAGGAATGCATGGGGAGAGGATAAGGCAGGTGTCCAACTCCTTTTCCTGTGTCAAATAAAATTTGCATCCTTTATCCCTCTAAGATATTATGGTATAAGCCAGCTGCAGTCAGTTGCTACACTGTGTAAAGGTTCAGGTTACACAAAGCTGATCTGTTATAAATGATACACCAAATTAAGCAACTCTTTTCCAGACTCCTTGGCTTTGGATCTGTTTGGAAGAATACATTTCAGATTTTCACCATACTAGCTTCTTATGGGTGTCTTTTTCCACTTATTTTCTTCAGACTCAAGAATCTGAGAAACAGGAATAATGCCCTTTAAACAATTAATTGATAAATTGTAACCTTTTTTTTTTCCCTTAGCTTTTCCTGCATCCCCTGCATCCCATTCTTTATAATAGATGTTACAACAGATTTCTCTACCTCATAGGGTGCCCCCGTCATTGCCAGGGTTATAGGATGCACCAGGCTGAATGAGGGGAGAGAGGGAACTGCAGGAGCAGAAGGGAGAGGGCAGGGCAGGTGAGATAAGTGGAAATAGCCTGTGGGACAAATGGGGAGATGATGAGTTTTACATTTTATGTCCTCACAGAAACTGTTTGTAGTCATCTTGGAGAGTACTGTCTCCTTCACCCCCAAACCCTGAGAATTACTAAACTATAAATATATATGAGAAATAAGTAGGGAGTAGTTGAGAGGAAATAGTTGTGTGTAAATATTTGGAGTTGTACTGGAAGAGTCAGAGGAAAGAAGGCAAGCAGAATGGAAAAAAGAGTATAAAGTGTAGTGGAGGGGCAGCTGGAAAGAAATACTCCTTCTTGGGAATGTTTGGAGTCCATTTAAAAAAAAAATAAAAAATTGATCAGATAGAAAAGTTTTGGAACCACTGCCAAATGTTCATATACATTCGTGAATCCTTCAAGACTTAACACAGATTTTCTCTGTGGAGACTGTGGCATTAAATTAGTTAGGTCAGCCTACGCTACCCAGAAGCAGGAGGTATGATACCAGGCTAAAATTACCTTTAGGCATGTGTTTTTCTCTGTACCAGTAAGACAGCTTACAGTTTCTAATCTTAAGAATTAGGAGTTTGTCAGTCTTCATGGGCTTGGATTCTGCATATGTAAATTTATGAATATTTAAAAAATAATTAATGAACT
The DNA here is from genome assembly GCF_034638445.1 of Ciconia boyciana. NCBI lineage: Eukaryota > Metazoa > Chordata > Aves > Ciconiiformes > Ciconiidae > Ciconia > Ciconia boyciana. Next base: position 104,393,466 of record NC_132935.1, on the reverse strand, counting down.
GCACTGAACTGTTTCATTTTTCATTTATCAGAATCTACTATCTCTCCTGGAAAAACAGTATATTGAAACTGAAATACAGTAGCTCACCATTCTAAGTAGTCTGATAAATTACACCATGCCAGACTGACATTCCCAGTCTTTATTGCATTTGGTTTAATACTTTTAAACTTTTAAACTTCATTATAATATGTTTGGCTGGAAAAACTGGAACTATACATGTGCATCTTTACAGCCCAGACAGTATGGCTGCCTTCTAGCATGGCCTGCTTTCTTCAGCCTGAAAGAAAAACTGAACGACGGAAACGTTAACAGTTGCATTGCAGCGGAAGTCGGATACTGACTGCAGGATCAATGATTTAGATTGGCAGTGATCCACTGTAGTGACAGAAGGTGTCTGTAATAAAATCCAGTCTGTGAAACTAAACCAGGTGATACGGGTACACATATAACTATCCATTAGTGATTGAGGGTGCCATCCCTCTTAAAATATTGCAGAACCAACCCTTGCAATCACATTTACAGTCTATTGTAGTGGTGATAGTCAGTTGTCAAGCCTTGTGCTTTAGCTGCTCGTGAGCAAGACATATTTTGTATACCATAACCCTTGGAAATAAGTGTCGCTCACTGCTCTAACAGTGCTATTTTTGCCATCTTATTCTGACAACAGTAACAACTTCCCAAGGACAGGCTGCTAGATAAATCTGAACAAGAAGATAAATACGGGCTTCCAAAATAAGTATGTGTTCGAGTTTTAGCATAAAACACAGCACATATCAGACCCACGCTTAAGATTTCTGTCTGCCTGCCTTCACATTACTTCTGCTCATTTGGCTACAGGCCCTGAAAAGTAATTGCTGACAAGAAATGTTATTCAGGACAGATAGAAATGTTAATGATTATGTCTGTGTTACACCTGAGATTATGTAATAGCCTGTGTCTTACAAGGGCTAAGTATATAATTAGACTGTGTGATATGGGTGAAATACAGAAATCATAAAATCCAAGCTAAAGGAAGGAACTTTGATGTATACATTTTGATAGAAATTGTTGTCTTGGATACTGTTTGAGCATTTAAGGTTGCAAAAAAGTAGAAATGCAGGATGCTTTTTCAATGCCTGTTCTGTCAGTAAATAAATTTTTTTCAGTGTTTTTTCAGTGTTCAGTTTTTTGTGCCTACTCTCCTAAATGCCCTAGTCATCTATTTTTAGATTTCCTTTTATATATTTACAATAATTGACTCAAACAAGATCCAAGTTTTATGACATAAAGCCAAACAAAATATTTCTAATTCTGAATGAAAATCTGTTTTCCTACACATAAGTATTATGCTGAACAACACATACAACAACCAAGAATTTGGTAATATAAGTTCTTAGATTGCTAGAATAGCTTTTAAACTGCTGACTGCTAAAAGCTAAGGAGGAGAAAAACTGCATTATATCCACCTGTTTTGTCCTTTTCCCCTAAGCTTCACCTTCAGTTTGCTGTCAGAGACAGGATATTGGGCTATGTCTGTAGATCTTGGTCTGAACCGTAACAGCCATTCTTTTTACTTTATTCTTTAGTTCTACAGCTCTTTCAAATAAAGAAGCATCACTTCCATGTTGCATAGTGGAAATAGCATTTAATGTCACCAAGTTTAGTAAAAATATATTTGTTAACATCTCCCAGCAATATAATAGATAATGTTTTATTTTATTAGATAACATGAATGGAGGCTAGAGTCTAGACTTGGTAAAGTACTTTGAAAACCTGATGGTGGGCCTCCTGTTTTTCTTTTTTTTTAAGTGTAAACTAGGAGTAACTCTAGTTCACTCGTGGTGTTAACCCTGCAAGGCTTAACACCATGAAAAACAGGTAAAATGACTACATATGTACATGATCACATCTAATATATAGTATGCAGTGGCAGTGACTCTTTAGGCTCTTTAGGGTTAGGGTGAATCCATCCTAAAATGAAATTTTCCTGTGTAAAAGCTCTACCGCACTTAAATTTTATGTAGACCCTATAGAAGAGATTTTAATTCCTTTCCTGATCCTTCATTTCCTCTGAAGACTGTGCCTACTGCTAAATCCCTTTTAAGTCTGAGTATTAGATTCAAGTGAACTCTAGGGCTTTTGTGTTTAATGGGAACTTCACCTTATGCAGGGAGCAGTCATTGGGTTCCCAGTAGATACCTCGGTGACGTCACCTAAGTGAACCAGTAAGAGAATAGCAGGAATCCTCTTCTATTCGCATCCCCGAGTGTGAATTTCCTCGCACTCTGAAGTCTCTGTACCAGGGAATATCTGCAGTCAGAAACTGCTGTGAATAAGGTCCTGATGCTTCCTCTTTTGGTTTCAGTTATTCCATGAAATGGAAGAGGAGCATCAACTCTTCGATGTTTGAAAGAAAGACTTTATCTTGCATTTGAAACCATTACTGTACAATCATTTCTTTTAGGTAGAAGTCTAGAACCAATTTTTATTGTCCGTTAAGGTTTTTAAACTCTTTAATATTACTGCCTGTATGGCAAATACTTAAGTGGAAGCTTCTATACAAATGCTTCAGATTTGCCTAGGGAAAACAGTAGCTGTCCTGAAAATAAGGGTAGCATTTTAGAACTGCAGGCATCTGATGTTCTACAGATACTAGTGAATAACAAAATTAATCCAATAATACGTAGTTCCTTAAAGAGAGAAGATGTAATAGATCTTACTTGCTCGATTAATTGGTTTTACATGTAAATGTAATCCTTTTCTAAAGACAGATTTGTTCCAAAGAATACAATTTGAAGTAATGAGGTTGCCTAAATCTGATGGTGCTTCTACCTCATGTTTGAAAGCTTCAAAGATGAAAGACAAATTCATGATCATTTTGCAGTCAAGTTTAAATAATTCATTTGCTTGCTTACTATTCAAAGCGTACTAATAAAGTGAAATATCTATCACAGTGAAGATTTCACAGTCAAAATATTAAATGTGGCTAGGAAATACAACTTAGCTAATTTTTGATCATCCCATTCAGATGTTATTTTTGGTGTTGTGGATACTGTATTGCTGTATGATTTTCCAAAGTGTGCAGTGCATTCATATTGTTTACTCATTTGCTGTGCAAACAGAAATAAGGCATAAGATCTTTGATGTGAATTGGAGAGGAGGTATAGATGAAGAACTATAGACCAGAGCGAGAATTTTTCAGGAGATCTGTTACTGCACATGTAACAAAGCTTCATGCATGTCAAAACTTATAAACAATACAGTCGTGTCTTCCAAAAGGGGCTGCATGTTGGATGTCATATTGGAATCAGTAAGACAACTTGCGTAGTTTTCATGATGGGCAAGATTATCCTCCATAAAGCCATGAGTGTTAATTAAGAGGGAATCTTTCCATGGAAAATAATGCAGTACAGGATAAATATCCTAAATTCAAACAAGAATTCTTCTCTGTTTAACGCTATTTTTTTTCAATCAAGAGAGGTTTTTTTTGTTAGTACTAGGAGGTCAAACCTCTCTCCTGAAAGAGGTATTTCAAGGGCTAGCACACTATAGATGTAGCTACTGTAGCTAGTGATATGCCAAAACCACCAACAAACATAGGTGCTAAGATTATACTTTCATAAAGTGGAGGCATAAGCATAAAATATGTTTAATGATGTATCATCACAGATTCCATTTTAAACACTTGAATATGAAATTTCCTCCCATTTTGATGGAAGTTGTGACACTGCACAATTGAATTATTTTTGTCAGAGCATGGATGAAAATGTTGATACAATTTAATAACTTAGCCTTGAGGAAAACATAGTGGGAGTGTGATAATGAAAACGTTAAGTCTGATTTGTTCAGAAGTGACACTGTGATTGGCAAGATGAATGACTGGTTGCTTTGCTAGATGAGGGTTTTCTTATGAAAAGCTGCTTAAGATGGCAAGTTAGTGTCCGTCGTATACAAGGGCACTTTCATATTTTAGATACTGTTTACCATTATATTAACAGAAAATGTTCATGCTGAGCAGGAGAGAGTTTATTAGACAAAAATGAAGAGGAAGAAGAATTAATTTTCTGCAGTAAGATACATAGACTACCATTGTTTCAGACACTTAGGGTGAAGTAAGTGAGAAAATTTTGTAGTAGAAGGAACAGAGAAGATTTCAAAGGAAGTATCAGGAAGTAGGGATGCGTTCAACAAATGTGAAAATACCTTAGAAATCAGCCCCTAAAGGTACCTTTTCAAAGGCAGTTGGGATCATATTTTGAATGGATTGATCTATTTGTAAATATGTGGATTTGTAAATCTTCTGGATTATGAGCTTCACTGAAAACATACAATTTTTGCAAGTCCTTAATTGTCTCCTCAGGAAACTAATGAACCCATGTATTACCACTGCATCCTGATTGTAATCAGTTTGATATTGTGTTAATTCTAGCATAGTGGACAACTGTTGTATTATTTGAGATACTGTAATAGTACTTGATAAAAACAGTAGTAATAAAATTGGCTACTAATGGTCTTAATGCCTTCCAGAGGATGGCATTAGAGTTCTAAAACTGTTTCCAACTAAAACACTACATTACACAGTACAGTATAACTATAATTTTCCCCAATATGTTTGTTGTTTTCAGTGTCTGCCTCTAAGCTCACCTGTTATTCATAGAGTTGAAAGCTAAAGTTCACAGTACCTGTTTGGGGGGTTTTAATGAGTGTTACTCTCTACATGATATCAGTTCTAAAGTCATAATGTAATAATATGGTAGAAATATTTCATGTTTTTAATGAGTATGACCAGAACAAATCCATAGCTTTATCACCAATTTTATTTTTCTTGAACTTTTGGAATAAATGTCTGCATTTCAAAGTCTTTTTAGGAACCTTCTTAATACAGTTTTTTATAGTTATTATCGATTTCCATTCTTTAATTGGAGATGTGAGCTGCTGCAATTCCACAGCATGAACACTTTCCTTATTAGAACATTAAGCAAGTCTTCTGCACTCTTGAGGTTTAGAAATAACAGTGGCTCTTTGCATTCGCGTAAGGAAATTTTGCAAGGTTGTGGATAGCAGTATCCCACCTCTCTGGCATAATTCTCAATTACTTCAGAGATAGGCTTCCTTTCTTAATTACTTGTTAGAATATTTAGGAATTGTAAGATCTATGTAAGACTATGAAACAAAACTTGTTTTCTTTCTCCCTCAGATTTTTTTCTTTTTAATGTAAGCTGGCTAAACATGAAAACAATAAGTTTGCAAAATAAACTTGAAAGAAATTAATGCTTCATTAAAGACCATATCATAAATTCACTTTTAATTGTTCAGATGAAACAGTATTTTAGTTTGCAGTAATCACAGGAATATTTGTTACGGTTGTGTTCAGATTTAAAAATCTAAATTTATTTTAAAGTTATTTATTGTTATGGAAATAATATAGCACATGCTAGGTTACATACTCATCTCAAATATGGATAAATTTGGAACTACCATATTTGATGGGAAGCTGAATGCCCACGTACCTTCTCAGTAATTATTCTTTTGTTGGTTGTAGTAATTTAATTTTACTTTTCCAGTAATTAGCCCTGGTTTGTGTAAAGACTTGATCATGTATGAATCAGTAGAAGTTAGTCGCTTAAATTAGTAGCCTCAACAGTGAAAAAAATTTCAGCTTTTCCAAGAAAGTGACAGGTTTCACCCACAGGTGTACTGCTAGAGATGTTCTTAAGCCTCTGTAAACTCGAATGCATGGTTTGTAAACTAGGAAGCGTATGAGTAGCTCTGAAATACTTAGAGAGTTAAATATTCAGTTATTTTTCAAGCAAATTCATTTCACATTATGGGATGTTTAGCTCTAAGTTTTTCCATAATGTTAGAAGTAAGAGAAAATTAATTAGTTTTTCTGAAAACATTTTAGAATCAAATTTTCTGGTAAAAGGTGTTAGACCAGCACAGTGTCCCATTATCAAAATGTCTGCAAGCAGATGTTTTTCAGGGTTTAAGCCTTTTCAGATGTTTGTGTCAAAAGGAAAAAAACCCAATTTGATTGAATATGGTCGGTACAGAAATAAGAATGTGCTGGCTCACGAAGTTCTATCTCGCGTAATATAAATTTGAGATGTGAATAAATTATGCCATTTTTGGCATAAATCAAGGCCAGAGCTTTTGAGGTATGTAGAAAATTTGCCTGGAAAAGCAAATTGGGAAGGCCATCAGAAGGAACTGTTAAAAATTACAGCCAACGTTTGGGCAGTTGATTCTGCATAACTACTATACTGCAGGGAAAAGTGAAACAAGCTTTCAGCCTGATTCTAATTGTCCCTGATCAGAATCTGCCTGATTGACCGATTGGAGTCAGCACGGAGGCACAGCATGCACTGATCGCTCAGTCAGGCAACATGTGTTCTTTACCTGAATGATTACCCATGGCAGAAGCACGCAGCCTGCTGCTGATGGCTGGGCAGTGATGGACGGGCTACCTTATCAAATAATACGTTTTACACTCATGAGGACTCTGCAGTATTACAGTCAGTGTCACTGGTTGCCAGACAAAACGAGTGTATATGTACAACACTCTAGCAATCACTGCTGTGCGGTGTGCTTGGTTGCTGTTAATTGTGACTAATGTACAGTACTCTCTCAGTCAACCTAACTAGAAAACATCTTTTAGTTTATGGTATTCAGTACGAGTTGTTACCTCTACAATTTACTAGTCTTGGGTTAGGTTGAAAAGGCTGATGATCTGATACGTGCATTTGATTTTAATTATATTTACAGTTCCAAGTGCTGTGGAATTTGTGATAGCCTGTCTGAAGATTAAATTATGACATTCTGTTTCATGCCAACTATATAATAGTTTCTATTCAGTAGGAGTTCAAGTTGTCCCATTAATAGCAAGAAGTTCACTTTCAAAGTGACACAGAATGAGGGTGTAAGTTGGATCTGAGAGATTAGTTCAAATGTTTTCACCAAGTAAGTTAACAATAAGAAGTCATTAGAGGATGTTTGAAAAGAAAACAAATGTGGAAGGTAAAATCAGACAAATTGTCTGAATTTCTGAAACAGTAACTCTTGAGAACCTTTTTTGATCATACCTACCTGAAACAATTTGGTAAGATATGACATGAGTACTCGTTATTTAAAGAACATATGTTTACATTCATAAATAAAAACTGCAGTCCAAAAGAAGCATCAGTGAAGGAATGCATTTACTGAAAAGGAGGAAGAATACTTCGTAAATAATGGTTTTAAACTTTTTTTTCAAGGTAAAGCATATGCACACTTTCACTGAGTTCAAGGTTGTATTGTGTAACATGCATGGGAGAATACATGAATACATGTTTCTGAAATTAAACATGCATGCCTAATATTATGTGATTATGCTTCTGCAGTTTAGCGAGCAAGCCGAGTTAAATCTCTCTGGTGACCAGAAAAAAAAAAGGAATTGATTAATTGAGATTCTAGCTGAATAGACTGTTCTTCTGCTTGGCAAAATATTGTGTGGTAGGGAAATAAAGTGTAGGCAGTGAAGGAGTTATTTTTCAGTGGAGATGCTGTAAAGATCTTTGACCTCACGCTGACCAGAAGTGTTAGTACAAAGCACTACTGATCACCTGGGATCTGAAAGGCTGCATTTGTGTGGCACTGAACCTGTTCTAATAAGTCCTGGCTTTCTGTGAGCTAGCTTGCAGTTACTATGCTTCCTGCTGCTGTCATTTTTACATATGGCCTTTATCTTTGTTTCCAGACCTGTGGAATTAGTTTGAAAAGGAGAAGGAAAACTATCTATCTAGTGTATTTTAAGCATTAAATCTTTAGTTTTCAGCACATTTAGAACTGTGGGATTTTGTTTAAAAATTAAATGTAGTCCAAATGCTATTGTTCAACTCCGTCTAAAGCTGTCATTTATCATTTAATAAAGGTAGTGTTGAGACATTACTGTAGAGAAGAACGTTAAAGACAGCTTTTGGTATGAACATATTTAAATAATGTTGAAGAAAGATTTTATCTATTAAGCCATTGTTGTGCTCGATGATGAAGGTAATGAATGTATTAATGGAATAAAAAAAGCTAATATCATCCTTTGAAGGTGATGCAAAGCATAATTACAGCTAGGGAGTTAAAGGATCAATAAAACTGGTGGTTTGGAAAATTAATCAATAAAGAATCTTTTTTTATATCTAAAGATTTGTACAAATACCTGTTTATTGGTGTTAAGAATAAATAAAAGTAATTTCACATATTTATTGCAGTTGTTCTAAAATTAAAATCTTTGGAATTAATTTGTTCAGCAATATAGCAGGGTGTCTTTTGGCATTCTCCTTTTCTTTCTTTTTTTTAAGCCACAATTATTGGGAAGTTATAAAAAATTGTTGAACATGAATGAAAAAACACAACGCTTTGCAGGAGAGGATTTTAATTTGGGATATTCCTTTTCTTCCACAAGAGTGTAGTTCATTATTCTCCTTTTACAGAATTTTGTGGTTTAGAAGATTAACATTTCAGCCCACTTAAATCAGGCCAGCATGGTTATAACTGATAATCAGCACTATTTGTGATGGCCATTCACTGATCTCTATTCAAATTTGTGGTAATTACAATGTGAGAACTTCTTTTACACAGCTAGTATTTGATCCTGTTTCCCAAAGCTGTGGCTTCCTCCTGTTGTAGAAGATGCTTCTATTGTTCCTGGACATGAGAGGTGGTCGGTGCTATCTACTGCTTCTTCTCTACAACATATGTTTTTTTTATTTCTCTAACCATCTAATGAGTCATTATACGCAGTGAGAAATGGGACAAGGAAGTCTTCTGGCTTCCTTTACTTAAATACAGTTAGCTGCTGAAAAGAGGAGATGTGCTTACTGTGTAGTTATTTGGTGTGGGAAATCCATTTTAACTGAGATTCAGAGTATCTCCTTTGTTAAGCAACACTTGATTGATACCTCTTTAGCCACATTACACTGCTGTTGTCACTCCCTGGCTAAGGTTTTAGGATTTCCAAGGGTTTATTGCATACTACTTAGCACTGTGCCAAGCTGTGCATTGTGCACTAATGTGTCCTGTGTCATTCTTTATTCTGGCACATGTTGAGCTTTGCAGAATATAAATGAGGACAGAGAGGAAATTTTGTACGACCCTATCAAAGGCAGCACTGGTTTATAAGATTGGCACAAGGAACACAAAAGTATACTTCTTAAGCTGCTGACTTCACTTTACCAAATGGAGAAAAGAAAGTGCTCACATAATTAATTTGTAAGGGGGAATACATATGGGAACACGAAGAGGAATAACATGAATAGCCTCTGCTGCATGTATCTGCTTCTCCATTGTTTTGAGGTTTGATTAGAAGCTTTGATTGAAGCCTTCTGCCTTTCTGTTGTTTGTTAAGTGTGAAGACACTGGTGTACTGTGTGACCGAATACTCCATTTAAAAAGAAGCACAGGTAGTTAACCTGCCATTATGTCAGGGGTGCAGGTGTTGTGGAAAATGAATACCAAATCAAAGCTAAAGCCATGAGTACAATGCCACTGGCAAAGAAACTTCATGTTGCTTACTCCCATTCTGCAACTGCACAGAGTCAGAGTCGATTAAGCACGCTTACTCATCCACACTCTCACTGTAGAGTGTTTACAATCTGGTAGGGTGACTTTGAGGATAGAAGAGTAGGAGGAAGGACCAAAAAGTTTTATTATTTTGCTCAAAGCTGAGTTCAGTACTGAGAATGCGTACTCAAAATGATGGCAGGGAAAAATATATAATTGTAATTCCAGCTGTGAGATACCTGACTGGTACATTTCAGTGTTTAGGGCTGGTAGCTATCACTGACTTGAAGTATCTCATTTATTGTGGTAGCTGGTGTTAGTTAATTTGGATTTCAAATTTTGGCCTTAGCTGATATTGATCTTACATGCATTGTTTTTCTTCTTCATAGCAGTGCTTAATGGATGCTTTTGGAGTAATTCCCTTTCTAAATAATAAATCTTGGTAGGTCTACTTCCTATTATATAGGGTGCCATGTGTTTTCTCTATCTAATACTAGTTCACGTTCATCTAGCTTTTAAGTGAGGTACCATCTGCCTGTGCTTAAAATCTGATCCTTTGCTCAGGTCTAGTCAGTTTTATTTTACTGAAAGCATCACTGATACCCATAATTTTATATTTTATGCAATTTTTACAGTAGCTTCAGTTTAGCAGCTTTTGGTTGTCTGTAATCATCTGGCATTTTCATACCCATATTTTTAGTATGTTGGTAATCACAGAACATCCTTACAGTGCTGTTCACTGGGCTGCAGCTTGGTGTTATGCTTTCAATGCTTCACTCTGTGACCTTATGGAGACCCTTTAATCTCCCATACCTCTGATCCCCATCTGTAAAAAAACAAATAAACAAACAAACAAAACTGATTATTTTCTTCAAGTTTTCCTTCTTTTTTTTTTTCGAGTATATAAGACCTTGTACTTAGTGACCACCTCCTTACAAGTGGCTTTAGTGAATCCAAATGAAAGAGGCTGTCTACAGTCTTAGGCTTAGCTTTAAGATTGATGATACTCTTTCTTGTGTGTTTCGGACCTGTTTTGGCAAGCACTTTAGAATCTGATCTGTGTCATATGAAAATCTTCGTTTAATTTCTTTTCACTGTGTATCTTCTTCATAGCTGTAAGCGTCCTGGGTATTTAATTAGATAACTTTTAGTATTTGGTCTGTGTTGCTTCAATCCAGCAGTTGGTCTCAGTTATAAAGTTTAATTTAGTTTATATCAGTTGTAAAAGGTATATTTTTGCACTAGAATTTATGCAGTGCAAGTTTGACAAAAACCACTGGCCCGCTGCTGAATCACTCCTGTCAATTCTGTATAAATACATACTTCTCCAGCTGCTTGTCCCTGGGGTATTAGTAGGCATTTATTCCCTTCAATTTTAGGAAGTGGTTTTATCTGTGGATGCAGATTTGTATGTTAACTTTAATTCTCTCTCTCTCTTCCTATGGTTCCCCACCTCCCCCCTTTTTTTTTTTTTCATCCTGACTCCATTTACCTTTACCTGCTAGAAGAAAAGTACTGATTAAGAGTAGGGTTTGGTTTGGTTTTAGTGGCATTGCTTCATGACAAGACGTTTTTAAAATGTGAATGATGGTTTTATTTTTGAGACATCTTTTTGAGATCTGATGCATATTATCATGCTGGTCAGATTTTCTCTCTCACTTTAACCTACTTAAGAGGTTGGAAAATGCATATGGTGCTAACCCATGTTACACGTTTCAGGGAAAAAATATTTTTTTCCCAATATTCTCCTGTTCAATATTAATACTTCTGAGCCCCGACCTTTGCTTTATAAAATGGGCATCTGGCTTTGGCCACATGTATAATATTTAAAACACCAGTGCTGTACTTAGTACTGATGAATTGTTGGCTAGATTTTTTTCCTCTCACGAGAGTGAGAGGTGATAGTGGTTAATACTGCCAGATGAGGTCAGGAACATGAGCAATATTGCATTGTATGAAACCACTTGAGAGCCTCCTGTAAGGTGCTGAGCTTTACTTGGAGACTCCATAGGCTCAGCATATTTCAGGACAGTGATCTGTAAGATAGATACCCTCATTTTATGAGGAAAAAGATTCTAAGGAAGTTGGAAAATCTGTTTTCTTTGTCTTTTTTGATAGTATTAGGCAGAGAGAAAAATACGTTTGCTGTTACATTAGTTTATGTACTGTGGTCAAGTGCTTTTGCAGTGCTGCCTTTAGATAGCAAATGCCAAGAAAGGCTGGATTCATTTCTTGTTACTTTTGGACAGGTATCTTATTATTATTGTCCTCGATAATTTTTTTTGCCAGTAGCAATTCTTAAGGATTAACATTTTAGAATACAGGTAGTTAAAGCTAAATGATTTGAACTAAATATTACAAACTGTTTTGATGAGTATGGAATCTCATCTGTTTGGTTTTTTGCTAAGCATCTGTGGTGGCTTGACCCTGGCTGAATGCCAGGGTCCCACCAAAGCCGCTCTATCACTCCTCAGCTGGACAGGGGAGAGAAAACATAACGTGGGTCAAGATAAGGACAGGGAGAGATCACTCGCCAGTTACCGTCACAGGCAAAACAGGCTCGACTTTAGGAAAATTAATTTATTACTAAATCAGAGGAGGATAATGAGAAAATAAAAACTAAATCTTAAAAACATCTTGCCCCCACGCCTCCCTTCTTCCTGGGCTTAACTTCACCTCTGAATTCTCTACCTCCTCGCTCCCAGCGGTGCAGAGGGACAGGGAAAGGGGTTGCGGTCAGTTCATCACACGTTGTCTCTGCCGCTCCTTCCTCCTCAGGGGGAGGAGTCCTCACACTCTTCCTCTGCTCCAGCGTGGGGTCACTCCCGCAAGAGACAGTCCTCCATGAACTTCTCCAATGTGAGTCCTTCCCACAGGCTACAGTTCTCCACAAACTGCTCCAGAAGGGTGCAGTCCTTCAGGAACAGACTGCTCCAGTGTGGGTCCCCCACAGGGTCACAGGTCCTGCTAGCAAACCTGCTCCAGCGTGGGCTCCTCTCTCTCCATGGATCCACAGGTCCTGCCAGGAGCCTGCTCCAGAGCGGGCTTCCCATGAGGTCACAGCCTCCTTCGGGTGCATCCACCTGCTCTGGCGTGGGGTCCTCCACAGGCTGCAGGTGGATATCTGCTCCACCATGGACCTCCGTGGGCTGCAGGGGACAGCCTGCCTCACCCTGTCTTCACCACAGGCTGCAGGGGAATCTCTGCTCTGGTGCCTGGAGTACCTCCTCCCCCTCCTCCTTCACTGACCTTGGTGTCTGCAGAGTTGTTTCTCTCACATATTCTCGCTCCTGTCTCCAGTTGCAGGTGGTTGTGCAGTTTTTTTCTCCTTCTTAAATATGTTATCCCAGAGGTGCTACCACCTGTCACTGATGGGCTTGGCCTTGGCCAGCGACGGGTCCATCTTGGAGCCGGCTGGCATTGGCTCTATCAGACACAGGGGAAGCTTCTAGCAGCTTCTCACAGAATGCACCCCTGTAGCCTCCCCCCCGCTACCAAAACCTTGCCACACAGACCCAATACAGCATCATATATAATGTTATGCAATATCGTACGATGTATAGCATAGATATACCTGATGCCAATTGATGGCAGTTTTGGTCAGATCTAGGCAGCTGGAAAGCTAAGCTACCCGTTTTAATGTAAATTTCTTAAATCTTGTTATCTGCTGGTATAATGAAAGCTTGCTACGCCTGCGAAGGAAAACTGCTGGTTTTCACCTATAATTTTTGTTTGCTGCTCTCAGCTGCATTAGTATTCAGAATCAGCATCAACCATAAAGTATTTTAAGATTTTTCAAACAATCAAATCCATTATTTTACTGAAAGATGACACTGAAGTATAAAGTTAGCATTGTAAAATAACATGTGTAATTGCTGTCATTGTTGCCCGCTTCCAAATTTCAAAAGAACATGTCTTTGGTAATGGAACATAATTTCTCAGAATTCTTGAAAACTGAAAGGCTAAATTTTGTTTTTCCCAAAAGATTGTGAAGGGCAAATGTCCAGTCCTTTGGGCTAGAAAAAATATGTAGTCACATGACCCAACAACTGTAGAAAAGTGGGTGGTTTTTTATAGTTTTTATAAAGCTAGGCCACTATCTGGGAAAACTTGCATGTTTACATTATAGGCCGTGCTTGGATCCTTTGAATGGAACTAGTCTTGTGAACATATAGAAACCTGTTTTGTGGGTCAGGGTTGAAGGTCTACTGTCACAGAGTCAGCTGAAGGATAAACATCTCTGCAGCATCTTTGGAGCATGCAATGAATAAACCTGATTGAAAGAGGAATGTAGAGTCATAAGATATGAAAGTATACGAAAGAATATGTAGGAAGACTTTAGTAGCTACTACGTACTTGAGGTCGGCAATTGCAAATGTATGTGTTTCCTAGCACAACTCTGTCCAGAAGGAAGACTATGATTCAGAAATAAGTTACCTAGAACTGGTGAACTTATCCCTGAAGAATTGCTCTTTAAAATAGAGGAACAGAGGTCTTTGTAACACCTTTGGAACCAGTACATACTAATATGCACCACAGAAACAAAATAAGCTATCATTGTCAATAAATAATATTTTAGTCCATATTTCTTTGCGTTAATGGTAGTGATAAACCAGGCTTTTGGGCTTTTTAAGAAAAACTTGATAAACTGTATCTCCTTGTTTCTGTCCACTAGTATTCTTACTGTATTATTTCTGTGAACATTTTCTAGACTTTTTTGGGTGACAGGTATTTTTGTGCATCTGAAAATTACAAGCAAATTATCTAGAGTAGCTACACATGCAAAAGCATGTGATATTTCTTGAGTATTACTTGATATTCCCCAGGGGCTGGTGCTGGATCCAATTCTGTTTAACAGCTTCATTAATGACTTAGATGGTGGGACAGAATGCATCTTCAGCAATACAAGACTGGGAGGCATGGCTGATAGACCAGATGATTGTGCTTGACAGGCTGCAGAAATGGTCTGATAGGAACCTGATGATGTTCAACAAAGGGAAGTGCCAAGTCCTGCACCTGCAGAGGACTAACCCCATGCACCAGTATTTGCTGGGGGATCAACAGCTGGAAAGCAGCTTTGCAGCAGACCCTAGTGGTCCTAGTGGAGAAGCTGAACAGCAGTGTGCCCTTGCAAGCAAAGAAGGCCAATGGTATCCATGGATGCAGTAGAAAGAGCATTGTCAGCAGGTCAAAGCAGGAGATCTTTCGTCTCTACTCAGCACTGATGATACCGCATCTGGAATGGCTTGTCCAGTGCTGGGCTCCCCAGTGCAAGAAAGTCATGGGTCTACTGGAGCAAGTTCAGCAAAGAGCTGCTAAGGTGATTAAAGACTGGAGCATATTTCAGGTGAGGAGAGGCTGAGAGAGAGCTGAGACTGTCCACCCTGAGTCTGTAGTGGGGATCTTATCAGCGTGTATAAAAACCTCATGGAAGGGTGCAAAGAAGACAGAGACAGGCTGTTCTCAGTGTTAACCAGTGAAAGGCCAAGAGAATACAAACTGAAATGCAGGAAATTCTGTTTAAACACAAGGAAAAACTGTTGTTATCGTGTGGATGATCAGACACTGGCAGAGGTTGCTCAGGGATGTTTTGAAGTTTTCATCCTTGGATATCTTCAAAACCTGACTGGACACAGCCCTGAGTAACCTGTTCCAGCTGATCCTGCTTTCAGCAAGGGTGTTGGAGTAGAGTATCTCCAGAGGCTCCTTCCACCCTCAAGTATTCTCTGGTTCTGTGATTCAATGAGTCATGTGATCTGATATTTAAGAGCAAGGTCCAGATAAAATTGGGCAAAAGATGTTGGTTGAATCAGCAAGTAGAGTACTTGCTTTTTCCTCTACTGAAAAGCAGACAAGGAACCGTAGAAGATTTTTGGAGTTATATCAGGAGGATATTTGGGAGGAGAAACAAAAATGTGAACTCCATCTCTCTTGTTCCAATGAGAGCAATGACGATACAACAGGAGCACTTATTTTATGGTTTAAACTAATCAATGTGTTGACTAACGCCTTCTAACTCAACTAACCAAAACAGTGCTCCCTGGAATCTCCAGTTTTTACATGATGGAAAGTTGCTCTTCCAAATGAGATAGATTTTTAATTAGAATTACTTTCATTTTTGAGTGGTATAATTTGTCACAATATGACCTCATATTTCATAACTTCGAAAGCTGCCTAATTCTATTTTTTTCCACTTTAAAGGAAAAAAGCCGAAGGTCCAAGAAAATGTGTGCTAAGGAGTCACTGACATGATGGATTTCAATATCTCGAAGTAATTAGTTAAGTTATGCTTGTCTCTTTCATTAAAAGCACCATTAGACAGCCAGATGCAAAAGATGACTGTGGTAAATGGTTTTTCAGGTAATTCTTGATAATGTTAAATGTGGTTGTCATTTCAATTGATCACTATGCATCTTTTCTTAAATATCCATCCATCTACTTGAGCTGCCTGCTCAATAAATTGCATGTGGAAATCATTAGGGTAATTTAAAGAAAAGAATTCCCTGGGTTTAACTATCTGCAGAATGTTTTCTTTGTTTCTGTGGGGTTTTTTTCATTCTCTCCTGAGGTTGCTGAAAAAATCTATACTACAGACATTTCTCTCTCCTTTGTTTCTTCACACATTTCTTCCTGTTTGAGGTTTCTTTGGGAGATAAAGTATACAATCAGCGTGCTGAGTAGAAAATTGTAAATCTGTGCGAAGGGCCTGCAGTCTCTGCTCATGCTTGCCTTTTGTTTTAGTGAGAGAAGCGCACCAGAAGGTTGATGGGAGCACTGATTACTGTCATAGAACAAGGCTGAACTAAAGCACACCTTCCTTTCTGTAAGTGTACACACTTTGCCAAGTGAAAGTCCATAGTATTTGGGTTATTCTTCAGATTCTTTTGTTGCCTTATTAATTTTATCCTTGTGCTGGTTTTGGCTGGGATAGAGTAATTTTCTTTATAGTAGCTGGTATAGTGCTGTGTTTTGGATTTTAGTATGAGAATAATATTGATAACATGCTGATGGTTTGGTTATTGCTAAGTGGTGTTTACACTGGTCAAGGACTTCTCAGCTTCCCCTGCTCTGCCAGGTGCAGAAAAAACTAGGAGAGGGGGCACAGCCAGGATAGTTGATCCAAACTGACCAAAGGGCTATTCCATACCATATGACATCATGCTCAGTATATAAAGCTGGGGAAGCAGAAGGAAGGGGGGGGATGTTCAGAGTTATGGCATTTGTCTTCCCAAGTAACCGTTACGTGTGATGGAGCCCTGCTTTCCTGGAGATGGCTGAACACCTGCCTGCCCATGGGAAGTCGTGAATGAATTCCTTGTTTTGCTTTGCCTGCGTGCGCGGCTTTTGCTTTCCCTATTAAATTGTCTTTATCTCAACCCATGAGTTTTCTCACTTTTACCCTTCCAATTCTCTCCTCCATCCCACCGGGAGTGGGGAGGGGTGAGTGAGCGGCTGTGTGGTGCTTCGTTGCCGGCTGGGGTTAAACCACGACAACCCTGTACAGAAGCTAGAGCAGGAAATGGACTAAATTAAGGATTTTTTCATCTTGGCTTTTTGAAAAAAGGTTGGTTGGTCACTTGCCTTTTTCAGTGTTGCTGTTATATGAGAGAGATGATGTGCTGATAAAGAATATAGAATGCAACGTTATGGCTGTTACTGAATGCTTAAGTAGTACTGGCAGGGGTGGGGGTGGGATGAGAGGAGGGGAGAAGACAGCATGGCACAGCGACATTCCCAGCCTGACAGCAAATTCATTAACAGGCACCCACTAGTTTAATGTGCACATTGCTTGTATAGTGATAATGGCATTCCCATAATATCCCTAATGTACCTTACAGCTTCTGGAAGTAAGGTGCTTGTAAAAAGTCTTGAGTAAGTATCTCACGGTGCATCTTCCACGCAGTGCGTCTGCAGACTGTAGCATGATGTATCCTATTTATCTTGTCTGCATGACAACCAAGACTTCACTCTCTCTTTAGCCCCTCTAAATTAATTCCTCTATAATACTGTACTTTCTGCATTTTCTTTTGAGTGAAACTTGCTCGTGTAGTGATGGTAGGGACTGCAGTCCTGTAATTTCTAGTTGTGTTAAAGGCTCTGGCTCAACTCTGTTGTTGCTTATGCTGGTTTGGTTGGACTCGGAAATTGGAGACTGCTTTTGGTCCCATGCTTTGACATTAGAGGAGACAGTTTTCTCCTGGATGGAACTGTCATTGGTGCTCAGAAATTTTCCGTGGTTTTCTTTCAGAACATGCTGTCTTTCTTACTTTTTTCATTTATTGTTGGCTTTTCTTTTGACAGCCTTTTTCCTTTTATCTAATGGTGTTTAAGCAGGTAAATACAAGATTCTTTGAATAGCATATTGTATTAAAACAAAACAACCTAATTAACTCATCCTCCAGTTATGTGCTCCAGTAATCCTTTAATGCAGACTCTTTACAAGTAGTGTTATTTCAGATAGGAAGAACTAACATAAATCAGAAATGTCAGCTGCTTTTTCAAAGAGGTTTTTTTTCCCTAGATTTTAAAGGAGTCAGTATTCTAAATGTCTATTGTACATCTTATTTATTTCTTTAACTTTGGTAGGTAGGAGCTGTTATTCAAATGGGCCTTTAAAATTTAGAGAAAGCAGAAGTAATAACAAGTTTGTGTAACTGGTTTGAGTAAAGTAAGCACTAAAACATTTGCCACAAACGTAAAGTCATGATCAACTCATCTGAGTTCCCTTATCTTTTATAAAGCATTTTTTCTACAGATTTAGCATTAGTTCTACCCATATGCCTTTGAAGCACAAGAGTTATGAATTACATTCTTAGAGAACAGAAGGCTAAGTACAGTGGCCCACAGGGATAATCAAATGGGCAAGATATTTATTTTGGACTAAAATATCCTAAAGTAAGGTAAATGAAAGAGAACAGATTAATAAAGGTAAGTAGTAGTAACTCCTTCTGTGAATATTTGATTCCCCTTGAGTGTACTAGAACTTTTCCATGCTTTCAGTACTGCTCAGACCCTGCATGGATGTGTGCATAGAGCTGCAAGCTAGTTGACTAAATGCAAAAGGGACAGAAAGCTGAGTTTGGGGTGAAAAAGGAGTCGTTCAGGACCACAAGTCTGGAGCAGATATAGGAGGAAAACTGAGGCTGGCTGGAGAAGATGATTTAGAGAGCTAGACTATTTAAGTCAAGGAGAATTGGTGAAGAGCAGGCAGTTTGGGACTAAAGCTACTGATGAGCTAGCTGAGCCTAAAGTTAAAGATAAGGGGCAGCTGTTTGAGAGCTGGCTGGGAGAGCAGGTAGCTGAGGATGTGCAGTCTGCCTGCTGGGGGAGCCTGTGCGGTGGATTCAGATAAATTGGGAGTAGGAAGGGGAGGGCAGAATTGTGGTGAATGCGCAGCAGAGTTGTGTCCACTAAAGTTCACTTCCTTTCTGAGCTCTGAATGGACCATGAGACTTCAGAGACTTGCTGTTCCTCTGTTGTCAGGAAACCTTCATCACAGGCAGTCTTTGATTTTGTGATCCCTCTGCTATATTTTCAGTAGATGCACCTCCTTTGAGAATGGAAGATTGTATAGTGGAAACATCTGTATCCTTTTTGCCAGATTTTTATTTGTCAAGATAAAAATATTCCCTGTCACCATATGTATTTCAGTGAAAGTTTGGAAGCGTGGAAGGTCTTTAGGCTTATTGTACTTTCTTCTTTCTGGCTTCCCCAAAATTCTCTTTGGCAAGCCATCTAGTCGATGAGCATGCTGCATTCCTAAGGGGGATATTCCCACCTAGTCACTCCATGGCAGCTTCCTGATCCATGAAACAGCTCACCTGGCTGGCTCCATCAAAGTAGTGCCCCCAGTTTTCGATGGCTACTTGCATAGTTGCTTTTCAGACAAGGCTGTAATTTGGGCACAAATTTGTGCAAACTTGAATTGGGTAGAAAATCCTGCAAACTTGGAATGTGTGGTGGTTCTCGGTTTTGTTTTGTTTTTTTATTTTTTTTTCTTGTTGTTGTTCTGAACAGTTCAAAGGAACTCTTCCACAAAGTGGAGCTACTGTCATTCTGTGATAGAGTAAGAGGGGGCTGTTGTCATAGGACTTCTGTCTTTTTTGAAAGTCATTATATAGTGGATGGGATGGTCGATCTAATTATTGCCCTAAGGATTTTCTTCTTGCCTTTATGCTCCTTTGTAACACTAGGTAGTTACTCAAGCCATACTTGTTACAAACGGTTAATAAATGCACTTCTCATTTTTCAGCGTAACAGCTTGAAATTTCTGTAGAAATATCTTACAGAAATGCTGAGCAATTATAACTGAAGCCAATGAGAATGCTAGTTTGAATGGATGAAGTACCATATAGCAATCACCTTCTGAAAAATAATTTGCTAGAGTTATCAAGTTGGGTGTGAAAATTAATAGGATTTTTTTCCTTAGTCTGTCTATGCCTCAGTCAACTATGTGTAAAATGGAGTGATATCATCTTTCATTTTGCTGGCCATTTTAAAGATTGATTAAGTTTTGTGAAGCAGTCCTCTGTTCTGAAAAGTGCCATTGAAAGTTCAAGACAAATGAACAGATTTAACAGGTTCACCACAGTTTTTAACAGTTTGCAGCAAATATTGACCAGCTGATCATTAATAACTTTCCATTTATCACATGTAGTTAATGGCACAGGGTTTCTGGGAGGGAGTGGGAAGGCAATCATTTAGAAACTGCATAATGTATATACACAAGTGAGGTGAATTAATGGTTGAGTAGCATATGCTAACAATGATGGGTTTTGACTTATGAGTTTGACTGTAACAGCTTTAAAATCACGTTCATTTAAGGTACTTTTGGCTTTGCACATCTAAACCTGTATTCAAAATGCAGCTGTAAAAGCAAGTACTGTTTTAGGTGGAGTAAATTGTGGCCTTATTGAAGGTGATGGAAAAATTTCCATCATTTGTGATCTTTTGCTCTAACTTTTCACTCATCTGTGATGAATGAAATAATATATGAATATGTGCATGACTAGCTTGAATGTCAGCTTAGAAATGGAAAAGCTTGTTGCTTTATTCCTCCACTGAAACATCGTGCTCTGACTGTTCTCATGTGGCACTCAGGTTGTGGTAGTTGTCTGAACGAAATCTTTATGTGTGATCGTGGTGTCTTTTCAGAATTCCTAATGTTACTCATTATTGCACTCCCCAGGAATGTGCTTAAGTGACAGGTAGCTCTTCAGCAATGCTCCGGCCAAAAACACAGAACGGACGACATTGATGTTGTATCTGATGCTGTATCTGTATTTGGCACCTAGGCATGTTACATTTAGTGTGATTGGAACAGCGGTAAAAATTCTCTTGCTGGACATTCATCAAATTGTTGTGATTATCCATCAGTGATACATGTTTTAAATTTTATCTGGCATATTAAACTTAGAAATTAGTTCTCTCCTAATTGAATTACGTTTTTTTTTCCAAAAAATATGTTCCCCTTTTTTATATAATGAAGAACAAAACCAATATAATTGATTAAGATTCAGAGAGGGTGCAAATAGATACTGAAGTGAGCATTTGAATGTGGCCTCCTCTCTAAGTGATTTACATGGGATGTGTAGTGTCTCTTTTGTGTGCCTCACAGATCATCTTGTTTCTCAGGTATACATTAGAGGTGCATCTAAAGCATCCTAAAACAGAGTAACACTAATTACATAATCAAAGTCTACCATCTCTCTAGACAAATACTAATGCTCTTGATAATGAACATTGAAGGTTGTTATATGTTCCATCTTACAAATTCTAATTCTCTTCCCTTTTTGCACATGCTTTCTTTGAGGGCAAAACTATCTCAGGTTCACTATACTCAACACATAATGCATTTCTTTACTTGTTTTGTCTTCAGTTGCTTTCTCTTCTTTCTCTCCTTTTTGTGTAATTTCTTTAAAACTCTACATCTCACTTTGTTCATTGATGCCTGACATCATCTTAAATTGAGTTGTGGCCAAACACAATTTCTTGCTTTCCTTCCTTGCCTTTTTTGGTAACTCTGTCAAAAATAGACAGTTCTTACCTATTTTCTACCCTCTGTCTTAAAATTTTGCCATTTACCCAGACTGTAAGAAGAATGGTATTATTTCCAAACCAGATTATTTCATCATTTTAATATTAATATTATTGTTACTATCTAATATTGAAGGAGAGTCTGTTGTGGTGTTACATAATTTTTACTAAAAAAATCATGTACATGTATCATATGGGTTATAGAAACTGATGATGAAAGCAAATAAAAATGGAAAGAAAACATTGTCTGCTGGTGTGGAACAGTATTTAGTTGTTACCTGTTCAGATTTCCATCTGCAGAAAATATTTGTTAACTTGCATCTCTTCAAGTTTATCTACCAGGCAAGCTGTATTATCACTATTGGTGGAACAGTGAGCTTCTAAAGTAATAACTTTCACTGGGAAAATTGAAATAGGTTATAAAAATGTATTTTCTGTTACCTGATTGCTTAATAGTGCTTTGAATTTTGAGGCAGAAAGTGAGATGGTCTGGTTTACCTGCTGTGCCTCTATTCTGGGCCTGTAGCAATTTCAGCCTGTGTTTTGTTCTGATGTTCATAGTTCAGCAACACTAACTGATTGCCAACAAACTTCTTATTAGTTTTATATAAGGGGAACAGTAAAACTGCATTTTTTGCAAGAGTAAATCATAGACTGATCCGCAGATTACATTGCTGCCGTCTTGAAACAGTACTTCACAATCAGCTTCTTCATAGAATGCTTCTGAAAACTCAAGAAGTTGATAACTGCAGTTCAGTAGGGAATTACATGTGGTGTGCAATCCACTGATCAAGACAATTGGTACAAATTATACTCTTAGGCTGGTTTTAATCCAGAAAATTCTACTTTAATCAATGATATTATTATAATTTTCCATCAAGACTAATAAGACCAGGACTTGGCATTTTTCGTAAACAAAATACTAAGTCACAAATTCATCCTTTTCTTTATTTTAGAGATAACAGTCTTGTAAAGATACTCAATACTGACTGTGGGACAGCAGAGCTGTCCCCTAGCACGGTAAGAGGAGAAGGCGATGTCTGCTCAGTCTGCCACCTTCCTTCTCAGGTTAATTTGTGCCTTACAGTGCTATTATATAGCTCCTGTTTTTGTTGCTTTCTGGTGATTCAAATTTGTGCATTGCCTTAAAATATTAGACATGGACCTGTTGGAGCAGGTCCAGAGGAGGGCCGCAAAAATGATCAGAGGGCTGGAACACCTCTCCTATGAGGAAAGGCTGAGAGAGTTGGGGTTGTTCAGCCTGGAGACGAGAAGGCTCCGGGGAGACCTTATAGCAGCCTTCCAGTAGTTAAAGGGGGCTTCTAAGAAAGACAGGGACAGACTTTTTAGTAGGGCCTGTTGCGATAGGACCAGGGGGTAATGGTTATAAACTAAAATAGGGTAGATTCAGACTAGATATAGGGAAGAAGTTTTTTATGATGAGGGTGGTGAAACACTGGAACAGGTTGCCCAGAGAGGTGGTAAATGCCCCATCCCTGGATGTGTTCAAGATCAGGTTGGATGGAGCTGATCTAGTTGAAGATGTCCCTGCTCATTGCAGGGGGGTTGGGCTAAATGACCTTTAAAGGTCCCTTCCAACCCAAACTATTCTATGATTCCATTCTATGATTCTATTAATACTCTCTGGGAAGTCCTTCCATCAGTTGTGTTCTCAGAGTCAGCCCTAGATTGTGCCATAGGAGCATGCTACTAGCATTTCCCTAGGTATCCAGAATGATACTGATATTTTTGTTGTATTTGGAGGTGGTGGTGGTTTTAACTGTGTGTAGCCATATGCTGAATGTAAGATCATTTGCTACTCTCGACTGAGGAAATGTAGAGTCCCAGGTGCATCTTTGCAGAGGGTCAGTCCCTCGTAGTCCCAGCCTGCCCTTAGAGGGTGAACCCACTGGAGTGCAAGTTACCTGACGGCTCTCTGCTTCCTCTGAACTGCCAAGAGAAACAGGAATAGGAATCTTAGTGTACAGCCCAGAGCTGAGTTTTATACATACTTGATTGTGTGTGGTAACGAAAGCTGTTGCGCTCTTCTTGAGGTTACCAACCAGGTCCTCTTTACCATCCAGAAATAGTGTGTGGGCAGAAGAACAGTTCAGCCATCTTTCTGGTATTTCCCATTTGGAACAGTAGCTCCAGTTGTCTGCCAGCACATTGGAGTCAAATAGCTGGCCAAATGACTGGTTTCCAATAACTGTCAAGTAGCTACTTGTGTCAGGTAACTGCTGCACATGTGCATTATTGATTGACTACCCATGAGCTTGCACTGGAAGTCTGATGAGTGCTACAGAGTATGAGAGATTCATTGCTTTGGTCATTGGGGCAGGAAATAATTGAGGATGTGATATATCAAAACCTCTTTGCAGACTGTCTAGACACAGAAAGCTGAGATTGTGTTACGTATGTCTGAATCTCTGTTATTTAGAGGACTAAAAGAAGAAAATGGTGAACTAAGCAAATAGCTTTAGGAAATCAGGGATCTAGATACCATAATCTGCCTGCCTTAATTTGGCCTTGTTTGTCCTCAGAAATATCAGAAGTACCTGCAAACAATAGTCTCTCCCTGTGGTAGCACTAATTGATCTCACTGTGAATTGAACAAAAGGTCCTAAAGAGCACCTGAAAACCCTGCAACATGGAGGGATGACCCAGTCTGCAAGTCTTGGGCCTGGGTCATGCTTTCCTAGCCCCCATAGGAGCAACAGCATGAAACATGAGGTGATTTATCTGTTCCCATTATATTTAAGCCTAAAAATACTAGAACAGCATTGAAAAGCTATTCAGAAGTCTTAAGCACTGATTTTTTTTCTTTTCGTTTTTCAGGACGCTGACGGTCTCCCTGCTGATAGTTTGATAGATTGGATGTTTTCTGTAACTTTCCTTAGCAGGTTATTCTACCCCTCTCCAGGCCCATTCTTCCCTTCCTTGGTTTTTGTCAGATTTACATCTGTTTCTTTAGCAAGCTACTATAAAAATGTCTTCAAGTCCATTTACAATATATGTTTAATATCAGCTTCAGAACAATGAGCAGAATGCAAAATGACTGAACTATTTTGAATAGAGTAAACAACTCTGGATTTTTAAATTCACCAGAATCCTTTTTTATTTCCTCTTTGGAAGATCCCTGTCTTTGAATTGTTTGTGCTGTGCTTTGCCTAAGGATGTGTTTGCATACTAAGGACTTGGACTTGAATAGATGAATAGCCCCATGTATTTGTGTTTTCCCTCCATTTTCATAATTATAGCAGAAAAAAAAGTTCAAGGACAGTTTTAGCTGAGTAATTCGGCATATTTTTGCATTGAGATTTAGTTCTACTGTGTAGTATAGGACAATGCAACTCAAGTAGAGGGCAGAAAATGTGAACTGAGAATGATGGGAAGAAAAAGGAACTTAAAGAAGATGATCTCTTTTGCAACTGTGCAACAGTCAGTAATTACAAATTAGTTACAGCTTGAGTGACAGACAAACAAACCTCAGGTGTACTCTAAAAAGGAACTGTAAAAAAAGGCTGCATATTAGTCACTCCAACTGTCATCTTTGTATAATAGACTCAAAGAAGTGTGTTCTCAGACCATAGCAATTTTTTTTTCTTTTTCCTTTTTCTGTCAACATTGTGATACTCGGTATTACATGGCAGTAAGAACAATAGCTACATGAAACATTTAGTGACCTACGAGAGCGCTTTTTCTTACTGAATTTCAGAGTCTCTGTACTCCACTAAAATTCTTTCACACCTTAAATGGTTATTGAATTTGCATATGAAATACAATCTCTACTCCTCACAGCTTCCTCAAAAGAGATTGAGTTTTGCTGCTTTTGTGTTGCCCTTCTGGTGATGTGTGATGACTAAGGGACATACTACAAACATAGGTAAAAAGAAATCAGTTTTGGCCATCTATTCACTCTGAATGACATCAAGTTGAATATGGCAAGAATTTGAGGGAACAGTCAGAAATTTGACCTTTGATTTCCAAGCATAAATGTAGATAAGAGAGGAGAGTGAGAGGTTTTCTTTAACATGTCTCATCATTTGTCCTAAGTGTCTCTTTTTGGCAAGGCATTGTTTCCTGTCTGTCTGAGCTGCAGGTGCTTGTCTTTCATTGCTGAAAGTGGAGTCCTGCATAATAAATTCACCTTTTAAACACAAAGCCTGAAACTCATTTGGAAGGTTAGTTGGTTGTAAAGTGATGATTTAATGGAGGAAATAGGGGATTATAAATCTGTCGGATTCTCCCTGTTCTATACAGATCTATACGGATTTGAAATTAATTTCACTTTGTAAAGGTTGGGTGGTTCCCTCCCCAACAAGAACATCAGTCAAGAATAAATTTGTTCAGTCATGCTGTACACCTGACTTCTGTAGTAAAGCAAACTGAACTCTGGTTTGGACCACTTCTCCCTCAGAATCTGTACCAAATAATTGTTTTTATGAATGGTGTCCTGGTTTCAGCTGGGATAGAGCTGATTTTCTTCCTAGTGGCTGGTGTAGTGCTGTGTTTTGGGTTTTAGTATGAGAATAATATTGATAACACGCTGATGTTTTGGCTGTTGCTAAGCGGTATTTACACTGGTCAAGGACTTTTTTTCAGCTCCCCATGCTCTGCCAGGTGCCCAAGAAGCTGGGAGGGGACACAGCCAGGATTGTTGATCCAAACTGACCAAAGGGCTATTCCATACCATATGACGTCATGCTCAGTATATAAAGCTGGGGAAGCAGAAGGAAGGGGGGGACATTCGGAGTGATGGCGTTTGTCTTCCCAAGTAACCATTACGCGTGAGGGAGCCCTGCTTTCCTGGAGATGGCTGAACACCTGCCTGCCCATGGGAAGTAGTGAAGGAATTCCTTGCTTCGCTTTGCTCGCACGCGCGGCTTTTGCTTTCCCTATTAAACTGTCCTTATCTCAACCCACGAGTGTTCTCACTTTTACTCTTCCGATTCTCTTCCCCATCCCACCGCGGGGCGGGGAAGTGAGCGAGCAGCTGCGTGGTGCTTAGTTGCCGTCTGGGGCTAAACCACGACAAATGGCAAAGTTTTGAGTGCTTTGTATGTATTATAATTGTATTCTCTCTACTTCTAGGAGGGTTATTGGAGATAAACACAGATCCACTGAGGTCTTCACAAATTCTCTATCACAAATATCTTCAATTCTGCAGCACATCTCTTCACTGTGTGATGTGTGATGTTTTATAACCTAAGGTCTTATTTCTCCCTGGCGTTACTCTGCTTTATTTATCTTTGTCTATGTTTACATTAACAAGTAGCACTGTGCAACAGGAGTGGATTTGCAGAGCAAATCAGGAGGCTCTCAGGACACAGTATTTCTATATTCTGGGAGTTGTACTTTGAGTTAGCTCTGGCCTTATCCCACAGACCAGTCCCAGTTACAGAATGGGATGCATTAGGTGTATTCAGGGAGTGCACTTTCCAGTGCTGGTTCATTCAAAAGGGATCCCATTAATGCTCCTTGAGAGGCTTCACAGTGTGAGCCACATCATGGGAAGGGAGGAAGATAAGAAGATTGGCTGGAAAAGCACACTCCTGATCAAAAGTCAAATTATAATGTAGATGCACTATCTGTTTCTCTTGTTTTACTCCAAAAGTTCAAAGTTATAGAAATAAGTTGACATACATTTACATACCCCGTTTGTAGAACGCAACTAGCAGCTGACAGAAGCTTAGTGCAGTTCTGTTGCTTGGTTTGATTCTTCAATTTAATTTGTCAGGGAAAAGTTGTACTTTTTGTCTGCAGGATTTTATGTTTGAATTTATCACAGTGTTTGCAGGAGGGACAAACTGAGTCAAATAATTTGTGCAAATTTTCTCTAGTGTCTTACCAAGCTCTGACCAAAATGTACTTTTACAGCTGTCACTGTTAAAAATGGAAATTTATTGAGAATAAGCCCTCACAAAATCCTGATAATTGAATTTACGTTCTAATGTAAAAATGAGGAGACATTGCCATGTTGTATTTCAATGTCAAGGGCTATGTTGATGATACAAGATTGCATGTTGTTCAGAGACCACTGAGAGCCTGTTTATTCTACATGATCAACCTTGCCTACCGCAAATCCTTGAATACCATGACAGCTTAGGGTCTAGTTGTCAGGTAGTAGGCAGCAACTCTTCTTAGATCTTCTTATGTCATGCCATAAACCATTGGTTACGTGAGATGTCCTAAGGAAAAGAACAGATTAGATGTTGTTCTTCTGAAGGTTGGAAAAGGGATCTGCAGCCTTTGTTTCTCTTCTGATGACACCTTGTTGCAACATTTTTCATTCTTATGGATTGGTGGTATCCAATAGGACTGTAATTTATGTTGTTTTTTAATTTGTGTATAACTGTAAAGCTCTGGTGTCTCTTAGAGCTGGTAAACAATGTAGGCATTTCTGTGTTAAATTTTCAACACATTATTATGATGTTGCTTTGCGATTTAGCAGCACTAAGGATCAAGGTTTGACTCTGTGTTTTATGTGCTTTATTATTTTTATGTCACTTTTACCACCAGTCCATTGAATTGGAATTAATGAGGACTGAGAATACATCTAATGCATACTTTGTAGCAAACTGCTTAAATTACTGCTCAATTAATTTGTTACCCACTATAACATTTTACTGTATCAGCTATGTTGTATCTAGTGATTATAAATTTAATAGTTTTGGTAGACTACACTGAAGTTCTCTGAGGAAAATTATGAGAGTGGTCTAGAGCAAGTGCACCATATTTTTCCTGGTTAATGCAAACCCACAATTTCTGTGTTCTAGCAGGTCAGTTACTCCTTTACCACCATCATGGACTGGTTTGTGGGGTTGTTGCTGGTGGTGGTTTTGTGTGTGTGTGTAGCAGGAGGGGTTGTATTTTTGCAAATATTCAGCTGCAATAACATAATTTAGTTTTTACTGAGTCCAATATGAAACGCACATGGGCTTTTTTCTAGCTTTTTCCCTTCTGATACCTTTAAATAAAAATTTGCTTAGTGCTAACAGCTGTCTCCTAAACTGATAATAGGAGCTGGAAATACATAGTGCTAACTTTAATTACATGCTTCAGGCTCTCGTCTTTTGCAGCAGCTCTGTCAAATGCAAACTATATTTTGTCTGAGATAGGAATGTTTAATCAGATCGACATGAACAAAGTCAAGCTGAGGAATTTGCTCTACTGAATTTTTTTTGAATGTGTTAGAATGTGCAACTTGCCTGTCATGCAACTGTAACTAGATAGATAAATGATCTCCGTGTTTCTGCAGGGGTGGAACTGTGTGCTTGTTAGGTCTTTCTTAGCAAAATGGCTCCCAATAGTTTATGGTTATTTTCAGTTAATAATGGTTCGCCTTAAATGATTTCCCATACCGATTTCCCTTCTTCTGCCCTCTCCCTTCTTCAAAAAAGCATGCTGCTAAGTTTACTTGGTAACTACACACAATTTATTATATACTTATTTTCAAAATCACCCTTTCTTTTATGTTGAATTTTTGAAACAGCTATAATAAGATTTGATGGTGAAATGCAGATAAGAAAATAAATCAGTTATTTTCTCTGAAAGGATTAGGGACATGCACAAATCCTATGTTCCTATGTAATCCTGTAGATTCAGATTGGGAATAACATTTCAGATCATGACATGGCCTAACAGACCAACTGAAAGTGGGAGCAAAGCACTACTTTGAAGAAGGGGTGTAGAAAACGTAAAGGACAGTCAAATAGTCCTCTGCTGTCACAGAGAAGTGCACAAAAAAATCTATATGTATTTGGCAATTTGCATTAGGAAATTGGTTGTGCTGCCTTTCTACTGTCCTCTAGAAAGGCTGTTTGAGCCTTACATCGCTATTCATTAGCAACTGTCTTCAGGTTTTCAGCCTCAGTTTACTCATGCCCACTTTACAAGCTTCTGTTCTTGTGTCAGTATTTGTCTCCTATTTTCTTTCCCT
This sequence comes from Ciconia boyciana, assembly GCF_034638445.1. Taxonomy (NCBI): domain Eukaryota; kingdom Metazoa; phylum Chordata; class Aves; order Ciconiiformes; family Ciconiidae; genus Ciconia; species Ciconia boyciana. The sequence goes on along the minus strand of NC_132935.1, from coordinate 104,363,978 downwards.
TCTCTGGGATTATCTAGCCATGTACTTCTAAAGAATAACCATGCTACATTTCCAAACTTGTTTTGTTGGGCTAAGCAAGCCAGTTTTCTTCCCATCTCTTCTTTTATGACATTGGCAATTTATTTCTCTGGTCATCCTTGGATCTTACCTTTTCTCGTGCGAGTTCATTTTTTTTTCTTCTTTTTTTAATGTGGGTAATTGGAATCAGATGACATGTTTCAGATGAAGTCTCTCCCATGCAAGGGGTTTTGTAAAAAGGCGTTAATAGCTGTCCGCTTCTATCAAAACACTTCTCCTGATGCATCTTAAAATTCCATTTGCCTTTTTCACAGCTGCATCATGCCAGTGATTTATAGTCAACCTGTGATCAATAAATACAGCCAGGCCTTTTTATCATTTTTAGTTGATGTACTCTCATTTTATATCATGGATTCATGTTAATAGCCCCTTGTCCTTGTTCTATTACACTTCATTCCATTTCAATTACAAATCTCAAAGCCACCTAATTTTTCCTGGATAATATTCTGTTTCTCCTTTGTATTGATGTCTCCCAACTTCATGCCATCATCCATTTTCATCATAACAAGTCTACTTTTTGTGCTAAAGTCATTTAATAGAAGCATTATATAAGACTTAGCCATGAGGAGTTCTGCCTTCCTGCATGCCAATACTTAGTTTGCTTACACATCATCCTTTAGCTAGTTTCTTACTCACTTGTGTAAGTCTTCAGCAATCTGGTATATTTTATTTATAACTTATTATATCTTCAGTGCTGTTAATTTAGTATCTATGGTTTAAACAGCAAGAGAGAGACAAATAAACAAGTCTGCCGGGGGGAGTAGGGACTGGGAAACTGCCAGAAGTTTTCTAGGTTGCAACAAACTTAGTACAGCTGCTTCCGTTCCTAAGGAAAAGTCTCCTTGTTTCTGTCGTTGCTAAGGCTGGTTATGTGTTCGCCTCCATTCTTTTTGACAGTTTTGTTTTTGCCAGAGGATGCTTATGCTTTAAAGCAGATTCTGTGGTAATGCTCTGTGGTGGGCTGTCCCCAGCTAGCAGCCAGGCACCTGCACAGCCCCTTGCTTGCTCCCCTCTCCTGCAGGACAGGGAGAAAATAGAAAGATGGCAAGAAGAATCATGGATCGAGAGAACATCCGTTTAATAGGTGGAGCAAAAGCTGCACATGCAACCAAAGCAAAAAGAGGAATTTATTCACTGCATCCCATTGGCAGGCAGATGTCCAGCCTCTTCCTGGGAAGCCAGGCATCAGCATGTGTATGTGCCACAAATTCCATAACTGCAAACATCCCCCCTTCCTACTTGAGGTAACTTGATGCAAACATCCCTACTTCCTTCCTTGAGCTTTTATTGCTGAGCACAACGGTATGGTACATCCCTTTCGTCAGTTCAGGTCAGCTGTCCTGGCTGTGTCCCGTCCCAGCTTCTTGCCCACCTACAACTTACTTCCTGGGGGGGCAGATTGGGAAAAAGAGGAGACCTCAATGCTGTGCGGGCTCTGCTCAGCAATACCCAAAACCACTGGTGTGTTATGTACACTGTTTTAGTCACAGGTCCAAAAAAACCACCGCACAGGCTGCTATGAAGAAAATTAACTCCAGCAAGTACACGCACATGGAAACATAATATAAAATTATATAGATTTTTTTTCTCCCCCCAGAAAATTTGCCAAATTAATTAGTAAACAAAAAAATAGCAAGAATTTAAGCAGTGTGGGAAGGGGAGATATTGGTCTACAGGAAAGCTTAGACCTTAAAATCAAAACTTTTTTTGTATACTTACACCATTGTTTCTTTCTTTTTGGCCTTGATTATTGAGCCCGTGTCTAACAGCTGATATTGTCATGAGATCCATGTGATACTAATTTTAGTTTCCTGGTGAATACAATTCAATTTATGGACTGTCACATGTTTGACTATACACAGTTTTTGTTCTTCCTCTTAGTTGTTTCTTATTTCACCAAGAAGTTTGAGACTTTTATTGTGCTTCACCTGACTAGCTGTGAAAACAGGTTGTTTTTTTCTTTCAGTGTATTTGTTATATTAATGAGAATCATAAATTCATACTGTTTCCAGATATATCTCAAAATTCATCTTATATCTAAAATCTCAGCTGTTCCTAACAGACAAGGTTTCCCAACAAGATAAGAGCTTCCCAACTACCAGAGATTACGATCAGTTTCTGGTCGGTCATTGCAGAACTCTGATGCAGGTTCAAAAGTGATTAAACTGAAGGAGACGCTCTGGGCAACCCAAGAAGAGCATATTGTGATAAAATTACAATCTCAGCTGTCAAGTCTGTTGTGAACCCATTAATCTGTAAGAAAGGGTCGTCTGCTTTGGGTTGCGAGTTACTAACTAACACTTTTAGACTGAGGGCATGCAGAACTGCTCCCCCAAAAGTAATTAAATGGTAACATTTTGGGCTAACAAGCTAGCAAGGTTCATTTCTATGGTGTACTGAAGGCAGAGAGTAAAGAGAGTCAATGTTTGAAAATGCACAAGATGCCCTAAGCTGATGCTGTAGTTGTTATGGCTAATACATTTTCAGATTTGCAGTCTAGTTAAACTTTTCCCCTTGTTGAGATAGATATGTTCAGATGTTTTTAATAGTTAGCGTGATACAGCACTACAGTGCTAAAGCCTTGTTTGCCACCTGTAGAGAAGGGGATATCACCATTTTAGTTCTTTAATTTTTTCTAAGGGCTTTGAGATTCCAAAGGGACCCAATCCTCAACTGTTAGAAATCAGTGAATTTTAATTTAATGTGTTAGGCTATACCAATGTAATGAAGATTTAAGTTTCCTGTTCCTTGGTAATTAGATCCCCTTCAGCCTGAACTGTTGCATGTTCTGTTAATTCTAAGCCTAAGATTTGGAGAGCTACACATTATTATGTAGCTAATATTATTGAGCTACATATTAGCTACATAGTAGTATGGCAGGTTATTTAAACAAATTAGTTTGTATTTTATATTTTCCTCTGCTGGAAAGAACAGCTAGAGGTTGGTGCTGGCTTGGGAGACTTTGAGCTGCCATTCTTATTCATACCAGTAAGGATTTGAGAAGGGTCTGAAACAGGTGCCTGGAAGCAAACTGGTAACAGTCAAAACTTTTGCTTATTGCTTATGATCCTAACCTACTAAATACAATAAGAGCTCTCCTGTGGCTAAATATATCAAACAGGAGAATTGAGATACTTCTTCCTTTCAGATACTCCCTAGAGAATGTAGCACCATGATAGACAAAGCATTCAGTCTAAAGGCTGAATATTTCAAAATGAAGGGAAATAACTGTGAATCAAAAGGGAATGTCTGGTTTAGAAAACATGGGATTTTATTTTTTTCCCCTCATCATTTAACCTTTCTACATGAATTATTCTTGGATTAATTTCCAGCTGTGCTCTGAAAGTTGAGCCTGAGAGCCTGAACGCTCTCCCATTCCCAAATCATGCAGTCAGAAAAGAGCAAAAGTAGCCAGTGCTCTGTTGTGTCTTTCTGTTTCCCCATATGATGAGAGTTCATCTTTTTGACCAGAATTCTTCTGCTGGGGTTACTGTTGACACAGAGCACCAAGCTGGAAAGCAGAGATAACGTGTGTCACTGCTGCGGTTTGACAGATACTCTGATTCCAACCTCTGCCCCTCCCTTTCCTTTCCTCTGTTGCACAGGTGGTGAAATCCTATTAGGACTGATTTAGTGAGTGGCAGAACAGGTTCATAATTCTCAGCTTCATTCCCTTTTGCAGCTTAAACAAGATTTTGAAGCATAAAATAAATTTTAATCTTTCCAAGGAAAGATGCTAATCTGAAGCTGGCTGTTGGCTCAATATTGGGTTCCTGCTGGCTTTGATAACAGCTCATGATTTGTGGAAATTCAGCGTGGATTGAGATGTCAGCTTGCAACTCACACTCCAGGGTTCCTTGACTAATGGGAAGTAGACAGGGGTTTGTAGTTGGTTGGGGCTCAGCACCATAAAATTTAACTATGCAGTTCATGAAGTTCTCAGCTTTTGCATGTGATCCCTCTTTGTTACCCACTGGGTTTCCTGGAAGAGAAGTGGGTGTTCAGTGAGGTCTTAACCTCTCCACACAGTCTTCTGTTATCCATTTATTTCCACCCCACAGTCCTAACAAATGCTTTGATTTCATACTTTTGAGCACAGTAAAGAAACAATTTTAGCTATTTGGTATACAAACAACACTGGCATATAAATGCCCCAGAGCACTAAGGCATATATAACTTTAATATCAGTGATATAAGGTATCGGTGTTAGAAGGTTGATTTAATTCTTATACAGAAATTAACAAAACCAAAATTATGTTCACAATCTATTTAGGATTAAAAAACTATTTAGAGGGGAAAAAAAAGTCTAAGAATATTAACTGTTCATCTGATTTAGACGGCAAAAATGTTTTAGTATTTTACAGTGACTTGGGAAAAAATATGCATTTAAATTTTTATATTTGAGCCTTCAGTTGTCTGTTCATTAGTTGTGTAATACATATCAAGTCAGATTCTGTTGTCAGAGACACTGGTGTAAATCTACAATATTTTCACTATAGATACTAAAATTATTTCAGTTTCAAATTTTTTGTTAATGAGGTCAGGAATTTTGACAGTACTTTTCAGTGGCTGCAGATTTGAATAAAGTATACTGTTTTCAGAGTAAGTTTGGGAAGAAGCTGTCATCAGGACAGGCAATCCTCTGAATGTTGATAAGATGCATGATTGACACCCCTGTAATTTTGTTTGTTCTAAGCTTCTGTTTGTTCTTGGAATTTGGCTGTTTAAGATGAAATGACAAGAGCTGTTCACAGTGCTTTTGGACTTGATTTGCAGTTACTCGTGAAATTTATGAGGCTGGAAGACAACACAGTCCAGCTTCTCTATTAATGTCATTATCTTAAATGCTTTCTCTCTCTCTCTCTCTTTTTTTTAAAGATCTGAAGCCTTGTTGTGTTATTTAAAATCACTTCTCATCCTAAAGAGAAAAGTCAGAGAGGACTTCCATTTCTTAAAATGCTGCTCAGAGCTAGCTTCATTTTTTCTGTCTGAGGAATAGATCTACTTTTTCATTCATTTATGTTATAGCACAAACCACATGGATGAGAGACAAATATATGCTGGAAGATCTGCCAGTAGCACTGCTGGATCAGAGTTCATTTAGAGTGATGCTGGCCCTGTGAATCATAATGTCTGCTCAGCCGGGTGGGAGAACTGACTTTGTCTGCAGCAGGCTCATACATCAATTTAAAGAGGAAGGGAAGTTGCCACAGAGCCACAGTTCCAACCAGCAGCACCACTTCACAAAAAAGTAATCCTCTGGCATTAATTTCTTGTCAAGGCTAGTGATGGGTTACATTTGCCAAGTAAGATGTGCTCAGCTGAACTGCAGTATCTTGGAAGTGCAATGTGATATGTCACTTTTTCTTTCTTTCTTTTTTAAAGAATGTTGTGTGTTGAAAGTGTCGTTCTGTGAATACTTGCTGTAAATTAAGATTACTATTCTCAGAAGTGCAGACATTCATCTTGGCTTCTAAAACTCTCAGACTATGTAATTCTAAAGCAGTCTGCTCCTATAGATATCTATAAATCCAGTTTGTATATGAAGCAACTTTTCCCTTTTCTGCTCAAGAAGTATAATCCAAAGCCCATTCCTACACAGGCCCAATCCTTATCGAGCATTTAAGGATGTGCTTAATGTGAATTAGGCATGTACAAAAGTACTTTACATAAACATAATGGAAGCCTGTTACATTGGCGCTGGTTTAATATAAGTTTTCATTCTGAGCACATAGCATTTATTTGCATTTGCCCTCAACATCCTGTATGGGCATATAATGAATTTTAGTGCAGTCTCATTTTACAAAGGGGAGCCAACGATAAGGGAGGTAATTGTTCTGCTCGTGGGTACACGATGAGCTGCCATCAGCACTGAAGCTCAGGAGCCGCGTCCTTCATGCCATTACTGAGCCAGTAGACTTTCACCTCTTGCTTGTGGCATTCAGATCTCCTGATGACTGAATGCAGACTGAAAGTTGCAAGTCATTCACCTGGTAACTGAATTTCCTCCTTGCAGGAGGGAAAATGGTCCTTTGGGATCCAAAGCAAGGTGGAAGGGTAGACTGTGAGGGAAAGACTACAGTCAGCTTTTAAAGAAAGTTTTGCATCATTCACCAGGGCAATTTTTTCTCCATGTAAATAAAGAAGTAATACTTAGGGATGGTTTCTTAAGAAAATGTTCCTTTTCTGCAGAAATATTTTGCCTTGCTCCTGTTCAAGTGTCAGGCAAGATTTATGGGAAAAACATTTTCAATCTTTTATTAAAAAAAAAAGATGTTCTCCTCATACTACTTCTAGTTTTCTTTGCATTGGAGAAGGGCATGTAGGTGGCTGCTGAAAATAAATATGTCATTATAAGTTCCCCCCAAATCCCCCAGTTTGTGAAGTTACTTGATGAAAAATATCCTCTGCATTTTGCATGGAATACATATTTAGAGATGGAAGCAATGTGATTACTGACAGATCAACCATCTATATTTTATTAGAGGTTGTTTCTAATATGTAAATGATAAAATGATAATGATTTTTTTTTCCCATGACTGCTTAAATATCTCTTTCTTTCTCTGGTATTTGTTATATATAATTTGTCACAATATCATGAGTATGAGGATACCTGCTATGATACAAAGTTGTAGAAAAATTCTTGAATTAATTTCTTGTTAAGTAGCATGCTGTCTGAATTTCTTCTCACTTACATGGACTGAAATAGAAAGAAATGCTTCCAAAGTCAGTGTTTTAAGATCAGGTTAAATGCAAGAGGATCCAGCTTCATGCATTTATAAATAAATGTGTCTACTCAGGTAAACACATACAAGACAATTTTTAATGTTCATTTTTCCTTTTGCTTCATTACAGTTTTTTTTTTTAACAAATTAAAAAAAATAGAGAAATTTTGCAACTAAAACTAACTAGAAAGAGAAATTAATAAATGCACTAGGAATGAGGAGCAGCAGAAAGGTTTTAGGATGATAATCATGACAAAGACAGTGGTAAAGGCTGTTATACTACACACAGTGTTGTATCAGTAATGCTGATGCTGCCTTTCAGTCACTATATTTTCCATTGAAATTCCTGCATTCTGTTCTAACAAGTCTGAAAATACTAGCAAACTGCTTGTTCCTTCTAGTGTTCCTCTGTGTAGCAGTTAATCCCCTTTTCCATTCATATTTAAGTCTTCCAACACTCCCTTTGAATCCACAGAAGTCCTTAGCTGATGTTAGTGTATTTTGTGACTTCCTGAAAGCAGGCTGCTATTCTATTTTGAGCTCTTTTTGTTTCTCCGTGTAGCATTCACAAACCTTGCCAGACTGTCCTAGCTACAAGCGTTAAGCTTTACCGCAGTTGTACCACCCTGGACCATCCTGAACTGAGTGATTCTCTATGGAGGGGTTGTTGATACAAGAGTAAGCTGAAGGATATGCGGAATGGATATGGAGAAGTATTTTTCACGTCACTGGAAAATTTGTTATTTGCTGTCGTAGGTTGTAACTAGTTTCAGTCATAATCTTTTCAAATCTGTTCATTCTTCCTAATTAGATGACCAGTTCTTAATTACGGTATTATTGGCCAAAAAAAATAATTACCTAATGGAACAGCCTCAACTTTACAAGGACATACAAAAAAAGATATATATAAGAACATAGAGAGATGAACAAATGTGTCAGTTTTGCACATAACTTCGGGGTTAGGTTTGAGTAAAATGCTTTGAATAGCTGGAGCTGTTATTATTCAGGGTTCAAGTGAAAGACCACAAGTATTATTTTATCTACCCTTTTAAAGAGATAGACTATTATATAATTTTGGGTTTCAATGGAAATGAAAACAATAATAGGAAGTCAGGAAATTTTTGTGTAATAACTGAGGGTTTTATGCTTATTTTGAACTAAATACTATTTTAATACTAAAAGTAATGTATTTTTAATGCATTTACATCATTAGGAGCTTTATCTCTTTTATTCTCTGTTACAGTTAGTCCTTTTCTTCACACTCTGGAAAAGAAATTCTGTTTTAGTTTCCATAGGGCTTTTGTCAAATGACACTGCCAGAGCAGAGAAAATTTATGTTAAAAGTCTGAAGTGAAGTAGGTAATAAAACAAATATGTCTTTTTCTGGATGACAGGAAAAAAGAATATTTCTGATATTTTCTTCCTGATGGAATAAAAAAACCCAAAGCATTGCAGATACCCTGTGAACATCCAAACTATGACCTTAAATATAGTTTATTCCTAGTTAAGCATCTGGTGTTGCCTGCTGTTCCCAGTGATGTAATTTCAACACTGTAAAATGGTGTTTCATTTAGGCAACCCGGCCTACTACAGTTTGATATTAGGTGTACAACAGAGGTAGGAATCGGAGCACTTTTCACAGAGTGCAGAGAAACACAAAAGAGCCTTCTTTTTTTTAACTTTCTCTCCATCAAGTCTAGTAATAACTAGGATTTGCTTCTCTAAGTATTAACATTGCATTAGTTTACCTTTTACTTGCAAAAATGTCGTCATCTCTTTTATCCTCGAAAATGTGGTTCTGTACTGATTTTATTGACTTTATTTATTTTGACTTTATTTTGATCTTATTTATTTTGACTTTATTTTATATATTGACTTTATTTTTTTATTTACTTTAGTAGGCATAGAGGTGTTGGGTTGATGGTTGGACTAGATCATCTTAGAGGTCTTTTTCAACCTTAATGATTCTATGATTCTATGACTTCGAATGTTCATCAGCTTATGACAGGAGATTGCTTTGGTATTTTGGAGATCACTCTTGTCACTCAAATCTGGGATAACAGAGCTAATGGGGTCTTAGCCGTGTTAATTTCTAATGGAAGTAACAGTAGGTGCAGTAAGTGCAGGGGGTTTTTTTGTTGCTGGGTGGTGTTTTCTTTGTTTCTTTTTTAGCGTTGCTGTTAAAATAGGCATAATTTTTGAATGCGTGAATTTTTAAAAACCAGTGTTTATAATCACAAATAGCCCTGTGGGTTTCATTGAAATTATGGAGGAAGTGTATTGCTGCTGGCTATGTATAAGGGGACAGAATCCAGACCTGTTGCAGTGTGTGTCTGTGTACAGTATACTATTTATGTATTCAGTATGTTTTTCCTTGCTTTTTAAAGTGGAAGTAAATTTTGACAAATTTTAACAATCAAACAAACAAAAAAGAACAAACCCCAAACCAGCAAAGAGCTCCCATGCAGTTTGTAGAGTTCATCTGCTTTGAAACATTGACTAGTCGCGGCTCTGCATAGCCCTTGTGATCTTCATACCATTTATTCTTCTGAATCCCAAAGGTGCCTTTATGACTTCTTGAACACATTGACTTTGCAGAGCTACAGCTTAAGTACTAATCCTTGTTAAGGGGTTTCAATACAGAAGATCTTTCAGAAGATCGGTAAACCAACCACCATTATGGGGGCAAAACCAAAACAAAAATCAGGTCACTGTAGGAATTGCACTTCTATGTGTAATTTCTATTTCGTGGGAGGCAGGCAGACAGAGTCCTGGTGTCAGCTTTTCTATTGAGCTTAGATAATATTAAATCAAGCTACAAATCTATTTTAAGGCCATCTGCTGGGGCCTCAATTCTCAGCTACATGTAGAAATTCTATAGAAATTTCCCTTTAACACTGAGCCCATATAACAAGCACCAACCAGGGAATGGTTAGCGTGTGTAAGCAAACTGGCTTTAGACACAAAGAATTGCTTTACTTCCATCTGCTTTTAAGTTTCTTTGGAGTTGTTATGTGTGTTTCTTTGGTTTAAATTATTTTTTTTCTTTTTCAGAAGAGCATGAAGAGTAAATGTAGGATGTAGGATCATGTACTTATATGTATTACAAGTCCCAGCCTAGTTGGGACTTGCTGTGCTATAACAATGAATCTTGCCTGTGAGTTCAGTTGATTTTTTCATGGAAAAGAGCATTTTCATTGATTTCATTAAATTAAAGTTTTGAAAGATTTTTAATCTTTTAATCTAGTTGTAGGATGGTTTGAAATAAGTAGATTCTCCCTCCCTTGCCTTCCTTCTTTTTTCCCTCTCATCTACCAATCCTTGTTTTTGCATAGCTTCTGACAAAGGAGGAAAGAAGTAGGAGGTAAGCACAAACTATGGAAACAAAAATGTATGGGTTCAAGACAAAATCAAATCTGCTACTTTGTAATCTGTATTCTTCAGTGGTTTAAAGCTGTCTATTGTCTTCTTACATTTTCAAATGCATATATCTGTAGCACAAGAGCTGTAGATGAAGGTAAATCTTGTTTTTTTAGACTTGTATTGGCTGATAGCCATCACAACGGCAAAGTTACAACATCTGTGGTTGATTATTTGTAGCATTTTATAATGTAGAATTACTAAGTGGCAATAAGGAACACAGATTAATATGAGGTGGAAATTGCCTAAGTGGTTCTGTATATTAACCTTCAATAGCAGTAGCACAGTAGTCTGTCTTCTTTCCGATGTTATTGGTGAGTTCATTCTTGGAATAGACTGTGAAAGGATTAAGCCTTTTAAGCATAGCCAGCACACAGAGGTGATTAGATGCATTTTCAAATGAGAGAACTCTCTTTCCTGTAGGTCTCACGTAAATCATAATGTAAGCAAGTTATCTGGAAAAATAAGAATGTCCCTCAGAAAACTCTGACCACAGAAATTCAAGTAGCAAACTGGCAGTGTTCTTTCATTTAAAGGTACTTTTGGATGTCTTTTCAATTTATTTATTCTTAAAGATAAGTTTTAAAGAAGCAAACGATTTCTTCATGTAGTAGTTATCCTACTGAATACCAGAAATTCTTTGGCAAAAAGAATGATGGATGTATTTTGATTAGAAGTGCTGCATGATCTTGAAGATTGAACACATTCATGGAGGCAGATGTATTGCAGTAAAAGTTTTACTTGGATGACCAGATTAATAAAGGTCTGGACTGAATAGTCTGAAAAGTTAGTGGCTTTTTTTTTTGTTTGCTTGTTTTGGAATTTTGTGCTTGTTTTTTCCCAAATAGAAAGAGCTAGCTCAAAAATGTCACAGCTCGCTCTACATTTTATTATGAAACATGTTGTTGTATAGCATTCAGGAACAGGATGGTAAAAACTAAGTGAAGTAGCATTAAACAAAACTTCTATACCATACATGTAAGTACTTTTGTGGTAGATGTGGCTGGTGTCCTAGACATGAGAATTTCAGTCAGGTTTTTTTACCTATCTGAAGTAGTGGGCTAGACAAGCAGAGGAAGAATGACCATAAAATAATGTGAATTTATATTTAGGGTTTCCTGTTACTGTTTGTTTGATGAATACTACTGAGTAAATCACTGGCACACTGTGGTCAGACAGAGGAGATTTATAAAATGGAGCAAACTGAAAAAAAACCACTTTTTTTTTTTTTATTTAGAGTTTGTTTTTTTGAAAAGCACATTGTGTTTTACAGAGGAAAACTTTACAATAATAAAGTTAATGTGAATTACACATGATTTGACAAGTGTTTTCTGTAAAACTATTAGAAGGCAATAGCATTCTGCACAGTCCTTGTAGGCTTACCTATAGGTAGGTTTTACCAACTGAAGTTTGTATTTATAAAAATCCTGTACAGCCAATCAGACTTTTTTCCTAAACTTTTAATTTTGCTTGAGGCTTTCTTATCTCTTCATTTTTCTTATTTGTTCAGAAGAATGCTACCATCATAAAACTTTTTGTAATGAATCTAGTCTTTCTTTAAAGTATATCCATTTAAGTACAACTTCAGCGTTACCAAATCATGCTATTTATCAGCGCAGTGTTGCTATTATTAGAGTCAAGATATTAGCAAAAGGAAGGTGTTTTTTTTAATAATTATTTGTACACTTTATTGTGAGTATATATGAAATTCCTTGTTTTGAGAAAATGTCTGTGCGTTAAACTCTAATGGATTCACGGATTTTGTTTCTGTTGTAATTGCCCATGTGGACAAACCTGGTGAACACTGAATACCAAGTAATTTGTAATACCTTAAAGACGGAACAAGATAAACTCCTTCATCTACATGAACCTTTGTGTGATCATAGCTACCTACTTTTCAGTAATTCCTTTTTGCTCTTAATTCTAACTCTCACATTGAAAGTGGCCCATATCTCTTGGTCATTAATTCCAAGTTGGATGTGAAGCAGGTAGGAGAGCTGAAAAAAGCACATCTACAGTACAGCCATAGCAAGATTCCTCTAGATTCATATAGACTGTTCTTCTTTGGGCAGTTTTTGTGAATGGGCCAAGTGTTTTATTACTGCATCTAGACCATTTCTGATGATTGTGCTGTGTAATTCAGCTTTTGCTTGGGGTTGCCTATTCTCTCCACTGGGATGACACCATGAATACTGTGTTGTGTTTTGGTTAGTTTAACAGCCATTCTAAATAACACAGTGTGGAACAGAGGTTTAAAAATGGACAACAAAATTTGGTCTGGGTCTTCCAGTGTTTTAACTTAATATTACTTTTTTTATATTACCAATTTTACATTTAGACATACTAGAATACTTTTGTTGTAGTAACAGATGTCTCTCCAGACACATGCGTGCATATTTAAATGGAGCTGGCATAGCATAATCTTCTTTCAAAAAGAGATTAATGTAACAGAACTTTTTTGTCTGCACAAATTAATAGAACAGTTATGAGAAGATGGATCACTACTTTGTAATAATTACAGTTGTATTTAATATAATTAATACTCTGTATTAGAATTGGTGTGAAATAGCATTATTGTCTTGCACAGTTAAGGTATAATTGTAACACTAGATTTGTCTGAGTAAACACTGTCACTGGAAGCCACTCCCAAGAGCATCTGTCTCTGGTAATGACTCTCAAGAGCAACAACTTCGCAATTCTGAGCTTCACGAACATCACACTTAACTAACATCTTATGAGAACCAACATCAAATCAATGGATTGCTTATTACCTGAGCTCTTTTGCTTCATTTTATTATTCCTCATAATGAAACTAGTAGTGTGAAAGATATATAAGTAGTACATGCCAGCAATTTGTTCCAAACGTTGTCTGAGCCTGCTGGTGCATGAGTTTCTGAAGAAAAATTAATCTATTTCTAGCAAAGAATTGCAAAACTTTTACTCATTTTCTAAAAAGAACTGTGAATTTTTTTGGAAACTGTAAGAAAAAGTGCCCATGCATAAAATTAAAACAGGAACTGCCCTGTCAGTGGAACTCAGTTTAACCTTTTTTGGCATGAAAAAAACCAGTAAATTTATTTCTTATGATCATAGTATTGGAAAATGATATACTAGGGCTAGACTCAAACAGAAAAGATGCAATACTGTCAATACCTGATTTAATGCTTCAAGAAGCAGTCCTACTGACAGACATTGTCCAGGGAGGTTTAGGATATTTTTATGAAAGCTATAGTAGTAATGACTGTAGAGTAGACAAACTGCAGTTTTGTCTCAGTTTTATCTCAGTTCTTGGTGTTCTTCAGAAGTGTAGTTGTGGTAGGTAGAATGACAAATGCATTTTTTAATTATGAAATGCATTTTCTGTTTTTGAAGAAAATTCCTAACCAAAGGTGAAGGGGTTGAGTTAAATATTTGAGGTTTTGCTCTCACTGAGCTCCATGCTCCTACAGTAAGTTTAATGCTTCACTGCAAAATTTTAGACTGTAAGTTATGCAGACTTTCTTCCTTAAGTCACTACTGATAGCCTATGTTCAAATCTTGTTGGGAGAAGGATAGCTGAGATGCAGCTTAAGTGATTTCATACAGAAATCACTAGCAGAATGATAGTGTTTATAAAGAGTCTTATCTAAATTGCTGTATCTGCCACAGAGGGGGAAAAGCCACATGCAAATTCTTCAACTGCTTGAGGAAACATGGATAAAAAAGGAAAAAGGCCAGTAGTTTTCTGTCAGTGTGACAGGCCAGTTCAGGTGAAGTTGCGCTGTGAGGCATGGAGAAGAAGACAGCATGCCCCCTTTTTGACCAGCGGTATTCTGCTCATGTCAGGAAAGAGACTGCCCATTTCCCAGAAGCAGTTTTGTGACAAGATGTACTCTGCAAGGGGTAGAGCCTCTTGTGACAGCCCCTAGGCTGTCTGAAACGTTGGTGTCACAAAAGCATACAGTGGAAAAGCTCTGGCTGAAAGGTTAAAAATAGGATGCATTACAATTTTGGTTGGGTATGACACCTAAGACTTTCATTAAACTGTTGGCAAAAAGTCTGGATGAAAGGGAGAAAGAGAGATGATTTATGTTCAACTAAAGAAGTCAAGTGAAGGGTGGCGAAAGGGAAGAAAGAGCATATGAAAATTCTGTCTTTAGTCTAAAGAGTATGTGGGTTGAATAGACAACATATTTGTCTTTATCTGCATATTTCTAGTACCAGCTACAATATAGACCAATTTCTTTCCACTTGCCAAACTTGTGCATCTCCTTGCTTCTGCTAATGCCAAGTGGGAAAACTTGGAGCAATAGACAGCTTGTGTCAAGGAAGTTTGGGTGGTCAAGAAAAGAGTGTGTGATGTAGTGCAAACCCTGCAAGCCAAAGGTGGTGGTAGTGTGTGAGACTATGGTGACACAGTAGAGCATATATTCAGGAGTTCAGTGAGTTCCCATCTAGAAGTCTGTGAGGACCTTCAAAGTACCACATGCTTTTCTATTGTTTTGTTCTCTACCTTATGGCTAACTTCTTCATCTTTGCAATTCTATTACAAACCCTTGGAGAATAATTTGTATGGTAATTTTTGTGAATTATTTTTGTGAATAGATGAACATCATTAAACTATTATCACATTTAACGTTCTTGTTGCCAAAAGTGGAAGGCTACTTTTAGTCCTTTAATTTCTTATGGATTGCTTTGCTTTTTTGTGGTGGCCACAGGTGTCCAATTTATTTCCAGCTCTGTGGAGATATTTTCATTTTGAGTCTTAGAAAATATACAGGTTGTAGTAAGTTGGAAGTGCTTGCATGTGAAGATGGCTAGAATATCTAGAAAAAATACTTAAAATGTAATATTTTTAGCAATGACACTGATTATTCTTACTATCTTGAAGGAGATTGCTTTTGTTCATGAACTTCAAGGTTCCACCGTGGTCCACCATGATCGCCATCTGCCGATGAGCATGGTCATCTCATCCTTTTTTGCAAAGTATTATGAGATTCAGCAAGACTGTTTGGCTGAACTGTTGGGTCAAGAGCTGGCTCTGACTCTACTCACCATTAGATGATTTTTGACTTAAGAGGATTAAGTTTTTTCTTGTTTATAACATTAAATTTTCTTTCATGAGCATGTAACTGTGGCAGAAGCCACATTTCCACTTCATATTTCATCTCTAGTTTTTCTATTAATCATATTACATTTCCAATTAAGTTCTACTTATGAATTTGTTTCAGTGTGGTTCTTAGGGGAATCAGTAAATGTGTTTTATAATTAAGTGCTCAAATATTAGAATTTAATAGTTCGTAATTAGAGGGTTTTTAAATTAGAAATCTGTCTTCCTATACAATTTGAGGAGCTAAAATCTGATTTACATCTTCACCTTAAGGAAAATTCATAAAATGAACGAAACTAAAGAAGTGAAATACATTTTTAATTAAAGGGAGAAAACTGCTAACAAAGTGCAACTTAGGAACATAACCTTATAGTGAAGGTATTGTATAACATCATATAGTTTCTTTATGCTAGAGAATGAAATACAGTGGTTTAAAAAATTATATGAAACATTACTTAAAGCAGTGAGTTTTAATTTGTCATATGAAGTGTCCCATGGCAGAAATATTCCCATTCATTATCTTCAGTCTCATTGTAGAAATGCATGAAATGCATGTAGAAAAGCACATGAATAAGGACTAATAACATTTGCATTGTTCAGTGGCAAGCATGCTGTCATGCAGATACCTGATACTGAAGGCGTGTGTGTGTGTGTATGTGTATGTGCATCTGTTTGTAGTTATTTTCTGAGGTACAAGGAGTCATAGTAATGTTGATGGGGGGTTAGGGCTGTGTTCATAGTCAGGAATCCTGTTTTCTCCTCGGCCGAAAGCTCACTGCAAGCAAAATGCTGATTCTGTGGGAAAACCAGCACAAATTCTGCATGGAATATTGGCCAGGAACAGGTATTGAACTGGAAGCTTCAGAGCTGAAAGAATGATTTTCCTGTACCAGCTAAAAAGAGACAAAGTCTAGAGTTAAGACCAGTATTAACAGGGTCGGTTTAAGATGCAAGAAAGACAGGCAGTTGCCTGCAATGGCACATTGATGGGATTGGCCTTTAGGAAGACACTTGTGACATTTTTGTGCCTGACCTCAGCTTGGCTCTGCAGAAGCAGCACCATGAAGATCCCAGATTACATGTACATTACTGGGCACAGAAGCTTTCCCCAATTCTGGGGTGGATGGGTGGATGGATGGATGCGTGGGTGGATGCCGAGGGCGCATCTTGATCCAGTCTGAGCAGGCTCTCCATCCTTATCCATGAAAAAAATATGTAGATGTGTAGGCTCAGCTGAAGACACAGGTATTTTCTGGTATTTTCTGGCAGCCTGACTTGGAGAACCAGGATATTGGGTCTCCAGTGCATCCCTGCAAGTAGCTCTAGACACTGCCTGAAGCACTTTCTTCAAGATACTGATGACCCTGAGAGCAGGCAAGCATCAGAAACAAGCTCCTCGGTTACGTGCCCCAGTAAGAGGTAGCCCGTGTCCCTGACTGCATATCTTGCTCTAGCTACCCTGCTCCTGCTTCCCTGCCTAGCTGCTGTGGGGAGAGGTGTACAGAAAAGGGCTGCCACGGCAGGGAGAATGGGGTTCCTGAAGACTTGTTCTTCCCTTCTGCTTTGCATCCCCTTCACCAGGGCAGTGGTGCAACATTACCTTATGATCAAGACTGTGTGGCAAGGACACAGTGGCAGAGAGGGGTCTGGAGCAAGCCATATGTGTAGGGTCACACTTGGTTATTTAGGCAGAGGAATGTGTTTGGTTTAGTCAGCCTGAGGTGCAGAGAGAGATGTTGTCCTGGGTGAACCATCCTGCCACCTATTCAGTATAGCCTGAGCTACTTAGAAGGGGTGAGCCGGTCCTGAGATTAAACTTGCATCCCTTAGGAACCTGACACAGCAGGCGACATGCGTGGCTTAAACTCCAGTTTAAGTGGCAAGTGGGTATGGCTTAAACTCCAGTTAAACCTTCCAAGCGAGGGTTCATCTAAGTATTAAGGGGTTTGTAGGCTATGGACTGACTTTTCACAGTGGTGAAGTTTCTCTGCTGTGATTAATAGCAAGGGTTGTTATTTTTTTCATTATTTTAGCACAGTTAAAGGTTTGTGCAACAAATACCTCACAGAATGGTGTTTGCCTCGGAAATCTGACCCCACTATTTGCCTTAATTTCCTTATCCTCTAATGACACCCCTGGTACATCTCTACTTTTCATCAGTTTAGTTGTGGTTTGCTCAATAGTGGCTGATGACCCAGGCAGGAAGTCCTCACAAGCGTTGACACAAGCTGGTATGTTCATGATCTTTGTCCTCTTGCTTGTGACTTGTTGACATATTGAGGGTAAATCACTCGGGTCTCTTCAAACACTTGGGTGATTTAAGGAAGCTTTTGGGTTTGCCACCTTTATATTACACAAATTATATGCCTGTAATTGCAATTATATCAGTAGATATGATTTGGCCTCCTATTAAGCTGCATTATGCTACCAAAGAAGTGGAAAAGGATTTAAATATAAATAGTAAACTGGGACACAGGATCTGCTGAAACCGGTCTTTATTAATTACTTTGTTGGTGGTTTCGCTTGTTTTTGACATTATGTGATCTGACATTACTGTGTGCTTCTATTCTTGGGGAGGGGGGTGTGTGTGTGTGGGAATTAACAAGATCCTTATTTAAAATTGCACTTTTGCTTTTTTGACTAGCTGAATTCACATTTTCCACTGAATTATAGGTTGAAAAATTCAGTAATGAATGATGCTGACTTATTTGGCAAGATGATCAGCTGGTACACATACCACAATGGTACGGATCACAGACTATAATAAAAAATTACTTATGTATTATGCCCTTCATTAATATTTCAGGTTTCAGACAGTAAAGGGAGCAATTTATCTCAGTATAAGTTAGAATACTGTTTAATAAGATTTTGTGAGGAGACAAGATTAATGTTAATAATGTTTTTTCATTGACAGGAAAACAGTGTTAACATTAGTAACTCACTCTTTCTGTTAAAAGTACAGCATTTGTTTTACAGCTATCCACAACAACAAGGTTAAACTAAAAAAAAGTGTGGACTGTAAACAAGGTCAGGCCTATAAAAAAGTAAAACATGAATCTGTTTTCCTAGGCTAAAATCTTATTAGAATGAATATTCTTACAGATGAGAATGAAGGTGATGAAGGCTATAAAGCTATTCAGGCAGAATAATTCAACTTTAGTGTCTCTCCATTCCAGGAAGTGGCTATTTCTTTTTTTTATGCTCTCAGACACTGAATTTGAAACTCAGCTAATTAAGCTTCAAGTTTGCTATGTTTTGTAGTCTCCTTGATTCTGAAAATAATACATGTAACTTCGTTTCACTTCTCAAGTTTTAAGGCATAAATGAGCTTGGTACAGGGTTTATTGAAGGTATATTGAGCAAAGTCTATATTCAAGGAAACAATACATTTGCTGTGCTTGGGTAAATGTTTCCCCTTCAGAATATATTTGGCTTCATTACGATGACACATAGACATGAATATGGAATATTTGGTTCCTCTGAGATTGCTCATACACAGCTAAGGACTTTTCTAGGTTATAGCAATATACATGCTGACGCTAATATGGCACTGTTGTAGTTGCACTGATAATATTTTAATGAAGACACAAATAAGTTTTGTATCAATTCAAGAAACTATATTATCTAAATTAATCCACTTCATGTAGTGTACTATACAAATATGCACAAGAGTAGTTATGTGTGTAATTACTTCTATGCATATATTATGATCAAAACATGGTATATATAAAAGTCTATGTGCACATACTTAAAAACTGGATTTTTTATATGTCCCAAAGCATAATGGCATATTGAGCCACCACCTTTCATGTATGTGTAATACAAAGAATATGTTCAATACCAGCATTCATAAATTCTATGTCAGTTCACATGTACATATCCCCACAAACAGCATATGGCATAACAAGAACCTTCTTGATTGATGATTTCCCATTCTAAATTGTTCTGTGTTCATATGCAAACAATACAGTCTTTAAATTGCCCACAGCCCTGCTGAATTTCCTGACTACCAGTCTCTATGGTTTTCCTGTCTCTGTGAATATTTAATTAATTATGGAAGGAAGAACAACTAAAACTGCAGAAATAGAAGAGCAAATAACTCATAAACTGGTAGTAGTAAACCATCCTATCGAAATTTGTCAGGGAAGGGACTTTTATTTTTTATTTTCACTTCTCAGATGTGTGGAGTATTTTGCTAGAAATTCCTAGATTCATGTGCAAAAATAGTCCTTTCATATGAAGAACAAGGTATGGCTAAAACAGTTGGAGGAAATGCCTCTCTTAGTGTTTTCTTGTTTTGACTTTTGCTTATTTTGAATAAGCAATTAAAAATAGCAGGACATGTATGCACAGCTGTGAAAGTAAGTGTTGGACACAGCTAAGCACATAATATCAAAATTTTTCTTCCACTGTAAATGTTCAGCCCTCCCTGAACTCTGTTTGTTACAAGTTTATCGAAGGCAGAATCTTGCCTATAGCCAACATAATTGTTAAATATCACCTTTGAATGTAAGTCTCAGGTAGAAAATGTTTCATGGAACTCTAGAAAGACTATAGAGACTTGGCCTGATATTTGTACATCTGCATGGTTGTGTATTATGTGACCCAGAGCAGAAAATACTTGTTGCTGCACAGCTGGAATGTGCAGATTAAAAATACTTAAGAGTTTGTTATCTATACATATCTAAGAAGTTGGATTTGCTAGTGTGAGTATTCTAGTTCACAGCTATAGCTGCAGCTCATTCTTTGATTGGAGCATGTCTGTTTTAAGTTAGGGGAGTCCAGGGTGAAATACTGGGTACAAGCTGGTAACTGCATGCAATACACATGTATGTATGTGCACACGCATATGCATACATTCTGTCCCCTTCACCATCCACAAAGGCTGAAGAGCATATTTGCACAAGCAGTCCTATGGATGTCACTTGCCTGGTCATCCAGGTATGGTCCACACGGTCTAATGTAGAGAACAGTAGTTTTGTGGGTACTGTTACTGTGCTCTGTGATGAAGCAAACAAGGGTTAAAATGATTCTGAGTATTCAAGGTTCTTGCTGTTTTGCTAATAGATGCTGATTCCCTTTATGGTTTTGTACTTGCATTTAAAGATTCTGCTGTTCTATGGAAATACCAACAGAAGAGAATGTATCAGTCCCTTAGAGTCTGTTATTTCTGCACATGGAAATTGTGTGTACTTATGGATTCTAATGAACAGTTTATTTTTGAAGAAATCCTTTATTCTCTGTGCAGAGAATCTGAAGAGGGTTATGATGGTGCTTGGGAAATGTGCAAGGCTTTCTATGATAGGAAGAATATCAGATTAGTTGCTTCTACATGTCTACTGAGTTTTGAGAAGTCCAATTTTAGCTCCTCTAAGATGGAATGAAAGCTCCTGGAAAAATTCTAATAATGGCTGCCAGATTGATGTTTGCTTGAAACAAACACGAGCAGTAAACATGGCCTGCAAGATTTATTCAGGGAATAAAGCATAACATTTACACAGAAAGAGGGCAGCATTAGAGTGGAGAGAGATGATCAGAGCTGACCTTTGGCAAGCAATACAAATTTATAAGTATGAATGCCCCAGTCAAATAGATTAGTTTCCAGAACAGTTAATTCCTCATGAAAGAGAAGGTCAGACAGAGACCATATGTGGGACCATTTTGAGTTTAATTTGTTTTAGTGTATTAAACAAAAAAGCCAGATTGCATTTTACCAAACACTCTTTAAGAAAAGTAATTGGTTGAGTGATAAAAAGTATTTTAGGATAAACCTAAAGCCAAATTACTTCAAAAACTGGTAAGGAACTGTCACTGAAGGAAGAGGAATTGCTTTGACTGAACTGGAGGTTCTTGATTCAAGAAACTTGATTTTTCAAAGTATTCCTTGGAATTTGGGTGAATGTCTTTGGGTGAATGTCTTCTTCCTCTGTTTTCGCTATGTGAAATGGGAATGGCAATGAAGCTTTTTATTGTTATTATTGTGTGCCTAAGTTTAGATTTTTGGGGGTGTTCAAAAATATCTTTGCAGTTATTTTGGTTTTGTGTTTTGTTGGGTTTTTTTAATGGTCAGCGTTGTTCTACAGAGCAGGTAGCCTTTTCATCTTGCCAATTTGTACTGAGGATTGTAATTTATGCTCCACATGAAATGGCTTTGCTGCAAATGTGATCCTTGTCTCAAATGAAAATGGCTTTGCTATAAGTGTGACACAGTGACATTAGTGTGAGCCAGTCAGCTTGCCAGATTGCTATTAGTTTGTAATAAACATTTAGAAAAATGAAGCATCATTAAAGGAAATCAGCTGTTTCATGTAGCTGCTGCATATTTATAGACACTCTGCTTACATGAATTAATTAGTCCCTGATTGGGGGAAGCACACTGTATCTCCACCTCTTGGCATCTTTCCATTCAGTTTCTTCTTTTGCTATCCTCTCCTCTACTGGCATCCACAGGATAAAATGAATACTTTTAAAATCACTTGATATAATACAAACAAAGTGATCGTAATATAACTTTAACATAGGTATTCCTCAGTAGTTATGCACAGCAGAATACCATTACCTTATGATAATCTTCTACTCTAGTAATATTATCTGTTAATTAAAGAACAAGCATTATGCAGGCTGTGTTATCCAGCCAAAAAAGGGTTGTTTTGGTTTTGTTTCACCTCACCATTTTGGGCAGAATTGACTGCTGTTCTGGGATTATACAACCAGAAACTAGTCTGAGCAGTCAGATTGATGTTACATTAAATTAGTTATTTACTGCTGTGATTTTAATATAATTCCAAACCCTTTTAAGACACTTGCCTAGATGAAAGTTAGCATTGAGAGTTGTCTTTAAATTAATATGTCAGTCCTAGATTCATATTTGTCAAAACCTTCAGTTTTCTTGTTTGGTGCCAGTAAAATAATTTTCTGCTTTGTCAAAGGGTTACTCATGTCAGCAATTTAAGAAATACTTAGATATTCTTTAAGAGTATTTTTTATTTTTAAAATTTCCTACTTTGCCCAGCTACCTGTCAGTTGTGTACCTTTATGCATAAAGGACATGGCAGAATAGATTTAGATCAACTGATTAGATTGAAGGTGAATACTTCTGAGGTAATGATTATGGTTAGTTCACAACAGTAGGCGTTACAGGTTTTTCTTCTTAAGGCATCCAAAATCTGGACTGCTAGAACAAGTAATTGAATTAATTATATAAAATTTAACAATAATCAAAAAGTGGGAATTGCAATTTGAAAGAGGCATTCTGCATAGCTAGAGAATACAGGAAAGCAGAAGGGAATGCATTTGACTTCAGCATGTAAACCAAAACATTTGTCATGGATTTGCTAAGCAAAAAAGAATGGTAAAACATAACTGAACTGTTGTGCAGAATCAGGTGCTCTTGAGTGTCATTCCCGCACGTTTCCAAAAGGTTCTTGGGACTCCGACATTCCTCAAGTAAATCAGAGAAACCACAAGAAAAGTTTTTGATGGGTGTTAGCCACCGATGTGAGTTTGATTGAAGAGATGAGATCAGATCAGATGAGAATCAGGCAGGATTTCCAAGGAAGGTAACACACCAATAAACAGCAAACACTTTGCAGTAGCGTTGCATAATACAAGTTAGTGGATGTCTCTCTGATGCACTTGTGGTCAAATATAAATACAAATTCCTGACAGAACAATTGCAGGTCTTAAGTAACGCTGGTAGAAAATAGGTCCAGCTGCTGTTGGTTGTAATGGTTATATTAGCAGCATTTTGTGTCACTCAGTGCACACTGACATTGTTTAAAGCCATTGCGCATCCAGCAACACTGTGAGATAGGTAGGAGCGTGCAAATGAATCTCTGCACTCTGACTCAGTATGTTGTATTTTTTAGATAGTGTCATAGCTGTATTTGGAACTTCATGGTATGCATTAAAAAACAAAGCCCACCCTTTTAGAGTTCATATTCTAAATTAAAGAATCAGAGCATAATGGGTAATGAGAATTATTTTTCTGGACACAAGAGGAAAGCATGTGAATGGCAATTTCTAATAACAATTTAATGCTTTTATCACCACCAGATTAATAATCAGTTATGTCAGCCTTTTCAGTAAATTAACATTTACTTGATAATTTTAACATTACAACTTTGCATTACGCTGAAATTTTACATTACAACTTCAATGTTAAAGTTGTTTATTAAAACAAGACTAGTATTTTTAATAGAACGGCAGCAACAACAAAGAAATCTGAAATCACTTTGATGATACAAGCAGGTATTCTTATGCAGGAAAGCTGCACTGTTGGGTCAATGGAGTAGGCCTGAGTACGGAAATGAGCATTGCATCAAGAAAGGCATCTTTCTCACAGCTACATGACAGATTGATATGAAACAGAAGCTTTTGTGCAGTGCCCTGACCATTAGGCAAATTATTCTCTGTTCCTGGGTTGCCAATGAACAGTTTAATTTAAAACTGACCTCTCTGCTCCATATGCCAGATAGTTGGAGTAGGATTGGAGTTCGACAGTAGATGACTTTTCCGTGAAGTACTACTATAGTGCACAGAGGTTCCTGGGCACAGTACTATAGTGATGTGACATTTCTGCAAATCACAAAGCAGATAGTTAAATCAAACTTCTCCTTGATGATTACTTGGTATGTTAATAGATTAGATTTTAGCTACTCTTATGCTATCTAATAAATGTCTTATCTTGTGCACTTGCCTTTTCACCTACCCATGGGATTATTATGGTACTCTAATAAAACATCAGGAGTCTGCAGTTTATTCCAGGAGGGATTTGGCTCTATTTTCATCTCTTACTGCAAATCAGCAGCCTTGCATTGAAAGGTAATTAGATTATCCTCTAGGTTTTTTCCCAGCCTCCACTGAGTGCATATAAATTCAATGAGTCAAGTTTGTTAAAGGACTGTGCTTGATAGACCGTCACGACAAAGCTCTGAAACAAAACACTTCAAAGGTATTTCCTGGAAAAAGTCCAGTTAATTTTGTTTGCTTGTGATTTCTGTTTCTAAGAGACTTTTTCTCTGAAACATGGCTATAACAATGACAAGTATGGTTCCACCATTGTGTATAGTTGATATTAAGCATGCATATTTTATGAGTAGGATTGGAATGAGATACCTGAATTCAAAACTGAGTTCCTTTTGGCTAATGTAAGATCATCAGATCTACAAGATGCTTTTGCAGACACCTGTGCAACCCACTTATCTTCATTAATGATGTGTAATTACATGAGATAACAAAATTGTATGTTCATTTGGAATGATATGTTGGTTTTATTGTGGAAAACAGTATCCAGCTATTGCCTCTTTCTTACCTACCTTGCCTGTGTTTTGTTAAGCGCTAAAATCTTACTTTCCCCATAAAGGCAATGGATATGAATCATGTACACAGAAGAAACTTTATGCAGTAAGAACTTCTCATTTCTGCAAGTCACGTTTCTGACTACAAATGCAGTTTAAATGCATTGTTAGCAATTGTTGTGGAATGATACAAGTTTAAACGTAAAAAGCTGCCTCTCTGTGAATTTCAAAAAAACCTAGTTAAATTAGTACTCACTCCCTGTATAAAGGCATTTAAGAAGGTTTGACCACTGCTTAAATTAGGTTGGACATTGGGTCATTAGTATGTCTCCTAAGTTAAAAGTGATCTAAATTAATCTGTGTTAGAAGCTTGTATGGGCTTAAAAGATCCAATTAAAACTATTGCAACTTCTATTCTGAAGAAAGGACTTAGAATCAGAAAACAATTATTCCTTAAAACCTATAATTAATCTTCCTCTTTCTCCTCAACAGTTCTGAATTGTTCCTTTAAATTACATTTTAAAAGTAATAAACTAGGGCATAATGCATCCTTATGCAGTCATCCTTCTACTTTCATTGCTTTGTTAGTACTTCTGGTAGTTTTGTAGATGTTTTAAAGTTGTCTTCTTTTCAAAATGTCTTTGATCTCTGTTTTCAGTTTTAGCCATTCATTACTGGACGTTTTGATTTTTAATCTCTCTCTTCCATAAATCCCTGCAGCTCCTTGATGTTTTAGCCACTTTTTCCTTGTTCCATTTTTGCAATTAGGAATTATCTACTATGCAGAAAGTACAGGGAAAAACTTTCTAACATAATAATCTTTCCAGATATTTGTAAGCATTTCTTATGTTTCACACCTGACACTTCAGAATTTTGGAGAAACGAAGCATTCCTAATGCTGTTGTTTTAAAAAAGTTGTATAATTTTTTCAAATTTTTTTTTCTGGAGTTATGAAGGCCATGGCAAAAATACATAGAATTTTGGTGGGAAACACATTTTCCATCAGAGAAAAGCTGCATTTGTTTTAAAAAAAATTATGGAGTGAACTAAATGGGATAGGAGAAGAGTTTTATTTGGCCCCATTATTTTGCAGCTCATACTTAGGCAGATCATGTTAAAAGTCTTACTCTTTTTTTTTAGCTCTATGTACTGTTTCCTTACATTGTTCTGTTCTTAGCAGGTACTGAAAATGAAAGGGAATTTTCTGTCTATATTGTGTATTATAAGGTTACTTTTCATGTTAGGTTACATTATTACTTTTCATTATAAGGTTACATATTCTGGAGGAATACTTCTTTTGTACTTATTTTACTTCTTGTGTTTTGTTGAGTCACTTGGAAATAGGACTACATATAGGAAAAGATGCAGATTTAGGAAAGCGTACAGATTATTGCTAAGTTTAGCTCTGCATCTGAAGTATGTAGCCTTATGCCTGCTCTTACGCATGAGTGTCCCGATTTAGGTCTAATTTTGTACTGTTCGTTGACATCAAATACTAGTTGGGAAAGAGTTTTCTGCTTTTCTTCTCCCTCTCCTCCCCCACCCCAAGCAATGTGAAGCCACGAGTGGCATCCTGATGCAAATTACTGTTTAGTTAAGTGTATTTTTTTGAATACTGCATATATCTAAAGGAAAGAAGGACTTGTGGTATTGGCCTGTGATCCTCTTATGTTTGTTCTTTTGTATGCCCTTTGAATATGAGCCGGTTACAGTGCTGAAGGTGTATTGTAATAAATGTGGGCTGGGATGCTTTGGGACTTCAAGTCCCCCCCAAGGACTGTGGAGCAGGTTTAGCAGCTGTGAACGGTGCTGTGATACTGGGGAAGTCACTGTCATTTCTAAAGAATTGGTGAATTCAGAGTAATTGAAAATGGGGTCTGTCATTGCTTTCAGTTTTCCGAAGGCTGTTGAGATTAGTTTAAATATTTTCACTGATTTCCATGAAATTTGGAATAAGTTATGTAGGAAGGCTGTCTGGCCCTTTAATGAAGCAACCTAATGATCCAATTCTTTTTCCTGGGGAAAGAACTACCAACTCTGATTCTGTAATATAAGATAGTTTAAAAGATCTGGGTCTTCCTGTTTGTTGCCCCCCCCCGTTTCTTTTTTCCCCTGTTTCTTTTTTCCTTTTTCCTTCAAAACAAGCTCATTTTGATTTCTGTGCCATGCATGTTTGCATTCCAGAGCACTGGAAAGACAAAAGATAGAAGATAAAAGCCCAAGACATCCACTCAGTATGTCATGAATAAGGCACACACAGATGCTGCCTTTTCTGTTTCTCCAAAGTCTTCAAAAACAAGAGACCTGTCTCTCGGCTATTATTTTCCTACCTGTAGCTAGGCAGTAACTTCACTTCACTACCTGTCACATGCTGAAGGCAGCAACAGAATAATCTGGTGAACAACTTTTCCTGCTGGTAACTGAGAACCAGAGCAAAGGCCAATAGCTGCAGACTTATGACATACAGACCTAATGGAGGGGATGTATGAAGAAATAAATTACTTCACTGCAATATGCTTGTATGGAACAGCTGTTCCACACATTCTGAAGTAACAGTGATTGATGCTCAACTCACAGGCTGCCTGTTTTTAAAAGTTTTGGGTTTTGTTTTATTTTTTTTAAATCTCAGCTGCTTGATGTAGGCAGTATATTATAATCTCATTAAAGTGTATCATAAATTGATTTTTTTTATGGATGTTGAGCTTTGAAATCAGGGTGTTAGACTGTAAGGCTTCTGTAGAAATAGTAAGAACGACTTTAAATACACAGGCAAGTTCATCTACCCTGCATTTGTAGATATTTTTCATTTAAAGGTATGGCTTTTTAATTTTAAAGGGTTAGTTTCCATCCTCAGAAAAGTGTTTTGCAAATCTTTTAAGATCCTTAATCCCTTTTAATGAAAAGTTTTATTTTGTTCTAAGGAAATTGGTACTTTAGCAAATTTTACCTATTAATTTGTTTTCATTAGTTTTCTGGCTTTCAGTGTTTTTCAGAGAGTCAGTAAAAACTAGTTATTTAATTATTTATAACAGTCTGTGTTCATGAAAAGATGTCTGGTAGGTAGGAAAGCAACCTTTCTCACAGGAGAAATTCTTCTCATATTATTCACAGTGGAAGAGCATGAATTGAGAGAAAAGATGACTGTGGAGTCTGCAGAATTCCCACACATGCTGTTAAACACTTGTATTTGAATAGTTTCCACCATTGCATTATTTGTTTTGAGCTTCACAGGTGATGGCATCAATGGAGGCATTAGTGTAGAAGCCAACAACACTCTTCCTGTTGCCAGACTTTGAAAGGTGCCTTTGAAAGGCATTTTTTGGCCGAATTGCCTGATTTTCCTCCCTCGACTCCACGCAGCGTGCTGTCTAGCCATAAAAGAGGGGGAAATTGTTCCCAGTCATCTAATAAAGTGAGGTACAAACATGTTTGTTAGATGTTTTAATTATTATTCCATAAATAAGTTGATGTATCAACTAAAATTTATCAGAAGCAAGACTGGCCACTGAACTGCGCAACATATTATTCCAATAAGTACTTTAAACTCTACATCTTGAAGTTGAATTGCTGATTTTACTCACTAAGATTCATATAAGTGATACATTTGAAAGCATATACGAACAAACTCTTCCTTTTGTCAAGGCTGTTTTGCTTAGATAGCTTGCTTAGGATGCAAAGCATCTGGTTGCATTTATTTAAAGAAAGCTGATACCAGCAGCATAATCAGAAGAATCTAAGGGAAAAAACCAAAGCTCTAGGTATAGCTTTTCCTTTCCAAGGAGATCGTTTCTTCCCATCTCCCATCTTTTTATCCAACTAGTATTTGCTCTGCAATATGCTTGTAAAAATAATAAGTTAAAAGTATTGTTGGCACTGATGCTTTTCAGGTTTGTAACTACAAATTGGAAATCCTTCAAAGTCATCTGTTTTCTATGAACTCAAATGATTTGATCTGCAGATGCTACCAGGAGGTTCTTGTGAACTGTTTGCTTTTTGGCAATCAGAAGTCTTTGTTTTGCTGTTTCTGCCTATGAGCTATTTAGGCATGTTGTTCAAATTTACTTACTCCTATTAGATGTCTGCCAAATAGTACCTGTCCTGTCCTAAAGAGAGTTTGTAAAAAATTATTTATTCTTTTATTGGGAGTTACAACATGAAAAAACTGTATTTTTACTTATTCCAACATGCATGAACACCCACCAAAAAAAGACTGATTACCTTAACTTATCTTTAACTATTTCTGAATAACTCCTTTAATAAGCTTTTGGATGATTACTGCAATAGCAGACAGTAATGCTTCATCAACAAACAGGTTTAAAATATACCACCTGTCACATCATTTCCTTTTGTAAGTAAAATACAGAAGCCATGTAGGATACACTCAAGTTAGTTTATTTGGGCTGATGTGCTCTGAAATTAAGTTAAAAAAGGAAAGGAAAGCTAGCAACCCTTTCTGTTTATTTTGGAAGCAGCTTTTGTCTGACTGCTTCATCTTCTGCCTCATCCATATGCTATTTTATCCATTTTAGATGGGGAATAAAGATACAAAGATTTTTTTCCAAAGGTACCTACAAAGTTCAGTTTATATCTTGTTTTCCAAGTGTCTCAGGCATTTAGGAATTGTAATGCTGTGGAGCATCAGTTTCTAGACAGCAGTTTCCTTTTGAAAATTGGACTTGTGGTCCTCAGCCATATTCACCATGAAGTGTCATGTTAAACATTGCAGCACTAATTCTAAATGATCTGGTATGAGTTCATGTCAAAATGTAGTACCATCTAGAGCTATTAGTTTAGGATACTGTCTAGTTCAGGCAGTCTAGCTGTATTAACCTCAGCGCTACACTGACACATTTGTAGTGCTTCCAGGTCTGGGGTTAACTTAGTTATGGTCAGTGTGGGTATCTGGGCAGTGGTGCAGTGAGCAGCATAGGTATAACCACAAGGCACATCTGAAACAGTTTCCCTTACTCTTTTCAACATAGTCTCAGAAAGATGTTTGTGTGAGAGCTGGGCATTGACAAGCCAGTGTCCAGTAACCTGGACACCTTCACACCGATCAGATGTGCATGCAGAAGCAAATAACAGTCTCTTAGATTTGAAGATAATAGGTTATCTCAACCTTTATGCCAAAACATTGAGGCTTGGAATTTTGTACAAGTGAGATCTTGTTCAAAAATCAGCTTGTCCTTTTCAAGTGGACACTGGAGGCTTTGTACAGCTATAATTGACACAGAAAAAGGAAGCTGGCTCTTTGTTAGAGGAAAATAGGAAGGAAAAGGTACAAGCTGCTATATTCACAAAAGCATTTAGGTACCTGTAACTGAAATTGGCAGTATCTTGGTAGCTGTCAGAAATAAGGAAGTAGAATAAATGTTACAAATGTGTATCATAGGCATGAAACTGAGAGATGTAATATCTTCATTCACAAATACAACAGTACAAATTTAGTAAACAGTTCAGAAAACTTCTGGCATCACTGATGTTTTTGGATGATGTTTAACAGACTTAACGAGAATAGAAGCTGCATTTACTGTGGGAGATAGAATACACAATAAAGATCATTGCCTCCTTCCTAAAATTAAAAGTGAAATGCAACAGGAAATAGATGATTTGTGGTGGGAATAAATTTAGAACAAAAATTTGAAATTTATAGAATATATATAAAGGTCAACAGAAAACCAAATCTCTGCTTCACTATAATTCAGTATTATTTAAATTCTAGCCAAGGTTTTTCTTAACAGTTGTACTGCTAACTAGACAACCTTGCAGGCATGTTTAATGTTCTATCAAGTGAGTCTTCTCAGTTCCATATGGATTTGACAGTAATTAAAAGTACGCTCTCTCCTTGCAAAACTTGCATGGTACAGATGACTTTTCATCTGAAGCTTCAGAGGAAAAAAAACAACTGTGTCAAACCGTAATCCTTCTTTACCAATATTGGCCAAAAAAAAAAAAAAGGGGGAAGGAAAATAAAAATTCTGCTGTCATTGTTTGTATGTTTTATATAGTTGTATTCTGGTGGAATTTTGGTTTCCATGTTTTATAAAACAGATCCAACATCAGGATTTCTGCTTCTCTCTGTCTTCATTTCCACAGTATGAATTAACTGAGCAGGTATGTTATAGTTACCAGTTGTTCCTTTTCAGAAATTCCTGCAAGTATGCACTAAATAGTGGGTAATATAGTCAGGAGTCAGACTCTAAGACAGCTACAGTGAGAGAATAATTTTTGTCCAGTTTGTAGCCTATTATATATTTTCTATGGTAATGGGATTTTCTAGCAAAGGTCAATATTTTTCATTTCTACAAGTGAGAAATTGTTATGCAGTACTTCATATAGTGGCACTAGTTTGTACTTTTTGTCATTTTTTTTTTAAGCACAGCTCTTAAAAATTACAGTAGATTTGTAAATGAAACATAGAGTTTGAAGATCTACTCATCTTCCAGGCCTTTACTTCATAACAAAACAAAACAAAAATAAATTTTTGTTAAAAATTTGATAATTTTTACTGTAACTGTATCACATTAATATGTAGCTTTGGGACTTACTTGTTTAGCTTCTTAAGGTGTGACAGCTTCTTTAAAGAAACTTGCATAAAAATGTTTGATACAGGCAGGCTTAGGAACAAATTTGAAAATTTTTTTTGCTAACTGTTCATAAACGTCCCAGTCAAAGTCTTTGGTATAAAATAATTTTAAAAATAAAAGTAGAATTGGATGGGCATTTTTTGAGGAAAATAAACTTTGGATGCATGAAGAGAGGTACAGGTATATATTTGTTTTGATTTTGCTGTTAACTGAGCTGGTTTCAAGGGTGAAGAATTAAGCATATGTTGAGATCAGGGTTGTAGTTGCAGTGGGAATTAGGAAAATAAGCTAGAATATTCCTGTGATAACATCTTTAGTGTGGCTTGCAAAAGGTTGTGGGGGGGACCAGAGGTGAGTGATTGCCTCTTGTACTCCCTCTAAGGATGGGTTTATGGAGGAACAAATAAGAAAAAGCCTTGAGAAAAGGAACTTGAGCAGTTGCCAGCCCTAGAGCAGAAAGGCATGAAATGAGAGAGGAAACTCTCCTCTTACATCTCTATACTTCTGGGCACTATGTGGCTCAGCATTAGCAGCAATTTGAGAAGATGCCTTTCCCACCCCCAAGTGACAGAATTCAGTGAATTGCTGTTACTTTTTCTCTGTGCATAGTATACAAGCTATTGAATAAGTAGAAAATAAAATATTCGCTTTTCAAAAATGTGCAGGATCAGAATTTATACATACTTCATACAGTGAGCTACAAATACAGGCTGTCACTGGTGGAGTGTTTTCCAGTTAAATTCTTTAGCACCCTTCATATCTGTCAAGAGCTTTTGCAGTAACAATGAGATGTCAAGGGGGTCTGAGCAGAAACATCATATCTCATAAAGAAAATCTTATAAAAGGAAAAGAATGGGCATTTGTTCTGAAATTACAGAAATATTTTGTTATCACAGTTGTCATTGTTTTGTCAATCAGCTTCAGGTAAGGCATTTGTTCTTACATAGCCTGTCAACAGATTTAAGCACTTTACTGCTACCCTTCTGAGATAAGGTGGAAAATTGTGTGTCACGACAACAGCTACAAATGAAGTCTCAAATGCATACATAAAAGAGAAACGCTTGAATGATTTATTTTTTTTAATCTTTTCCATCCAAAATATTTCTATTTTTTTTCACAGGAGAATGGAAGAGAAATAGTGTATGCTTCTATTCGATTCCTTAGATGCATACTTTGATGAAGAAATTTCTTTTTGTTCACTGGAGAAAACTGGTAAAATATTAAACTTAACAGAAAATAAACTTAAAACCAAGTTTAAAAATAGCTAGCAGAAAAACCTGCTTCTATTCAAAGAATTAAAAGTGTAGTGGAGGGGCACTTCCATTATAGGACCCTCTTTTCAGGACCTCATCCTTACTCCTAAACTCAATATGATTTGTTATGGAAAAATTTTTGTTCATGCTTTGAATTATTCTACCATGCAAAATGTTAATTTCACATGTTAAAAACCCATAGCTTCTTTCATGTGCTGGAGTAGGTCAGAACTGTTTTATTTAATAACTTAAAAATTCTGTGGACCTTCATCCTTGTTGAGGTGAAACACCTTTTACATATTTGAAAAAGAGATGAGGAACATTGAAATTCTTGCTTTAATTCTTGCTTGCTTTAATTCTTGCTCAATCTTCTCTTGAAAGAGAAGATACAAGCATCCCTGTTCCATGTTTTTTTAAATCTTAATTTCTAACGTTGTATCTGTATAATTGTTTATAGTTTTATCTTTCATTAGAACTTTTTTCATATTTGGTAATATATTCTTTTGGCTTGTAATCCTAATTTACTTCGGGACTGATATTGTCATTTTTGCTAAGGCTCAAATTCACTGACTTCTGGAGTCGTTGTTTTCTGAATAACACAATTGAAACCTCCAGCACGAACTGCACTGGATCCTAGAATTTCAAGATGTGTACCAAATGCACTTATTTCAATGCGCAAGCAGGCTTTCAACTTTTGTAAATATGTTTTACAAGGGAAATTCAAAATAAAAATATATTAATTTAAATTATTATGATCTTTAGAGTTAGACTATGCAGATTTTAATGTTCTTGTGTAACCCTAACTCCCATTGTGTGTGTATTCTCAGACGTGAAAATTAACAGTATATAACCAAAACTGTACGTGGGTTATGCAAAAGGAAAAAAAATAGTGACTGTGTGAGATACAGCTTTAATTTTTTTTACTTTAGTATATTCATGTTCTCATCTTCAACTCTGAAATAATGCTTCAATGTTTAAATTATGTTTAGGTAGATAATCCATCACTTTGGCTCAAGCAAAGATCAGCCAGAGTACCCAGTTTTAATCAAAACGTACCTAAGGCCTGTTCATTCTTAAAACTCGTGATCTGAACTCCTGGATTTTCATAAGTAAGTGTTTGATCACTTCCCCTCAAAAATTAATCATGCATAGAGCAGGTATATGTCCATCATAGAAAGTCTATGTACAAGTGCATATTTGTTTGTGTGTTATTTATAAGAAGCAGAAAAGTTTACTTGATGGGGCAACAATTCCAGGCGTACACTCTCTTGCTCCTGTGGACGATGGGAATGTTTATGGCAGGTTAATTGTATACATCTTTCCACCGGGATATTACTTGATTACCCCTGAGGTTCTGTGAAGATGTTTCAATCTATGTTACTTTGGCACGTAAAGGAAGAATAAAAAAGGACACATCGACACTGAGTATTTGGGGCCTAAACCTAAGTCTCTGGTGTTTTCTTTTGTATCAGACAAAACTTTTACTGACCTTCACATAAACTTAGCCTATGCTATCTTTAGAGAATTTTTCTCACATAAGAATACCTGGTAGGATGAAGGAGTTCACTCCTGCAAATTCTGCTGTTACAGTTGAGGATTTCTTTGCCTTCTTTGCTGCTTCTGTGCTTTACTGCTGACAAGGTTACTGCTTTCCTCAAAATACACCGCTTAGATAAGCTACAGTACCTGCAGCTCTGAAATCACAAGTGATGAGTATATATGAAGATAAAAATCCAAAGGGACTGTGAGAAGAAAAGACCACAGTACCAAAGACATTTTTTTATATCTCTGAGTTTCCTCTCCAGTGCTGCTAGTTTTTCTCTTCCAACTTCTAAAGAGAATAAGTAGCACAAGTCAGAAGCTTAACCTCTTTATGTTTGTTCACTCATCTGAAAAATAGAGAATATTGCATGTGTAATACTGCTTTTAGGATGAATATGTTAATGTCTAAAAATCTTTTTAACAATGTAAAACTATGTAAATATGAAATATTAGCATACCTTTCTACTTTAACAAGAGGGGGAGGTGCTGCAAGAGTTCATATGCTACTCTTCAAGTAGTTCAATGCAGGCCAAAGTGTCTTTGAGAGTGGTGTCCTGAGAGAATCTCTGAAGTAGCAAAAATCTTATACTCCAGCTGACTTCAACACACTCGTAACTAAGTCTTGTGAGACAGGCTGTTAATATTATTTCTTTCTCCCTTATTCACTTTGGGACTGGTTTTGTAACAAGCTGGACATAGAGACTGGGGGAAGGGCCTCACACTTGTTTAAATTGCAGAGTTCTTAGGTATATCTATCATCCGCAGTAAAAACAAAACATCACAAAGCACACCACCTTCCTCATCTCATCCCGCCTACCCCTAAACAAATTAAAGCTCTACCTTAGTTGAAAGCTCTTGTTTGCTGGAGGGAGGGAAGAGGAAGTCTCAGCTATCTTGTTCACCTTAAGACATACTAATATAATAAAAATATGTTTGCAGTATCTCAAGGCAGGAGGTCAAAATAATAATTGGTCTAGTGTTCAATCTAGTATATAGTGAGAAAGCCTTCTGAGAGGTGTGCAGAGACAACAGGATGCAGAAAGCATGGCACCTTTGCATTACTTCCATTCAAAAGCTCTCCATCTTCTGGACAGCACAGTTAGGCCTTAAATACTATAGTGATACAGTTTGTGCAGGTGGAGAGGTATGGCCCTCAAACAGTATTTATGTATTTCCTTGTTAATAACATAATATAACACATATCTTTCTGTTTAGAAGGGGGTTTAAAGTTTGCAATATCTGTTGTCTTGTTTGAGTCTCACATGTTTCTATTAAATTAAAACTCCTTATACTTCTAAGACTGTAGCATAATTAAAAACAGTGACTTTGGTACCTGAGATAAGCAAGGTTTGTTTGTTGGGGTTTTTTCCCTCTTTTCTAGTTAAAGAATGGAAACCTTTTGTTCTAGGCAGTTTCTGTGCAGTCATAAAATGTTCTGTGTCAGAAAAAGGACACTGGAAGGCCATTCAGATAAGTACCAGTACAATTGCAAATTTCATGCCTCTCTGCACACCCATGATACTGTTTATCAAGGCTCTTTTAAATGTTTCATGCTGTGGAAAAGACCAAAAATGTTACATCACTTGCTATATTTCACCTAAATGTGGTTTATATATCTAATTTTTCAGAACAACAATTGGACTTGAAAAAGTGTGCATTGTCATTGACACCACCACATTTCCCATTTTTATAAATAGTCAAACACTCCAGGAAGCATTGAATAGTTGATGTACTTTGCCTGTGATATTACTTAATGAGACCTTCTCATACATACGAAGTTTTGATAATACTAAACTATAATTAAAACTGGCCTGAAATGCTTTAAAATGCCATCTAAGAAGCCTTAGTATTTAAAAAGGCTCAGCTACTCCTCCGCAGAAGACTATGTGGGGGATAGTCCCATCCAATGGTTGGCTCAAATGATTTTGTGCTGTCTTTTTAAAATTCATTAATCCTTTTTTTTAATAATGTATCACTGGAGCTAAATTCATGTAGTGATACTAGTTTCTGATCTCTGACCACATAAATGTAAGATTTTTCATTGTTTAGGTATGTCTCTGCTGACATTCCTGACATTCTAGGAAAGTGTTAGATGCTCCTGTAATGGTTCCCCCTAGCCCTGTAATGCTTGAAAACATGATAAATGAAAAGGCCTAAGTCTTGTTGAACTCGTTCCGTTTAAAAGTAATAGCACCTTTGGAATTACTGGATAAGAAAAGCAGAATTTGTTCCAGGGACTCTGATTTATTTATTTATTTTCTTTTTTCCCTGACACTGGTAGAATTCCATTTTAAGTCAGTTAAGTTGCAAAATCAAGGGTAAAACTGAATGTGAATTCAGGCTCATATTATGCTGGGATGTTTATTTATGTTTACTTATTTCTTTAAGTCTGTGGCAAAATCGTGCTGACTTCAGAAGCATAAGATGGAAGACGGTGAAATTGTTGCCTGAGACTGAAATAAAATGGAGTATACATACATGGCCTGCCAAAAAATTGCTTATTTTGACCAAAAAGAAAGTTGGCAGTTGGATTTATTCAATTCCCTGTATAGCATCTTATCTGATTATTAAAGGGTTTTTTAAATAATAAAGAAGCCTTGAATTTTAAAAACTAACAAAGCCAGGCTATTCCAAAGTTGAAAATGAATATGTTATCATTATCTTCATGTTAACCAGAATAATAAGCTAATAATTTAATTTGATATTATCTCTGTGGAAGGTAAACTTAATAATATAGTAGAAGACAAGGTGATTATTTCTAAACAAAAAACTTTAATCCTGAGGCTGTGTTTTATTCAAGTAATACCACGGTTGTCAGTAATCGGTATGTCGTGGTTTCACGTACATGGTCAAGTATAAAAAATAAACTTTCTCAGTAAGTTAAGATTTTAAAGTGCAATGCATTTTTGTATCAACTTCAGCAATAATATCTTGATTGTACACTACTGGCTGGGACTATTAATAATTTATTTCAACCATCTTTTTTCTGAAACAAAAACTTAATAAAATATGTTAATGCTCTTATGGTTTTATTTCAGAACCTTTTCATTATTTTAGATCTATTATCTTTTTAAATGTCTTTTTATATCTTTTATATTTCTAAAGCTTACTTGGTTTTTACACAAGATATTAAAGATGAATACTGGTCTTTTAAAATCAAGACAAAATCAAGACTGATCGTATGAATACTACATTTTACTTAGCCTTCATAATTAAGTGAATAGTGAGACAGGTAAAAGGTTTTCATTTTGTGCTATTCATTTCTCACTTAGTTGTTTCAGAAAGAAGACAGTTTAATTATTATTAATAATAACATTAGTCCTACCTCTAATCTTGCATTAAAGATATTAGTTACTTTTTTTTTCCCTACATCCAGCTGAGTTTTATGATTTTAGACTTACTGTTGGTAGGTTTTTTGTGTAGAAAAATTGAAGATGCCTGAAAGAACCAATTAACTTGCCCTCATACTTGCCCTCATTGCAAGATAGACCACACTATTCTTTTGATTCATTTTCATACAAAAACCTAATTTTATGAAGAATGTATGCATACATACACCTTTACTATCTGTTTTCAGTACTAACGAGGTACAAACCTCTACAAATGTTACATAATTTGGTTATTCTAATGGAAAATAACATTTCAGTATAAGTATATACAAACTGGGTATGTTTTCATTTACGATTCTGTACTGTAATCTTTTTTATTTGATAAATGTGTTGTGTGACTCTGTTGCATTTACCTAACACAGGAATAATCTTATAGTGTGATACGGATCTTACTTGTTGAACAACAGTCAATATACTTTGCCCTGTTGTCCTTCTGTTCCCTAATTTTTGCCAGATACGATTTTCACTGAATATTGTAGCAAATTCTGAGGGCTTAAATTCTAGGTTCTTTCATTTGAAGCACTTTTTTGTAAATTACTAATTAAAACTGTGTGTCTTTTTCTGAAGACTTAATTATGTCAACAGAAAATACTAGGTTTTACTTGCTCCAGATAACTGGATATGGTTCTGGGGCTGAGGTTACACAGAAGCATTTACTACATTAATGTTTCTTTTTTTATGTTAAAGATATCTTAATTTATTCATATGCTCCTCTCACTTTATAATTTCAATATTGCAAACTTAACTAAATCAATTTTGTTTTGGATTTAAAGCTATAATAGATAAATACAAGAAAATAAGTTGTCTTCCACAAAATGCTTCCTAGAAAGTGAATGAAAGAGCTGTGAAATGAAATTTAAGCCATAAAATAGTATCTAAATGAGAATTATTTTCCTGGGTCTGTTAACTGAATATGGATGTCACTTTAACATTAACTAGTTTTTTCTTGTGAACATTTTTTGCAGATTTTTTGAGATCGTGTTTGAATTAAATTCAGTTTTGGATTGCTTGTGTGCATGGTTTATCTTTTTCTAAGGCATTTTTTTAACATTCTGCCACAGCTTGGAGCATACATCTAAGGAAAAAAGGTTTCAATGCAGAGAATGTGAAAAACATGTTAATTATCAGTTTTAAAGATTTGATGATCTTTTTCTCTACAAATTGTTAGACAAGGAAAGAGAATCTGGATACAGAAGTGTAAAAGCTTTTGTGAGTTTACTAAGCATGATATTCAATTGTGCATGTACATAGTTTGTTAGGGCTAATGGGAGATAATCAGGTTCATCCCTCCAAATCAGTGTATTTGGATCCTTTGGTGCTCATGCATGCATTTTGTAGATGAAAATGCTGAAATATTTCAGTTGCTTGCATACATCATAGTCACAGTTTCAGTGTTGCATATTTTGAAGTAATTAAGCTGCAGGAAGTTTGTAATGGTGCCTATGTGCAGTGGGAAGAGGAACACTCTTCTAGAATACCAGTGCCTGATGTTTGGGAAGAAAGTTACTTTAGTGTTTAGTCTTCATGAAAGCTCTGGACACGTAGTGTTTGGTCGATGCCAACTCTGACCTCAGGCTTTTAAAAATATGCAGCATGGATTCTTTAGGTCCTTGTCTATGAAGTAAGCAGGGATATCTTGCTGAGTTCGGAAAATGAACCGTCAAGTAACATAGTAGTATCATCTCAGCCTGGCTGAAGCTGTTTTGGATGGGCTGGTCTGAGTGGTACAACCTGGCACTGAAAACTGGAGGCAGTTAGGTTGTGTGGTTTTGCGTCAATTATTAAATAGAAATCCTACTGTGTTGTAAAGGTTTTATACTTGACTGGTTACTAACAACTGTGGTTGTATTAATATATGGTCTTGAGTTCTGGTTATTAATGTATTACCTAATTTGAGTTAACGCAGAACTTTGCAAAAGGGAACAGAAGTCACGGGCATCCTACCAGCCAACTGCCAGCAGCATCTTTACTTGAACTTTTATTTTCCCACAAAACAGTTGAGAAATTGAAGCTGAAAGATTTTCAGATTTCAAGAAAGCTAAGAATTTCTGCAGAAACTGCAAAAGGAACTGAATAAGCAATAAAATTCAAAGTCTATAACAAGTTTAAGAAAATTGAGAGGGGAGCAATGTAAGGTAATTTATGCCCTGGTTTGGTTTAATATATTCAACTGAATTTGATACGAACTTCACAAGGACTAGTACATTTTCTATTAAAATAATTCAGAATTATTTTATTGAAAATGATTATTTTACTTTCAACTCTCTGCTTATTAAAGCTAAGGAACAGTTTCCCTGAAGACATTTGCATCTATTAGCAAAGGAAATATATGTACTACTAGAAAATACTTAACCTAGGACAAATTGGTGACAGAAGGATATTGAGCAATTAAGTCTGTGTTCTCAGAAAGGATGTAAGGGAAAACCCAGATAAATGTAACAGATACTTAGGTTGTCTAATTGAGCTGCTTAGACATTTTGTTTTCTGAAGAAAATATATATGTATATAAAAACTTTTGGGATTTTACTCTGAATGCTTTTTGGCTGTACAATGGTTTTTGAAGAAAATTCAATACTTTCTGTGGAAAGTAGGAGAAAGAGTGTTACATTTTTCTACATGAAATTTGCTATTTTCAGCAATGGATTACCCTAGTGAATAGATGGGAAGGATCAGGCAAGTACACTGACAGTCTGATGACTGTTAATCTGACTACAGACCAACTAGGAAAAAAGGTCACTCCAAACATTTACACTGAATTTCTACTCTTCCTTAAACTAGTGTCATAATTCTCTCACTTTGCTTCAGTGTCCTCCGATTTTAGTGTAATCAGTCTCAGTGTAAATGTAACGGCAGTCTATTTAACCAATTGTATTTCATACTGTATCATTAAATCTTTTAAATGTAGTTTTCAGTACTGACCTTTGTTTTGTGATGGTTAATTCTTTATATATTTTGAACATTTTTTTTCTGTCGACTAATATTAGGCTCATAGTTATTTTTTAGATTGTTTACACATAGGAAAAAATATAATTTTGTGTGTACTGTCCTAGGTTTCCAAACAGAACACCTCTGATCTTCAGTCTTGTATCTCGTAAAACTTGGCTAAAGTTTAGGTGACCTCACTGATGAAAAAATACATTTTGAATTTTATTTAATAATTGGTTCACCTCCTTGTAGGTGATCTGTGTGTTCTATCTTGATTCCATAATTTGGAACTGTTAGGTACATATCTGTAATAATAATTTCTCTGCTAGAGTCTGCTACTTAAGCAAACATAGCAGACTAGCAGAAGCCAATAGAGACATACATTTTAATCATTTAGAGTATATATGTGCAACACACTGTTTCCAGAGTCTGTGTATGTATGTATGTACGTATATATGTACATAAATATACAGTTCAACAGTAGTTAATGATGCTGATTCAGTGATTTAGCTAAAGGCGAGAGCAAGTTGATTTTACCCATTCCTCATGTAACACAATTTTTTGGTTTTTTCAATTTGTATGTCTACTTCTACTTTTTTTTTTTCCTCCCATTCCACTGACTGGTTATGGTCTTCATGTGCTTAACTGATGAAGACAGTGATAGATTTCAGACTGTTTTTCTAGGCTTTCCTACAACTATGAAAAGTAAATAATATTCTGCAGTGCAGTACTATTTGAGACCATTTGGCCTCAAATGTTACAAAAATAGGTGTGTTTTCCCCCCCAGAATTCCTGTGTTTTTAATTTAACAGCATTATTAAATCTCATGCATCATCATGTTGAAGAAATTGGTGATCTGGAAAATGCAGACTAATTAATATCATGCTGCTGAATACTGAGTATTTTTATATAATAACTGATTACTGACAGAGATATGAATCTTACACCAGACTGACACACATAAAGCAGATTGTCCCCACTGTTGAAAACAGAATTGAAGTGATAGCAAACTACAGAAGTATCTGCATTTCAGCAGATTAAGTACTTTAACTTTATTAGTGTACGTTCTATCTGTTAATTAAAAAAAAAAAAAAACAAAAAACCAAACAAACCCAAACTCATCTGTTGCATGGCTGTTCTCTGGAAGCTGATAATTATTGGCTAATTAAGCAGAGATTGGAGTGACAGGCTTTGGCTAAATTCTCTAGTGTAGTAATTACTGATTTGTAGCATTTCCTTCCTCAAAAAATTAAATCTGACCCTGGTTTTATTTTATTATTAATTTGGAAATAAGAAAGTTGAAACTTGATCTTGTCAGTTTGTCTGTAAGAATAAAACAATGTGATCTTTCAAATTAAATGGGGCATGCTTATAAAATAGTACATTGTGTACTATTCCCATCCCAGTACATTGTGTACTATTTTATACTTGATATTGCTCAAAACTAAATATTAAATATATTTCCATAAAGGAACTACTCATATGGTGTGCTATTTTCCACAGCTGTCACTGATCTAATTGTTGCGGTGATCACTAACAGCCAAAAAAAGGCAGAGTTTGACAACTGTTTTGTAAATGATTTGAACGGTCTCTGTCCTAATGTTACCTTAAGCATTACTGTAGGTGGTATGAAATAGTACCCTTGTTTTCCCTCTAGAGAACCTGTAGGTCACTAGACTTAGGTATTGAGCTCCCACTCCTCTCCACAGAGAGGTGGCTCTCTCAAAATAAGCTTGAAATATATTATAGGATGATAGCACTGACGAGTTATTCTATAGGCAATTAGGAGAAATCTCTGCATCAGTAGCCCTTGGCCTTATGGGAGATTCCAACTTCCCAGACTATCCAACTAGGATACCATACTGCTGTGACAAGCAAGTCTGCAAAATTCCTGAAGTTTGTGGAAGATAATTGCTTGTCACAAGTACTCAGTGAGCCAACTAGGAAAGATCCTGTCTTAGACTTGTTCTTTGTGAATAGAGAAGGACTTTTGAGACATGTAATGGTAGGTGGCTGTCCTGGCCGCAGTGATCATGAGATGGTGGAGTTTAAAGTTTTTGGTGTAATGAGAAAAAAGGTCAGCAGGGTTGCTACCCTGGATTTGAAGAGAGCAAACTTGAAGCTACTGAGGGAGCTACTTAGCAGTGTCCCCTGGGAATCTGCTTTTGAGGGCCCAAGGGTCCACAAGTGCTGGTCAGGTTTTAAGAACCACCTTTTAAAAGCACAGGAGCAAGCAGTCCCATTGTGTTGGAAGTCAAGCAAGTGGGGCAGAAGACCAGCTTGGCTGAACAGGGAACTCCTCTTGGAACTCAGGAGGAAAAATAAACTGTACAATCTCTGGAGGTGAGGTCAGGCTTCACAGGAAGGTTACAGAGCTGTGGTTTCCATATGCAGGGAGAAGACATGAAACGCCAAAGCTCAACTAGAGTTGAAACTGTGTTGTGTCAGACAAGAAGAAAGCCTTTTTTCAGTATGTTAATAGCAAGAGGAAGTCCAAGGAAAACATTGGACTGATGGTTACCTGACAAATAGGGATGAAGAAAAAGTGGAGGCATTCAATGCTTTTTTTGCCTCAGTCTTTATTAATACTGATAGACCATGGGCTGCCCGGTCCCCTGAGATTGAAGACAATGACTGTGGGAACAGTTATTTTCCATTTGTGGACATGTGACACTGTAAGGGATGAGTTGTATCAGTTTGATGTTCCTAAGGCCATGGGGCCTGATGGGATTCATCCCAGAGTGCTGAAGGAGCTAATGGATGTTACAGCAGGACCCCTGTCAATCATCTACCAAAGGTCTTGGGAACCTGTGGAGGTCCCCGCTGACAGGAAGCTAGCCAGTGTTACTCCAATTTATAAGAAGGGCTTGAGGGAAGACCCAGGAAACTACAGACCTGTTAGTCTAACCTCAGTACCTAGAAAAATTATGGAGAAAATAATGCTGGGTGCT
The DNA here is from genome assembly GCF_034638445.1 of Ciconia boyciana. Lineage (NCBI taxonomy): Eukaryota > Metazoa > Chordata > Aves > Ciconiiformes > Ciconiidae > Ciconia > Ciconia boyciana. The sequence goes on along the minus strand of NC_132935.1, from coordinate 104,320,720 downwards.
ATTGAAAGACATTTAAAGAACAACGCAATCATTAGGCACAGTCAACATAGGTTCACAAAGGGAAAGTCCTGTTTAACTAATTTGATACCCTTCTACAATAAGGTCACCCGCCTAGTGGGTGGTGGATGTAGTTTTTCTGGATTTTAGTAAATCTTTTGATACTGTCTCTCACAACATACATCTGGACACATTGTCTAGCTGTAAGATGAGCAGATAGATGGTGCACTGGGTAAAGAACTGGCTGTTCTGGGCCCCACAATTTAAAAAGGATGTTAAGGTACTTGAATGTGTCCAAAAGAGGGCAACAAAGCTGGTTCAGGGGCTGGAAGGCATGTCCTCTGAGGTCTCTGGGTTTGCTAGTTTGGAGAGAAGGAGGCCGAGGGGTGGCTTCAGTGCTCTCTCCAGCTTCCTGAGGAGGGGAAGTGGAGAGGGAGGTGCTGATCTCTTCTCCCTGGGATCCAGCGCCAGGACACGTGGGAATGGCTCAAAGCTGCGTCTGTCAGGGGACGTTCAGACTTGACAAGAGGAAACATTTCTTTACCAAGAGGGTGGTGAAACCCTGGACGGGTTTCCTAGAGGGGTGGTTGATGCCCCATGCCTGTCAGTGTTTAAGAGGCATTTGGACAATGCCCTCAATACCATACTTTAAGTTTTGGTCAGCCCTGAAGTGGTCAGGCAGTTGGACTCAATGATTGTTGTAGGTCCCTTCCAACTCAACTGGTCTAGTCCAGCGTATTCTTCTTCGTACCTCCTTCTTTCCCTAACAGTACATGCTGAGGAAATCTCTGATGACATTTATTCCCAGCCCTGCACTAGGAGGAGGCATTGAATGGGCAATCATGTCCCATCCTAGGTATTGGCTCTGTCACGTTGTGAGAAGGAGGCATGTACCTTCTGATGGGGGTGAGAGCTGTGGATTGTCTTGACATAATTTGACCATCTGAACAAATTTGCAAAAAGTATGTGTGAAGTGCAGTTTTGGAAAGTCTTCTATGTTCATCCAGTTTTGCTGGGTTTCCACAGGATGGCAAAAACCCCACATCTCTGACACTAGTGAGGCTCAAAGATCAAGCCCTCCTCAGTCTGAAGCAGGATGTGCTCCTGAACTAAATGGTTGCAAATCTTTTTGAGGGGAGCAATACCAGTTCATTTCCCCGTGGATTTTTTTTTTTCTCCTTGTACTCATTTTTAGAAACACCTGAGCTGTTTGCCTTGGAAAAATACACTAAACCACAAGAGCCTGAGGACAACAGTGCTCCCTTAGAGAGAAGGTCCATCTGGCCCAATGCTCTGTCTCCAAAGTGGCCAACCATCAATGTCTAAAGGAGAGAAGATGAGCAGCGCAGGTCTACTTCTGCCGGGGTCCTGGAGGTGCTTATAGGCCTCCATGGCTGGGAGCGGCCTCCCCTGGGATGCCCACCCACACCATCTCCTGCCAAGGGTCCAGGGGACGTGGTGTCTCAGCTCAGCCTGGGGCCCTCAGTCCCTGCCTGGGCAATGCTGTAGGTGTGCCCGTCTCTGCCCCTCTCTCCTGCATGGGCCTGCATGGGACCTGCCCTGCAGAGAGCTGCTCTCCTGGACGGACCCCTCAGACCTAGGTCATGGCTTGTCATGCAGAACTAGATGCATAACACAGCATAACTGTTCTGTTCTATTCCCTGCATTCACCATGAGTGGAATAACCATGAGACTCTTATTTGCCTGAAATGCCAGGGGTTTTTCAGCTCCACAAACACTTTAAAGGACAGAAATCACAAAGGTTACAAGTGGAAACAGGATTTTATTTGATTTTTCTGAATCAGTTTCAGAGCTGATGCTCACAAGCATTAACACAATGTGCATGCGTAGCGAGGAGCAGGCTGATGCATTCTTCAGTTTAACTTGAAAAAAGATCCCTTGCAGTCTGGCAAAGGAAAGCCACAGAGCTACAGAAAGCAGCAGGAGGAATACAGGCCAAGCAGTGCCTGTTTCCTGAAGAAAGAGAACTTGAAGAATGAGCATTGGTACTGACCACACACAAATGCAGAAGACGAAGAAGAGGAGGTGTGTGGTACTGGGGGGTATTTTCCAAAGCAGGATACATCTGGAGGACAAGCAGCCTTTTTGCCTTCCAAAACTTGCTGCGCTGTGCTTCTTGGCCAGTGATGCATGACAAGCACTCTCGTGCTTGCCCCACGCTTGTATTGCACTCAGGGAGAGCTGAAGCAAGCAAGCAAGAACCCTTGGGGAAACGGAGCCAAGGGAAGAGCAGAGCTCGCTCCCACTACAAGCTTGCACTGGGCAAGAGAGCCCGAGGGAGCCAGGGCACAAGTGGCACCTTGGAGGTGCCAGAGCAGCAGGCAAGAACCTCGCCGAAAGGGCCCAGAGGAGCCCTGACAAGGGGCTGTGCTCAATGCTACAGAGGACAAGAAGCAACCCCCGGGGACCACCCTGGGGGCCCACCCGGCAGTCTAGAAAGCTTCCTCCCCCCCGGATGCGGGGCACGAGGGCCACCTTCGTGGAGCAGGAGCAGCAGGCACCTAGGCAAAATGGCCCAAAGAAGCCCTGGCAAGGGGCCATGCTCAGTGCTGCAGAGGAAGGCAAAAAACCCCCGGGGACACTTGCTAGCCCAGCGTGGGGGAAAAAAAGCCTTCCTCCCCCCAGCTGCAGGGCACGAGAGGCCATCGTCGTGGTGCATGAGCAGCAGGCAGTAACCTAGCCAAAAAGGACCAGAGGAGCCCTACCCTGACAAGTGGTCATGCTCAATGCTGCAGAGGAAGGCAAAAAACCCCCAGGGACCAGTGCCAATCTGCCCCAGGGGAAAATTCCTTCCTGACCCCAGAGCTGGCGACCGGCTATTCCCTGAGCATGTGAGCAAGACCTGCCTCCTCGTCCCACAGGCTGGTCACGCCTCCCAGGAGATGCCCAAGCCCTATTCTCCCTCAACCTGGAGCCACCTCAGGGGCTTCCCAGAGTGGCCAAATGCCCCCGGCCCGATCGACCCTGGGGGCAAGAATCCCTCCCACGCCTGGCAGGAGACCAGTGCGTGCTGCAAAGCACTGGGACCCTTGGCAACATCTCTGCATCCCATTTCTTACGGCTGCTGTCACTGGCTCTGCAGGGGATGAGGACGGCGAGCTCTGCAGTGCTCCTCAAGAAGGCATTCCCTTGATCTGGCCATGGCTATCCAGGTGAAAAGGATTTCCATCCCTCAGATGACCTTTGAAGGTGGCCATGCTGAGTGCTGGCCTTGCAGCAGAGAACCTCCAGCAGCCTCATGCAGCCTCCAGTCTTCCTCCCTCAGCCCCCTCCAAATAATTCTACGGGCTCCTCAAGGACTTCCTCTCACATGTCTTCAGGCAGTCCCCAGGCCATCTCTGGCAGCGGGACATGGGAGGATGCTCCCTTTTATCCTGCCCTGGGACACTGTGACTGCTGCGTTGCTGGGTGGTGGCACTGTGACATGGGGGGGATCGGGTCCCCTCATGCGCAGCCCCACCCACCACCCCTCCACCCGCATCCTTCGGAGGAAGGCCTTTGGGGTGCTGGGCCCGAGGCAGTCCCTGTGCCCAGGAGGCCCAGGGGGCTGTCCCTGCCCTTGGTGGCCATGCACCGGGCACAGCTGCAGGCATTTGCCCCCAAGGATGAACCTTGAGTTTTGAGTTACGGTTGAAAATGTATTGGTAGCCAGGGCATTTTAAGACCATGCTTTCCTCTTTGCAAAGGACCCCACAAGGCAGATGAAAGAGGAAAGAGCAAGTCCTGAAATAATTAGCTATAGCTGTACTAATTGCATTCCTGTACTATGCTGTAACTAGGAACAATCCAGACTGGACGTAACAAATTCCTAGATAGTTGCACTGACTGTGACATCAAAAAGGAAAGATTGTGTCTTTTAGCCAATGTTGATGGAAATTTTTTTGGAAGTGTAGGTGTTACTTGGCTTTCTTCTAGTAATTCCTTGGCTTTTTCATTTTTAACTATGGCCATCAGTGGCCATTGATCTTGGTTTTATATGTCATCACAAATGTTTTCCTATGAAGTCCGGTTACACAGCCGAACATGTCAGTGTGACGGTTTTCAGTATAAGCGAGTGCTGTTTACAGCACTTGAGTGCAACAATTCTGGTCACACCCTCGTGTTCAGGTGGCCCAAAGTTTATTGTAGCGCTTGAAACATCTGACCAAACACATTGCACATATGTCTTCCTTCTTTAAAGCCCTTTGACAGCCAGGTTCCAGGCAGCTGATGTAGAAATAAAGACGGAAGTTTTAAAAATGCATTGGGCTTGGCCACCCTTGTCTTGTGCTTTTGGGTGGCTGGGACACAACTCACTATGGAGGCATTAGGCAAGATTTCCTTCTGCTCTTAAAAAAGATCCTCCAGAGGGGGCCATTTCATTAGGGAGCAACGTTTGACATCATACGAGTGGTCTTATACACAATTTTAACAGCAATCTTTGAAGTGCGATAGCGCTTTGCTTCCTGTGGCTTAGTTTTCCCGATTGCCTGTTTTGCAGTTCCAGCTCTGGTGGCTTTCCTATAGGGATCACCTGTCCTTTTCATCCAGATCTGTAAGAGTGAAACAGTTGGAAAAAATAATCCTAAGAGCAATATCATTTTGGCAATGTGAGCTAGCACAAGGTGGAAATTAAATGGAAGGGAGTTAGGCACTTTTAATGTCCAAATTTAGCAGCTCAGTTCAGAAAACTTTTCTTAAGTAAAGACTGGGGTCGTAAGCGATGACTGTTAATTTCCACTGGCTAGATGTGATTTCATGCTCAATCTATCCACTTCACCGGGAGGTGCAAGTGTTTTGTACTTCCCTAAAGTGAGCCTGAAAGGTTAAATTCATGCTGCTGTGGAGCCCACCCAGAGCCTCCTTCCCCCCAGAGGGTATCTGAAAGCTCTATGCTGGTCCCCTCAGGGCTGTCGGGCGCTAAGTGAGTAGAGTTCACCTGAGCAAACCCCGCAGGTACTCTTGTCAAGCTGGTAATGTCTTTCAGGGGTTTGTATTGCCTGGAAATAAAAATGTTGATGTTTAGGAACCTTTGAATTTGGATTTAGTCCCCCACATCCTTTCTATAAACGCAGAAAACAGACTAAGAAGAGGCAGTTAAAGATGGTTCTCTGTCTCCTTCCTTTTTTTTTTTTTCTTTTATTTGGGGAATAGTTTGCTGGTTTCTGGGCTACCACTCTGTTAGCATACCTTCATTTTGCCTAGTCGCACTTATTTTTTCACCTTAATCTTTCATTGCTCTTTTTCTCCCATTCTCACCTATGTGAAGTGAAGCTTATAGATTCCTGAATAAGATTTCCAGTCTAGTATGTCTCAGCAGGCAGAAAATAGGGAAAAATGTTATAATCTTGGTTAAGATTTCTTCCGTGATAAGGGACACTGCCTGTTGCTCATATTTTAGGATACCAATGTAAAGCATTTCTTCAAGCATTATTATTTTTTTTCCCTTTTTTTAACAACTGAGATTTGAGGAAATATCTAACATTAACAAACCAACATTTGAATACATATGCTGCTGATTATTGCACCATAATTATACTACTTTTCTCAATATTAATTAACTAATAATGTAAATTATATTGGCATTGTGTGGTGGAAGAAATATTTATAAATTGCATAACATTTGTTTAAGTTAATAGGCTTAATAGATGGTATTAAAATAATTGATAATTCAAGTATAGAAATTTGCCAAAAACCAATACAACTTTCACATTTAACTTCACAGAGAAATATATTTGTAGTCATAATTTTTGGTTATTAGTAAAATGTAATCTTAGCTGACTGAAGTTCTTTAGAAAGCGGGAAGGCATTAGGAAAAATTTCATAAGGCTGTCACGTAGGAGATTACAGAAGAGCTACTCCAGTAGCTCAAACTATGACTGACATCTTGTGGGTTTTTTTTTTTCTTTATTGAAGTCAATTACATGGTACTTCTTGTGCCATTCTCCAGGACCTATAGAAATGAGATATAATGCTGCTTACCAGTTGCTGAAGTTATCTGAATGCTGGCGTCATGCTTACAACACACCCAGAAAGGTTTTGTTTTTCAAAAAAAGATCAAGAGCTGCCAAAGAAATATAAATTTGCAGTTGCGGTTACATGGTCTCAAGAAAAATGAAAATAGAAATCGGTGCTCTTGAAAATCTGTGGTCTGTATTTTTACAGAGTATGTGTATCTAAATGTATAAGGAAATTCTGCCACAGGGAACAGGATATTAAACAGAGAATGGTAATAGCCAAGAATTTGGTTTCTAAGAAAAAATGTATGGAATATTAATAAAAAAGGAATGTATCTTCATGTAGATAACGTTACCTAGTCAGTCATCCATAATACCAGTCATTTCGAACAAAATATCCTTTGAAGTATCTAGTGCACTGACTAACTTCTCATGGATGAATCTAATTTTCCCCTTTTCAAAAAAAATGCAAAAAGAAGTTGTTCTAACTGGAGAATCTTCAGGAGCCGGTGCAACCCCAGTTACCTAAACTGAGAGTCTCATGTACCATCCAGAAGAGAAATATGGTAAGTAGAGCTGGACCAGTAGCCAAGATAGCTAAGATAGCATTTGGGATTGGGAGACCAAGTCAAAGTTGCAATGGCTGTTTTTATACTAATAAATTAAACAGGGTCAAGGACTGATTTCTGGCCCTTAATCCAGATGACGTAGCTGGGCCACATCCATGCTACGTGACACATGGTTTTAAGATCCTGAAACACAGTAATTATTTTCAATTTGTTGGGGGGGTGGGTGGTGTTTGGTTAGGGGTTTTTTTGTTTGTTTTTCTTTTTCTGCCAATTGAAGATGTTGGTGAAAATGTCTCTAAAATGTATTCCTATAAACAGACCTTACAGCCAAAGATAAATTTTCTCCAAGTTAATTTGTCACAGATATGATAGAGAATTTCCAGGTTTAAGATGTGCACAGAAAAAGGTATTGGAGAAGGTGTGTGCTCAAGGGTACAATAGGATGACATGGTTGAAATAATTTGCAAAGAAGAAAGATTCTCTTGATGCCTTCTCTAGAGGCAACTTCATAGTCATAGCCAACACATGTAACAGTGTAAATTAAGTAGCTTAAAAAATATCCCTTTTAGTTGTAGCTGAAGTTATTAGCTGTATACTATGTACAATTACTTCTGCAATCAGCTGTTACTTAGTTCAGAAAAAGTGGTGTTCAGTGGGGGACAAAAAGAACATCTTGTATAACCTGGTTTTTGGTTTATTGCATTTACATATTGCTTTGGCAGTCCTCAGGGTAAATAATACCACATAATTTCATAATTATATGAGTAACTACCATCATTATTTGAGGAGATGAAACTACTCTATGACCAGGCAAAGTATGTTAATAATCTTTCTAATTTGTATAATGTTTCTTTGTATTATAAATCACTTTTTGTTATTTTATAGCTGCTATCCTGTAGCATTTAATCCAGGTTCAGGAATATTACTAATCATCTGTTGGCATAATATTAAGCATTCAAATTTCTTCCGCTATATGTGAATTAAAATACTCTCTGCAAATGTTGTATCCCTAGACTAACTGTACCTTCCATAAGCCTCAAGCACTTCTGTGATGTTTATACATTAGAGAGTATCCTGTATGCTTAAGAAGGAATCATGTCTATTTAATGCAAATATAAAATTTAGAACTGAAGAGATTATTATTTAGAAGATGGATTCAGTTAAAAGACCAATAAAAACTGGATGCAGACTTGCAAATAGAAGTTTTAATGATCTTGCAGAGGGTTAAATTGTAACCGGTGAAATAATAAACAAAGCCATATTTCTATCTTGCTTAAAGGTAAAATAAACTAAGAGTTTCAGTTACAAGGGAAAAAAAAAGCTATATTCTTTTTTTGCTGACACTATCACCCATAAATAGTGTTGACTGCAGTGTATATGAAAAAGCTGGAGGTAACCTTGTAAGGAAGACCTTTAATCATTTTAGGTTTTAGCATGGAAGCCAGTGTCCCTTTCTAAAGCTGTATAAATAATAGCACTTTGGGTTACCTAGATAAAATGAAAAAGAGGAAGAAAACACGTTCTAGCTTCCCTGTCCTCCTCCTCAAAAAAACTGCCTCCAAAACCAACAAAAAAACCCCAGAGACTTCAACAAACAAAATTTTATGTTTCAAATATTATTGATTCTCTTCCTGGAATAATAATTTTTCAATTTTATGGTTGACGTTGAATTATAGGTAGATCTGTTTACATTCAAAAGGAGAATTCTTTCTACTACAAAACAAAACATTTATTGCTAAAATTAAATAGAACTAATCTACTTTTTAAAAAAATCTTTTTCTGCAATCCTTCCTTAAAACCATAAAAAAATTTTGTATTTTAAATATCAGAAAATCATAACATTTTAGAAATTCTTCAATACTGAACACATTTAATATGTTAATGACTTCTACCTTTGATGACGTTATTGGATATTTTTTACCCGTATTTTGAAACTCCTGTTACTTAGGCAGAATAGATGCATGAAACTGTGCAATTACCTTTTCATTAAAGGTGTCAAGAGTGATGCTTTTCTTGTGAGGTTTATGGATGTCTGCATCCAGTCCTTGGCAATGTTCATGCTCACACCACTGGACTGATGTTTTGCCATTCCCAACCCAATTAGTTCATTTGTCCCATAAATAAAATAGCCATAGAATTTATTATTTTTCTCATGCTGTGAATATCACAATAAAGGTACCAGTGGATAGATACAATTTCTAGTTAGTCACACTTGGTAATTGTATCTTTAGCTTATTCTTAAAAACTTAGCATACTTTTATTACTTTGGTTTGGAGTGATTATGGTGATTTGTCATGGTACATTTCTTTGTCATTTTGATAGTCACGGTGAGATCTCTTATTTTTGGAGTTAAAAAAGAGGATTTTTTCAGAGTTACAACAGAATTTAAGTAATGGTAAGCATGTGGTGAAAACAGGTGTCTGAAAACGTTACAGGTAACCATTACTTAGAAATTGTTTGCTTTTTTTTCTCTTTTTCCCAACATGTATATTCTATATTTCTTCACCCTTTTAATTTTACATGCTCATTCCCTCTGTCCAGGCTGTCTGGATGAGTCTTCCTTGAAATTCTGTTTGCACTTTATTCACCCACAGGCTGCCACTGAATGATACATGCGCTTTCTTTTTCCCCAGTGGCTCTGTAGTAAGTAGGACATCTGCCTTTGTAGCATTTGCCTTCATATTATGCTCGATGTGTCTCAGAATGGAGCCATGAATGGGTGTCAAACTGGGATGTCCTGAAAGGCAAACCGAAACCTTGAGAGGCTACCATTGGCTCACGCAGAAAATTTGTAACTGAATGTTCTACATCATTTTACCCATTTGCAAAGTCTCACTTGTTACAGTTTACATGGTAATTTAAAATATTGGTGGAGGGTGGGGCACTTGCAAACTGGGCAAAAGGGGCTGCTCCAAACATGTCTTTGTTTGGAAGGTCTAGAGCTTGCATGATTACAACACTGTCCTCCAGCAGGAAGGCCAAATTACAGAGTCTTTTTCTCCAGGCAAAAACCAGCAATGTCAATAAGCATAGTGTGCCCAGAGTTCCTTCGCATTAAGGGTAGCACAAACTGTACAGAATATTAGAAATTATGTGAACTTCTGTCACTGTAGTGGCAAAAAGCTGAAAGATAAGTGAGCATTTAGGTGAGAAACATCTTCTGTAGAGTGAGATAAATATTGATGTCTGGGGTAAGAATCATACAATTTTAAAAGAAGCTTGGGGATATTAGCTTGGCTATAGGGACTTGTGGTTGCTCTGACATACCCTATCTTTGGTTATATGTGATTGTAGGCATGGGTAGGTACTACTGTGCCTCAAATCAGATGAGGTGATAAGGACTGACTGCAAAAATAGGCCCAGGATACCTAGAAAGAAGCTGTGGTGCTATATGGCACCTTGAGCTTGTAGGGGTTGCCAAGACCAAAGTAGAGCAGTGGAAGAGGAAGGCCAAGGGAGAGTGGACTGTATCTCCTAACTCCTCAGCCACTTTGCCTTCATTGTCCTTTGGTCACTAAAGTGGGGATAGCTGGTGCTGGCACTGCATTTAGTTCTCTTGTTCATCCTTTAGATTAGACAAGAAGAGGTGGGAGAAAAGCAAGGACAAGCAGGAGATGTGTGTGCTGAGGCTTTTCAGTCTACCCCAGCTACTACTGTGGGCTGGCCCTACTAGTTCAGTTTGACAGTGGAGGATGACAGCTGGCATACTGGGCAGCATAGCCACCATAGTCGCTCTATGGGTATTGATCCAGCTCCTGTAGACAAGAGGATCTGAGAGATTGATGTTGATGTTTTTATTATAGTTGAATCCCTTTATGGTCAATGAGAAGAGGGAGACAGAGAGAATCTTCCAGGTGCTGACCTGGAACCCCTAAATGATGTTTCCATTTGCATCTCTAGAGATCTTAGGAACAGACTGATCTCCTAATTTGGGTGTCTGAAGTTGAACCCCATCAAAACCTACCCCTCTTATTTCTGATGCCAGTCCTTTTCTTCATCCTTAGGTACTCTTGTGATGCCAGAATCAAGTCTGCCAGTAGTGTCTCTTAGGCTCTGAAAATATTTTTTTTCCCCTCTGAATTTGTCTCCCTCTCTCACACATAGGTTTCTATATTTAATCTTTTTGACATTTAGAGGGTACAGGTGGTCAGAATATTTACCCAAAACTGATCTCAGCTGTCATCATGTTGGCAAGTTCTGGTGTTCTTAATGGTTTGGAAGGAATCAGTTTTCAATGTTGTCTAAATAATGTGGCTACTTGATTATTTGTATGAATAGAGCCCTTCATGGAGGAAACTTCTTAATCTCTGTTTCACTTCAAGCTTCTCTTTTATTGTATATCCTTGTCTGTAATATAAAGGAAGGAAGAGGGCTGTAATAATGCCTTGGTACATCAAAGATGAGAAAAGACACAGTCTTTGTACTCACTACCAAGTCCATTTATAATAATAGATTAGCTAAGAAGCTTGAGGTGGTTTACTTTTTTAGCTGAGAGCTGGCAAATACTCATCGCCTCATCATATAACCATACGATTATGCATTTATGTCATTGTGTCTGTATAAAAGTATGAATGTTAAAGTTCCGTATTTCAGGGCCAAGTCTTTGGATCATGTAAGTTATTTTGTTCTGTTAAGGCCAGTGAGGTATTGTTGAGGCACAAAGATTCGGACAAATTATCTAAGAGAAGCATCTAGTGTAGCTATACTTAATTTATGGTATTTCCATAGGTTGTGGTGATTGCACTGTAACGGGTAGAGAGATCAATCTACCGGTATGTGATTTTAGCAATAAGTGTGTAAGAGATGTGGATTTATTTCTCTTCACATCTTTAAAAACTTTGAAACGAATGCTGATTTCAGCATTACTGCTCCATTCAGGGCCTCAGGCAATTACTTTTTAATCAGTATTTGAAGAACTCCTTTTTCACCTTAAGAAACATTTTTATGAATGTGGAAATGTGCGTGGTTTCTCCAGGCAATAAAAAGCCATTAGAATGGGGAGTGAGGGGTGGTGGGGATAGGGTAACAATATTGACAGCTCTGAGGAAACTTAATTTCTAGAAACTTAATTTATACAACCTGATAGGAACTCCTACAGTGATGCTCTACACAGGGAGAAATTTTGCTTGTGAGCCAAAATCCCAGACCAGTAAAAGAAGTCTGCTAATCAGCCCAGCATTAAAGATGATACGATCCCATGTAGTCCTGTGGGCACATACATTCCCACATGGAATCCCAGTTCAGATTTGTGTAATACATATGCATGTAGTGCATAGATTATGGACTTCTGTAAAATACAACAATATAACTCTGTTATGATAGAATGATATATTACAAGATTGAACTCTAAATAATTCCATATTTTGCCTTTCAATGAAACAGAAATTATGTGACTTCACCTGTATTTTTCGTACTAACATGGGGATTTTCTGTGGTAGATGGGAGATTTAAAATGTTCTAGCCAAAAATGAGATCTGTGGACTGTATAAAACCAAACATCTTCAGATGCTCAGTAGGATACAGAATTTGCCCATTTAATATAAGAGAACATTACATAAACATAAAAATCAATAAGCAACTTGTTAACCTCAGGCACTCGGGAGGGGGGGGGACACGGGGATGGGGATGGGAGAATGACAGACCATGCACTCTGCTTTGAAACCAAGCAAATCCAAAGTACATTGAACCAAGATGTGAAAAGAACTGTGAGAAAAATGATCCTGTGTGGCTAAGGTCCTTTAATCTAACATTTTCCTGTTACATTAGTTTATACTTTAGTAAAAAGTAATTGTAAAGGATATTTACCAAAAAATTAAATATTTTAACTCCAATTTCATAATATATTAAGTTCCCAAAGTTATTAGACATTAAACATGAGGGTATGTACTTCAGAGTGTTTTTCATTATGCTTTGTCATTACACTACATGAAACTTTGTATTTAATTTGTCACACATTTGTATAATTATTATCATTTTAATTGTTAACAGAGTGATATGTTCCCCTGGGGAAGAGAAAGCCATCTTTTTCAAATTCTTACAGCTTAGGCTAACCAAATCTAAGATAAGATACAAAGCCAACAAAGCTGTCTAGCTTCTTTAACACCAGATAGATTAATTTAAAATTACAACTCTTGAATATGATTATATAATTTAGTAGGATAAATATTTGAGCTTATTTCCTATGCAGTAGGGAAAAGAGCATTTGTAGTCACTTATATCTAAAGTGATACAATCTACAGGCACTGTACAGAGCTATATCAAATGTCAGGAAGAGTGATTTAAAAAAAAAAAAAAGGGCAAAACAAAGCCCTAAACATCCTGGCTTGACGTTATGCAAGATTAGAATAGTGTTGACAGTTTAAAATTTAACTTCAATGATACTAAGACTTTGAATCAGGAGACTTGTTTTCAAAGCTGTCTTGTTTCCCAGATGGGCTTCACCTGATGTGTAGCCCTTGATTCCTTCACTGTGAAATAGAGAACAACTGCCCAGATCTCCTTTATAAAGTATTGTGAAAGAAAATCTATAATGAAAAGAGTCTTATGAAAGAGTAATGTTTTACAGTAGCTCTTAGTTTAAATTCCATTTTCTATTACTGCTACCAGAAGTTGAAAGAACTATAACAAAACACAGAGGCAAATAAAAAGGTCTTGGGGTAGAGAAGAGGACTAGTCAGGAAAAGACACTTGACTTGAGAATTCTCTTCTCCTTCCCTGACTTGAATCTGTCTATCATCAAGTCCAGCTTTGAGATATTTTTGTGCTACAGTTTTGAATGAAGATTGAGACAGATGACTGTGATGAAGGAGGTTTATGGATAGAGTAGGACTTCCTTATATCTAACTAGTTAGAAGGTTAGTTTTTTCCTTTTAGGCTTTTTATTTTTAATTTCTCTATGAATGCTTTTGAATTTAATATGTTGTTTGTTTTAAATATAAATAAGCCATTAAAAAGTTGTGTTGAACTGAAAATCAGTGATTAAGCTTGCTGGGAGTACATTAAAATAATTTTATAATGAAAAACAACACTTTTCCAATCAGAAATTTCCAACAGGAAAAGATTTGTAGATTTTGCCTACAAATTCTCTATTCTATATTGAATATTAAGGGAGGAGCAGTGGAGTGGCAGTCTGAACTCAGATAAAATGATTTGTGCTTTATCCAGTGACCAAAATATCAAATTAAGTCTCCCCTTAAGTCATGATCTGCATGTGCAGAGCAGTCAGCCTTCTCTTTTCTCCTGCGGGCTGGACTCCCTGCAGATTTCATCATTCTATAGTGAATGCTCTGAGGGAGTTGTGGGGTGTATTACATAGGATATAGTCTGGTTGGTAGCCTGGCCTATAGGGGAACAGATCGAGGAATATGGATCTGGAAACACATTTTTTTGCAAGGCAATATTCTTCTACAGAAAAAAAAACTAATTTCAACTGAAATAGTTTGATTACTTCAGTGAAATAAAGCAGTTCAGCTTGAGAAATGTCATTTCAGTTGAGTTGTTTTGATTGGAACTGTTTGAAATATTCTGTTTTGTCATTTTCAAAATTATATTATTATGAATTTGCATTGTGGTATTTCTGTTTTTTAAAATACTTCCCTTTTTCACTCCACTTTTGGGTAGAAATAAACAAGTTCTGAAGTACCATTCCACCAAATGCTTTCAGTCAGTTATCAAAGACTTTTTATTTGATCAACACAAAAGCTTTCTTTGGCAGTTCTACATAAAATAGCAGCGGCCAAGGTACAACAGAAGAGGTGCTCTCAGCATCAATTATTGCCATTAGCACATCTCTCAGAGATACTACATTCTTTGAGATCCGAGATTCTTCGTCTGTTGCTTTTCAGCAAAGACAAGTAGCAGATAGCTGTGTATTCTTAAAACTTGCTTTTTCAAGCTCATCTTTGCTGCTCTTTTTATTAAAGCAGAAGAGGAAGCTATGTAGAATGACTCAGGAGGGGATAATAGAAAAAAAACACATTATTAATAGTAAACAATATCAAAATGATGCTATTACATGACCTGTTTGCTGGCTGTATTGCTTCAGCCCACGGCTGTTTGTATTTTTCTCATGCAGCTTATCCCTTCATTAAAGTAGTGGAAAATCATATTTAGCAAGGAAATTGTGTCAAAATTACTAACGAAAGCCAACATAGAAATGTGTTTTATTCTCATTTCTTGAGAGGAGCAATGTGTAAAACAGAATAAACACTCGGAGTTTTTGGAAAGGGCCTTTGGTATCCTGCTCTTGAAAAGTCTCAGTTTCACACATTAAAGTTAGTACATAGAATTCACTGTAAGTAGTCTTATCTGTAAAAGCTACTGATAGATTTGCATGAATTCAAATTTGCAGATAAAATATGGACCAGTGTACAACATAGGTACGGAAGGTGTGAATTTTGAACATCACTGTTAAGTGCAGCCATCTCACCAGGAGTCCTGAGCCATCTCTGTAAGGATATTATCCTAAAAATAGGAGTGGCAGCAGATACAAAGGTAGACACATAATACAGGTGTCATAATGTTTCATCTTAGTTATTCAAATCAGAAATATAGACTTGTTTCCTAAACAAATAAAGGATCTCTGTACCTTCCCAATGAAAGCAGTCTGTCCTTTGTTTCTGAATGCAGGTATATGAAAAGAGTAGCCAAAATAATTAATGGAGAGGAAGAAACATGTTTAATTCTAAACATGTCTAAACAAAAGAAAGCTTCAAAAAAGAGATAATTGAGTTGAATCCCATTAGTAATTCAACTGTGTGCTGTCAGATCCTAGTAGTGAATTCTACCTGCAAAAGTGTCTTTGTTCTCAATAGTCAACACACTGAGATACTACCAGAGGCTAAAAGCATGAAAACAATCCTATCTTATTTGTGGTAGTGCTGCACTTGCATCTCACAAGTTACATATTGAATGATGAGAGGCTTTTTATCAGTCATACAGCAAGTAGAAAATGGCAAAATTATTTTTCATTTTCTTCAAAAGATGTTTCTTCATGCATACAGTTCTAGTACTTCAAGTACTTACCCTCACACTTTCATCCAGAAACAGTATCAGCAACAAACAAAGAATGTATTATCAAAGCAGCCGTTCATAATAACAAATCCATTAGAAATTTCAAACTACCTACCAAAAAGATCAGGCAATAACCATTCAGGATGTGACTTGGGCTGGGGAAAAGTGATGTATAGGGGAGGAAGGTGTCCTGGTTTTGGCTGGGATAGAGTTAATTTTCTTCCTAGTAGGTGATATAGTGTGTGTTTTGTATTTAGGATGGGAATAATGTTGATAATACACTGATGTTTTAGTTGTTGCTGAGCAGTGCTTACACTAGTCAAGGCCTTTTCTGCTTCTCATACCACCCTACCAGCGAGGAGGCTGGAGGTATGCAAGAAGCTGGGAGGGGGCACAGCCAGGACAGCTGACCCCAACTGACCAAAGGGATATTCCATACCATATAACCTAATGCTGGAAAAAAAAAAACACCTGGGTGGAGTTGGCCAGGGGGGCGCATCCACTGCTTGGGAACTGGCTGGGCATCGGTAAGCAGGTGGTGAGCAATTGCATTGTGCATCACTTGTTTTGTAAATTCTTTTATCATTATTATTTTTCCTTCCTTTTCTGTCCTATTGAATTGTCTTTATCTCAACCCATGTGTTTTACCTTTTTTCTGATTCTCTCCTCCATCCCGTTGTGGGGGAGTGAGCAAGCGGCTGTGTGGTGTTTAGCTGCCTGCTGGCTTAAACCACGACAGAAGGTAAAACCTTATGCCTTTGGCAGGAGATGGAAGAAATCACTCAAAGGAAGAATTTTCATGAATGTGGTTTTCCTTAACCTCGGAGCAAAAGGTGTGAGTAGTATGCTCAAGTGCAAAAGATCTCACTTTAAGGTGGCATACTGTGTTTATATGCTTTGGGTTATCTGAGGTTGTCAGTAATAAGTACAAAATGCTTTTAACTAAAAAAAATGCAGAATCCAGGTAGACTATGAAAATCCCATGTAATTCTTTAGAAAACTTAAGAGTATAAGCTTTGTTCCCAGTGTTTTCACAGTCAAACCTATACTTCCCTGCTGTTTCATTAACGGTGTGGTCAACAGGAAAATAGAGGAAAGGTATCTGGTTAGTCATTCTCTGCTTTGGCCTAAACAAAGCTCCTCTGCTTTCAAAGTTTTGCAGAGGATGGGAATATAATATCTGTAGAAGCCTTTTATCTTAAAACCAAGATACATCTGCTTAAATTGATATAATGTCAGAATGCATTACTAGCGGATTCGATCTTTGCTGAATGAGGCCTTTAAAAAGAGGTTTACCTAAGTCAAGGTTTTCTTGCCAGAGGAGGACAAGGAATTTGTAGCTGTCTATGTATTTTACTTGTGGCATGATATTGAGCAGTAGCAGAGGGAGAATGTTAATTTATAGTAACAACAAAACAAAACAAAAATGCAGCAGATCACCAGTCTTTGCAAGAACCGGTTAGATTTGATTAATTTTTTGTTTCTGAAAAATAGTAATTTTTTTCTGGCATCATTGATGAGTCAATTCATCAGAGCCAATAATGTATTTTTGTTCTAAAATCCCTCAACATATATTTATACTGCATTAATACAGACAGAAATTTAAATCTGAAGGTGGTTCAAAACATTCTGGATTCATTTCTTCGTGTAAATCTAGGGATCTGAAACTTTCTTTCTAATATGAGATGGGCAAAAGTTTTTAAACACTCAGTTTTCCTGAAGGCAATATTGTTTCTTACCTATTCTTACTGGTAGCTTTGATAAACTGCATTAGCTGTAATGAACCACATTGTAAGATTTAGTCCGTCTTGTCTCTGTGATAAATGTTACCACCAAGGTAATATCTAACATATCAAACCTTTGGATGCTAATGGTTAATTTTGCCTGCACATTATTGGAAGTTGAGGAAAGCTTGAGTAGAGTCTCTCTTTGTAGAGAAAATAATTAAAAATTGGTGTTTTGTAAATGAAGTGTTCTTACAAAGTTTGAGAAATATCTGTGCTTGGAGAATGTATTTGCACTACCTGTTGCTGATCCTTTAGGGATAGCTCTAGTGTTCTCATCTGAAGCACTCAGCACTGTTTTTTCCAGAGATGCTTTCTTCTAGAAATGCATGGAAATGGAGTTTATCTGTTTTCAGTTTAGTCAGCATTTACCCATATTCACTATTCAGTATCTGGAAATGAAGGGCTGGAATTATGGGGTTCTTTTAATTTAACTTGACAAAATATGTGATTTGGACACATTTTTATTTATCATATCAGTGCCCTGGCTATAGATAGAATGAACTTTTTATAGGAAATTGAGAATCTTCACTGTGTGATTATATCAGAATCCTACAGTAATAAAGAAACATAGTAGTAATATGCATTTAAAAGCATTATTAATTTGATTCCTTTTTCCTCCCTGTCTCTGTTCTCTCTTTCTTGTTGCTGGAACTCTGATGTTAGTTCTTAGAAAACTCTGAGGGGTGTGCTTTGCTTCTTAGGTGATAATTAAATTTGTGTTTAAAATGCAACACTTCTCCAAATAGTCTTGAGCAACTTTATTTAATTTATATCCACATGGCTATCGGTATGATTGCAGTTCCATGGCAGACTTTTCCGTTCTTTTGTCTCATTCTTCTCCCTCAACGTTTGAATATTTATAGAAAACTGTTGGATATTATCGACATACATTTTGAAATTGAGGATCATAATCTCCATCTTCCATGCAAAGTCTTGAAAAGGAAAATGAATTTCTTACAGAGTGTGATCCCGCCCCCTCTTGTACAGTTTGGCATGAAATTTCATCACATAGTTTTTGCTCTTCAGCTTGTGACCTGAATATAGATCATCAAATACATAGATTTGTTCATGAACAAACATTTCTTTTTAAGTTAAACTGTACTAAGTGAAAGGTCAGATAAAAGTCGCAACAGGATTAAAGAAGAATACGTGTGGCACCATATGCAGGTCTAACAGACTGCTGAGAGAGAAGCAAGGGGCTTTCATGGTATCCTGGCAACTACATCCAGCGGATCAAGTGGGTTGTCAGTCAAATATTGAAAGGTTTATAATTTGATTTTAAATATATATATATTCTGAAGGCTATCAAAAGATTTTAATGAGGGGATCAGGAAGCTATATTATTTAAAATTCATAGTTGTACTTGGTATATCGTTTTTTCCTGTGTCTCTCTTGTCTGTTCTAACAGGAATATAATTACCATCCTAAAAGACAGAAGAAAACAGAATATGTTTGTTTTTTCTTTTTTTCACACTAATTTGCATTTTGGTTTTGCATCTATTTAGGCTGTTGGTTGAATTACTACTTGCAGCCGGCTTTATTTAAACAATAATTTCATAAGATTACAGCAAAGCCAACAGTTTAAGAGCACACCCTAAATATTTACAGGTAGAGTTTTAAGAACATTTGTAGAATTTATAACACTATTTGCTTGACTACACTCAGACTTTTTACATATATTAGCTGAAAATTATTTTCAGGTATGTATTTTGGTATTTGAGTGTGTCTATAAAATAAACAACTACTAATATGTGTATAAATATGTTAAACATATAATGTACCAAGAGAGTAATTTTCAGGCCTTCTGGGTAGCTACCTCTCATTACTTTAGTTGAGTTTTTTTTGTGCTTCCTAATTCTCAACATCAAGTAGCAGGTTAGAGGGAGAGAGAGGACTTTCTTGACACTTCCTTAGGACAACCCCATTTCAAACTCAAGCCAGCAGTATTACGTGGTCTTCACAGTCACTGTTTCTCTGTGGAAAAAGTATGATGAACAATTTCAAATACATAGTGCTTTAAAAAGTATCAAATATGCTAGAATATGGGAAGTATGCAATGAGGTTGGAAGAACATCCATGTATTTGAACATGGACAAAGTAAGCTACCTCCCTGTCATGCACTGGGTTTTATATATAGCTATACTTCTAGGGGTTTCCTTGCTTCTCTTTGTGTGGTATGATGAATATATTAGGCTCCAAGACACCAAGAAAAGAAAGTAATTTCAAGCAATAATGATTTCTAGGAATTGAAAAAAAACCAACCCAACCCAAACAAAAAAACCCCTGCTAAACTATTAATTTAACTTTCCTTGCTACTTTCTATGGAAATATAGCTGTGATGGAGAATCCAACACGCTTTTCCACCTTGTGATGCTTTGAATAGAGGCATTCTACTGCATGAGGAAATCTGTCCTCTTGAGGAAAATAATGACGTAAAGAAGCATGTTCTGCTCTTTATTGGAAGGAATAGCTTTCAGTGTCTTAAAGCCTTATTTTCATCTTATAGCTTTGTTTTCATTCCAGCTCAAAACTGGCAGATTTGAAGAAGATAAACAGAAATTGATTAGTTTTACAATGAGTATTTGTTTAAACTTTAGCTGGAAGAAAACTGCTAGTGACTAGATCCTTCTTTTCAATAAATGCATGTGCATATTAAGCACACAACACTTCTATAGGTGGATTTCTGTGAGACGTACTTATTCAACTAGCTATCAATGGATTTAAAACTATGCTTTCTTTTGGGTGAGTGCATAGAAAAACTTACATTCTAGAGTAAACCAGATGCAGAATTCCTCAGAGGTGTGAAGAGCGTGAGCATCTTCACAGATGTCCGTTGCTTTTTCCCTCCATTTGTTCCATCAGACAAATTGTACTAGCATTTGTTGTCCGTGCTGTTTGGGTAGTAGTGGTAAGAGTTCACTGCGTTGATAATAGATAATCAATTTTGCCAAAGCATTTGTTTCAGAGGGCTGCATTATGTTTCCATCTCACTTCATGGACTTGATTAAAATGTCTAATTTTGCTTGGGGTAAGGAGCGGTGCTACTGAAGGTAACGTGGAAGCTGTTCCAGGCTTGCTAATACTAAGCATACACTGATCAATGGTCCTGAAGATAAGTTGCAGAGAGAAAAAATACAGGAATTTTATTTCAGTTGAATTGTACCCACATCCCAGTACTGCAAAGGGGAGACGCTCTATTTTTTTGTTTCTAATTATTTCATTTTCTGAATTAAGTGTGCCGTTTCAGCAGGTTTCCTTTAGATGCTTCTGTATGCAGTTTTGTGATTTTCAGAGTGAATAGATTCTTTGCCTATGTATTAGTTGTAGATTATTGTCCTTGTACCATATCCATCTAAGCTAATATTTTGACCACCTACTTAGCAGTCCAACTGATTTCTGAAATGAAACAGAAATATCTATAATGCCAAACATGGAAGACATTAATGCATGATCATTGATCTTGATCCAAATTATTCTCAGAAATGTACTGCAAACACAAATTTCTGAATCTGTCAATATGACTCAGACATTACTTAATCATTCTGTTAATTACCCATAAACCAGAAGAGAATCCAGTTCCATTTAAAAAAAGACACATTGACTTTACTATGCTAGCAACAACAAAATGCTGACCATAAGCATGTTTAAAGAAAAGCAGGCCTTTTGCTAATGAACTGGCAGTTCTGCAACCCTGCTTCAAGCATAAACCCAGTAGGTTAGTAGATTTTAACCTCGCTCTTACCCTCCCCTGACCCATCCTACCAGCTTTCTGTAAAAGGAATCCATAGAAACTCATGCAAAATGATATTTGCTGCCCAGCTGAGCTCTTGGCAATGTAACTCAGCTATATTCATTCCCTGCTTTCAGAAGAAGCTTTGCCTTTCCTCTGACTCAAGGTCAGAAATCTTATTCCAGGAGCCATCTCTGTATTATCTGTTTATGGAGACATGTCCATATGTGGCATCCAGTTGTCACCAAGGATTATTTTGGAATATTTAGTATTTATAGTCTTTATTTAGAGCTAGTATTTTTTAAAAATATTTTTAAAATATTTAATAGTCTTTATTTAGTGCTAGTATTTTTTAAAAATATATTTAAAATATGTATATTAACATTAATAAGCAGGCAGTGGATTCTGAGATGTGAAGGACTGCCTGTGCAAAGAAGGGAGTCCCACCCAAACAGGCAAAGTTGTTACAGAGCTCAATATAATTCAGTTCTCCTTATGGGATTTTTATCAGTATTTCTCTTGTAGCGTGCTGGTTAGTAACATCAGGAAATACATAACAGAAGGTAGTAAAAAGGGAGTGGAAAAAAGCCCAGCACTGTAAAATGTTTTTAAGCTATTTTCTTTTGTGCATGGAAGGTCTTCAGAAAAAAAAGAAAAATAAATTTAAAAAATTGGTATTTCCATTGATTATGATTCTGCTTTTTTTTTCTGCCCAGCAGTAGATAAAACAATGAAGATAAAGCAGTATACTGCTGGCTTGGAAATGTAAGCTGGTGACTTAGAGGTAGCTGATTTTGAAACTTTTTGTCTCGTTCTTTAAAAAAAGGTGGTTTTACATCGCAAGCCATTTTCTTCATGCTTTTGAATAAAAGCATGAATAAAATTTTTGAATAAAAGCATAAAAAATTCTGCATGCTTTTGAACCAGAAATGAGATAAAAGTCTGTGACTCAACTTTGCTTAAAAAATTAATTTCCAAAGACACATATGAAATAAGCAACAAAAGGCAAGACAAGGAATGAATGCTGTATCATAGTGTCAAAACACTGAGATGGATTCTGCTACATTTCTGTTATCTTTCCTTTTTATAAATATTTAATAAATATGAGTCAACTAAGTTCTATGTATACTTTTATTGTTATCCTACTTTTACTTACTTAGGATTACATTATGTGTATGCAACTTTTTAGGTGGAATAGAAGTTGATGAAAAAGAGAAATTAAAGAAAATCTGAGTGAGGAAGGAAAATAGTTGAGAAATGGTATCCCTGAGTCCAAAGAGCAACTTTCCCAAAGTTGCTGGTAAGAATGAGATCAGGTTCCCTGTGTTTTGGTTCCACATTCTGCTCTTACCATCAGCTTTACTTGTTTTTTTATTTTGTGGATGGAAGGATTCTAAATGCATCCCTTGGATGAAAGAATATACACACAGAGAGAGACATCTCATTCACACAGATCAGAAACTGGGTGTTTCTGTAGAATTTTGTTAGCACTATTTTACCTGAGGTAAGCATGCATAATTCATTGTAGCTGTTTTAGATAGACATAGTTTCATTGGTTCCAGTGGAGGTTTCCAAGCTGTACACAGTTAGACGAAAGACAGGATCTGCCCCACTGTGCTAACGGCAGTCACTGTTTTTCCTCTGACAATTGTGTGACTGTGAAACATAGGCTGAAAGTCACAGATGCGAAATGTGCACAGAAACAGTTTTGTTTCAGATTCTTTATATGAAGGGTTTCCCAATCTTGAATAGTCACTGTGGCTTTCAATCCAGGTCTTAAGAAACTATGCTGACTAGGTCCATCTGGTAAAAAAGTATGCCAAAGCCTGGAGATGAGATCCTTCATTTCATTTCATGTGAACAAATTTTTAGTGGATGCTTCTAAACATTCTGTTATCTCCACTTCTTAGGAGATGTCTGGAAAGCTTAAGGTGCTCTCATAGTCACAGAAGCAATTTTTACTGATAAATCCAAAATAAATAAAAATTTTGATTTCAGACTAATTCCTGAAATTCCACAGGTTAGAAAACAGAATTATACCACTCGGAGTGCTTTGACATAAAGAGATGTGTAAGTACTTACTGTTGGTGTAGTAGCTGTTCAAACATCTGTATGCTGGCTCATCAGTGTGTCTCTAGAAGTAAGAAAATAGTTCTGTTTCTGTGGCCCATTCTTTCTTACCTGTTTGGAAACTGCCAGCAAAAGTAACAGTTGTGATTATATAGACAGCTGTCCGCTAGGACTTTGCCTGAAATAATTAGTTTTTCATATATAGCCACATGCAGCTGTTGGATTTTCTGGTTACTCTTAACTTGGCATAAATTTGAGTTGATGACTGGGGACGTCAAAATGTACACGTGGAATTGTTCATGCTCTGAGTCATTCAATTGCCTGGAACTGGATTTTGGGAGGTTTTGTACTTATTTGGAGAGGGAGGAAGAATAACAATCTGAACAGTCAGAGGTTTCAGCTGCTGCTGCTGTATGTATAGATGTCAAAGAGAGAAAAAGCTACTTTAATCATATCCTGTCAGTTTAAATGTAGGGCTTTTTATTTCCTATTTTTCTGGGAAAATATATACAGTGCTGTACCACACAATCACATAACTACCAGACAGGAAAACCTGCAGAAAACTGTTGCTATAGTCTAGATTTTGAGCAAATAGCCTAGCAAGACATTTTCATTTTCAAAAGTCAAACCTGCCATTATATTTATGGCTTTGTTTAGATTATTTTTTTCTTTTTTGTGCTTCTCCATCTAGAGTTTACAAAGAAAATAGACCTGCTGTGATGTGAACCCCAAAGGAAAGATATGCTGCCTCTGTAATATACTGAAATGTCAGGAAATCATTTATTGAGCCACTGGTGCCTTTAGTGGCTGGTTATAATTTGCTTTGCTGTCTGATAATGTGTGTGTTTGTAGATCAATTATCTCAAGAGCTCTTTGGAGCCATAAGGTCATCTTTCGCATATTTGTCAGATACTTCTCTGCAGAGATGCCAAGTAGCACTTTTTTCTTCCAGAACTTAATAGATCATCCCTCAAAATAAGTGAAGAAAGGGATTATCTGGTGATGACAAGTCTCTCAATGATGTAGCTTTGCCATACTTTTAATATGTTTATATAGATACATATAACGAGCAAATTGTAGGAAGGAGTTTTACCTAAAAGAGTAGCCTGTAGCCTCTTTCAGATTGGTGATTGGTAATTCATTTGGGAGGACCCTTATTCAAATACCAGTATTTTGATTGCATCCAGGTGGACAGAAGAGTCTTGTGACACCAGTATAATTTCTCTCTGTGGTCCAAGAATGAACAGACCTTCTCGGAGGAGTCCAGTCTTTAATGTTGGGAAGAGGACTTGTGAACACCAGCATCGCTAGCTTTCCTCTTGGGACTGTAGCACTGTAATGTGTTTTTACTATGAGTTGAGGAGCCGGAAGGGAGAAAAGGAGGTGAACTCACAGTATGTCAAACAGATGAAGTTATTCAATTCGAAGTCAAATAGTAATAATAATTTAATGGCACCTTTACTGGAAAATGTGAAGGCACCTTGCAAACATTAATTGTGAGACAGAAGTGCATAAGGGATAGTTAAATTATATGTGATTAACTTAGGTACAGAAAGCTAAAGTGATATGATAATATTTCATCCTGATAGTAAAATTTCTACTGAGAACAGTCCTAAAAATCAGCTCTAGATTACACGATTTTTACAGTAATGTATAAATTTGTGTAAGTGAGCAGTGGATTGCTTCTGATGTGTATAATATTGTGACAGGATTGATCCTTGATCCACTGGTGGTCTGAAGGGTGACCTCAGGCATGCCACTGCCATGCTGACATGTTAATTGTCACCCTGAGAATGGAGTTCACAAAGCTTATGGGTTCAGTGCAAGAAAGGATGGGGAAGGTTAAGCACAGGAGAAGGGGCAAGGTCACATCTCAGCCAATGCCTACATTGGCAGAAAGGGCTGGCCAAGACGGATGGGAGAACAGCTGATGCTGAGACTGGGCTCAGCACTCTCTGTGTTTTCAGGACTTCTGTTTTGGACTGGCTCTAGATTGACTTCATGGACCCACCAGTCATTATTGGTGGGGCATCCTTCACTGTAGCTCAATCTGAGAGTAAGTTTGTGTGCTGCAAGACCATGCCTCAATGTAAGTGGGACAATCCTGGGATTCACTTGCAAAGCAACATCTGATCTGAACTGAAATGCAAATGAAGACCTACCCTAAAAGCAGGAGAATTGGAAATGCTGAAGGAAGAGGTGGGCCTGAAGTTGTGCCTCTCCTTTACTTTAATGACTTTTGCCACCCTGTGTCAGGAACCTGCATGCCGATTAAAATCCTCTCTTTAAGGTGAACACAGATTCAATTTTTCCTTTAGCGCTGGAAAAGGAAGGGGTAGATAACGCTTGTTAATATACTGGCTAATAGACTTGCCTAAGAAATGGAAAACCTTTTTCTATTTTATTTTTCCTTTCCTTTTTTTATTTCTCCTGCATTTCTGAATCTGAGGATGTTTAAAAACATGACTCTTAGCTCTAAGGAAAGGGCTTTCAGTGCCTACCCTATTTTGCATGTGAGCCTTAGGCTTGTGTGGTCATGACTTGAACTGAACTGTGACATTAGACAGCCAACAATGTGAGACTGATGGTGCCAAAGAAAGAGGAAGCAAACAAAATCCTAAGTAACTTCGTCATTAGGAGTCTCCTTTGGGAAGGAAAAGCCGTGTGTTTTGCCTTGCTGTAAATAATATTTATATATTTTAACCAGGGACTTGAGGACAAGGGAAAGAAAAGTATGGTAAAATTGATCTGTGGTCAAATTATATGTGTTTGCTGCCTCTGATATTTTGTTTTAGTGGGAACTTCACTTGTGAAGTTCTTTTTTATTAACTGCTGAATTTAAACCTTTAAATCTTTATGGAGTGTATATGTAAATTTAAAAGATAAAGGAAAAACAGAATTAGGAAAAAAAATTATGTAACAATCATTCATGTAATCTGAAAACATACAGAACATACTAAGAGAATTTACATGGTACATAATTACAGATAGGATTCAAAATTTCGTATTCCTGAAATATTTTAGAGACAAATCTTCTAAATATCTTCAGGAGAAGGGGCGGAAGCAGAAAACAAAACAAAACATATTTGTGGTACAAGATTTCTGGTTATAGAAAGCTAACTTTGGAGCTGCCAGCTTCAGCCCTTTCACAGTATATCTAATGTATATTTATGGAGGC
Source organism: Ciconia boyciana (assembly GCF_034638445.1). NCBI lineage: Eukaryota > Metazoa > Chordata > Aves > Ciconiiformes > Ciconiidae > Ciconia > Ciconia boyciana. The sequence continues at coordinate 104,294,420 of NC_132935.1, read as the reverse complement.
CACTGAGGGAAAAACAATATCTTGTTTTGGATCTTTAAAGCGTGATACAGCTAAGAGCTATTTTGCTTTGAGGTCCCTCGGTGTGTTGAATTTGATTTATAAAAACCAAATTAATATGAAATAATAAAATAATTATTAAAGTGGAAGTAAAAATAAATGATTGAAACATACCAAAAGAGGAAAATAAAGCAGATGATTTCTGAAGTTTGTGGGATAATTCCCATTTTAATGACATTAATCATAGTTGTTATTAGACTGGTGGTGGGACAGTATTTTCTACTTTGTAGCAGCAGGTAAACTTAGAGAAGGGAAGTATATGGAAATGAGGTCATGCAATCCAAATGACGGTCATACAAAGTGACTTTATTTGTAGAACTAATAGTTCAATGTACCTAAGAAACAATCTTCAATGTGTATTTGTAAGCTTTATAAATATAATGCAAGTAAGCCCAAATTTTTTCTTTTTTTTTTTACTTCGTGTTTGTTTCTTCTGTTTTTTCTTTAAAACTTTTGATAATGATTACATGCCATTTGTGCATGTTTTCCATGAATTTTTGAGTCCTGAGAGTTCACATGCTTGAAAAAAAAGGTGCAGTCAATCTCTGAACAGTATCTTTTCTAGAATACTTGCTTTCGTCTTATCATGGAGCAGAGATGATGCTTAGAAGTTTTGATCAGGGCACTTAGCTAGATTTCTGGGAACAGTAATCCTAATCCCAGAGTTGTCGTCCTTTTGGAGATGAGCCCAATCACAAATTCCAAACATGACTTGAAGACTAAATCCTTGAAGATAAATGTTTGTGTTCAGTGGATTGATTAGTCATTTGTTAAGTTCATCAAATATTTCTGAACATAAACTCATGATCTGGGACGAAACCACCTCAGTTTGCACAAGGATTAATGACTAGATCAAAACCTAGTCAGTATTAATAATTTTCTTAACATTAAGAGCTAGGAAGTCCCCAGCTGGCAAAGTCTTACACAGGTGCTGACCTCTCTGCAATGGGAGTAATGCCAGGTTGTAATCAATGGGATTTGCTGAATGTGTATGAAGTCTGTCAATATGTCTTAGACTTACATCTAATTCTTAAAGGTCCTTCCCAGAATTTCTTTCATGGATGGAACTGCCTTTGCCACTAAAGCAAAGAAGCATGATCAGAGATTTTGATTTATGACAAATTAAGTTCATAGTTCAACTACTTCACACTTATCTCCTTTAATGTCACCCGAAGTCTGTGTCAGAGAAAATTTGTAGCTAAAAAAAGATGTAAACAAATTCGACTTGAGAATGCAAACAAGTGCAGGAAAATGGTGGGTTTCTACAGACAGATGAGGGAATTTTAAATTAGGATGTTAAGTCAAAATTATGGTTTAAAGTCTCTTTAGGATCCTGTTCACAGTGGTGAGAACCATTAGGAACCAAGGCGTTAGGAGGAGTGGCCACTATGAGCACATGAAAGCAACAATCTGAAAAGTCCACCAGGAGAATACTGCTGAATTTTTGGGTTGGTTTTTTTTGATTGAACCCTTGCTTTTTTCAGTGTAGATTTTCTGGGTTGCTAGTGCACATACGTAGTAAGAAGGCTCAGCTTTTAACAGAAATAAAAAAAAAACCAAACCAAGCATTTCTAATAAGGAAAACTTAGTTGTCAAGTTGTTTGTGACTTCTTTGGTGTCTTTGTTCATTTTTTCTTCATACTAAAATGTTTCTCTTAGTTCTTTAGAAATTCTATCTTACGCCTTGATGTTTTCTACTCATAAAAATGACTAACTTAATCCCAGTGTTGCTTGGAAAATCACTGCACATTCTGTAGATTAGCAATGAAACAGAAATAAGATGTCTTCAGTTGAAATGCCAAACGAGTATTGTAATGAGTCACACTTGAGTTATGCAATTTTTTCTTTCTATGTGTGTAATGGGCCATCATCCCTGCCTTTGTGTGCTATCTTGTTTGTATAACATCCACCTCAAAGAGCAAATCAATATATATGCATTTTATTATTAAAATAAATAATAAAGCATGTCGTTAATTAAACTTATATGAAGTTTTAATGTCACCTACATTCTTTTATCAGAATTGATGTCTTTGCCCTCTTTATCCTTCCTGCTGGAGACTTTTTTGGTATAACACAAAAATTCTGCTTGTTGCTTTTTCTCATGCTGATCATGAATTCAACAGGGATCAGCTCCTGCCAGTAAAGGCTGCAAATTTATGCCATTGATTTGTGAGGGAAGGAAGCTGGAGGCTTTTTGTATTGTGCTATAAAATTAATAAATAATTATTCATTAGGACAGCATCCTGCAGCTCATGGGTGAGCAGTAGTTTGGTAGGAGGGTTATATTGCTATTCTAAATGTGCCTGGGATACCACAACAGGGGGGAACTGCTGTTGCAGTATCTGTGAGCACAGTCTTAAGCTCTGTCCTCTGGGATTTGCCCTTTTCCAAGGTGGGGAGGTGGAGCAGCAGGAAGCAGGCAGTGTGTCTTCCCTGCCTTCTCCCTGGGGACTCTTCTCCCTCCAGCAAAATGGTGAGCAGACCTGTGCATAGGTGTGCCAGGAGAGGACTGAGGTCCCATTATCTTTGTTGGCTAAGATAAGGAGATCATCTTTGCCATCTGGTTTTTGTCACAGGTAAAATGCACTGGAGACCACCAGTCTGGTTCTGCTATGGAGTATGAAGTTAAGAAGAAAAAGGACACAACAGCCCCGAGCAGAACCAGTGTCAATTTTCCAAATTATCTGGTAGTGCTATAATTGCTATTGGTATTCTGAAACATTTTCCTTCTTTTGGAACTGTTTGGCTCTTTTAACTGTTTGGCACTGATGGTTCCCATCCTTAATATAGCCCTGATTCAGTCCTTCCTTAGGCAGAATTTAGTCAACATAGAGTGTAAAAATCTGAGCTTCAAGGACACAACTGGAAAGTACTTGGCAGGCGTTATAAAATATGTTAAAGTTGGAAGAACATTTATAGTATGCTTTAAATTTGGCTGTATGGGAAATATATATTTTAACTCATTTTTGAACCATCAGAGCATTTGTCAACATTGCCACCCAATGTGGTCTTGCAGTGTGGTAGTTTCACTCATTTCAGCAATTACTAGCTCCTTTAAATTCACAAACAGTAAACAGATTGGAGCACGTGAATGGCAGCAAAGTTGCATAAAATAAACGTGAAATCACTGATATGCCCAGGGTGGTTAGTATTAGCAGAGATTTGCTATTTCACATGACTGACAGATCATCAAGATCACAATGTGTAAAACACATTGGCAGGACAGCAGGGAGACCTGTGTGTAGAGGACAGTACCAGCTATGGACTTAATTGCCTTAGGGACTCCAATGCTTTTAATTCAGCAAGAAAAATTTAGATGCATAGTGTCTGGTGTCAGCCTTTACATGTGATATGCCTGAGGGTGCTGTCCTTGTGGTGGACCAGAATTAAAGTTGAAAAATGAATGAATAGAAGGAAAATGTAGCAGCATACAGTAGGTATGCATACATCAAAATTAATAATAACACTGTCACTCATTGTGATTGACAGGTTCCTTGTTTAAAGGACCAGCAGATACCTCTGATATCTGATGTGTTTCAGTGAAATTTAATTTCTCTCAGTAATATTTTCTCTAGTCCACTTCTAGACTATAAACTATATAGCTTACATATTTCTGAATCTCAGTGCAATTAATCCTTGGTAATTAATCCTTGCTAGTAGCTTTGAAGGGTAAATGGGAGAATGAATAACAGCATTACTAGTACAGTATGTCACTACAGAATAAACAGAGCAGAAGGAGGCAGACGGATTGTCTTTGTGGTGCAACAATGGCCAAATATTTAAATGTCCTGCATCTTCCCAGCATGAGGGCTGAGGTTAGAAGCTTGATCTTTTAAGTGTAATTGAGAGACTACCACTGATTTAAAAAGGTGAAGGTGATCACCTTCACCTTTTCTGTTTTATTCATAAAAAAAATTGTTTCTGTTTTTTTCATAAAAAATTTCTATCAGGACCTGCAGGTTGACAAGAATCTGATTCTTGTTGCAATCTGGCAGTCTGGAGAGTAGATAGGAACTTCACAGAAGCTCTGGATGCCTCTCTGAATGAGAAAAATGAGTTTTGCATGGTAGTAGATTCAACTATGCTGATGAAGCATTGATGGAAAAGAAACATTGAGAAAATGGCCCATAGAATTTCAGGTATTGGTACAGGTAAACTAAATTTGGTATGAAAAGGACTACAAACAAAAATATAAATCATGAAGGAAGGAAGGCACCGAATTAACTATATAAATGCTTTTCATGCCTCCTCTCTTTCAAACTGTTATTTTCTAACTGCACAATATCCTACATTAGAATTTTGCTCTTTCTCTTTTTTGGAACTTTTTGCTAATTCATGCCTTTCCCCAGTGTGGGTTTTTTTGCCTTTTTTGTTGACTGGGTTTTCAGCTGGAACTTTTGTAAACAGTTCTGTGAACTGTCTGGAGTCACCCAGAGGTTGATACGTGTAGAATCCATTCGATGTGGAGAAAAAGATTTTATAGTTTCTACTTTCAATTCATAATGTCCTGTGAGACTAGTGCTGACTATGTCCAAAGCCTTAACTGCAAGTTACACCTGAAATGTGAGACAACCTTTGAGGCTTGTAAGAGACATCAGCTTTTCTCAGTGTGAGCATAGGAAGTAAGAGTGCTGTCAATATGTGGTGGGCTCCTGGAGAAATCTCACAAGTTGGAGAGAAATTTTGCCCAGATCTGGCTGAATATGTTGCTTTTGTGACTTATATTCACAATCTGGTAGAAAACATCTTGACCTCTTGTTGTTATTTCTTTGAGAATAAAAACATTTCTGCCTTTGCTGTGAGTGTGTTTATCTTTGGAGAGCTCCACCGGAAAAAGAGTTTGTCTCCCCATTCGCTCGGTCTGCAACATTCGCCTTTACCCATGTAAGGGACTTGGAAATCCGGTAGTGATGATAAGGGACAGAGTGTACTAATGCACAAACATTCAGCTACTCTCAGCAGGAAATGTCTTGTCAATACCGGGAATAAGTAATGTGCTAAAGATTTACTGTCAGGTGGCCGTCTTGACCACAGCAGGGTGGAAACTTGCAGGAGGCAGATGGCCTTACATACTTAGGTCACCCGTGTTTACTTTGATGAATGTGTGTGGTATCCTTGGTCTGTATTATTACACTGAATTGAGGGGATGCTGTAGTACCGGATAAACCTGGAAAAAATGTTTTTCACCATTAACAGAGAAAAATAACCATCAAATGATGAGACATAGGAGGCATCAGCACTACTATTTTCAGTTTTTTCTCAAGTTTCTAGGGGAGTACCCTGCATTGAACTGAAATGCTTCTGGTTATGCTGTTTGCAGTAGAAAAAAATTGATTGAACAGAGTGGTTGTCCCATGTTTATTGTTCTCTTATTTTTATTAATTAAAATTTATGTCATCCATTTTGGGTTTGTGCAGTTACTAATTTATTTTTCTTCAAAGAGAAATGACATTGGTTTTCTTATGTGATGCTTTTGGACAACTTTTAAAAGCACTGGGAGAAAATATGCTTGTCTTTTACAGCCACCCTTTTGGTTGTTAAGAATAATATCAGTTTGTCTGTATTTGAAATTTGCCCATTTTAAAGTGTACTAACAGAGGCTGCAAGTTGGTAATAGGCTGTGAGAATTCAGTGCTGCAAGTTCTCACAGTTTTGTGTGTTTATGTGTGTAAACACTAATTCCTTTCACAGAAAGAACTTGTATGTTTATCTTATTTTTTAAAATCCTAAGTAACTCCAGAAACATGGAAGACTTCCTCTGCCACCCCTAAGTAAATCCCTTTGTAAATCCATGCTGACTGCTCCCAATCACCTCCTTGCCCTTCTTGTGCTTGGAAATGCTTTCTAGGAGGATTAGTTGCTCCATCACCTTCCCAGGGATTGAGGGAAGGCTGACCCACCTGTAGCTGCCTGGATCTTCCTTCTTCCACTTAACATGCTCATGCAAGCCAGGCCAAGGAAATGGAAGGGTTAGGGGCTTTGAATTTTGTTCCTAAATGATAACTCTTAGAATTTGACATTGTGGATGTAAACTTTTCCATTAATTGAAAATACGCCTTTATGCCAGTTAATGTTTCATCTTTCAGAATATTGGGGACTAATTCTTCACTTACTCAGAAAAGTGTGTAAAGAAAAGTTAGTTTATGTCTTTATTCCCTTCTCCTTTGCATTACACTGTTTTTAGGCAATGGAACAGCTGCTCTACGAGGCATATTCTGGGCAGTTACTTTAGTGCCCTGAATTGTAAAGTGCCTCCAAGCTGCCCCAAGCAGCTGCAAGTTTTTCTGAAAGCCCTAAAGCAATGTGGTGCACCAAGGGACAGTTTTAATTATTCCTTCTAAATGATATATGGTTATGTGAGTTCCTATGTCCTCTTAGATAACTATGCCTCCTCTGCATTTCTGACCTAGATCTGTCACTATTTTAATAATGAATTCCATTTCAGTGGTTGCTCCTGGGCAACCCAAATTAACCAATTTTCACATTTTAATGATATGTGCATTTCACAAACCAGTTTTCCAAACCCAGTCTTCTCTTAAATTGGGAGGGTTCTCCAAATTTTGGATGAAGGTCTTTTGGACTAAGTGTAAAATCCAGACAGAAATCAGTGTGGTCATTTAAAAATGTTTATTCTGATTTTACAAATTAATGGCTAAGATTGCTCATGTTATAAACATGAGAAGCATGAATAGTCTTTTCCTTCTCTATCTTTGGTACTTTAAAACAAGATGGTATCGCAGGTATTGACCTGTCCTTGATTAACTGGATTCCACTAAGGGTTATAAAAGAGGTCTAACATCCATCTGCTTACACAGATGGAAGAACATGACTTCAGAATTGTGGAAACAATCTTCGAGCATTGTTTTTTCTCAGAACATTTAAGTATATTTTTAAAGATTTTTAAAAATACCTTTCTGATTTTGTAAATGAATGAACAAGTGAGAGAGACATGCTTTTCAGTAAATAGCAAGGGTACCATATGCCTTTTCTGTCAGCATGAGGCAAAACACAGACTGTTATTCTTGACCATCATGCATTTCCATCATTAATTACAAATACAACTCATGCTGTTATCTGCACAGCATGCTATGTGCCAGCTACATTCTAGATAGGGTATGTGTAATTTTGATAGCAAATGTGCTGGGAATAGACTGTCATGTCACTCTTCTTCACTAAAATGTGACAAGTTCTGGAGTTTGACTTATGATGTTTTTTTCTGAAACAAAAAGTTATTACCTTGTCCCCTTTTCCATATGAACTTTTTGAAAAAAATATATTTTATAGACATTATAAATATAACTATCACTGGAATACAAAAAGCTAATAGTACTGGGTGAATCTTGTCATGTGTGGAAAACTTTTGCAGTGCCAGCTGGGTTTTTTTTTCAGTTGAGATCGTTAAACTAGTTGAAATGTTGGCTGTGATGTCATCTGCAAGGCAAGATAAATCCTTTTTCCTTCAGCCTTCCCACAAAGACACAAATACTCAATAGCACCAATAAATAATTAAATTAAATACACTGCAACACACTGTAGTTGCACTAAAAATGATGAAAACTGATGCTGGCCTTTTGTAGGGATTCAGAGTGGAAGAATAGGAGGAGTTAATTTAGAACAGACAAGAGAGGAGACATCCTTCTTCCTAGTTTTTTAAGTGGTTGTAAGATAATACATGCCTGTATTTCAAAAGGAACAGGAGATGAGCAGATATATGTTGTTCCTTTCTTAGTAGGAGATACAGAAAAATAAAATTAATAGCTTATTCTTAAAGTTTGTTTGCAAAGGACTTGGAAAATTAGTAAACAAAACTTAAATTTCATGTTTTCTTTCTGAAAATTGCGATGGTTGCAGTAGCAGCCCGAGCTGAGGAGAGCTTAATCTCTGAGAAACAAGATAATGCTGTTAGCTAAATAGCCACTCTGAAGGTGTAGAGAAATAAATGTGAAGCAGGTTTTTCCCTTTCTGTTTTATGGCCACACATACAAATTCTTAGTTTCTGGATTTCCATGTTCCTCCCATTTCATATAGTCCTCAGCATGATTTATGCATGTTTTACCTTCTAGACAATTTTAGACTAACAATGTGCAAGGAGAGGGGGGAGAGGTCTCAGAGCCAGTGTGCTCAGGTGGCTTTCATCACTGCTCCTGCTAGCACAGTGATTGCCAACAGGCACACCTGGAGAGGACTATCCCTCACTTAAGCAGGGTAGTAAAAATAGAGGGGAAGTTCAGGAGAGGAAGGATTGTGTCCTTGAGTTTCTCTCTGTGGAAAAAACAAACCTGATGGTGGTATCCTATGCTGCAGCCAGAAGATTGGAGAGCAAGAGGGACTCAGGTATTTGGAGCCTGAGGCCAGGGTGGCTGAAGGTTTCTGATTTTTTTCCTGGTATGGGGCTGGGGAGATGTGCTGCTGTGCATGCTGTTCTGACTCCTAAGGAGGAACTCAGGATCCTCTCACTCTGGAAAGGGAAATGAAAGTGAAAGTGTGATATTGTTAGTCAGTATTTTTGAGGGAATGTTTTTAACTTTGAAGGTAGAAAGGGCATTGATGCCTTTGTTACATCCTACTCTGGTGGTATGAATTTGGACCAGTCTCCTGTGAGTTTAAATGTTTCAACCTTAAATCCCATACCTATACAAGTATAATTAAGTGCAAGAAATCCCTCTGTTCTTCCTGCCTCTCCAGTGCTGGGAGGGGCTGCCTGTGTGGTGGGCTGAGGTTGTCAGGGTGGGGGGCAGGCTGCTTGCTTTGCTCTGTCCTCTGTAGATGAGAAGCAGAGATGTGTTGCTGCAATCTGTTGGGTCTGCAGCTTGGCAGGCAACAGCCAATTGTAGCTGTAAAAAGATTATTAGAAGGGTAGGAGGAATAAAGGAAATGAGTGGTAGAAGAAAGCATGTTGGTTAGCGAGGAAGGATTTGGAGAGGGTGGTTCCAAACTCATGCTCTACTAACCTCTAGGCGTTGAAGCTTCACTTCAATGAATACTCCTCATCAAGGGGCTGAATTGCAAAGAAATGATAAATAAATAAATACAGGTTACTGTATGGGTTGATTTAACGGTCAGTAAGGTTTGCCAGGGAAGAGCTGAAAATGTATGATGTTTTTGTAAGGGGCATGAAAGGCCACAGTGCCTTTATCTTCAAGGTGGGACCTATGAACTACTCAGGTGTATGACATATTGTATGACAAATTCACATCTCCAGAGTTCCAGCTTTGCTGAGGAAAACAAAGCCTTCTAGCCCAGTGGTTGCAGAGATAATAGTCCAAATGTGAAACAGGTAGACTCATTAACTACCTGACTTTGTTAGTGGCTTGATACAGTGTATTTAGGAGTGTGTGTGTTTTGCCACTCTGCATGAGCTTTGCTAAACTGTGAATTTGAAGGCTTTTTGGTAGTGTTAAATGTTAATATTGTCTGTTCAGTGGTTCTTGGCTGAAGAATGGGAAAGGAAAGGGAGCAGGAAGTAGCACAGGGAGTGTTGAGAATTAGGGTGGGAAAGAAAAATGTAGGAATAAGAGATTCTTCTGCCTCCTCTTCACACTTGTGGTGTAGCTGGGAGTTGATGAAGAGGATGATTTATTTGTGTGTTTAATTTGGGAAGAAATACACCAAATTAATGTTCTTTATATTTTTTGGCCAGGAGTGTTACTTAAACCTTTTAAATTGCTGATCCTTACTGAGAGGTGTGCTGTAGGTGTGTTGCTCGTGTCTCAAATGGCTAGAAATCTTGTTTGTAAAACTAGAGACACAAGACTTGGTACCTTTATCAGCCTCAGGGTATTGAAGAACACAACTTCTATCTTCTGCCTCCTCTGTGCACTGTTAGAAAAATGTTGCTCTAAGCAGCGAGGGAAAAGGAAAATAAATAGGGAGGGATGAGGACAGAATACTTCCTGTCTTGGGCTGAGTAGCCTACCTACTGAGCTCCAAGTTGTTCTAGTCAAGTTCTCTTGGCTGCTTTCATTACAAAAACCAGAAGATGATAAAGAAGGAAATATCAGCAATATCACATAGAATACCAGCAGGCTATGTTCCATTTCAGTAAATAAAGGATTTTTTGTATTTCTTGCAATCTCTTCTGATACACAGTCCTGTAAGTCAGAAAAGCACAAGGTTACATACTAGGAGAACTGCAGTAGAAACCAAATGTTTTTGATTACTCATGTGTACTTTATTCTAACAGTATAAAAGAAAACAAAGTAAACAGTAAAAAAGAAACAGCAACAAAACCAGTTACAACCAATGTGCAATAGTTACAAACCCTCCCTCTAGCTCTCGTATCTGGGAGAATATGTCTAAAGAGAAAAGATCTAGGCCAAGAATTAATGCAGTTGGTGGTGGTCTGTATCAAATTCAAGATCTGCCTCATTGACTTCACCGAGTCTGTGCTTACTACTATAGTTATTGTGCCCTACACTGATTATGAAGGTAGAATGAGAGGATTAGGAATCTGGAGAAAAATAAAACAACACTGGAAGTTGGAAAAACAAACTAGTTTTTCACTGGAATCATGTGAAATATTTAACTTGGTATTAGTATTTTCTTTAATCCAGGTAACACTTTTCTATTAATCCTTCTTTCAAATGTCCATCCTGATGTGGATTTAGCTCTGTGTCTTTTAAGTTTTCTCTAATTCCTCTTCCATTTTTTTTCCTTCAAATAACAAAATAAACCCCTAAGCAGAAATACCCCCAAACTTAGGCCTTAAAACAGAGTTCTCTGTTGTACCAAGGGATGAATTGAAGTAGCTTCCTGGGATAACTACCAGGTTGGACAGGTTCTCACTCAAATGGAGGGGCAGTAGAGGACTTGTAACTGTGTAGCTGTGACTTTGTCTGCTGTTATCAACGCTATCAAACTGGCTTTCAGTGGGAGAACCAGAGGGACTAAAGAGCTTGTTGTATCCTACTCTCATCAGGGAAAGTTATTCTGGTTTCATAAGATCAGACATGAAAGAAGTTGACTGGTGATGGTTATGAAAGCTATGACTTTGTTCTGTGCTTGAATTGGTGGCGCAGGTTCAGGAGGAGGAGGTGAGAACTAATTAATTGGTCGTGAATAAGTGTAGTCTTGAGACTCAGAAAGCCTTCCTAGCAATTCAAGGTGAGAAATTTAGTACCCGCTTTCTAATCTGAGCAGTGGGTTAGTGAATTGGAATAAGGTGAATTATATAATATAGGTTTGTGTCTTGATTTGGGGGTTTTGTTTTGGTGGTATTTCTGTTGTTTGGTTGGGGGTTGTGTGTGTGTGTGATAGCATGAATTTTGGTTGCATGTTGCTGTATAGAATTTAGATTTCCTATAAATGGAAAACAAAGGTACCACATAGAATGCCATATAAACAAGAATTACTTTTATTTAGAACTTTGGTATAATGGGGCTTCTGGAACAAAACTTCAAATCACTGTAATGGAAATATATCCCTTTTGAGTGGGTAATAGCTTCACAGCTGGAAAAGGACATCAGAAAAGGAAGGCACTCTGTGCTATGCTTTCCCTTAGAGTCAAACAGATGGAAAATTCATCTGACAAATATGTGGACTTGGAAGATAGTGAATGAGACTTGATAGCTTCAACACACAGGTCTATAGAACAAAAAGCATGAACTACTGTGTTTTGAAATAGGGAACTTGGTCTTGTGGCTTTGGCAGCGTAGAAGAATGACATTAACTTAGCAAGAAAAATGCTGAAAAAATCTTTCTCTTAATTAAAATAACATTGTTAAGGAATTTTCAAACCATTAGATTTTTCTTTTTAAGTAAGGATCATTTTTCATGAGCAAAAAGGTAATTCATTTATCTGTTACAACATTTGTTATGATCTTTAACCATAAAATTACTTCACTGAAGAAGCATGTCTCTTTACTTGACTCAGAAGGATAGCGGAAGTTTTGTTTTGTTGTTTGGGGTTGTTTGTTTTTTTTTAACAGAATCTGCTGAATTAAATGTGGCTTGAGTTACTTTAGGATTTGACACTTTTTTCTGGCTATAAGAAAAAAATCCCTGCAGCCTTGAGAGCCTTTTTTTTTTTTTTAAATGAATGTTCATCTCCCTCCTATGAGGTTAGAATGAGATAAGTACAAGTTAAGTTGACTATCCTAACAGAATGTAATCTTGAAAAAGTGTTACATAGTGGTCAAGGAACAGGAGGGGGAACAACCAAACAAAAAAACAGTTGTCATTGTTAAACATAACATGGTCAAAGAGTTTAGTTGTTTAGAGGTTTGTTTATGGTTTTTTGTTTGTTTTGATTTTCTTTTTTTAAACAATACTGCTATTTTGATGCGTAGATCCTGATTCTGGACAATGAGGAGAAACACTTAAATAGATGAAAATACTATTTCAACTGTTGATAGATGAAATTCCTCCTCAAGCATTTCATTTGTTTAGGCATAGGTCATAAAATTGATCTCCATTAAATTTGAACCAGCAATAATATAGTCAATATTTAGTCGATATTTATTCATGTAAGGTGAATGGATGTCTTTTTGTGACAAGATATGAAAAGATTAAAATGGTGAATTACATAATTCTTCTGGTTTTGGTTTGTTTTTTTTAACCAAGTGTTCCATTTAAATACCTTTTGATATTTTATAGTCCTCTTTAGAAGGTCTTCTAGTTGAGATGCTTTTGAGAGATTCATTCTGGTTTAAATTGTGTTTGGTGGCTTTGAAAATTTATGAAGAAGAACACAGCCCTTGAGGAAACGAGGTCAGTGTCTTGTGAACTTTAATTGAAATGTATGGATGTAGTGCTAAGCTGGAGCCTAGCTTTCTTGTAGGACTAGTAACAGGGGAAGGTAACCGGCAGAGTCTTTTCATTTGGTAAAAGCTCTTAGAAGTGGTACTAGTAGTAATATACCTTGCTCTTATAGCTGCTACTCTCTGGAACCTCAACACGGGTTTGTAAAAAGCAATTTTTCTATCTTGTGCCAAATATAATATCTCCAGAGGAGAAATTGTGTAACTCTTGGACTGCCAGAAAATGAAAACAACACTTCTGTAACTCTTCCTTTCACATCTTCCAAACTGTATTCAGGTCTGGAAAGCTTTTAATGAAAGCAAATTTTAATGTTTTGCTCTAAAACAATTTTGTCAAACAGACTTTGAACAACCAATCTCAAAAGCACTCTCCTACTTTCCCTCACTTCCCCACTCTTCCTGTTTGTTTTTTTCCTAACAGTCCACTGGAACAAAATGGACTAAAATTTGGTCAAGTGGGCTGCATGAGTTGTTCCAGTGACTTTCCATCTTTTATTACATTGGGCCTTAATATGATTTCTCCTTTTTTTTTTTTTTTCTTTGTCCTTCCCCTTGTTATCATTATCTTTTTAATGGAAATCTGTTCCCCAACTCCTTCCCCTCTTCCCCACAATCCCTTTCCAGTAAGGGGGGGGAAAAAAAGGGAATCCCATGTAGGCTTTGTCCCTGCTTGCTCCCTGCTCTAAGTTTTATAGTGATTTGTATAAGTATCCTCTGCTGTTGAGGTATATTCTGCAGCTGGCTGTTGTTTTTATCTTGTATAATTTCACATTTTTGAGTGCTGCTTTTATTCTTTTAGTTTAGTGTGTCTAAAGAAATTTCACTGAATGTAGTTAGCATATAATCAAATTGTACATGCACATACAAACACATGAACACACAAATATAAACACCTTTTCCTTCTCCCTTCCCTGCTGGAGACAGTTCAAGGCACTTTACGCCATTCATAATAACAAGTATGTGGTTAGGAAGAATTGTTGATTGTATTTACTTCTACACCCTGAAGTAGGTTAGGGAATAGTTTGTTTAACACAAATCTCTTGGATATTTTACGTTTTTTCATGTAATGGTGCTTTATTCAGAAAATTATTGCATAGTAACTTTATTTGTGAGTTAGATTAATATTGATTTATATGCCTTTTTAAACTGTAATAGATTAATTATATTTAAAGAAAACAAAATGAGGCTATATCTGAATGCATGCTGTTGAGTCTAAAAACAGGCTAGATAAAATATCACTCCCCTATTAAACTAATCTGCTTTTCAGTTTTTGTTAAAGGGCAGAACGAGAGCAAATGCCCATTTTTTTTCTTGTATCAGATCAGCTTTTGCTGCTTTTGTACTCATCATAGAGCTTGAGCATAAATAAAGGCACAGGCAAGGGAGCTGGATTCTCTCTTCTGGTTCACATATTAAGTCCCAGCTCCAGATCTGAACTCTTCCCAAGGTTTCTTGAGTTTAGTGGATAAATCTTTGATGGGTGATAATAGCTAGAGGTCCCCAGCTGGTTCCCAGTTGTTTGCTGGATTACAGTGTCAGCAACATCTCCGTTCATATTAGCTTGTTCTGAAGTCTCTCAGATAATATTTCCCTTCAAAGAATGGGTAATTCAAGTTGAGAAGCATTGAAATGTTTAAGTGGTTGTTCCAGCTTTTTTGACAGTAGAGTATAAAAACGCCGAGAAAAGGCATTCTCAAAAGATTTATAGTATTTTCTAGTTTTCTTTCACTAAGAAAAATGAAAGATTGTCTTCCTCAGAATGCAACACTTCCATTTTCAGTCCTGGAAAAAATATTGAAATGGATAAAGAAAAAAGGGGTGGGGGCTGGGGAGGGAGGGAGAGGAGGATGGGCATTTACTTTACTTTTTGGAGGGGGAAAATCCATTTGCAGACTTGTACTGACAGTATTTTGTGTATCTTTTCCAATCTCCAAGTAAATGGAGAAACAACGAATATTATTTTACCACAAGTTTATTACTGTTTTCAAGTAGAGACAAGAATGGCTCAAGCTGGTGTTTCTTTTGACAGAGTGAGTTCTTAAATGGTCTTTCTCACTGTGTATGTGTCCACTCCAGTAAACCAAAATCTTAAATTGAATTAGAGGCTAAATCTTCTTTTCTGGTCTGCAAGAATAGCTCTTTTCCTAGGATTCACCCCCTGCAAGGTTAGTCTGTTGTTTGTAATAGTTATACTTTCTCAAAAATTAATATTTATTTATTAAATGTGAATGTCTTCATTGTGCTTCTGAGTTTCTTTAGACCATCTTAGGACATTTGCTTCCAGTGTTTTCCTTACCTGGGTATGGTACTTCTCACTCATCTGATGATGCATTAATTTTAAAGTATTTTCCCTCTGGTGTGAGTCAGTTTTGTACTTGTGTCACAGTATTCCTTTCCAAACAAAACCCTTGTAACTTTAATAAGCTCTCATGAGAAACCATACTACAAGCTTTTTCAAATCTTCACAATTTGTTATGTCCATTATACTGCTTTTTTCCTCTCCACCCTTTAATTAAATAAAAGGAAATTATCACCTTTTGTCAGAGTGGTTTTCTCATAAATATTCATGTTGTCTGTTGTTCTGCTTTAACTGTTTCTTTTTTGTTTTCTTGTTTGTGCTGATCATCTTTAACCTTCAGCTCTATACACAGTCTGCTTTGTGCTAATAAATAATAGATTTCTACTGCTAACATAAAACATATCCATGAATTTAGAAGTATCCTAAACAATTAAAGTCTAAATGCACAGCTATCAATTTGACTTTACAGAAGGACTAGCATAAGAAAGCCTGCCTTTAAGAAAGGATATCAGGAGATGTTTCCTGCCAGAGGAGGAATGAATTATAAGGATAATCTTGATAGTCAAGGCCGGGAATGTAAATGTGCATTGTATTTGCCAGTATTTTTTAAATGACAGCAAGGTCATTTCTGATTTACTTGGAATACTTTACTAACAGTTTGTGTGTTTATGTATGTGCAATATGCATGAGATTTCTCTGCCTGGTTGTAGAAAACAGGTTATAATATGGGGGATAGGAATACATATAATTTGTTTGAGGAGTCAGATGGCTGCTCCACGAGATGATTGCCGTTAGAAACCGTAATTGTGGCCTTTTATTATTCTGCAATTTTTCATTGTATGTAGAAGCAGAATATAATTTTCTTTTCCTCTTATGTGTTGAGGTTAATAAAATCTGACATTGCAGAATTGCATTGTGCCTTCCATACTCAATTTTCCAGCATTTTTTAGTTTTTATACAACTGTCTATAGAAGTTTCAAACTAATCCTGTACACTAGTTCTTGATATGATCTTGTGACTCTGCAAAAAGTCAATATTCCATGTTTATTCAAAGGAATTGCTGGCTCTGATGATCAATGTGCTATTTTGAATCTCACAGAATACTAAATCTCCACCTAAAGACTTGAAAGCCCTGATGCTTGGTTTCTGCAGCTGTCTAAATGGAGTGCGCTATTTCCCTTCTGGTCCATGAAACCAAATGTCCGTACCATGAGAACCAGGATGTTGCTGAGATCTGCACATAATTCTCTCCCCACATGGAGATATAACTGGAGTACGCTCTGAGAGCTTGGTGCTCCAAAGTGTTGTGTTTGACCTTGTTTTGACTTGAAATAGATGACTGTCTTGGTCATTGACTCTTACCTTTACCTTCATGACATTTGAATTAAATGCTCATGGTAGTTGCAGCTATGAGAAGATAATGGTGGAGCTGACAATTTTGGACTCTAGCCTCTTGAATGGAAGCTACCAGCTCATTTGAGACTTCAGATAGCGTTGGATTCATGGAGGACTCAAGTCTTTCAGGAAAGATGACTACTGTTATCTACAATCTATCTAATCTTAAATGTTTTTTCAAGGCTGTCAGAGTTGTCTTATTACTGTACTAAAGTTTAGTTATTTCCAGTGTGGTTCGTATCCAGAGTAGACTTTTACTTTGTTTAGTGAATATTTCTCTTCATATTTAATATCCCCTTACTAAAAGGAATTGCAGCTAACATTTTTGTCTTCCCTATGTTCTGGCTGTGTGTGTCGAAGTCAGCATCTCATCCTTACCATGTTGTTGTTGTTTGTGTTTTTTATTGGCCAAATATAACTTAGTTGAGTGATTAAAGTTATCTTAGCACAATCTCCATAGCTTGACTGCTGTTATCCCCAGGGAACTGAAACCAGTGCTAAAAGCCACCGAGTCTGACAGTTGCTGAGGAGACACTCAGGTTGTTACATCTGGCTTTAAAATTTTTGCTGTGCACCTCTCTTGTATCAGTCTTTGCTTTGCAGCCACCCAGAGTCTTCCCTATTGCTCCCTTGAAAACATGATTGTATACTATTCCTGACTGATACAAGCATCTTAAGAACAGCCTACCAGATACCTGGTAGCTTCATATATATGAAACCTTAAGAGCATCTAAGCAGTTACTTTTGCTTATTCTCATGATAGAAGATCGGATTATTTCCTATAAGCATTTTCTCTCATATTGGCCATGTGATGAGAGAGTATTTGGTTCCCTGTTCATCAGGGATAGATCATAACCACATCTGTCCTGTGTTCCTAAGTTTAGTAAAAAACACAAAAAAAACCCCAACCTTACTGTTACTAATTTAAATTTTTCTAATCTCGTGAAGTTACACACAGGGAGCTCCCCAGTTTATGGAAGGAGTCAGAACTTCACTGAAGAGAAAGGACTTCATGTAGATTTGTGTTTGGCTGGTTTTGCTTTTGTTCTGTTTGCTGATACCTATGGCCCTACAAGGGCTCAGAAGGAGATCCTACTGCACAGAGCACTTTACCACTATAAGATGTCTTTTTTTTATTTGGATTTAGAATCTAAATTGAGACTGATTTGTATAATCTCAAAGCTTGACTCACTGTCTTTCATGAACATAAAGCATTGGTGTAAGTAGTGCAAGAACTTGTAATGCAAGCTAGGAAGCTTTTCTGTGAGTGCAATGTGTTTTGTAGAACAGTGAGAACAGAAATTTTTCCTACAATAGGAAAAATAGAACTAGAGGAGCCTTTTTTTTCCCCATGGCTTGAAAAAAATCTTTTTAACAATTGATTTTATTTCTCTCTAATTAATAAGTATCACAGACAGTATTGGAACTATTTCACCACCGATTAACTAATAAACCACATATAAACTGTCATGCTATCACCCAGTAGTTATTTGTTTGTGGTCTGTAGATACCACTTCAGTTTGTCAGGGCTGTGAAAGCTAGAACACAAGACCCAGGAAATCCGCAAATGCACATCTAATTAAAACTAGACACCTTTCAGTCCTTCTCAATTTTAAATAGGAAAAGATTAGAGAAAGAAGAGGATTAGAAGGAGAGAAAACATCTTTCAACCTCCATGTCACACAAAAAGGAAGAACAACAACGCTTAACAACTTGAATTTCACAGGGATAAATGGTAATGAACTTACTTGTCTATGAAACATTCCCACCTAGTGTTAACTTGTAATGCCTCTCAAACTGAGTGCAAGCTGACTATAAAGGACCTTAATTCCTGAGAAAAGGGAAGGCATAATGCCAAAATAAAGGGCATCAACTTTTTCTTCATTTCCAGTGACAAAGGCAGCGCAGAGACATGCTAGAGGCTGTAATCCAGAAGGGTAAACAAAGCCCTTGCTCGGTATTAATTAAAAGGCTTCAGAACACAAGGAGTCTTAGACACTTAAAAAGGAAGCTTTAATTGGATTAACTACTGAACAAAATTCAAGTTTAGATTACTTGTTTTTAAGAAAAAAAATAGGGAGATGGAAGGTTCATTTGCAATAGGACAGTTACAAGGTAAAATGACATTGAAAAATATAATCATATCTTGCCTGTGTTTATTATGTCTTTGGATAAAAATAGCTTGTATGTCGTCTTGGCTGACCAGTAAGTAATATGGTTAGCACTGAAGCCGTAGCTTCAGTGCTAACCATAAGCTATGAGCTATGGCTAGCACTGAATTGTTTGGGGGTGCGGGTGAGGGGTTTTGGTCTTTGTCCAGTAATCTTTTCAAAGTGATAAAATCTACAAAACAAAAGCATTCCCTGTGATGGTTACCAAAATGACAGTACCCTCGTCTTTGTAGTGGGAAATTGAAAAATATTGATTTGGATCTGAGCTTCAGAAAGCCAGTCTAGGCACGTTTTTGATCTGAAATTCTCATTCATCCACTTGGATGGATGGGACCGCTTGCCCGATTACAGCCAAAGATTTCTTTCTCAGAATAAAGAGATAAATATTTTTTCCGTTACAATGAATGGATCCCTGTGTCGGGTCTGCTATATCATTAGGAGTCAGTGCGGACACCCTGTACTGTGGAGAGTCTTACGGCAGCAGCAGAATATTAATGCAGCTTGCCGTCGTACGGGGAACTGGAAGGCCGCAGGTACTACCTCTAAACAAGAGTTTAGACACTGCCCTCAAAGATCTGAAATCTAAGAGAAGTTGTTTGCTTTATACTTGGAAATAGTATTCTCAGTGTTGTAGGCAAAGGCATATCTTTCAGTAAATACAGTGATGTCTTTAGTTAAATAAAACAACACAATATGTGATCACAGTCTAATGATATAGTATTAAATATTTCATTTTGTATGGGTGACTAATTTTTCCCCCCATTTGAAACAGTCAAACAACTGAATCAAGCCAATCCCTTTGCAGAATCTACTGTTTTTCTACTACATGAGTTAAAACCTCGGAGAAACTTTAGTGCTTGCATAGTCTTAAGTGTGACTTGAACAGGAGCCAACAAAAGCAAAGAGCAATTTTTCAAATCTGCCTGAAGTATGAATGGCTGGGTAATAGAAAGCACAAACTCTGTGATTGGTATTGAATCAGTGCTGATGGGCAGAGTAGTATGCAGCCAAAACAGAACTTGAGTGGGCGATGTGGAGAGCTAGCCTCCTTTATGAAGATGGAAGTTAAAAAGATGCAAAGGACTGTTATAGGAATCTGAAACCTATAACTTATATCTGAAACCGTGTTTAACTATCAAAACTCTGAAAATGTGTCTTAAATTCAGTAGAATGGAAAGGACACAGATTCCTGGAATTAAACAGTTTGCAAAAGAGGAAGAGAAAGCAATTATGGAAATCAGGTAACAGTGTGAGGAAGGATTCTGGTCACTCAGTTTGGCGTGGCGCAGTGGTTTTGGTTTTTAAACATACCCCAGTTAACTTCACTGAATAAAATCTTTAATATATATAACTCCTTAATTTTCTAGAACGGGACTTCCATTTGGGCTTTGAAGGACAGGTAATGGATAAGCCCACCTCAAACATGTGAGGTGCAGTGTACATTTGGTAAAAACCAGATATAACATGTTAAGACAAAGTAAGTCTCCATCTCTTGATGGGAGGGGAGTTCCCATGGATAGCTTTCGAGAGGTGAGCTCCAGTAAAAATCTGCTACACGGTTTCATCTTGCTCCCTAATCTGTGTCATGCAGATAGTTCTATTGAAGGAGTGAATTGCTGCCCTTTAGTCAAGAAAAGCTAACACAGAATAGCTATGTCAGCACAATGAGTAAAAGTATGGTAGGTTAGGACAGCTGTACTGGGAAGTATGGTTTTTATATGAGGTCTCTATAAGCCTTTTAGTAAATCTCTCTTTAATATGACTGAAATGTAGCTACTGGGACCCAATAAATGCCTGATCACCTTTTCTAAACTGATTATAGGGGAAAGGAAGATAACTAATAGCACTGTAGCTTAATTATATTTTAAAATAACTTATAAAAATGCATTGCTTGCTACTTAAAATGAAAATAAGAAATAGAATTTAGTACGTGTCCAGAGATTACTTTAAAGCCAGGAGTATTTTATGACAGTGTTCTGACCTCTTGTACAGTGAAGTCTATGGAAGTTCACCAAACATTTTTGTGTCTGAGGTCTGTTACTCTTATGAGTTTGAAGGCTTTGAGAGATGGCATCTAGGATGGTTTAGGTCTCCTCTTGTAAACCTTTCCACTACACGGCTAGTCTCCATTTGTTGGCTAGTTGTGTTACGTCTTCCCTTGCTCAGTTTAAGAGCTGTCTAGCATCAGAATATCTTTTTGTATGTAGGAACTTTAACTTCACAATCAAATCCCCTTAATGATTAAATGAACTGGATTATTTTATCAATGAGATTTTCCCTCCCTGTGTGGTAGGCTTTTTTTGGTATGGGTAATGTAAATTATTTCCTGAACATCTTAGAGATGTTCAGAAATTTTCAAGAGCAGAGCCAGAACTGGAACATAATTTCCCCAGCTCTCATTAAAGCTCAGATAATGAGGTAATATCTCCTTATCCAGCATTGATATCCCCCCATTTAAGTACCTGCTGATTTCATGGTTCTGCTATTCACATTGTTTTGCTGGAGTTCATATTCGGGTATTTTCCAGTGTGACTCAAATGTTTGGTGGGGGTTTTTTTGTTTGTTTGGTTTTTTTTAATTTGCAAGTCCTTTTGTAACTTATACATTTCTTAGATGCACTTCCTCTACTGAGTAGTTTGGGGCTATATTCTTTATTCCTAGGTAGGGATTTTGCATTTCACTTTGTTTAAGAATGTTTCCACGTGTTTCATTTAAAGACCTGTTTTTGTTTAATCTCCTTTCCCTCTTTCCCTAAACAATAAAAGTTATTATTTTCAGAGACCTCTTCTATTTCCTAAATTTCACTTTGAGGCAAGAGGAAAAGTTCTAACACATTCGGGTTCTTGAAGGGCAATGTCAAATCTTCCTAAGACTGTTAGCGCTGTCTTACACTACTAGCCTGAAGTTAGTGTTGCTACCAGCCTGATGTGTCTTCCCATCCTTAGATACGTTCTCATGCAGTTTTTGTTTGGAAGCTGGGTAAAACCTCTACAGGTTTGTGTGTTCATTTCTTGAAAATACAATTTCAGAAGGTCTGTGTAAGCTGTAAATAACTTTGAACAGGAAATGAAAATTGGAATATTTTTGTTTAAGAAGTCACCTGAATTAATTTCAGAAAAGGAAAAAAACATTCTGTTTTCACTTGTGTGGCAAGTCGTAAAGCATTAATGAAGTAATATGTAATTTCAGCTGAAAAATAACTTGGAGAAAACAGTTCCCAAAATACTGAGCAGTGATAAAAATCTTCCTCTCCCTGTTCTTGGTGCAGTCTTTAAATATGACAATCCGCTATTTACAGAGCTTTGTTTTGACCTTATTCACCATTCATAAATATACTCTTACTGTCTTTTTATATGGCTCAACTGAATTCCTTATGTACTTGCTCTAATGTCTGTGTAAATACAGCTGATCACAGCTAGATTAACATGGTTATCTAGGCTACTTGGATTTTTTTGGTCACAGTTGCCTCTTTTGCCTCTGATGTACTTCATATTATCCAAAGTTTGATCGTGAATGCAGGGAAAAGAACAAACCAAAAAACCAAAACTTTAATGGTTTTATGGAATTGGGCCATCTTACTTGATCAGAATTGGAGCAGTAATATTCAAACTATTAATAATGATAAAATGCTAGACAACCAAAGAACACTGAAACAAATGTGTATCCTGTAGGGTCTGGTTTTCCCTGTCTTCTTCCAAAATGGATTTAGCTAAATCCGGGGAAATCTCTACTGTCAAATGAAATAGATTAATTTTTGCTATGAATTTGTAATCATACTTGAGAAACAAAAAAGCTTTCTTTAATGGGATTAAAATTGTGTTCTTGACATCAGGATTAATAATTTATTTGCATTACAAAAAATCTCTTGGCATCAATATTTTTATAACTTTAAAGAAGTTGCTAACTCAGAATTTAAGTATGATGAACAGTAACTGCTACATTATTTTTTTTCATAACTAAAAGCAATAATGCTTTTCTGTTCTCTTACTGTCATAGTGCCACAACTGTCTGTTGATACAAAAAAGTATGTCATCCCTTTCATTTTACCCTTCATGCCACCACTTTACATCTTTAAATTTCAGCTACTTGGGCATTTCTGCAAAAATAACATTTCTATATCAGTGTTATTTTTAACATTATTCTTATTTTTTTCTCTAATTACATAAAAGCAAAAAGGAACTGTTCTAAGTGGGAATAATAGGGGAAAAAAAGTCTTAAGCTGACATGCTGAAAGAAAAATGCTGTACAGACTGCCACACTGTAGCAGTCCAGGGTTTTCATTATTTTATTCTGTCATGCAACCCAAGTAATAGAGACCATTTCAGGTGCAATAAACAATCTCTCATGCAACCAGAGCTGTGGTTTAGTGTATGTAAGAGCTATAAAGATATCCTCTGCTGGAAAGGAAATGTTGTATGAGGAGTATTGCAGTTACCGTTTCTTTCTTCCATGTTCACTTTCTCTCATAAATGAATATTGCTTCTTTATGCTACACATCTCCTCCCCCCCCCCCCCCCCCCCCCATGCCACTGTGGATAGTAAATCATGTACTATATTTCTGTTAAAGTTCTGAGATGTTTACCAGTTATTCATGCTTTCTGTCTCTTTTTATTGAGAGAGATATATATATATATGAGAGTGGGGGAAGAGAGAATGCAGGATGGTGAGTTCCTCTTTAGTGAAAAGGGTGAGGGATCAATCAGCCTGACATTCATAGCTGTTGAGATTTCAGTTACACCTTTCCCTCTTTTAATGTATTAGCTGAATTGTCTACAGGACTGGGAATTAGTCTGATTAACAGATTTCATTTATGGAGGGAAGGGTAACAGTGTTTCAAAATGAGTTTCTCATTTTTTCCATTCTGCATCTGAGACACCTGCTTTATGTGAGGGATGAAAGTACCATTTTGGCCAGGTCCCAGAGAAGCTGCATTTGAAAGAGCCTGAATAATGACACTAAAATCTAGGTGATGTCTGGAGTGATAGAGGTGATGGTGTGTGCTGGTTATTAAGAAGTCAGAACTGAATCTTCTGATTTAGAGCAAAAGAAGCTTCTGAGAGCAGGAAGGAGGTGAGCTGCTTGGGCTGTAGCTAATCCAGAGTACCAGGGTGCCCCAGAGAATCAGAGGGGAGTAGATACTCCCATAGGGAGTGGCTTGGTGAGAGGAAAGTCTCTGCAAGTGGCAAAACGTCTGCTCCCTCAAAGGACTTGCATCCATGGGGGGCTGTGCCAGGGCTGGTGACAAAGGAAACACTGTTTTCATGCTTGCGCTTGGATTTCTGTTATAGACTAAAATGTCACTGTTGGATAAAACTAAACAGGAATCACTCTGGTAAGTTAGCAACCAGGACTATACCTGCTACATATGATTTCTTGTATGAAGTTGCTGTCTCTTCCTTTAATCTTATTCTCTTCTCCTGGCCAAGCTGATATGTGGTTTGTTCACTTATATTTTCCTGCTGTACAGGACAGTGCTGTTGCTGAATGCTGAAGCTTCTTTCTCATCTGCAAAATTTCTCAAGGTTTTCTTTATTCTGTAATGGGACTGGTGAAAGACCTTTAAAGAAATCTGACAAAACCAAGCCATGAGGCAGGCATACAGCAGCATGGTTAATAACTTGGCTATTAGGGTTGCAGTATGGGATCTCTGGGTTCCCAAATTGCTTAGACAAAGAAGTCCAAAGAAACTGGGAAAAAGTGTGGCTCTTTCTGTGGAATGATTTGAACTTTGTTTTTTCCCAACTTAATTGAGGTGCTTTGTGCAGGGTGAGTGACAGCAAGATAGCAGCAGTCATAGCCTCCTTCAGCTACCAAAAGTGTCATCCTGGACCTAAATCAGCAGTCAGCTGACAAAATTGATAGATGACTGATTTTTTTTTTTTTAAATCTCATCCAGTTTGATGGCTGATGAGAATGTTTGATTACAGAAGTGTCAACAAGCATTTTGAGCCAGATGGAGATATCATTTGCCTAATTATTCTTAGAAATTAAGCCATGTGTGAATATGGGCTTAAATCATTAACATTAAAGGTTACATTTGTAGAGTACTGTTGTAAGGTTTCTGTACCACTTACCTGCCATTTAAAATATGTGTGATAGATCTTCAGTGGGACTTGCATAATGTGTTATTTGCCATATGTTATTTCTCTGTGGGTGGGATGAAATAAACCTTTACTTATTATATATGAAAGCTTGCCATTAAAACTAATTTGATCCCTTGAGAATCAGGAAACCATTCCTGAGTTCAGGGGAGTAGACATGCAAACTCCAAACCTGGCTCCTGCAGTTGAACTTCTGGAAGGATGAAACCAATCTGTGAAGAATGCGGTATTCCAGAACCATCTCGTGTATTTGCGATGCTTCAGACATCAGAAGACGCTTGGCAAAAGAACTGCCTCATGCGCAGCTTTTGCATTACCCTGGGAGGCTCCGTGGACTTGGCCAGTGTTGCTGAGTGCTGGCAGGCATCATTGGGAGCCAGCTCTTTCCTGTTGCTAACGGCTAATTAAAATGTTTCTTCTTATAACCATAAAATTACAATTTTGTTAGACAACAAGAATTTGTATGCCTGAATACTCTCTTATTATTCCTCCTCTCTAGCCACTAAACAATAGCAGGACAGGACACAAGGTGAAACATGAATGTTTTCAGACAAGGTTAGGTGGTCCCTTGATTACCAGCAGTGTTGATAAAGACTACTCCTGAAAACAGTGCTAGCATTCTGCAAGTGCTTGCTATTTATTGGGATGAATTCATCTGGCAGTAATGTGCATTTTATTCTATTTGAGTACTTTATTTTTTTTTGTAAGGTTTCCACTCTGAATTCTCAGTAGCTGTCTTTGTCTGTTTGCTTTAGCCTTTTATGTCAAAGCACTTCCTCATTGCCCATCCAGGGAAATATTAAAAATAGCACAATTCTGGCCCACAGATACATCTATACATTACTGAATTCATACTGTGGACTTGAAATATAGCCTGGGAGAAGGAATTCATCTCAGTCGGACTATTCTTACTTACAGATGTGATATTAAGGATTATTGTGTCTGCAACTTCTCTTAAATTATAAATGTTATTGATGATGAATTAATTACTTAATTTACAATTATAATATCTTAGAGTACCCTTGTAATGGATATTTACAGGTGTGCCCTTTGGAAGAATATTGCAATGTTCCTTTTATAATTTTAATGCCTTTTTAATATTAATTCTTTTTAGTGGTAAGTTCTTATATGGTACTCTTCTAGAAGGTTAGAAAAAGATAATTAATCTTTAACTTTTTTGTGGCAGATTAGTTTGTGTGGGAAAACAAACTCCAGTGCTCTGCCTGGAATGAGAGAAGAGGGTCATTTAATGGTAGGGGGACTGTAAATTTGTTTTCAATATGGGGAAAAAATACTAGGTTAAAAAAAGTGTGTGTTTATTGTAATCATTTTACTTCACCCTCTCAAGTAGAGTATTAGGAATAAGGTTAATCCCTTTAAAAAAAAAAAGACACAACCTTATTTTCTTTAAAGCAGAGACGATAATAGGTACAAGCAATTTCTCTTCAGGAAATGAGCTGAAAATTAACAATGTGGGACACTTGAGTTTGTAAACCTGTAGCTGCCCCAAGGGATATACTACATGAAGCATATAACTGCTTTCTTTAGAGAACCTTGAGACTCTTACTTTTAGTGATCAGAATGATGTTTTTAAAATAGAGGAAAGACTGCAATAAATAGGAGCAAGCTTTTCAGTGTCTAAAACTAGTAGTGATAGTGATTAGAGGCAGCTGTTACCTATGGATGAAGGTCATCAGCATGCACTCTACCACTAGGGGCTTGGAAAATGAAGAAACAGATGTGTTCTTTAATGAATTTGAAAAGTCTTATGACAGATCTTCAGGTGTGTGTCGTAAGAATGGTTCTGGTGATGGCAGATCCGGCCTAGGAAATGGAGTTCCGCAAAAAAGAGCTGTAAGCTGTAAAGATGAACAAGTGTTGTTAATGTAATTATACCATTAAGCAAAGTGAATGCAAAAAAAGGAATGTTATTTCTCCTCTTATGAACATTCAAAGTATCCATGGGTATGCAGAGGTGGGATTACTGTCAATCACTGTCAGTGGACAAGTGTCCTTGATAAATCAAAGGTTGTAAGGCATGTGGCCCTGAAAGAGAGATTTGTAAGGAGGGAATAGAGAGAACCCGAGAGATGGCAATTGAAAATAAGCATAAAGAAGGTGTGACAACTAGCATGAAGACTATTGGAAAATAATTTGGAGGCAGCGTGCATCAAGCAGTGTCTCTCTTGAACTATGTCTTATGTTAAGTAACATGATAAAACCAGAGAAGAGTCAGGGATAGGTAAGACGATGCCAGATATAACTATTTGACGTAATGGAGAATGTGGAGCAAGATAGCTGTATTAATGTTGAGAGGGTTTTGTTGCAGTATCACTGCAAGAGTGAAAACATATGAAATGCAGAAAAAGGTAGAAACAATTTATTTGCAAAAGTGCAGTTGTATAAAGATTGAAGCAGTATGTTAGTGAGCACCTTAATAGTGAAATAGCTAAAGTGGGGAGCTGCTTCCCAGGTAGTTGAGCAGTCTTTGGAAAGCTGTCTTTTTGGAGATATTTAAGAGACCCTCAGAAGGCTTTGGTAGTATACTAACTGAATTCTTCAAATTATAAATAACTTTTGATGGTTGGGAAGTTTGAAGAAAATTGTCTGATTGACACAAGAAACTTTTAACAACTTTGTTTTCAGATAAGTGTGGTTACCATATTCAAACAAGTATTTTTATACATAGAAGAAAAATACTATTACTTTGGGTTTTTTTAAAAAAACAATAGATGGACCACAAATTTCAACTCCAAAAAATGGTGTGTAGTGGAGAAGATTCAATAAAAAACTGTAGGAGGCCAGTGAAAAAGCAATTGCAGCAAATGCAATAAAATCCAGTCAGCAAGAGGCAGAGCTAGAGAGAGATGATGATGAGTGTCTCTTGGAGGACTATCTGTTTGAATTGCAGTCTGCAGTTCACAAAGAAAGTGGAGGGGAAGGGCAGAAAGTTGTTGCCAACCAAGACCTAAAACATTGCAGAGCGGCTTACCAAAATGGAGCAATACCAGTTCTTGGATGGAAAAAAGGATAGGGCATGCACAGTTATGAGCAAAGGCCTTATGTGGTGCCCAGGGTATTGGGAGGAGAAGCATGAGGGACTTTATGGAATGGGAGGTATGTCTAACTATGCAACCAGTGGTTTTGTAATCCATATCCTCCCATCCTTGATTTATGATTTGCTTATTGAAATGGCTAATGCATCTCTGAGAATGATCCAATTAAATTAACTCCTCAATTGGAAAATGTGGAAACATGGGACAACGCATACTCAGTTATTTGTCCAAGGCTCCAGGAGGATTAAGTGGCAAAGCTTGGATTAGAGGTTAGTAGCTTCAGTCTTTCATGCTTAACCTATTCTGCATGTTTCTTCTTCCCATCAAGAGCACAACTTGGGGGCAAATAAAATTACATAAAATCCTAACTCTGGGTTTGTTGGTTTTGGTTTTTTTTAATCTTTTAGTATTTCTGATTGTTGTAATAAATATAAGAAGGGAACATGTATCACTCTCCAATATTGACTTTTTGGGAAAGTAAAGAGTCTGAATTAGATTGAAATATCTTTCAAGAAAGTTGGACCATAAAGGAAACAGGCCAGACTTCTTTTTGTAAGGTTTGTTTTGGCTTTTGTGGTCACTGGTAAGGAATGCTCTTCACAGCAGCAGGAGAATACTAACAAGCTACAATCCACAAAGGTTGCTGTCTTGTGCTGTGATCCTACCAGGTCTCATGCCACTGCTTTTGTTAGAGATGTAACAGGTTTTAGACATTTGTGTGTCAGAAGAGACTTGTTTTCCTAAGCCTTTACTCAGGACATGGCTCGCTACTCAAGCAGTACTCGAGAACCTGAAGAGTCATTGAAAAACTGTAGGTAACATCTTCTGAATACTGGACAGACTGAGGCTTGCATTATCTTATGGCCCCAGGCAGTCCCAGCAGTGCTGTTGTACAATTATTACTTTTAATTAGAACTGACAGAATCCTTTGTCAAAGCCAAATTTTTGTGGAGAGCGTACTTATCCATTTTCATCTGGAAGGTTTGGGGCAGTCCCTTGCCTTGAGCTGTGGGAACCCCACACAGCTTGGTTGGTGTAATTGGTAAAGGAAAAGCATCATCTTGGTTGGAGCTCTGAAATGCATCCAGTTCCTGTTCCCTAACACATGACCTATAAAACTTGTGAATCCCAATGACAGTGAATGTCTGACAACTTCTGATAGTCACTGCATGAAAAACGACAGTCCTTTGTGTTAACTGAGCTTGATGGGGGCTGCTGGGCAACCTTCAACCTTTACCTTGGAAGAAAGGAGAAGGAACCAGACTGTGGTGAAAAAAATGTATTAAAATAACCCTGAAAGGACCCAAATCTGAGGAGGGAGGATGACTCGTCACCAACAGCTAACTCCTTCTGGCAAGGACCCCAGGATAGTGATAACTTGTAAACCTGTCCTTCTTGAGGAAAACTGGCACTATTAATCTCAGGACCTAGATGGTTAATGGTAGGGCAAGCTTACACCAGAGAAGGGGATAAATACTTGCAAGTATTTTAACTGTATTATTAAAGTTTTTCTGTATTAGATAATATAAACTATTAGGCAGTTAAAACATTGGACTAACGGAAGATGCTTACCAGTATCTAAAAGGTGTTTTTCTTTTGCCCATAAGAGCATTTTGTAACACTCCTATTAAGATCTGTATTTTACCAATAACTTAATTTTGAGCTGTTGTGTAATATTAGTATTGTTTAATTGAGCTTTCAGTTGGATGGTAATAATTTGTCCCTATGAGTAGATCACTACTGGCTCTACTGGTCACACACACACACAGTGTGCCTGTGACAGGGAACAAACTCTGTCTTTGTAATGTAATTACAAGAATGAAATGATATCCTGTGACCTGATACACTAGTCAGATCATAGACCTTGATCACTTTAAGTCGCTTTGCTCTGCATGTTATAGCTGTGCATTTTTGGTTTTGTGAATATTATTTTCTAATGGGCCAGTGGTGCACATCCAAGAGACTGCTATACGGAGCTCCCTGTGAATAATATACATACTTGCATAACTTTTAAATGTCCTTTGGAGCCTGAGAAATCTGCCAGCCACAATGAAGGCGAGTATCTTAATTTCTCAGGCAGGCAATCTGTCAACTGTAAAACTGAGATGCAAGATGTAGCTTGTGAATGCAAACATTGTGTACTTGTATATCATAACACACAGCTGGTGACTGCCCCTTTCTATGCTGGCAGGTGCTTAAAAGAAGTGATTTTTGTGCTGTTCCTCACAGAGAAGCATCTTTGCTCAGGTCAGCTCCTTTTGTCTTTCCCAGGACAGGATGGCATGGGGCCAGGTCAGAAGTGCAGGGAAATCTGCTAACTGCATAAGCAAATCTTGTTGGTTTGCTTCCTTGTGCAGCAAAAAGGAAAGAGAAGCTTAGAGCCGTTATGTTTGTGTGTCCCCTTTTTTTATGGTTCTGTAATTTATAACTTTATATTCATGTCTTTCCCCAAAAACTTGAAGGTGATGCAGATGCACAGAATCAATTGACTGAAAGGGCAGAGGGAAAGAAGCAACAGTGATGAATTTTATTTTCTTTCTGTTTGCACTGCCTCACCCCTATGAGAAGGGCTTAGTTACCAGCTAAAAAATAACCCATTCTTGTAGAAGACTTGAAAAGTCATGGTATCTCAAAATGGAAATCATTGCAGATAAGCATGATTCTCTTAGTTGCTAGCTACTTAAATATTAGATGTCAGATCTAGTCTTTGTCATCTTTATTCCCAAGTAAGTGCACTTTGAGTTAAGCTCCATAAGTAAGAATTAACCTAGAAATGTGTCACGCTGGCATTATAACCTTGAAAAAGCCTAAATTCCAACATATGCTAATAACATTGTCAAAAGCTGATGAAAATTTCACATAAATGCCCAGTTATGAAGTCTTACTTGTGTAAGAGAGCATTGAAACTGGCCATAACTGATAGGTGGAGCTGTCTGTAAAGCACCTGTAAGACTGCAACAAAACCACTGGTTGCCCTGGCGCAGCCTGCTTTGGGGATGGGTGTGCAGAAGGGGCTGTGCTCATGGCCTTGTTAGGAGGAATTGTAGCTTAGTGTTTTGAGTAGCGTTTTGATTGTATTTAGCTGGTCTGGTTACCAGCCAATAAGGACTAGCAATTGAATCTGGATGAAACACTATCAAGTGTTTAAAAATTCATTTGTTTCCCTTAGCATTTATGGTTTTTTCTTTGACAGGTAGTGTTTATAACAAAGGTTTTTTTGTGTCTGTATTTCTTCTTATGAAACACCCTGTTTTCTCACAGAAAGTTCTTGGAAGTTTACAAAAAAAAAAAAAATCACTAAACCTGGGCATGGAAATGGAACTACTTTACCAACATTATGTATCATCTTTTTCTATATATATGCAATCTCTCCTTGTATTGCATGAAGGTTTGTGAGGGTATCTGAGATAGGACTGGGTTGGAAAAGAAGATGCAGCTGACATACTGGGTGGAATGCTCCTTTTGTGAGCTGTTTCCTAGCAGACACACAGCTGTAACATATTAATGTTCATTTGCTGAAGTCACTTGTTCCATGTAGTTGTTTACGCCGCAACAACACAGTCCAATTATTCATTTATTTTAAAAAACAATTTGGAAAAAGTAAGACTACTTAAAAAAACATTTTTGAAAAGACTGTATTAATCAAAACCACTTTCTCTGGGTAAAAAAAAAAGTGCTACTGGAATTATATATGGTCACCTTCTATAGAGAATTTCTTAGCTCTGGTAACTTGTTTTATAGTGAGAAAAATAACATGTTTGAGATTTATCTAAATTACTTGGAAAAGATGCTAACAAGGGAAGAATAATTTTAAAATTAACCCTTACAAAAGATAATGCAATCTATCAGGTTAAAAGAAGCCTCATTAAATGAGACACATATGAATGCAGGTACACTAGTTGCCCAGTGGCCCATGCTGACAGCTGGTAATATAAGGAGGCTATTTGGATTATACGTGCATCAGTAGCTTTGATTTATGGCACCTGTTTACCTCAGCTTGAGGACTGATGGGTTTATGAGACAAAAATAAAGTTGTGGTTCTTATACCTGAGGTTTGTCTTTACATGATCCTCTGAAGTGATGCGTTTGCAGAAGAACAGGGGCTCATAATATCCATCAAGAGTAAAAATATCTGTAAGTACCTAATTAAAAAGGAGATTTTAAAAAGAATCAGTTGTTTCTAACAAAGTATATAATGCAAAGTGTTACAATGTTATTAGTTAGTGGCATTTGGGTTAAGTCACTCAGGTTTTCCTAAAAATTTTCCTTTCAAGGATACAACTCCTCATGTCACTATCATAGTACTGATGTGACAGCAAGTGCATGTGGGAAGTGTTCAAGAGGAGGGATTTCTTTCTCTCTTCCTCATGAATGTTAAGTGTTTGCAGCTCCTTTTCCCTCCAGAGTAGCAGAGTTCTGGGATGGGTGCCTGGTGCCACTGGTCTGTCAGGTTGGCATTGCTCTTGATTTGGTTCGAGTCTCATTTTTTTTTTTGTCTTAACAGAAACTTTCTTCTTTTCTTGTGGGGAAAAAAAAGAAAAGCCAAATGTAAACTACATCTTCAGTTCTTAAGGAGATTTATCATTTAACTTTTATGGACAGTGATGACATCAAAGCAGTGCCAGCAGTATTAAGAAATGTGTGACATTATCTAATTTTGCGACACAGATTCTGCTTACACTTACAGGACCAGAGGCAAAAGCTCGTTTCTTTCTGGCCATGTCACTGTTCATACAGTGTCCAATATTTTGTAACTCCTGACAGGATAGCTGCGTGCCCTACGTACAGCGAAGTGTCCCCACTCTGCTGTCTGCCCTGCAGCTCCCGTTCCCGAGTCTGCCCTCTGGCCATGTCGGGACTGATTTGGGAGTGCATTTATAACAACTCTGCCTGGTTTTCTTCTCAGACCTAGCAAAAGATTTTTTTAAAATGTGTTGCTTCAGTTTCTTTTTATAAACGCTGGGATAACTTTACTTACATGCCTGCAATGCCAGATAAGACAGCGATGCTGAACAGAAAGGTCATGTTTAATGGCGATCTAATCTTAGAATTTATGAAAAAAAATGTTGGAAACATAGGTTGTAAATATTGTAATAGATGTTATTTTATGGAGAATCTGCCTGTATGTGTTAGAGTTAAATGAAATCTAAAACCATTATTATTTTGAGGAATTTTTTTTCAAAAAATAAAGCGTATTTTAAAGCTACTTCAATGTTTTAGAATTGTGGGGTTTTTTAATTTCTGTTTGTGTACTCTATTAATAACATACAGTGCAGGTTGGTTTGATTTTTGTGGGTGTTTTTCTTTGTGTGTTTTTTTTTTTCTGTGGGCACACATTTAGCTATGAGGAAACCTTCTTGCACTTAAATTTTATCCATCCCTCTTTTAAAAGAAGAATTAAGACTTGAACTGGGTGATGTTGTGTGTCGTGTCGTCCGTGTCCATCCCCCGCCCCCGCAATCATTAGTATTGCAAGCTCAAATACTAGTTCCAGATACTGAAAAAGCCTGAACACCACCAGGAGACTGGGTGTTCATTTAAGGCCTGGCATTTCCTAATGCAGTAAGGCAGGCTCCCCTGGCCTGATGGCAAGTGGGGGAAAATGAAGCTTGCATCAAATGTAGCATAAAACTAAAGTAAATGAGAATGCCTTTCCATGTAGATTAATTGTTGTCAGTATTACCTCTTCACAGGCAGCTGTAGTTATTAATTAGTAGTCTATCATTTGTACTAAATTTCAATCAATAGCCTTACCTCTCTGACATTTCATTTACTTTGTAACCTTCTTATTAAAGTGATGTGATTCATTGGGCTTGTGATGTCCTTTTGTGTGTCACACTACCCGGGAAGTGTGGGCTGCAGGATGGGCTGCTACTCCGGTGTTTAACAGGATAAATTTGGCAGAAATCTTCACTTTCATTTAGTGATTCACATGGTGCCAACAATAGCAAAGTATGTATAGAATATTAAGTACTGAGCAGCAGTCGTGGCAGCAAAAGCAGCTAATACCACATGGTACCAGGGCAGAGTTAATCCCTTAGTTAATATGAATGCATCATGGCACTAATATCTTTCTGTATTACAGTAGTTAATTGAAGTTATCTAAAGCTCTTCAATGTAAACACTGACCATGACAAACATGAACTCAGCAGAATAATCTCATCCAATGTGAATTTTGGGGACTTGCACTGGGATTGTGTTGGCATCATTCTACCATAGGAATTAATTTTAGGAAAATAATGATAGATGTGTACAGAGAAAGCAGCTTTAACCTGGTCTTGTAGCAAATTTAAATGTTATATTACACGCATTCACACAATTATGATTCCTTTACTGTAGAGTGGGGAAAATGGTTGTGTCTTCTGCATTATTGTTTGGAAAAACTAGATCAGTAAGAATTGAAAACCAAAAGT
Source organism: Ciconia boyciana (assembly GCF_034638445.1). NCBI lineage: Eukaryota > Metazoa > Chordata > Aves > Ciconiiformes > Ciconiidae > Ciconia > Ciconia boyciana. Next base: position 104,260,170 of record NC_132935.1, on the reverse strand, counting down.
TTCTCAATATGCTGGTAATTCCCTTGAAAAAGCACAGATTTAAGAAGGTTTCCCCCCCCTGCCCCCCATCCACTGCTTGTTTTCCTTCCAAGAATAACATTTTTTATAAAATTTAGTGACAGAATTGAAAACAAATATTCATTTTATGTAAACTGTATTCTAATAGGGTACAGAGTGAGAAATTGAAAGGCAGGATCAAGAGTCTAAGCCTGGCCAAGAGTAGACTGTTGTTTTCCCTCATTATTAGGGAATATTTAGCTGTTCCCTTGCTATTCCATATAATGTTAATTTTTAATACATGCAAACAGTTGAAAGGAAAATAAAATCGCCGTGTGCTAAGAAATGCCTTACACATAAGTCCACTACTGGAAACTTTCTCTACTCTTAGTTTACTCAACTGAAGCAAATGAGACCAGTCAGTTTGGCAGTGCTGCTGAAAGTGGATCTGATGTGCACTTAGGATTGGTTTCTTGGCCTGCAACCATAGGTAGGAAAACTGGAGTTAGATGTGTAGAAATAGCGAATTACCTGGTGAATCATCTTGCTGTTGCCCAGCATTGTGTTTTGGCTTGCAAAATGTATTTCATGTTCTCTCTACCATTTCTTTTCTTGCACTCCTTGCTCCATAGACCCAACTAGAAGTGCTGTAGTATACCTAGTACACCCCCTCGTCATTTTGAAGAATTAGCCAGCAGCACTTTTTCTTCAGAAAATGGTTTTGAATATTTAAGCTTAGAGGCAAAGGTACTTCTTGACTGAATTTTTTTAAATGAATTTTAACAGCGTTAATATAGAAGTTCATAGGAAAGGATTTCTTCCCCCCCATTATTCCTTGACTGAACTTTGGTAATATCTACCAGTCCATCAAAATTCACCAGGACTTTCTACATCCTTTTCATAGTAAGCACACATGTATGTGTACATACACATATATACTTTTTACATACAATGTACTTTTGTACATACACTTATTTGAAAATTCATCATCTTGGGACGCTTTGCTTATTTTAAAAGGAATGTAGTTATGTAATGAAAACTTGAGTTGCTGTTTCCCAAACTAAAACTGCTAAACATCTTCAGAGCTGATTTTTGGCAAACTTTTTGGAGGAAACATTGTTTCAAGACATTTGCCCTTTTTCTTCTCAACATGTATCTGATTGTAAAATCCACTGTACAAAATCTTGAAATTTAGGAACTTTTAGAATCACTGATGCTTTGTGCAAATCTCTAGCAGAAAATACTTGTGTCGTTTTACACCCCTGCCCAAGAGTCTTCTGTTCCCACTGAAATTGAATCCAGAGGAGATTTTGACACCAGGAAAAGATAATATCAAGCCTTTATTTATCATTCAGTTGCCTAGTTGTTCCTACTTTGCTGGGAATAAATGTCTTCACAAATATTTCTCCTTTCTGTGTTTAATTTATTATTTGATAGTTAATTACCTGCTAGCATTTGTCCCCACAGGGACCATACAATCTGAATAAAAGTGAATAAATAATAGAAGCCTCCTGCATAGAAATTTATTTTCCTTTTGTTTTACTTCTTTGTGAGCTCTGTGCTTAGAAGGTTGCTTTCTGTGGCAGTGTCTATACTGTGGAAGAGTTGTATTTATTTCCTATTCAAACGTGTTTCATTTTGTCTTACCCCTTGATAAGAAGGGAATCTCTTTTCTTCATTTACTTTTCTCCATAATATTAATATTATTCAAAGAAGTATCAGCCTCTTGTGTGGCAAACAGAAAGCTTATTCATTAATTTGTTGGTGACAGGCTGTTCTTGTAGTTGGAGATGGAAACGTCTTGCTTTCTAGTATTTGATTATTTCTTTTTTCTTCCAGAAGTTACCATTTTGTAGATACATGGCAAATTTAAGCCTCATATCTTTCAGGTGAGTTTCGTGTGTGTTACAGAGTTTATGTAGAAGAAGCATTTACTACTTTGTTTTTTTCTTTTTTCATGTTGCTTTTCAGCATTTGCATTATTTGGGTACTTTAATCCAAACTGAAGCAAAGATGCTGATTCAAGGAAGAGATATAACTCTCTTACTGTTTTTTCCTGACAATTTAACATAAAAGGGAAGAGCTGAGCTGGATTTTTTCACTACAGCTTGTGAGTGCTGATTGGAGAAAAAGCAACTTTAGCCATAAACTACGTCCAGCTATGGACACAGGTTTTTAAAGGGGAATTTGGGAGGTGAAGTGGTGGGAGAGCAATGCTGGTGTTATAGTCTCCTTGTTTGCCTCCTTTTGTGCATTTAGACCTCCTGTTCTGACTTTTTTTTTTAATGTAAAGTTCAGTTCTTGTTAGTTCATTTTGAATACCAGAAGTGAGTTCAGGAACAGTTCCGCTCAGCTCCTGCCTGGCTTATTACACCCCTGCCCCTCCAAAAACTGCTGGCAGTTTCACAGACATGGCTGGTTTAGGCCTTAAGGACTAAAATCTTCTGAAGCCTATTTTCCTTTTAAATTGTTAGTGAACTAGAGAAAGGCACAGGGTTGAAGCTCTAAGCTTGCCGAGGTGCATTTCTTCACGTTGGCATGTCCCTGGTCTCCAGCTTGGTAAGGCAAAGAAACCAGCTTACTCAGACCTGCGCGTTTCCACTGAAAGTGTCAGCAGGAGACAAAATTAGTGGCAAGTGTGACAAGACTGCCCTTGAAATGTGACTGAAACCAGCAATTTACTCCACTACACCATGAAGATCAAGGTGCTTATGTCAGTGTTGGCCATGCTCTTTTGCAGATTGTATCCTGCTCTGTTATGTCTACTAAAAAAGGAAAGTGTTATACACTCCACCGCTTCTTCAACCATTTTACTTGCAAGTAGGTTATCACAATCTAGTGCCTTTTTTTTTCTCTAGAAGCATTTATTGATTTTTTTGTTGTTGTCATTTGTACACATGCCAGATAGCAGAATTAGTCATAAGGCTGGAAGGGTTATCTTGACCATCCTCTTGCCCTAAGGAGGAGCTACTTATTTGTAGGCAGCTGTTCCTCAGGGGTGTTGTTGGAGACCTCTGTGGTGGATTCTCCTGAGCTTCCCAGCCTGTCTGCCCTAGTGGAACAGATCACTGCTTACTTTTAAACTTTTTTTCCCCAGATCTTATCTGAATTTTCCTTACCCCGGTTGAAGCTAGTAACTACTTACAGTAGGTAACATGGACATAAACTAACAACTATTCCAGCAGTCCCTGAAGGTTTAAGAAAGATGTAATTGTCTTTCTCTCCTCTTCAGAGCTCTTTCACTCAGTCACCCCACGCAGACCATGTTTTCTGCATCTCGCATCATTCTCAGTGCTCTGTCCTGAATTGTTCTTCTCATGTTCCACCTCTTCCTTGAGGCTTGATGCCCACAGGGAGATATGGCAGTATTGCTGACGCCTTGCCAGTTCTGAGGGGCAGAGAAAAGGCTATAATCCTCCTGTTCATTACATCCCAGTTGGATTTGGTTTTTTCCTGATAGAATGAAAGTGCTAATTCCTACCCAGCCTGTGATACTTTTGCTTTCTGGTCAACTGCCATTAACTGGTCCTTCCCCATCTTATGTTAGTGCAGCTGATTATTCCTGCCTATATGTAGAACTCTTATACCTGTCTTGTTTCTTAGATAATGTCTTCAGTTTGATAACAATAAATTCTTTCCCTCCAACTTATTTGCTAAAGCCAGCTTTATGTCACCTCTGGGCTTAATAACAATATTTTTCCTTATTATCCTTATCGTCAGTGATGATGTTGCCTATCCCTTAACTTGGGGGAGACCCTTAAGCTCCATTTAGGATATCTGACCATACTAACTACACATACAGAGGTGTATGGTGTATGTACACACCTCTAATCTTTTTTGCTTGCTTTCTCCTGCTGTTTTCCTAGGTTACTTAGGAGAATATTACACGAGTCCTCAAAGCTGTACTGAGGTCTAGATTTAGAGCATTTTTCTACTACTTCTAGAAGGGAAGACAAAAGATATACGGTCATACATAGAAAAGCATTCTTTATATATATGTAGGATTTGGTCTTGACAAATATGGTTTGGCTGCTGTCACCTTGCTTGTTTGGAACTTTAAAATTATTTGAATACTTGGCACTATTTTTCTAGGAATTGAGGGTAAAATTATTAGATCATCATTCCTTTCCTTCTCCTTTTCTTTCCCCCTTCTAAATATAAGCATCATGTTAACTTTTTTGATGTATCTTTTTAGTACTCTGTTAACACAGCTTCTCAAAGGTAACTACTAACATATTTAGGATTTCATCAGTCAGGTGTTAAAGTAATTTAAAAATCTTTTGCATTTCTCTCTAAGCTTGTCTTTTGCTACTTCTTGAGATGATACAGAGATTACATTTTTCTTTTTAACTAGATACATCTTTTTTATTTTTTTAATGAACACTTAACAGAAAATAGGTAGTAAGCAGTTTAATTGAATTTGTGGAATCCTACATGACATTAGGTATTTGCTTTTTATCCTTACCCCCTCACCAAGTGCTGCAGGGACAGGCATGTTCTTTTAGGGATCCTTGATAGAAGGAGGACTGGCCATAGGGTTTTAGTTATAATTAGAGCTTTATTATTACATAAAATTTTAATAATCAGCATAGCTTATTGTTATCTACAATTTCTAGCAGTTAGCGTAGTAGCTTATTGTTACACAGAATTTTTAGCAATTATCATAGCTTTCAGTTAAAGAGAATTTCTAGTAATTAGTGTAGCTTTATTATCTAGAGTTTTTACTTACCTGGACCCTCTGTAGATCAGATCAAATTCTTAATAATCAGTGTGTGATATGATAACCTAAACTCAGACTTTACCTAAAAGAGTATGAGTGAGTCTTCCTCGGAAGAAGATGATAGTGGAGGCATCCCTGACCACCGGGGGGATCACAAGTTTTGCCATCCAGCAGCAGTTCTGGTCTAAGTCCCTGGGACTTGCAGCTGCTTGATATTATAGGCAATATCTCATGTGCTGTTACACTTCCCTGTTCCATAACGAGTGTCACCACATCGTGGCGACAATGCTTGGGGGGCAAATAGTCTTGCTGCAGTGCTGATAGAGTTTGTCTGTTCTGTAACAGGGATCATCACACCCTGGTGACAAACAAAGTGGTGAGAAGGGGAAGAGATAAGTGGGTGGGTGATATGTGATCAGCATGATTACATGTTGTGGCCGTTTGCCTTAGAAAATGGTGTTAAGCATATTACCAGGGGTCAGGGGCCAGGGGATACTGGTTATATGCCATGCTGGGGTCTAAAATGGGAATTGAGTAGAGTCAGCAGAAAGCCACAGAAGAGCTGCTAATTGCAATCCTTCAGTAAATTTATTGCTGGATTTTCCATCTGTGTGGATTAGAGCAGTAACTGTTATGTCCAAATTTGCACCAACTGTCTGTGGTCTACTTGTTGCTCACATGTATGACTTTTTTTTTTTTTAGTACTTCCTGTGCATAGGGAAAGCTAAATAATAATACAGGTATTTTTCCTTTACTAGAAGGAAAAAATCCAGTTTATTTGGGGATAACACGCTACTTGTACCTACAAATTATCAGTCTTTTTGTCTTGGTCATATATTTTGCTCTTTGTACAGTTTCTGTCACTTTGGTCCATTCCAATAGTGCAGTTTGTTCAGCACTACCTATCACCCTGCTAGAGTAGCATCTTCATTACGTCAAGCTCTGAGAATGTGTATCTGTCTCAAAGGGCTTGTGGTGGTCTAACCAGAAAGAAAAAAAAAATGCAAACATGTTACGCTTTATACAACAGCAATGTATAAAGCATTGTAAGTTATTAATAAAATATTTATTCAGTGCTTTAAGGACTATATGATTAATGATCTTTATGCTTTCCATGGGAAGACAATCACTGAATCATGTGGAGATAACAGGGGGAATAGGGATATTTCCAATAGGATTTCATAGAAAGGGTAGTAGGCCTTGGTGGTCCTCTTCCAGATCACTGCAGAAAACAGATAATTTTAAAATTACTGTTGGCAACACTTGCAAATAAAACAAAATGACCTGTATTATGCTAAATGATGCCTCTTCTTTGGGGGGGGTGGGGGGAAAGTGTATTTGTAGCCAAATGAATCGTGATTTCTGTAGGAGCACAGTGATGTTACTACAGGATGTGGGATTATCAAAAAGGCAGTGGTTATGGAAAGATTCTCTGTGACCTACCGTATAGTCAGGTTGGCCTGAGCTCCTAGTGGATGAAGCTAAAAGCTACTACAGTCCCCTGATATTGTAATTTGAGCAAGCAGATGTGTAGGTGTAGTATAGTATTGTAACTTAAGGTACAAGGTGTAACTAGTGGCTGAAACTGGAAAAAGATGAATTCAAGTGAGAAACAGGATGTGTGCTTTTTGTAATAGCTATGACTTGCCATTGTAATGAAAAACTTTGAGCAAGTCAAACATCAAAATTGGCTGCTTTTTCAAAGATCTGCTGTATCCAAAACCAAGTTATAGGGGTAGAAGCTGGATGAAATGCTAGGCATGGATATCAGAGCACTTGTTTGGTCTTAGATTTTATTTTTTAAATATCGCATTAGCTTATTGAAATAACAAGTGATAAAACATTTTATATTTTATTATGTTCCTACCTAAACTATTTGCTAATTAGGAACAAAAAAATTTAAAATGGCTAGAAAGAAAAATTAAAGTAATTTATGTATATCCTGGAAAGGTGCTGTATTTTATATAAATACAATATGAAAATGTAGTTCTCTCCTGAGAAGTCCAGGAAAGTATAAATGGCTGCAGTGAAATTCAGTTGCATTTGCATGGGAAGTAGCAGACTGGCCATTCTACATTTCCTTCAATGGCAATGGTAGATGATGCCTTTTGTAAGGTATTATAAAATAAAAAATATAAATAAATATTAAAATATAGATGCATATATAAATTATACATAATAAAATAGATGAAATAGTGAAATAAATATATTGTAAATAAAAGTATATTCTTTTGATAATAACATCCAAGGAGAACTGAGATAATCTTAAATTTAAGTCTCATGTAAAGGCTCCTCAGACCCCAAATATCTCTGGTGTCTCCTAGAAGAGAAGATACTTTTAATAAGTCCCAGGAAATATGAAGAGCTAGTTATAGAGTTTCTAGCTGCTTCTGCTCCCGTGTTTCTAATGTTTCTGTCTTATCTAATACCTGTCATCGTTGTTTTAGATACTTTACTTTACATACCATACTATACTTTCTGAATTCACTTAAAATAGAAGAATGGGCATTATTTCTTGCTTTATTACAGACATTACTGAGCTTCATAATTAGTCTCATTATGCTGTCATGCTTTATGCTATATAGCACATGGTGCAAACACTATTACATGATAAGTGAAGATTTCATAACGGGGATCATCCCAGATGATTACTCAGAATAACCATAGACCTAAATTCAAAGTGTCAGTAAAGATCTGCTTAATTTCAAAAGGCAGTGGTAACCTTATATTTAAAGGGATGACTCTTTCCCAAAGATTAGCATATGCATGTGTCCTTTCAAGTAATGGTCCTAATATAAGTAAACACTTTTTTTCTTATTTCCAATTTCATTGTAATATCCAACCATTTGGGATTCTTGTGCAAGAAATTATTTAGAATGAAACTTCCGGACTGACTTTTTAATAAACAGAGTGCTACAGATTAATATTGAGGCACCTGTACAAAAAGACAGACTCCTTTGCAAGGAACGTCTTGGGTGAAGACAAGACCCTTGGCAATAAACACCAGCACACTGTGTCTAGCAACTTTTGTTTCAAGAAGACATTTAAATATCAAAGACTGAAAAGAATAGCGTATTGGAACAAGAGTTCTCCCTTTGTTTTTTATTCACTCTGGAAACATCCCACTTGTATGCATGTAGCAATGCTACTTTGAGAATATATTGTTGGATACTGTATTTCCTTGTGGCTTTGCTGCTTTGACTAATCACATGGGCTGATGGCTGACTAAAATTGTGCTACTGAGGCCAGATCAGTTCTACCAGCAAGCTTCACTTGGCTTGCTCTGAGCTGCTTCCAGGGCTACAAAGCCATTGCCAAGTAGGCGATCGTAGGCTGGATCACCTTTTTCTGTGTATCCATTGCATGACCAACAGGGGTGAGTCTAGTTATGGAACTGGATTTACATGAGCAGTCCCACCCTGGGAAAGCAGAGGGAATGTGAGTTTAGCTCACAAGAAGCACCACCGTAAGAGGCTACGTGGGTTGTCCTGATGGCAAGGCTAATGCAAATGAGTTAATATACTTTATTGAAGTTTGAATCCTGGCTCTAAAATGGGCAGCAAGAATAGTGGAATTCAGGCCTACAGCCCCTTGATAGAGAATGAAATGCCCTACCAGCACAGTTGTGCAAATAGTGTGCGCTTGTGAATGTCAGGTCTGCCGCCCCAAAATACGCAACAGCTTATTTTGGAGTGAGTGGAACATTTTACTTCTACAATAAGGGTAACTTGGACAAACATTTCAAAAATGTTTTAAGAGTGATTTAAAACAAAGAGCTGCTACTCTTAGCTCAGTCAATGAAACAACGCTCTTCCAAATACTTGCACACCTCGACTGAGCAGTAAATGAATAGTCTTCTGAAAAATGTAACTAATGTTTTTTCATTGATGATTCATATTGGACCATACCAAATACTCGGTTATGTGTGTTTTACTATGTGGATGTGAAGGAATATGTTCGTATACAGAATAGGTATGGATGTTCATTGGCCTTTATGATCAGGCAAAACAGAACCAAAGAAAATTACTCCTGCTGAATTTAAAGGTCTATTAATTCACTTCTCCCAGAGGAAATGATTTTATGGGCTGAAAATTTCTACCAAGTCTGTAAATGAGTCCATATTTATTTCAGATAGGGAAGGATATGTCTGTCGCTGTGACTTTGGATACAAGTAGCAGGAGAGGGGAATTAAAAATCGCAACTGCTCTTACCTCACTTTCCTATGTCAATAGCTTATGATAGATGTACGGAGATTAAAATGAAATGGCTGTGGAAGAATAGCAGTCAGAAAAGCAATACCTTCCCATCCAATGACCTTTACAATTTAAAGGATGAAAAGATACCTTATGCACAAACATTTTGTTATCTTCAGGAACAAAGTGCTAGTAACTGAACTCTGGATGGTGCGGCCTGAATACAAATGAGCATCCTAATTGAGCTGATTTGATCTTTCTTAAACTATAGTCCAAGTCAATAATGTAGTGTTACTGAAAGAAGCAGTCCTCTCATTAGAGGTGGCATACCATGACAGAGAGTTTCCCACAGTGGCGTCTATCCTGTCGTCAATTATGCACTGCTAATCGGTGAACTGTGGCATTAAAATCAAAGGTCTCCCTTCTCCTGTCAACTTCTTTTTTGCCAGATTCTTTTAGGTTCATATCTCGAGCAAAATCAAAATCTTAGCAAGAGAAAACACAATCTTATGCTTACCCTGTTTTGTTGGTGTTTGTTTCTGGTTTTGGGTTTTTTTTGGTGGTGGTTGTTTTGTTTTTTTTGGGGTTTTTTTAGGGGAAGAATGAAAAAATGAATCACAAATGACGAGTGTTAGTGGCATTGCTTGATATGGCACTGGATGACATTACAGTCATAAGGCAGCATAAAAATCGGTGTAGAAGAAAATAGAATGGCTTTCTCTGATATGATCAGGAAGGGTAAAGGAAAAAAATTACACTATTTTTTAGTACAATATACTTTAAAAAAAATCCTTCTTTCCTTCTACAAAATGTTGCATTAGAAATTCCTTTTAACTGGGAAACTGAATTCTTTTGTGTGAAAAATGCAGATAACTGTTCTCACTGAAAAACAGTGATTGAGATAATGTTATTTATAAGGTCATATTCCTTATAGTTATTCAGAAGGCAGAATTTTTGATATGGTGTGTTGCTTGCTGAAATGTATGACACCAAGGCATCCTGGGTTGCATTCGCTGACTTTTTTTCTGTTGTGTGACATCCCCGTTTATAAGGCATGGTTGTGACCGTAGACCCCTCTACCTGAGAGCTGTTTTCCATCCCATCGAGTGGGAGTTACTAAGTTGCAGAGGTGCTTGAAGTGACTCCTCTGAATTACAGAAGAGAGAGAAAGGGCTGCTAGTATATTTTTTTTATGACACCCTTTGATTATATAGCTAGCTTCAGGGTGTTGTGTGTGTTTAGTTGCTTCCTCTGAGCTTTGGAAAGAAGGAAAACTACTAACTGGTTGAAATGTCTGAAGCAAATAATGTATTTTATGTAGTTTATAGTTTTTTGTGTTTGTGTTTTTTTCTTGTTTTTGTGTTGTTGACCCCCCCCCCCCCCCCGTCTTACGTGGTGATAATAAAATGCTCTATCAATGTTATGCAAATTTTTGCAAACACTGAATGTGGCTGACAGGCTTCCCTTTGCCCCTCCTCCCTCTTAGTTATTTATAAGTTGAAGTAAATAAACTTAATATTCCTCCTTTCTTCCACTCCTAACCTGTAGCGGTGCTGTGCTCTGCTGAGCAGCTGCTGTGTCTCACACCACCCATGGCTCTGCTTCGCTGGGGACTGTGATGTTGCTTATGTATAAATAACATGCATGATCATTTAGTAGGGACTGGGATTTTGGATGAAAACAGACTTACAAATGCAGGTTTGTTATCAACAGGCAACACATTTTAAAAGGTAATGGTGTGCCAAATCAGAACATAGTTTTAATTTAAATAAACTCTACTAAAGAGTTTTGACATGTTAATTCAAAGTTGAAATGAAGCTCTGGTGCTTTTGCAACTTTTTATAACAAGCAAATTCAGTGTTTCTAGAGGATATCTTATTTTGGACTACAACTGAAACTAGGCCATGTGCTTTACTTTCTCTCCACCTCTAATAAATGTAACTACCCTCTGAAAATTAGTTGGAGAAATGGTACAATGGGGTGAAGTAAACTCTGTGGGTTTTTTCTATGCTAAACTGTACACAGTTGTGTGGAACTGGAAAAGGCTTTTTTGATTGCCAGACTTCTGAGCATCCAGCTGGATGGCTTTTTGGCTCAAATATCCCACGAAGAACTGAAGATTCTGAAATCAGAAGCAAGTGCTTGACTTGGTAAAATTTTCAAGTTGTCTGCTTTTGGTTTTAGCATGTTAGCTATCCTACTGCCTTTTTTAGGGAATATTTAGGTGCTTAAACTTAGTTCATAAGAGTATTATTAAATCTGGGCTCTGGTTAATGTTTCTACTACCTACTGCATAAATTAAATGTTCATCCTGGTCATGCTCTATTGTTCTGGATTGCAATGCTAGTAGAAGTTATCAGACTACACAGAAAGTACCATCCCTTAATAAGAAGATACAATTTTTACACATTTGGACTAGAATTATACTTAAAATCACACTAAATTTTAATCTCTTGCTTTTCAAACTGCTTTGTTTGTAGTGCGTTCCAGTTCAGCCTTCTTTCCTCCCCTTATTTGAAGACTTGTTTACAGTACAAAAGTGGAATTAGCTCATTCTTCTGTGCATGCAGTGATTAAAATACTGCATATTATCACTAACATAGATAGCTCAAGGTGAATGAAATGAAATTGGCTGTTTTGCATGGCGAGTTTCAGATTTTTAATTAAAGTGTTTGAATTCTGTTTGTTGCAAATGGTAGGCTGCACGCATTGGCTCACGAAAGATGTAGGTACTGGGCTGGGACATCAGTATTTTCGCTAAGAACCCTGAGGGCTTTTATCCCAAAGGTCTTTTCCATGGTTGCCTTTGCAACCATTTATGCATAAAATCTCTTCAGGCCTTGTGAAAATATCTCATTTTGCTAACACAAACCCTGCTATTAAAGTGACCCTTCTGTCCAACTTCCACCTTTTTTTCTTCCCTTTTCAGTCTTACTTAAACAAATTTTGAAACATAGGGTATTCAGCTTCCTCAGACAAACCAGCATGTAATTTGCCCACTTTTGCCATTATGTCTGAATTCTATTGAGAAATAGCTTATGTCAGTGACATGAAATTTCATTGCCAGTACAAGGATGAAATTTCTTGCTGATAGGTTAAGATTTACATGGTATGTTTCTCTTCACTCTCATTTCAAATAAGTTTAGTATTTTCATATATGCAAAGTAGCATCACTGAAAGCTGTAGTCATATACTAACAGAAATTAATCAGTTGAGGCCAGAGATAATGGCTTTACTTATGGCATATTTCTGTAACACGGGTATCTTTCTGTAATTTGGAAAGTAAGTGGAGCTTTTCTTGTTCTGTCAAAACTGGTTTTTGATGACTACAGGTGTTGGGAATTGGTAAGTGTGAGTCTACCAAAGGATAGGCCATTTTTAGGTGCCCTGTATTTGGGCACGTTTACGATTTGAGAAAATGTGCAGGTGCACCATTATAAAGACAATGCCACTGTATAGCCTTGATGATTCAAGAATACTCAAGTGCTCTGCTTTGGAGCAGTTTCTCTTGTAATACTGTAATTCATAAATGCTCTGACGAGGGTCTCTTGTACTTGTTGCATGGTGTGTAGGTATAAAGAGTGTTGTACTCTGTCATATGAAACTTCTGGCATCTGACGCTTAAAATGTCTGTCTGTTGCAACTAGGCATGGTAGATACAGAAATAACGAAAGGGTTGTTTAAATGCTTTCCTCCAAAAGAGCCTTTTTGTTGTTGTTGTTGAATTACAAATAAGAAGTTATGAACAGCTCTTTCATTAAGCAGCTAGTTAGGGACTTCTAACCCAATTAAGGATCTGGATTTTTGCTGATTATGATTTTCTTTCTTTCTTAAGATAGAGATGAATTAATCCAGATGACTTAGCAGGTGAACAAGCAAAACAGACAATTAGTAAATGCATTAGAATGGAAAGATCCAAAAAGAACAAAGATTTTTCTATTGCCATTTAAAAGCCAAAAGACTTGATAGGGGAAAAAAAGCAGCCCTATCCTCTCACATTATTTAAATAAAGGAGGGGGAGGGGTGTTGTGGGCTTTTTTATTCTTCAACATCCATTACCTATTAAAGGTGACTGAACTTCAAATACAGTGTTTCTCTGTTTGGTAAAGAGAATAGTTTTTGCAGTGTAAAGGCGAACTAGAATATGCTGACTTTAAAGTGTTTTGATTTTTAGATCTACTCCAGTTTTGTGGGATTTCTAGTTCCTTTTCTGTGTTTCCATCTGCAGCCATCATTTTACTCCTGACTGGGTTGGGGCTCCCATCAAGGGGGAGCTCTGCCTTTCATTGGAAGAGTTGCACTATCCAAGTTTCTGTCTTTCTTGATGTGACTTGCTGCTTAAGATGTTGCTAAAGTTACCCAAATGTTGGCAGGTTGGCACTCTTGAGCTTGTGCTGTTCTTTGGATAATTCTTACTATTAATAGTCCTAGTGGCCTCTCATTTTCTGAAACCCCCATATTGATTCCATCAAATCAAAACAAACATTTGTTTTCCTTAAATAAAATTATTGACTCTCATGGAGCTCAGAGATTTATGGACCTATCAAACTACATTTATTAAGTCATTTTCTCTTATGACTGTAACTTATTTCCACTGAGGTTCTCTGTTTTGTTGATTTATATCCCGTGTGAGTTTCTTTCACTAAAATGTCTCTACTTCTTTTGCTCCTTAATCATTTTTGTGTCTTTGCTTTCTTTTCTACCTTGGCTTCATATCTCATCGACTTTTTTTTTTAATTATTATTATCCCCCCCTTCTTTCCCCAACACTTCTACTCCCATCTGACCCATTTATGGTGATTATTTTACTGATACCCTCTTAAGCACTTCTGGTTGAATTCTAAAGTTTTCAGTCCAGTTTCCAGGACTGAGTTTAGAACAAACAGCATTTCCATTTTGAGTTTTGTATATGTTTAAGTAAACAACAAATCACTCTGTTTGCATTGGTCTTCCATCCCATACTCAATCACCAGTGCATTGTTTCATGTTTTTCCTACATCATCCTTAAAAATCGCTTTTCACATTTTATCTTTGTGGGCTGTGAACATTGGTGGTTTTATTAACTAGATGTCGGTACAGAGATCACGAAAAAAACCAATTTTCATTGGTACAGACTCGTCTTGCTCATGCATCCTCTAAGATTTTTAACATTCTTCTTTCTGCATCATTTCTTTCATACTAGCTGTCAGTTTTCACCATTATGTGAGGCATCTAGCCAATGGATTTTTGTGCTCAACAAATCCAGTGCAAATAAGGGAAAACTCAGATGATGTTCGGTTTCCATGTCAAAGATTCTTACAAATGCATTCAGTAATATTACACTGTCACATGGGACAATAGAACATAGGAAATAGATTTTAAAATGTTAGTAATAATCTTAAAATTATAATAATTTACAGATTTTTTGATCGTGTAAATCAGTTGCTACTAAATACTGAATGCTTATCTAGCATCTATGAAAGCCAAGCTCTGCTAACATTTCCATGAAAACATGTTTTATCTTTCCTTGGTTTGAACAAGCAGTGGGAGGGAGCACTAGAGGGAGCTTTTACTCATATACATGTGTGTTGTCAAGGGCAGAAAGGATTAAAACTAGTTCTTACAGCTGCCTGTAATGAATCACGAGTGCGTAACAGTGGTATGTTATCAGTGGATTATGTCTTTTTGAAATTTTATTTTTTAATTATGGAAGCTAATGAGTTGGGGGGAAAGCCTGCCTCTGGCTTTCAAGCAGTAGAACAAGTTCTTGTATTCAGTAGTTCTCTCTTTTGCAGTCTTATCCTTCTGCCTTATACCCATTGTATTACTTTTCTAATTCTCATTGACAGAGTTCTAGTAAATAATACTTTATCCATATCAATCTTTCTCCGTATCTTGCAAGTGACAAAGTTTTTCAGCTTCTTGTGATTTTTTTTTTTTGTGTGTTCACTTTTTTAGAAAAAATGGTGCATAATGGAAAAAAAAAAAGCATCATGGTGAAGCTCAACCAGCATCTCATGAGTCTCCGGAGTCCTTTAGGTCGTCTTAGGCCAATAGAACCCCCTTGGCGCTTAATTCTGTCATGACTATGAGGAAAAATGTGCAGCTGGGAATCCTGAACAAAAAGTTTGCTATCTGCCTTACAATTGTAACTCACTTGCAAGTATGCCCTATTGTTCCCTTCTCTGTCCTGTCCACAGAGAATGCGAATTTTAATGCCTAGGTGATTCCATGATTCCACCACCCCCCAAACCCCCCCCCCCCCGCTCCCCCCGGCTCCCTGCAGTTCTCTAGCACATACCAGGAGATACTTTTACTTCCAGGGATGCCTGGTATGATATGTACTGAACTGCCTAGGATAGTTAGTTACTATCTTGGAAGCTTTAACTTTGTCAGTGTTACCCAACCCTTATGCATAGAAAATTTTTTGCTGATAACTTATTCCTCACTTATTCAGTGCTTTTCTTTTGCACTGCTTGCAAGGGTACTAGCTGTAATGAAACCATGTCTTCATGGTGTTGAAACGACATTGATTTCATAAGACTTGGTAAACAGGAATTATCAATTAGTACCTCTAAACTTAGAGGCTATAACTGTATTAATAGTATTATTCTGAGCTTATTAGCTCAATTATTGTTGGTCTGTTTCCTGCTTACACTTGTTCTACCTTCCATTTTCCCTAACATAGAAGTCATTTTCCTTGTATCCACAGGCAAATATAACAAACTATCATAAAGACTGATCAGAATTGAAAAGCAGAAGGATAGTGAGCTAATTACTACGTGATCATGACTGAAAACTAATATTGGCACTAGGCTCAAATCTGCTCTCATTACACTTCTTTAGATAAAGTGCTGTCTTCCCCTGAAGTCAATTAGGATGCTTTGGTATTGCAGTCAGAATTCGATGCTCTTTGTCTGTCTTCCAGTAGGGCTGCAGAGAGGACACTTTTCCGAACGTGCAGCATATCCATTCATAAACTTAGTCTAGAAGCTGAAAGCAATCAACCTGGCTTTGGTACAACAGGGAAATATCTCCAAGTATTTTCCTTATACAGTCTCTGAGCAGGTGATGTGTGTTGTGAGGTACCTGTTGAGAATAAGCATTTTCTCTTGATACAATGAAAGCATATAAGTTAGGCTGTCTCTCATATTGTTTTTCTTTAAGTTGAAATTTCTATATGAAATGCTGCATGAAATCTGTGCCACAGTCAATATACTATCACATTCAGACACAGAAGGAAATTGATTAGCGGAGAGTGATTTACCTCGGTTGAAATGGAAATCCCAAGCTCTATTTTTTTCAGGTAAAACTGCAGCCAGTGCTGTCATTCAAAAGACCAAAGATAGTGATAATAGGAGTCTCTTTATACATTTATATGTATTGAAATTATTTTATGAACGGTGGCTGATGGCTGACCCTTCCCCCTAAACACAAATATACACAGACACCTGCACGGAATAGTGAAGTCCCCCCATTGCACCAAATGTAGAGAATTCCACAAAAAAAAATTTCTTGTTTTATATGGAGGTAGCAAAAACTCTGACATTTTGATGGCAAAATTTGTTACTGGGATTTTTGAAATATGGTTATCCAACACCCCCTACAACCCTTAAGGAAAAATTTCTACAACAGTTTCAAGTTTGGAACAAATTTTGAAGAGAGGTGACCTGAACACAGTGTAACTGTTACATCCTTCTGCTGTTCTTGTGACTCAGGAAGAAGTGCATGTCATATTCTTGGTATTCCTTCTAAGGTTGCAAATGGCTTCCAGTGTTTCATGCAATTACTGCCAATGTTTCTGAAGTACAAAATGGGAGGATGGGCGCCATGAGTTGGAACCAGTGACCTGGAAATTATATTTCAGGCCTAATACCCTGCATATTGCTCAATGGTTAGCCTTTTATTTCCTAAACATTAAATGAATGCTAAATGCTTTTTCACCCCAATAAATCAGTTTTCATAAGTGCTACCTAGGTTTGATTTTTCTGGGCGTTCTTGCTGCCTGTACTGAAGTACGGTATGTTTCTTATCTAAATTATTTGAACACCTGTATTTTACCATTATCACATCAAAAAACGTAAGTATTTATGTTGATGACCAGATATTAGCTGAGAAATAACAAGAATTCAAGAAACGTGTCAGAGCTGGCTCACAGAGTAACAAACAGATTGAAAACTCTATTTCCACATCATATTACAAATAACAAAATAGATATGACATGGTGAATTCTTGTGCTACCAGGATACAAAAGGTAATTCAGTGCATGTGAATTAAGAGTAATGTAAAATACAACATATAAATATATTTTAAATCAATATTTTTATTTGAAAACAAGACGTGTTTTTCATTAAATTACCTCTAATAAGGAATTAGCAGCTGGGGCAGTAAAACATACCTACACTCAGAGAGTTTCAAGAATGGTTTGGACTTTTGCAGCAGAGAACTTAATGAACTTAGATTTGCAGTCAGGATAATGCAATAGTGGGGCAATACCTTCTTCCATTATTTAAATAATATGGAATGCCTTTATATCAGCTATTCAGATACGGCATACCATCTTCTTTTATTTGAAATAAGGTACCAGTTATGTTCATTAGTTATTTAGCAAGGGTTTTTCTCTAACTTCTTGCCTGTGGAAACTTCTGTCAGTCCTGAAGGTTTTTCTTGTACTATTTTCCTGACTCTTTTTTTTTTTTTTTTTAAATCTGTTTTTCCCAATACTACATGTGAGACCTCTAAGCATGAGGTTTAATTAATAGGTCTTCATTTATGATTGCTGAGCATCAAGTATGGTGGGCCTAAAAACTGAAATTCCTCTTGGGAATTTTGGCATAAGGTATGCCACAATTTCATATTTTTTTAGCAACATGTGAAAACCAACTTGAAAATAACTGCAGTCCTTTTCTTAAGTGGATATTATGTGTGGATATCGCATTTATAATAACAAAACATCAGTGTTCCTTTGTTTATGTATTTCCTATGTTGATTTTTTCCTATTTGATTTCAAGCTATCCTAAGATGCCCATATGATGGGCCATAAAATTCACTGCAAGTTTTACTTAAACGTTTATTGCACACTTGATTTTCTGTATAAGAACAGAAATGGAGGAAAAACTTGCAAACTTTTGCTTAGAGTAATGAAAATCAGAATTATGCTGTCTTATTTGTGGTCCTCCTTATTTTTCTTCTCAATAATGTTTTACTTGTACATATATACAGGATGAAAAGCACCTATGTGTATGTGCATGTGTTTCCAGTGTGTATTGTCAACCAAACTGAAAGATGCATGGATGCTGGAAAAGGCTCATTAATCAAACAGATGTAGTTTCAGTAATTATGAAATCTCCCTATTAAGCAGAAGCAGTAAGTCATTAAAATATGTTCTCTGGCCCTTTGGCTAAGATCAAGCATAGAATATCTTCTCATTAGGATAATGGAGTTCAATAAAATGATATTCTATCATTCGCCATAAGGGAGCAAAATGGCACTTTTTGGTTAACTGCAATCACTTAGTCATTCATTTTATCTTCCTCCAATCTAGTTCATTCACTTATAAGAGAAAATTAATTCTTCACACATTTAGCCTACTATCCTGGCAAACTGCATCGAACATAAAAGTTAACTTTGTAAATTAAATTAAGGGTGGCTTAATAAAATCAATCCTGAGAATAAAATGAACGGAAGTGAGAAGTATTTGGTTTTCCTTTTTTTTGGTGGATTTTTTTTTTATTTTAAATTCAGGAAGCTATTAATAAATACAAATTCAGTTTGTTAAATTTAAGAAGAATTTATTGAGGAAAATCAGCGGTTCATGACATAAATCAGTTGAATTTTTTTGTCATTGTCTTTTTCCCTTGAATTTCATTTATACTGATTATTTCCTATTTATTTTCAACACCTTCTGACTTAATTTTTCTGGCAACTAAAGATCTTAATTATACATACTTAATTGGATGTATCTTCATAAGTCGTTTAAGGATTCAGAAGTGCCATAGAAAAAACAAGCTTTAAAGGCACCATTTTATGCGGCATACAATCTTAGAAATTACATTATAGCAGATTTTCCTTATTCTGACTGGATGTCCTTCATTCACAGTTGAATGAAAGGTTTGAATAGTTTTACTTTTTGCTTCAAGCTTTTTGGTGATCTTTACCCAGAGTAATTCTCTGGATAAGTAGCGGTGAAGTAATCTACTCATCTGTAAAAGGACAAGGAATAGTATCTTCAGTGCATTGTGTAGGTTATTTGGGGTTTGATGAAAACTTTCAAATCTTGTTAGAGGCTTAAATATGAGACTGTCTTATTGCAAAGCAGCATTATTGCTGTGTTTATGGTAATTGACATCACAGCATGTTTAAAGTTCCCATCATGCTATTGAATATGCAGATGTGAAGATAAATCATAATGCTTTGGTGAAAGTATGTTGTTGCTGCTGATGCATGTATCCCAGGAAGAGCAATTTAAAATGGTTGCTTGAAATGTAGAATAATGTGTGAATTCAGGATAGTTGTCATACTCACTATTAAAAGTTCACATTAGAAGTAGCTCGCCATAGAAATGAATAGTGAATCCTCCAATTCAGGCATTGGTTTCATCAAATGGTGCTGGATCCTGGATTTGCAGCCCCAACTCAAACTTGAAGAATTGCTGTCTAGAGTAGGCAAGTAAAAGATTTTCCTGGCTTCCCTGAGGTGTCTATCATCTCCTGACATGCAGCTATTCAGTTAGCTCATCTGTGGTGGTTAGAGGGGGCTGAACTAAGCTCAAGCCTTGTCAATGTTCTTTGCTTACTGAAAGGACAGCATAATTATGTTTCTTCTCATTTATTTTATGGAGGAGGAATGCTGTCTGAATTCCACGTTTCATTCCAGTGGGACCCCAACAGGCTGTGTCAAGGATAGACAAAAGCTAGACCTTCACAGCTTTGTTCTGGGTGTGAATATTTTACTGAAGACAGGGAGATAAAACTTGAAGTAGAATGCTGACTACGTAGATTTTATTTGACAGATTAATTTGGTGTTCTTTAGATGCCCTTGAATAGATTTGTAAAAAACATTTAATGCTTGTACACTGCATTTAGTCAACATTTTTGGCATGAACTTGTGTGGTGTTTCTGACAAGTGACATAAAGTCAACTCTCTGATATTTGATTGTTAAGCGGTGTGGTGGGTTGACCCTGGCCAGCTGCTGGACACCCCCACCTAGCTACTCCCGCATTCCCCTCCTCAGCAGGACAGGGGAGAAAATAAGGTGAAGAAGCTGGGGGATCAAGATAAAGACAGGGAGATCACTTGCCAATTACCTTGTAGGCAAAACAGATTTCACTTGGGGAAAATGAATTTAATTTACTGCCAATTAAAATAGAGTTGGATGGTGCAAAAAAACCCTAAAACACCTTCCCCCTGACCTCTACCCCTCTTTTCCCAGGCTCAACTTCCCTTTTTCACTTCTGACTCCTCTGCCTCCCTTCAGAACAGTGCAGGGGGGACACGGCATGGGGGGCTGTGGTCAGTCCACACCAGGTCCTCTCTGCCGCCCCTGCCCTCTCACGCTGTTCCCCTGCTCCAGCGTGGGCTCTCCACAGGCCGCAGTTCCCTCAGGGGCTCTCCACAGGCCGCAGCTCCCTCAGGAGATCTCCACCTGCTCTGGCAGGGGCTCTCCACAGGAGTCTCTGCGGGGGGGGGATGGCTGGGGGACGGGAACGGCTGGAGCCCTTCCTCCCGCTCTCCTCCCGTGGCTCGCAGGGCTGTTTCTCACTCTTTTTCCCTCACCTGTCACTGCCGGGCAGTGTTCTGCCAGTGTTTTGCTGGCCACAGAGCCAGCAGCCCCCCTGCCAAGAACTGGGCAACTGCAGCCAGTACAACTGGAAAGTCCTATGGATGATGCTTCACTGCTGTATACCTGTACGTATACAGACTTTCACAGAATCATATAGGTTGGAAAAGACCTTTAAGATCGAGTGCAACCGTAAACCTAACATTACCAAGACCACCACTATGCCATGTCCCTAAGCACCTCATCCAAACGTCTTTTAAATACTTCTAGGGATGGCGACTCAACCACTACCCTGGGCAGCCTGTTCCAATGCTTGATAACCCTTTCAGTGAAGTAAAATTTCCTAATATTCAGTCTAAACCTCCCCTGGCGCAACTTGAGGCCGTTTCCTCTCGTCCTATCACTTGTTACCTGGGAGAAGAGACTAACACCCACCTCTCTACAACCTCCTTTCAGATAGTTGTAGAGAGTGATAAGGTCTCCCCTCAGCCTCCTTTTCTCCAGGCTAAACAACCCCAGTTCCCTCAGCCGCTCTTCATAAGACTTGTGCTCTAGACCCTTCACCAGCTGCATTGCCCTTCTCTGGACACGCCCCAGCACCTCAATGTCTCTCTTGTAGTGAGGGGCCCAAAACTGAACACAGTATTCAAGGTGCGGCCTCACCAGTGCCAAGTACAGGGGGACAAATCACTTCCCTGGTCCTGCTGGCCACACTATTTTTGATACAAGCCAGGATGCCGTTGGCTTTCTTGGCCACCTGGGCACACTGCTGGCTCATATTCAGGTGGCTGTTGACCAGCACCCCCAGGTCCTTTACTGCCAGGCAGCTTTCCAGCCACTCTTCCCCAAGCCTGTAGCATTGCATGGGGTTGTTGTGACCCAGGTGCAGGACCTTGCACTTGGCCTTGTTGAACCTCATACAATTGACCTCGGCCCATCGATCCAGCCTGTCCAGGTCCCTCTGTAGAGCCTTCCTCCCCTCAAGCAGATCAATACTCCCTCCCAATTTGGTGTCATTTGCAAACTTACTGAGGGTGCACTTGATCCCTTTGTCCAGATCATTGATAAAGATATTAAACAGGAGTGGCCCCAAAACTGAGCCCTGGGGAACACTGCTTGTGACCAGCTGCCAACTGGAGTAAACTCCATTCACCACCACTCTTTGGGCTCAGCCATCCAGTCAGTTCTTTACCTAGTGAAGAGTACACCCGTCCAAGCCACGAGCAGCCAGTTTCTCCAGGAGAATGCTGTGGGAAACAGTGCCAAAGGCTTTACTGAAGTCTAGATAGTGACATCTTTCATATTTATTTACAACAGGTATCCTTAATTTTGAACACAATGGGAATTCATGATCCAGAAAAAGGTAGTAAACTGTAATGTTTGGAACTTAATATTCAGATATCTGATTAAAATTGGAGGGAATGGGCTATAGTTATAAGTCACCTTCATTTTTCAGATATGCTAATTTAACTGTGCTGTTTTCCTTGGTTGACATGTTAAACATGTAGCAATAATAAGGTTTTACCAAGCATAATTACCAAGTATTCTTGGCTTTAAAATGCCTCAGTAGTACCCGTGCATGATAATGAGGATACAATAATAGACGATGCTATTGTCAACACCATTTGCATTTGATAATTAGAAAAAACCAACAATTTATATTCAAAAATTCTACATGAAGAGCAGGATAAGCTGGACAGCTAAGGCTGTTGTAAAACATATTGGCTTCGATTTCCATAGCACATTAAAATAAGGCAGGTCTGATAATTTAAATCAGCAAGAGAAATGCAGTGACATATCCTATCTAAAAATCCGTCTTACAAAACCATATATATAGCATCCTCCCAGCCAGCTTTTAAGACAGTGAATTAATTACTATTCTCTTTAATGAGTGTTTCTAAGTCAAGAGTTTCTGATGAGACAAAAAGGAAATGTGGAAAAAGAAATGGCTCTTGGGCCATTGTAATGACATTTGCTGTTACTTAAAGACTTTTTTTTTTAAATTTATTTTTTAGGAACATGTTAAGTTACCTGGAGTTATAACTAGCCTTCACAGCAGAAGGGAACAATGGTACAGTAACCCTCCTCTTGATTAAGCCCCTTTAAAATTGATTTTGATCCCCATTAAGTTCAGAACTGGGTTTCCTACTTGGTGTTTTCTTCTGCTCTGTTTTTAACAGAAGCTTTCCTCCTCTTGTCACACTAATGCACCAGACAAGCATGAGTAAGGCAATAAGCTGTTTTACTGTGTATGGCAAAACTGATCTGTTTGAGGATGCTCAGTTCAAAAGCAGGTGAATTTTGCCTGGGGCAATGCAAAGACTGAATGTAGGAGTTAGTGCAGCACCATCCTTCCATCCTTTATCTTCAGTTCCTATTAGCATGACAGAACCATTAAGATCTGAATCAGCAACACTGATCAACACAGACAGTCAATGTCCTTTGACTTGCACCTTATAGTCTGGTCAGAAATGATTTTTCAGTTAAGTAGCTCTTTGGAAATGTTGATACAGTCTGTTTGTTTTGTACAGGAGAATACAAACACATTTTAGCTTTTTGGGGGGAAGAAGCAAAATTTATTTAGTCACAATGTACTTTATCTATTTTAAGGACCTGTTCTCTGGTGCATCTCCTGTGATGCTCTTAGGACAGAGAAGCCTATGAGAGAAGCCTTTTCTGACAGTACTAGTGCTTCAAGAGAGGAAATGCAACCAGAAAGTAAAACTAAGATGAGCATGGAGCACTCTGTGAAAACACATTGTTGGGGCCTTCTATGGCTCTTGTGTTTATCTTAATGTTTTATTTAACATAATGACTTGCTCAGGTATTCTGTGAAATATCTGTGGACGTTATTGTGTCTTTTTGATTGGATGTCGCCCTATTAACACAAAACCCCGACACCACTATACAATGATTGCTTGTCATCTTTTCCTCTCTTATGTCCCCTTCAAGCCAAATGATAAAAATAATTCACGCGTGTTAGACCTCTAATTACTTTTTCTTCCTTAAAAATGAAAGAACAAGTACCAAATAAGAAGCAGAACACATGGTAACTTGCTTCGTAAAATTGTACCTCCAGCTGTATCCCACATGTCATTGACCAGACAGGACAGACAGGAAATAATTAAGAATAAAGTAATATAATTCCTTCTTCTAAATAAAATCTGAGCTATTATAAAATTTGGATATTCATTTTCCTGATCAAGTGCACAAACCATGGCACTTAACCGCACTTAAAATTGTTTGAATTCAGTGTCTGGCTGTGCAATTGTTTGATATTGCTTCTTGTGTTCATTCTAAGGATTAATAAAAGCTGGCATTGGCTTTCCTTGCATTGGAATTTCATTCCCTTTTAAAAAGAACATAGAAGGACCTGCAACACGTCAAATTCTGTATCTCTTCACAATAATGAAAAAACTATTATTGACTTCTTTCCTTTTTTTTTGGTCCCCCTC
Organism: Ciconia boyciana; assembly: GCF_034638445.1. Taxonomy (NCBI): domain Eukaryota; kingdom Metazoa; phylum Chordata; class Aves; order Ciconiiformes; family Ciconiidae; genus Ciconia; species Ciconia boyciana. The sequence continues at coordinate 104,236,048 of NC_132935.1, read as the reverse complement.
TGCTAAGATTTTATTGTCTCCAGTGAATGTAGAACTAACAGCTAGGGTTTGGGCACACCTTGGAATTAAAATGGAATTAAAAACTGGTTGGTATCTCAAAACTGGACATCGCTCTTTTGACTGATACGTCTGGCTTTAGCTATCCTCAGTTAGAAAAGAGTTGACCTGTCATTCATATGGATATTTAAAAATGTTTGCTATTTTCTTCTGATGAGATTAAATCACTTAGTTTAAATGCTGACTTTACTCCCAAGTTTTACTTCTTCTAGAAAACTGGGAACCCAAGCAGATTGACAAGGAGTTTGCTTGTGGTGCTGGTTGCCCTGCCCTGTGTCAGCAACAGGAGTCCTATAAATACTTGACGACTGTGAGTCACATATTCTCATCTTTCCAACTTGCAAGTCTATCATAAAGAAAAATGTTCTGTTGAGCTTCAGATATACAAATTTATGGAAATCTTGATCTGTTCTTATCATACAGGTGTGATATTTCCTTTAGTCTCTAGGGAAATAAAGATTCTGTCTTTAATTATTAGATGATATTTAATAATGGTATGATATAGCACTTTCAGACCTTGGGGAATAAGGTAAAATGTATCCACAAAATGTGTGTTCTATGAAACTACTGCCCTAAACTGACTTGTTCCTCGTGCTGTTGCCCCAGTGTGCTTAAGGATGCTGAACACTTACTGGAATCAACTTGCAGATTTTGTACTGGCATATGAAAATGATTGTTAGCTTGCTCTGATTTACATTTCGTTTCTTCAAGGTATTAGTGTAAGAGATTTGGGCCTCTAATGTCCAAATTCACAGCCACGTTACATAATTGGTTTGAGTTTCCTGGTACGTATAACAAGCCTTTGAGAATACTGCATCTCACAGGCTGGTTGTAACACAGCTTGCTCTTTTCAATCTACAATACAGAGATAAGTTCAGAAATGTAAACTATGTTCACATTTTCCTATTATCCAATGTTCCTCAATTTCTTTTTTGTTGTTGTTTTTCCTTTCCTATCCACGGTTCTATTCCTCAAAATTTGCCTAAGATTTTGGCCCTAAAAAACCAAAATGATATCAGCAAATTCTGGAAGCTTATCTTATGTTTTTGGGAAATCGAATAAAGACCAACATTATCTTAAATGTATGCCTAGATGAATGCAACAGTAAGGAGAAAAATCAAAAGTATTTATTCTTTTACCTGCTAAAATATCTTTTCAGGAACATTTTGTTGATACTTTCAGTGAAATCAATGTATTATGACAATTTAATTTATATGGTCACTTGATAGGTCTTTGGAAACATGGAAAAGAGCACTCTCTTAACAAAAGAGTTTGCAAAATGCAATCAGAGCTAATCCTCCCATGCTTCAGTGATAGGAACTGAGAAAGCAGGCCTTTTATACTTAGTTGGAGAGGGGGACGAAAGCTTCAAATAGAAAGAAAGCTTCAAATAGAAGAGGAAGGAAACCAAGGTTAGACCTTATTTGTCTTTTTCTCTCAGGAAAAACATAATCTGTCAGTATAATACAGTTTAATTCATAGATGATGCACCTCTTGGTTTTTGCTTCTATCATCACGTCTAACAGTAGGCAACTAATAAACAGCCAACTAATAGCTTCTACTATAAATATGACGTATCTGTTTTCTCCAAAGGGGATATGAAAATAAACAACAATGCACAAACATGGAATTAATAATGCCTTTGGAAAAAATCCTGAGTTTAAGCTTAAGTGATGTTTACTTTCTGCTGTGCAAATTGAAAAAACAATTCTCTGCTGCATTTTGCATACCCTGTTAATTTCTATTTTTTCTCATCTAATCAAATGTGGAATGTGTTTTACATGCTTCATGGTATTAAATATTTTGTGTGTCTGGTAGGAGCAGAGTTTCCTCCCTAGCCATATAGGGAAAGGGTAGTTTTCTAATATAAAAGGCATTCAGACAGGAATCTGCAGCTTTTGCTCTGAGGTAACTTTATTATGAGACTTCTGTCAGGCATCTGAACCAATCTGTAAGTGGGTAGGTAAAAATATTTTATTCTCTCTTACGAGGTTAACTTCCTTAATTTTTTTAAGTTATTTGATGTCCATAGTGGTAGGTTCTATACACCAAGTTTAAAATATCTTTATTCTGTACCTGCGCTATACTGTTTTGAGAGTTAATATTTGGCTTTCAGTGGGCATGCTTTTATATTGAAGTGCCCAGCAATTTTAAAGTCCCTTACTGGCTGTTTAATCTTGCTTAAATTAGGTTAAGCCTGGAGTAACAGCTATGAATTCAGAAGATTTATGTTGATATAAAACTGCTAAAAGTAAAAGGACCATGAAAATAAGTATGTATTGTGAAGAAAAAATTACATGTTTTGTTCTTGTTAAAGATAAAAGCTTAATTTTAGAGATGAAAACCTGCTAAAGCAATGATGAAAAGTTAAACTGACTGGTTAAAATGTTATTCAGGAAACTAGTTAGCATGAGTTATTGTCTTATCCCTGGGTCCTGAAAAATGAACAAAACAAACAAACAAAAAAAAATCCCCACAAAACCCCACACCAAACAACCAAACAAAAGATACTTGTTGATGCAAGGTTGACTGAGGAAGAACATAGGCTAGATATTTGGCAAATGTATTTTAAGCTAAATGAGACTTGACAAGATAAATTATGAAGATTTTCAGTGTTTTCTCTCTTCCAGCCTTGTGGGTTCCTCTGCTCTCTACTCTAAAACTTTTCATGTGACTTGACTCCAGGCTTCTCCATACTTAATTCGGATAGGTACCAGTCTGTGAAAAATCGTACCTACCTGCAAATATACTTAAGAAGGAGCTTTGTTCACTGTAACATCCTCCAAAACATTCAGCTATTTCCAGTAATGAAAACGTGAAGCAGTATATTTACGTGTCAGAAGGTTAAAACCTGAAGAGGCATCTGAGGATTGGATATACAACAATATTAATGAATTTTACTTTGCATAGAGTTGATAGTCTATTATTGCTTATGCACTAAGGACAGTTTAATGAAATCCCAAGTATACAACCAGACTGATTGACTTCCAACTATTCCAGATGCAATTGACCTGAGTTATTTTTTAAAAACTGAGCAAATAAGATGGCGTGTTTCTTATACAACTTTTGCAGTTGCATAGGGTTCAAAGCAGCTTATAAATGTCTTCATAAAAGATACAGCGTGATGGTGTGAGCATTTGCCAGATTCTCAGTGGACTCTGGAATGCTCTGCAGACCCTAAAGGAAACCAAAAGCAATCCATATGTGTTTTTGTTCTAAAGTTGTGTAAAAACTTCCTCTGTCCAGTCTTTTCCAGTAAAAAAAAAAAAAACAAAACCCACAACCTAAAACCAAGCAACCAGCCAAAACTCTGCAAAAACCTTACTGTAGATATAGCTTAGAGACAATACAAAGAATGTATTTATTTTTAAATAATTCAAAATTGAATGCTAATAAATAATAAAATAAGACATAAGTTTAATTTTAAGGACCCCTGTTCTTCCCAAATGTAAAATACTAAAGAAAAAATACATTGTTGTAAATTCAGAATTTAAAATATTGGCACTTTCCTTAAAAATTGAAGTGCACAAATTTTGGGTACAGTTTTCTATTTTTCCTTTGTGAAATGTTGAAATTTTGATAAATCTGAATTTCAAGAGGCTGCTTTGTACACCTTTATACTTGTAATGATTCCAAACTGAATAATTTAATTAAAAAATAAATTCTAATCTCTCTGGTTAAATTGTAGATCACAGTAATTAATTATGTTTACTTTAAACCTTTGCTCATTTTCAGTAGTTAAAGACAGAAACATGGAGAGTACCATGGAACGTTTGCCATTTGACGAAAGGCAGCGCAGCCAGAAATGTCTGATAGTACTCATATAATGTTGCACATTTGTGCTATTGTTATGATATTACCATTTCCAATGTTTTCCAGGAGTGCTTACAAATGTTTATTAATAAGTCCTCAAAACAAGAAAGTTTTCTTATTTATTAGTAACCCAGTCCTTGGACGGAATAGGGCGCTAATTTATAGGAGTCAAAACATGTAGGCATACCAAGACCTTTGGGATTAATAAGGCTTTGGCTATTCTGAAAACTAGTTGATAGGTATCAGAAACAAAGTTCAGGTAAAAAGATACTTTGGAAAATCTCGTAAAGTACTATTTGTCTTTGGGCATCCAAACGTATTTTTAGAAATGTGCCCCTGGTAGCGCATCCAGTGTTGCCAAAGACTAATTCTGGAATCGGAACTAGAACGAAGAAACAGGCCTGACTGCCTGTGCTCTGCTGTGAGCAAAGTAACCGCCATAAAAAACATTACCTGAGACATGTTCCTTTCCTTACAGTATCTATAGAAAGACTTGAAATAAACCTCAGAGCAAGTAACCTTGAACAGTAAGGGTTCTGTGGAGACCACTAAATTAATGTAATTTATGGCTTCACCTTGGAGGGGGAAAAACAGCTGCTACGTTTTCTTCCTTTTCAGCAGCAGCCACCCTTTTGAGCAATAATGTGTTATCTCTATTGATGGTATGCAACTTGAAGTGGAATATGAAACATCCCAGGCAATCAATATGAGCTGCTCTAATCTTTTATATTACAGCTGAGCTCCAGAGATACTTACAGAAAAGCTTCAGTTAGACTTGGACTCATTTGCTCATGAAGCTGAATGTGAACTTGGCTCTGTAGGAGTCCGTCAGGACTGTCCTGTGAAATGTCAGTCACGCGGGGAAGCTGCAGAGTTCTGTAATATGGAAAGAGCACTATGCTCACAAGAGCACAGTGAGAAATAACAGATCAAAGCAATGGAGGCCAGTAGAAATAGCAAACAAGAAGCTAAATGAGGCTTGTGTAAGACTTACATTGACTTTCTGACATGCAAATAGGAATGGTAACTGGGAAAGTAACGGTTGTGTGTGCAGAGTATTACCCTGTTTGCACAGGTGGAGTGTAGACAGCTCTGTTGTGGCTTAAGGTATTTAATTAGTGGGTTGGGTTTCATTACCCTTCTGATGTAAGCATTGTACAAAAGGAGTCCCACTTGGGACAGAAAAGAGTAATAAATTAAGCTTTTACTCTACCATTCATCACCCTATCTAGTCGATAAAGTGGTCCAAGGAATTTGCTGGGGAGTAAAGTTAGCTTTTTATCTTAAAAAAACCCAAAAAAACCCTACCAAACAAAAAACCCCAACCAATATATGGGGGATTTTTTTTTTTTAAATTATCTGTTACAGTCAAGAAAAACACAACAGAACATGCATAAGGGACAAGGTTGTTGAAACACCCCAAATGTGCCAAAGGCTGATACATTTGGCAAATACACCTGACAGGCAAGTATTTCCTTTCCCCATAAGAGAAGGTCTTCCTTGATAGGCTCTTTACTGATTTCTTGCTGACTTAAGAACTTAGAGCATGAGGTGTACCTTGCCTGGCATTTGCCAGCCATTACCATCAGTATTTGTTTTCATTAGTGGCCCTTCTGAGGACTAAGGAAAGGGTTCTCCAGCAGTGTTCCCATCACACTTGATGAGAGGTTTGGCTAGAGGTTTATCATACTGAGCAACAGGCTTGTGACACAAGGGCCGAGGTTGCTTTTCTTGTCATAGAAATTAAACCTGTGATAGGCTGTCCTCAATAACACCTGCTTCTAAGTTTCATTTTTTTTAAAAGGGGTTACTGTTGACCATGAGCTGCTTTGTAGCATCTCATGCTTTTTGGTTAGTATCACTTTAAAAGTTCATTTGAAACAGTGCATAAGATCTTCTAGCAACTCATGCTATTTATTTTTACTGTTTGGGGGGACACAGTCTTGTGAATTAAACACGGTGGATTCTAGCATTCATTTTGGATTATAAAACCTGCCTATGCAATATGAAAAGTAAGGCTGTCTCAGCATACTAATATGCTGCAGTCCAAAACAGCTGCATTAATATTCCTGTTGGTTGTCATTGGAGATATGCCAATTCCTATACGTATTTATCCACGTTCCAGAGTGCCCTTGCGATCTCATGACTGCTTTTCACAAGTGCTTGGTGGCTTATACTTTCTCTTCAGCACGCTACAGAGAAATCACTCTACATATTCAAATTGCAGCAGAAAAATGTGTTTAGGATAACTAGCATTTAGCACACAGTACAGATTAAACCCAGATGATATGATTCTCTCCCTTGCTCCCCAACATTTACATGAGAATTCATATTTTAAAACGGGAGTCTTTTGCATTACAAGTAAAGATTAAAAGATGCTTTAAACTTTTTTTCCTTGCACTTGACGGGCATTTTTGTATAATTAATGAGTTGGATATACCGGTAATAATTAAGATTTTGGGGTTTGTATTGTAAATGTTCTGTTTGTACAGTGAAAATGTTGTGTAAAAGATAAATGGTTAAGACTTTTTTTTTTTGGTCAGAAAGCCATGGCTTTGTGTATTTCTTGGCTGAGATTTTTTTTTTAATGCTACTTCAGATTGACTCATCTGTTTCATATTCTGCTAGCAATTAATTGTGCCTAGTTTGGACTCAGAATACAATATTGATATTGCAGTCATTTGCCTTTTTGCATCTAAGTTGATCAGCTTTCGAGTTCTTCATTTCTGACATACACATATGGGGCTTTTTTTAGTAAAGTTGTTATTGGCAGCATGTTTATGTCTTGGAGCTAGTATCCTACAGCAAAATTATGATAATGGGTTATAATTTGATAGGAAATCTTGACTGAAGATTTTGAAGAAGGAGGGGTGAATTTGTGGATTTTGGGTTTGGTGTTTTTTTAAAGGTCTGTTCCTCAGTGCACACTGGACCATAATGATGGAAAAGCCTTTGCTCTTCAAAAGCATTCTTAGGAAGTCACCATCACCTATTTCTGATGAGTGCTATTTATCACTATCCAAATATTTTTCTTTTTTAGAAGCACTGTATACATCTCAGCTCTCTTTTTACTTTCCTGACAGAATCTTTGCAAGAGCTTCTGAGAGATCCTCCAATGCATCTTCAAATTATTAATAAAAACCACCTGTGACTATAAATGCATATTCTTCCCATTTCTTAACATTTCTAAATGTAGTAGTTTGTATGCATTCTAACCTACTGGCAGATAGAAATGGCAAGAAGATACAGATGAACTGCAGATTGTCTTTTTCATCTACTCAGGCTGCTTTGATAAGATACATCAGCAACTTTACAGGTGACCTGTTTATTGATCAGGATGCTAAGCGTTTGAACAGGCTTTTGTGAAGTGAAGCATCGAGTTTTTTTACTCTGCCCACCAAAAATCATTGAAGTCACTGGTATAGTGAGGATTAAGCTTTAACAACCTCTGGGGCTGATAAATCAAGAGTTTGTGTGTATATGGTCTGCTTTGTGCTACAATCAAGGCCTGTCCCTTCAAATAGTCTGGTCTGTATTCCCCAAAGAGTTCATGGGCTAACTAAGTGGGAATTAAAGCAATTGCAGGCAAAGTAGAAGACAGCCCTTTTTTAGTCTATCCAGCATGATGGGTAGACTATATAAATGAACTATAAATAGACTGTAAAACAGGAAAGGGCAGGTATCCTTTCCTGTTTTTGTTGAGTGTGAGCACCAGAACATACGAGAGGCTGCACTTGGTAGGACAAAAGATCCATCTCACTTGGTATCTGGTTTCCAGTAGCCAGGTGCCTGAGTAAGCATGTAAGAACAGAGCAAGTGCATAGCAGTCTTTAGGTCTTGAGGAATTTGAAGCTTGTGGATTGCAGAAGTTTTGTATTTGTATTTAATGACATTAGGTGACCTTTCTTCCATTTATCTAATTATTTGAATCTCAAGGAAACTTGTTTCTGATGGATGTACACTGTAATTTCTCTCTGAATAGGGAAGTCAGAGTAGCAAATGTCATCGTACCTATGACAAAGTTATTGGTTCTTTCTATCTGAACAGAATGGAGTGGAGTGGAAGTGTGGTTTTGCTTCAGGAAGTTAACATTTAAATGGACCTAAGCTGGTTTGGATGTTAATACATCACTGAGATAAATGGTATGGAGGAGAGTTTATTTCTTTGCTGCTACGATGCTGGCAGGAGAGTGTGCTCCGTAATTGATTAACAGGGCACAGTACATTGACTTATATGGGGAAAGCTATTATATCTCAGTAACAGGAAGGTATATATGATTCTGGTTTTAGTAAGTAAAAAATTGGATTCTGCAGGAAATAACTAAAACTGCTGAAAGAACCAAAGGTTCCCAAGGATTTTTTTTTCTCTTAAATCCATGGCATAACAGCATTTCATGTTACGAAGGAAGTTTAAATAGTGCAATATATTTAGTGGAACTTTCATACAGGGCTAGAAATATTAGCTTATGTAAGCAGTCTGTTAACTTTTGTTCTATTGGACCTAAAGTCATGAGTTATTGATGAAATTTAATATCTTTTTTAACATCTGTTCATTTGAATTATAATCCTTCCCTATAATTCATACACATTTAAGGTGAATTTCCTGTATTTTGAAGCCTAAATGAGTGGGCAGGTTGGGGTGTGTTGGAGTGTTTAGACAATGACAAAGTGAGGTATTTTTGGTTTTATTCTTTAGCTTATTAGTTGGCATCCCAAAACAGGGATAGGAAGCGAATGCAGTTCTAAAGAACAGTGAAGAAAACTGTATCAACTCTGTTTGGTTTTTCTGCCCCCCACCCTCCCAGTATTAGCGGTTCCAACCAAACTAAGAAAGCAGAGGTCCAGATTCAATACTTGAAAAGCACATATGCACCAAATGAAGCACATTCATGACTGTCTGTAAAAATTGTGACCGCAGTGGCAAATACAGAGTGATACTCCCTGTGGGATTTTTTATTTTTTGACTATGTCAAGCTTCTCTGTCTTATTCTTTTGAATCCAAGAGGATGGATTAGTGAAGCAGGGAGACAAGACTGGCTATACAGGGGGATGATGATTTAGAAGCTAGTACTCCTTCCAAACAAGTTTTTCCATATTTCCTTTTGCATAGCTTCATCAATAGTAGCACCAATATAGTAGCTGTCAAAATAAAAGGAGATTTTCTCAGTTGCTACTGGGATCAGTAAAAGAATAGAAGTTCAAATGAGCTTCTACTATTTGGAGATATTTTTTTCAGCTGTCATTTAGTTTCTGAACACACCGTCTAAAATCTAGGTTTATTTTTTTGTTGCAGAAGTTAAGGTTTTGGTCACATTTTATCCCTTTTTAAAAGTTTGTTTTTGTTGTGATTTAGGATAGCTCTTTTGTTTCACAAGTTTTTTTTAGAATATCGTGACCAATAGTCTCCCATTATATTCAGTAATTAATTGCAGAAGTAGCAAACATTTTTGTAGCTAAATCTTTCTATTCCTATTATTCTTCCATAAATATGCAGGCTTTTCTCTCCACCCCACGCCCCAGTATGAAACTATGGGTGGGGGAAAATTGTATAAACCTAACAATTTGCTTTGAAAAATATACTAAAAAAAACCCCAGGAAACTGAACAATGGTACACGGTCAACCTTAGCTCTTATTATTAATGAGAATATATTTTTTTCTTAACAGTAAATATCATGCAAGATAAGCATAGAAAAATGCTATTAAAAGATTTTTTTACGTATTTTTTAAATATTTCTGATTGTGTGTTCTGCTTTTAAATGTTTCATTCCATTTTTACCTAGACAACAGAATTAATGACAAATGACTTCAAATCTCTAGCTAGGTAACACTAATAATGTGGCAGTGAGAGCAGTTTGCTAGCAGTCTTTCAGTTGAAAACCGATTTTTATGAACTACCAAAAATACACTATAGATGAAGAAACGCATGAGAAACTTTGTCAAGTAACTGTTTTTCTGTGATTGTGACGTTTAGGGCAAAATTTGTAATGAGCACTTCAATCTGCTACTCATTTTTATTCTTAAGTCTGACCTTGTTAGAGGACCTATTTTGAAATAATAGCAGCCTGGCACCCAAGATCTTAAAACATAGGCCTTTGCTCCATGCTGTACCCCTGCTGCCAGAGAGAGGTCCCGTGCGACCTGGTGTGCTGCTTGGGAGGTGTGATGTGACCGCAAGGCACTGCGCCCATCAGGCTGCAGGCTTCTGACCAAACGTGCTGTGGCTGCAGCCAAAGCAGCGGGAGGAGGGGAATCGATCCTTCTGTTTTGTGGTGTAAACAATAATGCTTAAAACTATTTATCTTCCCTTGTCAAAATTCCATCATTAAATAACATGGTAGTGAACTTTAAAGTCATTGGAACTGTCCTTTAATTCAGTGAAAAGCAATTGCCCTTTTCTCTTGCCTGGGCTTTTATGCTGGTATGAATTTTGTTTTCTCCCTTAACAAACTCTCAGAGATTTGTGAAGGAAACTTATTTATTTTGTTAAATGTCAAAGTGCTGATTCATGAATGAATTTTCTTCTGTATTTATGTGCTTCAGTTTCTATTGCTGTGAAAGTAATTTTATTTTTCATTACATGAGACTGGAAATTTTAGGAGACTTACATTATAAATGACTTGGTTCAGTCACAATACTTCCCCTGCCCCTCAAAATTCCTCTTTTGAGGGTAGTATTAATTCAGTCTCCACATGTGATCCAGTCTGACCAAATCACCATTTTCTAATTGTACCAAAACTATGTGGTGTGGCTGAGCATTAAATATTCTGCCTACCAGGGGTGGTCTAATGCTTTTAGATACATAAATTGAGGGTGTTTCCACTTACAGCAGAGCCTGTGTTGCAATGTGTGTGTTTAAAAAGATCAGTCAAGCTGACTGGTGTAGGTTACTTTTTTTAGGTTGTACCTGAACTGTAAATGAGTAATGTAATCTACGTATTCCACCCATCTGTTGAAATAACTGAGGAAAAACTAGAATAAAGGGCAGTACATTAACTATCTAAGCATTTCAAAAATCAAAAGCCAGTTCCCTTCATTCTAATTTACATAACTTCATACAACAGCAGGAGATTTGTTTTAAACTTTTTTCTTCATTAGAAAGGCAAAGATTCTGATTTTGTTTTTTTCCATCTTAGATGCTAGTACCAAGTTAATCTTTGTTATACTGAGTAAAATAGAAGTGAAGTGGTCAAATGGATTATAGAGATTATATTAAAAAAAAAAAAAATTGTTGGTTTTTTTCAGAAAATCTGTAATATGTGATAATTCATAGGCATTTATTAATGTACCCTAATTTATTTTCTTTTTAAAATATTAGGTTATCAGTACTTCTATTGCATAACTGAAAGTTTATATCTTATCTACTTCTTATGAAGCTTTCATGTTAATACTTTTCTTTAGCACTGCATTTCCACGTCACCAAAAACATTCCAGATATATCGGGGCAAGCTGCTTTGTTCATTTGTAGTATCCCTAAAGAGAGTGGTGGCCCATGGTTAGGCATTAGCATTACCTAATTTTGTTCTTTGTTGAAGTCTTTATTTCCTCATGTTGAGGTGTGTGTCTGTGTGTGTTTTCTTGTGGGTTTTGGGGTGGGTTTTTTGTTTGTTTTTTGTTGGTTTTTTGTTGGTTTTTCATTTGTTTGTTTTGCTGAAATGTTGGAATATATCCACATGCATTCCAGGTGTACAAAAATAACAAGGCTGTGCTATTACCCAAAAGAAAAATAAAGGGCACATTGCTGCTTAATGTGAATAATTAAGAGCATAAAGTGAATCTGTTTTCTTGTGTTACAGAAAAGTGTGATGAACCTCTGGTTTCAGCATTACCCCACTCCTCCTTCAGCAGTTCATCATCTATGACAAGCAGCTATGTGCCAGGGTATGCCAAGTTAAACAAGAGAGGAGGTAAGGGGCGCTTTCTACCTTAACATTCAGATGTTTCAGGAAAAAACGATGAATGGTATTTTTAATATGAAAATGCTTTTTATGTAAAATATTATTGCTTATGTTTGTTTTAACAAAGTTTTAGCTGTCTGACAGACTGTTTTTGTAAATGGAATGAATTTCTATTTCATTGTATGTGACAGTAATTGCACTCCATTGTACCACAGGGAGAAATAACACTACTAATAACATGTAGCAGCATGGGCCAAATGCCTAATGTCTGTGGAGTCAAACGGTATGGTTTTATAATTAACTTCAGTCAAAAGGGCATACCTGTGTTCATCGGGTAAATGAGCATTTGCAAGGTCATGGTTGTTGGAGCAAAACTAAACAGCTTTGATGTGCTTTGTTGATTTAACTTGTTTCCCACCTTAGCAATGACTGCTGTCATTCAGTTTTTTCTAGCGCCACAGAAACTTTGCCTTTTCCATGTATTTCTGTAATGCAATGAGGTGTTGTTCAGAAGTAACAAAGCCACCTCAATTTCGGTGGTTGGAAGAATAGGTGCGTAAGTTTGATGGTCTACCTGGTCTAATTATATCCTTATATCTAGGCAAATTTACTTTGCAGTCTGAACACAAGTCTTTTACCTTCACTCACAGGAATTTTCATGGCTTTCCTTGAGATTTCTAGATGTCGGTATATAGACTATTTTGATATCGATCTCTAAATTAATTTCACAGGAATTATACATTTAAACATGAAACTTTAGATTAACAGAAAATTAGTATTCTGAATACTATTGATTTTTTTTTTCTAAATAGTATCAATCTAAAAGTCCTAAAATCTAAAATTTCACAGATACTTGTGAATCAATACCAAAATTTTATCTTTCTCCCAAAATACATGTCAAGGGTATAATGAATTGACTTAATGAACCTAGAATTTAGAAGTACTTTCACTGTAAGGATGAAGAAGAGAGAGCAAGTAACTATGGTGCCTCAGTCTCAAAATCCTGAAGATCTATAATAATGGCAAAACACCAGACTTGTAGAAGGTTGGCTTATTTGCGCTGCTCCTTTATTTTTCCTGCTCCTGCAGGAGTTATATTGCTCTTCCCTGGATACCATATTCTGCCTCCTAAAAAAAACCCAAAAAACATTGAAACAAAAGTGACAATGTTTTGTCTTTGGATGTTTATAAACAAAATCTGAAATACTATCAAATGGTGGAACACTCTGCAGGTTAAAAACGGAATTTGTTGCATCAAAATTATAGCCTAAGCTGCCCATGTTTTCCACCAATTTTTTTATACTACTGTTTATGCAGCTTCCGAGTCAAAAAAAACCCCACCTTGTGAGCAAAGCCATGAATTTACTGTTAACCTAATTGTAATCTTAATCAAAGAATAATTATTGGCCTACCTATTACTACAAAGAAAGAAAGAAAAGAAAAAATACTGTTAGGGAGAAAAGTCTCAGTAATAGACTATATACGCATACTTCCTTGTGTCTATCCATTTCCCTGGTGTTACGTTCCTGCTGTCACAGCTCCTCCAAGTCTTATGGCAGATGACTCTAGCTGGGGTGGGGGCTATGGTGCATTGTCAGTGGCCCAGACTCTTTACTGGGAACAGAAGACAGATGGATGAGTCAAGACCTTCTGGTCAAACTAAAGGGCAGGAAGGAAATGCACAGGCAGTGGAAGCAGGGACAGGTATCCTGGGAAGAGTATAGGGATGTTGCCTGCTTGTCTAGGGATGGGGTTGGGAAGGCCAAGGGTGGCTGGAGCTGAACTTGGCAAGGGACACAAAGAATAATAAGAAGGGCTTCTACAGGTATGTCAGCCAGAAAAAGAAGGTCAAAGAAAGTGTACCCCCCTGATGAACATGACTGGTAAACTGGTAACAACAGACGAGGAGACGACTGAGGTACTCAACAACTGTTTTGCCTAAATCTTCACTGGCAATCTTTCTTCCCACACCTCTCGAGTGTATGGACCTCAAGGCAGGGACTGGGGGAGCACAGCCCCTCCCACTGTAAGGGAAGATCAGGTTCGTGAGCACCTGAGGAACCTGAACATACATAAGTCTATGGGACCTGACGAGGAGTTCTCAGTATGGGAAAGACAAAGACCTGGGGAGCGGGTCCAGAGGAGGGCCATGAAGATGATAAGAGAGCTGGAACACCTCTCCTATGAGGAAAGGGCTGAGAGAGTTGGGGTTGTTCAGCCTGGAGAAGAGAAGGCTCTGGGGAGACCTTATTGCAGCCCTTCAGTACTTAAAGGGGGCTTCTAAGAAAGACAGGGACAGACTTTTTAGTAGGGCCTGTTGCGATAGGACAAGGGGTAATGGTTTTAAACTAAAAGAGGGTAGATTCAGACTAGATAAAAGGAATAAATTTTTTTACGATGAAGATGGTGAAACACTGGAACAGGTTTCCCGGAGAGGTGGTAGATGCCCCATCCTTGGACATGTTCAATGTCAGGTTGAATGGGGCTCTGAGCAACCTGATCTAGTTGAAGATGTCCCTGCTTATTACAGGGGGGTTGGACTAGATGACCTTTAAATGTCCCTTCCAACCCAAACTATTCTATGATTCTATGTCAATGACAATATTGACACGGTAGGATGTACTTGAGGTTATTTGTATGTATTTTCAGGGAATGGGGTGAGGGGAGTTGCGCAATTAAGGGGGCCAAGCTGTAGACATGGAAGACCCTGGGGCAGGTGGTGCCCTGGCCACTGGGCCATCATCCTCTGTCCACAAGCAGGGTGAGCAGTGCTGGTGGCACCCGCAGGGTCTGCCAGTTGTCTGGAGATCGTGACACAGGAAGGGACAAGCCAGGCCTGATGTCAAGCCAGGAAGCAAAATCCATAAGTGGGGAAGAACGTAGGATAGGGCTGGGCATGGATACACCTATGATGTGGCTCAGGTAGAGCCTGGGGGCTGAAACGGGGCCCCTAGGCTCACGGGCAGGGTGAGCGGGTCCCCCACTGGATAGGGCAATTATGGCCTATTGATACGATACCTTCAGGGCCCTGACGTTGATCTTTGCTTATTAGTCTGCAACTCCATATGTATGAGTTCTCTGTATGGGTGTGTTTTACATGTGTAGGATTCTTGTTCTTTGATCTCTTTCTCTTGTTTTTTGTTCTGTAAAATCAATCTTAGCCAGCTCCCAAGATTGCTTTCTTTTAATAACTAGTAATTGACCTGGTGAGTTGCTTATAGCCGTGCTCCCTCCAGTAGCACCCTGTGCCTGTACTTTCAATGCCTCTCCTATCATCCCATGATTGTAGTCCTCTACACTACATTTTTATTCTACAGTAAGTTTGTCCTCTGCAGAATATCTACTTTACGTACAGAAACATATCTAAATTGTTATACTGATAGTCACTAGCCCATGCAATCACAAAGCTAAGTTAAAGGTGAAACAGATTAGGCTGTGTTACCTGGTTGTTAGAGAACTGCTATTACACCTAAATGAGCTAAACAGAAGCCAAAGACTAGCTTAGAGAAAATATGACTGACAAGCTGTAGTCCTGCAGCCCTGCAGAGTTGATGCAAAGCCTGTGGCCTGTCAGGAGTATTGGCAATTTCTTTGGTTTTAGGCCTGCAGACTAGTAGGTAACAGTGTTTCTTGCTCCAGAAATTTAGAAGACGACTTCTGAATGAGAATAGGTGCCATTTTATGCTGGTTTCAGGATTTTACTTTAGTGTTGCCTTTATTTTGTTACATGCCTTTTAGTAATTCTCATTCTTTCTGTTGCAATATGTCTGAACATGGGTTTTGATAGGCTGTTGGGTTCCTTTGTGTTTTTAACTGTTCATTCTCCAGATGAAAGAAGTTAAGGAACAGTTCAATTCTAAAACACTGCTCAGCATTTAGGTTGAATTCTGCTGTATCTGATCAGTTATGTTCATTTGCATTCTAGTCCCTGTTCTAAAATAGAAAAGTCACTAGAATAACTTTAATAAAATAAAGCTTTGCATCAGCTTGGTGGGCAGGATCTTCAAATTGATTTTAGGTGAATATTTATCTTTTTAGTTTACTGGACTACTTACTCTATTGTAAGTGAAAGGTAATCAGACATTTGGAATTTTTTTTTTTCCTTTAATTATATTTATCCTCCCTTTCTTACCCTTATAATCACTATAGTGCAGTTTCTTTTAATGATGTTTCTTTAGCAATATGGATCTACAGTGCTGTCATTAATCAAATATTTGCTTAATTTCCTCTGTCAAAAGGTCATTTGAAATTTAGTTGCATCTCTTTGCTTAAATAGCAACTTCTTTAGACTGTTGTCATCCATCTCTTAATACCTATGAAGCCTAGCATACATACTTTTCAAAACTGAAGCTTCGATATGTGCATTACCTAACTTTGCTTTCCTAATTCTAGTGCCAGTAAAAGTACTGCAGAATTCAGGAATGTGTTTAACATGGGAACTCGGCCTTCACTGTGTTTATGCTTCTGCTTCTACAAATGATGGAAAATAGCTCAGTTTTAATGCTGAGCTATTTTACAACATCATGGAATTACAGATATTGCTAATCAAACCACTAATAAGGGAATCCAATTTTTTTCTCTCCAAAGAGCCATTATCAGCTAATAGGTTCCCAAATCAAATGTGCTATTTAAACTACACTGTACTCAAGTCATTAAATGGAAAGAACTCCCCCTCCTCTAGTCCTAGACCCTTTACATTAAGGAAATGCACATTTGAAAACTCTAGTCTCCAACTCAGTTATATTTTTCTTTGCCATTTTCATGGCACTTCACTCTAGACTGGCAAAACACTTTAGCAGAATAGATAGTATATTTTATTCTATTGATTAAGACACTGATTTACTGAACAGTCACATCATGTTACGAAGAAGGTTGCAGTTGTGACTGCAGTTGTTCTGGTTCAGTTTCCTGCTATAAATGTTGCAATTGGAAGGATGCACATCAAAGAGTTAATATTTTCAGCAGTTTTTAGCAGGCTTCAAAAGCAGAAACATCCACGAATTTATTCCTAATGTTTGATACCACTTTGTTTACAAATCCCATAGCTAGTGACCTAGGCAAACAGAACTAAAACTTCATGAAATGGCATTGATCTGGAAACTGAGTCTCCAGGGTGTATGTGTAGTGTATTTTGCTATGTCAGTATGTGAGAATATTTTACGTTTTCCACAGCTGTCTACTCGGAGCCCTATAAGCCTCCACTGACTTACGGATTAGTACATATACTTATTTCAAAGGAAATGCAGATCTGATGGACAGAGTATAACTTTATTAGAGAAGTTAACCTCTCCAAATCTGTTTACTAGGTACTTCATATTCTTCTGTGTTGCCCCTTGTTCCTGTTCTGATTCTTATTTCTTGTTAGGGTAAGCAAAGAGAAGTATCCTGAGGTGGGTTTTTTTGGGGAAAAAAAGTTATTTTTGATTAGAGGAAAAATTTCTGATTGTAGAAAGAAATATTCAGTGGTTACCTGCATGTCTGTCAGTCTCTTGCAAATTCACACCAAAATGTATTAAAATTTGAAGGTCCAATTTCTATGTCAGTGAGTAAGACTCTTCGATTTATATACTTGTTACAGCAGTGAATCTGGGTTGCCATAATCACAAAGAGCCAGAGGCCTGGGGGTACAATGCATGTGTGTATTTTACACCAGCTCTCTTTTTTACTGATCCCCAAAGCACTCCAACTGTCTCATGGGCCGTCTTCCCTCTTCTGTCTTCCTGGGTGCTTTCAATCATAGCAGCTGTGAAAAGCAAGCAAAAACGCTTTCATTTTATTATTGTGGAAAGAAGTAGGGAACAAGAAGGCCCCAGAAAACATAGACTGTTTTGTCTTTGTGAACATAAGGTGGTTCCTCTGCTATACTACTACTTAACAACACATTTCAACCCATTTCCCTGGAATTAGTGCTGTGTGAAGCAATTCCTGCTATCCTCGTCAGGCCTGCAAACAAAGAGGGTGAAGAACCTTTGAAACGTAAGGTGTGGCAAAACTTATGTGGAGACTGGAATGATGTGATGAATTGCATAGTGAAAGCAGGTTTGGGGAAAGTAGAGCATGGTGACTCCTGACTTCTGCTAAAGGCTCATAAGCAAAAGCTTGGATTTAAAAAGCTAAATGGCACTGAATTAGCAACTGTTCAGATTAAGGTTGCTATAGTCAGATTCTGTCAAATTATCCTTTTGGAAGTAAGATAATTTGTCATTTTGAACAACTAAGTCTTAGCGCTATACTGTATTTTATAATTAAAAAAATATGAAAAAATACTACAAATTACTAGCATGTTGTTCAGTGCCAGTATAACAAAGGTACAGATTATTTTTGAAATGTCTGTAGCTCGTATGAGAAAACAAAGCACCACAGAAGAGGAGAAATGTACGTGGCTTTTCTTTTTTGTTCCTGTCACTATCACTTTTATCTAAATGTATGTGAACATTGTTAAATCTTTGAATACTATAAAGTCCTAAAACTTTTACTTTGGACGCACTTCTTAAAATATTTTGAATATTCTCTCAGTTACCAGCTCGCATTCTATATCTATGTAAACCAAACATTTCGTAGTGTATTACATGATCCAATGTAATATTTGGATAAATATGAGAATGTGTTACCTTTAAAAAGAATATTTAATTTTCCTTTTGAAAATGACAGACACAGGAGTCATTTGCATTGGCACAGAAATATATGCCATTAAGTTATTGACAGCGCTGTAACACATTTTACCTGAAATCTAGTTAGTGGACTGTCTAAAAAGATTTCAGAGTTCCTTCCATTTTTGTCATACACATTCTCCTGCAAAAGTAGTCCATGTTGCTACCACCTTAGTAACAGAAGTGGCATCAGAGGAAAGGAGAGTTTTCAATTAGCTCATTCTAGGGCTTTTTAAAAATCTATCTACAGTAGCTTTTGCATATGTGATGTCAAGGTTATAAGGTCTAACATCTTATAACCTGCCATCAGTAGAATCAATGGACTGCATCACATTATAAGGAGGATTCTTAGCACACGTTTGATAATAATGCATTATCAATCTTCCTTTTAATGATTCCCAAGCTACTGGACCTTACACTTCTCACTAGTACAAGAATTAATGCTGCCCATCATCCGCCTCATACCATTTAATTTACGGAAGAAATTCTACATTATTTCAACATAATGTAATGTTATGTAATATAATTGGAAGCTGCTTGAAACTGAGCAGTCTCAGAACTTCAGAAATAATCCCAGCAGACACTGAAAGTATGAAGGTCATAATGAATCTTTGGATGTATGGAAATTATCTTTTGTGCAGTGGAGAAAAGAAGAAGAAATTTGGCATCCAGGGCGCTCTTTCAAGTCTAGTATTAGGGGGGAATCTGAAGCTGCCGATGAAATTGATAATGGCATACGAGGGGAAGTTTCTGTAGGACAGTTGATGTTCAAAAAGCAGTCTTTTTATCACCACTCTGTAACTCCTGTCTAGGCTTTCATGTTCCTTTTTAATCAGGGTGCTGACCTTGACCTGTTATCGGAATTACTGATGTGTCTATAAAACAAGCATCAGAAATTTTAAGTGTTGGCATAAGTGTAATTGAGACAGTATGTTTTTTCTTTGTGGAGTTTTCAAGATGCAAGAACTTAATTATAGTGGGATATGATTCTTTTATTCCCCAAATCATTCCCAGTAAATCAATCAGATCTGTTCTGCAACAGCTCTACCAATATGAAAAAATGCTTGTGAGAGTCTTGCCTTAGAAGAAATCTGGGGACACCTGGCCTAGGCTCTTTTTAGCATGGCTGTTAAAACCTCCAATACCATAAGCAGCATCACTACTTCTCCAATTCCTTATTACTTTTCTGTAATGGGATAAGAGAAGGATTTTACATAGTTTTCCTTTTGACAAAGTGAATGTAAAAGGGATAGTTAGCGTCAGCCTGGATTCTGTGAGCTGTTTGGGCTTGTCCCTTCACGGGACTTGCCAGGAATTTAGTTTGGGTGTGAATCTCAAAGTAAGGAGGTGCTCACTCTGCATTAACATTATCCAAATTGGGACAGTAGGGAGCTAGTGTGCAGTAATTAGCACACCGTAGATCATCACCTTAAATACTGCGATCTCCTTATGTTGACAAGACCTTTGGGCACACTAAGAATGCCTGTACACAACATGACTCGTTATATTTTGATTAAACCCCTCTTACAGGAAAGTTATTATAGAGTTGCCAGTGGTTTGTAAATTCACTGCTTAGGTTACTGAATACTTTCTTTTCTAAGTAGGTAAGCACTTAACAGCAATGGATAGAGTAGCATAAAAGAACGGTAACAACCATGAGAAAAAGAGTAGTACCATCCACTTAGCTTTTGTTTGTCTGTAAGAGAGCTCTTGCTGAGTAAGAATTTATAAATAATTAAAACATGGTTGCCTTTAAATAAATAAACAGCAGTTCCCTTTCTGTAAATACGTGCTTTAGATAAACACGCATTGTACAATCCAATACAGTTTATTTGCTGAAACTATGCCATGTAATACATAGTAGATCAAATTAGGTGATCAGAAGTCAGGGCAAATTAAATGTTGTTACCTATTAAATAATTACTTTTCCATTTAAAAAATGCCGAAAACGAGTTGTTCATGACTGAAAAAAATAATCCTCTAGTGGTTCATTTATTAATGCAACCTTAAAAACATGCTTGCACTGGACATAGCATTCTTTGTGGTGCACACAGTATAATCAACAGTATTTCTGGGATGTTTTAGAGAGACTACAAGTAACTGATGTTTTGGTTTGGTGTTGGTGTTTTGTTTTGTTTTTTTATTCATTTCAAGATGAAGCTCCTTTAGGAGCTCCTTTACCTGTGAGGGTAAATGAAAACACTTCCATTTTATTAGTAACATGGCCTTTTGGTATTATTCCTAATAAAATTTTTTTATAACACTAACTTCAACCTCTGGGTTTTTTTGTCTTTTAAAATCCATAAATAATTCAGGCTCAGCTCATCACTTGCGAGTTCTTTTGGAACTATAAAGAGAAGTCATGTAGGAAAGGCATTTGTCCCCTCATGGCTATTATTTTGTGGTCAAATATTATTGCTGGATTCATACAATTTTCTGTATGTCTTTATCTGCCTCATATGCCACCACATAATCAATTTTGCTTATTTCTCACCTTCAAAATAAGTAGCTAGGCACCCCGCTTTGATTTGTAATGCAACTCACTTCAGCTCCATGTATGCTTGTATCTCTGTTTTGAAGACAGTTGTGATTTGCCACTCACTTGACCTTAGCACTTGTTTTCTGTGCCACAGTGATCTGGCCCTAATGAAACATTTTTCGTAAGTATCTACATTTTGTAGAGGGAATTCTTAAAAATACAAATAAAAATGTTTGCACTAGCTCATTCTTCTGAAACCACAGGCTCTTTCGGTCTCTGGAGCAATATATGGGGCAGTAGGAAAACACATGCATTGCAAGAAGAGACCAGATTTTGTGAAGGGGCAGGAAAAAGAAGCATCAAAAAGGAGGAAAAAAAATACCAGTGTACATCCAGGTCAGACTGATGTGTTGAAAAAGTAACTTTAAAAAGGAAAAACATCACCCTTTTCATTCAAAACACGATCCAAGAAACAAAGTCTGTGGAAAGTGAAGCTCAAATAATTGGATAAAAATAAAGCATCATTAGCTTATGTTAATTTACCATAGCCTAACAAATACAGAAAGCATGACCGTTTTTTCCAGTTCATAACTAATTTGTTAATTAAAGTATTCAGAATACCTAATTGGCTTATTTAATATATGTCTAGATGGGGAGGAGAAAAAAAAAAAATACTGAACTTTCTTAAACTTTGTGTGTGAAACTTTTTCTACAGCAATCATTTGCAGAGGCAGCAGTTCCAAGTCCAGCTGGAGACATAAGGCAAATGGGCAGCTGTCTAGGGCCACAGAGGGCCAGGGACAGCAGATCTACCCTGGCTCTGCTGACCAGCTAGCTTTTTTCAGACAAAACTCATCTTAGTTCATTAATTGTTTCTGAAGCTAATGAATGGCTGACTCTCGCAGGAAAGTGTCTGTGCTGGTGGCAGAGAGTAGGCAGCCTCACAGTCAGCCAGGCTGGTCTATATCACAGAAATACTTTTCCCATATCCTTCGGGACCAGTGCAGCTCTGTCTGTTTATCCTCAGAATACCAAAATTCAGTGCTCTCAACGATCCTAAAAGCCCAGAGTTTAACTTGAAGGTTTTCTCAAGCAACATTGAGACATTAACCTGTAAATAGTTAAGAAATTTGTTTAGGTATTCTACTGGCTTCATCTCTATGCTATCTTGAAAATGCAGACCTGATTAGATCTCCAACACCACTCAGAATACTTATATTCTTATTTGTATTTGAGCAGGAGCTAATGGTCTCAAACATGGCGTGGCTGACAAGTTTATACTTGAGCTTTATAGGTGTTATAGTATATCTGGTCTTTCTCTTTCTTATTGTTTGCAGTCAGCTGCTTCAAATTTCACACAGATGAGTCATACACATAAGATGTAAAAGTTCTCACACTCTTTCTAAATGTCATTAAACTTGTATTGCATTTATGTGTTATGTGTTTCAGAAGCATTCATCAAGTTTACATTCACAGAAGTAAGTATCACCTGTATGTGGAGGTGTTAGTATTAGTCAGATGATGTATAGGTGTTAGTGCAAGAAGAGTATTGCCAATGGCAAGTTCTTGCCTGCATAAAGACAATTTTTCACAGAGGCCATCAATCCTTGTAAATCAGGCACTAAATTATATAATCAAGCCATTTCAAGATTGCAGATGTTACCTGTGGTGTCTAGTTTCAATTCTTAAAACAGGGAGTGGAGTTTTATCCTATTTAAAAAGCTGGCACACTTTATAATTAAATTTTAGAGTTAATATAAAGGGTGAGACTTTGGCTGAAAAATATATGGTAATGACACACTGGAGTTCTGCTAGATGCCTCCTCAATTCAATGCCTTACAAGGAGCTTGCCTACGCCAGAGTTGGCACATTTAACAAATTAGAAAATTTTTTACTTCCTCAGACAATGGCGCTACTGCGTTTGCACAGAACAATGGGAACCTGCAGGATTAAAAAACCCTCAACATAGGGAAACTGGCCAACCTCTTTTGACAGGTCCAGGACATTTAGGAGTAGCAGAGGCTGACAGGTGAGATATCTGTAGATATAACGTAGCCTAGGATATTTCAGACCAAGATATAGAGATGGGTGAGACTCATCTGGAATTGAGGCAAAGATGCAGTGAGTGTACAGAAAATGCACTGTCAGCTGCTTCCAACGTAGGTGCCTCTTGTCAGGCAGTTATGAGTGTTTCAGCCTCTCCACACAAAACAAAGGTTTTTCCTTACATAGATGGGTGTAGTGCAACTGGTAGATAGCTTCTTGGAGCACAGCCAGAGCACTGCCTTTCCCAAATAAGTCATAAACAAGCGTAAATGCTGGTAGAAATGGGAGCTATTTGGCTACTGTTATAATCTCCTCATACAATAATATGCTGAAAGAGAGAAAAGAAATGTGATAAAATGAGGCTATTCGCTGCAGGATGGGAGAGTGGAGCTATTATTCATGCTTCAGCCTTCACAATTACATTATTCACAAGTAAATCTGAGCTACACAGTAAGAGACAGAACATTAATACTCATTTTTCTGTATGTGAGTTATTATGTAAGTCACAAAAAATATCTCTGTATCTGGAAGACTCTGACTTGGCATCCAGTCCTATGTCATAGATTTGCTGTTGGTTTCACCTTGTTTTGTCTAATTTTCTTAATGAAACTATTTTTTAACCTATTTGTATGTAAGACTCACTTTAATACTGACAAAAATGACACAGGTGCACATACATTGGAAGGAAAAAAGTGCATCAATTCATACTGAGCAAGAACACTTACTTTAGAAAACTTCAGCTTTATGCAAGCATTGTATATAGCCAGTTATAGGTGAAAAGGGAAGAGGTGAACGATAGAGTGTTGTATAGATCCCACTCAGAGTGCTCTGAGCAAGAGAAAACCCTTCCCTTGAGTAAGAGAGAGAATAATTTTCCTTTATTAGGTTTATCATGGTAGCTGAGATTTGAGTCAGCTTTGTGCAGAATGGCAGATGACTATAACACTGCAGGGTGAGAAACTGTTGATGTAATTAAGAAGCAACAGTTTACTTACACTGACCCAGATATAAAAAAAAAAAAGCTGTTACACTTTCTGTGTTCTTCGCTGTATGGAGTTTTGTTGTGCTGAAGGACAGCTAAGGACCAAGCAACCCTCAGAAGAAATGTGAATAGTAGTTTAACCCTTTCCTCACGCTATCTGCCCTGCTCTTCTCCCTCCGAAGTGATCTATTTCTTTAGCTGCAATATATTGTTCAAATAGGATAATATTGCTCTGTATTGGATGCCCTTGGTAGTTTGGCCGACTAAGAAACAACTGAATATCGATAATGAGCTGTTGTCTCTTCAGAGCCCTAAACTTTTCTGACTGCTTCTAGGACAGATTTATATTTCTTTTAGGACGGACTTATATTCTTTGTGACAAAATTTATTTGAATGGTCAATTTTCCAAGTCACTCAATGATAGATAAATTGTTTCTACTGAGAGTCATGGGGCTATATATTTGATAAGCAATGGAAAAAAGAAGAAAGCTTGAAAAGCTGCTTTTTGAAAAGTTGTATTTAAGATGTCTTTGCTTTTCAATATTGACTACCATCAAATTTAGCTGGGCTTGTAGGCACTTTACTCCCAGTGAGCTAATTCTGCTTTGGTTAAGAAAGTTGTCAGAAATGATCTGATATTTGTAAGGATCAAAGGGTCCTACGGTATGTAAAAGTAGGCACTTGACCCTGTCTATTAACTACATAATATTTATACGTCAGGCATGAGTAGCCATACTTTTTTCAGTACCAAGAAGTTGTCTATTGTCTATGGCGGGGAAAGAATTTCCAACAAAAGCCAGTGCTGGGATTATTTAATTTGCTGACTTTAGCAGCTGGTCAGCAGCATTCCCCATAGCATGTTTTGAATACATAGAGATGATTGTTGCTTGTACGTGCTGGTTTCCAGGTGGGGTTTGGGGTTTTTGTTGTGGGTTTGGGGTTTTTTTGTTGTGTGTGGGTTTTTTGTTGTGGTTTTTTTGGCTTTTTTTTTTCCCAATTGTGATTAACCAGTTTCTAAATTAGGCCAAAATGGTGCTCAATTATCAGGAAGAAAAAGTTGCAAGCCAAGTTTTAAAAATAACAGTTATTGAGAGACCAGAGAAGCTATTAATTATAAGCCAAATTATTGTGAGCAATCTCTAGAAGTTACTTTAATGAACTTCTAGTTTCAAGGCAAAATCAAATTCTACATATTATATGCAGAATTTATTATCTTAAACACACTGCTGATGATGGTTTAGTTCTTTCCTTTTCTTGAAACCTTAAGTAATGTGAAATGCAGCTAAGGCCGCAACCAACATGTTGACCAGCAGTGGCTCATCATTGACTAGCAATGGCTGTTTGATGAGCCACATCCAAAGTCATCTGGAAAGGAGTACTATAGCTAGGGATCAAAGCAGAGATACCAGAAACTGAGTAGAAATTGGCACTAAATTGTTTTAAACATTCCAGTTCTCAGGTTTCCACTAGACTTTAGTTAAAGGAATTAGATTGAGCCCTTCACAGGGAATGTTTTTTACGCAGCTGTCTGCTCTGAGACTAGAGCACCTTGCTATAAATATGTGGTATTGGCCACCCTTTGAGAAAAGCTACTAGCTTACCAGCTCACTAGCTGTGATATGGCTATTTCTATGCTCTTATCTTGTTCTCTTACAGCTGGTCCCTCCATGAGGCTAGAGTCACAATGACAGGGTTTGCTGGGGAAATCTACAGGCTTATCCAATTTTATGGATGATTGCAACACTTTCAGCCTCTCACACTCTCATACGAAAGCAAGGAAGTTTAAAGGAAGAGGGGAAGTTAACTGCAAGTAAGAAAGAAGACAGGAGAGACCCCCAAATCAATTGATTTATCCTATTGGCATAGATCTAGAGGTTACTGAAAAATAGAGTTGGGACTGTGAAGTAAAAACTACAAACAAGCTCCTAAGTTAATAGAGATAGGGAAGCAACATAAATAAGGCCTTTGGTTTGACATGAGCATGGAGGTACCAGAATCATTAAGCCATATCATTTTCAGTCACCCAAAACCAGCGTCTACCCTTTCTCTCTGTCTTCCATTCCCTGAAGACAGAAGTGTTCTTATTTTAGGGCCTTAGTCACTGGCAAGTTTTTCTGTTTCATGTTTAGAAGGTTGCATGCATTTTTCAGCTGGCCACATAACTGCAAAAATACATTGTCTGCGTAGTCTAACATGACTCGTGAAACACAGCTAAAAGCTTAGCTATAGAAATGCTTATAATGATTTCAGAAACTTAATGTTCATTACTTTGCAAGCAAGGAAATTGAAGGCTGTAATCATGGCTTTTATCTTTAAAAAGGTTTAAAGATTACAGCTAAAGAACAGGATGCTGCTGATCAGAGTAATGATCAGCATTGTGAAATTTCAACTTTCTGTCAAGGTGCTAGAATCTATTACAGAAAGTAATGTAATTATGCAGTTTATTGTCTGTAATAAATGTAAATTGACTGGTTTACTTCCAAAATTTCCAATTAAATATAGGTATTATTTATCCATAATACCGGAAGCTCATTGTTAGCATTTTGCAGAAGTCCTTTGCCCAGCAGAGGTGATACTATTAACTGTTCTCCTGTTTTCTCCTTGTGTATTAGACAAAGGCTACTGATGTTATCTTGTGATGTAGAATACTGCAAAACCACATGAACGGCATAAAAGTGTCTCAACAGAAGCTGATAGCCTTATTTAAAAGATAATGCTAATACTGGTAATCTAATATGGGCTGGTATTATGGATGATTTTAAACTATCAACAGTACCAGCCAAACAGAACATTTTTGAATGCATTGAGTGTGGGGTCTGTAAAAACTTAATTCAAAAGATTACGCCTAGAGTTAGTTTTGATATTGATCAATACCAGCAGTATTGGTTACTAAGTATTGACACAGTTTTAAATAATGAGTATATGCAACTTTCTGACAAGCTGTATTTAAAACATGCTTCCCCTTCCTACTCCCCACAAAGAAAAACTAAGGACTTCAAAGGTGTAGGAGCTTGTAGCTATTTTGGCAAGTTTGATAGGAATAAGCCAAATTGTAAGAGGTTACATGGAAGTAGAAAGAGGAGAAAAGAGAGAGAGATTTGCAAAGGTACATAAAATTGGGCCCCTAAATTCCATTAATTTTCCAGGCAAGTTTAGCACAAAATCCCTTTCTGTTTTTAATATTTAATGGAGGGAGTGACAGTCTTTTTTCTTTATAATTTACATGGAAAACATAAGGCAGGAATAACATGAATTCAGATCTGTTGAAACAAAGCTACATTGACATGCAGTGGCTATAGAGCTAATTCAGTAAACTGCTTTCAACAAATTAGGACACACTTTAAGAACTACTTGTCATCTCAATACCACTGTCTGGTTCAAACTGAAGGTGTATGTTGCACTTTCTCCTGTGGGTAGTGCTACTGAAGGAAGATTATGTAAAAAACAGAACCATTTGTGTTTGTTCCTAAAGGGACCCTCAGGCCAGAGTGTTCGTAAATGTCTTTCCTGGGTTTTATTAAGCTAATGTACCATGTCCACATTTGATTTCTTTTTACTCCCAGAGGGATTATATTGTTCTTTTTAACTATAGTGTTTGAAAGTATAGAATATGCTTCTAGAATATGGAATTGAGCATCAAACGTTTCTTTGCCAAATAGATGGATGAACCTATAAAACGCGTTCACCAATTTATCTAAGCATTTTTTTGAAAGAAGAGCTCATGCCAAATATAAGAGGAAAACTCCAAATGATAAAGCTAGCATTTCATAATGATTATCCCCTTATAAAAAGAAGGATTTTGTCATGCAACTTTTCAGTCTGTTTATTGGTAGCTTAGCACAGTCAATTAAAATCCCTGGAAGTGTCCAGAAACTCACTTTAATAGCGCAATAATGTCTGGATATTGGGGGGGGGGGGGGGAAGAAGTGTGTAAAGATATGTGCAGGTTGTAGGTACAAAAAGGTAATTGTCCTCTCTGGAAGAGGAGCTCAAACTTTCTCACAAAGTTTGTTCCCATGGAAAGGATCCTTTCCTATGTGAGGAGATTGATCTTAAGGCGCTGTTTGCATTTGACGCCATGAAGTACTTTAACTCTGTCAAAAAAGGTACGTTAAATCTATTGCAGTACTGGTACCCTCTGTGTCACAGCTATTTTCATGACCTCAGATTCCAGGAACAGATATCCATGGCTAATGGGAAGAGCCATCACATCATAAAGAGAGAGATCACCGAGAAAAGTTTTAAAAGGTTATATGACAGTAAAAAGCTGGTGGCTGTGGCAGAGGTGGTGTTAAGTTTGTGGCAGTGTGCAGTGGTTTTGGTGGTAGTCAGAGTGCATTGACATATTTCACAGCTTGATCCAAAACCTGCTAGTGGAAAGATGCCCTTTGACTTTGCCAGCTTTTGGATCCGGCATTTTGTTGGCACCGTTATCATTGCCTTTTTATCTTAGGCAGGCATTAAGCAAGCGTATGCTGCAAATCATCAGCCTGATTGAAGAATGTGTAATAAGTATTGCTGTGCTTTTGGAACACTGGAATGTATGTGGAGATCTTGCAGTTTCTTGATTCCTGAGACTTGTCACTTCAGAAACTCAGCTTTAGTGTTGAAGAAACTTGTCACTGCAGATCTGGCATGATAGAGTATAACACAATATGTTCTGACTAGCATGTAATCCTTCAGCTGATGACTGTAGCTCCAGGGATGTTCACATGGCACAAGCTACTGTTTTAGATCACTTTCCATGGTGCTTGGGAATGCGCAGCCTTAGAACATGAATTTGTCAGGCAAAATTGTACAAAGCTTGAGAAAATCAGTGGCACCTAAAAGTATTTCAGTTACTCTGCATTTAAGGATTTTTATAGGAGCAAGGTATGTAATGCTTTTGCGAAGATGTTGACTATGATCGAAACACACATTGTACCAGGAGAGATGTAACAGAGAATTTCAAGTCTGTAAATAAAGATGGGTAGAAACCCTATTCCCTGAGGAATCTTGTGTCCAAAATGCTTTCCCCATGTTCTTTTACCCATTAAGAGTCAAGTATTACACTTTTTCCTGATCTTTGATGAAGAATAGTAAATTACAGATGTCTTGCATTTCAGATTTCTGAGTGAGTTTGTAAATCCAGCACTTGATCTTGCACCCTGCTGAGTTTGTTGTCCAGTTCCACAATATGCACTGGTGTCTGTTCTAAGGTCATTGTGCAGATACCGACGCTACTCATTATAATGAGCTGTAAGCACAATATTCAGAATTTTTGACCTTGTAGCAAAATATTGGGAAAGGTAGCAGAATGGTGTCTGTTATAAGGCAAGCTTAATCTGCTCTTACTTTCGTGACTATAGTATTTGTCCAACAATGCTAGCAAATGAATATTGGAGAAAGATGAAATATATACTACTCCCAATTCACCGACTCCATTGTGAAATTATCAGTAAATCTTTTGTGATAAATTTATACTTTGCTTTTAGTATATTAGAATCTCATTCTTTTCAAAATCTGTGGCATTAATACGTAACTTCCTTTACAAAGGAAGAGTTTGATAGTTAATATCTAATTTTCTGCTCTTCTTGTGCCCCTTCCTAGTTTTCTTCCAGAATGAGTTCAAGAAATACACTGTATGTTTCTCAATCTCTGTTTTTTTCTTTTGGCTTTGTTTGCGCAGCTCTATAACTTCTCAAAAATACCTATTCAGAAAAAAGGTGGAGGTGGTTGACCTTGAGATATAGGGTAGGAAATAATGAGAATTAAAGAAACACACTTCCAGGAAAGCAAGCTTTCCCAGTACCAAGAACTTTATTTAAATATACAATCAAGCGATACAGTAAGTAAGTAAAGGTCAGTATCACATAGCAAGTTAATGTGTTACCCCGACATGTAGAAAATAGTTGCTAGTGATGATTAGGCAATATAGAATGAAAAAAAATTAAAAATGTAAAATAAGAAAGGCAAATGTGGAAAATCGGGATTAAAGATTATTTCAAATAAGTTTAATAATGAATTGTCTGTTAGAGCAGAAATGTCATCTATCTTATGAAGTTTAGCAACAGAATCTCAGGAAAGGTTTGAGCATCTGCAGATGGGAGGCTTGAGTGAGCAGTGATTCAAGGAGAGGAGGAAATAATTTAGGGAGTAGGGCCCCTCTTTTATTATCTTAATAATGTGAAATACTTTAACCTGTATAAGACAGTCAGATCATACAATCTTACCTCAACATAAGCAAAAATGTGTATTTAATGGCTACTTTGCACTCAAGGTGTTCCTCCATCCTTTTGCCTGTGGAAAGTCCTGTGTTGTGTCGCTCATACTCTGCTATCTGCGTAGTTAATTAAAGTTAGGCTGACCTAGTGTAGGTGTTCATATTTGCCAAGCTACTGTTCGTATAAGAAGCTACTCTTACAATAATAGAATAATTCTGATTGAAAGGAACTTCAGGAGGTCTCCAGTCCAACCACCTCCTCAAAGCAGGGTTAGTTCTGAGATCAGACCAGGTTGCTCAGGGCTTTAACCAATTGGATCTGGAAAACTTCCAAGGACAGAGACTGCAGCCTCTCTGGGCAACCTATTCCACTGCCTGACTGTCCTCATGGTGAGAAAATAAAATTATTTCCAGTCAGAACATCTCTCATTTCAGTTTGTATCCATTGTCTCTCATCCTCCTGCCATGCACTTCAGTAAAGAGCCTGGCCCCATCTCTGTGATGACCACCCTGTAGGTACTGGGGGCTGCTGTAAGGTTCCCTTAAGGCCATCTCCTTTCCAAGCTGAACAAGCCCTGGTCCTTCAGCCTCTCCTCACAGGATGAGTGCTCCAGCACCCTCACTATCTTTTTCGTTCTCCACTGAATTGAAGATAGCAGAGGAAAATTACAACCCACAGTTGAATGAGAAAGTGGTGTATAGGGTTGGAAAGCAAAAGCTGCAAGAATGAGAGACACCTCACGAACAGAAAAACAGGGCAAAGGGATGCCTCTCTCAAGTGCATGCATGCAAATGCACACAGCCTGGGAAACTAGAGTTCTGCGTGTGGATGAGACCTTGTGTCGGGATCCAGGGAGAAGCCAGTGAGGGGTGATGTTGTGGTAGGAATGTATTACAAACCATAAAATTAGGATGAGAAAGTGGACACCATTTTCTTTGAACAAATTCAGAACATCTCCAGATTGGATACCTTAATTCTTGTGCAAGACTTTAATCTCTCTGACGCCTCCTGGAAGGGCAATACAGTGGGATGCAAGCAACCCAGGTTTCCAGAGGGTGTTAGGGATAACTTAATGATACAGGCACTAGATGTGGTGCCTGTGGTGGGGTATAAGGAGACATAAACCAGAAGCAATGTCAGGGAATCTCACTATTCCAGATTTCAGCCCTCTGCCTTGTGTAAATCCTGTAGGCAAACTTTAAAGGAATAAAAAAGCTGTTGTTCAAAATGCATTTTAATGAAACCTCTCGTAACAGATACTGTTGTTATGCAAATATGCTTATATATCCTTAAAGAATTTCGATATTTAACTGAAATCCAGGGTAAAACTTAAGTTAGAATCTTTACTCCCTTTATTTTACTTTAAAAAAAAAACACAAAACAAAACCAGAATATTACTAACATTTTTATTTTCTTGTTATAAATACTCTTCCAATCATCAAGTGTCATATCTTTCTAACAGCTGGTATATGTTTTGATAGATCAAGTTAATATATGTTATGTACATTATTTTTTTTACTGGAGTCATCTGTGTGATAAATTTGCTTCACGAAATCTATGGCCAATAACACTTTCTTTTTCTCCAAATGATACTTCGCTGCTACTAATAAGGAAAAAGAGGTTATATAATAGTTATAATACATAAAAGTGAAAAAAATTGCAGTGGCCTGATAAGCATTAGCTAGCTCTTATAAGTGACTCTGATTTTATGATGCTTAATTAACATTGCCAAATCAGAAGCTAAAGCTGTGGCGTAAGATTCCTTTAAACCCAGAATTAACAGCAGATATTTTTTCCTCTTTCATTCTTTAAAAAAAACCCCTGTATTTAAACCTATATTCTAACCATAATACATATAATTATCATATCACACTTCCCATTCTTAAGCCATGTGGTTTTGCCTGTTTAAGACCTTTTTATAGCACAATAATCATAGTATTCAGTTTTTATAGAAGCAGTGATTTAGCTAGTAGTGGTTTGTGCTTTAGAAGCCCTGGCTGCATACTTATTTCCTGGGCTTATGCCATAAGGAAAATCCCTCTGTCTTCAGTAGGAATGGTATCCATGTAGCTGGAAGTAGAGAAGGACTAGCTGTCTGTAATAAGTGGTTTTCTTCAATATAAAAGTGAATCAGGAGAGCATAGAAGTTATGGAAAAGCTGTCATACAGTTGCACGGATGTCCCTGGACAATTTCTCTCGAGCTGCGGTAGTGCTTCCTTGTCTAGGCTCAGCAAATGGAAAGTTCCTTGAAGACTGTTATGAAGATTTGCTTATTCCAGCATGCAGGAAAACCCGTGAGCTTTACTCAAGAAGAGAAGGATGTAATCTTTATAAGGATAAAGCAGCCAGCTCTAAGGGGATAGAGCCTTGGGTTGTGCATGTATGGTTGAAGTAGGAGAAATTATTAGGTTTAGCATAACAGCATTTTTCATAGTTTCAAAATACTGTTTATTTTCACAGTTGTCTGCGTGAGGCGAATGATGCATTACAGCAGCTTACAGACAGGCAAACTAAAGCATACAAAGCTATTTTTATCCTCTCTTAGGTCTTTGCTTGCCTGTGCAGTGCTTCTGCCAAGTTAGTGATTTCTGTCTTGAACACTCCTTTTGTAGCTGTGGCTGTTTCTTCATCTGCCAACTACTGCTCTGTACAGACAGAAATTATTTAGGTATGATCTGCAGTCTAGCTGTTTGAGGTGATGGGTTTTTTTCCTTTGGGAGGGGGAGTGGGTATATTGAGTTGGTCTGGACATGCAAAAGTTCTTCTCAGCAGTGTTGTACTCAGCAGTCTTGACTAACAGTGTAGAAAAAATGCATTCAGAACAAGTATTTCAATCTGTAGCCTGAACAGCTTAAATGGAGAGCATGGGAACTGCAGAGAGATTCATTTCAGCCTGGGGAGCCATGCCATCCTAAGAGTCTTAGAGGGCTAACAGAGGCAGGGGGAGAAGTGGGGATGATTCAGGGCACCTGAAGTTAAATCCTGCTTTGAATCCTCCCCCAGACCCTGAAAGCTGAACCTTCCTACTCTAAAGCTAGCATTTCCATAGTCTTCTCCCTTCTGTAGGTTAAAATTTAAAGAACAAGGGTTGGAGTGTGCATTTGGGGCTTTTAATTTATTATAGTTTAATTTTTTAAATGCTCTGACGCATGAACTTTGAGTTCTCATTAATTTATATTGAATAAAAATCCTAGCAGAATTTAATTCCCTGGTTAGTGTCTAAAATGTATCAGATTAGTTAATCCCACGTGGGTAAATTAACATTTGATGCCACTGATAAGAGCACTGTTACTTTATTAGCGTTATAACTTTTAACTCTTTCTGCCAGCTTTTTTCCCTAGTACAGTCTCACATGATTATAATGATTTTGTACACAGTGCTATGTTTTGGGTCCAAGGAGTATAAACTTGTTAGGGAATAGTCAATATTTATTAGTCGTTTACCATAGACTTCAGGCAAATCATTGCCCTAAAATGTTGAATTCTGCTGTGGTATAGTCCTATCTTGAAATGAACATATTATTTTGCAAATTAAAATAAACAATAAAATTGTTCCTCCCATGTTGTTGCAACTCTGCATATGATATCGATAAATATTTTGCTATTAGCAAAATAGAAGGCATAATATGAGCTTTCATCATCAAAATGGATGCAGTACAGAGTCATTTTTAAAAAGAGAATATATTTTCTTAATGGAGAGAAAGGATAAGGATCTGGGTACTGCTTGCAATATATTCATTAATGGAAAAATAATTATCCTTTAGCTTTGTTAAAAGCAGAAAACTGTGCAAAACCCTTGAATCAGCTGTATACTAGATTTCAAAAGTCATCTCACAATATTTCACAATTCTGTGCCTCTGCTTGGTGAAGGAAAAAAAAAAAAAGGATTAAACAGTACCAGTAACTTGTATTCATGCATGGCACTGATAATATCAGAGCTCCTGTAGTATTATGAGCAATGTCTGTCTCTCAGAAGCATTTGGAAGCGGTGGCTAATCAATGAGGCAGGTAGGGAAGAGTCCTCTCCTGTTCTCAAGATTGGGTCAGTGGTTGTGCAATGTTGGCACAAATAAGAGAATAGTATAGCTCCCTCTAGCCGTGAATTTTCTAGGCAATTTACATACAGCAAAGATTCAGATAGCGATTTTAAGTATTCAGAAACTTTCAGTAGAGCTGACTGATCTTTGTTTTATTTCCCTATCAGTCATTTTGTTTCAGAAAAGAGAACGTCTTTATGAGAATTCATTGGCTTCACGTACAATTTTTGTGGAAAATTATCAAAATGTGTAGTGATTTTAGCACTCTAGCACTCAGGAAAAAAGAATAAGGTAGTCAGAAAACATATATCAGCTTTATTAACGATTCTGACTTTTGAGAAATCATCACCATTTGGGTAGAAACCAGCTTCTGAGAAATTCCTGTAAAATGGGAATTCAGGTCTGAAATTTTGAGCAGATGAAAAGACATTTGTGTACAGGGAAACCAGGTTTAACCTGGATAGGAAACACTAGGGAAAAATCTTCAACCTGAGCATACTCTTGAATGTATTTTTTCTTGCCAATCCCAAAAGAAGAAGATTTTAAAAAAACCAAACAGACAAACAAAAAACCCTGGTAGAAATGGATAAAGAGTAACAGAGAGAGAAGAAAAGTGAGCAGTGTTCAGGTTCTGTAGCAGTTCAGGAGCTGAGCCCAAGTGGGTGTTACAAACATCAGTAGCAGCAGGCAAAGGTTGACTGTTGGCAATCATCAAGGGAGCTGGACTTCAGAACTGCTGTATTTAACAGCAGGAGCTAGGCCAGGTCATTTTTTGTACTTGCTGGGCTAAGAGTCTTTCAGGGCACGTAACAGCCGGAGGGAGTATGTCATTGGCAGGGCATTTCAAGGAAGAAGTCAAGGGAGAAAAAATTATTGCACAAGACACAGACCAGGAGATTTGGAGTTAAAAAACATAGATAGAAAACAGATAATGAGTATAATGCAATAATCATTTAGCTTTTATTTGTTAACAGTGAGCATTTCAAGGCAGTGTTGTTTGCACATCACTGGAACACTGGTATACACTGAAGC
The DNA here is from genome assembly GCF_034638445.1 of Ciconia boyciana. Taxonomy (NCBI): domain Eukaryota; kingdom Metazoa; phylum Chordata; class Aves; order Ciconiiformes; family Ciconiidae; genus Ciconia; species Ciconia boyciana. Next base: position 104,200,854 of record NC_132935.1, on the reverse strand, counting down.
ACAATGGCAGAAACTATATTCACTACAGGATCTCACACAACAAGTCTCTGCAAGGCAGGAAGTTAAGTTTTTATCTTTTATCACTGAAGACTTGTCACAGAACAAGATATCTAAGACTGAATTCTGGCATTTAATCATCTTTCATGTACAATCATTTGAGGGAAAAAATATTAATCAAGATGGTCTAGAACATCACGATTTAACTTGGAGAAATTCAGCTTTGCCTTCCATTGCTTTGTGGACTTCGCTGATGGGAACAGGATGATTTAGGTGACTAAAGTGTTTGGGCATCTCATTGCTATTGAAATGGTATAGATCAGATGCAGGAATACCTTAATTCCTTTTTCTCTGTCATCTCTACTAAGCAGGGATCACAACAGTTACAAGGAACTACCAGAAGTGTCATAATGAGCTTGTATTTGGATTTCTAAGTGCTGTAAATGCTATTCAATCACAGTCAGTAAAACTTCTCTATTTCTGATCTGACCAGCATTAAAATCTTGGATAAGAATCTGCTAATCAGCATTCGATTGCTCAGCAGAGACACTGCAGAGGCAGTGTCTGCTTATCCATTAGCTATACACTTGCTAGTTCTTGCCAGGGATATGACCTGAGTTGTTAGGAAAACCCCAGTGCTGCAATGCATAAACATGCCGCAAAAGATTTGTGTCCTGCTACTTGAAAAGGGGGTGTGAGGAAAGGGAGATCTCTATACTCTCTTCCTTGTCTTTTGTATGCCACTGTGGTTATTTTGTATGCAAGGGGTTTGTATGCCAGGGTGCAGTGATCCATTGCCTTGCCTCAACTTTCTGTCTAGAAAACAAGAAAACACCTCATGGAGAAGAAGCTGCTTGATGCCTTGAATACAGATGATGCGCACAGAATATTTAAATCTCGTCCAAGTTTTGGTTAAGATTCCATTAGGATGCAGTTGTGAATGAGCTGCTTTTTGCATATGTAATTAGAAAGCAGAACAGATGGGAAAGGCATAGTTTAAAGTGATGTGTTCATTAAAATAACCTAAGCTGCAAAGTGTTTGTTCCCCAACAGTGGATTCAGGATATGAGACTCCTCAGGCTTAGGATTTTTTTCCCCTGTTTTGAGTTTGTCAACTGTGAATGACAACGATGAGATCTCTTTTGCATCATTTTTATTGTTAGATATCACCACTGTTCCTTAGGGCAGATTGATCATTCATTCCCTCATATGTGGTTTCTGCTCAGTTAAGATATACTAGGGAGCAGTGGGTATTAAGAAGCAGACACTACATCAAGGGATTTATTTTAATTGCATTTACTGTAAGGAAGATCTATTGGGATTTAAAAAATAATATAGTGATTTTAATGTTCTTTTAAAATAGATCTGTGTGGACTGTATCCTGATAACTACTGTTATCCCTTGGGTTATTTCTACTCTTAACTTTCAGTTTTTTAAATTAAAATGAAATAATTTTAAGGACTATAATTAGGGTTTTCCCTCCCCTTGTCTATTTTTTAGTAGAGGGGAACTCTTCTAAAATTAGTCTAACAATGTCCAAAAAATATATACTAAAGTGAGTAAGGGCTAATCCTTATTCTCCCCCCCCCCCCAAAAAAAAAAAAAAAAGGGGGGGGGGTATTACATAGTTTAAATAAACAAAAAATATACTTTATCAGAGAGTTTAAGCCACACCAAGGGAAGGCACTTGTAAGTGCCACTAGAAATCAGTAGAAACATTCCCAGTGACTAGTAATGGACACTGGATGGGCTAGTAGTGTGCTACTTCAGCCTTTCAGAAGTCAAGATTAATGCTGCTACTGACCTCTCTGTAAACCTACAACTTTCAGCTGCTATAATGGAAGGCTAATTTGGGGAATTAATATTGCATCTTTCCTATCTTCTACTACCACCACAGAATGAATTTTATCAGATGTATTTCATAGGGAACTTAGAGCTTCAGGGCTTACTGGAGCCCAATTCTTGTTGCACCTCTGGAAAGCTGCTATTGAAAGTCATGGGGGGTTAGGCCAAAGGTTGGGTCTAATTTGCCAGTTTTTAGTAAATATGGTCTGATTTGGGGTACACTCTAATAATAAATTTTGGAGAAGAAGAAATCTAGTTGTTGTCATTTCTGTCCTCTTTCTTCTTTCCTGTGATATTTAACTTTTTACTAAATAAATATAGGTAATTTTAAATAGAGGGTGACTATAATCATGCTGCTATTTTCTCAGTATTTTCTGCCTTCTAAACATCAACCTTTGCTGCTTCTGAAGTAGAACGTTCATTATTTGCCCACCATCAGCGTCATGCATGTCCTTGTCTGCAATTCCATCACTGTTGTTATGTGCTGGAAAGAAAAGCTCTTCAAACATGCAAAAGCAAATCCCTACCCTGAAGATGGGGACTGAATTACAAATCCAGACTTAGCTAGAACAGCAGATGAATACAAGAAATATAACAATGCATACTGTTTATGATAAGGAAGTAAAAAATGTTTATCCGTGCCAATATCAGGAAAAGATTGCCTTAACTAGAAGTGGAGCCCTGTATGAGGATTGGAGTCTCTTTAGAGGGTAAATACCTAATACAGGGTAAAAACGATCCTTGCTCAAAGCAGCAAAGGATCAAAGTGTTTAATCATCCCAGATTTCTATATGTTCATAACTTTTGTCAGTGTGACTAGACCTACTCAATATTAGGATGTTATTTGCTCTATGTATAGGTGAATGTTTTACTGTCTGTATACAGACAGTCTTTATCTACCATGACAAAATGGACAAACAGAGGAAGAAAAACCAAAACTGGAAACCATCATTGATGTCCTACTTAAGCATAATGGTGACTAACAGTGCAGGTAGATTTATGCAGTTTAGAAGTTTGGGTCTTTTATATTGTTTTCTAGGGTACTGTAGAAAATGGTTGCCCGTATTTTCTCTGAAGTGCAGTGAATGAATGATCTCAGTATTTCAAAGTTTTCCTTTTTGTCTTGATTTATCTTTTATGTAGAGGAATGACAAGCAATGTCTTGGAAAATAGCAAGGTATCAAACACTATTGATTTCATGCTATTGCAGTGACCTAGAAAGTGTTACTTCTCATTGAAAGATTGGGTTGTGTTTTTTCCCATACAAATAAGCAGATTCAAACTCTAAGAATGCTTTGGGTTATTATTACATAATTATTTAAAAAGGCATACTTTTTGTTTCCTTGCTGAAAGGAAACCAACTTTTCTATATATCTATATTTCTATATTTCTATAGAAATATTCTATTATCAGATAAAGTAATCCCTTGAATTATAACTACCACAGATCCTAAATCTTCTATCTATTGCTTTTCATAGTTTGGTTTCTAATGAAATTTCTGACTAAGGATCCCCTCCTTCGTTCATTCATGTCATTGAAATCTTTTATTACTGATTTGAAAAGAGTAGGAAACTAGACTTACTGCAGTATTGGTATTTTTTATTTTGTGATTTGAAGTAGGGGATGATGAATAAGTGCGACTAAAACAAGAACGGATTCTTCTAGTGCAAATTAATCTTTCCAGTTTCAGTCATGAATGAAGATTGAAGTGCCAGATTTTCAAAAGAAAGAAATTTCTAACTGAAATGGAACAGACATTTTCAAAAATCATCAGTGTGTCCTTTCTTATAGATCTGTAAGCTCAGTAGCATATGACAGTTCAGATAATCTAAAATCTGCAAGTCCCCAGCTTTGCTACTTACTGATGATTTATCGGGGTAATGATAAGAAGGTAAGGCTAACTCATCACACTGGCTTTCTTAGTGTGCAGTAAATGGGAGCTACCTCACTCCACTTTGAATCAGGAGCTGAAATGTATAATTAATTAAAAGGAAGAAATTATACATGAAATTTTGCAAAAATAGACCCACATTGACTTGAATTCTTTATACTCCTAGAAATATATTAAGTGCTATCTTTTGCATGTGTCATTTGGAGATAGGCTATGTTTTTCATATTGTTTGCAGTTCCACAGAATGAACCTGTAGAATAAAATCCAATAAAAACATGAAAGCTATTAGGGTTTTTTAATTAAAATTAAAAACTAAATTAAATTAAATTAAAAACTAATTAAAAAATTAATTCTTTGAACTTCAGTTCTTGTTGTAATGATGCTGATACTTTTTGTTAGCAATTGTCTTTATCTGGTGAAAAATCATGAAAAGATTAAAGTTTTACAAGTTCATAGCATTCTGAATATAGTTTTCTGTGTCTTCTGCATCACTGTCTGTGTTGTTCAGTAGTAGACTCCCTACACGTTGTTTGGTCAGTCTGCAATAGGAGCAGATCAAATGACTTTCTGTAGCTTGTTTTGAAAGTAAAGCTTAGTAAAATCTTTCATAGCTGCCTTTTCCCACAGGAATGCTCTGGCTGGCTTTGCTGATTCAGACTCTTAGGCTTTTCTGTACAGGAAAGTTTCTTGGATGCACAGGGATATGTGGGCAGCATGCTCAACGTTGACTTCACTGTTGCTGAACTTAACAGTGCTCCGATACCTGCTATCAAAGGGTCACGTACAGTCATTCTTGCTCAAGCTGAAATCAGTTGCCCTGTTTGTGGTGTAAAGTGCTGTACAACATAAATAAAAGTATTCAGTGACTCTCTTGGTTAATGTCACTGAGTCAATTATTTTGGCCGCTGAGCGGGTGAATGTGTTTAATCACATCAAATTCTGGAATAGCATAAAAATAAAAATAGGAAGTAGATATTGTCTGCAATTGTATTTATTGCACCTCTACTACCACAGAACCCCATATACGCTCCTTACCTGTTTATTGAAAGTAAACTATATTATATGCATATGTTTAATATCTTTTAAATAACTTGTAGTTCTAATATCTTTCTAATAATTTGTAGCTCACATTGATTTCATAGTATATTGTGGCATTTGGCATTAAAAGGCAGTACATGAAGTAAACTGGAGTATCATGTAAAAAGCCATGTATCCAATGCCTTTTTTCTGCCATAATAAACAGTGAAAATAATGCATGTAATGAAATCCAGACTATAGCCTGTAACCATTAAAAATAAATAGTTTACACCAAGTTGTGAAGAATAATACTGTGAATAGGATGTATTCAACAAATTTAATATACCATTGCAGTTTCAGTACAAAGTAATGCTCACTGAAAACTACTAACTATCATTTTGCTCATTCCTTTAAGATAATTCATTATTCTGTCATAATATATTGGCCATAAAAGTAAGTGTATTTCAAAAATAATGCCATATTGTGGAAATTTGGTTTGATTTCCAAATTTGCCACTCCTTTTAAAAAGGGAAAATGTGTTAAATATTTTATTTGTCAGTAACTCCTCTGTTCCCTGTCCAATATCAAACCAACTTCTTCACTCCAGTGAAGAAGCTGATTTTATTCAGCAAAATATATAATGATATGCTGAGCTGTGAGCACATGCACATTTCTGGGGAAGTGAGATTTTTTGTACCTGCTTAGAGTGAATGGAGACACAAACATATTAAATTCCTGCAATGAATTCAGGACCTTTGCAAAGATCTCACAGCAGGGAAATTTTTATATAATCCAACTTTTTCATAACTTACTTAGAGCGTGCACCTGAAAAAAAAGAAGGACCTTTATTAATCCTTGAATCAATAGAGGTTACACATATCACAAACAAAATGAACAAAGTAATCAGGTCCCCCAAATTACACAGCTTGATGAATCAAAGGGGAAGAGGAAGCTTTTAATTGATCCCCACAGGCTGCTTCGGGTGAATGGCTGACGCCTGCCCTGCCGCACAGACTGATCACCATTCCCTTCCCATGCTGGTCTGCTAAGCAGCACATTTAGCTATAATTCAACGTGTTTCTCCTTCATCCTTTTGACTATTTATTTATTTACTTGCTTGGAAAAGCCAGAAGGCAAATGTGAAACTGAGATAGAGAATTGGGTCAAGAAACCAGTGGGATAATATTGTTTGCTGCTCTCTGCAATATTGACTAAAAGTCTTGTCTCTCGTGTATTAGAAATGGTTATAGGGCAAGCTGTCTTGCAATACTTGTGTTTCCATCTCCTGGCCTAGGTGTGACTATTGTGTCACATATCTCTGACTTTTGTCAGGCATGATGGGAAGAGTGTTTTCCACCTCTTCTTACATCAAAAAAAAGGGAAAATGAATGTTAGCACTAAATTTTTCCAAACTTTTCAATGGATTTGTAGGTGAAGACTTTCTGAAATCTAGTTGCAATTTACAATATGTATGTTTAACTGATAAAGAAGGCTGAAGTCTCGTCTCAGTAATATGAAAGTACTAAAAGAAAAAATATATCATGTTATAGTTAAAATTCTTTTCTTTTAAATGTGCATAACAAAATCTCCTGTTTTAATGTAAATCTCCTGCATAACAAAATCTCCTGCAATAGTAAAAAGCGTACAAAACATAAGGTCTATTTTAGCCTTCTTACAGCTATAGCATGTCATCCTTTTTCAACAATTGCATTGCTGAAGGACATTTTATTGATGGATTTATCAGCTCTATTATTTCATAATAACATTTGAATGCTCACATTTGGACCTTACTTTTTCTGGAGCCACCAAAGGACCCTTTTACAAAGGTGGCTTCTGTACAGGGACAGCTTCTTATCCTTTGTGTGCCATCAGTCTCAGATACACCAATTGGACAGGGATGTTAGGATAGGGAGAGAAAGTGGTGTCTCTGCTACTATGACAAGTATGTAGAGCTAACTGTTCCAATCTCCTTGCATAGTAGTCGCAAAGAAGCTATATTCTATTTTTAAATGACCAGTTGCCATTCTCTGCAAATATAGATCTAGTTTGAATTTGGGAATGTGTGCGAATACCTTTTCTTGCAAGTGCTTTTAGTAAGGGTTTCAAATGCTATTCCCTACCCCTACAGAACCTTGTTTATATTGCTGGGTATAATTACCTGTAGTTCAAGGACAAAGCATCTATTGTAAATCTTCAGAATTTTATCAAATTAGATGTCATTGGCATAGTGCTACACTTATAATTACAATGAAAGGCAACCACTTATGACATCAAATGATCCCATTGATATCACAACATTAAAATGTCCTATGACCTGCACATGTTAACACCTGTAGCAGCTGAATGAGTTTTAGAATTGTCTAAGACTGAGGCAATGCTGCCGCCTAATGATGGGAGTATATAAGACGCAGTATAGTAAAGAGTTTCTTGCTTGGCAAGCAGGCCAGGTTTCTGACATCAATTGAAGTCTATAAGTGAAATTAAAAGCACCAAAAATTGGCCCATGGACTAGACCACGTGATTTCATGGTGTGCCACGCCATTTATTTGGTTCAAACTTAAAAGAAAAGTAAAAAAACCCCCTGTAATTACTTTAAGTCTGTGAAGTTTTTGTTTTCTGCATCTTAATGTCTGCTATGAAGATAAAGGGAATGATTCTCCACTTTGTATTGATAGATTTTTTTTTCTATGTTTCATCTATTTCCTAATAGTTATCATTATGATAAATATACCATTAGAATATCTATCTCAGAATTTTTATCATTCTCTGCAGTATCCAACTACAATTTTCCCCTTAATATTTTTTATTTCAGAAGAATAAGAAATTGCATTAATGTTGTAATACTACATTTATCTATGCATCATTGGCCTTTTTTATTTAGAACAGTTCAATGTAGTCTAGTGGCTGAGAAGAGTATTGTTAATAGTATTATTGTCAAGTTAATTCATAGACCCATAAAGACCAATAACACTTCTGCGAGACATCTGCCAATGTAATCTGTGACAGCTTGTACACCCAGCAGATCAAAACTGGATCCAGCCCTGCAGTACCTGCTCCTTTTTCAATTCTTTTGGTATCTCTTTCAGTTTGTGCACTATAGTGACACATAGGAAAGCAGAGAGCTTGCTCTTATTTCCTCCTGTTTTATCTATATTATCTCTTTAATGTGAAGTGCTATTGAAAAGGCATACAAAATCCAAAGATTGTTATTGATTTGTGCCAGCTTACTCTGACAAAGGATTTCATGGCAAATTGGTCAACCCTTGAACAATTATAATTTGGCAAAAACTAATAAACTGTAATTAAGGCATTATAAAGGCATTGATTCGTTAGCAGGCAGCCCATTAAATCATTATAATTATATCATAAAATGATTAAGGCAACAGAGTTAATGCATTTGAAGCCTGTGCTAAAGATGCATTTTAAAAAAAACTATGCAATCATATTTCTCTTGTATGTGTTCACGTTTTTTTGGTATTATACTCTTCTCAGCTGGGCTGCCTTCCAGCAATTAGCATCTTTACAATGTGTTCACTTCAAAGTGAGCATTTGAGGTCTAAATCTCTCTGTTCTGTTTCAACCCAACAGGTGCAGGAGGTTGGTCTCCATCAGACAGCGACCATTACCAATGGCTGCAGGTGGATTTTGGGAACAGGAAGCAGATCAGTGCTATTGCGACTCAAGGCAGGTACAGCAGTTCTGACTGGGTCACTCAGTATCGGATGCTCTATAGTGATACAGGGAGAAACTGGAAACCATACCACCAGGATGGAAATATCTGGGTAAGTCATTGGTGTAAAATGGAAGCATACTCTGTAGCGATGTTGATTGACTGTGTTTTTAGGAACTGTACACCTCATACCACTCTTCGGTGTTGTTTTTGTGAGGACAGAACAGAGCTTAGCTCAAAACATAGTGATTCATGTTGCAGCTGCTGTCAGGAGGCCTACCCCCGGATTAGCAAAGCCCGTTTGGGATGATGGTAGCTGTCAGAACATGCAGATGTTTTGTCATTGTTGGTATTCCTCAATGAGTCTCTTATGCTTTGGCTTTCCTTCCCTGCCTTTTCTTTTTAGGAATTTCATGGAGTAAATGTGAGACACACAAGTAGTTTTGAAAATTCTGCTCTTAAACATAACATTTAGGAAGGTAATTTGTTCTTTGTGTGTATGTGTGCTGGGGAGCAGTTTTATAATGTATGTATTGTTTTCCATAAAGATGCTACAAGGATATTTATGCTATAATAATTTTAGCAAAAAGCATATAATTTGGTTTTGTCTCTTACATTTTTCATGGGTAAGCTCCTAATTTCATTCTTGCTGAAAACAGTAGCCTTCCATTTTGCTGACAAAAAAATGATAGCTATTACTTAACATGCCTATCCTCATAGCAGTTCTTTCAGATGGTTATTTTTTTTCAGAAATATACTTTGAAAACAGCAAAATGCTATAATTTTTTCTGAAACCAAATTAAATTGATTAGTTAGTGTGCCTCATCAGAAAAATATTGTCAAAGCAGACCAGATTTAACATTGTGCTATTTTAGATTCATGTTTTTGCCAGGTGCTTCTTTTATTAAGGTCTGTTATTAAAAATGAATGTCAAATATAGAGCATAAGGTGAGTGGTTTTATCTGTATAAGAAAAACTCGCTTAATATGTGGAGTACATAGAAGCGGGCTTTTTTTATTAGAGTATTGATTTATTGAAAAAGCTTCCTCTGTGTGCCAGATAGGATTCTGAAAGAGGGAGAAATTAAAGCTGGGGGGACAGACAGGAGTGAAGAGAAAAACATTGGGTGCTGCTTTAGATTCCTTAGGACTTGGTGGTATGAATGTTGTTTATCAGGGTAGGGAGGAGCTTGTGCTTAAGCTTGATAAATATAAAAAGTTTCTCTTTTGAGTACACTTATGTATATAAAAATACCTATAGCCTTTAGCATTTATATTATCTTAGATGTAGAAAAGCTTCTTCAACAACTACTATTGAAATAATGAACTTGTCTCAGGGAAATGGGAGAGGGCTATGCAGCTGGCTGAGTGAACGATATATAAAGCAGGACAGTTAGGATGAGGAAAAATCTGTTCTTAATACCTTGAATGGAAAATCTTTTGACAATGTGTGATTTGGCTGATTTAGTCATAGCTGTGACCATTTGTTTCCAAGGTGGCCCACCTTTCTGAGGGCTTTGTAGAAAGTCTTTATTCTTATATTGTTTCTAATTCAGAAATACTGAAAGCTTCTTAATGAAAGAACATTTTGTTTTTCTCTTTATTAGCAATTATGTATGATTGGTGAATTCAGGGGGAAATCTGTTGGTCTGTTATTGACCATCAATACTACTTGCAAAAACATGTGATGAGTTATGCAGGAGCTTGCTACTTCTATTTGGAATGTTAAATCTTTGGGATATACTTAGCAAGCTGTTTGCTGCAGTATTGCTACTGTTCATGTCCTGCAATTTTTATCCAATACTAGAAAAGCAGTTCAAAAAAAAAAAATCTCCCCTATTCCAGCTTTCTTTTAAAGAATAAAGCTGAGCTACTAGCCAAAAAAACCCCTAGGGGTCTTGACTCTACTTCTAACTTGCCTAAACTAGTATTGTTTCTGTTGTTAAATGATGTCTGAGCCTTGGTTTAATCTTGAAAACACTGTGCTTATTAGCTATTAAAAAGTCTTAAACTTAATAAGTTCCCAAGGCAGGGGAGGTGCCTGATCATGGAGAAATACCGTTGTACTATTGTAGTAGTGTTACAAGGAGACAGACTTCCCTGATGTGGAAATGGGGTGGTGCAGAATTTCCCATTGCATCTTCCTCTTAGTATCGCTTTGTACAAGAAATTAAAAGCAGCAGCAGCTGTGAGGGCCAGATCAGACCACAAGAGCCAAGTATCCAGCATTGGCAATTTAAACTCATAAAGTCACATTCTTCCTGACTGAAATGACTATGATGATCTTAAAAATCTCACATGATTCTGGTGCCCTTAGAAATCCTTTTAGGAAGTATTTAGTTCTTTTCCTTTGCGTTTGTACCTTTTAAAAGTTTTATCCACAAGAGAAATGCGCTATGTAGCCTTTGATTAATGTCCCTCTTCCATCATCCCCATGCCTGAGTGTCATTGTTTCCTGACAACAATAAATTTAAAATTAAAGGAGAAAGCAAAGAAAAAGAAGAAAATAGAAGTGCGGAGTTCAACAATATTTAATACTAAAGCAGTTATGATATCAAATGACACAGCCAGAGGATGAGATATGGGAAACAGAAGGGAATAAAAATAAAGCTTGCTAAATGATTTGGAGAGAGAGCAAAGGAGAAATAATTTCCAACAAAGATCTAGTTAGGAAAAAAACATATAATAATCTGCATAAAATGCTGAAGTGACCCCCTTCTGTATGCATTAGTCAGGGAGGAAAAGAAATTCTATAATTATCTCCTAAGTAGGAGAGAAATGAAAAGGTTCTCGGGAAGTCTGTGATGGGGAAAGTGCTTTCAAGGTGAATATAGAATAAGCTTCCTAGTTCTGTGAAATAGATTTTCTGACCCCACCCCTCCTGGGCTTTTGGATATTTTCAATTTCCATGAATTTTAATAAGATGAGTGAATGTGTCCTCTTTCCGTAAAATGCCTGGCAACTAGAGAATTTTGATCGCCTCTCCTACCTTCGCTCTTGTAGTCTGAGATTCTAATTTTGATAGGTCATGAGGTTTCCCTTCATACGTCAATCCACTGGGGCGTTTCATGTACACAATATATATTTGTTTTGCTATAGATGCTGATTTTGGTTTCTATATGAACGCCATCTATCTATTTGCCTAATGAATACATACCAGATGTGATTCTACATATAATATTGTTTCTATTTCCTGACTCAGATATAGATTATATAAATGCCTCACACTAAGCACAATGCAAATATGACCTATAGGTATAATAAGAAAATGCTGACATCTTATTAAAACATTGAGACTCAAATTGTAAGCATTAGTGGAAAAGCTGAGCACCTCTAAGATTGAAGACTTTCCTAAAGGAAATTGGAAGATCCTTGGTGCAATTTCAGAGGTCTTAAGACATATCATCTTTTAAAATTTGACTAGCAGAACTTGTGATCAGCTTACATCCATCTCATTGTCTTATTCTTGGGGATATCAAAGTCAGGGTGATGAAGGAGAAAGTATTACTGTAGTTCTGAGTTTCAAAAAAAAAATCTTGATGAGAAAGGTGGAGTACAGACCCTTTGCACATCACTTCCAAATTATAATCCGTAGTTGACTCTTATCTTCAGCCTCAGTGAACTTGAGTGGAGTTGCAAAGATGTAAATGAAAGCTGATTTTTCTTTTTTACAGAAAATTTAGCCCTGGACCAAGTGGCTGCTGCATCAGTTGAAAGCAGTTATGTTTTTCTGGTTTTGTTGTTGTTTTTCTTTCAGTTTTAATTAAACTTAAAGTGTATTATGCATAACACCTGCATGGGTTTACGAAAGGCAGGTCCTGCTTGACTAACCTGATCTCCTTCTATGACAAGGTGACCTGCTTAGCGGATGAGGGAAGGGCTGTGGATGTTGTCTACCTAGACTTTAGTAAAGCCTTTGGCACCGCTTCCCACAGCATTCTCCTGGAGAAGCTGGCTGCTCATGGCTTGAACGGGTGTACGCTTTGCTGGGTAAAAAACTGTCTGGCCAGGCCCGAGGAGGTGTGGTGAATGGAATTTACTCCAGTTGGCGGCCGGTCACAAGTGGTGTTCCCCAGGGCTCAGTTTTGGGGCCAGTTCTGTTTAATATCTTTATCAATGATCTGGACGAAGGGATTGAGTGTACCCTCAGTAAGTTTGCAGATGACACCAAGTTGGGCAGGAGTGTTGATCTGCTTGAGGGTAGGAAGGCTCTCCAGAGGGACCTGGACAGGCTGGATCGATGGGCCAAGGCCAACTGGATGAGGTTCAACAAGGCCAGGTGTCGGGTCTTGCACTTCTGTCACAAGAACCCCATGCAATGCTACAGGCTTGAGAAACAGCGGCTGGAAGGTTGCCCGACGGAAAAGGACCTGGTAGTGTTGGTTGACAGCCAGCTGAATATGAGCCAGCAGTGTGCCCAGGTGGCCAAGAAGGCCAATAGCACCCTGGCTTGTATCAGAAATAGTGTGGCCAGCAGGACCAGGGAAGTGATTGTCCCCCTGTACTTGGCACTGGTGAGGCCGCACCTCGAATACTGTATTCAGTTTTGGGCCCCTCACTACAAGACAGACATTGAGGTGCTGGAGTGCATCCAAAGAAGGGCAATGAAGCTGGTGCAGGGTCTAGAGCACAAGTCTTATGAGAAGCGGCTGAGGGAACTGAGGTTGTTTAGCCTGGAGAAAAGGAGGCTGAGGGGGGAGGCTGAGGCTTATCACTCTCTACAACTATCTGAAAGGAGGTTGTAGAGAGGTGGGTGTTGGTCTCTTCTCCCAAGTAACAAGCGATAGGATGAGAGGAAACAGCCTCAAGTTGTGCCAGGGGAGGTTTAGATTGGCTATTAGGAAAAATTTCTGCACTGAAAGGGTTGTCAAGCATTGGAACAGGCTGCCCAGGGAAGTGGTTGAGTCACCATCCCTGGAGGTATTTAAAAGACGTGTAGATGTGGTGCTTAGAGACATGGTTTAGTGGTGGACTTGGTAGTGCTAGGTTAATGGTTGGACTTGATGATCTTAAAGGTCTTTTCCAACCTAAATGATTCTATCATTCAAAATCTAGTGAGTTAACCGTAAAATGAACTTTGCATTTTTCTGGGCATTGAGGAGCAACTTACTGTTTGAGAAATGCAGTCTCTTCATTTACATGGTTCCCATTGGTATTGAAGGAAGGAAGTTGGTACAGCACAGTGGATTTAGCTTGCATAGGAAAATGAGCTCTCAGCATTCCAGAGTATTTTGATGTAATATTGAGCCAAATTTCATTGTGAAAGGAAGCACAAGTGTGTTGGATGATTAACTTTTTCAAGCTGTGTGAGACTTCATATGTTTAATACTCTTGGGTGCCTTCAGGAATACCAACCATCAGACAGACCTAAAGTAACATTTAATGTCTAGGTAGATATAAGGCAATCATCTGCAGCTCTACCTAGCTGATATTGTGTGAGCTGTCTGCTCAGCGTTTCTCTTCATCCTGACATGCTAATTTTGGTTAGATTATTCAGGGGAAAATCTGCAAGCCTTATCACATTCCCAGTTCCTTCCACCTTCTCTACAGAGCATCATTTATAGCTAACCAAGGACTTACTGCATACGTCTTAGAGGACAATGACTTGTGTATAGCAACGACAAGTGAAGAAGAATAAATTCTAGCATACACCCACTGTGTTAGGACATGCAAGAATTATTTGCTTTGTAAAAACTGTCACTGCTTTTTCCCTGAGAGCCAATCTATTTCCATGACCCTAAACTAAACAACATTAATGAAGGTTCTTCACTTGGTGAAGGGTGCTGAGGCACTGGAACAGGTGGCCAGAGAAGTTGTGGATGCCCCATCCTTGGAAGTGTTTGAGGCCAGGTTGGATGGGGCTTTGAGCAACCTGGTCTAGTGGAAGGTGTCCCTGCCCATGGCAGGGAGGTTGGAACTAGATGATCTTTAAGGTCCCTTCCAACCCAAACCATTCCATGATTCTATGAAGGATGCTATGAAAGAGCTCTTGAGTTTGATACTTAATGCTGCTCTCCTTTTCTGTGGTTACTCCGTAAGCTCTTGAGTGGCAACTTACATCACAGAAAGATTTGCTAGGTTAATGGGCTTATAGGCCTGGATTTTTTGCCCCTTTTTTTTTTAAAAAAGTACCTCTATTGAATTAAATTATCTTACTAAACCACTTTAGTTTATATGACTTCATACTGACTTGCAGTTATGGGAGCATTTAAAAAATGAAATGTGATTAGAATGGTCCGTGACCTGCCATTTGTTGTTGCTGGGCTGCTGCTAGAATATCAGATACTGTGCAGACCTATTTAAACATGACAAAGTGGTTTGATATATTAGTCAGTGCAAAAGTTTTGACTAGTGTTTATAGCAAGGCCCTGCAGTCTTTTGGGAATGCTGTGAATTTATTGTTGTTTTCTATTTAAGGATGCCCTGACCTATCCTGTCTGGAAGGATTTTTATGTCTGGTATCTTGCTGTCTCCATAGCAATGCCTGCAAGGTGACCACTGTCATTTTTACTGGCTCTTAATTCTCCAGGTATTTTATTACTAGAAACACATTTTTAAAATTTTATTTCCTTCCATATGGAAAAAAAAAAAATCTCATTTTTCTCCTGGAATCTCCTGTGTACCTTTTCTTAATTTCATTATGCCTTAGCTTGCCTGGATGTTATGTTTCTGAGTCCCTGTCTCACATCCCTTTATCTTATAAAGATTGCTCCATTCACTTGCAACAGCCAGTATTGCCTTTATGGGTGTATTGAGTGAATGAGGTGTTGTAACTCCCACCGAAGTCAATATGTCTCAGTACTTAGTGCACATTACTAACCTATACATTGAGGGCCCATGACTGAAATGGTATGGATTCAGGAAAATATTTCTTTTGCTGTAGTGAAGCTAAACTCTCTTATAGATCTAATGTAACACTCTGCTATTATGTCAAAAAATATAATAAAGTGTTGATAGGACACCTTTAGAAATTCAGGCAGTTGCTGACAAGGAATTTTTAGAAACCATGAAGAAAAGAACTTTACAGATAAACATCAGTGCTATCCTGATGAAGCCTGTTTCCTAGTCTCCTCTTCTCTGTGTGGAATCTGTTAAGAGACATTTTATAAATTTTTAATGCATTTAGAGAAACACACTTGGGGTTATCTGAAATATCATGGCAAAATATATCTATGCCAAACAGTGTCACAGCCACAGACTGTATTTGTATTAAAATGACAGAAGATCTGATGGCCCTTTAAATGTTTGAATACTAAGATTAAAACCAAACTGGGATAAACAGCAATGCTAGTTTAAAATCCTGACTTTTCTGAAAAACAAAAATAGATACTTACAGGACTCTAACTAATAATGTATTTCAAATACGAAGCTATGGCCTGATTATAAGACCTTCTAAACATATTTTTGTTTAGAATCCTTGAAATCACATATTTTGTGCAGGAAGAAAGACCTTTTATGTTATTTTTAGCAGAAACATGGGTTCATGAGTTTGCTTATAATTTTAAATAACATTTTATAAGGGAAAGATACACTGATATTTTGGAAATTGATTTGATCAGATGGAAAGTTACGATTTTTTTTTCACTGCAATCTACTCATCCTGTTTATGAGAGAAAGACTCTATAATTGTATTAGGCTATCTCCAGAGGCACAAGCAGAACTATTTTAATCTATTGCAGAGTATGCCAAGTAGTCAGAAGATAAAATTGTTCCTGGTGCAGTGGCAGACAGTGTCTGAGCCCTCCCTTGATTCTGTACAGGCCAATAAATAAAAAAAAAAATTGGGATAACATAGTAGAGGTTTGCACTATAGTGTGCTAGAGCATTTCCATTCTAAAGGATTATTTTCTAATCTGTTGTTCTTTGCCTGAGGACTACTTGTCTGTTTATGTTAAACCATCAAATTTTAAATACAGATATCTAATGGCAGACACCTAAATCCATTTTTTAGCTCTCAGATGGCTTGGTTTTCAAATACCTTGGAGTGTCATCATCCCGCAATGAATACAATGCGCAGGTCCTTAAGCAAGCCTGCAAGAGTGCATTGTGTACTTAATCAGCTCAGCAATGACAATAGTCATGGCTGAATGGCATCACATCTCAGCTAACAAATCTTTCTAAGATGCAGGCTTTGTAGCTCATGCATAGCACCGAGCAAGACCCATACTGGCTGCTGCACTGGGCTTGTGTAACAGTAATGCTTCCAATTCTCAGCTGATATGTAGAGAGCTGAGTTGAGTGCATCAGTAGGCTCTTAAAACTCCTATCATAGTTATGTAGGTTGTCCTCAATCCCTTCTAGAAAGCCTGAACACTTGCTTAGGTGATTGAACCAGAGCTGAATTTCAAAGTTCTTGAATTTTTACAGGTTGTCTATAGACACATTTGAATGTCTAGGTCAAGATCTACTGAATGAGACTGAATAAAATGGACTGTAGCAATTTCCTTGCTGCTTGTCAGCCCTCTTGTTTGGCTACCATGTATGAATATATCAATTAATTTATGTGGCTCTTATTATAGCAGAAGGCTATAAAGCATATGACCAAAAATCTGCTTTATGGCACTCTGATCTTTTATTGTTGATAGATATTGATTTTTAAGTTTTATAATATATTGAATAAAAAGCAGATCTAGCATAGTGTAGCTAATGTTTTATTTGATAGAAGTGTGGTTAGAAATAGAAGTTCTAGTAATCTCCACAGATTAAAAAAAAAATAAAAAATCACGATTCAGATATTTGATATGCCTTAAGTTAAATTAGAAAATGTGGAGTTAAAAATCATGAGTTTTGCCCATTTACTTAGTCATCAGGTTGCATTATGTTAAAATACTTCTGCAATGTATTTGACATATACTACACTTCTATACATAGCTGTCTGTAGCACTGTTGAAAAGCTGATCTGCCAAGGACTTCCTTAGTTCCTTCCTATTTTTTCCCCATGAAGGTGATGAAACTCTAGAACAGATTGCCTGGAGAGGTTGTAAGGGAGCTGAACCAAATGACCTGTAGAAGTTCCTTATAGCCTGTGATTCTGGATGGTGCCTGAGATTTGCCCAAACTGCTAACTGCTGAAATGAAGAGGCAAATCAACCCTAATATATTCTGTGCTTCTCTCCTCTTTGACACGTGACTTTAATTTCTGTCTGCAATTTATAGCTAACTTCAGTTTCTGTAGTGAGACGCATCACAGAATACCCCTAAATGTTAGGAAACTTCAGATGTTAGTTCAAACTTCAACGCAAAACCCATCCATAGCACCAGTAACCTAATTGCAGTTCAACGTTTCCCTCTCAATAGTGCAACTGCAAAATGATTTAAGTCCTGATCCAGTAAACACTCCCGTGCCTAACTTCAACTGTTGAAATTAAAGCAACAAGACTAAGTGTTTAAAATTGAGTATACACAGTCAGGGAGTGTGTTCAAGTGTGTTGGTATAATACTTGGAAAAAAGGAGCAATGGTCTTACTGAAATTCTTTGGGAAGTACTTTACTACAGGTAATAAAAACCTTACTTAAATGTTAGGCAGGTGTGAAGCAGGAAATGTTCTCAGCTTTCATTTGCTTGACACTGGTAAAAATGAAACAGTGCACAAAGCTGTGGTGCCTCAGTCTGGGTGCTTATTTGATGGATTTTTTTTAAAGGTTTGGTTTTTCCTTTATTAATGAACAAAAAGATACTTGTATCAGGAGAGCTTTTAAAGTGACGCAGGTATGCATTGCAAATTTTAAAATCCTTAGATTGGGAGATGGTCATAGACAGCATTTTATGTTTCTCTAGAATGTGCTTTTGAATAGTTTAAAGAGTTGTGTTTGGCAGAATAGGTGGGTTTGTGCTAGTACGTGAAAGATGTCGGTGTGGCAGTTCCCATGAATCGAAGGCATTTTGCTGTATTACTTCTGTTGCTTGTGAGGTCTGGTATGCAGAAAGCATGGCTTGTAAAAGGTTGTCTCCCATTTGCCTCTTGGCTCATTAGGTGTTAACTTCCCAGTGAAGGTGAGCTTAATTACCTAGGAGCAAGTAATGGTTGAATCCACAGACATTCACTTCGCTGTAAATCTTTGGGCTTGTGCACCTGTGGAATTGTACCTTTTAGCCTCTGGTCCTCCGTTGAGATTGGTACTTATTAACTGGGGAGACTGAGCTTTTCACAGAAAAAAGAGAGATAATGCACCATGGGAGGCTGACAATTTAAGACCAAATCCTGCCAATACACTTGTAAGTGTCTGACTTCAAAATCAACACAATTGCTCAAGTAAGATTATGTAAAAGTATTTACTTGCACAAATACATGTGATCTGAAGCCCCCTTAACACTAGAACATGGACTCCTTCCTTCATGAAAATCACTGTCTATTCTTTTTCCTAGAATTTAAAAATAAATTTTTAAAAGGGGGAAAAATGCACATTTCTTTAGCAGTATAAACTCTGATCGGCTTCAGAGCAGAAGTGCATTCTAAGGGGAAATTTGACAATGCTGCTGCTGATGCACTATATGTCTGTGGCTGTATAGATAACTTCAGCCTGAGGGTTCTTAATCTGACACCTTTCATGAACAGTAAATTCACATTAAAAATATGAAAAAGTTAGACTCAGGGCAAGAAAACTCCTATGTGCTATTTCTTAACTTTTCTTCTTGCCTTGTTTTTTTTTTTTTTTTAAATATCCTCAGACTCCTTAAGATAGAGAATAATACATTTCTTATTGACATAAATCCTGTTCAGAAAGGTATATAAGGAAGCCCTTAACTTTTAGCTGGAACTTAATTCTTGTTGGGTTCAATAGAAAGCATGAGTAAATTAAATATGTGCTTAACACTTTCCTGAAAAGTGTTGCTTTTGTATCATCATACAGTCTGTACTCTCTGTGGTATTTCACAAATCGTTTTTGTATAACATAATTTGCTATAAGTAGTTGCTATTTTAGGTATGATAATATTTTTCACTACCTTTTATAGTGTATGTGCTTATGTACACAGATTATGAGTTAATCTTTGCTAAAAACTGTTTTAGTAATGTGCATAAAAATAAAAAAAAATACAGAAGTTTCTGAATTGCAATACATCAGTGTTAGACAAAACAAACCTGTTCAAGTGAGGCATTACTGTGGTTTAATACTGCTGTAACTCTAATTTCTTGTAGACAAATAGAGGAGAACTTGCTTTAATTTGTTACCAGTCTCTCAAATGTGTCTATCACATTACTTTATTTTCTGTACATAAATTTAACTAAAATGACATAATATAACCTTACAAAGCTATAATAGGATTTGCATTTGTGCAGTCACAGGCAAAATTGGTTCATATTGGTCTTTAAAACCTGATGTGGAACCATTCCTCCTAACCTAACACTACTTGTCTACAGCACAAAATACCATGACAGAGGAGTAAGTCTTGGCTACTATAGCAATAAAGGCTCAGTAAGGGCTAAATCTTGTCTTGGCCATCTGTGGTGGGTTTACCCTGGCTGGGTCCTGGGTGCCCACCAAGCTGCTCTATCACTCCCCCTTCTCAGCTGGACAGGGGAGAGAAAATATAACGAAAAGCTCGTGGGTCAAGATAAGGACAGGGAGATCACCTACCAATTACTGTAATGGGCAAAACAGACTCAACTTGGGGAAATTAGTTTAATTTATTACCAATCAAATCAGAGTAGGATAATGAGAAATAAACCTAAATCTTAAAACAGCTTCCCCCACCCCTCCCTTCTTCCCGGGCTTAACTTCACTCCCAAGTTCTCTACCTCCTCCCTCCCAGCGGCACAGAGGGACAGGGAATGGGGTTGTGGTCAGTTCATCACACGTTGTCTCTGCTGCTCCTTCCTCCTCAGGGGGAGGACTCCTCACACTCTTCCCCTGCTCCAGCGTGGGATGTCTCCCCTCCCATGGGAGACAGTCCTCCACAAATTTCTCCAATATGAGTCCTTCCCACGGGCTGCAGTTCTTCATGAACTGCTCCAGTGTGGGTCCTTTCCACAAGGTGCAGTCCTTCAGGAACAGACTGCTCCAGCATGGGTCCCTTTCACAGGGTCACAAGTCCTGCCAGCAAACCTGCTCCAGCATGGGCTCCTCTCTCTCCATGGATCCACAGGTCCTGCCAGGAGCCTGCTCCAGCGTGGGCTCTCCATTGGGTCGCAGCCTCCTTCGGGCATCCACCTGCTCTGGTGTGGGGTCCTCCATGCAGGTGGATATCTGCTCCACCGTGGACCTCCATGGACTGCAGGGGACAGCCTGCCTCACCATGGTCTTCACCAGGGTCTGCAGGGGAATCTCTGCTCCGGCGCCTGGAGCACCTCCTTCCCCTCCTTCTCCACTGACCTTGATGTCTGCAGAGTTGTTTCTCTCACATATTCTCACTCCTGGCTGCAGTTGTGCAGGGTTTTTTTCTCCCTTCTTAACTATGTTATCTCAGAGGCACTACCACCGTTGCTGATGGGCTCGGCCTTGGCCAGTGGCAGGTCCATCTTGGAGCTGGCTGGCATTGGCTCTGTTGGACACAGGGGAAGCTTCTAGCAGCTTCTCACAGAAGGCATACCTGGAACCCCACCCTGCTACCAAAACCTCGCCACACAAAGCAAACACACCATAGTATAAACTACTTTGAATTAGCTTGGTGATACCCTTACCAATAGCGATTAGCCGACAACAATACTTTTTCTCTTTAAATATTAAACACAAAAGTCCTTGGCTATGCTGAATGCTGAGTTGTGTTAAATGCTAGTTTTAATTAGCACGTTTTTCAGTGTGCTTAGCTAAAGTTAAAGAAGTGCTTGGAGAGCATTTGTCTGTGCCTTCATCCTAATGAGACTACCCACAGGAAGAAATTCTTCCTGTTTGGAGGAATAGTTGCACTGTCACAGTGTTAGGAAGTAGAAGTGTCAAAACCATTGTTTTGCAAACTGTTTTTCAAAGTATTATTCCAACTTTGTCTAATGAAATCAGCAATCAAAATTCTTGAGAAAACAAGCTACGAGGTATTAATAGGTTTCTTACTCTCAGGTCTCTTCTCTGAAAATGCTAGAAGAAAGTTTATACAATGAATCCCCATGATCCTGAAGGTTGTTTATTTTCATGCTTAGGTCATAAACTAAGTAGATTATAGGATGAAGTGACTTTAAAAAAAAACCAACCAACCAAACAAGAAAGGGTATACTTCAAGAATGAATGACACACAAACTTCTGGGCAAATCCAGCCAATTCACTTGTACAAAATTTCTTGTACTGAATGATTTGCAGGGCAAAGTCCTTTTAAACTTAAAAACATTGAAAGTGACTGGAGAGGGGACGAGGAGGAAAAATACTCTCTTCAGCTCATCACTTATTTGACCTTAGTTATTTAATTGTTTTGAAATACTTAGGATGAAATCAGTTTCTGATGTGTGACTTGCACTGTTCCCTACACTGTGTTACAATATTTAGACAGTGAGTTATGAAAAAAGTTGATGCCAGCTGAAGATAGATTCAGTCTTTTTTTTTAAACTTTTCAGCTTTATTGGTCCATATCATAGATTTACTGGAAACTGAGTAGAGTTTTGTACACATACTTTTCCTGTTCCCATCAAGTCAGCCTCCTTAATTCATGATAGATTTTACCAAAGAGACAAAGAGACAGAAGCAAGGGAGGAGAGGCGAGGGAGAGCACTGTTGGACAAACATACTCAAGATGTGCCTCTTTAAAGCAGCATTTTCAAAGCCATAAAGAGTTCATATTCGTAAATCGGGTAACTCCCAGTGCTCCAAGAAATAAGGCAAAGCTGCTGACATGGCACTGTTGTTAAGTTTCCATAGAGAAAATGAGTTCAAATGCAATTGGGAGTGACTGTAACACAGACTTAAGGCTTTTGAGAGTTGGAGATTATTATTGTGTAACACTCAGGCTTTTCTTTTAGATATAAAAAGGATGGGACAGAGGTTCTGCAGCAGAGGTTAGGGACTAGGTTAATATTTAGTTAACAATGAACTAGTAAAGGCAGAGGTCAAACTCTGTCTGTGTAGGGGAGGAGAAAGACCACATCAATGTTGTACCATGTTAGACAAGACCATGACAATTCTGCTGATATTAAATGGCTAAACCTGTACTATGTCTAATATTAAAAAAAAAATTTTTGAAAGATAATTGTTAGCTTAAAGGGAGAGGAGAGAGGGGACACCCTGTTAACCTCAAGTGTTTAATCAGTTGGAATAACCCAGAAAAGAGAGAATTCCTGGTACATGAGAGCAGATGCTAATGCCAGACCTCAAGCTGAACTCTGTAAGAGCTTTTTGGCATGGCCAGGCTGTCTGTTTCAGGTAAAAAAAAAAAAAAAAAGTTCAGCTGCAAATAAAATCGATCAACGACAAGAGTTCGGTTTTGACTATCTCACTAGGCAACCTATTGATTAGATCTTTTCCCCATAATTCATTCAAGTGTGTGACTAGTGGAGTGCTTTTATTATTGCTTTTGTTGTTTAGCATGAAGTTACTGACAGATACATTAGTTCAAACTGCTTTCAGATTCATTATTCTATCATTATTTTCAAGGTTAGGTTGATAGGAAACTATTAAATACTGCTACCTCCACTTATGCAGACCCAAAGGTTGCTTATTCTTTCTCCAAGAGGCACAGGTCAGAATAAACTCCTCTAGCTGGTGGTAGCTCCAGTCTAGAGATACTCTGTCACTTCAGGACAGACTTCCTTTGAACAGCAATCGCACCAAGAGCTCCATAATAAAGGCTCTCCCCGGGCATGACGTGGTGATAAAGTCCCTGTTTGTCACTTTTCAGGACTTCTGTATGATGAGTTATCCTGGTGTAGATTGCTACTAGAAATGCTAGAATCCTGTTTATATTATAGCTAGATTTGCAATAAAAAAGGGTTTTTTTGTGTTTGTTTTAGGAATTCTTGAGGACGTAAAAACTAATTAATGGCTTCCTAGCTCTTGCACACATAACATTTTTCTCATCTCTAGACTGCCTGATATGTGTGAGGAATATCTTGGGAGTGAAAGGAGAGATGTATACATAACCTGCTGATTCTTAGCATCTTTGGCTAATGTATTAAAACTGGTGAATTAACATATGTGTTTTAAATCCTTTGACATACTATGCATTGGAGAGGAAGAAATTCTTTTTATATAAAGGTGCAGACTCCCTCCCCCCCATTAGTACTATAGCTGTAAAACCTGTAAAATCCAAAATTATTGCCATTTAAAAGTATTAAAACAAATACTGCTGTCACAGTTCAGTTTGAAGGCTAAAAGCTTCAATCTTTGAAATCAGATTTAAAAACTTACTAATTTCAGAATAAGGGATATACCCATTAATATTGTAGTTACAGTACACAATTCCTATTTATCTGAGGATTGCAAATTCTGTAAAATGGCTTTACTGAAAAACTATTTATATATGTATTGTACAAGTATGGTGAATGTAAAAAAGCTGCAGAGATGCATAAGCTACAGGAACATCAAATTTCTATCCTATCAGTAACTCATAAAAACATGCAATGGCATTCAAAGCAACTGGTTAAAGTTAATTAGCCTACTGATAAAGGTAATACAGAACTGTCCTTTCCACAACTTGTATCGCTGCTTCAAAGTACAGCACTGTAGGAACATTATATGTGTCAATATAGATCCACTCCCTGAAAGTGTCAGAGCCAGCAGAGCATTAGCAGGCAGATTGCTATCTGTGAAGAGATGCTTGAGAGGAAAGCATAACTTCCTCTTCTGAACAACACCTGACTGTATGCCTGACCTACAAAGGTAAGGTAAAACTGTCAGAGGTAAACAATGCTCACTGCTTCTTTCTGAACAAGGCATCTGCATAACAACATCCTTTTCTTCTTCTAGCTATATTTTAACCTCTCTTGGTTTGGGTTTTTTTTTTTCTTCAGTGAAGCTCAGTGGTGTTCTTGCACACACTTGAGCCATGGTCTCCTATCAATAAAATCCACCCTTGATCTTTCCCCTAGTTTGATTCCACTTTCCTGCTGTTGTCAAAACAAATTACACTGGGTGTAACATACCTGAGTACATTGTAATGGATTCAGTTTGCTGCTACCATTATTTTCTTTTCATGTGGCAATTTTCATTGAGTTTTCTCAGTGTTTTTTGGTATTCCCTCTGCATTGAAGGTGGA
The DNA here is from genome assembly GCF_034638445.1 of Ciconia boyciana. Lineage (NCBI taxonomy): Eukaryota > Metazoa > Chordata > Aves > Ciconiiformes > Ciconiidae > Ciconia > Ciconia boyciana. Next base: position 104,176,321 of record NC_132935.1, on the reverse strand, counting down.
GAGAACCTTGAGTTGGTTTGAGGTTTTTTGAGTCCTCAGAAGTCTTTAAAGACACCTTTTGCACAGGGAAAGGCACATACAAAGAAATGGTCAGAAGTGAGAAATCATAGGCAATTTTGTTCTAGAGTTTTGGTGTTGTAGTCTGAATACAAGGGAACATTTCTACTTTTTTTTTTTTCTTATCTTATTCCTTCCAGCATTGAACAGTAATGAGGCACTTTTAAGTAGAGAAGTTGAAATTTTCAGTTTTGTGGGGACATTTACTGAATATTCATATTTCATAAAACTGCTAGCTCTTAGTTGCTCTAAAGTGTGGTTGTACAGACTATAAGATAAGCAACATCTAATCAGAACAAGCCTGAAGCCTTGAAGCACTTAAAGGGTGAAGCAGGAATGTAGTAATGCATAAATTTTATTGTAAAATGTAGTACTTTTTGCAAATAATGGCATTAATATGCTGAACCTGGTGCCTTATGGAGTATGGTTCAGCATGAAAAACTTTTGATCTGTTTAAAAACCTGTGTGTGTGGCAGAGAGACACAGAGAGTAAATATCATGGATATGGATTACTAAACCTTCTTTAAAGAAATAGACTTGTAGGATCAGTGGCAGAGTCAAGGAAATGTAATTGAGATTTCAGTTCTCTGAACTATGTTAATATTTGATGTGGGTAGACAATGTGTAATGTCATTGGTACTAAAGAGAGTTTCCTGGTGCTAGTTAGCGTTGTCTCTACTCGTTGTTAAAAGCTGAAGCCCAAAGAACTATATGTTGTCATGTGAACAAAAAAACCCCTATTGTAAGTATTCTAGAAGATTTTAGAAATACATATATAGGAGATACGGTTTTCTGATGTAGTGTTGGTAAAGATGTATGTCCTGGGTATTTGTTATACCAATCCTGCAAAGCTTTGCTATATTCAGAAGGTAATATTTTTAAAGTTTGATGTGCAAGAAATGGTGGTTACTTCTGTCTGTCATTTTGGACAATAAACATCTCTGTACTAAGTTCTCTTTGTAAGCTATGTGAGAATTTAGTCATGAGATCTGAGATCTGAAATTTGAGGTGAATGCAAATACGAATATTTGAATGCAGATATGAACCCCAGATTTATATTAGAAATCAGCTTTACGTGTAGAAACAGGCTATAGTTCTCCAGAGTGACACTTATCTTCCTTAACCATGACATTATCTTTTTCTTCCTGCAATTTCTTGCATTGCTTATTACGCATCTTTCAGCTCATTCAAGAAATTAGTCTGGGAGTTAACACTCAGCAAGCCATTAAGCGACTAGTGTATAACAAATGTATTGCGGAAAAAATAACCTGTAGTTAATGCCACAATATTAGAAAGAAATGCCTAATTCAGAAAGTAAGTTACAAGGGCAGCACAACTTCCAGGTTTTAGTGCATGACCTGGCAATCTTCACATCCTTTTAACCTAGCTGTAAGCACAAGTTCTTGTGAGAGTGAGAAACAAAGATGCGTCATTTGTTTCTTCCACTCTCTCTGCTCTTCATATCAACCTCTGCTGCTTTCCCTCTTCATTGTATATTATTGCCTCCCCCTTTCCCTTGTCTCTGTCTAGCAATCATAGTTAGTTTTTGCTTGGTCCACAGTGAGCAGGCTGTATTAGAGCTGGCTCAGCTTCTACGTTAATGTAGTCACAGAGCTTTTGGGTAACAGCTGCCTTTTTTCCCATATCAGGCCACATCTGATCTACTTCCATCATATCCCCTTGCCAGCCAACCTCTGATCAAATCACGGCAGCACCGATGCGTCTGCTCAAAACGGTAGATATGCTTCCCGTCTTACTCACGTGCTCACTCATTTTAGCTGAAACGTTAAAGGGTAAGGAAAATTCAGTCAATGACCAATCTTGATGTGCTAAAGGTTTGAAAAAGTCATAAGTAACCCAAACCTGGATGTTAAGAGGCTTGTTAACTGAACATAAAAACCTGCCTTAATTTTTTTTTTCCCCTCTCTAATGACAAATCCCATATCTGCCATCAGGACCATGAGGCCTTTTATGATCTTTTCTCATGTAGTCATTGTGATTAGTGTCATTGTCATACCTGTGAACCATCATTCTTGGTTTATGTACCACTGTTTTTGTAATGCACTAATGATCTGTGTACACTTGTCACTCAGAATGCTGAACCGCAAAGGCTGTAGCTCAAGCTGTTTGTTTCAGAGGAGTTTAACCTGCAGAGAGTGTTACCTCTGTGCTACTGTATCACCAAACACTTTTCATGACGCTGCTGCTCTGATAATCTCATGTTAGGACCAGTTCATTTGCTGAGGACAAGATGACTTGTAAAGCCACAAACTAACTTCCTGGCAGCAGAAACAGCACCAATACGTGAAGCTGTAGGAAAGTGATATGGGAGTAGAACTGACCAGCTCACAAGACTAAGTGCTTGACTGAAGGCAGCTTAGCTAAAAATGAAATGACTGTTGATGCATTGAAATGCAAGTCTTTAGGAAAACAAAACCAAGCAAGTACAACAATAACAAAATCATGGTGTTAAGAGCCAGATTTCATGTTTTATCACTGATAATGAAATTGTGCATGTTGTGCATCCTCTCATTTTACTCTTGTCTCTCTGAAGTTACCTGATCGCTGGAGTCACTCTTTGAAACTGATCTGTACACTGCTGAATGACACTATTGCCATTATCCCTATCAAGTATCTCTGTCAGGGCTGCTAAATTTAAGTCAATTTCTGTTAAAAAAATTAGAGGTATAACTACTAAACACTGTAGAAAAATACTTCTATACCTGTAGTCTGTTTCCTCCTCTCACCCCCAACGCAAGCCTTTCATGTCTGTTCTTTACCAGCTATTTAGGTGCTACTAATGTAAAAGCAGTTTCACTCTGTGCTCTGTGCTTTCTGAAACTAGGTTGTGGAAATGCTGCTTCTTAGTCATCTTAATCTGAGAAAGCTGTAGTGTGTGGGACTTGTTTGTCAGGGTTATCTTGATGTCCTTTAGATAGACCTGTTATACAATAAATGAACTAAGAGATCACTGCCAGAATACATCAAACAGTCCTACTCAGAAATCCCATTTCACCATCAGAATAATTGGTCTGAAAAATGACTTCTAGAGATTTACACTGTAATCTTCATAAAATGAACCTTTACTGAAGCTATGGGAGGAAGCAGGGAGGACAGTGAGGTTTGCTGCATGTATGATGCTCTGTGTATGGCCATTATTGGCATTAAATCAATATTAGTATTAAGTCAAACTTGTCAGTAGACTGTGACTAAAAAAAAAAAAAAACCAACCAAAAACACCAAACCAAAACAACAACAACAAAAAAACCCCAAACCCAAAACCTGCTGTGGCTTTAGAAATGGTATCTCATGGGATGCTTATGGTGTTATACTAGCAGACACGAGAAAACAAATGAAAAGACCTGGAGAAAGGAAACAGGGTATTGCAGAAGTTAAATAGAATTTTGAATAAATAAAAGTTATACGTCTGCTTGCACACGTAAAAATCTTAGTTGTTATTGAGGTATTCCTTTAAAGCCTTGAGCTGTCCTGATTAATTCCCTCTTTGGAACTCCCACTTTTAGAGTTCATTGTCCTGTTACTGGAAAATTAATTTAAAATATTGGTTATATTAATCCTGAAAGCGTCTTTTGTAAAAGACTCTATATTACCTGAAATAATCTGAATTTCCAACTTAAAGTGATTTTTGTAATGAAATGTGCTAATGATAACTACCTAACTTGAAGTTAGTTGCTGTTTAATAATAAACCTACAGATTTTTGTACACTGTAATTGCACTACACACAAAGTTTATTAAAACCAAGATTTATTTTGATCCAGATTTGGATTACATTCCTTAGCTGAGCCTTGTGTTTCGTTGCATTATATGAAATCTTCTCTTTTATCTCTTATTTCACTAAGCACTGTGACCTTTATGTAATAATTTTAGTCTTCATTGTCCTACATAAATTGCAACTGTTATAGAAGAATGGAAGATTCAAGATCTATTCTGAAATAAATTTGCTAAACCAAACATTCAGTAAGAGAAACAAAGAAGTTCGTTGAGATAAGGCCATTAAAATGCTAACAACTCTTATTCAGTAGGGGACGCTTGTTCAAACTACAGCATAAATTGAGTAGCCTTTGGGAAGAAATTGGGGAGCATTAAGGAGAAATTTCTAATGCTGTATTCACAGAAACTGCACGAAGCTTTCAAAATAACCCTTTGATCTGAGCAAAGACTATTTGATCCACCAGTGCTAATTAGGAAGGACCCATTCTTGGCCTGAAGGGCCAGAAGTTTAATTAACAGTGTAAAATGATGTTGGGTTAGAAGTCTAATATTCTAATATTAGAATATTAATAATCTCTAATATTAATGAGAAATTTTAATATTCCTAAGTATCAGAAGAGCATAAGCAAAAGCAAGAGTACAGAAAGATGACTGAAAAGTTCTGCTTATGATGGCTTATACAGGAACAGACCTGAACTCAGGATTTTAACGCTGAATAACCAGTACCCTGTAGTTACAGGATGGGTCTTCAAATAGCTATTGTATTGTTCCTGCTTGAGGGATGCACTGATGGGATACACAGCCACCAGTGGGATTTATAATTTAGAAACTATACATTGGTAATGGGCTGTTACAAGGACAAGATATTTTCTTCTTGAAATGATGGATTTGTCAAGGCTTTTTCTGAGCTATCCATACACATGTTGCAAATCAGCAACTAAAGGGGCAGACTATACTAAGAAATATTATTACTAACACTCACTGAGTGAATTTGATTTATGGGAGACATTTTGAACCTGAAAGTGAGATAAAGCATTCAGTACAGGACAGGTTGTTGAAGAGAAAATCTGCCATTAATCCTTTAAAAAGGAAGATTTTTCTTTCACTAAAGGGAAAGATTTCTTTCTGTGACTAATGCAGCCTCATGGGGTTTATTGCTTTAGCATGTTTTATGCTCGCTCTAGTCACTTCTGCACTGTTTCATGTTGGACAAACCTTGTAACCAAAATGGACAATGTTTGTGCTAAAATGAATATTCCGGAAATGTCATACCAGTGACTAGACAGTTCTTTCCATCAAAAGAATGTAGCAAAAGGAAAAAAAAACCAAACACCAACAAATCTGTTCATATACCACTGAAGACAGATTTAACGGATTAACACAACTTAGAGTAGAAAGGACAGCTCATCAGTTGCTGTACAACTTGCAGATGTTGGACTCCATAAGAAAAGATGTTACACATTAGTCTTACTTATTTGAGAGAACTTGAGGAGTCCTTAAATAGCTTCTACCAAAATCTGTCACTAAGTGAGAAAAGTAGGTCTATATTACGCATGTTTCATCAGAAGCACCAGGCTTTTCCTTGGAGGAGCTTGTTATTAATACCCAGGAAAAGGAGCAATTGCCCTCAAGAACTCTTACATGTACCTGGCAGAAAAGAGCAAAGCAAGTGTATGTCATAAATATGTAAGCAGGTTGCAGAAGATAAAAATGTTAAAGAAAATGTTGATCTGTGTGGATGGACTTGCTTACTTCCCAATAAAACACCAACTACCAAAAAATTTATGTCAGAGCAGATAAGAAAAAGCAGTCAGTTTGAGATGCCTTTCTGGTAAAGCAGAGTCAAGGTGGTCTTTTTGAGTCACCACCAATTCTACTCATTCAGAGGGCAATGAACAAGCTTAAGTCAGATGACAGCAGTTCCCAGACTTACTGCCACAGTTTAGGGGCCATATTTTTGTTGCTTTCCCTGATCTTGACTTCTTGACTCAGCAAGAAATTGTTTATCATCCAACCCCCACCTGTTCACTACAACTTAAATGACACTGGGATGTTGTAAATGCTGAACAAAGGGTTTTTTAGATTTTTAAAAAAGTTTCCAAGCAGAGCTGTCGTGTGAAGAACTCTAATACTACTTTTTGTAGGCAAACCCTATCCAACTGATCACTCTACACACTAGGCCAGTTCATGTTAACTTGTTTTGGAAATAAAGCGTTTCTCTTTCAGAATCATCTGTATTGGTCCCTTTGCATAAAATATCAATATTTCATTTGGGGGCTAATAATAGGGAAGCATCTATTAATTTAGAAGTCAAAACATTTCCTGATGGTCCATATGATGTTTACTATGAATAAAGTCACCTTCTAAGACCTTAGTTTGGGTCTGTCCTAGTTTATGGAATGATAGCTCTGTGAATCTACAGGACAATTTTTCCTCTTCATTTATCCATCAAAATAGGTTTTGTAATTGCTGTCACTTTAGCAAGTAGCATTAATAGCTAATCCTCCATTTACATTTTTCCATAATGATAAAGTAGATTTGTGCCCACATATAAGATTTTTACTTAAGTGTGTTACTCTGTTTCATATTAGTCATCCTATCATTTTTTTCTGGAGACTGCATTGTCATCTAAGTAAGTTGAGATTACGTACCTTAGAGAAGTGTGCTTTTAGCATCTACAAATTGCTTTTTGTCACAGTCAGGCAGTAAAAAGGGGCAAAGAGACAAGGGTTGCAAATAATGATGGGATTATATGATGATAACAGTTAGGTTATGTGAACTGCAAGTAAGCAGTTGAACCAGAAGTCCCTCTCAGTTGGGAGAATAATGTTCATGCCACGTGAGCTAAAGTTTCTGTAATGTGTGGAAGTTGCATCCCACTTACTGCAATGCATAGTACAGTAACATGGATTATTTTCCAAAGTATTTTTGTCACCATTCACTAGATTTGACAACCCAATTATAACTGTATGGCAAGCAAATTCTCTCTACTCCTTTTCCCAGAACTCCATGTCGTACTAGTCTTTTGGTCAGATGCTTGATTGGAGACATCAATGGAGATATGAAAGTTACCCAGCATGAAGTAGGGATCTTCCTGAGGTGACTTTCAAGTATTTTCCCTCCCAGAACTGAAATGGCTGGGACACTTCTGAAAAGTAGTGGCAGAAACCAAAGTATCTGGGATATTACCATACATATATAAGCTGGTCCTCCGTATTCTCCAGATACTATGGAGGGAGGTAAAACTAGGGACCAGGTTTTACCTTTGGGGTAGTGGAGTCCTCCCCCATCAAAGTTTAGTAATGCTTGGCATAATCTTTCCAAGTCTTATTTTCTTCCAGTACTAATGGTATATCGTGTGTGTATGAGTACCACGGCACACAGGGGCAGGAAGTATGCTACCTCTGCACAGCAGCCCCCACCAGGAACACCTAGCATTAGTGCTTCTGCTGAGCAAAGATATAACAATAAGAACAACCTAGTGGGGTAGGTACCAGGTTTTGGTCTTATCTAAAGCCAGTCTGCACATCTCTCAAAGCAGCAGTCTGTTTTGAAGACTGCTGGTTACAGGAGGGGGGCTTTCTTAAAACTGGTTGGCGAGGCTTTTGACTGGCTTTTATTACATGTTTCTCCTCTTAAGTCTTATTCATTTCAAATTTTTCTATTTCTTTGTTTTTACTGCTTTCCTATGTCACTTAAGCGTATCAGGACTGCAGAGTTGTTTTGGAAATAGAAAATGTTCCTTTCTTTTCCTCTACCAGTGGTAAAGGTGGATTAGTTCAAAGTGCAGAACATCTCATTTGCTGATCAAGCTAACTTGATAAAAATAGGGAAACTGATCTGCCTAATGTCAAAAGTAGTTTACTGTTGTCACTCACTTGGGATGCGAATACAATAACCTTAATCCACTAGTATGAATAGTATTAGAATGAAACCCAGAAACAACAGTCATAGGGCTACCTGCTATATAAACACAAAGCAAAAAACTTTCCTGTCCATCTAAAGAATTGTCTCTCTCAAACAAATGAGCAGGTGAGTAACCAGAAATTGATGTCTAAAGCCGTGCTTTTTTGTCAGTCTGTTTTATGTTGACAGTTCTTTTGCAGCTTCACTGAAGGAATTGTGATGTTAATTAACAGCTCTTTGAAGCAATTTCTTCTAAATATGACTTTACTTCTTAACTGTTTTCACTACAACATATGATCGGTAACCCTAATGCCAGTTTTTCTGCAATTTCTGTCAGAAATGCTGTTTGGTAATGTGGGTTAATAGCTGTGCAGTTCCTGACTGGTTTTCAACACAGCTGGAAATTATCGTTCTATTTCTACAGGTGTGAAATTCCTGTTCTCCTCAAGAATAATGAGAGAGGCTATGCTGACCTCTTCTTCAGTAGTGTGAATCAGCTATCATGTGAAAGCCTATTTCTGAGCACAGGCATGATTTTCTGGAAATGTTTGAAGGCTTAGACTTGAGCTCAGGCAACAGCCGATACACACTGCGCAGAGTACATGTACTGATAATAACCCAAAAGTCTCTCCTCTCTTCTGTTGTTTTAAACAGCATATTATGTAACTTCTGTATGCAAGTCTTTATTTAAAGAAATCCAATAAACTAAGTCATCAAATATGTCTCCTTGTCTCCAAATCCTTCACAGACCTCCCATAAACTCTTGATGCATTCACACTTGCTCTGAAAATGCCAGATTTAATCTACCTTCAATTCTCCTGTTTATTGGCTGGTTCCCTGGAACTTTGTCTTTTATGTGTCCATTCTTAGGCTTGATTAGTATTTTATGAGCCAGTTGCCCATTTTGATAATAAAACCTTTGCATTCCAGTGACACCAGCAACAACCACCACATCCACTGTATTAAAAGCTGGGGGGGCAGGGGAGGAAGCCAAGTCAGGGCAGCAGTGTTAAGTCTTCTAGGTGCTGTAAAGGGTATAAAATGTTTTACCATCTGTCACTGGTAGCAAGAATAAATATTATTCAATGTTAGTCTAAGTGAATGGAACTTAATTAAAAGGATAGTAAGGCTAATCATTACATTATCAAAGAGTATAATGGGATATAGATACATGATAATGGGATATACATACTGAACACATGATTAAGTTGAGCTCAACTTATCAGTCAGGTTTTAATAGTTTACATTCTCTTTCCCTTTTCCTATGGCCTAACACTTCATTATTCTGTTTAAAATAATAGTAAGTGTATATGCCTGCTAAGAATTTGCTCATTAAGTTTGGGGTTTCATAGAGATTGGCTTTCATTGTAAGTAACTTGAGAATTTAGGTGCTGAGAAAATGGATTTAAACTACAACAGTGAATAGCATTGGGATGGTTACACAGAGTCTTTGCCTAAATGGAAAGCTCAATGCAGTTAGTCAGCAGTAGCTGTTTCTCTCAAGTATCTGAAAGATGCTGCCTTTCATTTGTCGTATAAACTTGTCTATTGTATTAACTAGAGGATTCCTGAATTGTTTTACAGCAGTGCCTAGAGAAGATTTGAGAAGGTGTCACCTAAGGCAGTACAAACACCTTCCTCATCTCAAATTTCCATGGAAATACCTTGGCCCATTTTAGGTCAGTTTGCCTTGGAAGTTAATTGTGAGCAACCAAGTCATGGTGGTGAAAGTTTGCTAATGCAAGTGTTCCCACTTCTTTTAAATTAATTTCTTGAGGAAGCAATCCATATTCACGCACTTTACAAGTTTTTTGGTATACGTTTATGTGTGCCCATCAGGGCCTCTGATTCTATATAAGAATGACAGGAAATTACAATGAACAAGTAGGATTAAAATGAAAAGTTACTTATTCGTGACTGAGGATTTCAAATATAAAATAAAGTGTCTGTGGTAGGATTCCAGTTGTTCTGCTGAATCTCTTCTGTAGTTTTTTCAGTTTTTCTCCCCAATGAACAATGTACATCCTTAGGAAACTCAGAAGCTTTACCTTTTCTGTTTCTGATCAGTGGGAATACCATGAGCAACAGCCAGAAGCTTCCTATCTATAACTGGCTCTTTCTCTTGGTGTGAAAGGACAGGGAATAGTGGTAGTGTGGTAGCAGACCAATGGCCTGGACCAGGCACCCCTTTCCTTTCCCCAAAACAACCCTGAAGCATGCAGCAAGTTGAAAAAGGGGAACAAGTTTTATTCCAGTGCCAAGCCTTCTACATAAACAAAGTAAAATGTGATTAAGCACCAGGAAATACTAGGCTTTTGTTGGGTCTGGAGTAAAGCCTCATGAAAGATTTCCAATAAATCTGTTGGGAAGTTTTTGCAGAAGACTTATTTTATATGATAAATGCACCAAATAGACTTGTAAACCACAGTAAGGAAAATAAATGTGTTGTGCAGTACAGTGGTGGTCTCTTGATGTGCGTTTGTTTCAAGCATATGAAAAGAGGAATATACAAATGCGAGGCAGGGGGTGGTTATTTGTGTTTTCCATGTCAGTTGAAAATAAATGATGAGATTAAAACTTAATAATAGCAGAATAGCAGGTTACGCCTTACTTGGTTTAAAAAAAAAAAAAAGGCTTTGTTCTGTGCAGAGACTGGTATTGGAATCCATCTCCATTCATAATTCAAATGGGTTTTGAAGTTTTCCCTTGTGGACAGTGTCTTCTATCAAAGGGGTTTTGCAAGTAATTTGGTATGATTCAACCAAGTTAATGGTCTCTGCTCCTGTGAGGCACAACAAAACTTTAGCAAGAATTTCTCCAGAGAGCCCAGATATTTTCCTAGTTCTGAGAAACTAAGTATTTTGATTGAGGCTGTTGAGGAAATGCCCCTGTCAGCTCAAGAATCAGAGAGGGAGAGAATGGCTAGAACTGTAAACTTATCATTTCCATGTATGGAGCAAATTTTGAGAGTCCAGTGTTGCCTAAAGGCAGATCTGGACTTCTTTCAGACTCATAGAACATTCTTTATATTAGGACACTTAAAAGTGACGATCTAAAGAAGAGATTTTCCTTTCTCCTCCTATTCTGCCATTTTAAACCTGAGCCCTGGTCCCACTTCCAGCTGCAACAGAGCTTTGTCCTGTCCTTCAGACTTCGGCTGCCCTTTCCTGCCCAGGACAACTTTTGGAAGAGGATTGAAGCCTCTGTGCTCTCCATCAACATGGCAGCCTATAGCTGGATGATGCTGCATCCTTGCTACCTGAAAGCCGATGCGGAGGTTGTTGCCCAGGACAGCATCAAGCCAAGTGCCAGGCACCCCTTTGCCTTGTTGATCGCTAGGATTGTTACAAAGGTCCTTTTCCATGTAGAAAATGAAAAAGAATTGAAGATTAATTTTCTTGTAAGCCTATTTTCTCCATTGAACTTCTGTGTGCTCAGTTTTTCCACTGTTTGTGCATGAAAATAATAGTTGTTTTTGTTATTCATGGTTTTGTTTATCCAAAAAATTATTCTGGTTTTTCTGTGGATGTCAGTTACTAACTGTTGGAAGAACTGACAATACTTGTATTTTGTATCAGAATTGTAAGGTGCTGCTGTAACGTACTAATAGTGAAGTTTTGGTACGATCTCAGAAACGCAGAGCTTCTTTAGGAGTTCTAAACTCAATAGAACAAAATTAGGAGGTAAACACATTTCTGTCATAAGTTATCTTATAAAGGTTATCTTGCATCATGTTGACAGGAAGCTGCTACAAATTTTGCAATTTGTCGTTAAGTGCCAGTGTAGGTTTTTGAATGACACTCTACAGGGAGTTGGAGAACTACTGCAGGTGAATTTTGAGTATGACTGCAAAGCATTCTTTATCTGGTGTGTTGGGGTTTTGGGGAAAGGGGGACCTCTTTTGGCAACTGGAGTCATCTTTTCAAGTCCTGCATGCATTTACATTTCATACATGTATATAAATGTTTATGTATTTAGTATATTATGATTCTGCCTTGTCTAGTTCACCAGCTATTAACAGGTTGGAATAGGAGTATGTTTCTTTGGGAGAGATTGAGAACAGTAACATGAATGAGAGCATGATTTACTCAGTATTCCTTCTAATTTGAAACTTGACTGGTCTGTTACAAGACAGTTATTATAGGATTATAGTATAATTTAAGTATATAATATCGTAATGCGAAAGGATAATAGTAAATGCTGTAAGTATCCAGGAGAACCCCTTCTAATGGAATTACCTTGCACAATTGTTGAAGTCCACTGCCCTTTCTTGGCTGTCAGTCGTTTTCCCTAGCACTGCTCTGCAAGTAGAGTAGCAGCCTGGAGGGGGAAGGTGGGAGAGATGTAAGGGAGCTGGCTTCAGGCTGCTGGGCAGGCAGCTGATGCCAGTATTGTTCAATAAGGCCAGGAGGTCACCTCTTGGGTGTGGTGGATAAGCATGTTCAGAGCATTAAATTAATTCTTGCATACAACGTCTTTTTCCCTTTTGACCAATTACTTGGCTATAGATATAGCAAGAGCAGCATAAGAAAAATAATTGTTCCTTTCATTGTATATGGTACAATTGGGATTACCCTGGCAGTGTAATAGTCTTGAGATCTGTTTTCTCCCTTTTATAAGTCTTTTACATGAAAGATTAGTACAAAGCCATTGTGAATATATGACTGAATTGTATGAGAGTTGGAAAGGACATAAGTTTCTGAAAGGTTTGCCTGCAGGATTTTAAGATCTCTTACACCATCTGGTTAATTATATTCTTCCCTCACTAAGGTAAGGTAAGTACAGCTATGATGCTTGTGACCATCTTGGTGACTTTTGTTCTTCCTCAAGCAAATTACCAAGTTAGAAAGAGCCAAGATTCATACTTGCTTACAAAAAAATGGTTTTCTCAAAGCTCACAGCTGCTAATGCTAGTGTTTCCTCTCACAGCTTCCATAGACATCAACTGCCCACAGCAGAACAAAATTTTCCCATAGACCAACTGAGCTTTAAGCAGACTTCTAGGATTATGATAATTACTAGCTTACTAACTATATTCCTGCAAGCACAGAGGACTGCCTAAGTACTATTTCTCAAAACCAAAGTAGCTCACTTGATTTTGTTTTCCATGGGCAGTAAATCAGATCATCTGAGGCTACAGAAGACTTCTGTTGCTAGTCTTCTTCCTCTAGTATTCGTACTGCACCTAAAAGACAAAAAAAAGGTCTGTTTTCTTCCTCTTTTATTCATCTGATCTGCAAGCGATTTTACTTTTGTCTCGTGTTTCTCTGCTCACTCAAGAACACCCAGAAGGCTCACTCAAGAACACGCAAAGCTTTCATTTGCTCTATTACCTCTCTCAGTATCTCCTTCTGTATTAGTTCCTTCAAAATTATGGATCATCACTATTGTTTTGTACTTACTATGCAGTAGTAAAAGTCCAGTAGAAGGGTGGTCTTTGTCTCCTGGCAAGCTTGCATGACATGCCAAGGATCAAGTTAGCTGAAGACAAGATGGATCTTGTCAGTTGAGAAATAAGGATTCTCAGACTGTGAGAGACTTACCCTTAAAGGCCCGCAAACTGCTTCAGAATATGCATGAGATATGCAAACTTCTCCTGAGCAGCTGAATAGGTCTACAGGAGCCTGTGTGCAAACCAACACAGAGCCACAAGCTGTAAAGCTCATTCCCAAGACAGTACCTAATTAAAGTAAGTTTGGGAACTTACGTTGTTAAGTTATTAATAGCTATTTTACAGAATTTCACCCCGTGGTCTGCATGCAGGCAGTGTGTGAGAGGCTTCTTGGCAGCAGGGCCAATTTGCCACTCATGCTCTGTTTATGTATAGTGGGGAACTTGTGAAGATAGTGCACTCAGGAAGCTGTGCCTTAAAACTACATTATTCACTTCTGTGCTAATGAATCTGTATATATTGGAGAAACTGGAAGCTTAGCCAAGGTAGAAGGTGAGCTGGAAGGAGAATCACAGGAAAACAAAAAATAAAATGGAAGTCTAACTCTCTTATTGTTCAGCTACTGTTCCCTGTGATTATTTCACCTAGTTACTGTTTCTGGAAATAGCTGAGTGCATATGTTGAGGAAATATTACTGCCATACATTCCAGTGAGAAAATTCTTACATATTTCTAGACTACGTTGTCCTATTTTATGGTCAGCATTTTGTAAAATCATGTTGAATTCCCTGTTCAGGTGAGCGTCCATTTCTTGCCTTCCTGTTTTCCAAGTGAGCTTAACTTACTCATTTTCCATAAAGTAAGGCTTTCTCTGTGCTCTGGATGAACTGTCTAATATCTTGCATGTTCTGAGATCACAAGGATATTATTAGGACACTAGAAAATTTTGATCAGGCACCACTTGGCTGAGTGGATAGAAAATACTGCTTTTAATTCCTTAAAATCTTAAAATATTTTTTAAAAATAAAATTTATTACTTCAAGATAGTTACAACTTAAATGTTTTGTGAGAAAAGTTTTTGAATCTAAACATGGAAGCTAAGAATCACTGTTATTCTTACATCTGGAAACTAGTTTGGATATTAATAAAATATGCTGGCAAGCATTTTAATATAAGCAGTTATACTTTACTTTCCTAAAAATGCCTTCATACAGTTTCAGATGGAATACCTACTTGTCATTGCCTATCTTAAAATTTTACACAGTACTGCAGTGCATTATTAAAATAATTTACATGTTTAACACCAAAAGGCAGTATTTTATAAATTAAAGGAGGAAGTGGTACTTGTAAAATTCTTTGGAAACATTTTGAAAATGCAGATAAACCTTGACAAAGATCATAGTAAGTTGATGTTTATCATGGGTCATTTATTTTATGATCAATATAATATTTGTTGAGTTCCCAAATTTTTGTGTCTTCACTAGCAAAATCAGTCCCCTTACTCCAAGAAAAAAAGAAATTTAGAAATTCTGAAGAAAATGGCACTGGGAGAAAAAAAGCCTTGTGACACTCTCAGTCTGGATTCTCAGTTTCATTGTGAAGTGAGAAAACAGTACCATTTCAAAGTAGAACAGGTTAAGGAAATTTAATGGAAGATCTCTACCAGCATCTTGAACAACAAAGTTTAAAGATATTTAAATACATAAAACTAAGAGCACATGTTTTCTAACCTCCTCCCCCCCCCAAAAAAAAAAAAACAAACACCCCAAAACCAAACAAAAAACCCCCTGTGATACCTTGTTCAGATGAGATGGTAAATAGACGTTGCTTGTGAGTACAGACTGCTAGATATGGAGCAAATCTCTGCATCCCAGGGTCCACAGTTGAGGAGACGGGATTCCTTTGCAGATGATGAACTTCTAGGAAGAGTTGAAGCAATGCACGAGAAGCCAAGGAAAACAACAACATAATCAGCTATTCATAAAATAGGGCCTAAGGAAAAAGAGACAACAACTAGAATTTTTCATCTTGAGAAGACTTGGGCCTGACAGTATTCTCCATGCAGAAGACTTCTGTGAAGAAGTAATTTACATTTTATATCTGGAGACTGTAGAAGATACTATTTTATTTTGTTCTATAAGCGTGGAGTATAATAGTATGATCTATAAAAGTTATAGCCTTAGATCACAGGAGGACTTGGCTGAAACAATAGGAAAATCCAAACAGAAAGGACAGTGTAGCACTAGAATAGATAAGAACATGAACTCCTCAGTTACCTTTATTGTAAGGACAGAATAGCCATGGTAACCTATGTTGTGTCTGAGGTGTGGACTGGGCAGTCTCTGACTGTTTTCTGTCATGTGGGGCTTGGGGAATGCTGCCTGGGCAGTGGGCTAGGGCAGCCCTGTGGTGGTTCTGCCTTACCCTGGGAACAGAACCACCCCCAAGACAGCTCAAGAGGTGATACTTTAATGACACCTCTCACCCTGTCCTAGACAGTGTTAATATGTTAAATCTGTCTACCCATCTTGAAGATGTTTAGTAATTTTTGTGTGAATCTCAACAGAATCATCCTTTGGGGAATAACAGATATGCTGCTACGTAAAGCTATCTGGCATTTGAACACAAGCACTTATCTAAGGGAAGTATCCACATACTCTAATCAAGCATAAGTAGTTAATTCTGTCTAATGTATGAAATCTTCAAGCTGAGAAATTCGAATCAGAAGGTTGACTGATTTATATTTTGTGCACTTTGTGCTGAAAACATACTTTTGATAGCGCTACTGCTTTTTCTAACAGCACTCATGGTAAGCCTTAGGCATTTTCAAACCCAAAGCTATTTCATTTCTTTTGTGGAAGAAATGATTTGCATATTAGTGTAGGCAGAGGAAGGGTTGAGTGATCTTAGAGAACATTCATTAAAGTGTAAACATTTCATCTAATAACTAAAACTTTTTCTTTTTTTTCTATTGGGAATTATAGTTTCAGAATGATTAAAACTGCTTTTATTCAACGTGGATAGGGATTGCCTACACCAGTGGTTTTAAATCTGCTGTTGAGACTTGGTCAAAAATTTACTAGACTGTATGATAGCTTTTACTAAAATGTATGCAGACCGACCTTGTGGGTCAGTTCATTAAATTTGGTTTGGTTTTGGTTTTTTTTTTTGAGAATGAGTTTCTGTTATGTAGAATGAATACAGTCATGTTGTACTGTCTTAGATTTCAATTTTAAAAGCACTTGAGGATTCCTCTTGCAAGTCTGAACTACTTAGATTACTGTACAGTAGAAAGGATCAATTCATGGTTTCTTGCAAAAGCAACAATAGAAATGGAAATCACAATACTTTTCCACACCTCTGAAAGTCAAGGTTTAACTAATACTGGATAAATTTAGGAAACTTCTCAAATTAGCTAATAATTAATTAGGATACCTCCTACATTTTAGGTCGTGCTTAAATTAAAATTAAAATTATTGACCTTATTTTACTCTTTTAAAAATAGATAAATAAAGTAGAGAAAGAGGAAGTAATTTTTTTTTAAATTCAGTTTTGCCATGTTTTTTCAGGCCCTTCAAATAGATCAAAACCCAGTCTGTGATTCCAAGGAAAGGTGTGGGTCTGAAGCTGATAAGGTTGGTATATTGCAAAACTTTGAGTGAACCAGAATTGTAAGGAGGATACAGCTTAGATCTGCTTTTGGATTGTGGTTTGGAACCAGGCTTGAAATAGCTCCAGTAATTCAAAGCATTACCGTAGCACTTTCTGTGTAGGTATCTATGACTTTTTGCCAGATCCCTGGGGCTCTAGAGGCTGCTGCACCTCTTCTCTTGCTAGCACAGTCCTAGGGCCTTGGAAAGACCTGACAAATAGGCTTTCTACCATCCCTCTGATGACAAGATGCTCATTAGCTCCCTCTTAGACCCAGCATACCAGAGGAGCAGTATTTAGAGTCTAAATGGGGTAAGTTGTGGTTTGGGGTTTTTTTTATTATTTAGAAAAAGTGAAGATCTAGGTTTTCTGTGCTTATCTAGCATAAAGCTTTCTATCAAAGGGAAAATGTAGCAACCAATACTATTCCGTTTCCTTGTGTTAACAATAATTATAAAAGATTCTTGCAGTCTTCACATTCAAAGCGTTCTGCATTTGCAGGTTCTCAGTTCTGCTCATGTTTAAGTCAACAGCAAAACTCCAGCCATCTTTAAAATGGCTGGGTTAGGATCCTTCAACTCTCAGAGTAGCAGTGAAGGACTAGAGCTGGTTTCTATTCCCTGTTTACAAACATATTAATAATCTGGTTTATGGCCATAGCCTGGCTCAGTATCAGCCTTGAATTTGAAACCTGGAGTTTGTAATACCTCATCATGTCCTCAGACCATTTGATCTAGACCTTCATATCTTCCTCTCTGTAAAATAGTGAGAAAAGAAATTAGTTTTAACATGAAATTGATTTCCTGAAATTCCATGAGACTGCTTCTCCTCATGATACTTTGCTAACGAGTTAATGATCCCATTTATTTCTTAATCAATACACAGCAGGGGACCCCAGTGACCTCTCAGGCCTTAAAAACATCTGTCATTTTAGCCTTGAGGATAACTTAGAAAATTGGCACATGCAGTCATTTTTATTCTCTTCTGCTGAAGAGCAGACGTTTGCAGTTACGGAGGGGTTACCTGTTAATGGTATATTTGGAGGCTCAAAGATTGAACGGTTCAGTATATTTTTGCTGTGTCATAGTTGGAGAACAGATGTTACTTATGTTATGTCTTGAGTAGAAATTTGGTATTTCTGGCTATTTATTAAAAAAAAAAAGGCAGGGAAAGTGAATTTATTTGGAGCTAGGGGATTTCAGTTGTGATTTATCTGTGCAATAAAAGCATGCTGCTAGATGAAAGCAAGTTCCAAAAGCTGAGATCTTCCCCCCTGTTTATTGTAAAGTAATTTGTAATTGGAGTTTTTCTTTGATAGGAGCCTCATCCAAATGCAGTGGAAACAGTGCAGCCAGTATGAAGAAGTAATCTGTTGTTGAAACTTAACTCATCACTACACAAAGCATTTGTATGCATTTTATAACTAGTATTAAAAGACCCTAGTTATTCTGTAGTCGTAGAAGTCACATGTGAGTCCTGGGAACTGTTTTTGGTTTAGCTTACTGCCTGTCATTAATACTTAAGCATTGTGAGAGTATCCATGAAAGTTCTAAAGTTTCATCTTTTCTTGTTCTTGTCTGCTTTGTAAGTGCTCAGGACTGCAGACAGACGCAGCCATCTGCCGCTTTCATATATAGCTTCTAGAAGTGAATTAAAATGGATGCTGAATTCACTCCTTAGTCTCCATAAGAACAGTCACTCTGTAAATGTAACACTAATAGGCTTTTCAGTGTAGGGCCAATTTAAAAAGCACTTACTGTCATGAATAGCCCTTTCTTTCTTGGGCCCCCACAGTAACAGAGCACTTAAGGCTTATGGCTACCTTTAAGCAATGAATGGTTCTATTGACTTCATGCACTAAAGTGCTTTACTGGATCAAGTTTATTTCAGGGGACTTCTCAGATGAGAAAAGGTTTACAGAATCAGACACACAGATAGGAGACAGACTGACATGAGTATATTACATCAGGGCACAGTTAATATATCCAGTAACCAGATTTTTGGTTTATAACCTAATGAAGATACCAGGAAAAAAAGCTTACAAAAGAATGAAGATGGCATAGAGGAAAATAGAAGAGTAGATGTAGAGGAAAGAAAAAAAAAAATACAAGGATAAGTAAAAATAATTATGTAAATAAAAATAATTTTGTAATGTAGAGTCTGGTATATTGATTCTGTCTCAAAGCAAATGCGAATATGGAATTAAAAAAGCACAGCTTCTATTTATAACCTGTGCAAAAAGGTTGCATATTGCAGGCATTAGCTGTCTCCAGCTTATGGATGCATGGCTCCTGCCTGTATCAGATCTAGCTGGAGTAAAGAGGCTTTGTCTGCACAGATGTACAGTCTCCATGTCCTTTCCTGAAAGCTCAGATTTTACCAGTCTATTTTGCTGAATTTTTCCTCTGGCTGCTACTGCTATTTAGGTGTATGACTGTGAAATACGCTACAAGATGTGATATGCCAGCTTGCTGTAGTAGCTGCAACAGGTTTCAGAATCAATCCTTTGAGCTCATCACCTGTCACGGAGGCTCACAATCAAATTAAGGCAGGTGATAAACAAAATGAACTTTATTTGAACCAAAATTGTTTAGCAGAAAACTAACTAGAAACAAGGCTTGTCAAAATCATTCAACACTCCAACATCAGTAAACCACAGGTTCAGGATAATGTACGAAGAATTAGTACTGCCCAGCCAGCCTTAGCCCAGTCTTGCACCACTGTGTGGCTGTAAAATGTGACCCGTTATCACTTCAAATGCACTTGGGAGTGGGTAAAATACTAAACTACTTTCTCAGCCCTTGGACCGTCTGCTCTCCGGTGGCAGTGCTAACAGCTGTAGCCATAGTCAGTCCCGACACCACCTCTACTCCTATCAAGATATATTTCTTCCCGACATAGTCAATCTGCCAGGTGCTCCAAAGAGCCTTGCCTTGTCTAATGTGCTGGGCTGGAGCTTGATTCAGGTGATCGGCCTTGAGCCTTATTCTGCATTGTGGACAAGCGGTAAGTACTGCTTCACGTATTCTCATGGACACTGGCCAACCTCTGGACTGGCATTCATAAGAGAGATCTGCATTCCCTGAGTGGCCTCGCGTAATGTGCAGCTACTCAGCCAACTGTCCCCCGTCCTCCTTTTCACTATCTACTACCTTAATTCAGGCTAGGTGATCTACCTGTTGATTCCATTTCACGGCAGAGGTTCCATTTCTTGCATGGCCTTTTACCCATCCCACCTTTAAGGGTCGTGATCTGCCTATTTCTAACAATTGCTGCCAGTCTCCAGCTGTCTAGACTTTTGTATGGCCTGCTTCCCACTGACTGGATTCCCATTGGCCATGGCACCCTTATAGGTTGCATAGGATTCAGTGTAAATTATGGCAGCGCCATTCTCTGCTGCCAGCAGGAGGGTGCACGACTCCCCTACCTGGGCGCTACCTTCCTGCTCCTCTGTAATCATTTGCCCAGTACCAACTTCCAATGCTGCTGCTTTATATTGCCACCTGGATCCCACTCAGCGGGCAGATGCATGTGTGAACCACACTCCTCATGTGTCTGAGCCTGCGGTCAGTTCAGGCACCTCTTTGGTCAGGGAGGGTTTATAGGGTTGGCCCAGAAAAACTGGGTCCAAGTTCACAGGTTGTTGGAGCTTAGAGGCTTTGACAGGGCCCTCTCTTAACGGCAGTAACTGACTAACTCCCTCTAGATAGCCATACCACTTCAGTATCGTGGCCTTCTGGGCCACTCCCTCAGGAGGGGGTGATCCCTTGAGGATCGAATTTAGCAGAGGGCCTTGTACTACAATATCTTACGAAGTACGCAACTTCTCCGCTTCCTTAACTGCCCTGGTAAGTGCGAGGAGTCCCTTCTCCCACTCTTAGTACCGTTGTTTAGCTTCCTTGTATGAGGTAGAAGAGAGTAATAAAGGTCTATCTGGCTCCCTTGGTCCCTTTTGGAATATACCACAGTAGGAGGCATGTTCTGCAAACCCCCATTCTACCCTCAACAGGTCTTGTGGGTGTAGTGGGCCTAGCCTCTGATAGGTCCTAAGTTCATCCTTTAGGACATTAAGGGCCTCTCTATGTCGTGGAGTCCAATCCCATTCTTTATTCTTTTGGAGGAAGTCATATAAAGGGCGGGCTATCACCGAAAACCCCGGCATATGTTTTCTCTAGTAGCCCAATGTACCTAACAATTGCTGTAATTCTGTCTTATTGCCTGGAGTTTGCCCCTTCTCAGTAGCCAACAGGGTATCACTGGGCACTGCAATTGCTCCAACTATCCACTAAGCTTCCAGGAATTTAACTTCTTGTCCAGGGCATTGGCATTTAGAAGGCAGGATATCTAGCCCATTCTTAGTCAACAAGTTCCAGATGGCTTTGGCCACTTGCCCTACCTGGTCTTTGTTATCTCCACCAACTAGGATATCGTCTATGTACTGGTACATGCAGGTGCCTGATAGCACTTCCACAGCGTCGAGGAGTTTGGCTAAGGCATTGGGGCAACAGTGGGGGAGTGTTTGTATCCTTGTGAGAGTTGATTAAAGGTGTATCGGGTCCCTTTCCAAATAAAAGCAAACTGGGGCTTATCCTCCTTCCTTAGGGGAATCATAAAAAACATATCCTTAACATCTAGGGTGGCCATCCACGGGTGGGTGACTGCCTGTATTGCTGTCACTATTGAAGTTATGCTCGGGACAACAGCGGTTAGTGGTGGGGTATTACTATTTAACCTCCTGTAGTCGATCGTTAAATGCCATCGCCTGTCTGGCTTACAGACTGGCCAGACTGGAGAGTTATAAGGGGAGTGTGTGCGACTTATGATCTGTCTCTTCTCAAGGTCGCCAGTTACCTCTGAAATGCCCTGTTTAGCAGCAGTTGATAGTGGGTATGAGGGGACACAAGTTACTCTAGATTGTGGTAGCAAGCTGCAGGGTCCTAACATGGATGGCCTCTGCTCCTCTGCTTCCGAAACACCACACCTTGCTATTAGGCAAATACCATCGTTTGCCTGCTAATACATCAAATCCCTATATATTTCCCTTATAAGAACTTAGAGCCACGTCCACAGCCATCATCCACTTTACTCCAGGTAGCCAAAGTTGAGTTTGAGCAACAGGACGTTTTTCTGCTGCACCCGTCACCCTTATTATGTTTATAGTCTTTCTCGATGGTTTAATTCCTAACTCATCAGCTTGTTGCTTATTTAGAACACTAATTTGGGCCCCGGTATCAAATAAATCTAAACTTATTTGCTGCAGACTCACGGGGACATGTATATAAGGTTTCTTGTCAGCAGACCATTGGCAGGAATTCACCATGTGGAGTGGGCGGCCCAAACCCCAAACTGCGGCTTCTAGTTTTTTAACTCATCCGGTTCCCCTCGCAGGGACACGAAAGGGTTGTGTCTGTGCTATTGTGGGGGAGGGCGGTTGCTGGTGTTTCCCCTCTATCTTCGGTTTTCCCCTCTAGCGATTCCACCAGTTTCCAGATATGGTCGGTGGATTGCCCGTGCCACACCGCTCGGGCTACTCCCAGCGCTAACACATTTTGCCAAAGGTCGTTCCTTCCCAGATCGTGGGCTTGATCCGGTCCATCTCAAGAAGGTGCAGGCTCCCTGCGGGGAGGCCGTCCATGGGAGTTTTGGCTGGCTTGTCAGACCCTCCTATTCCTGTCGGCGCCACCGCCCGCATCCGTCCATCCCGTCTCGTGCCCCTGAGTGACCATATTGTGTAACGTCTCCACCCAAGTCGGCACGTGTGTGGGCAGATTCTGAGGGTTTTGCTGATTGTATTCTATGGCCCTCTGGATCCCTTCTCTGAGAGACTGAACGTGTATCTTTAAAGCATCCGGTAGCCCTCTAATGAGGGGTCTAAGGTGGCTGGGGTCCACCGGTGCAGCTATTGGTGCCCCATGCTGCTCTCTCTCATACATTGCCTGAACACAAGCATCCTTCTGTACTCCTTCTGCTAACTCCAACAATCCTTTTACCTGGATAGTAACAGGCTCCCCTCTCTCTTTGGGGTCCACACCCCCAGCCCAATAAGCCACTTGGGATGTGATTGACTGATTGCCTGCTGGCCCGTCACTCAGAAACACTCCAGGGCCCCAGAAATCCCCTAGCCTCATTGTCACTCAACAGTATCGGATCCCCCCTGTTAAAGAGACACGCCACAAACACTGTTTCTGTTTCTCCCGGTCTGCGCAAAAACCTGGCTTGCAATTCGCTGATCTCGGGTCCCGTCCAGGGAGTGGTATGGACAGTGGCTCGGGGGTTCCTGCCTCGTGGGCCCATGTGCCTCTCCGTTTTAACAAGAGGTTGCATGTCCTTTTCCTCCAATTCCTCCATTTCCTCAGAATGATTTTCATCAGAGTTCTCCCCAAATGTCCCCATCCCAATCCTCGGGATCTGCGCCCACGATTAACTTTCGAATTTGGACGACACTAGGGGGCTTTTTCGCTTGTGCTAGCATGATCTCAATTTTTCGTTCCAATAGATGCATCTGCTCTCTTTCTCTTTTCAGTTCTCCTTTTAAATAATCGATTTCTAATCTTCAAATTGCTCTTTTCTAATACTCCGGAGTAGTTACAATAATCTTGCGCTTGAATTAATCAGGCACCCAGGAGGGCACACATGGTCCCTTTACCTTTACCATCTTGATTATTTCCATGGCATTGTTCTACTCTCTCTGCGACCGCTGCTGGATCGAACCACTTCTCCTTTACCCAGTCCATATCTGGAGGAGAAGGGCTACATCCATGCCTCCGTAATAATTCCTCTAGTGACATTATCCTGCCGACTATGCCAATTTAATGTTGCGGAGGCTCACAAAATCAAATTAGGCAGGTGATAAACAAAATAAACTTGATTTGAACCAAAATGGTTTAGCAGAAAACTAACTAGAAAGGAGGCTTATCACAATCATTCAACACTCCAACATCAGTAAACCACAGGTTTAGGATAATGTATGAAGAATTAACACTGCACTGCCAGCCTTAGAAATGAGGATCCAAAATGCGCGCAATCACTCACCTGTGAGATGAGGGCTTTCAGCCTCGAGGAGTTTCCTTGGGCAGCATCCCGACCCAAGGGGAGAGTCCCCAACTGCAGACCCACTGCTCTGAGGAGGACCAACTCAACTTGCCCTCTGGTGGGGCTCCTTTCATACCCAAGTCGAATCTGACCTGTGGTCAATTCTGATTGCCTGAGGGCCTCAACTTCTACTCCTGGCCCACGGGTCCGCACGCGTCCCCGTAAAGGTGCAAAAGTAAAGCCGTGGAAAGTAAGGACGCAGCAGTCCTAATGCCCCTCGTCTTTTATCAGGGTCGGTGCACCTGCCACACCACCCTTTCTCAGTAATGTGGTAAGAGAGAAGCAAAATCTGTTCCAGCCTCCCCCTGTTAAGTGCTCAGAAGAGGAAAAGTCTTTTTCTAACACTTGCTAATGAATGCAGGTAGTCCTCTAGTGTGTGGTATACGTATCTTCTCTGTTCAGGACTACATGGGAGTGTGGGACTTGATCTCCCTATTCTAGGACCTTTGAAATAAATGGATTGGCTCTGAGTGAGCTGAAGCAAATAAAGCTCATTGCTGGGCAGCTGTCACCTGGTAGGGACATCCCCCGGGAAAAAAGGACATGGCATGGATGACAGCCACCTACATGAGATAGGCCACCTTATCGCCTACCTTTTTACATAATAAAATTGATTTTAGTGAGCTGGTTTATTTTCCTACAATATAACGTGAAATTATGTAACAAAAATAATGACCCCAAAAAACCCACACTCTGACATCTTCTTAAGAACCAAGTTAAAATAATCTGCACTGGTAAAAGGTGCATGAATTAATGCATGAGGATGAAATGACCATTGGCAAAATTTGCAGTCTTTTATAATAAAATTCAAAGAATTAAAGAAATTCTAAGAGTGTGTTGGAAATCCAATACCAAAAGCAACTATGGATTAAACCACCCCCCCAAAAAACCCCAAAACAAACAAACCCACCACCCTACTGTAGAACTGTATGACTTCAGGAAGCTTTACAGGTTTTTTTGATGAAAATCAAACTATTTGGTAGTTCATACAGTTTGGGGGCTCTTCCATTGTTGTTGCGGGTTTTTTTAGGGGAGGGTCGCAGGGGTAGTCCCTAAGTTTTTGTTAGTGAGATAGAAAAGCTTCAGCTATAATACCTAGGTCTGGCAGTTTTGAATATATATATAGGACTATAGAAGTGCAGATTGTCAGACAAAAAGCCTTACTAGCAAGAAATTGACTTTCCATAGTTAGAAATGAGTGTTCCTCGGTGGTGAACTAGAGAGATGAAATGACAACTTTGGCAGTGCAAATGTAGAGAAGCCAGAACAATCAATTTTCTGTCCTTTTTTAGCTAAAGCCATGAAAATAAGTCTTATTCTGTATTTTATTTTATGAAATTTGTCTATAAATGTAATTGTTTAACAGGCAAGAAATTCAAATTAATGATTTGTATCCTATTGGTTATATCCATAGTTCCAATAGGTTATTAGTAAATGGTTTATTGCCAATATTAAAACTGAGAGATATAGTTATTTACATAAGTTACATGTAGGATGTTTGTATTTAATCGTGAAATGCAGAATCCTTAAACTATAGATACAGGTAAAAGATACTAAAAGATAACACTAATGATCATTAATTCTTTGTTTTAAAACAATGCTTTGGTGAGTGCTTTAAGTATCCAAACTTAATGACCATTCTATTAAATATCAGAAAATTCCTGAAAACTAACAGAAAAAGGAACACAGACAAAGTGATCCTACTTCAAAATTGAAACAAATCTTGGTAAAATTGTTCTGTGTCCCTACCTAGCTGCAGTCCAACATGACAATGTCGAAGTCATTGAAGTGCTCTTCCACAGTAGAGGAGTGTCTTGTAAGAAATGTTTCTTGAAGCCAATTGAGATAGCATAACCAATTCAGATACTGTGAGTTGTCATTTTCCTTCCCAATGTTTTCTGATGTCGGTGTGTATCCTGTATGAATAGACTTGGCATACATCAGCCAGGAGGCCAGAGAGAGCAATGTGTGGTCAGTGCTTGGCTCATCATTGCCAGATACAATAATGCATCTGCTACCACGTCAGCAGTCATCCAAAAACGTCAGTCTACGAGAGGGGCTTCTGTACAGGGTGCATGAAAAACTGTATTTAATGATGGGGGGTATTTTCCCAATCTAATGAGCATTTATATAAAGGGATCTAGCCCCTGTGTACTGCAGTAGCATGTGGTTTGTGTATCATCAGTGAATATTATTTAGATCTCTTAAATAGATTATTAATGTCTTTTGGGGCTATAAATTGATGTGTTAGGAGAATAAATTTGCAAAACAAGAAACCTAGTAAATTCTTCAGTTTTGTGGTGAATGAGCTGCTGGTTAATTGATGAATACATTCTGCCTGTGACTATCTTCAGATGTTACTGTGACTGATAAGAAGTTGCTCCACTTGCATCAAGAGATATCATTACCTTACAATTGGTAAGTCTTTTAACAAAAGCAAGATACAAACAAGCAGCTTTTTTTTTTTTTTTTTTTTTTTTGGAGATTAAACTGAGTGCACTTTTGAATGCATGCTCAGTTGTTATTTTAGTTTGAAAAAATACTCCTACCATACTTTAGCACATGAAATGGCAATAAAGGCATAGCATTAACAAGGAAACAATATATGCCTTTAAAAACTCAATAGCTGTCCTATACCAATGTACAGGACTACCAGAGGTCTTTTTGTTCTTAAAACAAGGCAGGCATGGTAACTCTCTAGTGATGCTTGGTAAATACTAACTTTTGACTGTCTTTGTCTGAACATCCAAGTTTTGTTCACAATCTCTTTATCAATTGCATTATTTCTTTTAAGGCCAAAAGATTTTGTGCAAGTTTGGGGACAGATTATTGAATGTATTGAATGTATTGAATGTATTTTAAATTAAAAAGCACATGCAAGGAGAATAGGAAGGGCTTGTGAAAAATGGGCTGCAACACTATGAACAGGGTTGCCATAAAACCACTTTTTAGTTACCATCTGTATGTTTCACATGATGATCCAGAGTCAGTGGACTCTTACTTTTTCTGATGTTAGCAGCTGTTTCTGATACTTGTTTCAGATTCCACCTTTTTAGATTTGTAATGTTCTAAAGAGTGACCTGCTGTGCCCCATGAGCTAATGGATTAGATGTCCCTATTCCTGCATTTGCCATTGATTTTGCTTCATAGTTACCTTTACAGTGCTAATAATAGCAGAGCAAATACTTGCTAGGAATTGAGATTTTTTTAAAATTCTGTGTTTCAAAGGTAATGTATAAATGCATACATCAAGAAATGAACTTTGATTTTTTCCCCCTCATATATTTTCTTATTAAATTAGAGGGAAGGAGGGAGAAAAAGTAATTTCTTGCAGCTGTGTCTCCACTAGTCTGATAAACTCTATAATCCTGGACAAGTATTTGAGCACTACCATGCTATTAGAAGTTAAAGCATCAGCAGGAAATCTAAAGTTATTGTGTCCTGCCATTGTAATGCAATGCCATAATTCCGATTGTTTCTCAGACGTCCTTTCCAGATTCTGGGCAGAAAAAGAGAAGTATTTTTAAGATACAATGTCTGTATTAGTGCTGAAGGGGGAGATTGTCTTCACAGAGTCCTTGGTGATCCTGATCTTGCCAGCAGAAAACCCAAGTGATGGGCAGGGAGAAGTCCTCAGTGTGCTCCAGTAGGTCTGTGCAGTCTGGGTGTGAGGGCAAGCAGCCTGCGGGACACGTGTGAATTGCACCCACCCCTTGGGTGGGCCACGACCACTGTGGGCATCCTGAAACTGTGTGAAGTGTGCTGAGGAAGCCGCGTGCCCTGCAGTTTGCAGACAGCCAACAAATACCATGTGTCATTTCTAAACCATTTGAGATTGGATTGGTGCTTACCTGCACCAGTTTCAAAGGTCTTATGAAGACTCTGAACCAGATTCCTGCCATTATGTTCTGACAGACATTATAGGACAGAGAACTTGCCTCCCATGCTGACTTATTTTGATGCAATCAGTAAGACAACAGTTTTTATAAAAATTGATCATAATTCACAAAATGCATATAAATTGTTTGCATCACAAGTTATGTCAAACCACCACCATTGTTATAGTACAGGCAATTTTGTGTTGTCTACAAGCACACTTTCTAGTCAGGTATTGATTTTAAGCAATCTGTTATAACATTACAGTACCTCTGAAAAATAGTTTTTCTGCATGTATAGCATGGATTATTAAATTACTGCAATGAATTATTTGTTATTTTAATTTTTATTTGTATTTCTAGTTTGAATTTTCACTTTTACATACAAAAGCATGCTTTTGTAAAGCATGTTTTACAAAACAAACTTTACACAATCAGATTATATATTTCCTTATCTTTTATCTTACTATTCTATGTTCCAATTAAGTATCTGAATACCTAATGTAGTCAATATTAATTTTTCATGATTGCTATAACAAATCTCGATTCATAAATGAAAAAAAATATGCAAAGCATTTCAATCCATATACCTCAGATATGTCTTGAAAATCCTGTTGTGCTTTTTCACTGTTCCGCATGCTTCCAAATGTGAAGAACCTGATTGTTCCCTTTTGGGCTTTTTTTTTCCTACACACTGGAGAGAAAATCTGCCTGTTTCTGCTTGAGGGGTGTAATTTAATTTAACATTTAATGGAAAAGCAGAGTTTATGCTGCTTCCTGCAGAGGGACAGTCAAGACTTTCAGCTGTTTACCTCCAAGAATATCAGAATTCCAGCATGAGCTAGCACTGTGTATGAGTGTTTCTGTGCTTTCACATTGCTGTTTCCAACCCAGCCACTTATCTATATGTTGCTCAGAAACAGGTCTGAACAAAAGTCTAGAATATACAAGCTCTGTGGGGAAAAAATGGAATAACTGGGCTTGTTGAACGAAAGAAAAAAATGACTCACAGGAAGACCTGGTAGAGATCTTCACATGTGTAAAAGAAGCTGTGAATTAGAAGGAAATAAACTCTTTTCCACGTTAACTAGGTGTAAGAGAAGTTATAATCATAAGTGGCAGTAAAGGAACTGTAATTTAGACATAGGAAGCTCTTTCTAACTATAAGGATAATTAGACATTCTAGTATACTCCTTAACTACCCATAATCATATAACTTTGAGAATAAAGCGAGTAAGGATGGCAGGAATGATTGTGGCACTGTTGGTTCTCAGTTGCTGCAGGGAATTGGATGTCTCAGGCTCTCTTCCAGTGCTTTTTATATAGCTGTTTCTACAGGTATTTGCTCCAGAATGTGGCAGGGGGGAACCCAAACCTTAAATATTTTTTCTGTTCCTGCAACTAATTTATTTCTTCCTCATATGCTTTCCCTATCTGGGGCCCTACACTCTCTTTCAGCCTCTTCCTGAGGAGTGCTCCTAAAAGGAAAGAGGAAAAAGACAAAAAGACATTTGCTTAGCAGCTGTGATATCTCCTTCTGAGTTTTTCCTCTCATGTCTAGAAAATGCTGCTGTATAATGATGGTGAAATATGGAGTGTTTTGGGATGTAGTCTTTAGGCACATCTGCAACAGTGTTCGATGCAGCCGTTAACAGCAGTGTTTACTTCCACAACTATCAATATTCAATAGATGTATTCCTAAAGTGAAATGTACACTTAATTTTAAAAACAAGCTTCTAAGAATTAATCTGAAACAGCCAAAGTGAATTATAAAGACATTTAATATCTAGAAAAAGTGAGTTGTGTTTGCTATTTTTCTTCATTTCTATATCATTTACTGGAAAGAAAGATTTTCTATTTCTGGGCACTGAATAATCTGAAATAAAATAAAATCATTTTTCTGTGATATAGAATCATAGAATCATTTAGGTTGGAAAAGACCTTTAAGATCATCAAGTCCAACCGTTAACCTAGCACTGCCAAGTCCACCACTAAACGATGTCCCTAAGCACCACATCTACATGTCTTTTAAAGACCTCCAGCAATGATAACTCAGCCACTTCCCTGGGCAGCCTGTTCCAATGCTTGACAACCCTTTCGGTGAAGAAATTTTTCCTAATATCCAATCTAAACCTCCCCTGGCACAACTTGAGGCTGTTTCCTCTCATCCTATTGCTTGTTACTTGGGAGAAGAGACTAACACCCACCTCTCTACAACCTCCTTTCAGGTAGTTGTAGAGAGCGCTAAGATCTCCCCTCAGCCTCCTTTTCTCCAGGCTAAACAACACCAGTTCCCTCAGCCGCTTCTCATAAGACTTGTGCTCTAGACCCTTCACCAGCTTCCTTGCCCTTCTTTGGATGCACTCCAGCACCTCAATGTCTTTCTTGTAGTGAGGGGCCCAAAACTGAACACAGTATTGGAGGTGCGGCCTCACCAGTGCCAAGTACAGGGGGACAAATCACTTCCCTGGTCCTGCTGGCCACACTATTTCTGATACAAGCCAGGATGCTATTGGCCTTCTTGGCCACCTGGGCACACTGCTGGCTCATATTCAGCTGGCTGTCGACCAGCACCCCCAGGTCCTTTACTGCCAGGCAGCTTTCCAGCCACTCTTCCCCAAGCCTGTAGCGTTGCATGGGGTTGTTGTGACCCAAGTGCAGGACCCAGCACTGAGCCTTGTTGAACCTCATCCAGTTGGCCTTGGCCCATCGATCCAGCCTGTCCAGATCCCTCTGTAGAGCCTTCCTCCCCTCAAGCAGATCAACACTCCCGCCCAACTTGGTGTCATCTGCAAACTTACTGAGGGTGCACTCAATCCCTTCGTCCAGATCATTGATAAAGATATTGAACAGAACTGACCCCAGTACTGAGCCCTGGGGAACACCACTTGTGACTGGCCATCAACTGGATTTAACTCCATTAGCTCCACACCACACCTCCTTGGGCCCGGCTATCCAGCCAGTTTTTTACCCAGCGAAGCATACGCCCGTCCAAGCCATGAGCAGCCAGTTTCTCCAGGAGAATACTGTGGGAAATGGTGTCAAAGGCTTTACTGAAGTCTAGGTAGACAGCATCCACAGCCTTTTTCTCGCCCACTAAGCGGGTCAGCTTGTCATGGAAGGAGATCAGGTTAGTCAAGCAGGACGTGCCTTTCATAAACTCATGCTGACCGGGCCTGATCACCTGGTTGTCCTGTATATGCCACGAGATGGCACTCAGGATGATCTGCTCCATAACCTGCCCCAGCACTGAGGTCAGACTGACAGGCCTGTAGTTCCCTGGCACCTCCTTCTGGCCCTTCTTGTAGATGGGCAGTCACATGTGCTAACCTCCAGTCAACTGGGACCTCCCTGGTTAGCCAGGACTGCTGGTAAAGGATTGAAAGTGGCTTGGTGAGCACTTCCGCTGGCTCCCTCAGTGCTCTTGGGTGGTTCCCATCCGGCCCCATAGATTTGTGTGTGCCTAAGTGGTGTTGCAGGTCGCTAACCACGTCCCCTTGGCTTATGGGGGCTTCATTTTGCTCCCCATCCCTGTCTTCCAGCTCATGGGGCTGGGTACCTGGAGAACAACTGGTCTTACTATTAAAGGCTGAGGCAGAGAAGGCATGAAGTACCTCAGCCTTTTCCTCATCCTTTGTCACTATGTTTCCCCCTGCATCCAATAAAGGATGCAGATTCCTCTTAGCCCTGCTTTTGTTGCTAATGTATTTATAGAAACATTTTTATTATCTTTTATGGCAGTAGCCAGACTAAGTTCTAGTTGGACTTTGGCCCTTCTAATTTTTTCCCTGCATAACCTCACAACATCTTTGTAGTCCTCTTGAGTTGCCTGCCCCTTCTTCCAAAGATCATAAACTCTTCTTTTTTTCCTGACTTCCAGCCAAATCTCTCTGTTCAGCCAGGCTGGTTTTCTTCCCCGCCAGCTCATCCTTCGGCACATGAGGATGGCCTGCTCCTGCACCTTTAAGATTCCCTTCTTGAAGAATGTCCAGCCTTCCTGGACTCCTTTGCCCATCAGGACTCTTTTCCAAGGGACTCTGTCAACCGATCTCCTAAAACAGGCCAAAATCTGCCCTCCGGAAGTCCAAGGTGGCAGTTCTGCTGACCCCACTCCTTACTCCTCCAAGAATCAAAAACTATCATTTTGTGATTGCTATGCCCAACACAGTCTCCAACTGTCACGTCACCCACCAGTCCTTCTCTGTTCCCATACAGGTCCAGCGGGGCGCCTTCCCTAGTTGAAGTTATCTTCCGCGCACTCCAGGAACCTCCTAGACTGTTTCCTCTCTGCTGTATTGTATTTCCAGCAGACATCTAGTAAGTTGAAGTCCCCCATGAGAACAAGGGCTAGCTAGTGATTGTGAGACTTCTCCAAGCTGCTTATAGAATATTTTGTCTGCCTCTTCATCCTGGTTGGGTGGTCTGTAAGAGACTCCCACCATGCTATCTGCCTTGTTGGCCTTCCCCTTGATTCTTACCCGTAAACATTCAACCCTATCATCACCATCATTAAGCTCTAGACAATCAAAACACTCCCTAACATACAGGGCTACCCCACCGCCTCTCCTTCCTTGCCTAGCCCTTCTGAAGAGTTTATAGCCATCCATTGCAGCACTGCAGTTGTGCAAGTCATCCCACCATGTTTCTGTGATGGCAACTGTATCATAGTTTTCCTGCTGCACAATGAATGGCTTCCAGCTCCTCCTGTTTGTTGCCCGTGCTGCATGCATTGGTGTAGATGCACTTCGGTTGGGCTATTGATCTTGTCACCTTTTTTGGGGGGAGAAGCCCTAATTCCTACATGACCATTCTCAGGCGCTTCTGTGGTTTCTAACACATCCATAACCTTTTCATCTCTGCTGCCGCATGGATCTCCATCCCCTACCTCCACTGAGGCGGCAGACCGAGGGACCTCGCTAGCACACCATCCCTCAAACATAGGCGTGCCGCCCTCAGGCTTATCTCTAGCGAGTCTGGTTTTATCCCTTTCCCCCTTCAAATCTAGTTTAAAGCTCTTTCAGTGAGCCCTGATAACTCCTGTGTGAAGATCCTTTTCCCCCTTTGAGACAGGTGTTGTGTAGACCGACCCATGATGAAAAAAATCAAAATTCTGTGGGTGACACCAGGCTCGGAGCCAGGTATTGATCTGCTGGCTCTTCCTGTTTCTTCCTTCATTATTCCCCGCAACTGGAAGGATAGAGGAGAACACTATTTGTGCTCCTGATCCCTTAACCAGTCATCCGAAGGCCCTGAAGTCTCTCTTGATTGCCCTCCAACTTCTGGTTGCAGCTTCATCACTGCCTACCTGAAAAATCGATAATGGATAACAATCTGAGGGCCGTACCAGGGTAGGAAGTTTTCTCTTCACGTCTTTTACCCAGGCCCCAGGGAGGCAGCAGACTTCCCTAAGAAGTGGGTCCGGTCTGCATATTGGGCCTTCTGTTCCCTTCAGAAGGGAGTCTCCGATGACAATGACCCGTCTTTTTTTCTTTATGGAAGCAGTTTTGACACAGGGCGGAGGCTGACTTAACCTCGGCGACACCTCCTAGCTAGATGAACCATCATCCTCGTCATTGTTCGGTTCCACTTGCAGAGCCTCATACCTATTATGCAAGGGCACCTGGGAAGGTGGGGCAGTCACAGAGGAGACGAGCCTGCTGCACCAGGCAGGAACTTGTCGCCATTGCCCCCTATCCCTTAAGTCACGGTGTTCAGCCAGGCAGAGTGAGGATAGGGAATCCTCTGTATCATACGTCCTGTCTGCCTGTTGGGCTTGTCCCAGGGGAGGTAGGGTGTGATTCCAGTAGTCTCTCTCTCTCTCTCTCTCGCACTGCCTGATACTCCTCAATCTACTCACCTTCTCCCTGAGCTCTGTCACTAAGCGGAGGAGTTCCTCTGCCTGGGCGCACCTCCCACAGGTGTGCTCACTGCTGCCCTCTGGTACTGCCATGAGAGCAGGGCACGCCCTGCACCCTGACACCTGGCTGGCAGCATGTTCCCACCAGAGCTCTGTCTGGGAAGCTGCGTCAGTCGTGGTGGGTGCACAGCTTAGAGAGGCCATGGCTTTCTGCTGGGTGGATACCATTGCTTCCTGGTCGAGCTGGAAGAGCTTCAGCGCCCTTCTGGCATGCCTTTCCGTGCAAACTGCCGTGCCACACGCTGTTTGCCCGCCCTGTTGGCAGTGCTCCTGGTCACTAGCGCTCTCTGAGGGCGTCTTTTATATGTGTGTGTCGGGGCTTGGCTGCCGTTGCTCCTGGCCCCACGAGCTATGGGATCCTGGCGGCTCTCCCAGCTCCTCCTGAGGTTCCCCTGGTTTGGGAAACCCCTGTGTGCACTGCGCCAGAGTGCTCTGCTGAGGATCCTGCCGGCACCACTCCGGCACTGCTCATCAAATATTTTCATTAAGCACTGGTGAATATGAAGGAAAGGGGAGATCATTTTGAGCAGGGAGAGTGTTCTTTTCAATGCAAAATTGGTTTTTTTGGGGAAGAAAGGGGTTTTTTGGGGAAAAAAAAAGCTATTAGGCTGTCTGAGAAAACGGCCTACTGTGATTGTATCTTGTCCCAAAATAAAAGATAACAATCGTCAAACTCCTACTCATAGTATACACTAATAGTATAGTTTTCCCTGTTTCTCTCCACTTTTTAGCCTTAATCCTAGTGTATGATACTGCAGACATGTGACTCTGTTTTTCATGTAACTAATGAGCATGTACTGTGGGTTATCACAATCTAATTCTGCATGATTCTGGAGCTGTCTTGACTAACTGGCAATTAAAATAAAAGAAAGGGAAAAAAAACAAAAACAAAAACAAAAAAACCACAAACCCATAACCTGAAATCAGTTGCCAGGGCATTAAATATTTTGTGTCCACCCCTGCCTCCTCTTGTAAAGGAAAAAAGCAGCACAGATGTGACAAGGATGTGAGCAAAGTTCTTCTCCTTTTATATCTCAATGGTTCACATACTGTTTCAAGAAGGAGAAGAGGCGGGTTCACTGCCACTCCCTGCTAGTGGCTTGGCTCAAATCCACTTCAGACTCTCCACTTGCAAGAGTTTCCAAACTACCCAGGCTTTAGTGGTCTGAGATGGACCTCCTTTGATTTCTCATGCTGGGGAGCCCTTCTGTCTTGAACAAAATACTTGTAAAGCCTGCTAGACAGACAGGAGAGGGCATGAGTGATAGTCTAGCCTGAGGGGCAGAGCAGTAGCCCAACAGGCTTCCTTGGTGTTCCCAGCATCTACTGCATGCAACAATCAGATCAGGTACTAACCATCTGTTCCCATGAACCTTCGGTTAAGACAAAAGCTTAAAAGTTCTCTTCGTGAGCCAGACAGAGCATCATGTACTCTGGAATATATTTTGGCTGATAGTTGATGTGCCATCTTGGAGTAGCTGCAGATCTCCTCAGGAGACAATTGAACTTCAGTTTCCCACATTCTTGGGGAGTGTTAATGTACTTAGTACTGAGCTACGGCATAAAAGTACAGCACAGTTGTTTCCTCCATCTCCTTGTCCCATTCTTTCCTACTAGCATTTTTTAATCTATTCTTGGAATGATATTTTGTAAAGAATTTACTTCCCTGTGATATATTTTGTGTGGTGTAACATGCCAATGGAGAGACAAAGACAAGAGCTCCAAATATGCCAATAGGCGCTTTGCGCGTGTTCAGATTTTGCTTGCTTGTAGTGTCTGATTTGCCTAAGCATGTACATAGATGAATGTAAGGAAGACTTACAGGTTTGTATGTGACAGAGTGTACAGAATGATTTTAAAATGTATTTCACAGTTCTTTTTTACTTTTATTAAATGGTTGCTCCCAGCAGGGAGCTGAGCCAGAGACATGATTTCGCCTTCCACCCCAAGCCCTGTTCTGATGAATTTTACTGTTTCAAAAAGATTTCAAAGTACGTGCAACTCAGTCTCCTGGCTTTTACCTAAATTGTTGCTAGTTCATGTTAATTTCTCTGCCATTATGTCAGCCACTTACAGAATTGAGCATATTTTACAATTTAAAAAAAAAATTAAATAATCACATTTTGTGTTTTCTTAAGTTGTTATTAAATCACTTCATTTTGCCATCATTATTAGAGCTACTTACATTTGAAAAGTAGTGGAATGTATTTCCTTTGTTCTTAGGGTAAAATCAAGATTTTGAATGATACTTTTGGGGAAGTCATCTTGCTTTCTTTTTTATCCTTTTGCCTGCTAAGCTATTTCACTTTAACAACCGGTGTTCAAAGCCCTTCAGTTTGACATCTGAATGTATAGCAAAGAACATACCCTTAGGGAAATGGCCTTTGAGCTCTCAAAAAGGAAAGAAAAGGTACAGGAGAAGTTACTCCTTTTTCTGTCCCTGTACCCTGCACTTTGACAGTTTCGAGCTTAATTTTCACTGTTTAAAAGCATATGTTTGATCGTGTGATAACTACTCATGTTATCTGTCCCCTTCTAAAATCCTAGTGAATACAGAACACCGTAACTTATACTATAAGAGCAGACAGAGAAGCACAGATTTAATACTCTCTTTCATAGTTACAGCTACAGGGAGTTAGTCTGCACTAGAGTTTCCTTAGCTAGTATTTCCATCTCCACTAGCCTCCTGCTGTAAAATCTGAAAATACAAACATTTACATCTCCAGTGCTCATGTTTTCCTCCTTGTAAAGCAGGGATGATAAAATTCCCTGCCATCAGGAAACCTTGTACATTGAAAGTCTCCAAACCCAAAGTTACATGATAATAGGTGTTACATTTGAAACCATACTGTTTTTTTTTTTTTTAAATCTTCTCTCGTGTCAAACAGTAAAGAGAGAAACGTGTAAAACCACAGCACACAAATTCATAGCTTGATAGATATTTTGGAAATATTTTCCGTTAGTTCCTGTCATCATCCTCTCTTCGTCACAGAACAGAGAGGCAGCTACAAGAATAAATCACTTAGGGAAAATCTTATAGTGAAGTATATTTGTCTGCATTCTTCTACTTCTCTAACATTTTTCTTCTCCTTTTTTTTTTTTTCACAAAATGAAGACAAGTTTTAAAAAAAAAATTCCATAAGGAAGAGGGTCAGGTTAGTGCTTTCCTAGCAAATTTTAACCAAGTTTGAGTGGCAGAGAGGTACCCTCTGAGAAGATGTCTTCTGTGTAGTTCAGGAATATTGCTGTTGCCTGTAGCATTCTCCTCCTGATAGGATGTAGTGTAGAGAGATAAGAGCAGAAACCTATCCAGGTATTGGCACACCTCTAGGTCCCTTCTCTAAGGACTACTGCCAGGTTGAAATAGAAGAGGAAGTGGAAGACGGAAGTTTGGTTATCTACATAGCCTAATTCTACTTCAATAATTTGTCATCTTCTTATTTTAATTTCACTAGGCTCAAGGAGGCCACTACCTTGTCAGGGGAAGCCCTTAACAGTACACCCCAAGTGCCAGGAAACCTCATAAAATCTCCCTACTCCTATCAGTGATCTGTGATTTTTGGACAATCTAGTCGTAGATTTTTTTGCTGTTTATGCTTGGTTTCTGTCACTGCTGTGAATGGTGATGCAGAAAGACTGCTTTGAACACTGTTACAAAGAAGACAACTGCGATTTTTCTCAAGAAAAAAAAAAAAGGCCTGAAGGTCTTCAGGAGATGATTCGCTGACCTGTACAGTTCTGTGTCTCTGTGAAGCACTTTTCCCAGGTACATCCAGCAGATGTTCTGAAACATTATCAGTTACAAAGCACACGGTATGTCATTAAGGGCTTTTTTTTTTCCCCCCACACAGCTTCATCAAGGCTTGGTTGTAAACAGAACGTCCTTATCCAAAAGTATGTTTAGTTTTATGAAACTGTGATTTTTAGTAAGAGGTATTAAGGGTAATGGGGAAAAGCTAAAGAAATATAAACGAGCATTGTTAACTTTAATGCCGTGGTTGTATGACAGTATTATGAGGAAATGCGATAAAATCTAAAAAAGCAGTAATAGATGGCTGCTCATTTTATCAGCAGTTTTAACTGTCGCTTGCAAACTGGCTTTGCAAGTTTTATTGGAAAGGGCGCTTTATCTTGCTTCCTGAATTTGAGGTGTACTAGCTATACTAACTGTAATGTGCTGCTATGCTGATAACGATGGTGCTTTCTGTCTAAAAATCACTATAAAAGGGAAAGAAATTGCTTGGATTTACAATAATATTTCAAAATTTAATTATGATATCTGATACTATAGATACCGTATATGCCATGTGGTGCAATGGTAAGTCAGAGGACAAAGGCTTCTTCCCCATTTTCCCCTGTTAGAGGAGGGAGATGTTATACTGAGAGTATGGGGGATTTAGCTGACACGGAAAACTGACTAGGAAAAAAATCACAAATACTGTGTCTCTGTGATATAAGAGCACAGGAAGCATGCCACGGCAAGGGCTGTGGGATGGAGGCATCTGGCCGGGGAGCTGCGCAGTCACCTGCAGCTGGAGAGCTGCTCAACCCTCCTGGTTTCAGTCCTTGCACAAGGGCTTCCCCAGCAATAGAAATGCCTCCCCATCGTTCTGCCTAGAAATTTGGCAGCTGTAAATAAAATAAAATTTTTTAAATATTAACCTTCTACGAACACTGAGCATTAGCCAACCAGACAGTCTTCCAAGATCTCATTTGACAGACACTCAGGCAAATGCCACTGCTTAAGGTTTTTAAGAGGAAAATGTGCACTGTTTTGTGAAGGATTCCTTTAGGCATTCTCAGCACTCAGTGAAAACTTGAGTGTTTTATAATAGCCGAAGTAAAAACGGCTTGTCAGAGCTTCTCAAATGTAATGTTACTTTATGCCAAATATATTGGTCAGTTCATGAGAGGAATCTTATAGGAGATAATTAGTAAGTTGTCCTGAAATTGAATGGGTTTTGTCCGAAGTAAATAGTCTTTGATATATCACAAGAAGGTCTATGTGGATGAAGTGACAGTCTGTACCAAATTACTTTCATCAAACAGCTCCCAGTCAGTGTAAAGAAGTTTGTTTGATTTTTGTCTGCTAGCTTGATGACATGAAATGTAACCAGCGAGTATGGTATCCTGTAGATCCTGAATTTGCAGGATAGAATACTCTTGAGATGTCTGGTGGTTTCAGGTTTGAAGTCAGTATCTTGTCAAATCTTAGACAGATCCCATCAGGTTGAACCTGAGGAGATGGAGATACTACTCTGTAAAAGAACCTGTATTATATGGAAGATGCCCTTGACTTGGAGTGATACTTATTTCCTTCAGAAGAGAATTCATCAGTCTCCTTTTTCTGTTTGTGGGAAAACCTAAAATCAGTTGATCTAAGCTCTTGAAGAAAAGTAAAAAAAATCAGAATGTGAAAAAATTAAGATTTTAAAGCAGCTGTGTGCCATTCATATGTTCCTATTTTAATTCAGAATATACAGATAATGTGAGTATCTTTTATGGATATTTCTTCATTCTAAATTACTAAAAATATCAGAGGTACAGTTTGTTGCTATTATTACCCAAATGCTGATAATTTAGATGCAGTCTTGCCTCCGAAAAAACAGGGAAGAGTCTCCCTCTTTCCCCCATTTTACTTCAGCAGAGTCTGTGTTGTAGAAAGAGTTATATTCATTGAAAATACCCATCTTGAATGGTGGAATTGGTATAGTGAATAGCTGGATAAGTGGTACAGAACAGTGCGCCTTTAACACTGTTCTATAAATGCTAAAAGAGTCCCTACAGACAGCTAATGATTAATAAAGTATTTAATTTATTTCTCTTTACTGTTTCTGTAAACATGTGTTGATTAAAGTAGTAAATGCTACTGCATTGAATATCTTCGGAGATGGTCTCTTACTCTGGATGTGATACGAGGATTTTAGAAAAGCCAGTTGTCTGAAAACAAGTGAGCAGTGAGGTCTTTTATATTGAAATGTTCCCTTTGCCAATGGAGGAGACTCCATGTATTTTTTATTTATCACAGATCTATAACATCTGCTGATATTTTCTTTACAATGTTCTGCTGTTGTCTATAATGTGGAATGGATTTGCTCTGGCATCATGTTACTGAGTATTAGGTTGAATATTAATTTCTTTGCTGTGATGTGTGAATGCAAAATGGTATTTTGGAAACACCTTTACATACACAGAAACTCCAAGCAACTGTCCTGGGTTCTCACAGATTTTGGTGTAATATCCAATGTGGTCCATGAGCCCATTCATTACAGTCCCATATGGTAATAATTCTGCTTTGGCCTGGGCTACTGTATTTCACATTCTGATTTCTGAGTGAATGCAAATGGCAGTACAGGATGTAGCCAAATATGTTACTTGGGCTGCATCCCAGCTTTTATCCTTCTACCAAGAGCCTGTTTCCAGGTTATTTAGTTTCTAGCCCTACTATTTGTGGGAGGTTTAAGGCAAAGGTAGCTTAATATATTTCCTGTAGTTAAGAAATTCTGGAAGTCAGTGGTGTCAAGATTTTGGTACATACTGCAGCAAGTTTCAGTAGGCATAGATGTGATGTAATTCATGCCGGTGGTTAGAAAAGCAGAAAGTGTATTCAGTTAGGTGATCTGACTTCTCTTTATTCTGGGAGCGTTGTGCATGTAGCAACTGCAGCCTGATCCACAAATGCTATTTGAATGAAAGTTTCCCAGGAATGCTTTGTGCCAAATGGGGACAGAAGTATGATAAAGTGAGAAAGTGCAACTGGTGCTGACAGGGAACATCTTGAAACATCAGCAGCTGTGCATTAAACCCTGGAGTGTCAGCAACTACGCAGGAAACCTTAATGGTCGCTGTAGGTTAAATCTGACAGAAGAGTGTAGCTCCTGTCAGGGATGGTTTTATATGTTTCCAGCCCCAAGCAAACAGGCAGGAACGTGTGCATTGTAGCCATATCAATTTGGCTTCTGTGCAAGGCACGGAAAATTCATCTTGAGAGTGAAGAATCACTAAAAAAAGACCTTAAGTCAAACTTATTTTAAAAACCAGGATTTCTTGGAGTTGTCATCTTGTTGTCTGTTGTATAATTGGATGATGCTTTGAAAAGAGTGTGGTAAATAATGAGAAGCTGATTCATCTGGGGATAATTTTAGCCACAGTCCTAATTCAGACTTTCTGTCAAAAACTTGAAAAGAGCAGCTACATAGAAAGGTGCTAGAAAGCTCCTCCTAGCTTGAATTCATTATCTTCAAAAGTGCTGGGTGCATCACATCTTCAAAGCCTCATATATTTTATTTCTAAAGAGTGTCTCAGTTTCTTCAGACAGCAGCTGTTACTCTGAACATCTGCAACTTGATGTGAAGCTGTGGTAAATGTAAATCATTACGATATTGTCTATAGGCAAGCAACTGTGGTACTGAAAAGTTAATAACAAACAAACTAAATGCATTCCAATCATCAATAGTATTAATTTTAATTTCCTTAGGCATTTTTTCAAAGCCTCTTAAATTACACTCTGGTTGAAAAAGTTATGGCTCAGGGTGGGTGGAGGAACAGAACAACAAAAGCCCCCCACGCACACTAAAACAAAGTTTGCAAACGTGAATACAGTATTCAGTTCTTGTTATACAATGAGATTTAAAAGTGGTGAATGAAAATATTGCCTGCATAAATCTTTACGTTTTGTGGGGCACCTTAGTTTGGGAATGTAAAAGTTGTCTGTATACACAATCTTAG
The DNA here is from genome assembly GCF_034638445.1 of Ciconia boyciana. Lineage (NCBI taxonomy): Eukaryota > Metazoa > Chordata > Aves > Ciconiiformes > Ciconiidae > Ciconia > Ciconia boyciana. The sequence continues at coordinate 104,134,971 of NC_132935.1, read as the reverse complement.
TGCCTTGCTAGAGTTTCCAGATAGTGGTAGATTCAGCCAATTTTTCTCTCTTGTCTTTGGCATCAGCTGGTGCCAGATGCCTGAACCATTCAAAACGATGTAATCAGCTAACATTTATAATGTGAAATCTTAGCAGTCATAAAGGGGTATACAGTTCCTGCCCCTTTGCCTGTCAAAAGATGAAGAGATTGTGGTGGAGCCAGGGGGGAGTAAAGTAATAAGTCCTTCACCTTTGCATCCTTCAAATTAAGAGACTGCCATGGAGTGCCTGAGCAAGCACTGGAGGGGAACAGCTGTGCTCCGTACGTGTCCTTGTGCATAATGTATACCTTATCCATACAGTGTATCACCAAAATGATGTCACTCTTACGTCACAAAATATTTATGACAATTAAAAATATTTACTACTGATAGAATAGTATACCAATAGGCATTTCACAGAGTCATTCAACTTTAGCTAGAGTTGATGGTCTAAATGTCACCATTTCTTTGTGGAATTTTTTTTTTTTTCAGCAGGCAAACCTTGTTAGTGTCTCAGCAGTTTAATACCTGTTAATTTTTTTTTCTGAAGCCTTCTGATAATTATCGTGAAAGGTGACTTTACCGTCTCAGCTTTTTGGAAAATGGTGAATTTTTAAGCATAAATGTTTAAGTTTTGAAAAATGTTCAGTTTGGAAAAATGGGTCATGGAAAAGTGAGTTACATGTATATGATATGCCATTTTCACCTTTTCTGGTGCTATTCTGTTTCATCTAGCTTTCTCACAAATCTTCATTGGAACTGAGAGTGTGGTAAAAGTAGCAGCTTCTATCTCAGCAGTAAAACTGCAAATTTGTACGATAGTTACACCTCAGCTTCTTGTTGCAAAGGAGGAAAAAGCAGTAATTTCAGTGCATTTAGAGTGAATAAGCTAGATGTCCTTTGAAGAACTACAAACCTTTCCTTTGTTTGTATTAGCAGCAGGATCAGGAAGATGCTCTTGAATGTAAATGTCATGAGACCCGGTTACTGCTGCCCTTTGACTTGGTGACAAACATAGTTCTTGTTTCTGGTGGAAATTGGGGATTGTAGAAGTTGGTTGTAGTGTGTGACAGTCTAGTAAAGGTAACTCAGATATTGCTAAGTGAGCTAGCCAGGATACTGAAAGCAGGATGAGGTAAGCCAGACTGAAATGTCTGCTAACCAGAGCTAGGTCGAGAAGTACTGCCTCAGACCTCATTTCTCTGCACAGTACAGTGCACAGATTCCCCAAGGCACCACTTGTCTTTACCTTCTCTTCTCTCATTCCCAAACCTAATGGACTAATGCTCTAACCTGGCTATAAAGCCCACAATAGTTTCATTATCTCTCCAAAATGAAACTTTCTCTGTAACAGATAAACAACCACTGCTCTATACCCATATAAAATATTTTCCAAGGCTCTCACCTGTCTGCACAGAAACAGACATAACTTTTCATTTCAGCTACCTCAACTACCCGATGCCCTGAGACAGATGAAAGTAAACCAGGAATTTCACCTCTTCATTTTTGCACATAGTCAGGAATAATACTGAAATCTTACATCAGCGTTCATGTCAATTAAGATATTTACAAATAATTTTCTCTTCATTGGTTTAACTTTTGCAAGTTCAGTTTTTTTGATACAGCCTTTATAAGGTAATATAAAGAGCAATTATATCAATGTCATTTTTGATCAGCTTGTCATTAAAGTATGTGCTTTAAATATGCAAGGTGTCTATGGCAACTCTGCACAGGCTACTGCCAGACTCTGCCTTAGAGTCATTGTCACCAGGCGTTATAGAAGTGATGAGCTCAGTCAAAACGTGCTATACAAGTGGTGATCTCAGTTTTCTAGTTCAGCAAATAACATTGCTCTGGAGGTTTTGTGGTGATGGTTTACTGTAATACAATGTAAAACGTAATGGTGTGGAGAGTATTGGTGAGCAGCTAAAGGCCAAACTCATGGAGCTGTTTGAGCTAATTCAGGAGTAGTATTCTGAGGTTGTAGTAACACCTGTTTATACATCCAGTGCTAAATATAAATGCCATTATTTAGTCTGAAATAGGGACATGGTGCAATAGCATGCAAAGTATGAAGTACTGTGTATCCCTGGTAGTCATAAACAGTTTCTTCTCGTTGGCCTAACAGGTAATATTTCAATGGTTTTGAGACTTTACTATATCACTCTTGGTGACTTTCATGGACACTGAGCTTCAGTAAAAAAGCTGATAGTGATAAAACTTCAGTATTTGGCAATGAAGTAAAAAGATGTCTGCAAGAGGGAAGACTGTTTTGTGAAAGACCCTAGTTCTCTGAGGCTTTCTGGTGCTAGACAGTGTAGAAAGACATAACTAGAACTTTCTTGCCCCAAATGACTAAACTACATATTAGAAGGTAATAAGCATATAGATATGAAATTAAAACCAACCAAACAAAAAACCACACACAATGCCTGGTGACAAGAGAAGTGTGAATGGCAAAACAGTGGAACAGTAATACAATGATTCTTGGATATTACACACATTTCTCTGAGAGCTCTTTACAAATGACTGTGTTTTGAGGTGCATTTCACCTCAGCTGAGCAAAAAGTAAGGCTTTTCTTCAGCCACTTTGACATTGGAAGCACCTACCTGTGTGCCTAACACTTGACTTGAAGTGCTGCTTATGTTGACATTATGCCCAGAAAATCCTGGAGTAATTCTACAAGTTTCCATGAAGCTTTCTCATTGTTTCCCCTTATTCCCAAGGCACGCTCTGTCCCTTTCGAACTACTGTTTCTGCTCTGTTTTCTCTCTCCCTTTTTATTCCCCTCCTGGTTCCCTAGGGAGATTAGCTTCATGGTAGTTAAATGATTCATAGACATAGCTAAGAATCAAAGGTAGCAGGTCTGGGAGCCTAACACAGTAGGCTGAACCACTGAGTTGCTTTCAGCTTTCATCTTGCCATGCCATAGCTGTCTGCCAGTTTAGCGCTCACAGCTTGGATGTTCCCATGTTACTATCAGATGGCAAGAGAATTACTCTGAATGGTAAAATGGAGGACCATAGACAAAGCAATGTTTTTACTGAATGGGTGAACAATATGAATTATTAAGGAACAAGCAAACAAGAACGTCTCCAGGAAGGCTACTTTACCAAAATGGAAGTGATTTTTAGTTTTAATAATAGAAAGCCAATTTGAAGTGTTGATACTGACTTGAGCTTATAGTTCAGAGACAAACAATCAAAACTAATTTTGCATAGCATGATTATGTTTTTTTGTTTGGCTAGGAAATTTAGTCAATTCATTTATATTCATCAAAAGAAGCTTTTTGCAATGCAGTCTGTTATCATGAGCCTCAAAGTCCAAATTACATATAATCCTTTTACAATATCTTCATAAATATGAAAAAGAAAAAGTCATACTATTCTCTTTGTTTCTTTTTACCTCTGAAGATGCCAGTTCCAGTGACAGGAAAGAATTATATTGTGTACTGAATGGAAGAGATGATGAAGAAGGTTAGATAAAGCATCCTAAGATTTAAATAGGTCTCCCCAAAATTGAACAACCCATTAAAAAAAAGATTTTAGATCTAATTAATGATTGTCTTCCTCTATCTCCCACCTTCTTCAAATATTCTTGAACAAGGACTCCAAATCCCTCATCCGCCCTGTATTCCTTCCTCATGGTAGCCCATATACTACTCTAAAGAAGACTAGAGGATTTGAGGTTCAGGGATGCTTATCTAAAGGGGGAACTGTAGCAGGTCTTTGAAAACTAAATTAATTTGATGAGGCAGACCAAAGGCGAAGAGGAATTTTAAAAAGAAGATATAGATAAAAAAAAAAAAATCAGACTCAGATCTGTCTCTCAAGTGATGTCAGGATGACCCTCAAAGTCTCTCCATGAGCCTGAAGGTCTCAAAATGGTTGTAGGCACAGAATGTATTAATTCTTTCTTGCAGTTTCAAAAGACATGTGTCTACCAGCTTTTACTTTTGAAAAGGGTCAGTCTGCCTGCATAGTACTGTCGGGTTTTTTTTGCAATATCTGATGTTTGAAGAGGATAATACTATTTTATAAATTCAGCTTAGAGTATGCTCATCACTGGCTTATTCCAGGCATTTTATGCCTCCAGAATGTGTCATGTGCAAGTCTTTCCATGTAATAATGCTGTGAGGGTTTCTGGCACACACAAAAGAAATAGTGATAGGTACCATATTTTCTCTGTTATGCATTTAAAAGATATGAATTTGAGTAGATGCATGCACTGTTTATATATAACCATTTAAATTCATTTTACTTTTACTAAATAAGCTGGGTTTTGTAATAAAATGTTTCCCTATATGCATTGATACATGAATTTAGGAAAATAATCTAACATCTACCCTGGCAATATTTACTGAAAACTGTGAATTTTTATATGTGTTGGGAGTAATTAATGAGATCAGGAAGATTCTTCAAATGGTTTTGAGGAAGAATAAACGTTTCAGCAAAAAAACCCCAACCAAGCAGGTCCTGTGGGGTTTCTGAAGCACAGGCAGGATTTATTCATCAGAATGAAAAATAGTTGTTCCTTACCTTCCCAAAATGGTGAATGATCTTGACAGTCATGATCAGAGCATGACTTGGGGGAGTTAGGGAAGCTGTGAAGTTATGTGCAACTTCTGATTTAATCAGAGCAGTCTTTTCTTCTACTTCCCAGGCCTCTGACCATCAAATTGTTCTGAAGTGAGTCTGTTTTTAGGGAAAAGTGGTTCCTTTTGCAGTGGAAGTTTTTAACTTTTTTATTTTTATTGCACGATGAATAAGAGCAATATTTCATCAGAAATTTTGATGGGAAAAGAATGCTTCACAGCGAGCATAAATGCAGTGGAGGTTTAACAGAGTTTTAATGCTGTGACACATTTAAGCATTAGTTAAAACATGGAGAGTTGTCAGGTGTTGCTTGCACATGCAAACTTGCATTTGGTAGCATCAGCTGAGCACAAAAAGAAGTCCACAGGAGAAAGCTACAAGGTCCTAGACAAGCTAATGGTTAACTTGTTTGATTTCCAAGTATAACAACTTTATTCTGCTCTTGTTAGTATTACTTTGATAACAAATAAGCTGTACGTATCCTGTGTAATGCTGTTCCCTGAAATGTCTATTGCATTATACACATGCACACACAGACAAGTCTCCCAGAAAATTTAATGTTGAGATCCCCATCAGAAAAAGGGAGTTGAGCCCCCCTTGGTAGTCACTTAAATATAAACTTTGTTTATATTACAAAGCTGTGCTCTTCATAGTGCTGATCCCCCTGTTATACAGGCCAAAGGATTGATGTACGTGACGGCTTCCTTCTGAGGCACTTGCTTGTCCCTCCTTTCTAAAGGGAAACAGTGTGTGTGAAGGGAGGAGAGGGCTTCAAGTACACACACATTCGGATGCTCCAAAATGCCCCTCCTAATTAACTCATATTTCAACATTGCTGTACAGCTGACTGTAATTGTGTGTTTCTTGGTGACAAATTGTGGATTTGAAGCCAAAGCATATACTCCTCAGTGTCCCTCAAGGGTCCATACTGGGACCGATACTATTTAATATCTACATCAATGGGATTGAGTGCACCCTCAGCAAGTTTTCAGATGACACTGATCTGAGCAGTGCAGTTTATATGCTTGAGGGAAGGGATGCCATCCAGAGGGATCCTGACAGGCTTGAGGAGTGGACCCATGTGAACCTCATGAAGTTCAACAAGGCCAGGTACAAGGTCCTGCACCTGAGTCAGGGCAATCCCCAATATCACTACAGACTGGGTGATGAATGGATTTGAGCATCCCTGCAGAGAGGACTTGGGGGTACTGGTGGATGCAATATTGGATATGAGCTGGCAGCGTGTGCTTGCAGCCCAGAAAGCCAGTTGTATCCAGGGCTGCATAAAAAGAAGCGTGGCCAGCAGGTTGAGGGAGGTGATTCTCCCCCTCTACTCCACTCTTGTGAGACTCCACCTGGAGCACTGCATCCAGCTCTGGGGTCCCCAGCACAAGACAGACATGGACCTGTGGAGCAGGTCCAGAGGAGGGCCACGAAAATGATCAGAGAGCTGGAACACCTCTCCTATGAAGACAGGCTGAGAGATTTGGGGTTGTTCAGCCTGGAGAAGTGAAGGCTCTGAGGACACCATATTGCAGCCTTTCAGTACTTAAAGGGGGCTCATAAGAAAGACAAAGAGAGACTTTTTTACCAGGGTCTGTAGTGACAGGGCAAGGAACAACTATTTTAAACTGGAAGAGGAAAGATTTAGATTGGACATAAGGAAGAAATTTTTTATGATGAGGGTAGTGAGACATTGGAACAGGTTGCCCAGTGAAGTTGAGGATGTCCCATCACTGGAAGTGCCCAAGCTCAGGTTGAATGGGGCTTTGAGCAACCTGATCTAGTGAAAGGTGTCCCTGCCCATGGCAGGGGGGGTTGGACAAGATGATCTTTAAAGGTCCCTTCCAACCCAAACCACTCTATAATTGTATGATTCTATGATTTTCATTAAACAATGATGCTGCATGGAGGTATTTCTATAGATGATATGATTTGTTTTAGGTGGATTGCAGATAAGCCTTTAAGAATAACAATAGGAGGCTTTAACTCTTTCCTAGGTATTGAGCAGAAGAACAGCAGTTTAGGTCACAACACAGCTGGGACGATGACTTCTTTCGGTCTTGGAACAACTAAGCAGATCTTTTTGAGAGTAGGGAACTGAAATAGGTCTAATACTCAAACCTCCTTGGAGGTACTCCTTTGGAATAAATTTCACCATTCTCTTATAAATATTAAAAGTGATCACATCTTTGCCTTGCCTTCACTTTTCCTTTCCGTTTTTCACTGTGCAGAACTGTATGAGCTCAGTAAGACTCTTCTCAGTCACCAGCTTCCTCCCCCAAACACATGTTACAGTACCAGGTTTAATCTAGTTCTGCATGTTTGAAGAAGCTGCTAAAGATAACGCATCTTCTCTTACGTCATTGTAAGCAGAGAATAAACATGTTGAAATCAATGAAGCATAAAAGTGGTAAGAGAGCAAAAACAGGCCTAAGAATGAAAAGCCGTCATCTCTGCCCAAAATCTTTTACCTAGTCTTTGAAGAAAATCAGTCTATGTTTTGAAGCAATACTGACATTGAGCAAAAAGGATGGTGCAGATGGAACTGATGCAATGGCTTTATTTTGTACTTTATTACATCAATATTATTTTGACACAAGGGGTTTTTGCCTTGTATTCCACATCTTCAGCTGGAAGAGGCAAGCAGTGGTATTTACAAGATCATTGTTTATATGCACCTGCTTGCAAGCATGGATGAAGGACTAATTCTCAGCAACTCTGACAAAATCATTCCATCTTCTATTCTGTTGGTAAAATGCTACAGAGACAAACTTTATAAATGAACTTTAAGGTTCTTAAGGAGCCTTAAAGGTGGGGACCAAGAAAGATAAAATGCATTTAAAGTTAGAAAGAATAAGATAAAAGCAAAGAACTAGAAATAGTAGAAAGAAAGAGGAAGGTTAAAAAAAAAAAGGAAAGAAACAGAATGAATGAAAAGGCAGGAGTCAAAATTATATAAAGCATAGTCAGCTGGGGGTGGAAATCAGAACAATGCAATTAGCAATTAGCAGTTTATACTGGTTTACTCCAGCAAAGTCCCAGACTAGTGTATAGGCTGCAACCAGAGTTTTTTGTTTGTTGCCTGTGTGCTTTAAATTTTCTTTTCTTACCCTAAAACCTCATTCTTCAGGTAGCCCCTTGACATGAATAGGACTATTCACGGAAGTTTGATTTTATTCAACATGAGTAAAACAGGCAGATTCTGACTCCTTGTAAGTTTTTAACAGTATGTTCTATGTTATACATTACTTGTAAGTAATACTGAGGAAAATCTTAAACGAGTGAGCTTCAATGAATCAAAATTATACTGGTTTACACTGTTTTAAGGATATGCAAAATTAAAGGAGGGACAGTCTTTTAACTATGTTTTATGATCTATTAGTAATAGATCATAGATCTGTGATCTATTACTAGATCACATAATTTATGCTAGCCTAGAACACATGATGTTGCAAGCGCAGTGATTAAGATGCACAAAAATAGGATAACTTTGGGACTGGAAAGACATAACATAATGCTATAGAAACACACTTTTCTTTTGTTTCATTGATGGCCCTAAGTAGTATTAAAGATTGTTGATATTTAATCATAGAAGTCAAAGAAATTGGGACTGGAACCCCCTTTTTATAAGTATAAAGACAGTAAAAAAAAAAAAAGGTTTGCATTTTGCTATTTGGCTAATCATCATTCCAAGTTTGATTTGGAAAAAAAAAAAAAAAATGCATTAAGCCCCAGTGTATAATGTTGCATTTGCCAGCTACTCCAAAGCACAGGTAGCATGAAAGAAAAAATACCAGTGGATTCAGTAGCAACTCTAAACGTCCTGTTGTTGCCAGTGACCAAGGATTTGTTTGCCAGTAGCTTATCCCTGAAAGTAGTTTGTGTGGATGGAGGAAACAAATTTATCTTGTCCAATTTTCTTGAAGCAAGAAAATATAACAGGGGAACTGTGTATGAAGGGAGGTTACAGATGAATGACCCCTAAGAGATGCCTGAAAAAAAGTGAAGGTTCAGAAGGTTCATTGGACACCCTGAGGATCATAAAAGTTAGCAAACAGATGACTTGTCATCAGGTTTTCCAGTGAGGTCCTTAGGCAGAATCTCAAATCACATGGAGTAAGACAGAAGAATGTCTCTCCCATCTTTTCTTTACCCACCTCCCATCTTCAGCATCGTTGCTGGTGAACAGAAACTCCTTGATTCTGTCACTTAAAAGTACATGTCAGGAACTGTTCTTAATGTTGAAGAGAATCATGGGACCTTTCTTTCAGTTTACAGCTTATGTTCAGGCTCACTCTGTTCTGGTAGACTTTCCAGCCACTTCTCCTGTGCATATACCCGAAGGCTGACCCTGCATATTGCCATATGCTTGGGTGGAATGAGGATGAATAGTGGAAGTAGTTCAACTGCCTAAGGAACACATCTCTATTATTCCTGCTTCTTTTTGACTACCCTCCAGAAATCAGACCTTCTCCAAGCAGTATCTCAGGGAATGAACAGATTGCTGAATTTTGATGTACACTCACAAGCATTTGGCAAGATCCATCCCATCCAAAAGAGGATCACATTGTGTAAATACCAGCCTAGCACAACCGCAGTACAGTCTCCTAAGGGTAGGCTTGCTTTTTGTGAACTGATGGACTGAGATGAATAATATCTAGATTATTTTAAATGGTTCTAAGGTGTAGCTATTGATAAGTTAATGAGTAAAATAAGCACACACTTCGAGGCAGCACTGAGATTTCCTGAGAGTACATTGGTTTTTAATCCATTCCTACTGCTATGTGAATGCAAACAGACATTTCTCCTTTGCAGGTACACTTTGAGCCTCCTGATTCCCTCATTTTATGTGAAAAGAATAATTTCCAATTGAAGTATGCTTATGCAACACTGCATATCTTATAAGCAGTTTCTGATTAAGTAAAACGTGTACATCAGTATGAAGCATAAGTTTCCCATTTATGTGTTAGATTCACAGTCCTATGAGATAACTACGCATTATTACTGATAGTTGGCAAACTGGCTGGGTAAGACCCAAAAAAGTTCAGTGATTTTCTTCCTTTCTCCAAAAAAACACCAAACAAAGCACTTCCCCCCCCAATCCCAAGACAACCCTTAATTTTATCTATGCCCATAAGAAATTCAGTAATTAGAGCTTCCAGGTGAAATTTGTATAGCTCTTCCTTTTGCTTTTGCAATAGATGCTTTAGGTTCTACATCTTGTGTATTTCAACAAACTCAGCAAAACTGTATAGCAGACTCCTACTTTCATCATCATTTTGCTCAGCACAGAAAGAAAATCTACAGCTGAAATAGAAAAGCTTTTAAAAATACAAGGGCTTCAATGATCTAATAAGAAAGTAGGATCTGTAAAACATACAGTGACTAAAAGGCATCCTGTGAATCAGTGTATCATAATGAGATTATTTTTCCACTAAGTAGTAAGCAGAAGCCTTTCAACAACTACATTAGGCCTGCAATGAGATCTCTATACAAAGGAATATGCAGCTGCTGGCCTCTTTAGTAGCAGTACATAATAAAAGAATCTGATCCATCAGATTTTGACTGTAGAACTTTTTTTTTAATGTTTGCATTCATTTTCATCTGCTTGTTGCTGCTGGTATTTTTTTTTTCCCCTAAGTTTTTTTGAAAGCTGAGGTAAATCTTAGCAATTAGGAAATACACATAAAGGAAGGAACCTTTTGGTATTTCTTCGCTGTTTACTTGGGTGAAATAAAAAATGCAAAAGATTTTTCAATGCAAAAAGATACGACTGTTAGTATTGCCTTTTGTCTAATATTTGGGTGAACTAGTTTAATCCTATTGTTTCCTCCCACTGAATGCTAAGTATTGCAAAAGGCAGAATGATAATGTGCAATGCAAATGGCCACAGTACAAAGTCACTGCAAGATGCTGGTGTGTTTATTAAAAAACAGGCTTGCCATCACTAGTCAGCCCTGGATAGAGGTTTGAAAAAGAAAACAATATGCAGAGCTTTATATTGAAGTAGAAATGAACTTTTTCTCAGCTGTAGATTTCTGTTGCAGATAAGCTTGAATGTAGCACAGAATAAAAAATAACACATATTAGTAGGAATCTAAAAACTGTAAAACATTTGCCTTCTCTTTCGCAGCAACTTTTTGTGGTTTCTAATTATACTCTATAGGCTATTTGTCAACAGTATGATCTATTGTCTTCAAAACAAGTCTGGAAATGTCTGGCTTATTTCAAAGCAGGTTATTCTCTGTTCTGTGTTCCATACACAAAGAATCAGCCTGTCCTTTGGGGTTTGAAAGTTTTGTTGTTGTTGTTAGAAAAAAGGAAGAATGAAGAATTACAATGAGAAATATCTTCTCCTTTGCGTCCTGGATATTGTCCATCTTAGATTGCCTACCATTTATTGCTCCCCATCTTGTCCAACACAGAAGCATAAAGTCTCCCTTCACTTACAGGTGATACATAGTGAAAATAGAATAATTAAACCTCCTCCTTACTGAGCTGGAGAGGCAGCAGAAAAAATTTAACCAGAAATACACATTGAAAGAAGACAATACTGAAAGTATTTTCAGTAAAATACAAATATGTTTACAAATACAGAAAATACAAAAGTATTTTCCCAGTTTGTCCAAACATGGAACTGATTCTTCCAAGCATGGTTCACACAGCTTTGGAACAAGCATTCAAAACAAATTTTCCTGTGTAGCTGCACATGTATACAAGCCAGTCAACCTCACAGATGCAATTGCTGGCCTGATATCACAGAGATCATTTAAGTGATCGCTATTTTTTTCCTGGTCTAATTTTTGGTGTAACGTGATTTCAATACTCATCGACTTCACTGTGTATTAAGTGTCTAACATCTAAGCCATTCTTCACACTGTTCTTTAACTAGTAACAAAATAGTTAAAGTGATAGAATTTAACTTTAAAATACTATATTGTGTTACTTAAACTGGATGGAAACAAAGTGGAATGAATGATATGAATGTGCTTTGGAAGAAGGTTTCCACTCTTTCTGTTATCCCTTTAGCCTTTTGGTAATGGAGCACAAATGCCACAGATCTTATACAGCTAGGTTACAGGTATCTCATGTTTAACTCTTCTGTCTGCTCTAAATCCCCTAAAATAAAATTCACCATTTTCCAGATGTCCTGAATACTTTCAGAACAGACACTTACCTAAGCAATCAGACAGACTTGATTCTTCGTCATTTTGGGCAACACAGGAAGAAAATCTACATCTCCATCAGAATAGCTTTGGAAAGCACAAGGGCTTCATTGATTCAGTAGGAAAGTAGAATCTGTAAAACAGAGTGACTCATAAAGCTATCCAAGGTATCCTGTGAATCGGTGTATCATAAAGAGGTTAATTTTTTTTCTAAGTACTAAACAGCAACCTGTACTACACAGTTTCTAAACAGCAACCTTTCAACAACTACATCAAGTTCACAATGAAAAATCTCTGTATAAACGAATACCAGCTGCTGGCTGCTTCAGTAACAGTAAGTAATAAGAGAGCCTGATCCATTATTACACTTCAGTGCAATAGGAGGTGAAAATTTTTGATCATTTTTAGGCAGTGCTGCAATATGTCAAAAGATATGTCCTGTACTAGGTTAGCCTCACTTTAAATGTATTCTTAAATGCTTTATGAATTTTAATTTCCATTTGGTAATTTAATATCTTCCCTTTCCTCCTCAAGTTTTTTTGAGAGTTTCCGTGGAACTAAATTAATTTTCCCCGTGCTGCTGTTTCCCCTCATTTTCACTTATTGTGAGATGTTAGGGTAAACAAGATCACTTATAAATATAATTCCTCTTCCTTTAAGATCAGAAGATGATTTGATTTAGTGAGCTGCAGGGCTTCCAGTTGCTCAGGCTAAGTGGCTTTCTAAAAAAAGACGCACAAAAAGGCAGGGAACAGTGTGTTGTCCTTGGCAATAACTTGGTACTTGAATGTTTTTGTCTGCTTTGAAGTTATGGATCCATATATCTCTGTGAACCAAACCAGCTCTGCAGACCAGTGGAGAGGACCTTCAAAGCATTTGTGCATCATTTTCATTTCTGTTATGTAGCAAAGGAATATATGCAGTGGGTTTTTGGGTAGACGATTTTGATCTTTCTGCTTCTCTCTCATCCTGGTGAGTCCAAGAGCATGCACTTCTCAGGTCAATACAGTCATTTTAAAGCAAAAGCAAGTGCTGCAACCTTTCCAATGGGTTAATATTACAGAATAGAGAAACAGTAGCCTATTTGTATTTATAGGAATAAAATAAGATCACATTCTGTAGAAAAAACATAACATTAACTTCACAAGTAAATGCTACTTGAAAATGAAGAAACAGCAGAATATTCTAAAAATGCTCATTCTTCAGACATGTCTGTATGGATTACTTAGCTATATCATTCATATTTTATTTTCTACATCCTGTTCCCAGATTTTGTAGGTATCTGTATCTCACTCACAGTGATCAATGGGAGTTTGGCTATGTTTTTAATTAGCTCCTCAGCTGCAGGAAGTCTGTGTTGTTGCTTACAGGTGTGTTGACTCAAGCCAGCTACATCTTGGCTTACCTGTCATGACAGTGTCCTGGTTTCAGCTGAGATAGAGTTAATTTTCTTTATAGTGGCTGGTATGGGGCTATGTTTTGGATTTGTGCTGAAAACAGTGTTGATAATACAGAGATGTTTTAGTTGTTGCTGTACTAGTCAAGGACTTTTCAGCTTCCCGTGCTCTGCCAGGTGCAGAAGAAGCTGGGAGGGGACACAGCCAGGATAGTTGATCCAAACTGACCAAAGGGCTGTTCCATACCACATGATGTCATGCTCAGTATATAAAGCTGGGGAAGAAGAAGGAAGGGGGGGGGGGGAAATATTTGGAGTGATGGTGTTTGTCTTCCCAAGTAACCATTACGCATGATGGAGCCCTGCTTTCCTGGAGATGGCTGAACACCTGCCTGCCCATGGGAAGTAGTGAAGGAATTCCTTGTTTTGCTTTGCTTGCATGTGCGGCTTTTGCTTTACCTGTTAAACTGTTGTTATCTCAACCCATGAGTTTTCTTACTTTTGCTCTTCCGATTCTCTCCCCCATCCCACTGGGAGGGAGTGAGCAAGCGGCTGTGTGGTGCTTAGTTGCCAACTGGGGCTAAACCACAACAGACAGTAAAACCTCTGGAAGTGGTTTTCTACTGGCCATATGGAGATTTTTCTTCTGTGCTCATATCTGAGTCATACAGCTATATGAGTCTTAACATCAGGCCAATTTGAGGTTTCCATGACGTTATTATTGCAGTTCTGTGATGAAAGCAAGTGGATGTTAGTATGTGACTGATTATTCAGACAGAATAATTGTGTGATAACTTTAAAACAGTTCAGTAGTAACTCTGTGAGTTGAAGGTTCAAGTATTTATTTCAAACTTTGGAAGACTGTCTTGGAAATTCTCATTCCTGGACATAAGTACAAGTAACTCACCTTCTCCACACATCTAACTCCAGGTGAGGCAGTGAAACATGATATGTGACAGCAATGGCCATGACTGAAAGCTAAAAGGACATCCTGGGCATTTAAATGGGTCGCAGTAGTGATTGTGCATGTGGAACACAAGTCAGGCTCCAGTCTTCATCGTAAGCTGGGTGTCTCTTCCAGCTAGATCCTCATAGCAAAAAGTTAGTTCCTTTGCAACTATCAAATGACCAATAATGGAAAAGCTAAAGCAGCCCATAAAAGCTAATTCTGATATGTTTTGATGTCCCCAAAACCTACCAACTATGGATAAAATTAGCATTTCCAGGGAATTCACATTTTCATCCCAGGTCCCTCAGAATGAAGGCACATACAGTGAGTGTAAATATTTGGGTTAAAAAATAGCTGTTACTGGAGAGAGAAGTGTTATCTTTAGGTTTTAATTAATCCTTATCTCGGTTAAAAGATAATTGGACAGTAATTGTGTTCTTGTCTCCATTGTCTGATTTCTGAAGTAACATGTAGCTTTCAGACAAATGCTGTGAGTCCTAAGAAATCCTTTGATTTATGTCGTGTGCTTGTTTGTGGGTGGGGGTGGAATCATGGCTGTTTTGACTGTGTATTTGGAATCCAAGAAAAAGTTTCTAAGTTCAATACACTTTCTCAAATGAACTAATATGGCTTGAGAAAATAGACAAGCTTTTGGGCCCATATGCCTTATGTCTTTTCTCCATTTCCTATATTTTTTAACAAACTGAAAATTCTGCTTATTTAACTGAACAATGTAGTGAATAAAGTGAATGAAAAAGTTTCTGCTTGATGAGGGATGAATAGATTGCTCTTTATTCATCTTGCCAAGGAGTTAATTACTACATCGGTACAGTTGGTCTTTAAGAGTTGTACTCTCTCAAAAGAAGTCTGCTGCAAAATAGATTTTTTTTCATCTGAGAGAACAATAAATTCTGTGGAAAAGACGAAGGTAGCAAGAAAATGTCTGTTTCTAAAAGATCCTGGACTTTATCACTTTCAACATAAGCCAGTAGAAACATTTGTTTCCGCTGGCCCTTGAAGAGAAGACTATTAAAGCATTATAAATGTACAGGAGTGAAAATGCCATGATCCTGCAACTTGAGAACAGTTATTCAGCAACATGGGTGTTCCAAAATTATAGTTTTGATTAAGATATTGTGTGTTAGTGCTGGCTGAACTACAGCTCTGACTAGCTCCTGGTAGATATTCAGTGTCCTAAAATCTTATTCACTTCATGACAGCTTGCAGTTGAACAAAATGTCATAGAATCTGGGCCCTCCTGTAGAGTACTGAAATACAGATTAGAGGATAGTCATTAATGCTCAAATTTGAAAATCACATTTCATTTGTTAAGGCTGCACTCAAGTTCCTAGTCTCTACAATGTATATCCCAGCTCAGTTATTTCCAACATGTATATACACAGTTTTATATATTTCTCCAGAGTCGCGTGAATTCCAGAGGTGAATTTCTCCTTAGTATTGCCATCTCTTCTATTTTTTTGGCATGTTTAAGGAAATTTTGGGCGTGGTTTTTTTTTTTAAATTAACCCTATGCCTTTCATTTCCTATGAAATTATTTAAAAAGGTAAGGTCCAATTGGTACAGGCTTCTGTAATGAATCAGCTCTGTAAGGTAATGAGCAAAATAACTCTATCCCAGCCGAAACCAGGACAGTTGTGCATAAGACTAACACAGAGAGTAAGATTGCAGGCAGAATATCATACTCAAATCAGGGTATTAATATAGTCAAGAATAGAAGACATACATGAATAAGTCCTGTCTTATTTATGTATTGACCGTTCTTGGCAAAGTTTCTGAGATTTCATGGACTCAGGAAACCTACTGGTTCTTCCTCAGCCACTGGAAACCACTGGAGCATCCTTAATTTAAGGACCTTTAAGGTTCGGCACTAAACAGGATGGAATATTGGGGAACAATATACGCATTTGTCATACTCTGACTTCCCTTCAATATAAAATTACTTTGTGGCAGCTGTTTTTGCCTTTGGAAGTGTAATACAGGGATGATATGATTCATCTTCTGTAGGAGTGTAACATTTCTCCTTAAGAATACAGTAACAGTGTCCTGTATTCTCCAAAAGGCAGTTATAATGACCATGGGTCAAATCTTGCTTCTACTATTCAAAGTTTTTATTCAGTTTAGCTCAGGATTGCTTATACTTATATCCCCATCTCTTGAGACTTGAGCAGATGCTGCTTTATGTAGTTTTTCATCTCTTGTACAGCAAATCTAAATTATAAAGGCTTATCACTTCTTTTGTTTTTCTTTTAGTCTAATCAAGATTTTATGCTTCCTGCTTTTCACTTTACAGCTTTGACTGTCACACTGAAAACCACATGCATTATTCCAGGGCACAAAATTCAATTTTCTCTCATCTTGTACTGCTTCAATGACTCCAGTCTTAATTCTACTTTAAAAAAAAAGGAAAAAAAAAAGAAAAGGAAAAGAACCTTCTGAAATATTACATGAGCACATACATTCCTTTGTCACTTGATGTGACAACTGAATAGAGGAACCCATAGGCACTCCACTTCATTCCAACTTGTTTATATATAGCGTGATTTAGTGCCATTACACTGATATAAAACCATATTTGATGCAGGCCCTATTAGTAAGCAATAATTATTTCATTTCATTTATTTGCCTTTAGGAAGAATATTTAAATCTCAAATGAGTATTAAAAAAAAAAATCCAATGAAAAGGTTTCAGATAATAATGTTTTTGTTGAAAGAGAGAATATTGCAATTTCAGTGACAAATATTTGAATAACATGAAGAACAATTTGAAGAGTATTTTAACAGAATTAGCTATTTATACTTTTAATGTAAAAATTGGATTAAATATAAAAAGTTATATTCTAAATTAGTGTAGAAGGCAAAAATGTTGACTTCAGAAATAAATACTTAAACGTTATCAAAACCGGATATTTGTCCTGAGAGAGAAAATGGATTTTTCAAAAAATTCTTTTAAAAAATTGCTTTTTGTTGTGATTGTTTGAACTGTTGAATTTCTCATAGAAAAGAAATTCTGTTTTTTAAACAGTTATATTTACAACTAGATAATTAAGACCAACACAGACCTGTGTCAAATTAAAAGTTATCTAAAATACCATTTCTGTTGTCTTTTTAACAATTTAATGGAATTTTCACAGGCAATGTCTATGCATGTTATTTTGAAAAAATGTGATGAAATACTTGCCTAGTATAAAACTCATAGCAATGCCTCTTATGGTAGGGCTTTGAAAGTGAAACGGATGACTTGCCAGTGTCAGGGCCTTACCTGATATTACTAACCTTCTGTCTTGAAATATTAAATGTATCATTGGTCTGGTTTTCCTTTCTAATTAACATTAAAAATGCCTATTTTTTCACACTTAGGTAAATGTAATGTAATTGGTATTTATTGCCATAACTTGGCTGTTCCACAATAAAATAAAGAACCAAAGTATACGCCATTGCAGCTTCCTCGCTGAGTGACTTGCATAAGCTCTGTTGTTATTTCTTAGCTGGTATGAATCTTGAAGATTAGCAACGGTTAAGACAAGGGCTGAAATATGCTTGGCTGTGTTAATGAAGTCTCAAAATCCCGGGATAGAAAAAAGCTTTCCTTAAAGTGCTGATAAATCTCTTCATACAGTTCATTGCCTGCAAGGAGAGGAATATCACTTAGGTGTATAGATAAACCCAAAAGATTTAGTCTGTAACAAAAACAAGTGAAAGCAATGATGTCAGTGTGCATTGTAAGTATTGTATTCAGTTTTGGTTTTGTAACACAGTAAAGGGGAGAGCCTTCCCTCTCCCCTCTGCCCAACGAACAGTTTTGTAACCCGGAGGTAAAATTTACGTCACTGTCCAATACAGTTATTTTAATATGGACACTTTTAAAATATTTCAGTCATGATTGCGTGTTAGCAAGCAATAGTACTGTGTGTCCTCTGCCATTTTAATATCATTCCATTTTCCTACGTTGAGGCTGCTTGTATCAGGCCCACAGCATTATACCTAACTGTTTGTGTCATTACTTTTGTAGGTTTATTAGAATCCTAGAAGTGTTTTCATGTAACTTCGTTCTTAATTTATATTGACATGTATCTCATATGACAGTAACATTAACTAAAATATTAATCCAGTTTTATACTCTGGCTCTTTTGGTCATCTAGCTTCAACTGTTCTTTAAAGCAAGAAGGAAGATTAAACGGATTAAAGGACAGGGGATGTCAAATGAATGTTTCATCCATCTTATTCGTAAAGCTCATTGCACAGTCTTATGAGCCTGACTTTTGCCATTTTAGAACTAGTCTTTTTAACTTGGTAGATGGTACAATATGTGTGAAATAATGTAAAACATTATAAGGTGTAGGATCAAGCTGACAAGATAAAGAAAAATTTCAAAGAATTCCTTCATTTACACATAAAGTAAATCATTCTTCCTCCATTTATCTTCTGTTTGAAGTTTTATTGAACTATCCTTGTGAAAATGGTATATATCCCAGACTTTAGTTTAGATACAAGGGGCAGTTCTTCAACCTTCTGTTCTTTCTCTTTATTTTTTCTGATTGTCCAGTACAGTCTTACGGCTTTCAGGGCTCCTTCCACTTCCAAAGGCTGTGCAAACATGAGCTCCCCTGTCAGCTATACAGCTTTAACAACCCCTTTTCACAAGCAGAAAAACAGAATGCAGAGGTGGTGTTTAGTATGGCTAAACTAAACGTTTCTGGGACTGGTCTCTAAGCACTGAGACCAGCTGGCATCGAACACCCAGTTGTCCCTACCATCATACTCTCTTACCTACTGAACTGCACCAGCCACACACAAGCTACGTATTGGGAATGGCCTCTGACCCATCTCAGCTCCAAAGCATGGCTGTTGTTTGAAAGATGACTAGCTGCCCTCATCCTAAGCCGTGCCAGCAACAGTTCCAACAATAAATCAAATTTGTCTGATTTAACATTATATAATGATCAAGTTCCAAAGCCCCGGAAGATTTATTAGCATTGCTTAATTTATTAATACAGGCAAAGGCAGAGGGGTTAACTGGTTTGACCCTAGAAAAGTAAGTTAAAGGTAGAATTAGAATTTGTGTTCTTGGTTCCAAGTCCTGTGCTTATTTCTCCAGACAATACTGCCTTTTTCACTTGTGATTAATAGAAAGTCTGTTTCATTAGCAGTTCAGGGACATGTATCTTAAGACACTATACATGTTGTGAAAGTGTACTGTCCTTAGGCACTTTTCCTCAAATAATTTTTGAGTTCTCTTGTCTGGAATTTGTTATGTAAGTTGAATACAGTGTACTATTTCAAACACCCCCTCCTACCTACACACCCATTAACGTTATTAATAAGAGGAGTTTGAATATCACATGTTGTATAGTTCTTCATAAAACTTGCGTGGTAGAAGTACTTTGAGTATAGTTCTGTTGTAATTTACTGGGGAAAAGAGTACCATGATCAGGTATAATTTTCATTTTTTTTACAACTTCACCATCTGGAGTTGAAGAAAACAATATAATTGATATCAGAGTACAGATATTGAAGAAATGTTCCATCTAAATGACTCTCTCAGCTCAGGTGAGTGCTAGCATTTCATCAATGCCTATATAACGCTTTCCTTTGACTCAGTCTTTTGTAATCTATGCATGGGTCATTTTTGCAGTTTCGAACAACCCCAGAAGTTTGGAAGAAAGAAGAAAATCTCGTTTAAGTGGGCTGTGAGTTGTTAAGAGCACAACCTGGAAGTCTGTTGTGTGTTACAAAGGGACCCAAAAGCACTGGTTACAGAGCATGCCTACAAGGCCTCTAAATAGCTCTGCCTCTGGGAAGGATTTCCCACAGTGGGGGAGTTGCACACTCATCGTTCCATAAGTTGCTCTTTGCACTGTGTTTTCTGGGCAGAGCTGCCTACAGAATGATGAGAAGGAAAAGCAATTAGGACAGAGGTGCTGGAGCTGCTGCAGGGACTGCCACTGAACACGTCTCCAGCTAGGCAGATTAGGCTGTTTTGAGTGTATTTAAGAACTGCACTTACTGGGGAGAAAAGAAACTAGCCACCAACAGAAATGCTTCCTACAGTTGCCTTAAAATATTCACCTAACAATGTGAATGGCATATGGCATTTTTGTCAGTTTGAGCAGCTGCTCCTCTCAGCTTATTTTGCTTTTATTGGATCATCTCTAACAAACACCGTGCTCAAGAGAGCCTGCTGGTAGCTCGGCACTCTTCATTTACAAAAGTAATCCATGTCTCCTGTCACATTCAACTTCGCTAGAATGTGGCAGGAGTTTGCAAAAGTTGCCCAGATTTCAAGAGAAAACAAATTCTGCTGAACACTACTTGGGTGGAAACATAAAATATTATACTCTTGAAATAAGCAATTTGATCATTCAGTCACTTTATATATACCTCATTGTGTAAGCATTCCTCTACAGGCTCCTTTCTCTGTTAAATACAATTATTTGGTACACAATTGCCAAGACTAAAGAGAGTTGCATATGCTATTTTCGGTAGCATGGATGATGAGCATAGCATTTATGAAGAAAGAATTATTGTGGAGTTAAAACTCATGTGTATCTATAAAAACTTAACTTCTTCCCTGAAAGTTTCTGAACGAGTCCAACCTTAGACAGGGTTCTCATGCAGGTTTTTGAGCTGTGCAAGTTGGGAAGAGCTTTTTAGCTATGTTGCTGATACTGAAAATAACAAAGCAAAACAAATTGCAAAGGGCCATTTTAAAAGTTTTTCGTTAAAAGCAATATATCAGAATTCAGCACAAGCTGTATTACTCTGCAGTCAGGATGGGTGTCTGCTGGCCACCCGAGGCAGACAGCAGACGCAAACTAATGTGCAAGCTGCTGGAATTTTTTGTGCCGGCTCTCCCATTTTTGAGATGAAGCTGCAATACTAGAGGGTCTTCATGCTACTGCTGCTACAAATTGACCTAACCAAACCTGTATTCCGTTTGATCTCATAAACCTCGCCTTCTACATGCAAACCTGTGGGACGTATTTGCACATCAGAAAACGTGCTGCTGATAATGGTGTAAAGCTTGTTAACTGTGTACTCACACACAGGCTGTCTGAGGCTCTCGCCTGGAATGGCCATATGATCTCCTGTACATTGTTTTACGAAGAGAGTAATATTAGATCTGACTTTCAGAGATCTCTGATTTTCAGAGTTTTTCATGGATACAAACAAAAAAGGAAGTTGCTTTATAACTGTGAAATAAGTTGTTCATATAATTAGTAAATTGCATCTTCCTCTATGTTAGCTTGAATAAATGGCATTGAAAGGACTAACAGAGTCCATACAAACTCTGTCCCAGTTCAGGAATGCTTATGTCTTTAATGCTTCTCAGCTTTACTAGGGCATGTAGCTTTGGGAAAAAAATTGTGCAGATTGCTGTAAAGATTTCAATACGCATTTACAAATAGTGGTTCTCTATGGACTGCAAAACGTTGCTACTAGTTGAAAAAATTGAAGCCATCCTTATGTATTTGCACATGCATTCCTCATCAGTAGTCACAACTAGCCATCTGATAGTAGTGTGTTAAGTCTCTATAACTTATTTCTGTACTTTGACCACGTGCAACTTTATAGATACAACATGGAATAGAGAAATACAATGGCTATCTTGCCTATCTACTTAATACACAGTAGAATTTTAATGGTGTTTATTGTGTCTGAATACCTCACCTGTACTCAGCTCACCCGTATTTCTTTTAGTCCTGAAATGGTTTTCCAGCTTTCTGCATCTTATACCTCTGCAAGACATGTGTCATACTCTGCTATATAAGGCTCTCATTCAACATTCTGCACTCAATTTCTTAAAATCTAATGCTACTAAATCTGGTAAAAGGCAGTAGTGAACCAGTTTCACAGTCTGACATTTCAAGCCACTAGGTCGATTCTGTGTGAAAATACCTTTCTTTCAACAATCTCCGTCAATAATACTTTCTTCTCCTGCTGGCGTAGTACCTTCTATCCCCAAATTGCTCAGATTCAGCTTATCATAGCTTTCAATGGTCCAAACATGAAAACTACCTATCATTCAGTATCTGGTGATCCATCAGGAGGTGACATTTTTACTTTTCGTGGTAAAAGCTGTTTTGTGTGATTTTTAAGGGCTTGCCAAATGTATTAATTAAGTAATTTTCTTCTACATTCTCTATAATGAGGCTTGCACTTACTAAAGGAATTAAGTTTTACAGCCTAATAGGACTAAGAATAGTCTCAATAACTTAAAAAATTGTTTGGATTTTTTCATATAAAGATACACTCCCAAAGACTTCTGAAATCTGAAGCATTAATAATGATTTAATGCCAATAAATAACATACCATGTATCAAGTTACACAAGACACCTGGAACTGTTTGCACCCACGTCATGAGATCCTGAGATGAGCACATGCATGGTACATATGTGTTTTTAAAGGCCGATGGTAAAGGGCAAAAATGTGGAGATGTTTCTTTTTCAAGGAGATTCGTTCAAATACGGGAAGGGAAGAATAGGAATGGCTTGTAGCAACTTAATTTTACAGCTTCTTTTGCTGATCTGTGCACCAAGGACAGTTGTTGATCAGTAGATGATAGGTGAAAGCAACCATCCATATTTCCAGTAGGAGGCATGCAGTGGCAGATGAGTGAGAAATGCTGGCATTACTATGGAAGGAAAATGAAACAGGAACCGAGTGAACTTAGGGATATGACTGGTCTGCTCATGAGCAATTTCGTTCTGCCTTTGAAAGAATGATCAGCTGTTGTCTCTGATCTCCTTTAAATTATTTTTTAAAAAACTATAAGATGTCCCGGTATGAAAAACAATTACCTGATTCTTTTGATGATCTATAGCTACACTTTGGTAAAAATAAAGAAAGAATTAAAATGCATTTCATGCCTGTAATTATCTATTTCCTGTAACCCTAAGTATTTATTTCTACTATGAAAACAGAATACAATGGAGTCTCCACATTTATTTCAATAAGATTTGAAGGAGGCCCAAATAAGGAAATGAGCTTTCAATTTCTTAATTCCTTTTCAGTGCAGTTGATTTTTTTTACGATTTAAAATGTTTTTTTAAAGGGGAAAAATAAACCACAAAAAAAACCCCAAAAGAAATCAAAAACCTATGAAAAATTGCCTGAATCAAAACTGCCTTTGTTGTTTGATGCCTTTCTCTGTTCTGTGCATGTGTGTATTGTTTTTGTATTGTGTATAAAACCAGGGACCCGCTTTCAGATTTCCCCAGCTCAGTCACAGTGGGCAATAGACCATGTATGCTTATGTATCTTCTGCTTGGCTTACTGCTTGATGCTTGTGATCAAATGCAGCATTTCATTTCCAGTCTCACAGATGACAGAATAAAATCCAGAATGCATTTCTGCAGATGTCAGAAAGGTCAGGGAAAGAAGGATAGACACAGGATTGCTCATGTTTTAGTTTCCTGAAAAATCAGGAATACTTATGTACAAAACCAAATGACCTCTTTAATCCTATCTTGGCAGTATTTGATTTTTTAATTAGTCATTTATTTAAAAATATTCTTTTTTAAAGCTGTTGTGTCTATTTCTTCTATTTACTAAGCAATCTTCTTTTTTTAAAAAATTGCTACTGGGTCTGTGGTTATGGATTTCCAGGAATTACGGGAATCCTTCAGAGGTTGATCAGATAGTTAAAGTCCTTAGGTTTCTGCCAACCAACACACTTCAGGATTTTAAAAGAAGGAAGTGCTGTTATGTTTTAATTGTTCAGCTTAGCTGTAAAGGCATAACTAATTCATTTAGCAAATACATACAGGGTAAACAGCTTTTTGAGTCTTCTGATCTACTATGTTTAAAAAAAACCCCAAGTTCCTGGTTTCTAAAATCTTTCTGGTGTGAATACCGTACATATGATTATATAATATTGCAGTGATTCCCAATGTGCTGTTTCTAAACATTGAGTTAAAACTGGATTTGTTTTTACTTAGTTTTTGCTTTTTTCAGTTGGTTGGATTGGGGGGGGGAAGACAATTCTAGCTTTTGACTATATTTTTTTCCTAAAATCACACTACTTCTAAAAATATTATAGACTAGCATGGCAATGTTTGTGTTAGTGCCTTAAAATCTTGACTTTGATATTGTTCAAATGACTTAAAGTAAGAAATCAATGTGTTTTTTCCCCTCCCATTTTCAGCAACTTTGGATTACTAACAATTTCCACAGCTATTTTGTTGTCAGAGTTACAGCTGGATTACTGCAGAGTAGAAAAGACTGAATCCCAAATGGTCTTTCATGGAGTCTTCTCGGTGGGCAGGGCATTCATTCTAGTTCTTGGACATCAAAAATAAAATTATTTTTGGATTTGTAATACATATTCTGATACATGGAAAGATGTTACAGTTGTAATTTTCAAAAAGTAAATATTTTTATCTGATCAGTAAAAGTTTATCAATCTCTTAATTTGGTAATGTTGGGAAGGGGCTAGAGCAGGAGCACAGGAGACAGTGGCTGGATTGAAATAGTAACAAATTAAATTGAAATAACGGAGATCACGTTCAGGAACCTTAGCAAACCTGATAACTTGAAGATTTAATTTTTAGAAAAATTTAAATAAGGAATATTGTATAAGTAAAAGTCATTGACCTTTCAGTGCTACATGGTATAAGATTTATCTTAAATTGGTTGATTTTATTTTTAAAGAGGCAGAGATAATAGTCATCCTTTTCTTTTTCTAGCTCTGTGCAACACCAGTTCTTCACTTGAACATCTATTCCCCTGGGGTGCAATTACCCCTGATTTTCTTGATTTTAAGTTGGAGAGCAATCAGACTCACTTAGTTTTGCACGCAGATGGGTTGACCAGAATCAACATTTTAGATCTCATGAGCCAGATGTGAAAAGGTGCCTCAAGAAGATTATTGTTTTGAGTGAGACAGCCTGACTGGTCTCTCGCTCAGATCTGGAATTCGAAACTAGCTAGAAACACTCTGCTGCTACCTGGGGATCATTAATAGAAATTGAACAACTTCAATTTCTGTGAGCTGTAGGGGGAATAATGATAAAACATACAAATCTAGTACATTTGAAATACTTTAAGACTACCTAGGTGGAATTAATTTAAATAGCTTTTCAACTTTCCTTACTTAGAATTCTTTGGGAAAAATTAAAGAAATCTTACTGTTCAGTGTTAACTTTTTATTCTGTGGGTTTGTGGTGTTTTCTTTGTTTGATGTTAAACAAGGGCACGGTTTTCTAAATATCTGTGGCAGCAGAAGTGTTTCCTAAACATAGGAAGCCATTGTTCTGCTCAAGAAAATATAAATTTATTTTAAAAAATCACATAGAACAGCTCTAGTTTAACTGTTTCTCAAAAGTAAAGAAAAAAATGCCCCAGACATGCAATCTTCTTTTTGTTGTTGGTTTTTTAAATTCTTTAGGACATATTCTGTCATCATTTTAATATAGATATCACTTCTGCCTTTCTTCTTATGGGAAAGATAGAGGAACAAAGCAAACAACTTCAGAATACTGTTCACCTTGGTCTGTGTGGTAACTCCAGATCTTCTCCTGACTAGGGCATAAGAATTGATGTAAATTCTCAGTGTTTCAGCAGTTCTGCTGGTGTAGGACTCTGTCCAAATTCAGTTACCGTCTTGGCACCCTAAGCCTGCTCAGCTGAAGTCTTCAAGCAAGTGAATTCTTTCTTAACTGTTCTCTTTGGAAATGCTCCTGAGCTCTGAGAAGGTGCACAGAATACCCAGGCTTCCGAGTGTATGCCTGCACCACACACAAACTGAGCACTGAGGAAATTGCCTTCTGTAAATTGAGAATTTGTGATCATGAATTCCCAAGAATTTTCTCTTTTCTTCTGTGTCCTGTGTCAATCCACTGGAATTTTAAGGATGGCAAATACTTATTCAGAGCTGATATTTCTCCTGCAATAATATGTAGAGAAGCAAGCTACATTCTTCCCCATAGCCTTAGTAGATAATAATCAGATGTACTAGGATTTTTTTGTTCGGCTACTCAGTCACAGACTTCTGAGTACATGTTATTTGTAATGATCAATCAGGAACAGGAGTGACTTCCAGCAAGTTATGTCTTCTTGAGGTCACTGCCTCCTAATTTTGTGAAGTTTTGAATTTTCAAAGGGAAATACTGAATAACGTAAGGGAGCGGTTTTCAGGTAAACTTTAAAATTACTGAAATATTAATTCAGTGTCTGAAGTTAGGTTAATGTGGGAGAAAAAATAATTTCAGTGAAAGATTTTAAATAATCAGATGTAATGCAAAGGCAAATGTCTCTCTTGGGTTTCATCAGATACCAGAGCAGGGCCTGTCTGGGGTCTGCCTACACTCAGACTGCCAGAATGTACTGTTGTAGAGTTTTGCGAACGCAAGAGATGAGACTGAATGAAGGCTCTGTGTGGCAGTCAGAGGCTGCCTTTGCAGTCAGTCTAAGCACACTTCACAGCAGCAGAGCCCGTTTTTAATGTGTCCGGAGGAAGCAAGACTTCCCAAGAACAATGTGTTACGATACTTTGATATGTACTGATCGTGTTCAGGCCATTAGAGATTATTTCTCATCTGAATGTCTTCCTTTGTTATTTCATTTAAGATCAATTATTGTATGTTTCTCTACACAATTACTGTGTGAAAGCTTTTGGTTTAAAGGAACAAAGATCTTGATGGTGAGCTCCTCCCAGCAGGGTCAGTGTCACCTTTGGTCTCTCTAAAGCACTTAACCCAACAGGGCTCAAGGGATGCACTGCCTGGTCTTGAAACAGGAGTCGATTGTCCTCACCCTGATTGCAGCTTTTTTGGCTCTGCTGAAGTGGAAGAACATTGCTGCTTCCTAACGCTGGATCTGTGTACTCAAAAGGATGAGGCATTTTGCACAGTCAGTTCAGCTGTGTGCTCTCACACTCTGTCCATCTATTTTGACGGTGAGTGCTACAGAGAAAGAGAATCCATGTTAATACATGGCTGACACAGGGGAGGTCAATTTTGTCAAAAACACATACAGGTTAATAATGGGATAATTTCTGTCCATGAACACCACAGTGAGGCCTGGCCCCCCAACCCCTCTCCAGATGTTTGAACAGCTTCCCATGCAATCCTGCCACTTTTCCCCAGAGAAGAGTAACTCTGTGTTACAACTCTGGTTTCAGCATGAATCCAGTAACTGTTGTTTTTCTGAACTCTCTATTGCAGGGTATGAGTAACCATGCAATAATCCTGCTTTTATGTCAAGGAAAAAAAAAAGTAAAATATTATTTCTTGTGGAGAAAGTTTTGGAAATGCATACCATTCTGGCTCAAAACCAGCTAGAAGACAAGTTGAAAGACGTCAAAGTATACATTCTTATAGGATAGTTGTGGTCCTGTGGACAGGTCTCCTATTATGCTTGCTTTAATCCCAACTGAAAAAGAGGCCGGAGATCTCCATGGCTGTAGAGATGGACTTGCCAGAAAAAGCTTGCATGAGGTCCTAGACCTGCTAGCTTCCATGTATGATAGACATAACCTGCAAATAGCTTACAGTGTGTATTTTTATACTTCAAAGTTAGAGAGCTGGGGGGGAACGGGGAGTGAAAGTAGAGAGCGTGCAGATGAGAAGAGTTTTGGTTTTTTCCCCCAGCTTTTTAGGTCAGAAATAAAAGAAATTATCTGCACGTTGCTGCTTAAAGAAATATCCAAACAGACAATTCCAGTTGCTTCTTGTATTGTTTTTGAAGCTATCTTCTGAAGGGGCAGGGAAAATAGTTTATTTAGGGCTACATCCTAATTGTTTGCAGATATGCTGTTACTAGTAATATTAAGAGATTGATTTGATATTTCAGTCACTCCTGAAGTCAGGTGAAGAACATCATCTAGCTCCACCTAGAAGTCAGAACAGCAATTAAAAAACTCTAGAGGCTTTCTTGGTTGGTTAAGGGGCTTTTGGCATACAAAAAGACATGGAAAAAGATTTAGTTAGAATGCAAAGTCTGTATTATTCAGGCACTTCTAAACTGGATTCCTACTGCATAGGTTAAGACTCGGGAAATTTTACCTTTATTTTGCACAGACCAGACCTTTTCTAGAAATAGAGCATTAAGTTACAGGACTTGTATAGGACTCATATCAGTGGCTTGATCTGTTTCATCACACTTCAGTGATTTAGTTCACTTATTTGGCATTTTCAGCTGGAACAGATGTAGAATCACTGAGCGCCGGGACCTGAACCACTTACTAACATAATTTGTTATGGTGCATGCTCTGTGTCATGTTGCATGGGAACTTCTTATTGTTGTCACCATCCCTACTTTCACACTAGTGCTGCATCTGCTATGGGTAGGTCAGCCTAGAGGTCATCCTGCATTGTAAAATGAGGTTCAGTAAAGTTAGTTTTGAGTGGAACCCATTTTTCAATAAAGCAAAATATCAGAAAGAAAAAAGTTATTTAATTTAGAATGGGGAACAATAAATCTGAAATTGGTGTTCCTCATCTAAAACTGGAGTTATAGTTCTACTTCCTGTAGACTTATTTTAAGCAGACAAAAAATAAACATAATTTCTAATTCTAATTTGGAAACCTAGAGAATTGTTTTCTAGTTTAAATAAAAAATAAAAAAAAATCCCCTGCAAGTCTCCTTTTTAACTACTTATATAATTTTGCTTTTTCTTGTAAGTGAATAACATTTCTGTTTGTATTTATTATCTCTAGAAGTAGGCCAGTCAATGCAGAGAAACAATTCACTGCTATCATGGAAGTAATTTGACTATAACCTGTTACAACGCTTCAGAACTAGACCAAAATTGCTAGCTTAGTTTTCCAGTAAATCACAGGTGAAATAGAAGTCCTGAAGATCTTGTTAAATATTTCTTGCTAAAATGACAGTGAGGGAGAATAGGGCTTGGGCATCTCCTGGGAGGCGTGACCAGCCTGTGGGACGAGGAGGCAGGTCGTGTTCACATGCTCAGGGAATAGCCGATCGCCAGCTCTGGGGTCAGGAAGGAATTTTCCCCCGGGGCAGATTGGCACTGGTCCCCGGGGGTTTTTTGCCTTCCTCTGCAGCACTGAGCATGACCACTTGTCAGGGTAGGGCTCCTCTGGTCCTTTTTGGCTAGGTTACTGCCTGCTGCTCATGCACCACGACGATGGCCTCTCGTGCCCTGCAGCTGGGGGGAGGAAGGCTTTTTTTCCCCCACGCTGGGCTAGCAAGTGTCCCCAGGGGTTTTTTGCCTTCCTCTGCAGCACTGAGCATGGCCCCTTGACAGGGCTTCTTTGGGACATTTTGGCTAGGGGCCTGCTGCTCCTGCCCCACGAAGGTGGCCCTCGTGCCCCGCATCCGGGGGGAGGAAGCTTTCTAGACTGCCGGGTGGGCCCCCAGGGTGGTCCCCGGGGGTTGCTTCTTGTCCTCTGTAGCATTGAGCACAGCCCCTTGTCAGGGCTCCTCTGGGCCCTTTCGGCGAGGTTCTTGCCTGCTGCTCTGGCACCTCCAAGGTGCCACTTGTGCCCTGGCTCCCTCGGGCTCTCTGCAAGCTTGTAGTGGGAGCGAGCTCTGCTCTTCCCTGGGCTCCGTTTCCCCAGGGGTTCTTGCTTGTGCAAAACAGCCCGTGCTTGGAAGGGCTGCAGGCTTGCTGCACGATCAGGAGCTGCCACTTCCCAGCTCTCCCTGCCTGCAGTACAAGTGCGGGGCAGGCTCGAGAGTGCTTGTCATGCATCACTGGCCAAGAAGCACAGCGCAGCAAGTTTTGGAAGGCAAAAAGGCTGCTTGTCCTCGAGATGTGTCCTGCTTTGGAAAATGCCCCGCGGTACCACATGTTTCTTCTTCTTCGTGTTCTTTTGTGTGCGGTTGGTCCTGATCCTCATTCTTCAAGTCTTCACTCTTCAGGAAACAGGCACTGCTTGGCCTGTATTCCTGCTGCTACTTTCTCTAGCCCTGTGACGTGCCTTTGCCAGACTGCAAGGGATCTTTTTTTCAAGCTGAACTGAAGAATGCATCAGCCTGCTCCTGGCTACACCTGCACGTTGTGTTAATGCTTGTGAGCATCGGCTCTGAAACAGATTCAGAAAAAGACCGTAAAATATCATAAAACGGCATAAAATAAAATTAAACATAAAACCCTGTTTCCACTTGTAAGCTTTCTGATTTGTGCCCTTGGATGTGTTTTTGGAGCTGAAATCCCCCTGGCATTTCAGGCAAGTAACAGTCTCACTGTTACTTGACTCATGGTGAGCGCAGGCAACAGAATAGAAGAGAACAGAACAGAACAGTTATGCTGTGTTATGCATCTAGTTCTGCATGACAAGCCATGACCTAGGTCTGAGGGGTCCGTCCAGGAGAGCAGCTCTCTGCAGGGCAGGTCCCATACAGGCCCATGCAGGAGAGAGGGGCAGAGACGGGCACACCTACAGCATTGCCCAGGCAGGGACCGAGGGCCCCAGGCTGAGCTGAGACACCACGTCCCCTGGGCCCTTGGCAGGAGACGGTGTGGGTGGGCGTCCCAGGGGAGGCCGCTCCCAGCCATGGAGGCCTATGAGCACCTCCAGGACCCCGGCAGAAGTAGACCTGCGCTGCTCATCTTCTCTCCTGTAGACATTGATGGTTGGCCACTTTGGAGACAGAGCATTGGGCCAGATGGACCTTGGCTCTGACGGAGTCCTGTTGTTCTCTGGCTCATTTGGTTTAGTATCTTTTTCCAAGGGAAACAGCTCAGGCATGTCTAGAAATGACTCCAGGGGAAAAAAAAAAGAAATCCACAGGGAAATGAACAGGTACTGCTCACAGCAAAGAGGCTCACAACCATTTAGTTCAGGAGCACGTCCTGCTTCAGACTGAGGAGGGCTTGATCTTTGAGCCTCGCTAGTGTCAGAGATGGGGTTTTGCCATCCTGTGGAAACCCCGCGAAGCTGGATTTCCACAGAAGACTTTCCAGAAGACTTTCCAAAACTGCACTTCACACATACTTTTTGCAAATTTGTTCAGATGGTCAAATGATTTTGAGATGATCCACAGCTCTCACCCCCATCAGAAGGTACATGCCTCCTTCCTACAACATGACAGAGCCAATGCCTAGGATTGCCCATTCAATGCCTTTTCCTAGTGCAGGGCTGGGAAGAAATGTCATCAGAGATTTCCTCAGCATGTACTGGTAGGGAAAGAAGGAGATAAGAATAAGAATAGCATAGCATAGCATAGCATAGCATAGCATAGCATAGCATAGCATAGAATAGAATAGAATAGAATAGAATAGAATAGAATAGAATAGAATAGAAAGCAGTGAGGTCGCCCCTCAGCTGCCTTCTCACCAAACTAGACAAACCCAGTGTCCTCAGCTGCTCCTCAGAGGACATGCCTTCCAGCCCCTGCACCAGCTTTGGTGCCCTCCTTTGGACACATTCAGGTACCTTAACATGCTTTTTTAATTGTGGGGTCCAGAACCGCACACAATACTCAAGGTGAGGCCACAGCAATGCTAAATACAGCAGGATAATCACCTCTTTGGACCAGCTGGTTATGCTGTGTTTGATGCTCTTGAGGATGTGGTTTGCCCTCTTGGCTGCCAGGGCACACTGCTGACTCCTCTTGAGCCTCCTGTCAACCAGCACCCCCAGACCCCTTTTGCAGGGCTGCTCTCCAGCCCCTCCTCTCCCAGTTTAGACTTGTGCCCAGCCTTACTCCGTCCCACGTGCAGAATCCGGCATTTGGTCCTGTTCAGTTTCATGCCATTGATGATTGCCCAATGCTCCAATCTATCCAGGTCCCTCTGCGAGGCCTCTTGTCCCTTGAGAGTCAGCAGCACCTCCCAGTTTAGTATCAGCAAACTGCCTAAGGGTGCATTCAGCTCCTGCATGCAGATCACTGATACAAATATTGAACAAAACTGGCCTTAGAATTGAGCCCTGAGGAACAGTGCTCGTGACTGATCACCAGCCAGATGTAGCCCCATTCACTGCAACCCTTTGAGCCCTGCTGTTCAGCCAGTTCTTCAGCCAGCGCACCATGTACCTGCTCATCTCACAGCTGGACAACCTGTCCAGAAGGATGCTTGGAGGGACAGTATCAAAAGCCTTACTAAAATCCACAAAAACTACATCCACTGCCTTTCCTTCATCCACTAGGCAGGTGACCTTATCGTAGAAGGATATCAAATTAGTTAGGCAGGACTTTTTCTTTGTGAACTTGTGTTGACTGTGCCTGATGATTGCATTGTTCTTTAAATGCCTTTCAATAGTGATATGATGTTCTCCATCATTTTTCCAGGTACTGAGGTTAGACTAACAGGTCTATAGTTCCCTGCATCTTCCCTTAAGACCTTCTTGTAAATTGGAATAACGCTGGCTAGCTTCCAGTCCACAGGGACTTCTTTCCATTAAATAAAATAGGTATGCAGATTCTTTGGAGACAACACACGGCAGTCTAAACTTAAAAGTAACTACTACGTGAGGTACAAAACCAGAGGAAAGCAAAGAAGGGTGGTGCATAAATGGGTGATATTTTCAGAAACCAGCTAGGAATAGAACAGCCTGTGCAAAAAAGGGAGGAGTTCATACTCCTGAAGGAATTTGTTACTTCATCTGCTCTGATCTGAGTGGAAACCTCACGGTTCTCTTAGGGGAGGGAATGCTTCGAAGTGCGTCTGAGTGGCTGCTATAAAGGCCTTTTTTGCTTGTAATAGAGTAAGTCTGAATGCCCAGCTGCGTTCAAACCAGCAACTAGGAGAGTCATCGTCTTCTAATGTGTAGGCAGTCTGCAGTGGAAAAGGATTTTCTGGCACTACAAAACTGGTAAGAGCTTTTTCTCTGTCAGATCATTGTCATTTTTAAAGCAGTCTATCCAGATTTTCCAGGTCAGACAAATTTGCATTCCTTGATGGAAAGAATTCCCATCAAAATTATTTTGATTCCCATTCAAATGTTTTTGAAATTACTCTTATTCTGCATATAAGCGTAGCTGAAAGTTGCCCTGTCTTTGCCCTGTTGAGAGACAGATCCATCTACCTTATCCTTGTCAACAGTGTTCTAGTTTACAATGGCATTGGTATTCTGAATTATAAAGTATTTTTTCCTTAAATGAATATCCATTTAAAGATTGCTTTTCTTTTCCAGGAGAGCTATGAAGGCTCAGCTAAGATACAGGTTTTGTAACAGCTGCAAATTAACTTTGTGGAATACCAGTTTTGTTCTAAAGGGTTTGCCCAGGAAGACAAGGAATGTAAAGATTTTCATTTCTAGTTTATAGGTCAGGTTAGTAACAGTGAAAGATTAAAGGCTAGATTTTTCTAAAGTATTTTATTCAGATAATTACTTTCACAAATCTTGGCTTAAGCACCTTGCCCAGAGGCACGCAGAAATCCTGATGGGGATGGGAGTCAAATTGAAACTCTAGTTTCTCATCCCTACACCTTTTTGTTCAATGTACTGGTACCATCTTTTTAATATTAGATTGACTAAAAAGGAACTGCAAGTTCTTTTTGATCCCATAACAGTGACCTGTATATTTGAAATGTCAGCTACATTTATGTCATTTATACAGTGATCTATACTTCATGCTATGCTTGAAAGGCGTCTCTAAGTTTCAAGTAGCGCCAAAATGGAGATTAGCGCTGTTGAGTAAAGCTAGCTAGATGTCTTTATAGTTGGCATTTTTGTAATTGTGAAGACCTATCAATTGCTGGCAAAATGTTTGTTTCCACATCATTACACTAATATCAAGATCAAGACCTTTGGTTCAACTTGAATATAGCTTTGAGCACTGGCTTGAATGTAGTGACAGTGCAGGTATTAGCAACAAAAATCTCTTTACTTCTTTATTTCTGTATTACTTGTCTAAATCCCCTTTTCTTTACTATCTAGCATGCTAACCATACTTGTACCTTTTCTGCAGAGCATTAACTTGTATTCCTTACTCCATTGCTGTACCTTCTGTCCTCAGCTCATTAACTCCTGGCCTTCACTGGGCAGCAATGGCATGGTATTGGTAACACTAAGCATAACATCTGCATTTTTCCTCAGTTGTTTTCTTCTACATTTTCACTTAAACACAAGCTTTTCAAAATCAAGATTACTCAAAGGGATTGACAGTAAACTGTAGGATTAATAAAGAACAATCTAGAGATCTTGGGTGAAGTCTTGCCCCAATGAAATGGTCCATTACTTCAGTAACAGTATATATTACTTCTGACTGGTGATTGGAAAAATAAGCCCTGTGGTAGCTATAAATAATGCTTACATGAAGAAATTACCTTAATTATGCATGACTTACATTTCAGAGGCACATTCTTACCCTAATGCCAGCTAAAGTCATGAGATGGTAAAAGCAGCTGTTTCACATCTTTTGCCATTAGGTCTTGCAATTTTAAGTTCTGACTATTTATTTAGAGGGTAATTCTGGCATACAAGTTTGAAAAGTTTAATGATTTACAGAATATAAAGTGCTACAGCGTTTCTCACAGCCTAACTCAGGCAAGTTAGAAGCAGGTAAAAGACCCTGAAAAGCAAGTTGCTTTTCAGATGTGTTTATCATTCCTGAGTTGCTGAAACCTATAAATGGATAGTGGTTATTAAACTGATCCAGAAGAATTTCCATCAGGATGATTTATTGGTCCTTATAACATTAAAAGTCACTTGGCACCCTTCAGGATGAAGCATTATTTGGTTTTTGCTTTGCCCCCCACCAGCCTTTTTTGTTTAACTCAACATGAATAAAAAGGTACAGCAGAGAGTTGAGAAAGCTTTAGGCATAGGACATATCTCCAATGTTAGACATGAATTTTGATTGTAAAGTGGGGGGCGGGGGAGGGAGGGTGGGGAAGAGAGACATAGTTGTCTAATGAATAGCAGCTGAACAAACCTAGTAGTTTGGGCAGAATTACTATGAGAAAGTAAAGCATCCACTGTAGAACAGATTATTTAAAATGTACTTAGAAAACCCAAGTATTTATTTTAAGTCAGGTGCTGATATTCACAGTAAAACGACAAATGTTCGGTACAATGATACCTCCTCATTTCCTAGGCAGCTTTAGTGATTTAGACTCAGTGTAAATGACATGGAGTATAAATGATCATACATTGCATGAATGCCTTTTATAAAAGTTTTCTGGTAAGAAATTACTGCCTTAGCATGAATGTATTGCTATAATGTGAGTAATGCTAACAGCATACCAGAGGCATGCTGCTCTATCAAAGAAAAGTTTGGACTTAAACACTGCTGGTGTACTTGTCTTCAATGATAAGCTGAAATTTTTGATGTAGGGAATGCAAGTTGATAAACGATGTTGTAGTTATGTGGGCTGGAATCATAAATTTCAACACTGTGCAGCACTTGAAAAAGAGAAACAAAAAAACCTTAGACAAATTGAACTAAAATTATTCACATGAACACTACAAAGGTAAGAATAGAAACTGTCAGAACCAGAGAGAACAGAAATCAGAGAAACAAACTTGTGTTTGGGACTTAAAAGGGCAAAGAGAAGTAGAAGACATTAAATCTCATGGTAACTACTAAGTTGTTACTGAGAGTTAAGAGGTCAGTTGCCAAAAAATCTTTTTCCAGAAACAAATGACAGAACCACACAAGGGTTGAGGTTGGAAGGGACCTCTGGAGGTCATCTGGTCCAACCCCTGCCAAGGACGGAGCCAGGCTCTTTTCAGTGGTGCCCAGTGACAGGACCAGAGGCAATGGGCACAGACTGAAACACAGGAGGTTCCCTCTGAACATCAGGAAACACTTTTACTGTGATGATGCCTCAGTACTGGCACAGGTTGCCCAGGGAGGTTGTAGAGTCTCTCTCCTGCAGAGAGGAAAACTGTCTGGACATAGTTCTGCACAACTGGCTGTAGGTCAATAGGACTGAATGTGGTAGTTTCCATGGAGCAAAACTGCAAGATACTAAGTAGGATTCTGAATGCTTCTGACATGTTTCCACTGCTGATGATACGGTTTGAAACAAATGACACAGTTTCATGTAGAATTAAAAGATTATAGGACCCTTCAGGATCTTGGAAGCAAACAGATGAGAATAAAACTTCAGCTGATTTCCTTTTGGTCTCGTGAGCATAAAAATAAATAAAAAAGGAAAGGTTGGAAACAAAATGTTAAATAAATGGCAGATGTGAAGCTGAAGGTTTGTTTCATGCAGTATGGGCCTTATTCTACCATAGGAATGGGGGGGGAGAGAGAGAGTGTGTGTGTCTGTGTCTGTGTCTGTGTGAGAGAGAGAAACATGGGCCTAAAAATGGGATTGTTTGTGTCTTGCAAGTGCAGATGCAGTTGCTAATCATCACAGTTGAAATTAAACTAGAAGAAATTGGAGAAATTTAAACTTGCAACACAGAGGGAGGATGGTAATGAAGATAAACATAGTATGAACTAAAATGAAACATATTGGAAGGGAACTGCAACAACAAACATAAGAAATTTTTCAAGGACCTCTGTTAAGAAGAGAGTGAAACTGGACATTTTTGATGGGGCAGAGTTTAATATTCTGGATCTCTGTTTGAAATTAATTCACATTCTGAAGTCTTAAATTTATGTCTCCAACTTGAAAGAGTTTTGAGTGAATGAAAAATGTCCATCTGGAACTTCACATTAGACACTACGACTTGTTTTAGAGTTCTTGTCAATTCAGAAGTACAGCATTTTGACTATGATTAGTAACAAAGTCTATGATAGTTGGCATCTTTTAATATCCTGTCAAACTAAACTACAAACTTGAGTGAGTTATTCCTTGCATATCTGCATGTAGCACTTGGAAAAAAATATTTTTTGTTATGGGAAACCTATTTTGGGAGGTCATATCCATCCAGCAGTAACATTTCGTTGAAGTTCTCAGAAATAGCTTGGTTGGTTTAACATCAGAAGAATCATGTCTGATAGGTTGCACCTGATGACATGAATAGTATTTCACTGGTTACCAAGTTTTTTGATTCAGTTAAATTTCTTTTGGACAAAGAGAGGACATCCACCAGCACTCATATAAATTCTTAGGTCTTCAAATTTTATTTTGCCAAATATGAGAAGGTGAAGAAAGGGAGATCAGTGATTGTTGCATGATTGACTTAACACAAGGCCTCTGAAACAGTCTGTCTCAGTATCCTTATAGCCAAATGATTCAGGTACAGACTGCATAGCTAGACTGTAAGGTGAGTGCAAAATTCTTTAAACCGCTGGGCTCAAAGTGTTATGATCTTTGTGATTCAAATTCCAGCTGGTGGCTGATTACCGGTGGTATCTCTCAGGGACCAGTAAGGAGCCGATACTGTTTAACATATTCATTAATGGATAAATGGATGGTGTGCACCCAGCAACTTCACAGATTAATTGTGTGGGAGTATCTGATGTTCTGAAGGGCAGAGCTGCTATTCAGGGCAGCTTCAACAGGCTGGAGAAATGGGCTAACAGAAGCCTCATAATACTCAACAAAGGCATATGCAGAGTCCTGCACCTGGGGTGGAATAACCCTATGCACCAGTACAGGCTGGAGACTGGCTGGATAGAAAGCAGCTTTGCAGATGAATGTACTGGACAACAAGCTGGACAAGAGTTGGCAATGTGCACTTGTGACAACAGTACAGCTAACTACATCCTGGGCTATACTAACAGGAGTGTAGCCAGCAGGCTAGGGAAGTGATCCTTCCCCTGTGCTCAGCATTTGCAAGACCACATGTGAAGTGCTGTGTTGTGTTTTGGGATCCCCAGTACCAGAAAGACAATGGAAAGCCAACAAGATGGTCATGGGGCTGCAGCACACAGTGTATGAGGAGAGGCTGAGAGAATTGGGTGTGATCATTCTTAAGAAGAGAAGCCTGAAGGGAGGCCTTATTGCTGTCTATGACTACCTAAAGAGAAGGCGCAGAGAAGATGGAGGCAGACTCTTCTTTCAGGTGCACTGAGGTAGCACAAAAGGCAATGGACATATGTTGCAACACAGAAAGTTCTGATTTAAATGCACAAAAAAACTTTGCCACTGTGAGGGTCATCAAAACACTGCAGCAGGTTGCCCAGAGAGGTTGCAGCTTCTCCATCCTGGGACATGCTGACTGGACACAAACCTGGATGCAGCCCTGAGCAACTTGATGCAGCCCTGAGCAGCTTGGACCTCCTTTGAGCAGAAGTTCTGACTAGATGATTTCTGGAGGTCCCTTCCAAATGAAATTATCCTATGATTCTATAAGATTAAAATTAAAATAATTAAGAAGGGGATAAATATTGATAAACGTAGATTTATCTATCTAGACCCATTTTCAATGAGAAATGAGACCTCTAAGGAGAATTATATGGCTGAAATTCCATACTTCAGAAAGAATGTAACAGTCTTACAATTCCAATTTGCTCGGTGGTAAAACAAAGATGAAAATGAGAAATGAAAAAGGTTACATAAAGCAAATGGAATGAAAGACAAACAGATGGGCGTTAACAGAAAGTACACGTTACAAAGTATAGTGCATTCCAGGAAAAAAGAGGAAGAAAGTAATCATAGGAATGAAGTTATCCTGCTTTAGAGGAAGAAGGTTAATTTTTCAGTGGTGCTAATACAAAACCCCCAAAATTGTGTATGTACTCCTGCTTTGTATTTGCAAGGGAATGGGATTATATGCTTTTGCACAGCAAGATGATAAAACACATTGTATTTGTTCACAGTCGAAGGTGAATTAAACAATAATTATCAGTGCTCAGGAGAGGTCAAAGAAGTAGCAGGGTTAGAGATGTGAAAAAATCTGGAAAAAAAATATTTTTTTCCTTTTCTTTTTTCTCCCCCAGAACCTTTTCTAGCTTATGGAAAGATCTAGATCACTATAGTAATTATTTGCTTATTGAAATTAAATCTTACTTACTTTAAGAGCAAAGAATGCTTTATGAATAATTTATTTAAACCTTGACAGTATTTAAGAAGTACTTATGCATGATTATTACTTCCAAATAATGCCAAATATAACCAGCATGAAAGGTGGAGCTGCACTGTGCTCTAAAATTTGTACATGTGGAGATTTTTGTATTTCTAAAAGAAAATTAAAAAAAATTGAAAACATGCTATACCTGGTCTGAAACAAAAACATTTGCTGTATTCATAGGACTGAAAAACTGTAAGTCTGTTGTTATAATGTAGCTACAAAAAATCACCATGACATTCTGAGACATTACTTTTGGAAAGTAAATTAATTGTTCCTTTCTTTCTTTATATTTAAATCACAAGTTATTTCTAAAATAAATTGTTTTATTATTATGCACACATATGCTTGAAGGTGTGTGTATGTTTTTACGAATGTATGTGAGCTGGTTTTGGCTATATTAATA
The DNA here is from genome assembly GCF_034638445.1 of Ciconia boyciana. Taxonomy (NCBI): domain Eukaryota; kingdom Metazoa; phylum Chordata; class Aves; order Ciconiiformes; family Ciconiidae; genus Ciconia; species Ciconia boyciana. The sequence continues at coordinate 104,095,586 of NC_132935.1, read as the reverse complement.
CTGTTTATGGTCTAACAAGAAATTAGTGTATTGCTAAATTATATAGTGAAGATCATTTACTGCTTAGTCACATAAACAGTTGTGCAAAAATAATTCAGAGGGCAGGTCAGAAGAAGAATCAGGCCGCAAGATGAGAGTGGGAACTTTAAGACGGGATGGACTGAAAAAAAAACCCAAACACACAAAAAAGAACATTTGGAACCACAACATGAGCTCAGAGAGTCACCAGTTATGCAGAAAATAAGCACGAGGGAGGCAGAGAGAAAGTCTACCAGGTGTCTTAATCAGTCGTTCTTACCAATCAACAAAATGTTAGTTTCCCTTGTTTTTTGGTATAGGAGTGGATAACCTAACTAGGCAGCTGCTAGATCTTCTGGATATCTACTGATTTCAAACTTTAGAATGACCTTGGGGCTTTTTTAGTGCTTTGGTAGTCACTTGATAACTTCTGAGACTGGCTGATGAGTACTGGGAGGGTGCTAAGCTTGGTATTGCCTGAAGGTGAAGGGGGATTAAAGGAATGTAAAGCATTGTCAAAGAAGAGACCATAGCAGAGCAAAAGCCAGAAATAAGAATGCAGAACATAACTATCCCTAGGTTAGGCTAGTCTGAATTAAAATAATCAAGCAGAGAATTTGACTACCGGGATGACACACTACCAAGCTTCATAAGGAAATGACTTTTGAATTCTGGCGTCAAAAGGACTAGAGTCTGAGTTTCTGATGTGAATAATTAATACAGACAAGGGTAGGGGTAAATCTAAGCAATAACCAAAGGCCTTTTGCTGCGTGTTAACTGCAGGTACTATATAAAACTTACACAGTGTTCATAGCAAGGTACTGGGATCATCTGTGTCTTACTAAGTCTGTAAACCTACTTACTCCTTTTTATGGTCTTGGTATTCATTCCTCTTGCGGCAGCAAGATGTGCAGCAGCTACATCTTGTCAAAGGGAATTTTAACAGTTTTGAGTTCACCACTCTCTCGGGTTTGGGGTTTTTTTTGGAGTTGTTTTTTTTCTTTTTTGAAGAGGCGCTCCTGATCTCCCTGTATTTTTCACAGGGACTTTTCTCAAGTACCTGTTTGCTGGTCTGCTTTCCAAGGTTATCACACTCTTTGAACGTCTTTTGTAGAGGATCTACTTCATGCCTTTCTCACGTGTGGTGTCACATAGTATAAAAGCTAAGAGACTGTAGCAAGCAATACTGCCTTGTGCCATTTGTGCTCCTTGTCACATAGGAGAAAAGCAGTCACAGTGCCTGTGCAGTCCACCATCCACATCAAGACTATGTCTAGCCTGGTGATCTCCTGAGTTGCTTCATTAACCTTCTCTATGGGAACATCTTTGCTCTTGCTTCTTCCTGCTTCCTATTTGTTTATCTTTATAAGTAGCATCAGATACTGTCCCATCCTCCTAATTCTGTCCAGATGGGAAGCTACTGTTTGATACTGGGAAAAAAGGGACCTTTTTCATCATATATTTCTAAATGGAACACAATTACAGGTTTTTCCAGTGGTTTCAATACATAATCACTTCTGTGTAACCCTGGTGTTTCAAGTTTTCAGTATATGCACTCAAAGAAATGTAGGAATTTAAAGCAATTGTTTCGCTTTATAAGGATCTTGCATCTTAACTAAAGGATCTTTTTTAAAAAGTGAGTTAAAAATTGTACTGTTAAAAATCTGAAACTGTATTTTCCAATATATCTTCCTTCTTAAATATAACATGGTGAAAAAAAAAGGTCTGCTGGCATGTGACAGTACCAAGATCACCTCCTTAAGGTGCCCAAAATAACAAGCTAGCATAAGACTTTATCACTTCTATGTAACATGGTCTTCCCCTCTTCATGACAATGAAAACCTTGCACTCTAGCCCGCATCTGTACCTAATTGTACAGAGTACCTCATGTAAGATCGATGCAAATCGGAGAGCTGAAGTGGTTTATTGGCACTTCCTTTGACTTGCTTTAGAGCTGTATCCAACTGCTATAATCAAGGGTAACCACACATTTAAATGAAAGTATTAAAAGTGATCTTTAGTGATTTCTCGCACAGACACGTAATATGTTTTTGCTGTGCTTGACATAGCTGCCTGGATGTAAAGATCCCAACTGAAATGAATTCAGAAGAACTACAAATCTATTGCTAGGTCAGCCTGTTTTTAAGTATGAATTGAAAAGCACTCCTTTATAATAGCAAGCCTTTTTTTTTCCCATTGAAGCAGCTGAACACTGCTCTAGTTTTCTACAGGTTTTTGTCCTATGCCTGTGTCCTCTCTTCCCTGTGACCTTCATTCCCTCTAAGTCACCCTTTCCCATACTATCCTCCCTGCCCACCTATCTCTCCAATGCTGTCAGCAGAGAGGTAGGTATCACTACCTATGCCCATCTTGAATGACCTCTAAAGGCAGATTTAACAAAAGAATTAATATCTGAGTTCAGGCTACATTTGAATCCCTCTACTTTACTCACAAAGTGTGACTTATTAAACTTTAGTTCCTACAAAAGTATTCAATGTAACATTGAAACCTGTCGCCCTCTGCCAAACGTGGTCAGCAGTGGTGAGCTTGTTCTGAGGTTGTTGGGAGATGCTAAAAGGAGGGCAGAAAAACAGACAAAAAGAGGGATTATGATATAATCCTAAAAATCTCATTGTCTTTGGAAAGCAGAATTAAATAAGTGTATTTTTAACCTATTTACTTTAGTATGTTTATGAGTGTGTGTTATTGTTTACAGCATACAGTAGAAGTTAGGGTGCTGAACTTCTGACCCTTTTCTGAGCACAGGCATTTTCTTTCTTAGCATAACTGACCAGATGAAGAATAAATTTTGTGTAAAATCCTTTATACATGCTCTAAGAGATCTTTTAATGATGCTTCAAATAGTCAATAATTGCAGTCGCATGAGGTTCAAATGCTCTATCAGAGAAGACACTAGAAAGAGATAACACAAATGGAAGAGAGGCCTTTTTCCCAGTAAGTTACCAAGTTAAATTTAGCTGCTCCTAATGCCCAAATGAGTTTTCTCATGAGCTATCTCTACATTCTTACATTATTATAACCTTCTTTAAAAAAATATTAGTGGAACTTTATGTAGCTCATTAAATTTGTTAAACTACTGTTGTGTTACTTCCTAACACCAAAATGTCTTATTAGAGGCGATAGCAAATCAGGATGGAATAGTGATTTCTTTTGGCAAGTGACAGTGTTATCTTTTTATGAATTGGAATGTCGTTAGTATCATTACAGTTATTATTTTGGCTTCCAGATCATATCTCATATGTGTAGAACTTAACTATTACACTTAATATTTCAATAGTTTCACAATGCTTTTTTATTTATGTGTAAAATAATGCATGAAAAGGGAAAAGAATGCAGGTAAGAAAGAAGAGGGAGTTTCTAAAATACAGTTTCTTTGAAATGAAACAAATTTGTCATTAAAAATTAGTTTTTATTGAATGATGAAATTGAAAAAAACCCAAAGGTAGAGCTGGAAGTTTGTTTGTTTGTTTTAATTATTATTTTCTAATAAGAGCTAAAAGCAAAATTAAACTATTTACAGTGACCATGATTTTTTTCTTGGTCAATGGGTCATAGTAAGTCAAACTCCATTTTCCTTGCATTGACTACCAAGCCCTAGAGAAACCCTTTCCAGCATGTTCAGACATAGCTGATGAAGTAACACCAAAAAAATCACAGCTACGATAAGAACTTGTGTGCAAAACAATTAGGATTCATACTACGTATCTAGGTAGTGCCTTTCCTTTAAATGGATGCAGAAAGTAAATGTATGGCTGAAGTACAGCTCCAGTAGAAAAGGCATTATTTTGTGGAATGAAGGAGGCTAAATTCCACAGCCATTTTATACTGTAAATGTGATGACAGAAAAACAGTTAAAACTGCTGGAGTGCAAGTATGCCTAGAGTCTGTAAACTATTGCATTTTGTCTTAAAAAGAAACAGACAAAAGTCTTCTCTGGTTTAGTTGTCTTCCTATAAAGTACTAAAACATTTACATGCCAATAGAATCAAGACATCTGGCTTTTTGTATATATGCATCTATGTTTATGTGTAAGTGTATATATGTACACATCTTTTTTGTATGTCTTCGTTTCCTAGAAATAAGCTTTCAACAATGTCCAAATGGCTTAGAAATACACTTTTTTTTTTTTTGCTGCAAGTAAAAGTAGAAGCAGTTACAGCATAAAAAGAGAAATATTATGAAGTATGAGGGAACTAAGGGTGCATATTCGGAAACCCAAGATACTTTGAGAAATGTACATTCTTAACTATGGCATGGATGATGCACCATGCAGCACTCACTGTGTTTTGCTTCTGTACCCAAGTTTCCCTTTCCTAGATTCATGGCAAAATTCTCCTATTATGTACTGGAGGTTAATTTCATCACCCAAGATCTACTCTTGACTGAATCAGCGTAACTGACAACCTCTTGCGCTAGACATCAGTCTGCAAGCAAGTAAACCAAGAACAATCTTGTATGACACTGCAGCGTTGCTGGAAACCATTAGCACACACTAATTATAAATGACAGGAGGGTCGGAAGCAAAAGTATATCAAATGCAGCCAAGTGATTTCGGAGATCTTGGTGAAATAAAGTGTTCAGCTGCTAAAAGTTACAGCGTTCAGTAGTAGTTAAAAATTTGAAATATGAACTCATGAAACACTAGAAATACCAAGTCAAAGTTCTGACCAAAAAAAGCTGGCAAATAAGGGGAAAGTAGCAGAAATTGAATTGTTAATATAACAAAGTAATGGACCTTCACTACCAGAAAGATAATTCTTTAGAGAAAACTGTTAAGCTGGTCAAGAATGAATGTGATGTGAGGTGCTTGAAGCTAACTACTTAGAAAGTGTAAATGCCAAAGAATTTTCTTCTTTTTTCCTAATGAAAAAGCAAAACCTGAGACAAAGCTAACAGTGTCAGGGAAAAAGCTGAAATCCTTAAAGAATAAGAGGTAGTGGTTAATGGATTTGATGAGGGAACCAAAAACATGTGAAAATACTTGTACTTCAGGAGAATAGTGTAAAGCCCTACAAATACTGTTCCTATTTGACTGGTTTTTGAAGATTAAAGCACCATCTCTAGATCTCAACTCTCCTGTAAATGTTCATTAATAATTATTATGGGTCAGGTTCTTTCATGCTGTGAGGCACCCCTCAGCTGTGACAGAATGCCCTGAAGACGGCACAATGCTATATTAGCTTACTTTGTACAATTGTTGGACAATAACAGAGCATGCCTGGTTCAGTTGAGGCTGTCTGGATGATGGTACACAGCTATCTCATCTGGGGCAGATATTTGTCAGATATTCTAAGATAAGTAGCCTCAAACAAACACATATAAAGTTTTGTGGTTCTTTCAGCTAAATGTTTTTTCTAATTTGGACTATTTAAGGAATCCATGGGATATTCTGAAGGATCTTGCTGAGGGAGAAACAAATTTTGCATGGTCTCTATCACCAGTCACAGTCCTGTGAGGCTAGATGCTTCCATCACATATCTTAACAGTTGTCTCACCTCCAAAATACTTCTGAATTTTAGGCCATTGCGCACGTGAACCAGGTTGCTCATAAATGCAATGTCAAAGATCACCATCCAAAATCCACCTGTTCTGTTCACTAGACAAGGGCAATAAATCAGATGTTGATTAACTGATTGATATTCTGTGTGGTTCAACTTCCCCTACTTCAAGTTCTGCTGCAGCTTTTGTTGTGGTTGCATTTAGCTGTTGTCCCTGTACTTGGTTCTTGTTGTAGGAATGAGAAATGGTATTTGTATATGCCAGATGGTATACAAATAGTTCATGAGGCATGCTGGGATCATGAAAGTTGAAATACTACATGCACATATAAAATTATCTTTGTATACATTTTTAATGAGGGTATTAAACAGGCATCTGGGGGGAGTAGATATGGCTCTTCTTATAATGGCTGTTCAAAATGATCAGATGGCACAAAGAGCTAAAGCTGAACTTTTTTCCCTCAACCTGAGGACTCTGGAATAGAATGAAATCAAACACTATCTTCTAGTTAAACTGTACGCTTTTCATTAATAAGTTAACATTGGAGACATAGCCTCAATCTATAAAACATGACTGAGAAAATAGCAAAGAACAGAAAACAAACTGGCAGACAGTAGTCAGAGAAAAGTCAATCAGCTTGAAATAGACTGAGCAGTAGTTTGGAATATTAGACAGCCTGTGACCTTTTAATATCTTTTGGTTGTCATGCCTGGAACACTTAAAATGAAATGCCATCATTTGTTACGGCATACAGAATACTATACAGTAATTGATTAGGTTTTGGTGTTGGGGTTTTTTAATCTTTAAAATCAATGTGGGACTATCTTTTTCTCTAGGTTCAGAGTACAACTTTAAGGTGTACTTTTCTGAGTTATTAAGAACTGCTGCTAAAACACATGCCTATAAAAACTGAAGAAGATCAAAAGATTGTTACCTAACAAGAATTAGTTTTGATTATTTGAATTTTTGGTATAAATTCTCAAAGCAAGGATGGAGTAATGTCTTGCTCTTTTTTGTTACTCTAGTAAAAATGTATAAAAATTGAAGTTGAAAATTTAATGCCCAAGAAAGTAATTCTAAAATCTGAAATATGATACATTATGCAAGAGTAAGTTTTGAGCAGTTTAATAGAATGGTTACGGTATCCCTTTTTCATCTGTCAAAGGTAATAGCGTATCAATAAACAAGCTATCACATCTCATGATTGAAGAACAATTACTGGGCATATATTCATTTGATTGATGACTTTCACAAAATATCTTTTTGATATAAAGGAGTGGAACAGAGAAAAGCATAAATCCATCCTTCTGAAAATGTCTACAGTTGGGTAGGACTATTTAGTAGATTAATAATGAGATATAACTATTATATATGAAGCTGCTTGTTTAATTCCTTGATAATAAGCAAAAGGTTGTGTGGTAGATCAATTCTTCATAGTCAAGATTTTTCTTCAAATACCCATCCTCTGCAGTAACTATTTCAGAAGACTCAGTTGGAAAATGAAAGACCGAACTAGCCAAATCGAGAGAGTATTACATTTTTTTGAATTAGTCTTTCCAGTCAATGAAGGCAAATTTTACAGAGCATTTCAGGATGCCTTTTGCCTTTGCCTGAATTCTTCCTGATACTAAAATACAAACAGACTGATATTACTTGGGGTTGCTGGTCCATTGCCTGACATGCATATATGAAGAAAGAAGAAAACAATGGAAAATATTGTCTGAACAAACTATTAATCATACAGACAGGGTCTCTCCATCTCACTAACCATAAAAATATAAGTTTGATATATGTGTTGGACTCTCTGTTTCAGGAACACTAGAGAAAATGCATGGAGTGGGTGACAAAACATGCACGTTGTTTATGACATAGAACTCTTAACCAAAGATGATTAAACTTTTTGCTTCTATGCTTGATATGGTTGACTAAAAATGGAAAAACATAACTTCACTTTTAAAGTTACAGAAAATCCCATGAAATTTAAAGAAGTAAAAGTTAGAATCTGCTGTCAAGGACTGGAGCACTATTTAAAAATATACTTCCTTTTTGTCAAGCTTCCAATTCAGTATTCAGGCAACCATAAAATGTCTGTTCTTCTGAAACAAAGTACCTAGGACTTCCCCATTATCTTAATACTTCTTTTTTCTAAATACCAGACTTTTCTGGCATTTTTTAATGATATTTTAGTACATGTATATGGATGTACAACCAGTGTGACTGCACACCATACAGAGGGACACAGATGTAAGTAGGAAATATGGCTTCCTATTACAGAAATATCAAATCTTCCTTATGTCCAATGGTTTATTTTAGCAAAGAGACTTGGACAATGTTAGAGCAAGGAAGTAAGTATTATTCCTTAAACCTAATGTACTGAAACATGTTAAAATTACTTTGTATCGTACTGCCTGGAGCAGTTTTGAAACTTGTTCAAGTATTAAAAGATCTCCTTGAAAAAAGCTTAAATAACTAAGGAGAAAAGGGCTTTATTTTCCCTTGTAAAACTGCTGACTATTGCCACTCACATATTGAAGTACCTTGTAATGCTCAGTGTAGTCTGGGACGGGAAATGCACCTGGGAACTAGAAATACACCTGGGAAACTGAAAAACCAAGTGCTAGCTACTTCTCTAGATTTGTATAGAAAAACCTGCCACTGTCAAGAAAATGTCAGCTGCATGTAGAGTAGAAATTGCATTTAGGAGTATCCTCACCTTTTAAAAAAGTGTATCTGTGAGAGGAAGCAAAATTTTGAATAGAAAAATAATATGAAAATTAAGAGCATAGGAATGTAAAATTGTGCTACAACATTCTCTCTTATAGTCTAAGGGATATAAAAATTTAAAATAGCGTGTGTGTATGAAAGACTTCCAAATCCTAACTTCAGAATTGTGTTCCAGCTAAACAATAGAAGTGCCTTTCCTGTTGCTCTTTCCTTTAATTGAAAATGTTAATTTTTACCCATGTCAGTGCAGCTTCCATTCATCGTCATTAAGGGATTTGCTTTTGCTCATGCCTAATGCTCATTGATACCACAGCAATTTTCTCATCCCCTGTATTTGTCCTTGCTTGACAGCTTTCCTGTCCACTGTTGGTGGCTTTTTCTTCCTTCTTACCTGCAGATATCATCGCAGTGACCACAACCTCATTGTTAATAATTCTCTGAGGCAGCTCCTTTTTACCTTCCCTTATCTTCAGCCATATGCTTTACCTTCAGCAGCAGCCTCTCTTCACTTCCGAATAATTGCGCCCTCCTTTCCTTGTTTCTCAAGAGTTTTCATTGATCTCTTCACCTGTAGAGGTCCTTTCTCAGCTTCATGTTCTGGTGTCAGGGGTCTGAAAAGAAGATAATGATCCTCTGGGAACAGAGTACGTCGAGGCTGATCCTAGACCCTAGTCGTTAATATACATTTTATATATATACATATATACACACACACACATATATATATGATTTTCCATTTTGATTACAGAAATCTGCTTCACTTATCTGATCTCCCTGACACACAAATGTGTTCACTCTAATTCATCTGTGATATGACTACTAAGACCACCTTACATATGTGCTGATGAAGAAACCCTAGGTTGTACTTTGAATCCTCTTTCTGGTTTCCCCTGTTAGAATTAAACTTATTGTTCTTTGCAAAGTTTTGCCTTTTCTTATTTATATAACCTTCTGCTTTATTTCATGCTGCTGTCTGCACAGCCTAGGATTTTTTAGAGCAAGGGAAGTCCACCTAGTGTGGTCCTCTAATCTCTAGGCATCTTAAAATAAATAATAGTGAAAACATTCCTCCAGATCGTTATTTCTCTTAGATTTCCCAGTGTCTGCTTAGGGCAACAACAGTGTTCATCCTTGGTCCATACTGGCAAGTGGATGTGTTGTGAACAAAACCCTGCCCTTAGGCAAATCTCAGTGAGGAAAAAGGAGGACTACTACTACTGCTGCTACTGCTACTGCTACTACTACTACTACTAATCTGTCATTGAAGCATACATGGGTATTTTTAATATGGGGAATTCTTAGGAAGGAGAGTGGGAAATCTGCTATGTTTTGATGTGCTTGGACTGGCTCAAGGACGATGGGTGAAGTGCTCCTCGCTTAAGAGAACTGTGTTGCAGTTAAAATTATTTTTAAGAGAACAGATTTTTCTTGGCTTTAGACAAGAAAAAATGTAAATTTTTGTTTAAATTGCTTCATATTAATCACAAGAAAAATACATAGTTTTGTCTTCTAGCATATCAGACATTTTTATCCTAGGAAAACAAACTCATTTCCAGGTGTCAAGTTCACATGGTTTTTCCTCACTTTGTGAGTGGAGACCATTTCTGGGAAACAGTTTCTAGTGCATCAGATGTTGAAAACTACTGGAGCAGGTGTTTGCACATGAATTAAACATCAAGCAACCTGGTATTTGACAACTGTTCTGTTTAATTTTCTGTAACTGTGATCGAAGCTACGGCTAGCAGTCTGACAGAAATACATTTCATAGTTTGTTGAAGCATTCTGACACAATCCAATCATAAAATGTTTTGAATCTCTCCAAATTGAGATTAGAGAATATTTTAAAATTTATTTTTCAGTTAAAAAAAAAAAAAATCAGATGAGCATAGGAAAAGGATCTGCTAAAGACCTCTTAGGTGATAATATCCAGTTGTATGCTGTTGCTAGCGACTGCATTGTACAAGTCCTTACACAAACGAAGGCGCTGCCTCTCTGAGTTAGATTTCTTAGCCTTGCTAACTCACAAGTTTATGTCAGAATTTCACCCCTTTTGCTGGTCAGAAACCTTTTCCCAACTTCTATCCTAATTTTAGTAATGAATATTTGATAACCATTGCAACTTTTACCACATTTTTCCCTTTGTCTCACTAGTATTTACTTTATTTGATGTTTTTATAAACAGTAGCCATAGGGTTTGTTCTTTTTTCTTTGCACTTGTCTGTGCTTCTCTGGTAAGACACTTTCTGTTTCTCTGCTTGATCTGAGCATTTTTTCTATATGCCATTTTCATGTTTTAGGGCTATAAAGATGAACTGCCCATATGATCGAGAGGGAAGTTTTCCAGTGCCTCATACACTGGCATTAATATTTATTTATTTCTGCTTGAACAAAAAAAAAGTTTGAAACATACTGAGTTGAAATATATCAAGATCACGTTTGCCTTTCCTATTGCAGTATAGCAGGGACTCAATAACATGTGCCTGTACCGCATAGAACAGAACAAGAACAATTTAAGCATGGCTGTAATTAATCAGATGAAAGATCCATCTATTGTGTCTCCCACATTGTTCATAAGGAAATTCCTAGGGAAAAATTAGAATTGAGGAAATATGTACGATGCTTCTACCTTCTAATTAGTTTCAGCTCAAAGACTCCTTGAGTCACGTGGTATTGTGTATTTAGTAACCCTCAGTGGATTCTTTCCTATGTGCTTTCACAGCTTCCATTCTTAATCCCATACAGGCCTTTAGTACCCACAGCTTTTGTGGTAATAAGTTTTATAGGTCAATGCCCCTTCCCTGAGTTTCATATCTTTTTGATTGTTTTGAACCTACCTTCACCTGATGTCTTTACCCAGGAAGACAGTGTGAAAAGTTGATCCCTCTTACACGCTCTCCACATCCCTTGTGATTTAGTAGACCTTCTTCATATTCCAGTGAAGTAATTTATTTTCCAGATTGAAGACTCACAGATTATTCAGTTGTTCCTCATACAGAAGTTTCATTCCTTATCTCTTTTATATCCTTTTTGAGATGAGGGGACTAGAACTTCACATTATGTTCACACTGTAGATGAACCATGGTTTACAGTGGCATAACACTATTTTCTGTACTCCTGTACTAGCGTTTAATTTACTTTTTAACTGCTACTGAGCATTGAGCTGACTGTTTCATGGAACTACCTATTATAATCCTAAGGTCTCTCTTCTGAATAGTAATGGTTAGCTCAGAGCTCATAATTTTTATGTGAAATTGGGATAGTCTTTTCCCCATGTGGCACTTTACATTTATCTACACTTAATTTCAGTCATTCAGGCTCGTAAGACATATTCTGCTCAGTTCTTCACAGTGCTCTCTCACCCTTTCCACTCATTCTAAATAATTTAGTACCATCAGCAAACTTTCTTACGTCTCTGCTTACCCTCTTTCCTATATAGTTTATGAGTATGCTGAATACTACAGGTATCAGCACGACTCCACTGGAGATTTCCACTGTTAGAACTCAGCATTTCTACTGCTTCTCTTTTAACCAGTTAATTTACCATTTAAGGACTTTCCTTCTTACGCTATAACTGCTTAGTCACCTTAAAAGCCTTTGGTGATGGATATTTTCAACAGCCTTTCGGAACTCTTAATTGATTACATTAACCAGATTGCATTTATCCATATGCGTATTTACTCTTTCAATTAACTTCAATGGGTTTGTAACGAAGGATTTTTTGGTGAAAGCCAAGCTGACTCTTCTCAAGCAGATCATAATTACTCAGGTGTCTGCAGTAATTCTATTCTTTATTCTAGTTTATAAGACTTTGCCTGACACAGATGACAAGCTTACTGGTCTGTAATTCCCTGGCTCTCTGGAGGAGGATTTTTAAAAATTGCCACCCTCCTATGGTTAGGCACCAAAGCAAGTTCATGTGAGAAATTATTCACCATTGTTAATAATTCAGCTGTTTAGTCCTTGAGTTGCTTTAGAACCCATGGGTAAATACTGTCTGACCTTCGTGGGTTTTTTTACTTTTCATTTTGTCTATTTGTTCCAAAACTGCTTCAAACCGAACCCTTGACAAAATCCCTTAGAAAGAAGAGATGCACCAGGGAGATCACCCCAGTTTCATCCACAGAATGCAAAGAACACATTTCACTTCTCTGCCATAGCTTTCCTTTTGTATTCTGTTTATATCTATTGATCTGCTGGTCTTACAAAGTGTCTGGCAGGCTATGTTCTTCTGACATGTTTGAAGAAAGACTTATTACTCATTTTATTTCGGTGTCTGATAATACAGTCTATGCAGCTCACTTATTACCCACTTTTGCCCCAGATAATAGAAGAAATTGTCACTTGGTTCCTAGGTGAGGTCCTTTGACATTGCATTACTTAGCTGTCTCTTAAGTTTTACCACATCGTTGCTCAAGTGTGATAATTTTTCCTTGATCTTGGTAGAGACTTCAGACTTCATGTCATCTGTGCATTCATTAGCACATGCCTTACTTCCTCTGTCCAATTCTTTAATTAATGAAGTAATACAAAACCCAAGAATTATTCTTGAGAAACTCAACCAATTAACTCTCTTCTCGTAGTGCCGTTGCCACCATCCCCTTGGCTCCTTTCCAAATCTTACACTGTTTGCCATCTCTCCATCTCAATTACTAATCTCCCATGAGTGAGTAGCAAACAGTACATTGAAATCTGCCTATATTCCGTCTCTGTTATAAAAAAAACCCCAAAATCAAGAAACCCAAAAAACTGTCTTCCAGAAGAGATATGAAATGGGTTAGCTTAACTCTGCCCTTGATGGATTTTATTGTTTCAGATAAATTTATACGTCTGTCTTTGTTCTTTGCTTCAAAATATTTTTAGCGTTTAGTAAGTTTATGCTAAAAGTCTGTGGTTTTCTGGATAGTTATTTTGCCTTTCTTAAACTTGGTAAATATGTAGGTTGTTTGTGAATCCTTGCCTTTCCCCCTCCCTTTGTTCTGTACTCCCTATTGTCCAAATTTGATAAATTCATAAATCCTGGCAAAAGGACTTACTATTTCATGCATCATTTTCTTCAGTCAGTTTGGGTAAACATTACCTTGACTTCTTAGATATGTCTGACATTGTGTCTTCAGGATTTGTTTCTGTTACAGTAATTTCCATTCTGAACCATTCTTTCCTATTCGCTTTTTTGTTTTTGCACTCTATGTCCAATTTTGTTTACCTTAAGGAAGAACAAAACTTGAGTATTCATTTTGCTAACACGTTTACCTCTACTCCTCATTTTATGTTCTCTTAATTTCTGTGGTGTAGTGAAAGGATCTTTCTGTTTAATGTTTTTTGCCCAGTCTGTAGGTAATATTCACTCTCTTTCTACCTGAAACGTTATTTGCTGATCATCCCCTTGGTTCAGACTGTAAGGTAATAAGGGGTTGTACTTAGGGAAGATCTATGCAAAAATAGAGAAAATCACATCGTGCATGTAGGCCATGACAATTCCTCTGTACCTAAACTTTTCTGTGTTCCAATAAAGTATGATCAGCCCTGCTGCTTAAGGAGAGGATAACTTGGCCTTTACTGAGACATAAGCAAGGAGTTCAGATTTTCACTAACAGAAGAACTTTTCTTTAAGGTTAGGTCCATTTCTATTTAGGAAACTACTTGTAAATTCCTTTTAAAAAAAGGAATTTTAAAGGTTTAAAAAAAAAACCCAAAAATGCATTTTTTTCTTATTTTAAAAAATCCTCAAGCCCGTCTGGTAATTATAGTAAAGAAAATTGTGCAAATACACTCTTTCTTCACTATACAAACTTAAAATTCTAGACAGTGCATGCAAAGCATCACAGATAAGAAGCACTACTGTGTGTTCCAAGAGTGTGTTACCATATTGAGCAGGCAGTATTGAAATTGTCTGCTGTTTCTGAAACATGGAATCAACTTGTAATAAACTGGAGACTTAATCAGACCCAGCAACTACCCAATGCATCCACTAATTTCCTGATTTGTGCTGTTTCCAGGCCTTTGTCAGCAGAAGTTGGCAGAAATGTGGACATATTTGCTGGCTCTATAATTTTTAATGACAATTTTTTCGCTGTTCTTTCCTCTTCCCTTCCCCACTTTGTTCTCTTCCCTGTTTTTAGCACTTGAGAGCTCAATACTATCATTACAGTACTTAGTGTTTGACAATTTCTACAAAACTTTGTTCATTTATGACCTTTATGATCTTTTAAAATGCAGCAGTACACTTACAGTCTGAGAAGACATGTTTATTTTAAATTCAGAATTTAGCTAGAAATATAAATAGTTTATAACTTGTAGATGTCGGAATTGATGAACTTTTCCCTGAACAGAAATGCAGCATCTCACTTGGGCCTAGAACGGGTCAGGTCACTCGCTCAGATATTTCAAACATTATGTTGAGATGTTGCTGTCAAAGGCAAGTGCATAGTTACAGCTCCGCACAGCAATTTTCCAGCATAGCCCTAAGGGTTTAATGCTGCTTTCAGGAATACAGCATTGCATAGCTGTGATTAGACCCAACTTCTTATATATTCTCATCCGTTACTGCTATAGTTCTTTTTCCCTTAACACAACAAATACGTGAGAAGTCAGCCCTCGGCGTTCTCATTTACAGATGATGTGCAAAGAAAGCAGAGCTGACTTACTGACTGACCTGTTGGAGCAAAAGATAAGGTACTCAGTATTTGTGTTGAGAAAATTTCTAAAATCCTTCCTCTTGGGAGCACCTCTCACGAGTGAGCAAACCACCTTCCTAAACACAGGCAGTGACTTAGATGTCTAGGTATTCTGCTGAGATACACTGGGGTTATTTGGAAGTAGAACCAAAGAACCCGAGCTACAGTTGTAAAATATAAATGAGCATTCAGAAACTTTTCATATATATTCTTTAATACTGGCCATTTATATGCTATCTTACACTGATGCCTAACTTAGGTAGGTATATTTTCATTTAATAACCATCTTTTATCCTGTATGAAAAGGTAATATAAAGATGCACTGTGTTTTAAAAATAGGTTTTGATAGCTATGGATTAAATGAGGGACAATAACAGCATGGTATGTGGTGGTTCTGGATTTCATAAACATAGTACTCGAGTAACAGTCTTTTTTAAAAAAAATCATGCCATCTCATTCTGTATTATTTGTATTCATTTCTGACATGTAATTTATCCATTTTTCTGTTTCCAGTACCACTCCATAGATCCAGGCTAACACTTTAAAATGATGGTCTTTGTGCTAGATTTTGGAATTATGGATGGAGTGCAAAGTGTTTTGAGCCACATTATTTGACTCAATTATTAAGTCTAAACATGGTGATTAATTTGTCAACCCAGACAAAGTGGGCCCCAGCGATAAATGTCATCTGACAGGATTTTAGTGTTTTTGTTCCCAAGCATTACTTATCTGCCATCACCAAACCCAAAGGCAAAAATACTAATCAGTATAACTGAAGAAGCATATGGAAATTCTACTCTATATGTTCCTATGGCCTAGAATACCTGGTTTCTAATGTACAAGTAACTGTTACCAGAACACTTGGGTAGACCTTTACCTAAACTTATTCTCTGAAGTAAGTGTATGGTGCTAGAAGATAAACAGATAGCCCTAGGGCAGGATTAATCTCATACACAGACAGATGTGCTCTAGGCACCTAGAGTGCAGTTCCATTTCCTGAATTTAGGTACCCAGCACCAGCTGAGAGACCTCTGACGTGTGGCCTGGCCACCAGCTGTTGGCTCCTCCCAGACCGCCGGCACATTGTGTCACATCTCCTGGGTCGATGGGGATGCCTTGGTTATTCCAGCACGTCTGTCACTAGGCACTTCAATTTAGCACCTAAATTAAGTTCTTGAAGCTGAACCGCTTTACCTCAACTCAGAAAAGCTTCTCATTTCAAGATGGCACTTACAATTTAGCTATTTAACCTAATTCTACTTAAGTGTGTGCATGATGTTAAGTATGTGATTAAGATGTGCTTAATGTTGTGTAGCGAATTCATACTTCTATGTCTTGTTTCTTCTGTGTTTTAAGATTAAACCTCTACTGGTAGATGTAGGGGGAGCGCCCCCTCCATTGCAATGATACGATGTGGCCAGGCGTACTTACCTGAACGCCGCTTTAGTGTTGCAAGCTGCAGCATCCCACCTTCAGGGAGCGATTTCTGCTGCCTCCTGTTACTCAGACCAGACCTGTGAGGAAGGGATATACCACTCTTTCTGCACTGCAGACCCAGGCATGATGGATTAGCCTGGTCACTGTAGACAGGAAGACAAGTAGGGCTGACTGTCCAGCTGCAGGCCAGGGGGAGATTTTAGCTCTTCTGTGAGATGCTGTCTACTTTGCGTTCTCAACACTTAGCACTACTTGCCTTTCCAGTGTGGCACAAAACACAAATCACACCAGGACTATGGCAAGCTATTGGGAGAAAGAGGCTATTGGGGGTACTTACCTGCCTTCAGCCCTTTCTCTGGCTTTTACAGTAGCAGTTGGTTTCCTATGTGTTGTTATGACAGCGAGCAAAAGTAAGGTTTCCTCAAGTGCTGTAATTCCAGTAAGAACATCAGTACTTGAGATATACAATGTAAAGGTGTTATAAAGCCCAGCATAGTCATCTGCTGCTCGAGATAGCTTGCAAAAAATAAATTCAATAGTGTCTATAAACATGTTCTTTAATTTTTCACTCTCTACATCTCTTAGGGATGGAGGATGTTCATCACTTTGCATACATCAATGCAAGTGCAATTCAACTTAGTACTGACATATAGTCTAATTGGCTTTAAAATGGAATTTTGTTTTTTGAGTGCTAATTTTCAGGTAATGACTTTCTAATTGATTTTCTTTTTATGAAGGACCATTGATTCATTCCCTTCAATGAAACTCAGTTGGCTTCCCAAGAGAATTTATGAAAAGCTCCTGAAAACAAGGATCTATCACTGCTGCTTTCTTTCTACCTTGCTTGGCTCTCCGTTTTGTCTAAAGTATATTCCTTTTATTCTTCCTTAAGCAAGCTCAGACTAACAAGGATAAACAATTGTATTGTCTATATACATGAGTATGAAATGGGCTCTTTGAAAAAAAGGTGTCTTTATTCAAAGATGGATTGAACTTTCGTGGCATTCTTCCTAAAAACTAGATATTCACCGTGGCCTCTGATATATTAATATGACAGCTATTTAACATTTGTAGCAGAGTTATTTTAAGCAATCAGAGTGGATTGCACAGAGATTGTCTGAACTGATGTTATTTTACAAAAAGAGGAATGACAATTTTTAAATGGAAGTATGAGCTATTGTGTTACCATATTGCTTGTATCATTGAGTTAAGTCATAGCTGAGTTTATATGGAGCACAGTGCAGACTGCCTGAACGTTTTCTGTTACAATACAATATAGCAATCCCAGCAAGATAATAATGCATAATGAGAGTGATAATTGGGAACCTTCCAGTGATCCTATTTAAGAAGGGGTTGAACCCTGATGTTTAAGACTGGCACAGCAAGAGAATGAATACCCATGCTGTTATTTTAGTCTGACTTGACACATCCATCAGTGAGGGAGGGGGGAAAACAAAAAACCCAAACTAAACTAGTGTCTTTAAAAGAAAGCCTGTACAAGTCTTTTAAGCCAGATCATGTTGTTGTTTTGCAAGCTGTTTCAGACAAATTACCAGTTTTGCTTAATTATCTGATTATTTTGAAGTTGTGGAAGTATAGCCAGTGTTTTCTCATCCTAGTTTGCCAGGTTCTTACAAAGGAGAAGTTATCCATGATAGTGAACCATTCTTTTATACAGAACAAAAGATGTAATGAGATCCAGTGACTGGAGGAACAAACCAGACAAAGCCCAAGTAGAAATAATGCGTACTTTTAACACTGAATGTAAGTAACCATTGGAAGAGCTTCCACAGGGGTGTGATAGATTTGATTTTCCATCACTTCCAGTTTGGAAATCAAGACTGAATAACCTTATGAATATTGCACTATAGCCCAGACTGAGAACTCATTACTTGAACTAGTGCATGGGAGTTGGTACTCTGTGTCTACTGAACTCCAGACTAGATTATCATAATGCTCCCTTCTGGCCACGAAAGTCAATGAGTCTCTGTAATTTGATTTATTTCTTTTTTTTAGACAAGCAGGGATGTAAAAACAGTGCATGGATTGTTTTTGGTTTTAGAGGATCAGTGCATAAATAATAGCTAATGGATTCTCAGCAAACACTTCTGAGAGTATTATCTCCATTTTGCAGACGGAATGAGTTTCAGAGACATTAGGCTGTTAGTCTAAGTTCACACATTAGGTAAGCAACAAAGCACAACTGCCAACAGTCATTCCTGGCTGCAGTGCTTGTACTATTACAAGTATTTACAGAGCTTTATCAAACGGCTGTAAAGATGTTTCCTGCAGGTGACTCCTGCAGTCCCACAGAGAAACAGAGTAACATTATGATAACCTCTTCCTTCTGAAGAGCTCTAAATTTATTCTGAGCACTTTCAAGTATGTTTTCAAAATACTCTCAAGCAGTAACTACATGCGTCTAGAAGCAGGGGAAGTGAAAGATAGGGAGATCCTTGTTCCTTTGCCTTTCCACTCCTCCTTCCTAAAAATAACCACAAAGAGTATTTTTGGTTTCTCTCATATTGGTTGTAGACAAAGGGATATACCAGACTAATAAATAGCAACAAGGTCATGGCGTCTTCACTATGAAAGCCGGTGATAGTAAGAACACCTGCCATTATTGGAAAACAGCAATGTCAGTGTGACGTACCTTTGGAAAAAAGAATATGCAAGAAGATTCACTGTGTATCTATCAGCCTTTTCCTGATCAATTTGGGCCTTTGCACAGGAGGAGAACTGCACTGCACCTTTTCTGTGCTGCTGCAAGTCCTTGTCACGGGCGAGTAAATCATGTAGGACAAATATTGGTCATCAGTGATAAAGATCTTTCTGTGTCAGAATTTCCACCTTCTGCTTCTTCACAAGTAGTAAAACACATGAGGCTATTAATGGCACGGGTGGTGTTCTATCAACTTTCAACGCTTCCTTTCATTCAGTGGCCATAGAGGCCCTCAGCCCTGCTCAGTGATAGACTCAAGAGACTGCGATGAGGTCACACTAAACTCAAAATGTCACTGCCTCCTTGGTCAGGGAACCATGCATCCTGGCTGCCAAAAATAAACAAACAAACCAGAAATACCTAAATCAGATAAAATTGCCCATGCTGCGTGAGGAAAAAAAATGACTTGCACACAACTAGTGATCAATTGACTCAAAATGTTCAATCCCCTAAGATTTATAACACAGCTTAAAATTAAATTTAGGATGTTTCTGTTGCAAGCAAATTAGGCCATTAAATCACTTTACTATTCATTTTATGAATTGTAAGGAAAAGAAGAAGTGGACAGGTGATCGAAATTTTAAAAACCTTCCCTCCTCCAATTATTGTTTTCAAAATAGATTCACCTTTGCTGATTATTAAACAAGGTTTTTGATATATGGAAGTCCTATTTCAGTTGCTAACAGCTATTTGAGGGCATAGCAAAAGATGGCTATACAGGCACTTTCAGAATAGTACTTGATGTAAACCTGAACGAAAAAACATGATAGGGAAATTACAGAGGCATATTATCTCTATCAAAGGAAAAAAATATAACTCCTGAAAGAATACAGTTGGAAAAGATGTAATGGGATGAAATCAGGTTATTTAATTTAAAACAAAAATATTACCTTCAGTAGTCTCCTTTGTTACAACATTTAATGGTTTACTAAATTCCCAGGGTTTCCAATCAGAGATTACTTCTTACTCTAAACTTCTGATATGGGTATCAGGCACTTTCTGCATGAAGGCTGAGTTGCCATTTCACACTGTCAGAATGGACTCAAGCAGAGACGCAAGTATTCTGCAGTCCTTCCAAAATCTTTATATCATTTTCATCTTAGCAGAAAAAAAAAAAAAAAAGAATAAGAAGTTAACTGAAAGAAATCCCTGAAGAAAGAGGTAACTTGTAACCATTCACATATTCCTTTGCACATTCCTTTATAAAATATTCCTGTGGCTTTTTAGTATCATTTCAAAAGGCCAAGTGGTTAAAACTGTCCTTATTTCCCTAGAAAGGCGAGCAGCTTTTAGATGCCAGTCGAAGGACAGGCAGGCATGTTTGAAGACTGTCACATATTGTAATTCTGCTTTTCGGGATTTCTTAGTAATATTGCTTTGATCAGTTTGAAAGGATTATTCTAAAGAGTCCTACTCCACATATTCTTCCTGAGATAGGAATTTTGTGTTTGCTTGCTATTTTTCTTATGATTCTTTGTGTTTGGAGCCCTTTTAGACTTGTACTGAGTTTTAGAAAGGATCCACATTAATGTTTCCCATATTTATATTTGGGTTATATTTGGTCCTGGGCCACGGAGCAAAAGGTTCTAAACCTGTGATCCTCCATCAGGAAGATCTTGACTTAAGGTAGTGCTTTTCAGAGTATGGGCTCTGCCTAGGGCAAATAGGAGAAAAGAAAAGGAAAATGGCTAGAGATTTCCTGTATCCTAGTTATTGTTGGTAACTGCATTTGCCATTGGAATTGTTGATTTTAGTGCATGCAAAGTATTTTAGATAAGTTATTTTTATTTTCTTCCCTCTTGACATGTTCAGAGAGTACTGCAGCTACAGGCAGAAACTGAGACATGTATTAGTGTTAGATGGCAATAGTAATAATTTTCCTCTTTTTTTCTCCAGGCATTGTCTACTAAATCTTGACTTAATACTATACATTTATTTTTTTCCTTTCATAAACATAACAACTTGGAAGCATACCAAAACAAAACAAAAAGATACAAAATTATACTAGATGCATACTTTTCAAGTTTCTATAATTTTGTAATGTTTTAACATGACTTAAGGACAGCTGAAGACATGTTTAAAGGAAGCTTATTATTTTGTTGTTATCCAGTCTTACTTCCCATTATTGGGAAGCTCATTTGAGTTATGGAGAACTACAAATGCTATTTGCAATTAACTATAATCCCAGCATTAAACAGACATAGAAAGTATACTGGAAAAACACCTAATTTTTTAATTTTTGTCTTCAAAGTTGGTTTATTGTTATTTCAACATACAATATTAACTTCAAACTTGGAGCAGTTAATACACAATAACCAGACTTTAGTCCCCACAGCTTGATTTACAATTGCATTCCTGTAACAAACTATTTCAGATATGGCACATGTTTTGGTTAAGGGTTGTTTCTTGCATGCTAATAGTCTAGGCAGAATTGCAATGATCTGAAAAGTAGTCTTTGGACATTTCTGTGATTTCACATAGGAATGAAAACCACTCATAACTGAGAACTCTTTATCTTAAAAATTGACCATCCTGATTTCCTCATCACTTGAAAAGAAAGAATATGAAAAGAGCAAGTATGGTAATTTTGATTTATATAAATCAAATTGAAGTCACAATTTATGGTTTTTTATCATGGGCAGAGAATGTTGTTTATATGAATATATAACCAAATTAAGAGTTCAAAAGCTTACTTTATTTACTTGCTATGTCCCTGCTGAATAAAGAAGATTCTAAACAGTATTTAAAATATGTTTGCCTTTGTACTTTTTCCTGCAGGGAGTTTCAGAGTCTTATAATCCGATGCACTAAGTGCAGGGGGTGTGGAATGACATTGCTGAGTTTGTACCTGCCTCTCAGAAGTGCACTCGCTAGTAACAGCCTCAACTTCTTGGGTTGCAAAGTTTCATATAAGTAACCCAGTAGAGTAGTGGAGCTGTGTAGAAGAGACACAAGAAGCTTTGAGACCAGGCTGATGTAAAAGGAACAAATACTGTTCTGAAAATTACTTAAAAGCTATTTAAATGCGTTAAAGTGTGTGAAAATTGCCAAGTACTAGAGAGGAGAAGAAACCAAGAGCCACTGGGTTCCTCTGTGCTTGCTCTTCTTCTCAAGGTGAGAGCTCCTGTTACTGTTGAGCTCTGTAGCCCAGCAGCCAGTGATCAGACAGCTGTTGCTGTTATTATTTCAGTAATGACTGCAGTTGTGTTTAGTTAGTCTGGAAACACATTCTTCCTGGCTCTCTTTCATTCTACAGAAGCTGTAGCAAAATTAATTTTTCTCTATTAATGAATACAACCTCACAATGCCCTGGGAGAAAAGCATTTTTTATTCTGTCTCTATAACCATTTCACACTGGTTTTTGTGTTCTTTTTCTTCTAATGTGAATCACTCACGAGGCAACTTTAGGAAGTAAGTTGTTGATTATATTCTCCATTTTGTAGAATACATTTATATTACACCCAGGAAAATTTATGTTTTGCTGTGTAGCCAGTGAAGAGTGGCAAGCTTTTAATTTAGTTCCTATCTCCCACTTTGCTTCACTGACCACAAAAGGCTCAGATTTCTAATTTAGGTGCCCATGTGAATACTTGACTAAGTGCTTAATAAGTATTTTATTTTTACAACCCCATAAAACAAGTGAATTTTTACTCCCTATTTTATATGTGGAACTGAGAAAGTGAAAGATTAAGTCAAAACTACCTAATCATTTTGTGTGTCCACGCAACTATACTACGTTTCACTGAAGTTTTTTGCAACTTATTTGTCTAGCATCACATGGGAGCTCTGGGGCAGTCACAAAGAGAAACCAGCTCCTGTGCTATAGAGAGTTATGTTACCTTTGTTACCTGTGTAACCTATATGTTACCTTCATGGAAGACAGTCCTTTCCCATCTGGCAGTCCACAGGCTTGGACACTACGCATGTTTCAGTTTCTCATGCAAATAAAGGAACTATCTTAAAGCTATCAGTCTAATTCATTATAAAACTTTAAGTTATCCCTGGAGTGGGTCTACCTCGTGACCTGAAATGTCTAAGAGTTAAAATCTGTTTAGTTTATTTAAGACTATGAGCACATTAATGATTACTCCCCAATTTGTTAAGAAATTTTTACTGATGATGCAATCAGTTGATCTTGACAGCAAAGATGTAGCATTATTCAATGGCTGGAAGGTTGCATTTTCACAGATTCAATCTAAGTGTAAATACTGGATCTTAAATCTTGGGAACAAATTTCCAAAGACAAGGATAGACTTTCATCAGCAAAAGTTTCCAAATCAAGCTCATCTGTTTTTCTTGTTGAATGTAAATATGGTTAAAAATGGAAAAAAACCACCCCAAAACTTCAAGGTAATGCAACCTCAGTTGTTTAGGGTATCAGGATGGACAATCACAATTATCTCCTTGGGTATTGTATGAATCTCTGGGGAGTAAACAGCATGTAATTGTGGAAATAAATGTATATCATAATGTTATTAATGAATTCATTAAGACTCTGCAGGAAACCTAACCTTTCAGTGTTTAATTTACTTAATATTTTTGGTGTATATTTTAGGTTTTTAAAAAAAAATAAATTTTCACCATTTTATGTCATCTTGAACAAAACCTATATGGTTCAGCACAGGGGTTGAAATATCTTGTTCATTATGCAGACCTGAAAATTATCTGCTAACTTTGTGAATATCAGTAGTAGAAGTTTTTAATGTTATGTTTGGTGTCCACACCAAAAGGGAATCAGATATTTGCTGGTGAGCTATTTGGCACATCTCTGGAATATTATGTTCAATTTCAGGATGTGGAGAAGCGCGAGTCTGTTGCCGCCCTTGCTGTGATGCCATCTGTGATGTCCTATAAAGTAAAACGTAACCATATGTTTGTGTCCTCTTTTTCTTAAGCCTAAAGGTTAGGGGAATAGGGGGATTAAGTGGATTTGCAGGGAAAACAATCAAAAAAAAACCCCCCAGTCTATACACATGTGCACTATCAGATGTCCTACCTCAAATCTTGATGTAATATAAAGTTAACAAAGGATTGCTGTTCCGTCCTGGAAAGCAGTTGGTTTCCCTAGCAAAATGCACAGATAACTCGGTAATGTTTCTGCACATAAAAAGGTATGAACAATTAGTATGTAGAAGTATGAGAAAAGCAATTCATTCTTGGGTTTGGGTTGTATCAGCAGGGTGGACAGGTAGTTCTTTTTTTGTTTTGGAATTTGGCTTTAGGCTTCATTTCTGAAAGTAAATCAAACAAAGATAATATCCTATAATAGTGCTAGAGGAGAAAAGAGCGTTTCGTTTGCATCCAGTTAATATTAATCATGTTCTGGAAACAGTGGCCATGCTCATGTGAGGTTTTTTGGTTTCAGTTTGTTTGTGTATGAGGTTCTTGTTTGTTGTTGTTTAAAGAAAAACTACAAACATCAATACACCAAGTTAAAACTCAGTGACAGATTTGAATATGAAACTCATATTTCTAATTTTTATTTCGAGTGTCTGAAATTGTATCCAAGGTATCATAGCTTGCTTTATGATTCCTCCAATTCTCTCTCTTCAAGTTTTAAAAACTTTTTCTAGGAATCAGTGTACAAAACGGAAATCTGTAGGAGCCATCTGTGAACAGAAGATGGAATTATCCCTTAAAGATTTCTTGAGACTTCAGGATTTCTTGAGGCTCCTGTTAAAATAATAAAAAAATAAATGTTCCTGTAAATGACATGAAGTTCTTTTTAAGTATAGCAATGGTTAAGCAGGTTATTAAATGTTAGCATCTTATGTTAGAAAAATCAATAATGTTATGTTGCTGAACCATTTGGTTTTGCTGGGAGATGTGAAAGGGTAAAAGGCAACAAATACAGCTTTCAGCATTATTCTTTGGATGTAGTGATAATTACATGATGTTATACATCTAATTACAATGCATACATAGTTAGAATATGTTTTTAGCATACAAAGAAAGAATTTGGACCTGAAAGTAAACCCTCTGGGAATCAGTAGAGAATTTAAGGGAGTAATGTGATCAAAATTATGGTTCTGTTTAAAAACTGCTAGGAAATATTTTGAACATAGAAAAGATGTGTATTCAGTTATATTATAAGCCTATTACTAGATGGTAATAAGATGCATATTTCTTCTTATTGACCACCTTACAACTACATAAAATATTTAGATTTCCTTCTCTTCATCAAAGTTTGATTTAAATTGGCCCAGTGAGCTCCAAAGTTAAGAGAGAAGACTGACAGGCAGAAAGACACATGGATGCACATCCACATATGCAGTACAAGATTGCGTAAGTGTTCTGCTATTAATAAACCAGTTCTAAGATGTAAAGCAAACATCTTGTCTCTTCCTGGAAATTAAAACAGAAGAATGATATAAATGCAGTGATCATTGCTTGCATATTGGTTTTAAAGGGCCATGAACTGATACAGTGAGAGCAGAAGTGTCTCAGACAATTTTCTTGACTTAAATTAACCTATTGTTCTTGTTTCTCTCTTCACTGGAGATCGCATTGGAAATCTTTCCAGTCCTTATATATTAATTTAGGACCTGATTTAAAGTGGGTACTTGACCAAGTTCCGTAGTTTGAGTATGTGAGTGTTTTTCCAGAAATTGGTGGTACTACACTCATGACATAGGTAACTTGCTTAACTGAGATGTGTGGCTGAGGGAAGGATGTGGGTACCTGTACTGAAATTGGGAGTTTACTGGTATCACCGGTAGTGGAATCAAGTTCATATGAGCACGGAGTACCACCAGCAGCATTATAATGTTTACTTTATCCATATGTTGTTAATCCTGTGCTCTTAGGAGCTGTGGTCATTTTATAACTGTGAAGCTCAAAAATGAGGTTCAGCACCTGTTGAAGGTATCATTTTGGGGGTTTCATTGGGGATCATTTGGGATAAGGAAAATAGCTGCTATAGCTTTTAATTGCTTTCAGATACTGTTTTTCTATTTAGATGCATTACAGTGTGAGATGATTGTGAAGGATGCTATAGAAATGTTGATTTGCTGTGAACATGTTTGGTTTGGTTTGTTTTAAAGGAAAGAGTAGAGTATGCAAGCTGTAGTGTTACTGATTGTGCTGTTCAATAGAGAGTATGAAGAACTGGTTCTTTAAGCAAAAGACTACCACTTCCTATCACCTATTCTTACTCCACACAGCACTAAGACAAGAGAGTACAGGAACATGTCAAAACAGAGCTAAAATTTCCTGGATAAGCTGGCAGCTCATGGCTTAGGTGGGTATACTCTTCGCTGGGTAAAAAACTGGCTGGATGGCCTGGCCCAGGGAGTTGTGGTGAATTGAGTTAAATCCAGTTGGCGGCCGGTCACAAGTGGTGTTCCCCAGGGCTCAGTTTTGGGGCCAGTTCTGTTTAATATCTTTATCAATGATCTGGACAAGGGGATCGAGTGCACCCTCAGTAAGTTTGCAGACGATGCCAAGTTGGGCGGGAGTGTCGATCTGCTTGAGGGTAGGAAGGCTCTACAGAGGGATCTGGACAGGCTGGATTGATGGGCTGAGGCCAACCAGATGAGGTTTAACAAAGCCAGGTGTCGGGTCCTGCACTTGGGTCACAACAACCCCATGCAATGCTACAGGCTTGGGGAAGAGTGGCTGGAAAGCTGCCTGGCGGAAAAGGACCACCCCCAGGTTGGTCAACAGCCGGCTGAATATGAGCCGGCAGTGTGCTCAGGTGGCCAAGAAAGCCAACAGCATCCTGGCTTGTATGAGGAATAGTGTGGCCAGCAGGACTACGGAAGTGATCATGCCCCTGTACTCGGCACTGGTGAGGCCGCACCTTGAATACTGTGTTCAGTTTTGGGCCCCTCACTACAAGAGAGACATTGAGGTGCTGGAGCGTGTCCAGAGAAGGGCAGCGAAGCTGGTGAAGGGTCTGGAGAACAAGTCTTATGAGGAGTGGCTGAGGGAACTGAGGTTGTTTAGCCTGGAGAAGCGGAGGCTGAGGGGAGACCTTACTGCTCTCTACAACTACCTGAAAGGAGGTTGTAGAGAGGTGGGTGTCGGTCTCTTCTTCCAAGTAACTAGTGATAGGACAAGAGGAAATGGCCTCAAGTTGCGTCAGGAGAGGTTTAGATTGGCTATTAGGAAAAATTTTTCACCAAAAGGGTTGTCAAGCATTGGAACAGGCTGCCCAGAGAGGTGGTGGAGTTACCATCCCTGGAGGAGTTAAAAAAATGTGTAGATGTGGCACTTCAGGACATGGTTTAGTAGGCACGGAGCTGTTGGGTTGACGGGTGGACTAGATGATCCTAGAGGTCTTTTCCAACCTTAATGATTCTATGATTCTATGAAAATTGACCAAACCGGAATTTGTTGCTTTCTGATCCATTCAACTTTTTCTGTTTGTTTGCTATTTTTCTTTCCTTCTGCAGCTTGTTTTCTTACCAGCTGTTGTTTTTTCCTCTTCCCTCCCCCCGCTTCCTCCTTGAAGTTAATCTCATAACGTTTTCCTTTACCCAGCCCTTTTATTCTTGCTGTTTCAGTTTACATCATACATTTGGGCTGGATTTTCATAGGTATCCAGCAGAGAAATGTTTCAGCAGCAATCAGGTTCTTAGAGCTTGACTCAGTTTTCTAATGAACTTAAGGGTTTTTTTTTTAAAATGTTCATGTGGTAAAACATGAACAGTTTTTTGAAACATCTTGGTTTCTCTGAAATCTACTATGGATTTCAGTCACCAATATGTAATGTGAATTTTTCCAGGGCCCCTGGATTTGGACTGCCCTGCTACACTGAACACTCTTCCACAGCACTGCTGGCCGAAAGCTCCCAGCACCCAGCCTGCCCTGCTCCTCTCCTTGATGGTGCAGTCTTGACAACTCAAGGGAAGAACATCTTCCAGATTTTCTTTGCTGTGCAGGCAGAGGCCTGACAGCCATAACCAAAGCTATGAACTTCTCAAGTTTGTAATCCTTCTAGTTTTTGGAAAAGTATTTGTTCTGGAATTTTGCAGATTTTCTATAAAATAAAGATTTTAAGGTTTAGGCAGCTCCATGCTTAACTCACCCTGGAGTCCTCAAAGAAAACCCAGTTATGTTTCCCACAGACATCTGTTATCTGTCTGTGGATGTTTACATATTTTATAATACCACACTTTCATTGATGTGGCTTTTACATGCAAATCCTGTTTCTGATGATGAGAGCCATTTATAGAGCTATAGTACCATGGAACATAGACTCCGTAGTGTTTTCACTATTGCTGTTGCAAAATAAAGCTAGAAGCCTAGATTTTTTTCATAAATTCAGACCCATAAATTATTCCCTCCTTTGCTTAAAATGCCAATGGCAAAATATAACTGTCAAGAAGTATAATAGTAAGTATATAATTAAAGTAATGAAAAAAATTACTAGTAATTAAAGAAAGTTATGAAAAAAAAATAGTTCTTCTTCCTCTTTTAACTGGAAAAGAAATGTCATCCTACTATTCCATGCATTGCCCTATTTTTACATCACCCTAGAAAGAGCCTACCTTGAAGTGATTTTAATACTTGTCTCTGAATAAATCATTAATTTGCATGGCGAATTCTTCGCCTGCATTAAGTCAGGTGAAGAATTAATTTTCCCCTTAAGTAAGTTAGGTTCTCTGGTATATATGTGATGATTTTTTGGGGTGAAGTGCAAACGTGCGACTTCACCCCTTTTTCTCTGCTTCACTAAGAGTTGAAAGATTGCAAACGTTTTTTTGGTTGGTTGGTTGAGTATCTGACCAACATTCTTTCATTCTTTTCCTCTTTGGTTAAAGTATGAAAACTTCCACTTTTGTTCACTTAATAACATTTGTTTTCATTCAGTCTTGAGCCTCCTTACTTCAGACATAATTTTTTTAATGCTGAGAATTTCTTTTTAATCCTTTATTGTAAAAGGTGATCAAAGCACATCCCACAATGTGATTTTGTAATGTACTTGCTGTATCCACAAAGTTGAGTACTGAATGGTATAGCAAAACTGTCCTTTTACAGGAAACTAGACCCATTTTTGTCAGTTTTGCTTAAATAATACTATTAAGCTGTATGTTACTTTACTACTGTACTTTATTACAATACTGCTATAAATTTATAATTTAGCTTTAACATTTATAATTATTGATTAGAATATCATTGTTCTGTAAATACAGGAAACAAAATTGAGTCTGAATCTTAACTTTCCCTAACTTTTCTTCCAAATTTCACGAAAACTTACCTTCACTTCTCTCAGGTTCTTTGTTTATGCAAAGAAAATTATACTGAATGTCTCTATGTACAGTAGTGTGGCTGAAGCATATTGATAAAGCCAAAGTGAATGTCAAAGATTGTACAGCTTCTTTTTGCTGCTGCTTCTGCTGAATAAACCTCCTGTGCCAAAAGCATTTTTTTTTAACTTAATTAGTTGGCCCATTAAAATATATTAGCTGTCCTATAAACCTGCCCTAGTAATTTTGAAAAATACTTGGAGCTGAACAAATTTTACTCTTAAGAAGCCAGTTGCAAAACTCTTAGTGAGTACTTTTGAAAACTCTGTTCAACAAATGTTTTAAAGCAGTGTTTAGAAAGGATTGGGGGGCATATTTTCTTACCTTTCTTCATTCTTATTACTTTGCCATCCTGTGGAGCACTGTCTTTGAGAAAAGTGGTTGTTACTTACAACACTCCCAATCTTTTCATTGCAATGGGAGCTGAAACATAAAGCAGCTTACAGAATCTGATACAGGAAGAGAAATGACTTGTAGAACAGAGGATTTTGGAGTTGGACTGGTGAGATAGTGCTACCTGTTTTACAGACAAGTGAGCCATTTTGGTCATTTTCGCAGTTTGGGTTAAAGAAAAACCATGTTACCCATGAAAAGCAGACATCTGGCAATAATACTTAAGTTCATGAGATTAGTAATCTGAAAAACTTGTTTAATTTATACATATATTTTGCCCTTTTTCTGAAAAATAGTTTTGTAAGGGGGTTTCTTATTGTACATGTCCATATTTTTTTTAGCCAGAGATCACTCCCTCTTTTAAAAAAGTCTCCTATTAGAGATGTGGGTCTAAATTATACTTTTAAATCTTATTAAACTGTTTGTTAACCTTAGCAAACATGTGGCTTCAAAAATTGTATAAACTCAATTTTTAATGAAAACCTGCCTTTCTGAGTCCACGTACAATTCTCAGTCAGAAAAGGAGATTTTACAGCAATAGTACATAATTCACAAGCTTCTGTAAATTGATTTTTCAGCCTTGCAATGATGGATTTTGTCCTGATGTTTGCATGATCCACAGAGCGTGTATTACTGTAACATATTTGTCTAAATGAAGGCTGTATTTAAAAGATACTGTTCTGCTAGAGACTGAAGGGAATGCATTTTAATAATTGGGGAAACTAATGACAGACTGCCCTATTCTCTATTGACTGTGTTTATGCATTCAGCAAGTGTTACTGGATCATATACCAATAGAAACCTTCTAAATATCAAACACCTTCCGGTTTCCGCCCTAAATCTTCCTGACCAAGGAAGCACAAGTCAGGGCACAAAGTTTGGAGAGCTACAGAAAATCATTCTGATTTTGAGAATCGTTTTTCATCAATCATTTAATCAAATTCTGTAGAAAATATAATTCCCTCCTATATTCACCTTCCTTTGCCCCTAATACTTGCAGCAAATTAAACAAACAAACAACCCCCAAAACAAAACAACCAGAAAAAACCTACATTAAGAGAGTTTTGGTAAGATTATGCCAAGCATCACAAAATTAAGATATGCCCAAACAGAAATTGCTCTTGAAATATGGAGCATTACCTTGCATGCTCACTAAAATATTTTTTTTTGAAGGATCAAATTCTTTGTTCCCTCCATGAAGTTCTGTGATTCCTAGAACAAGACTAAGAGAATAGGCAGCTGTTCAATAGGAGCTTTTGTCCTCATTCAGTGTATGCTTTCCTTTGTTGTTTGTCTTCTATTCAGCTCAGAAGACAGAACTGTTAATTTCCTTATAAACACTTACCACTTGAATATGTAAGTGCTTCATAGACATTAATTAATGTATCTTACAAGCTCAGCTATGAAGTGAGGAGTGCCATCATCATCACTTAGCGCATTAATAGCTGCAGTACAGAAAAATTAAGGTGAATGTAACCATTAATATATGTCATAATTTTTGGAGTCCACCAAGGAAGGGATCCTGTGGATCTTCCTCACCTTTACCAACGCCTAGATCTACTGTGCACTGTAAAAAATAATTATTCATCTAAGATGTCCTTTTGGAATAAGTAGTATCTGGGCATGTAATTAGGTATTGCTGCATCTGTATGCAAAAGGCTGACTTAAATTTTGTCTCTTTCAAATTTTTGATGACTATATTTTGCAGTAGTATTCCTTACAGCCCAGTTGTTTGTTTCTTTGGTTTTTGTTCCGCTATGGGTATTTATTATAGGATTTTACATGGATTTATGCAGATAGCAACTGTGTAGATGCTACTACTGAATATTTTTTTTTCTCTGTAGCAAAAATATCTTTTTTTTAATGACAATGCACAAAAATTTCTTATTTTCATATGCTCACTAGTAATGGGACACCTTTTCTCCATTCATTTATGACTACTCTGTTCACTGTTACAGGACACTTATTTCTATTGAAAATTACCTGTGAAGAGGTGTGGAAGTTTCTCTGAAAATGTTGAGAATGACTGAATGATAATCTTTAACATCTGCCATTGGTGGATGAATGGATTGTCCATAAACTGAAAAGACAAAAAAAATTAGTCTATTATGTTAACTAATAGGTATTGTTTACTTTTAAGCTTGATGCTATGAAATGTTTTACCAATAGGTACAAAGCTACAAAGTGCTAAATATTTACTTCATTGATTTTCAAAACTCCCTTGAGAGCTCTTGTGTCCTTTCTTGACTTCAAAAGTTTTATTAACCAAAAATAGGCTGCGCTGTGGGTGATGGCTATGGTTAGGAAAGAAACTGGACACTCACTTTACAGCAGGTAATACATCAAAAGTAAAGGAAGATTTTTAAATTCTTAGAAATTTGAGAAATTGAAGGGGTCCCTGTATATTGTAGGAAGCAAGTTATTTCAGTGTTCATATTCACAGGAAAATGACTGGTGTGTGTAATCTTACTGATGGAGGACGGGTATCTTCTTCCCCCGAAAAAAACACTCTGGGTTGGACACTTTTATTACCATGTTAATAACTAACAGATTAGTGATGCAAAATGGATTACTTTCTTACCTAGCAGCACTTGTTCCATGATTTCAACATACCTGTTGTGGACAAAGAGGTCTCAATGCTACTGTTTTGGTATTCTTGTGAAACTTTGTAAATCAACTGTTCATTTGGTCACTATCAAAGAAACATTTAAACCAAACTTCAGCGTAACCTAGACACTCAGAGGACTTCACTACCTAATGTTTTCCTTCAGAATGGAACCTTTATGGCATGTGAGATAGATGTAATACAAGAATTTTCTTTCTCTTCTTCTTTTACTTAGGCATTTCCTGGAAATACCAACTCTGATAGTGTGATCCGGCATGATTTACAACATCCAGTTATTGCTCGCTATGTTCGGATAGTTCCTTTGGACTGGAATGGAGAGGGCCAAATTGGGTTAAGAATTGAAGTCTACGGCTGCTCCTATTGTAAGTTTTTCCATGATCGTCCCTTTTTTCCCCTCTAAATAAAAACTGGTCTTGGATCTCAGATTAAATCTGAATCTCAAGTACTTTTTTTCTTAAATAGATTAAGATGTTCCAGGATTGCTAATTATATTGCCCAGGGCTTCATGAAATATTTATTGTAACCTTAACTCTGAGTTGCTAGTTTGTTCTTCTCTGGAAGATGCAACATTGGAATTTGCGATAGTGCTTTGAAGTTGCTCCTTTTGATCTTCATGGTTTCTTTTGCAGAAGACTTTTACTATTATATAAGCTTGAATGGGCCAGTTGAGGAAAAGATTGTATTCAGAAAAATGTCATGTTGTATCTTGAGGGGAACAACTGGGAAACAGGACATAATTCATTGCCTGGTGCTAGAGATAAAATTAAAGCAAATGAATAAGAATTCTATCAGAGTAGTTCAGATTGTCTAAATATGTGACGTTTTTCAGAGGTTTTTCCTTTATAATTTCTTTTGAAATCTGGATTAGCAATGGTACAAATGCTTCTGAAGTTAAGAGCAGAACTGATTATGTTTTAAGAAAAGTGAGGTTAGTTTTTAAATGTCCTTCCTCAAATTCAATCCAGCCAGTGCTTAAAGAAAGTTTACAAACCTGCAGAAAATTAAGTGTCTGATGTCCTATTTCTAAGTACGTATTTTTAATGCAGTGTCCTGGCTTTGTTGATATTTTAGCTGGAAGGAGCTATTTGAGATTTGTCTTTTAATAACCAGGTGTTAGAGTAAGGTAAGGAGCACACATCTGGAAGTCTCATCCATTGAGTTCACTGGGTGACTGAAGGCATACGGGACCATCCTAACTTTTGCTAGTTAGGACCCCTTTGCCATCCTAACTAGCAAAAAAGAAAAACACCATGTGATTTCAGTTGTTGTTTTGATTTGGATAGATAGTCAAAAGGCTATATACTTTCATTTAGAACCAATAAGAACCACGAAGAATAGAGTTTTGGTATTATTTTTCCTATTTCCATGCAATGAATTAAAGCCCTATTTTTAAAAAGTATATTAAACCACAGAGAATTTCCCAGCAGCTGCAGTAACTTAGTTGAGAAATCAAGTCAAACTCGCTGTGGTAGTGGTGCTGCTGTGCTGAGGGCACGCATGGGTGTGAGATACATTTGTAAAAAGAGAACAGCATATCTGTTATCTCAGGAAGGTTGGGTTATTCTAAAGTTGATTCTTACTCAAAGAGAAACTGAGCTTCTGAAGTTTTAGGTACCAGTGTGATTATTCAGTACACGGCTTTTAATAAACAAGTGTTTACCATCATACTGCGAAAATGTTTTACATGCTGTTTTAAGTATACCAAACACTACAGCGTGGTTAATTTTGCATCATGATAAATACTTACTTTTAAGTATACCTTGTTACTTGTGCATCAAATGCAAATTCAGGTGTTTGATACAAGAAACCAAGATCTAGTTTACTGTGAAATATGACTCTCTTCAACAGAAAAAATTTAGCAGAATCTAACAATAAAACCCATGATCTTTGCTGCAATATGTACAAGTAAAAGTAGTATTTCTTTGATGAAATGGATAGACAAAATACTGTAGATACATGACAGGATGCTTTTAGAGGCTTAAAGTCAATGTGAGAAAAAGTAAAACACAGCTTGTTGACAAAATGATTTCAGTTATTTGATGAAAAGTTGCTTGCTTGACAGACTTTTGGAGGAGAATAAAAAGTATCTGCCAAGGAAACAATGTTTGGAACTATGAAAATACTGATCAAATGTGTCTTCACAGAAGAACTGAGGTGGCCAAACATAACTTTGTGCCTTTATTGATGGTCTGTTTGTATTAGAAGTTATTTCAATAATTGTTGTGGGAGGTTTATAGAACATCAATAATAATATTTTACATTTTGATGTGTATAGGGACTTTTCTTTCAAAAGCCCTCCTAAAATGCAGTGTGGTTTTTACATGCAGGAATTGGGCTGTCCCCAAAATGCTATCAGTAGATAGCAGCAGAGCAGTTGAGAAGAAAAACTAAAAATTAATTGGGTTAAGAGAGAGGAAGGCAGCCCTTTGGTATGACTACTGAAACACGGGAGTAGTGTGTACAAATTCCCAACTTGTCTTCAAATATGTCATTTGGAGCCAAGTATATAATGCTACATCCTTCCATGTAGACGTATCCTTTGTCAGAGGCAAAGGTTTTAACCTTATGATTAGAAGTGCATATGTTTGCATATAAATATAAGCACTGTCATTAACCAGTGTGATTTGCAGATTAATCCTGCTGTCATTGAAGGAATTGGCCATTTAGATAATCAGTAATTTTCAAAGCCTGATTAAAAGATAGGCTTCTAGCCAAATCTGCCCTGAATTTTGGAAATGTTACCTAAATAAAAAGGCTGCCCAATATATTGCAATCATAATTTTTGTTTAAGTTTATAGATTCATATTGAATATATTATTTTATGTAGATATTTTAGAGAGCACATTTTCAGATACAAAAATCAGATATTTTCTCACAATGCAAGCAAGGTCTGATTGGGAAGCCATACACTTAGTGACTACAAAAACTCCGTCCTTGCGCACTACTGCAACCTGAGAATTAGTCTCAGAGTATTAAGAAAAATACTTCCTCGTATTGAACTACTTACTCAAAAGTCAGGTCATTAATTGCCGTATTTTCTGGTTCCTATTTTGTCTGGGTATGCAGATAAGATACACATTTAATTTTTTTGTACCAGAGGTGAAATCCATCTTCCTTCTTGCCGAGCAAATTAAAGTTTAAAAAGTGGTGTGATTTCCAGAGGGGGATTAGAGGTCACATATGTTCCCTGGAGACGTTCATAGCATTACCAAATCATCTTATTTCAGTTTTGTTTTGTTTTGTTTTGCTTTAAGTTTGAAATCTGGGCTGTCTGTGAAACTGCATCTTTGTATTTTGTGTAGATGAGATCTGTGGGGTTGTCTTCTAACAGAAGAGCTCATAAAAGTCACCAAAAAAGAATTAGGGCCTCACTCTACAACAAGATTCAGAATGAACATTGTATTTTTATCTGTGAATAGACGGTGACATCAAATTCAGAAAATATTTTCATTCTCCATAGGGCAAAACTGACCATGTCTTATTAAAAAAAGTATTAAAATTGGGTACGTAACTTGCTTAATGGCTATGTTAATGGAGGAGTTGCATGAGAAAAACAAACTTGGAAAACAGCAACAAATAGACTATTATGTAGCATAAACAACTTTTTATGTCCATGGGACATAAAGTCCTTGGCAGTTTTAGCTTTTATTTTAAAAAGATCTATTTCATACACTGTAAAGGGGAAAAGGGTCTTTACACTTGCAGTGACATCATTTATCAAAAAGCAAGTCACAAAGAAGAAAGCAATGTAACCAAAGGCAAAATACCCACCGAATCAGTTAAGTCAAAACTGATGGCAGATTTTTGTTGGTGCTCTTTTGGAGACAGAGAGCAAAGGCACATGACGTATATCTTCCATCATGTCCACGTTTATGAATTTTTGAGACAGGCAGCAAAGACATGGCATCTGGAGGCTATGACAACTACAGTATAGTACATTTTACTACTGATTTGTGAAGATCATAATAAGGTCCTGCAGGATCATTGCCATATGAATAGTTCCCTTAATCTCCATCCTGTGGCAGATGAATGGTTACAAAAATGGCAGTAGTGGCAGTAGCGGTACTATTGCATAGTCTTTGGCTACACTTGTCAGGATAACTATGAGGCCTTCTGGGTGCTGAAATCCTATGAGTGGAAAGCACTCACTGATACCTTTGTTCACAGAGTTTTTTTTCATATGGCTTTGTTGATTTTCTGCATCTAAACTGCACATCTAAATCTTATTGATGCAGTTGTACATCTGATGGTAAGAATTTTCAAATTCCAAATGATTCAATTCTGAAGTGTAGGATATACTTGAAAAAAATCACTTGGAGACAGCAGAAAGTCATGCGAATACTCAATATACACAAGGCAAACAGGTAGCCGGAACAATGATAAAGCTCCATGAATGGCTGCAAACTGAGCTGTTTCCGTTCATTGACCAGCTCCGTTTGCAAATACTTAGGAAGCAGTGGAACTGAACAAATGTTACTCGAACTGTGTTTGCAGATCTGTTCATTTCAGTGTTATCTCTACTGCTCCTATTGTGGTATGTCAAATGTTACTGTTTCAGTTTCCTGATGGGTGACTGATTTTTTTTTTTAGGGAGGGAGGGAAAAGAAGGAAAAATAGTAACCACAGTCCTTAGGGTTTTATGAAATAATAAATGTTCATATGGAGAACATTTACTCTCCAGATAGTAAAATGAACAAAACCTTGGTCAGGTAAACATGTTACAAGAACAAAAACAAGGTTTGGAGATGCTGTTAAGGGATGAGCCAAGTGAATGTTTGCAAGAACTGATTAGGAAGTACTGAAGTGCTAAAAACTGTGGGCTGAACAGATCTGTTGGGTAATCATTGGTGTAGTTAATCCTGTCTGCCTGTAGTGACTTTGACTGAAGCCATTGTTTCCTTTGGCAGTTAATTCCACATTCAGCTATACTCATTAGGAAATTTTCTGTGATACTTATTTGAAATCCCCTTTGCTTGGTTTCATGCTATTGGTGCTAACTAACTATCCATCTTTCATTCGCTGTCTCACACGGTTGCCATACATACTTAATGAGAGATCTCCATCCTGTCCAGAATCATCTATTGCATCCAGACATCAAAGGGACTATTTAAGGTAGATGAGAAAGCTGCTATTACTTCCCTTTTGTGGAATCTGATCAAGTTTCACTTGGCCAGATTCAATAGTATACCCTGGACATTTTGTTTCAGTGATATAGCATTTAAAAGAAAAAAGAATGAGCCAAAGACCCTTGAAGTATCATGATTGCTATTGGAATACCCTGTGCTGAATAAAATAGAGCTCTATATGTATATAAATACATGCATACATATTTCTGCTATTACACTTTTGGTACCTATGTGAATATTCACCTAAATGGTGAAGATACTAATGTAGTCCAGTAATCTGCATAAACGATTCCCTGCCTCTTCTTATGTATTTTATTATTTGTAATAAATGTACCACTAAGTTGTCTGGTCAGACTTTTCTGACCATCTCAGTGGTGGAAATGCATAAAAATATTAACTGGCAGAAAGGAAGAACCATTTTGAAGTGTATATTTTGTGAAATCATGTTATCTTATTTCTAGCAATTTTATTAAATTGCTGTAAGTAACAGTTCTTTGAATATAAAGGGGTTTTAATGTGGGGGAAAAACCACAGAACTGAAACAATCATTTAACAGACGTCCCTGTGAACTGGGTAGCTTTGCTTGTGACAGCAGATGGGACAGTTAAGAGTTCTGCTAAACATCCAACCTTTTTTTCCCTTTTCTCTTAAATTTCAGTATTTTTATACTGGGTAGTTCTATACCTATTTTGGTCTATGTGTTTGATTTTTAGCCATCATCTTCATAGCTCAGCAGCTACAAACATAGCGTGATATTCTCATTCTGACATTAAAGGTGCATGGCTGAATACTCACATCTAAACTATGCAGAGTGAGGGAAATGACCTGTTGAACTTTTTCTTTGCAAACTTTTAAAGATTTATTTGAATATGTGCTCTATTTGTAAGCTTGCTTCTTTGTTAGCATACTTTCTAGCTTTCTGACATGCAGGAGATTATTTTTTTTCCCTTAAGGGTCATGAAAATTGATACCTTCGATCCTCCATATATTCTCAGGTCATGGTAGTTTTTAAACAGTAGAGTTTTGCAATTTAAGACCAAAAATGCCATCTTTCTTTACAAGCATTCTCAGTACAGATTGTTTTCCTCCATCCCCTCTCCAGAAAGAGATGGATGTGATTGTTCGTACGTACATGTTCATATATTTTGGCATGAAAATAAGTGAGAACAGGCTTCAGTCCATTAATTACCTTTGGTTGTTACCAGTAACAAATATGGGTCTATTTTGGTAGTAGGTACTACTTAAAATTTAAAACATCTATTTCCTGCATTTTAAAAATATAAAAAAATTATTTAGCATTTGTGTAGTGCTTTATTAAAAACTTACTTTTAAAATCAGAAGCTTCAGGCTGAAACAGAAAAAAATAGTTCCAAATACCTTATTGTTTAATTTTAACTCTTTTTTTCCAAATGGAATATTTCAGAAAGATTTCACATAAAATGAGTTTGTGGTAATAAAAGTCTTAAGAACATATCTTTATGTTTTATTCTTTCCCTTTTCGTTCATCTGATGCAATATGATTTTTTTTTCTCTCAACTGTTTGAAACTGGCAGCAAACTGAAAAGTCCATTATTTTTCCATTTCTACTTGTAATGAGGTTACTGGTAGATATTCTCAAGCACCACGGCTTTGAGAACTGCAACAACCATGTGTATTCTTTACAGGTTCATTTGTTATCTGGCAATGAGTGTATAATCAGTCAGAGAAAAACAAGTATATTTTGTATGAATACATGCCCCACCAGCTTGTTCAATTGTATTCTCAGGCAGTTTTCAATTACACTTGAACATTTTTTTAATCATTCAGCATTTCCTTTAGAAGGATGTATGTAGCTGGTTCGTTTGAAAAAGCTCTTCTATGACTTTTTTTCTGTGGATTGGAGAAAAACTTGTCCCTGCTAAATAAACAGAATGTATGGCCAAATATGATAAAATCTTGCAGATTTCGATTAAGGTTTATTAAAGTCAGGTCTGGCTCTTCTCTTGTGGAAAAAAGCAGACTAACATTTTTCTAATAGGTTTTCCAGTAATTGCCCATACACCCCGCAGAAAGAGTCTTCCATACAGTGGTCTGTAATCAGTTAATAGAAGGATGGAGATTTAAAAAGTATCCTTAGAATCCATAAACATCTGAAAAAGTAGAAAATGGAAGTAAAGTTATGGTATGCTTTTTCAGAAAGTAAGGATGGTAGCAGTCAGGTAAATACAATCAAAAGCTTCAGTCTAATCACAGTAGTCTCGCCTTTCATGTTTTTTGCCTGAATGAACACTCGGGATGGTTTTACCCAGCATTATTTTCTTGCATTCCTGTAAGTGGTGATTGATCCATTTGTCCGTGATGACTTATTCACTAGAGAAATCAGGTGGTTTTTTTCTCATGAAACAAAAAACTTTGGCAGATTTCAAACTATAGGTCTTGGTTCTGTGCCATTGATTTGGAACCTGAAGGGCCTCACTGGTATTCGTTTTCCAGCATGTCTGGAATAAAACTTATATTAAGGATACAGTCACTTCCAGGCTTGGTTCAATTTATTCTGCTCTTCCCCTAAAGTTTAGGTGAAGATGATGAATTTTGTATTTTTATGTTAAGCAAAATTGCAAATGGCATCTTGCTATGAGTAAACTCTTGTTTCCTCTCTGCCAAAGGTAATGTTAGTGTTCTCTGAAACGAAACTGCATATATTAAAGGGCCAACATTGCTGACAGGAAATAACCAAATTTAACTATTCATAATAATGCTTTTATAAGGTAAAAATGAGCCTTGGGAGTTATATGCAGTATATCCCTATACTGAGTTGAGTTTCTACATAAAGTCCTGTTTTAAAGCTGGAGTCCAATCTTTATGAGAATAGCTTTGGAGAATTAGGTCACTGTGATGCCAGCATTTCCCCAAATCCTCTAAAACAGGGAAAATGCTCAGATTTTTCCATCCCGTAAGGGTGACATGGTATGCCCTTTCTCTAGTGGCCAATAAGGGTCACCTTGCCCTTCACTGACTGCTGCCATTGAGTGTCCTTCAAGAGAAGAGAATAGCTTAGTTGGAAGGTACCTGCAATGACCATCTAGTCCAACTGCCTGACCACTTCAGGGCTGACCAAAAGTTAAAACATGGCATTAAGGGCATTGTCCAATTGCCTCTTAAACACTGACAGGCGTGGGACATGACGGTCTATTGGCACCTTCCATCCCAACCTATGGTTCTGGTTACACTTTGACTTTTGTCCAGGCTGCGGCTGACAAAATCATCCCCCCTCACACTCACCGGGGTTTGTGTCCAGCCAGATCAAGTCCCTGGTCCTCCTTGCTGTGTGGCCTCATGGACATTAGCTCTGGCGCAGAGAGGGGACGGGGCTGAGGGAGAAAAACCAGAGGAGGCTGGACGAGGCTGCTGGAGGTTCTCTGCTGCA
The DNA here is from genome assembly GCF_034638445.1 of Ciconia boyciana. Taxonomy (NCBI): domain Eukaryota; kingdom Metazoa; phylum Chordata; class Aves; order Ciconiiformes; family Ciconiidae; genus Ciconia; species Ciconia boyciana. The sequence goes on along the minus strand of NC_132935.1, from coordinate 104,054,687 downwards.
AGGCCAGCTCCCAGCAGGGCCACCTTCAAAGCTCATCTGTTGGACGGAAATCCTTTTCACCTGGATAGCCATGGCCAGACCAAAGGAATGCCTTCTTGAGGAGCACTGCAGAGCTCACCGTCCTCATCTCCTGCGGAGCCAGTGGCAGCAGCCGTAAGAAATGGGATGCAGAGACGTTGCCAGGGGTCCCAGTGCTTTGGAGCATGCACTGGTCTCCTGCCAGGCACGGGAAGGATTCTTGCCCCCAAGGTCGATCGGGCCGGGGGCATTTGGCCACTCTGGGAAGCCCCAGAGATGGCTCCAGGTTGAGGGAGAATAGGGCTTGGGCATCTCCTGGGAGGCGTGACCAGCCTGTGGGACGAGGAGGCAGGTCGTGCTCACATGCTCAGGGAATAGCCGGTCGCCAGCTCTGGGGTCAGGAAGGAATTTTCCCCCGGGGCAGACTGGCACTGGTCCCCGGGGGTTTTTTGCCTTCCTCTGCAGCATTGAGCATGACCACTTGTCAGGGTAGGGCTCCTCTGGTCCTTTTTGGCTAGGTTACTGCCTGCTGCTCATGCACCATGAAGATGGCCTCTCGTGCCCTGCAGCTGGGGGGAGGAAGGCTTTTTTTCCCCCCACGCTGGGCTAGCAAGTGTCCCCGGGGGTTTTTTGCCTTCCTCTGCAGCATTGAGCACCACGGCCCCTGCCAGGGCTGCTTTGGGCCATTTTGGCTAGGGGCCTGCTGCTCCTGCTCCACGAAGGTGGCCCTCGTGCCCCACGTCCCGGGGGAGGAAGCTTTCTAGACTGCCGGGTGGGCCCCCAGGGTGGTCCCCAGGGGTTGCTTCTTGTCCTCTGTAGCATTGAGCACAGCCCCTTGTCAGGGCTCCTCTGGGCCCTTTCGGCGAGGTTCTTGCCTGCTGCTCTGGCACCTCCAAGGTGCCACTTGTGCCCTGGCTCCCTCGGGCTCTCTTGCCCATTGCAAGCTTGTAGTGGGAGCGAGCTCTGCTCTTCCCTGGGCTCCGTTTCCCCAGGGGTTCTTGCTTGTGCAAAACAGCCCGTGCTTGGAAGGGCTGCAGGCTTGCTGCACCATCCGGAGCTGCCACTTTCCAGCTCTCCCTGCGTGCAATACAAGTGCGGGGCAGGCACGAGAGTGCTTGTCATGCATCACTGGCCGAGAAGCACAGCGCAGCAAGTTTTGGAAGGCAAAAAGGCTGCTTGTCCTCCAGATGTGTCCTGCTTTGGAAAATGCCCCACGGTACCACACGTTTCTTCTTCTTCGTCTTCTTTTGTGTGCGGTTGGTCCTGATCCTCATTCTTCAAGTCTTCACTCTTCAGGAAACAGGCACTGCTTGGCCTGTATTCCTGCTGCTACTTTCTCTAGCCCTGTGACGTGCCTTTGCCAGACTGCAGGGGCATGAGAAGCTGCTCCTGGCAGAGCATGGGAAGCTGAAAAGTCCTTGACCAGTGTAAACACCACTTAGCAACAGCCAAAACATCAGTGTGTTATCAATATTATTCTCATACTAAAATCCAAACCACAGCACTATACCAGCTACTAAGAAGAAAATTAACTCTATCCCAGCTGAAACCAGGACAGTATCCACCCCTTATTCTATACCATCTACATCATGCCCAGGTTCTACCCTTTCCAATACATTCCACTTAATCACCACCATTTTTCCTGTCTTTTGATATATACACACAGATATCATTCCCTTAGCGTATGGGCCATCCCTCTAAAATGTCCATTGAGTTCATTTAGTCCATGACTTTGGGCTCCATCTGTCATAACAGTCTTTTCAGGGCAGGAGAGATGGTGTGTGGTGTTGGATTGTTGCATGCTGAAGCCAGTTCTGGTTCCATCACTGCTACATTTTGCTTGGTTTCATCAAAGCTCATTCTTCATTAGTCTGGGTGATTCTTGGTGAAATACCATTGATATGGTGTATAGTAACCATAGAAGTGATGATGTACAGTATTATATAGCAATTAACATCATACCATTTAGTTCATTGGCTATTCTCACCTAAAATCAAATCCCCTTGAGGTACATAGCAGACTTCCCCATCCTTTCACATTACCCACCAAGTGCACCCAGGTCCTTGATCAAAAGCAATCCCACAAATGGGTTTGCCTTTGCCTGAGGCAGGAGTAACCCAGACTGTCTTCCCCAGCATATTTTTTATGTGCACTGCTGGGACTTTATCTCCTTCGACAGTGCATAAAAGTTTTGATTGGGCAGGGCCAGCTCGATTGACAGATCCCCTAGTGTTAACTAACCAGGTGGCCTTTGCTAAATGTGTATCCCAATGTTTGAATGTCCCACCAGCCATTGCTCGCAGTGTAGTCTTTAACAGTCCATTGTATCGTTTGATTTTCCCAGAGGCTGGTGCATGACAGGGGATGTGATATACCCACTCAATGCCATGCTCTTTGGCCCAGGTGTCTATGAGGTTGTTTAGAAAATGAGTCCCGTTGTCTGATGCAATTCTTTCTGGGGTGCAATGTCGCCATAAGACTTGCTTTTCAAGGCCCAGGATAGTGTTCTGGGCAGTGGCATGGGGCACAGGATATGTTTCCAGCCATTCAGTGGTTGCTTCCACCATTGTAAGCACATAGCGCTTGCCTTGGCGGGTTGGTGGGAGTGTGATGTAATCGATCTGCCAGGCCTCCCCATATTTCTGTTTCAGCCATTATCCTCCATACCACAGAGGCTTTAGCCGCTTGGCTTGTTTAATTGCAGCGCATGTTTCACATTCATGGATAACCTGTGCAATAGTGTCCATGGTCAAGTCCACCCCTCGATCACGAGCCCATCTTTATGTTGCAGCTCTTCCTTGATGGCCTGAGGTGTCATGGGCCCACCAAGCTATAAATAATTCACCCTTATGTTGCCAGTCCAGATCCACCTGAACCACTTCAATCTTAGCAGCCTGATCCACCTGCTGGTTGTTTTGATGTTCCTCAGTGGCCTGACTCTTGGGTACATGAGCATCTACATGATGTACTTTTACAACCAGGTTCTCTACCTGAGCAGCACTATTTTGCCACAGTGCGGCAGCCCAGATGGGTTTGCCTCTGCGCTGCCAGTTGTTCTGCTTCCATTGCTGTACCCACCCCCACAGGGCATTTGCCACCATCCATGAGTCAGTATAGAGATAGAGCATTGGCCACTTTTCTTGTTCAGCAATGTCTAAAGCCAGCTGGATGGCCTTTACTTCTGCAAATTGGCTCGATTCACCATCTCTTTCAGCAGTTTCTACAACTTGTTGTATAGGACTCCATACAGCAGCTTTCCATCTCCGATGTTTTCCTACAATATGACAGGACCCATCAGTGAACAGTGCATATTGCTTCTCATTTTCTGGCAGTTTATTGTACAGTGGGGCCTCCTCAGCACGCGTTACCTCCTCCTCTGGTGATATTCTGAAATCTTTGCCTTCTGGCCAGTCCATAATGAATTCCAAGATTCCTGGGCTATTGGGGTTTCCTATCCAAGCCCGTTGTGTGATCAGTGCAACCCACTTTCTCCACATAGCATCAGTTGCATGATGTATAGAGGGGACCCTCCCTTTGAACATCCAGCCCAGCACCGGCAGCCGGGGTGCCAGGAGGAGCTGTGCTTCAGTACCAACCACTTCTGAAGCAGCTCAAACCCCTTCGTATGCTGCCAATATCTCTTTTTCAGTTGGAGTATAGTGGGCCTCGGATCCTCTGTATCCCTGACTCCAAAACCCTAGGGGTCGACCTCAAGTCTCCCCTGGTGCTTTCTGCCAGAGGCTCCGGGTAGGGCCATTCTCCCTGGCTGCAGTGTAGAGCACAGTTTTTACATCTTGCCCTGCCTGGACTGGCCCAAGGGCTACTGCATGAACTGTCTCCCATTTAATTTGTTCAAAGGCTTGTCGTTGCTCAGGGCCCCATTTGAAATGGTTCTTCTTCTGGGTCACTTAGTAGAGAGGACTTACGATCAGACTGTAATTTGGAATATGCATTCTCCAAAAACCCACAACGCCTAAGAAAGCTTGTGTTTCCTTTTGGTAGTTTCCTTGACTTCCAACACAATGGGATTGCCTGCTCCTGTGCTTAAGAACCAAAGGTGGTTCTTAAAACCTGACCAGCACTCATGGACCCTTAAGCCCTCAAAAGCAGATTCCCAGGGGACACTGCTAAGTAGCTCCCTGGGAGCTAAGTTTGCTCTCTTCAAATCCAGGGTAGCAACTCTGCTGACCTTTTTTCTCATTACACCGAAAACTTTAAACTCGACCATCTCACAATAACTGCAGCCAAGACAGCCACCTACCATGGCATCTCCCACAAGTCCTTCTCTATTCACAAATAACAAGTCTAGGAGGGCATCTTTCCTAGTTGGCTCACCGAGTACTTGTGACAAGAAATTATCTTCTACAAACTTCAGGAATTTCACAGACTTGCTTGTCACAGCAGTATGGTATCCTAGCTGTTGTCTGGGAAGTTGAAATCTCCCATAAGGACAAGGGCTGCTGATCCAGAGATTTCTCTGAATTTCTCCTAATTGCCTAGAGAATAACTTATCAGGGCTATCATCTTGGCTGGGCGATCGATAGTTGTCACCCACAACGATATCTGCTTTGTCTTCTATCCCCCTAATCCTCACCCAGAGGCTCTCAGCTACATCATCCCTAACCTTTAGGGCTGGGCAGTCAAATCTCTCCCTTACATACACTGCAACTCCTCCATCTCGCGTGCCCTGCCTATGCCTCCTGAAGAGCCTGTAGCCCTCCGTCCCAGCACTCTACCCGTGGGACTCTTTCCACGAAGTCTCACTAATACCAATGACATCAGAGCTCTGCGAACAGACCAACGCTTCCAGTTCATCCAGTTAGTTTCTCATACTGCATGGGTTGGTGTACAAGCATTTCAGATGTGTTCCTAAACCCTTAGTGCTCCCTGGAGCAGCATAAATGTTCCCATTAGCATTGCCACCCTCAGACAATGCCATGCCAACCCTTGGCTTACCTTCAACTCTCCTGACAGTATCCCCATCCCAGGAGGGCACACTTACCTTTCTCTCCAGCCTCTCCTGAAGGCACAACTAACTGGAGAATGAGACAAAGTTACCTGCAGTGTCCCACTGGCATTTATCCAGTCCAGCAGTTCTCATAATTGCTGTAGGTCCCACTGGTGTTTATCCAGTCCAGCAGTTCTCATAACTTCTAAAGGTCCGTAGGCAAATAGGCAGTCAGACAATCTTCTGGGTCTGTTTCATGTACCAGTGAATTAAGACAACAAATTTTTGGCTTGACTAAGCAACCCTCTAGGTTCAATGCCTTCAGTTATAGTTGTGTCAGATGTCACATAAGCTTTCTGAGATTGGATTCCTTGCTGCTGTTCTTTTAGTCTAAGCATTTCTAAGGCTGTCAAAAGAAGTTATTAATTCACAAATGGCAGGAAAAGTGTCCTGCACAATGTGTATGGTAAAATATTAGCTCTATTCAGATGCAACCCTTCTTATTAGAAGACTTGACAAAATGTTTTAAGCTCCATGATGCTGGAGCACTTCTCATATTGTTCTGAGCTGCACAGCAAAACAATTGAATACTGAATATTTTTCTCTTGAATATAGTTCAAGTTGTTATTTTACTATAATTACTTTTGAGTACAGCTTCATCTGGATCTTTAGATGACTTCATGGATTGCTCACTGAATAGAGAATATGTACAGAGATCACATAATAAGTGCCTATTTGTACTTGGTGCAGATTGAGGTGAAGGAAAATCCTTTAAACAACAATAGGTTTGATTTTTTAGGAATGCTATTATACATCAGAGATGATTAAAGCCTGTATAGTATCCTCCCTTGTTTATAGTGCATGTGATACTAGTAAAATGTATCTAGAAATGTGAAAAATAAATTCATCTGCATTTTAAAGATTAAGAATTTATAAGACATTTAGAATTTGTGTATCCTTTAGAAATTCACAGTGAAACTGGGTAAATACTGTATGAAAACATTTCCTTAAACACATTCATATGTTTACACATATCAATTGCATTTGAAACTCTGTTTTAACATTTGGCAAATGTTCAGTCAAATGACATTACTGACAAGGTATAAGCTGAAATGACAATCGTAAGCAAAGACTGAAAATTCACTTTCAAATTTGGAGGTAATCTTTGAGTGTGTTTTCACTGCAGATTGAATTCTGAGATCTACATTCATTAAGAAGAACATAAAGTTATGGCATATGACCCATAAATATATACACATATACCTATATCATGTACTTCGTCTGAGCTGTTTCTAAATAAAAGCTAAGTCAGTCCTGTACTATCTAGAAATTTAGAAACCTAACTTCTTCACAAAAGTGCTTAGCAATTTTATAATGTAAAATTATATCTTTAAATAATGAAGAAATCTGAACACATTTTAAAAAGCATGTAAGTAATTTGAAAATGGAGAGGTAGTAAATTTTTGTACCTTCTTAATTCTGTATATTCATCAGATTTCATCAGCCAGGATTTTATAATTTCATATTGATTATTGCTAAAAAATAATTAAGAACTTTATAGGGGATGGGATCCCACAAATCCTCAGTAGAAACTTTCCTGCATGATAATGTTTCTATCTTTTGAAAGAATTCTTTCAATACAGACATGTTCTTTATTGCTTTTTTTCTCATAGACCATATGTATTTAATTGTCCTTTGGCTTTAAATAAATTGAAGAACTTGAGCAACTGGCTTTCTGAAACCACAACTATAAAAACATCCTTAGAGGGACAATAATTTCCTTACTTAAAGAAAAATAATGAATTGGTTAGCAAGAGCTGGAATTTATGTACCAAGTCTGGTGCAAATGTGGTGATGCTGCTTGTGTAGTGATTTGCTTTGGTGATTCGCTTTGTTTAGCAGTGAATGAGTTCCTCTGCTTAAGCTTACTAACATCAGCAGGAAATATCTTTTGGTTTCTATGAACTTTGGATTAGACCTTTCACTTAAAATTAAAAAAAAAAAAAAGAAAAAAGAAAAAAGAAAAGACAATCAGACCCAGTCTATTTTGTTAAGTGGTAATGAAACGTTAGAGAGACACAAACTTTCAATAAACATCTACTGGTCAGAGAAGGTAGTTGCTTGTTTTCTTTAAGGTGGGAGAATGTTTTTGTAGTTGTTTGTGGTAGAAGTTGTTGGCAATAGTGTGATCTGAGAAAAGCCTGTTGAGCTGCAGTGCATACTAAAAGGGAAACAGGTAGTGGGGATTTACGGTCATAAATTCTACTGAATTCTCTTGTGTTACTGGTGAGTCATGACTTACATTCATTCAGCTTATTGATGTCTCACAGTAAATGGTTGTTAAACTGAGGCAACAGTTTTAATAAACATCTTCAGTACCGCCCTTTTATTGACTGCTGTACTAGGAGAGTCAAGAGGAACCTAGTAAACTCTGTCTTTCAGCTGTTTATCATTGCAGCCTTTCTCTTGCTGACCTAATTTTTCTCTCCCCTCCATTTTCAGTTCTTTTCTCCAAAAGTCTCTCCTGTGACTGCTCTCTGATTGCTTTAAATGTGTGTCGTTCCCTGATTCCAGTCCTTCCTCGTCTGTTTTTCACAGTGTGAAAAACAAAGGGAACGTTCAGGATTGTTCTCTGAATTTTGAATGACAGCATAAATGCACAGTCCCTTTTATGGACCTAGATAATGAATGTGCAGCCACTTGGGAGTAAGAATGAATTGTCTGGCAGTTCTCACCTGTGGAAAAATGTTAGAGTGATTTCAGTTGAGCTATTCACATAGTAAGCTGTTTTGCTGGGAGCTGGGAATACCCAGCACCGCTCAGTAGCTGTATCATTCTTTCTAAAATATGGATATGTGATGGAAGAGGCACCTAAATTTGAGATAATTTTTTGAAATGTTAGGTTCAGGATTTATGATACATTTCAGACTCAGTCTTGCAGGCACATCTTTTGCCCCAGTCAAAACTCAACAAAGGACTTAGGTAAATTTAGGACTAAGATTACTTGTAGCAGCTACAGAGGAGTATGTTTGTCATCATTAGTTATAATGCAATTCATCACAAGTATTAATTGTATACAGCATTGGTTTTACGAGCAACAGCAGAATAATTGCCCAGGCACTGAGTATGTGTCTATAAACCTAAGCTAGGTAGTAGTAAAAATCACCCAATGTGTAAATTGGAAGAAGGCAGTACCACGCCCTACACTCTGCTGAAGGTTCCTGCTAATTTGGTGTAAATTTTGGAGGTAGCAGAGGGGAAAGAAGAAGCCTGTTGGAAGTCTTTCCTTTGCAAACTTATAATAAGACCTGGTGGCTTCACACCACAAGCTTTCTGTTAGCTGATTATTAAATGCTTACACCATTTTTATGCAATACATCTTTGCATTTTCTCCTGTCGAAGGGACTTTCAGATGAAATCAAGCAGACTACCTTTTCTACAAGCAAAAATATACTAGAGGACTGGTTTATTCACAACAGATTAATAGAATACAGTGCTGCAGGTGATGAGATGTGAGACTTCAAATTGAACACATCTCTTGAGTTATTTGGCAGTTCCACTGAAAACCTTTAATTTTGCATTATTCCGCCTCAGTTCTGACCCTAAGTTTGACAGCTGCAGACACAGTGAATGAAATATCTGTTTATAGCACTGTATTTTCCACAGATAAAGTAGGGGGATTTGAACGATTGATCTTCTGTCATAATGCAGACATTAAATACTTGTTGTGAATAAACCTAACTCTTCCTTTTATTACATCCTGCTGTAGAGAGAAACTTTATCAAGCTAGGCAAGCACATACCCCCGGGCTATTTCACCCAGGAGAGATCTTAACTATCTTTTCCATGTACTTTCAGTTTTATTTATGTTAGTAGAAGGATAAAGCGAGTATTACTCTTGTATTTGGGTGTAGAAGTTTCCATGTTTCCAATAGAATCCCTAGTTTGAGCTGAAGGGAAAATACTTTGACCAATTCAAATCCCATTGAACCTTGGAAAAGCATCTCTCTGAAATAATACTAGAATAGACTGAAAGAAATTTTTTTTTCCTTTCCTAATAATTTCTGATGATTTTGAAAAGTTTCCTGCCCAGACATGTGAGAAAGGCCAAGTAGGCAATTCATACACATTTTTTACTTTCTTGTCATTTTACTTTTCTTGCTTCTTAAAAGTTGAAAACATCTAGCATGACTGTGTTTAGTTTTTAAAAGAACAGAAACAGAATATCTCAATGATTAATAATCTTTTTTCTGTAAAATAAGAAATCTATTATCTCGTTGTCAGACATTTTAAAAAACTGATTTTAATGCAATTTAACTTTGTATTTTCTCCATTTTTCTATTGACAGTTTTAAGTCAAAGAATTGGGAGGTTCTGATGAAAAACATGCTGCTGCAAAATTTTCATCCATCAGTACTAAAACCAATAGTAACAGAATATTTATAAATTTGTGCCATAGTTTCTTTCAAAGAAATTTTCCTTGTTCTTATTGAGGTCCAATTTCCCTTGACTTTAGGGGAACAATAGCAAAGCTGTAGTTCACAGCTTGAAGAAAACACAGTGTTGAGAATCACAAACAAGAATTTGCAACATTTAAAGAAAATTGTAATAGTTAATTTTTTAAACTTTATACATGTTTTCTAATAGGTTGCATAGCTCAAGAGTAGAGCTTATATAATTCAGCTCTTTAAGAATGTTGGCATAGAATATCTTTTTGTTCACTTTTTTGTATCTTTGGTGTTTCAAAGTGTATCAGTCTGTTACTGTCAGGATTCAGGCATTACTTCTTTCTCAACTCGGTTTTCTGAACTCAAACATTACTTGACTATGCAGTCAGTATTATCTGGTTGTACACTGCTTTGAATCTCAAGAAATAAGCACTGGAATTTCTGTTCAGATACTAAGACACTATCTGAAGAGACTGCTGCTGAGCCTGCTTTATCTGAAGGCTGTTACCATTTTTACTGAACTTCTGTAATAGACAATATGAACAAAGAAGAATCATATCAGTTTAATAACATATAATATCAGTTTAATAAAATATTACAATAGAATATCAAACCAAAGCATAGGATCAGAGTAAAGCTAAAAATGGTTCCAACATAAGTTACTTTGTCAAGTAGATACATTACCCGCACATACATATAGCTGATTCTATCAACTGCTTTGTTGACCAAGCAAACCTACACCAGCAATGTGTTGCTGAAGACACTTTATAGACTACCTTCTTATTCCTTGCAAATTACATGGTCACTTCCAGATAGAAGATTTTTTTTTTTAACAAAGGGTAAAAGAAGAAATGAAAAGAAAAAAGAAGGAAAAAAAAAAAAGAATGGGGAAATAAGCTGGAGAAGGAACAAGAGGAACAGAGGAGAGAAAGCTGTCAGTCTGTCATGGTAAGGGCTGTCCAAACCCAGCTAAAAGTGGCAGTAGTGACAGGGGCAACAGGGTCCTTCCTCTGACTCGCTGTGGCCACGTACACTGTACCCATTCAGGGTCAGGGATATGCAACCCGTGGCGACAAAGCAGGTTCTGGGGATAACACAGAAGTTAGAGCCGGGGGAGATGAATGCATAGTTTTGCAGTAAAGGTTGCTCTCTATTTCTTCCTTTTCCCTCTGGCATCTGTATTAAATCTTGGATTCTGAAAGGAATGGGGATGCGAGTCCTTCATGGTTTTGTCCATCAGGTAGGCCCAATTTCTGATATCTCTCTTCAGATCCATTGATTTTCAGTCTCCAACTCCTGGTCTTTGTCAGACATGATATTCATTCAACTTACTGGTTTTCTGCTTAGATTTATTTCAGCCTTTTGTCTTTCAAGATTTTTCATACTTTTGTGAACAGCCTTATAGAACAAAATGACCTGGACTTCTCTTGTCTTCAGAGATTTAGTGTAGGCCTTTCCCATTTTTTTACCAGTAAATCAGCTTTGCTCAGATGTCACCTCATATATTGTATGTCTCTAACAAACACCTTACTCTACACTAAATTGAATTTTATAAGAAAAAAATGTTTATTAAAGTTTCTGAATCTTATATCTCAAAATCTGCATTTCTGTATTTTATTTGATCAAAACTTACGAACACTAATTAGGCTTTTTACATATAAACAAAGTGATAAAACTGACATTTATTGCCATGATGTGTTTTTAAATGTTAATAAACATTGAAAATCTTAATTCTTTTTGGCTGATGATGGGTAAGAGAGAGGGTGGAGAAATAATTTTGCCTTTTTTGTGGAACAAACTACTTTGTGATTTTAAGCTTCACAGTAAAACAAGCTATGACCATTTACTCCAAGGAGAGTACACTTACTAATTTGGAAAAAAAATGTTTATGCCATTTTGAACATTTACAGCAGTGTATGATGACCTTTAAAAAGTAGTGACTAATTTTTATAACTACTTGTGTATTCAGGATACATTTAGCAACACACAAACCCCCCCCAAAGTTCTGCAGGCATTTTTAATCCAAAATAAACTTTGCCCAGGTGTTTCAGAGCAGAATATGGTGAGTGTGACATTTTAGTCTACCACTTGGAGACTACGACTTCATTCTCGTGAAAGAAAAAAAAAAAAAAAAAGAAAAAGAAAAAGATGTCATGACCCCAGAATAAACACAGTAACAGAAATAAAGCAAAGGAATTGGTACTTTATTCACTGTCATTGCAGTAAGACCCTTGAATCAAGCTAGTATTTTGTTAATAAGAGGTAATCTAGGATGACACATTAGTAGAAATCTTTTTTATCTGTGTAGTGCTCAAAAGCTTAAAATATGTAACAATATTGTCATAATGAAAACATATTAATAATTACTGCATGTCATATGAATCCATACAAACCTGGGGAGCTATAGGTTTAAAATAGAGGAAAAGAAGAAAAATGAGTTGGTAGTTTGTTGTTTAGTCTTAAAAGTAAATTCAAGATTCACAACAGTTTCAGAACACACTCTTGTGTCTCAAACGACATGAGATCAAATGCTTCCCGGAAGAAGTGCATTAGCAGTGGTAGTAGGGAATGCATGGATGAACTCTTGTACTCAGAGAGGATTGGGCTGGCAGGCTGATGCCCAGTCCTCAGTTCTGTAAAGTTTCTGGGGCTGGAAATAGTCAAGCTTTGATGCATTCTTTGCTAGTGTGTGAGAGAGAGACAGGTGGACCTTTAGATTCTTGGCTACCTTTATTTATCTGCTTCATGTTTTTCACAGTGATAGGGTCATGTAAGCATTTCTAAGTCCCATTCATTTAATTGACATTTGCATAGCATGCTTATTAGAATTCTGATCAGAAACTCCATAATGTGAAAGAAGGGTATTTTTTAATCAATGGTGTCTATGCCTTCTCTTCCAGAATGAAGACTGGGATACTAGGATCTATTCTTGTTGTCTTGTTATATGATGAAAACAATAAATGCTGCTATCAAAGTTTGCATGCCTAATCCTAAATTTCTCAGTCTATGTTTGAAGACTTAAAAGAAAAAAAAAAACAGATTTTTTTTTCAAAGTTCTCTGTGCCTATAAATCTCGCTGTTAGTATTGCACACTGCTTATTTTAAACACTTTGAATAATTCATGTGTGCCATTTCACACAATTGCATAAAGACTTGTCAGCATTTGGGAATCATTTTTGGGAATATTGCATTGAAAAATTCTTCCTGAATGTTTTCCAGTTAACAGCCTATATAACAGGAGTAGAATTACTCTGACTCTATTGATACTTAACTAGAAATAGTTTCTCCAGAATGTGGCCATAATTGGACAACATTTGCTTTTTAGTGTCAGATGGGCCATGACTTAAATAATTACCTGGGTTATATCTTATATACCTACCCATAACAGGATACCCAGATTACTAGAAAAGCCCTTTTCCGTATGAGGCTTGGCTGTAGTGACCTACATTTGTGACCTACAGGGATAGTAATTTGCTTTGCAAAAGCAGCCTTCAAAGTAGGAACGATACTAGTACTGGTGCAACTTAATGTCAACAGGATTGTTCTAAAACCAGCTGCACATTAGCTGCATACAATTTTGAAATGTATAAAGCTGCATTACAGGGGCACTATAATTTTTCCCCCCATCTAACTTAAGTTGCTACATTCTGTGTTTTCTGTAATTCCTTCTTTAAAGCTTTGTATGTAACATGCCCTTTTTTTCCTCTCCACTCTCCTCTTGTTTTGCAACAAACTTTCATTTACCCTGTTACTTAAGCTGAAGCCAGCATGGCTTTTCATGTTACTGTATAAGCTATTGTCATATGCTTTGACCACAAAGCCAGAAGTGGTAGTCACGTAGCTATTAGAATAGGATCCATTCATTACGTTGCTGTCTGACTGTCTTTGTGTCAGCAAAACAAAAGTGACTATGCATTAACAGTACCTACCAGGTGCCTGTTTTTCAGAGTCATCAGCTCTTTCTCAAGAGGACCAAATGACCAGCTTGGCTCCTGCTATTCCAACATGACTAAAGCACAAAATACTGAAAATATTTCACACTTTATAGGTGTAAATAAAACTTAAATATTGGAACTCTTGGCAAAAAAAAAAAAAATTGCTGATGGCCTTATACAAACTAACACTAAGGGATAAAATTTTAATTCTTAGAATTCCAAACATTTTATTTACAAAAACATGAATAATATGAACCAAATCAGGCTTAAGTACTGTGCAAATTAAGAAGTACTGTTAAAACAGCATCACAGTGCTCCTAAAAAGAAATATTTAAAACTTTATTTTTTGAAGAGTTTTGAGGTTCTGTTTCTTTCTCTCTGGCTGTCTCATACAGTTCATTAGGTACTCATATCAGTTGGTTTTCATTTCGGATGATCTGCAGTTCCATGACACAGTAGGTTAAACTTGGAGCAGCTTGTATTCTTTTCTCTGTTTTCTTGCATCTGTGTATCTAATCATATTCCTCATGTTCTTTTGTATTTCTGTTCAGGAGCTATGAATTAGATGTTAATGAAGAGACTTGTTCAGCATTTCTTAGTAAGACAAAATTCCCATTAATTTCCCTTACATAAAGGCAGACACTAGAATTCATAATGAAGTATTTTCTTTCACAGGAGGCATTCTTGGCAGAAATTCAGTTGTCTGTTGGATAAGCTAAAGACTCTTTGGTCCCTTTACATCTATCCACTGCAGCTTGCCTGTAATGATAATTAAACATTTACTGCCTGACCACACCCTTCAGCACTTTCTCTGGGTGACAGAAATGTTTCACAGAAGTAAAACTGTTCCATGTGTTTTATTGCACTTCCTTGGTACCTTTTCTACTTTTCTAGTGCAATTTTTCAGTGCAATCAGATTTTTTAAAAGATACTTAAATTACTGGTGATGTAGATATGTAGATGCTAGAATAAGCATCAAAATACCTAATAATGTTCAGAACAGCAACATTTAGGCATTTAACTACTAGATTCTCTGAAAAATCTTAAGTAGTATCTAGCATTACTAACAAAATACGGTATTAAATCAGATCCACAATTCCCATCTAGTACTTTTTTATTGTCCCCATGCTGTACAAAGTTAGTAATTCATCTCTGTCATGGAATTATTATGTACAAAGGCATTCTGATTCCTCTAGAGGAGTCTTCTAAGACTTTGTATTTATTTTACAGAAATTATTCTGTTCTTCAGAATTTCTTTTTATGGAATATGCCTTTAAGGAAGCATCCTTTTTGTTTCACGGTAATCCTAGAACACTTATGTTCCATCTTCAGATTTTTCAAAATACTCAAATTTTGTAAAACTATTAGTAATTTTCTAATTAGTCAGCAGGTGCATATTCCAATAGACTCAAATGCAATGCTATGTTCAGCTGAAACAGATAAATCAGCAGCGCAGTCTGTAATCATTATTTATCTAAAACATGTATGACTAATTATGAAAAAATGATCATTTAAAGATTGTATCTTATACCTTTGTTCTGAACAGATGCGTGAGCTTGGTTAGCAGGATTTATGAGCTTCTGATGACTTCTGTTATATATCTATATATGGCAAAATAAGTAGCATTCTTATTTGAAATGCAAGTGTATATTTTATCATATTTGGTTAAAAGAGCATAGTTATATTCTATACAAAAAGAATATTTTCCACAGCATGCTGTTCCATTAGAGTGCCTAGCTCCATTAGATTTGCATCATGCCCATGTCTACTTCCTAGAAAATTCTGGCAGAGTCAAAGTGTCTTGAAAGAGCCAGAGCTCCCAGGTTCCATGTGCTTCTGGTCTTTAGCAAGGGTACTGTAAAGAGCAAAGCAATGGACAGCCAAGTTTCTGGTCTCCTTATTATCACAGAACCCAAGCAAGTGGCAGCTCTTTTCAAAACACTGTGAAGTTCACCAGATGCACAGAAAAAAAGTGAATGAAACATTTCTAAACCCTTGAAATTTTTCACAGAGTAAAAATTAAAATTCAAGTATGTTATTATATTTCTGTGTATTGCATAGTGAAAAGGAAGTATTTTTAAATACTCCTTTTTATTGCCATGAATGAAATGTCAAGGCACAGAGAAATTCTGACAATATCCATAGATTTGTTTTCTTGGGCTCTGTACTAATTTTATTCTGTTACATTACCTAATAAAAATCATTGAATTGCCATTTGGTATGGTTCACCAGAAGAACAGGTAAATATTAAAAAAAAATCCAAAAAAGAATGTATGTTGCAGTTCAACAGTCATGAGATACTTCAGTGTTTACCTTTGTTGTAAGAATCTTATCCTTCAGCTGTGTGCACTATGTAATCAGAAATCAAAATAACCTATTTATACAAAGGCTTACTTCTTTTCTAGCAGCTCAGTACCAGTCATATCAGGTTCTTATTTGAGATTTATTACTGTATGTCCATTGGTAATAGCAATATCCACACTTTTCAGATATTTTCTTACTGAAACACCATTGTAGTAATTTGGAAGCTGTCCAGAAGTAATATGGATTTTACAAAGAAAATGAAACAATATACATCTAATGCAGGAAAGCATATAAGGAGAACTGAGATACTCAGAAGAAAAATTGTGCTATTAGATTATGTCAGAAGACACTGGTCAGTTTAGTCTGTGTCTGAGATGAAACAGGGAGGGAGAACAGCTGAACAGGATGGGCTTCGACCCTCTGATAAAATGGAGAAGAACTTAAGCACATGGTGAAACTATCTTCTGAGAAAAGGCTACAAGAGGTGCATTTAAACAGCAGAATATTTTCAAGATGCACGTCTCTTCACGTCTATATAGCAAGCACAGCCAGACAAACTTTCTTGCACTGGTACCTGAGTGTTCCTGGTGCTGAAGGCTTGCCACGCATCAGGTACAGTACATCTGCAGTCTCTCAATAGTCAGTAAGAGCTTCGTTCTGCCTCCCGTATTTCAGCAGTCCAGTGTTTGATGTATTTAATGTACTGTATTTTGCTTTCATTTATATTTTCATGAACATTTATATTGTGGACTGTCAAATGGTGTGTGGTCATAAAAGCCTGAGAAAGAGACAAGCAGGAAAAACTATTCTGATGTTCAATTTGTAAACATAGTTGAATGCTTCTGATGATACAAAATATTAGTGTTAGATACTGACTTGGCCAAAAGAAAGTCATATATAATAAATCAACAAGCTATAAAAAAGATTCATATTCTCAGGCCCCAGGTATTATCAATTGGAGTCTAAATGACTATCAGCATGTTCTCTAGTGGCTCAAGAGCAAGAAAATAATAAGATTTTGAACAATAAGGCTAAAGACATAATTTATAAACTATAGATTCAGCCAGCAAGTGTTGTACTGGGATCAATATATTCAAATAAGAATACATAAATTATACAATTTAATCTTGTCTCGTAGCTTAGCAGCGGTGGTAGTTATTTTCCTGGGCATAAAGATTTTGTTTGTGTTTGAGTGTGGCCTAAACTACACAAAAGAGGAGCTTGAAATTAGAAACAGAGCAATGGAATGAATAATGTAAGGTGATTTTCTTTTCAGCATGTTGCAGAATACATTTCTTTTCCTATTGAAATTCTACACTCAACATCTGTTTGTAGTAAGAATTCTCTGTTGGTCATTAGAAAAGCAGGGAGTTCTATAGTACCCAGACTCTTGCTGCAGCCTGATAAAAAAGGCATTTAAGGCATGATGAAGACCTTCTCTTCTCTTCCATCTTCTTTCTTGAGTATCAACCTAGGTCTAGATGCATATATATATCCCTAACGTGGACAGTAGAACAAGTGCACATTTCTTCAATTCCTTACAGTTATCAGAAATACTGTTTCCTACTGTTACAAGGTGAATAGGTACATTTTTTTAAAATATATTTCTGCAGAGGACTTTGAGAACAGATACCACCCCATTCGTGCATCTTTGCTAGCATATATTAGGTGTTCCTCTCTTCTAGTTCATCTTGTTAAAGTTGCAAATTATTTCCCTAGGGTATAAGTTTGACAGACACTTTAAGTATATGGAGTCACTAGTTGAGATTATCTGGTATGAACCACTTTAAATTTGCACTATGGGCCATAATGGAGTATGAGCCCGTCATAGGTCAGAGCCTTAGACAGACTGTCAGGAATAGCTCTGGAAAGCAACCAAGAAAAGTAGATAGTATTAGAAATGGTGAAGGCTATTCACAAGATGGCATGCTCCCTCCTTGGGAAGAAGTCTGCTCTATTGTAGGGCCAAACTTCTGGATTAATCTTAAAGTAGGTATTCATTTTCTTGTGTTTATTCTGACTTCTGTGGCAATTAGTTTCTAATCAAGTCTAAGAGAGGTCGTTTCCATCTGACTGTCTATTTTTTGAATTTTGTCTTCAATCCTCCAAAAAGATAACTATCAGATTGCTAATAACTGATAGTTTAGAAGGTTCTCCCAGAAGAATTAGGTGCCGTACAAAACTGAAGGTTGTTTGGAGACTATGGTGGGTACACCCACCCTGCCTTTTGCTGACTTCCCTCTCCTGGGGGACGGGGAGGATGGTGATGTAATGTAAGGATGTAAGGATGGTGATGTAATGTAAAAATGTAAGGATGGTAAAAAGACTCGTGGACTGAGATAATGACAGTTTAATAGGTAAAGCAGAAGCTGTGCACGCATGCAAAGCAAAAAGAAGAATTCATTCACTATGTCCCATCGGCAGGCAGATGTCCAGCCACTTCCTGGGAAACAGGGCCTCAGCATGCCTCATGGTTACTTGGGAAGACAAATGCCATAACCACAAATGTCCTCCCTTCCTCCTCCTTTCCCTGAGCTTTCATTGCTGAGCATGACACCATCTGATATGGAATATCCCTTTGGTCAGTTTGGGTCAGCTGTCTTGGCTATGTCCCCTCCCAACCTTTTGTCCACCCCAAGCCCACTGACATTGGGGGGTGGGGGGGTATGTGGAGAGAGAGCCTTGATGCCGTTTAAACCCTGTTCAATGGCAGCCAAAACACTGGTGTGTTAGCACTGTTTTAGCCACAGTTGTGGAGCACAGCACCATATGGGCTGCTACGAAGGTTAAATTTGTAACTTCATCCCAGCCAGACCCCGTACAGAGATAAAAAAATAAAACTTTCACTTCAGCCATCCTAATGGTTATAACTCGCCTATCTACCTCTCTTTCAAGCTGCTTCTGAAAGAGGCCAGCTTCAGCCTTGCTGGCTGGAACATGAAACCTGCTGTATATATTATGATAGCTTTGGAAGATTTCAAAGTTGTAGGAGCTTATTTTTTTCTGATTTTTCTAGGGAGTCCATTTCTAATATGAACTGATAATCAAAGTAAGGGTCTGTTCATGCTACTATGATGGATAAATGTGAGCTACGTAAGTCAGAATGAATTTATTATGCATTTATTACTTTCTAATCTAATAGTATAGGCTATTCTAATAATGAATGTCTTGTTTGTCAGTCTTCTATTTTGAATGGCTTTATAGGTTAGAATTATTTTCAAACAGTGTTGTCAGGATGTATTTATAAAACACTGCAGAGTACATGCTGGCTTGTGAATCTAGCAGCAGAATACTCTATGAACTGAATGCAAGTATTCCATTAAGATGGATTTTTTTTTTTAAAGGAGAAATGATCAAATTTAATAGAGATAGATAGTTCCATAATGTTATAAAATAAAATGTTTCAGCAAAGTGTCATTTCTGTTGCATGTTACAAGTGTCCTGAAAAATCATTACAAGGCCTCCAGTCCTGGCATATTCATTTCTGAAACGTGCTCAGGGATAATAATCTGTACTTTTGTGGTAGAAATGTTTAAATGCATAAATGGATCCACGTTGTTTACCTTTGTAAGGATATAGCATCTTTCTACTGAATTGGAGGAGTTATAGAAGGACTCAAACCATCCTCTCAGTGTATATTACAGGGGGTTTTGCAACAAATAAAGATATTTTCAACAATTTGAGACAGCCAACTTTGATTTAGTGGGCATTGTGGAATCACTGAGTGGCCCATATTTCTATCTCTAAGGTACATTTCTAAGGTACATACAAAACTTCCATAGAATGAATTTGCACGACTCCGTGTACCTAAGAGAAACAAGAAAAGGGGTGGTAGGTATGTCTGCGAATAAGTGGGAAAGGGGAAACATGCCCTAGGGTCCTGCAAAATGGGTGAAGGCTGGACAAAATGCTGGAACACAAGATAATTTTGTATCATCCTTTGGAGCTTTGCTGGCTGTCTGCTTCCCACCATACAGCATTTGGCCTATGCCAACATTCTGTACATCAGCCTTACTCAGCTCATGGCCACTAAGGTGGGACTTGGAATTGGAGCAATACCTCAACCTTTTATTGTCAGACACTGAGGTTGTGATGGAAATTAACAACCAGAGAATATGGGAGGACTTGAAAAAGGCATCTGTGCAGTGCTAAAATTGCAGTTGTGATTGGAATGTCCCAGGAAAACTCCGCCTGCTCTGAGAAATTTTGTAGGTTTTGACAAACCTACACCCGTCTCTGAATGGAAGTAAATTTGCTAAAATCTGGGAGTTTTAGCATGGTTCCCAACATGAATAAATTTTCTGCAGTACAAATGCTTTCTTCCTGGGACAACAAGGTAATTTCCATGTAATAGCTCTGAGGAAGTTATCTCTGGCCAATATTTATAGGATAGCCATACATTTTTAATTGGCTTAGGAAAAATGACAGGAAGAGATGTATAGAATAATGTCTGTAACTTTTCTGTTTCTAAAAGTGCTACACCCATGGTGAGCCCGTATCTGTTAAAATCACATTAGATTGCAGAGTACATGGTTTTCCTCTAGAATTTGAGGCAGGGTGTACTTGATCTGAGGGTTAGAGATGTTTTGTTTATTGGAGGAGTTGTTGAGATCATTGTCTTTGCTAGTGATGTTTATTTTAGACTAAGATAAACTGTTCTTTACAATTCTTGGAATTATTTACATCAGAGTACTTAGGGCTATATCTACAAAGCATATAGACATCTAAAGACTCATATTTTCTCAAGCTTATAGATGGAAGTATGTCTTCATAATTTTGAAAATCCTTCTAGCTGTCGTTCTGGATCTTCAGGGTTTGCAGTACTGTTAAAAATCTGGACTTCAGATGATGAATGAAAAGATGTCTCTCCCCAGACCATTGCTAATTAGAACAACCTAGATCAGAATACATTTTCTTGCAGGCTTCATAAGTCTTACATTTCAGATATTTTGAGGAGTCATTTTTATCTCTTACTTGTATTGGTGTTACATTTTAAATATTTTTCTGTAATAAGCTACATGCCACCTGTGAAGACAGAAAATATGTTCAGTGAAGCACATAAATTTCAGTTATGCAAGAAGCACTTTTGTTTTTGTAATCATAACATGAGATACAAGATGAGTTAGATCTGATTTTACAAGCCTACATATTCTCAGAGCAAGAATTCAAAATAAAGACTTCCATATGTAATTACAAAATAAAATATTTTAATGACTTTTTTTTGTTGTTTTATGGCACCAAGTAACTAGTGTATTTGGTGTAATATTTTATATTTTACAGATGGATGGAGAATACTTCTGGTTTTATATAAATTTTATTTATTTTGCCTTAAACTTTTTAAGGTTTTTATCAGAAATTGTACTGCAAAACTAAGTATGTTATTAAAAAATCCTCAGCTTTATAAAATAACAGCTCTCTTAGTGGGCAGGAATGAGCAAAAATAACTTCTAGAAAAAATAAAGTAGAATTTCTTAGTGTATTTCATCAGCATAAGCTACCCAAAATCCATTAAGACTGTGGTGCCAGTTGCTTGCCGTCTTATTTTTTTCTGTCAAACTATTACACATTTGATCTAATTCATTAGTGGACTCTATAAAATTATTAAAATAATATATAATCACTCTTGACAAGGATTTGTACTTTCCATACGACTGGTAACAAAGATACATTGTAATCACAGAATTATATTTTAGGCCATGTTCTAGGTTCTTCAGTATTGTTATGGCCTAAAAATCAAAGGTGCCAGTGCAGAGAGAAAAAACTTTTTTGTACGTGAAGTAGAATTTGTTTAAGATAGAAGAATAGCCACCTCTGAGAGATGGAGGATAAAGGAGCATGATTAAACATTGTAAATTAATTTAGTTTCCAGTAAGCCAAGACGTACTGATGCACCATTTCCCACCTCATCGTGATCTGTGCAATGTATAATTTGACATAGGAAATGCTTTAGTGATTCCAAAGACTTGCTCTAAATTGTATAAACCACTCTTGCAAGTGTCCTGCATTTTATTGATCCCCTTTATTTTTTGTGCTCATCATATTTATAGTATTTATGAATTTTAATGACAAAAGTAAGATTCCCCTTAGTTTCAGACATTTCATAGCTTTTGATGTCAGAAGAAACCCCTAGATATTATTCTATTTCCTACATAAGAATATTAACAAAGGTCCAAGATTGCTACTTGTGATATATACAACAGCTTACAAGAAGAATCAAAGGCTAAGTGGTTGTTTTCACTATTCAAAAATAGTACGAATAGGTTTATTTCAGTTGAAAAGAAGAATTTAATTTTTAATATTTAAAAATACAAGGGAAAATATCTGATCATATGTGTCCTTTGAATCTTCTAATAAGTACAGCGCAAATTCTGCTATCTTGCATCACTGAGTAGTAATTTAATTTTCAGTAATTTCCAGGGTCATATCACTTGTTTCCAGAGAAACTTTCTGCCATGTGAGTCCTGAAAGGTGTGAGCAGTACTGATCAGTGAGATCTTAACTTATTTCCCACCACCACCAGCCTCTCAGCTGGCCTGGCCCCTTGGGAGGCAACTGGAAAAAGGGCAACCATAATGAATGCTAAATTCTAAAGAAGAGAGGCATGGTTTGGACAGCATTTTTCATGCTTCTTTTTCATATTTGTACAGTGTTGTAAGTGAAATACAAGACTATGACTTAATCTTCAGTTCTTGTGAGTACGTGCACTCTGGCCCTTTTGAAGTGTATCTGTGAAGTTTCATCTTTGTATGACTTCACAAAAGTCGTAAATGAACTTTAAGGCACTTAATTGTGAAGTGCAAACACATAAAAAGAGATAGCCTTGGTATTAAAATTGAGGAAGAAGCAGGAAGAGAAAAAGGTGGGGCATGGCAGAGATCAAGATAGAGAAGGGAGGCAGCTCACTGGTGGGAATAAGAATTATTTATGGAAAATGAACTGCATCCTTCTTGACAAAAGCCTGATAAGGTTGTGGGCATGGGTGAAAGAAGAGGAGACAGTAACAAACCTATGTACATCACACATAACAAATTCTAACAATAAATATTTCTGAGCCTCCCACCAACCTCCTCCTTCCGTATTTCTTTGTAATGATTTCACTGACTTATCTTTGCAGTAAAAAAATCTAATTAGATTGGAAAGAGTAGCACATTAATTAACAGATAAACTAACAGTATTAAACAGCAATACTCCAGAAGCTCACTCTAGTCGTCTTAATTAGGCAGCTCTCTTCGCATGAAGTAGAAAATGCAAATAACACAACAATATAACGTAAAGGGCAAAAGGGCCCATTATGCTGGCAGATAGTGAAGAAAAAAGAGAGAGGAGGAAAAAAAGAAAACCTGAAACACCACTTATGCTAGTGATCTGTAACTGCTCCATGAGTTGCACTAAGATTATAACAGATTTATATTCAGTATATTTGACCAGTTCTAATGTAATCTCATCCAGTTTTCTTAGGAAAAGCATCTCAAAGTAATGAGAGTCCAATAGCAGGGATCAAAATGTTGTCTTTGTGTTGTCTTAATTAGGATGAGAGCTGTGTAATTATCTATTTAGGCAGTTGGGCAAAATGTTTCTTCCCATCCTTTTCGCTGAACTGAGCTGGGCTTGGTAGACCAGTAGGTTTCTTTTTATTTCAAGGTAGATAGCAGTTTCTCTTTCAAAGAGAAACTATTATCTTTGAGTATTTAAAGTATTTATTTTTTATTTTTTTATTTTCTGTTTTCAGAAAATGTTTTATTTTTATGTTTTACTGCTTAAAGTTCAATGAAAAAGGCTTGTGCCTGAAAGCCCTTATGTACATGAAGGACGTACACTAGCTGAGAAATGCCCATTGAGGTCAGTGAGATTTTTGCCATTAGTACCTTAGGCAATGAGAAATTAGTATTGCAAATATTAACTCAAAAGCTAGATACCACACTTTCACACGTCCCTTGAGCAAAAAAGACTACAAAACTGACCTGTACATCATGCTCTGAAGATGTGTGGCACATCTAGAAGAAGCAAAAAGAGATCTGTTTTCCCTCATTGAGGTTAAAAATGACCTGGAAAATCCTGACTTTAATTTATAATATAATTTATCTTACAGCTCTTACAGGATGAACCAAGTCTAAATGTGTTGCTGGTCAGTTGTGCACAGAGTCTTTAAAAGAAAGGATAGATAATTCGGATAACACTCCCCTTTGTCAGTGAGACAGTATATCAGTTGTCTCTCTGTAAAGGTCAATTTAAATATCAGTATTGCTAAATGGTTTATTTCAACTGTTTAGAAGAAATGCAGAGCTGTTCCTTAAAAGCATAGAAGATTGAATAAAGGTTGCCCATAGGATTTGGAGAGACAAAGAATTGTTGTTTATGCTAAAAGACATTTTGCAATAAACAAATAAAATCTACCATGACAAACATAGATGCTAACATAGGATATGAGCACATATGCTTGAAAGTACTGGATTACAGAGCAATCTACTCTAAAATTCAAAGCAATAATGATACTACTGAAGCTGAAATAGCTTTGGTAGTGATAGGATTTTCTTGTAATAATTCTTCAGTGTAGACAAGGCCATCTGAAGCAGTTTAAGCACCTCTGCATGAAAAGAGTGTACAGTCTATTTGATCTCCCCTTGGTTTTAATTACTCATCTGCCCGCACAGCAGTGGCCCAAGGGATCAAGGGTCTTTGAAAGAAAATGGTTCTAAAGACTCAAAAAGTTACTACCAGAAGGACCCACACTGATTAAAAGAAATGAGGGGAAGGGTTTGGGGTTTTTTGTTGTTGTTGTTTGTTCATTCTTTTATTACATCTTTTCTTTGTAAATAAAATGTTGAAAATAAATTTTATTAAATAGCTTAATTAGAAAATTCAGTGAGGAAAAAAAGTTTTTGTTAGAAAAGATTAAGAATTGAAAGTCAACAGGAACTGGGAGTCTAAGACCTTGTAAGTTTATGGTTTTCAGTATAGCTAAAAATGTTTTTTTTTCCAAAGGTTTCAGCCCATGACTTAGTGGAGAAGTACTCTACTATTGTAACATAAAGTCCACAGACTACTGAAGAGCTCTTATAGACCCATGTACTTCAATATTGTGTCTTCTTCCTACTTTTTGCAGTAAACAGAAGATTGGTTTGTAACTATGCATTGTGAGCATACCTCTTCGAAGCAGTTTTACTCCTCAGAACTGTCCCAACAGTAGTTTGGTATGTGTCAAGCTGAGCAGAAAGAAATTTTGGTTCATTTCCCCATGATGTGATGTCTCAGATTGAGCAGACCTTCAGCAGCAACAGCAGCCATTTGTAAACTCCTTAATTAACTGGGACTGGTAATGCGTGTCATTTGAACAGCCTGGGTTTTTATCTGTGCAAAATTCTTCTTTCCTCACTATCATAAGCATCTTGCAAAATTCCTATAGCATCCTGAAAAAAAACATGCATACCTTTTACCTTTTCTTCTCCTTGTGTTTATTCTTTGTTGCAAGTAAGCCTGACAAAAAATTTCCACTGAAATGATACTCTGTGGGGGGAAAACATTGTTTTGATGCAATGATAAGAGTAGTGTCTGATTTCTCTGTGAGTTTACAACAGTTCATCAAAAAAACAAATTAAAAGATCCATAATCCATTCCAAAACAAAAGCTACCAGTATAAACATTTTTTATGTAATTATTTTCATCTCCTCCTCCCCTCCAAAAAATCAGAATTGCTTCCTACGCAGTTTTAGGAGATGTCATTTGGGTGTCCTCTCTCCTTGGGCTTTGATTTCTAACCAGATATATCTCCTATAAAGTACTGTGGACAATCTTTCTATTATTTAATGCAGTGGCTCAGACAAGCAGAAGAGCAGAGAAGGAAACATGACCCTGGCAAAGAACCCCACAGGCTGAAAAAAACTGGAGCAATGGTATACAGAGTATATCTGCTAGAAGGCACTGAACTAGCACTTTTCAATCAAATTTAGCAATTATATGAGAGTGTTATTTTTCTGCTCAAAATGCATTCTCCTTGCAGCCTGGTAACATGCACCAGTCTACTCATTTTCAAGATGCCAGTGATACAGAGCTATTTACCTAAAGCAATAATGACAGACCAGAACAATGACAGATTTACCTAGATGTAAACACAGATATGCATAGGTACACCAGGACAGCATTGCACATACAATTTTCATTGTTCATGAATACAATGTATACCATTTGTTGGTATTGTTTGAGTGCATTTGCATGTTTGACTTGAAAATGAAAGTTACATGAAAGACGCAGACTGTGTAAAAATACCTCTAAATATTACTCATTGGAGCAAGTAGCCTTTTGTTTTTGTTAAGAAGAACAGTGAGTTTTTTATTACCTGAA
The DNA here is from genome assembly GCF_034638445.1 of Ciconia boyciana. Taxonomy (NCBI): domain Eukaryota; kingdom Metazoa; phylum Chordata; class Aves; order Ciconiiformes; family Ciconiidae; genus Ciconia; species Ciconia boyciana. Next base: position 104,028,698 of record NC_132935.1, on the reverse strand, counting down.
GTAGAACAGATTTTTTACCCAGTAAAGGTGGTTTTTTACCTTATTTGTAATTAAGTACAAGTGGTAGCTCATCTTCACTTGCTACACATTAAATATTTTCTGCATTTCTCAGCTGTACAATCCTGCCTTGTTGACCTTAAATTTTTGGTTAGCAATTATTACTTTTTGATGAAAACCCCCAGAAATTAATGGGTCATAAACCATAAGTAAAAATCAAAGATTAAAAATTATTTCAGTACTTCTGTAAAAGTTAAGAGTATGGTTTTTTGGGCAAAGTCTTATACTTAGTGGCTTGTACAGAGAATTTGTAAAAATGTTTATTAAATTATCGTATTTCAGTCAAATACTAATCAATGAGTTTATTCAAGACTAGGATTTTGTAAGCAGAAAAAAGCGGTGGAGATAATCTTGGGGTGGTATTCTTTTTTTGAAATACACGAGGCTTCCATTGACTCAGAAGGTGGCTCTTTGTTAGGAATTGTAATGTATTTGCTATGAAAATGTCTGCTTGGATAGCAGTCATTAGTCAGCAGTTTTCAAATTGATGTAAATGCATAGGAACCTGATTTTAAGTATTTACATAAAATGGCTTATTTTTCTCCCATTGATTTCTGACAAAGTAGATTGTGCTTAATGCTTTTGAACATCAAAGACACATTTATGTAAGAACCTAAACATTGACCCCCTAACCACTATTTCAGAATTTATTATGCTTCATCAGAGGAAAAAAGTCAAATGTATGTTTAGATATTTTTTTTTCCTTAAAAGAGTATCAATGCATGGAGTAGGAGTTAGTCAGTTGTCTTTATTAAATAGATGGAAGCATAATCCTTCACTGCTATAAGTCTAGTGATTAAAAAACTAGTTTCTGATAGAACATCTTAAGAAAGTCAGGAGTCCAGAAGCTGACTTGAGATGTTTTCTTGCTGCTTCAGCAATGCTTTCAATAGGGAAAAATTGCTGGACAAGAGTAACAATGGCGCTGACTACACAAAGAGCTATTGCATGCACAAACTAAACATGAATTGTCAGGTTTGTAACCTCTACGCGGTTTTCATCTACTGAAGACTCATATTTTAAAATATCCTGACAATAGTCTCTGAATGGCATTTACATTTGGCATTGATATTTCATTTTAGGATGCTGCCACACGGACAGAAAGAGTTCACAAAAACTTACACATCCATTACTTGTTACCTTAGTTAGACTTTTCCCATTTAGATAAAAGTCTTTTCTCCCATACTTTATGTACACATGTAACAATAATTTGTTAAACCCAAAAGGAAGTAATTTTCCTTTACAAACCAAATCCAGTATATGTGTGTATGCTATATGTGGCTATTGTATTGCATATTAGATCAGGTTGTATTTCAGTGTACTAAACCAAGAGAGACTTGTCTGCTACATGCTTTGCTTATTTGATTTGTTCTAAACAATGTTGCCTGGATAAAGGGTGAAAAAAATGTTCAAACACCAGATCCATCAAAACCAATTCCGTGAGAAAAATTTCTCTAAGCACCTTGTTCCAGCACAAAGGAAGAGCAGTTTTAAAGAAGGGAATGTGGCAATTCTTTGCAATAGAATTTAGTTTTCCACGTCTGAGTTTAAAAAAAAGCCTCTTCCTCTTTTATTCATGTGTAGCATTCATTGCTTCGTGATTGAATAGCAGCATCTTATGAACTTGGAGTGAGTTGTCTATACACATTTACATGCGTTTCTTACCCACCTGGAACAATCTTGACTGTTATTCTCCCTTTGCTTATTAAACATAGTAGATTGTACCCTAAGTAGTGGCTACAAAATTTCATCCATTGTGTGAACATGAGTATTTGCTGTAGTGAGACTCACTAACCTACAGAGCTGGTTGAATTGTTTTTAAGAAGCAAATACACTTGTTAGCAGGTTTTTGCAAATAACTATTGACAAATGTATTTAAGTATCTCCATAATCTGAAAAAATCTTGCATAATTTGAAGACTGAGAGAAAGAAAGTATTGTTTCAAATCATTTGCAAACATTGTTTGGCTGCCTTTAAGAACAGATTAATGCTCCCAACAAGAAAAATGCTTCCATCTAAAACAAAAGCTATATGTATGCTGTTATGCAGCCTCCCTTTATTTTTGAAAAAAATAAAAACTAATGGATTTTGGAGACCTTTCTTTTCTTGGAGATATATTATTACTATATTTTGAGCCTTCCAGACATTTCAAACTGATTAACCAAACCTGCCATTTCCTTCCCTTCCTTAATCTGACTCCTCTATTGAGCAAAAGGTTTAACTTGTATTTCCCCAACCTTTAAGCAAGCAGTGTGATGTGTCAGTCGAGACATTTTCTGTCCTGAACTCTGCTGAATCTTATCAAGTTTACTTACACAGCGTTCAGCAGCGACACAGGGCTTTACCGTAAGCCCACACTGACATTCAGTGTTAATTGAGTCTCGTGGTGACTCTGCAGCCTTGAGATCGCTGTTGCACAGCCGACACCACAGCACCGCCACGTGCCTTCACCTGGTAAGGAAAGAGCACGTACCTCGTGGGCTTGGGAATGTCATCTCCCTGTGTTCTCCTCAAGTTTCCTTCTCCAGGAAACCATAATCTGAGGATTTTGTATGTCGCTGTTGGGTTACTCCTTCCCAAGCAAGGCTGCATTGCCACTGCCACCCAGTGCTCAGGGTGGGAGCAGACTGGTCCGTTAACTGGTGCTATCAGTGATGAATGTGGGGAGCTCGATGGGCTGCTCCAGGAGCTGGGCCTGGGCCCGCCAAGCGGGAGAGGTGGCTCTGTGCCCTCGCCCGGGAAGGCCCCTGTCCCGGCCCATGCTGTGCCGGAGCTGGGCCTGCTGTACTGGTGAGAGGCCCTTTCTCAGTTGCCCACAGAGCTTGGCTTGTCCCTGCTGGCAGGTAGCACAGAGCCCCATGCTGCCTCCCCTGCCACCTCCCCTGGCTGGGCGCTTGCCTTGGGAGGGATGTCCAGCTCCAGCCTCTTACTGGGGTCTCTCCTGCCTGCTCCAGTGGGCTGCCTCCCTGGTTCCTTCTCCAGGCCAAGAGAGCTGAACACGACCCCTGCCTACTTTTCATTTTTTTTTCAAGCTGGAGGAGTTGATGCCATGGGGGCTCGGAGCTGTGTATGTGCTGCTTTGATACAGAAGGCATGCTTTCTCTTGTAACTCCTTGGGCCTGAGGCTTGTGAGGATGCTACATAATTTGAAGATCCTGGAATGCAAGGAAGGCTTCTGGCTTCTAAAATAACTCTCTGTAAGTAAAACTGCCTGCCTGGTTGGTCTTAAGATCGTATATGACTGTCTTGCACCTTACAGGCTCGGTCAGGAGCCTGTAACTTTAGAGACAGTCACTTCAAAAATGTTTGAGGAAACAAAGCAATAGTTCTAGATTCTAGTGTCTGTACTTACTTCAGAGCTTGAAAAGTTAAATGAAATTAACCCATTAGGCCAGAAAAAGCAAAACAGTAGTAGTGGATGAAGAATTGAAATCACAACAGTAATGTATTTCAATATATGTGATTGTAAGTATTGCACCTGCTGCACATTAATCCATGTTAACTGGATGTGAGGGAGTTCCTTATACTCTTCCTGAGAAGAAACTCGCATCCTTCTGACTTTTTCAGCTTTTAGTGATAGATAATAATCCAGAGTTGAGGAGACTGAACTTGATGGCACTGTCTGCAGGGAAACCTGAAATGCATGGTACAATTCATAGGGGAGGAACAGCCAGTTGCACAGCTGAGACACCATAAGCAAACTCACACTGAAGAAAGACTCTTCAGAACTGTTCTGGCAAGTGGGGAATTTGAAGGTCTTAAACTCTGCAACACCAGCAAATCTTAAACTGTAAGGCCTACTAGAAGTTATAGATAAGTCATGTCTGGCGGCAGGGGACACACACACAATATATCACCAACCTTGGAAAGTGCAGCCTGATAAACACAAAGAAGGAGAATCACTAGCTGGTAAAAGCAAATGTTCTATTTCCTGTTTCAGGTCAGGAAAAAAGGTGAAAGTCCAGTTAACTGAAACTCAGCGGCAGAATAAAATGTGCAAATAGGCTCTGAACAGGTGGGTTGGACTAGGTGATTTCTAGAGATCCCTTCCAACCTTAATGATTTTGTGATTATGTGCTCTTCCCTGCTCTTCCCTGCTGTGCTACCTGTCATGAAGAGCAGTCATGGAGAGCAGTTCTGAAACAAAAGTATTTTTTTTCCCCTCTCAGGGAACTGTGTCAGCTATACGCTTGGTATAATGCAAGTTGAGCGTTTCATATTGCTGTATATTGAATCATTTGGGGATTTTCTTTCTAGGGAGTGTAAAGAGTTGCAAGTAATGCCAATGAGGTACCAGATCCTTAAATTTTTGCTCACTGTTACTCAAATAAAGCACTCATTCACTTAAAATTGGCAACTGTATGCCCTGTTACAATAGCACGCCCTTAATCATTGGGGGCCATCTCCATGTTAGAGTACGTTATTAGACTTTCACTAAACCAAAGCAGAACTAAATCAACTTAGATCATCTGAAAATAAAGCCCTGACTCATAAACTTGAACATTAGTGTTTTTTTTTAAATTATACATGCTGAAATACATACAAAGGAATAGAAGAACACTGGATTCAGCCACCATTAAATTCACCACTTGATCCATGCACGATAGAGTTTGGGGCTCAAATTTTATGCCTTGCAAGTTGGAAACCGATACCTTTTTCTTACATGACAATGTGCAAAATGACACTGAGTAAAGAATACATTAGAGATATGCATGGTCTTAGATTTGTTGGATGTTAGGCAAGGAGAGGAAGAAATAATTGACTGAATTACTAACCTTTAATTATTTGCCCAGCACCAAGTTCCAGTGGTCTGCTTTTCTGATGCTGTGCTAAACACAAGGTATTTGTCTCTGAGTAATTCAGAAATACGACAATGAAACAGAACTGTCTTATAAATGCACAAAGTTGTTCCACTATCATTTATGCTAAAGGATTTTCCTCTATTAACTCATCATTTTTAATTGAAATGCAGTAGCTGAAAATAGCAATATGCCCCATCTTAGTGTCTCTTTTCCTAAAATAAATTGGTGCAGCAAGATTGAATTAGTAGCAGTGGCAGGCTGACAGTTGGAAGAAAGAAGGGAAGACTATATGTCCATTAGAAATGGCCTTTAACGACACACATTTGTGTGCCTTAGACAACAGTGAGGCTACTCAATAGAATAAATATGAGTGTCCCCCGGCCAAAACTGAGACTCAGTCTTGCACTCCTTGCTCTTTAGGGTCAACTGCAGAAGTTCGAATGACCATAGCAAGATTTTTACTGTATGAGATTTAATTGAGTACAGCAGCTTGAAACTGTCCCTGCTGCATATTCCTTAATCAGTGTGTATGCAGCTCCCTTTGAAAGTTCAATTTAAATACGAGCTCCATGGTTGGAAGAAGTAAAGAATATGTATTTGAGAGTGATTATGTGAATAATGGATATAGAATGTGAGCCAGAAAGAATAATTTGGCCTTGAGTAAAGAGTATTCTTAGGGCGTCCAGACATTAAAAGACGTGTAGAAAGATTATATACCATCAGATGATTCAATTGGGTGGCATCAGCTCAAAGATAAATTAGAAAGAAAAATTCTAAATCAGTAATTTGCAGGTCAACTGTGCATCTTCCTGTTTTCATGCAGCTGTAAACATTAAAACGAGGGCTCCAGCTAGTCATCCATTTCCTTAATGTTTTAATAGATTGTCTTGTCCATTTTGTAGCTCATTTATTCACCGAGTAAATTAAGTGTAAATGTTGTATGATGTGGTACAGCTTCTTTCTTCACTGTAGTTTTTTTCATTAAGTAATGAGCAAGCTCAGCATAATAAGGATTGAGACCTGTTTTGGCCATTTATTATGTGAGAGTCAGAATTGTCCTTTTTTATTGACCTGGACCTCTTGTGATTTACTTTTTTAATAAAGAGTGAAAACATTAGTAGAGGCTAGCTGTTTTCAAGTAAATTAAGTTCTTTACTGTACCTGGTTTCAGAGTTTAATTATATACTTTAATGTTCCCATTGAGATCCAATATCAAATGATGGGTTTCACAATGAAGGATAGAACTAAATGTATTTACGATTGCGAGGAATGCTTCTGACTTGTAAATCAGCATCACAAAATACAAAAAGATGAGTTTCTTTATAATATTTCAATTATACATCTATTTTTTACCATATTTATTTGGAAGTACCATAGCTAGAGAATAATAAATCATAGAGAACATTTTGCTGCTTCTAGTGCCTAGTTGCAAGATGCCTGAATTTTAACTTCTACAATCATAAATGACCCTTGCAATGCTATACATATCAAAACTTTTTAAAGTATAAAAACTCATGTATTAAAGTGTTTCTGTTTTGTCCATTTGGTGAACACTATTGTACTATGACCTGGAAAATTATCAACTAAAACATGATCATTACAGCCAGAAACACTGGAGGAGGTTTTGCTAAAAGGGAATGATTTTATGACCTACCACCTTTCACTTTATCAGTGATGAATGCAGATGATGTTCATACTAGTATAACTTTGAGATGATGAAGACTACACAGTTTAATTTGCACCTTATAGTTCAAAGATAGTTAAAAATACCCAGGTCTTCAGAACAGTTTTTCCTATTTTGAACTTTAACTATTTTATTTCCTAATTTGAACTTTAACTATTTGCATGAAATTATTTTAAAAAGAAGTGTGCACCAACAGTAAGGTCAATTACATTCTCAGGACAAAATACTTATGTTAAAAAGCGTTATTTATAAAATATCACTACAAAATACATGTAAGCTCAGAGATTTTCTGTTTGGAAAAAAATAAAAACCTCATTGTTTAAGCAATTAAATAATTGGCATTAGGCAGAGCGAGAAACATATTGCCACGGAAGTTGTATTTTTTGTGGTGCTCCATCTCCTATCTCCACTATGAATAGAGCTCTTCAAATAGACCGCATCTCATACCATGCATCATAATTGACTTTCTGGAGTCACAAACCAGAGTAGATTATGGAAGGAATAGTTCTTATCTGAGCTGAATATTATCTTGAATTGCAATCTGTCGCTGAGGTGCACAAAGTAAAATTAGGCAGGTGATGGAACCCAAAATAAGATTTATTCTAATCAAAAGTGTTTGGTACTCCAATAAACATTAGTAAACCACAGGTTCAGGATGCCAACCGAAATTAATACTACGCAACCGACTTAAGAATACCTAAGCTTTAGAATGATGACCCAAGATGCACAATCACTCACCTAATAAGGCAAGGGCTATCAACCTCGAGGAGTCTCCTTGGGCAGCGTCCTGATCCAAGGGGAGAGTCCATTTGCCCTCCAGCGGGGCTCCGTTTCTACCCCAGTCGAATCTGACCTGTGGTCATATATGGCCATACCAGTTCCCTGTTGGCTGAGCGTTCCATTTACCAGTGGCTGTGTACATGACAACGGTCACAGTAAGGGCATAAAGGCGTGAAAGGTGAGGGCGTGAAAGCAGGAGTGCGAAAGCAAGGGTGCGAAAAGAATCAGCGGCTGCTGTGTTAAAGCCCTGGTCTCTGTCAGGGTGGATGCACCCACCACACAGTCTTACCTCAGTTCTCTCTGGTACTGTTAGTAGTCCACTAGAGGAGCATAGAATTCAGTATGGTCTAATTTGTAAACTGTGGCTAGGATGCATAAGCTTAAAGCTGAATTGCAAAGTATACTATAAACATGTTCACGCCTCATTTATCCAATTTATAGTATAAGCATACCATATTTTAAAATGTTCCCATTTGGTTTTTAAATGAAGTTGTCTTTTCAAAAGCTGAAGAATTAATGAAAGAAAATTCACTTGAAAATCTCATGTTACATTAGATCTGGCAGAAAAAAAAATCATCAACCATAGTGTTAAGTGCTTGACAAATCATCCTAGTTATACACACCCTTAAGACAATAATTTTGTGGCATATTTGGAGGCTTAGTCTGAGTTCATAAGTCTTACTTTCCTTCAAATGTTTTAGTGTTTTCTTCTGTGTATGCTGTAACTAATGCCTTGCCAGACCTCCAGATTTTCCCAGAGAACCTACCTTTATCTTACATGATACGAACCAGAAGTTAGGTGTAACTCTGCAGAGCACTGCGCTGGTGTATACACTCACCACAAAATGATTGTTTTAAGCAACAATTAGCTTGTGTAGCAATGTAGTTTAATAGCTACACAAGTTAGATAAAGAACCCAATTGTCCTACTGAAAAAAAAAGCTACACTTTTAGGGGTGTACACTTTAGCCATGGTCATTAGATTACATTTTTTATATTGTTTTCTTTCCTTTCTATTTTTCTTCTACTGCTTATTCATCTCACTTGTTGCTTTTGTTTCTTGTTAGACATTAAATTATCCCAGATAAAGAACCACGAGTTTACAGACATTTGCTCAAGAGCTAGCAAAATGAGTAGTATTATTCCGGCATTATAATAACAACAGCGATAATAGGAAAAGATGTCTGTGCTTTGAAATTCAGAGAAAACTTGAAAAGTAATAAGTGCTGTTGGCGTATCTTCAGTGGATATTGCATTCAGAGCTTGGCAAAGCATTCTCACCACCTTAGGGAATACTTCTTCACAGTTTTATTTTCAGAGTTTCTGGCAGGTATATAAAATATAAGAATAAAGTTTGTGCCTTTTACCCAAGAACTGAGTTAAAAATACACCTTGACAAAACATTTTTTGCTACTCTGATACTAAACTGTGATATATACATTATATCTAATGTCAAGAAAAGCAAGAAAAAATTTCCAAACCTCATAGCAAATGTATTTTTTCTTTTTCAAGCACTGATATCACTTAGGGTTGGATTCATTGACAGATAATGACAGGATTTGGATTCAGATTCACTGCGGTGGAAGCTAAGCAGGCAACAGAAACTTAAAATTGATTTTCCTTCACCTTATGCTTCTAGAATATGAAGAAGTATACATTATTGTATATGTAAGATACATCTGTATCTTTATGAGGTTTTTGGGTTCTTTTTTTTTGTCTTTGTGGCAGATGCATTGCGTTTTGAAAAAGAGAGTAAAGGCAGTGTCAGTTTTGTTGCAGCAGATTTCAAGCCACTGAGTTGCCTATGTCCTTACGCTGGACTGTAGTGCCTGAAGGCAATGTTCAAACACGGTACCTTTGGCTCTCTGCCTCATTGTAAGAAAACATAAAAGAGGCAATCTTTTGACTGCTGTGCTGGGACATGGCTTCCTCATTTTTCTGGTGCAATGAGATGTAGTAATGCATCTCTAACATGAGCTCAGCTAACAGTGCCACTGAGATTTGAGCTGCAAAGGCTCCAGTGGCAAACTCAACATACTATCATGTTGACAGTATTTGGAACTACTGAAAAAGTAGATTAGGGTCTTCTGAAGTAATTTCTCTGTATGTAATTTATAATGAGTAATAACAAAATGAGAATTTGGTTTTGGTATGATTTTGAGCCTTGTCCCTTGCTTTGTTAGGAGAAAACCTCATTTTTGCTGTTAAAATATGTAAATAATACACTGTTTATGTGCTTATATTTGTCATAATGATATTTTAGTACCCGTGACTAATAGCTACAACAAATGAAACTACACATGTGGAATACTTTGGCCTAGCCAGAGATGCTTTGATGCATCTCTGATATTTTCACAGGATAGATGATCAGTGCATGGTTAATGCTATTTATTACTATAGTATTAGTACATCAGGCTCAAGGCTCACATTATGGGGTAAGAAAAGAGTGCTACAAGTGAAGGTCTTTTCACTAAAAATCATTTAATCTAACCAGAAGATTTAAGCAGATGAAATAAAGATAATGGAGGAGAGATAACGGAGTGAGAAAATTTCACCTAGTAGTGTGAAAATTTCTTCAGTAGTGCAGAACTTCTGAATTTTTAAACTCAGTGAAATATGCTGTATAGGCTTTGTAGAGTCGATCATTCAGAGATCGCTAGCATTTTAAAAATATGTGTACACGTTAAATTTGCAATTAATAACATTGATTTTGTTTGCTGTATGGTAAACATTTTTTCTGGAAAGTACTTTGCTGTTCTGCTTTGTTCTGATCAGTATTATTTTACTGTGTCTGATAGCAGGGATTTTTTAGTCATTCCAGGCAGTACCTTGATCAAGGTAGCTAAGTAGCTGTGTGGAAGTCTCGGTATTGAGTCTTTGTGAATGAGCACCTCTTCATCCTTCAGATGCTGACATTGAGGACAGTTATATTTCTCTCACCAGAAAGGAAGGAAATAGAGAAGTTCTGGAGCTTTAGTCTGATTTGAAGTAGTTTCTTTATAATTATTTAATAAATTATTTTGGAGCACCAAATAAAGTATCTTTATACAGATGTTTCCCTGACCAAATTTTACAAAATCCTGATTGTGGCCAAACGTACAGGACAAAAGCACAGGTAGGAAGACATGTGACTGGTGACTTATTTTCCTTTGAGATTTGGGAATGGGGTCATATTTGTCACCCAATTTCCTGTTGATATTTTTAAAGCTTTCTGACTTCATTATTTTTTAGAGGAAAATTGAATGTGGTGATGCCATTAACTAATGAAATGGTTTTAACATGGCATCTCAGACATATACTGGAATAAGCCCTAACACATCTTCCTAGCCAGCTGGAAGTGGTGCTGTATTTTTAAGACATCAACAGTATTATCCAGTCCATCCATATGGTAGGAAATCCAATAGGGGAGAAATCAAATTGAAAGTAATCAGAGCTGTACTTCCTATTTAAATGTAATTTTTTTAATAAAGTATTTTCAGTTGCTTTTTCCCCATCTTAATTTGCTTCTGTTTCTCCCTCTGTCTCACTTTTTTTTTGCACTTTATTTTTTTTTAATAAAATTTTCCCCCATTGCAGCAGTAGCCTCTGAGAACAGTGAGGCTTCACTGAATGCAGGTGAACATACCGTATGTGATGGCTTAGGTCTCTTTCCTACTAATGCTGGTAGCTGAGTGGCTAAGGATGAGAAAAATCATATATTTACACTGTAATTATAGGAATTATATGGTTTACTGTCTAAGTACCATTCCGCATCATGGTAATTATCATGATATTAAACAGCTGAGTGTCATCATAGAAGGAACACAAGTCATTACCACAGTTCTACATACGATAACTCTTAAACATAATTGCTATGTAATCTTTAGGTGATTGAATTATCATGCAGACCCATGTGCATGCTGCCAGCACAGCTATGCATAAAAAAAAAAAGCTGCTTAATCAAAGATTACTGCTGTTTCTTTTTTTTAATTGAATGATTTTCAAAACACGGCAATTCAGGGCTAGGTTTTGGAAAAATGTGCTACTTCTACTCAGCTTTGTTAAAGTGTGTGATATGAATTTGCTTCAATGAATGATGTGAAGAACATGTATGCATAACTGCAACAATGGCATAGGTACACAAGGGATACTTGCTTTTCCATGGGCAACACGTTGTGAACCCACAAACCCCCAGAAGTCATTGTCTTGGTCAGCTCTGGATCAGATGCCTGACTGTTAAGGTTACTTTTGCAGATGTTACAAACTGGTACCAGCTGGCCTTAGGGGAAAGATGATATACCCCATATAGGGGTTCCTATAACCATCAGAAAGTAAATTTAACAAATGCTAAGGGAAGAGAATCTCTGACATTGTATATGGAATCATATTTTTTATGATGTACATTTATTATGAAGGTTGCTTAAGCTGTAATGTCCATCAATTTTCTTTCATTTGTAGCATTTGTTCAAGGCAGTTGTATGTAGATTCAAAAGAGTATAATCTGTATAGAAAATTTGCTTTATGTAGAAGTATGATTTTTGTGATAACAGACTGACTTTCATGTAGATATTTTTTCTATAAACAGTTTTCATGCTTTTCTAAAAGTTATTTTCTAAAAGTACATACAAAAAACTCAAGAAGGCATTTCTTGGATCTCCTGACAGCTTGTAAGGCAAGCAAAAACAACAGGTTGATATAATCTCTGTTATAATATTTTTCTAACCATTTTCTTTGTTTCCTCAAAAAAAATTCCAGAAGTAATGTATTTACTTGAGTCATGAGCATATACAAGATAACCTCACCTCTGAAATCACATACTGTTGCTTCTGAATACAGACTCAGAATATGAACCAGGATGGCCTTATTTCTGAGAGCAACATCTGCATCTGTGCCTGAGAAAATGTGTCCTCTTTGCATGCTGATAACTTTTTAATGGATTTCTTGCACCGCAAATACACATGCCATTCTGATATTTAATTTTGAGTTGATTCATGTCCCTGGAATTTGTCATTCAGAAGAACCAGATCAGGCTGAGAGTTTTAGTTGCACTTAGAGCTTAATAAGAACTTATTGAAATGTGTATTGTCAGGTGTGTTTTATAAAGAAAAATGATAATTCTAATATATATTGCTGCATTCTGAGATACATAAGATATATATTATATACTAATAAATATGGGATATTGCAGTCAATTTGTAATACTCATGTGTTATGTACTGAATAAAATTTCTTCACCATCTAGTTGGCATAAACAATAAGGGGGTCAAAGTTTATAATTTCAGCAAAAGTCTTTGCAGGTTTAGGAAGATTTGGGAGTAGGTTCAAGTTGTAATCTATTTAATTGCAGAGTTCAACTGCTAATAAATCTGACACATTTGAGTCCAAGTGTCTTAGTTCATTGTCTAAGCAGAAGCAGAGATGAACGGACACTGCATGATTATTCTGCAAATAACATCTCTGTCTACCTGCCTCTCTTCTTTCTAATGTCAGGAAGATTCTAGAACTGGTGCTTCCAGTTATGTGATGCATGCAATGACAGGAATGGAAGGTGTACATGGCACAGGTTATTTCTAGCCTGGTAATTAAGGGTGAGAGAATGGTATGGAAGACTGAGCATATGGTTCTATATAATCTGAAGAAGTGGTTGGAAATAAAAATTCAGAAATTTTAAATTCTTCCCTTTGACCTGCTTTCCACAGACATGGTAATGGGTCAATGTGATCCATGAAAAAGTCTATGCATTAAAAAAAATATATAAATCTTGGCCATTGGAAAGATCCTTCAAATCTTTCAGTGACTATTACCCATGTGTTTGATGACAGTCAGCTGCTACTGATTCAAATATGTGAAAAACTAGTGTGAAACAGAAATGCATTGCATATGCCTATTAATCTTTTAGAAAGGAGAGGGACAATATCTTATGGAGACATGAGGAAACTTGCATTATAGAATCTGCGTCCCCAGTCTTCTAGGTCTCTTTGACTCCCACAGGAAGAATTTTGTGGAGTCTTTGGCTTTGCAAATAGAGAAAGTTATTTCTATGACTTTTTTCTGATCTAACTTGAAAAGGTAAGCTGAGTGATTAGACATACTTTCCAGGTTTAACATAGCTTTTTTTGACGTGCTTAATGTTCCTTCCATTAATACTAGTGGCTTTTGTATCTGAGCCAATCTGTGAGTATGAGTGAGTACGAGATAGTGTGCCTACATTTTGATCTCAGATAGACTCTGAAATACATACACTTGATGCTGGTTTGCAGAAAACATTACTTATCTTTAAAACTCTTAGTCTTAAAAAGCAGCAGCATTGTGAAGGTAAAATCACAAGCTCTGATGATCCATGCTGTGCCAAAATCCATAATTTTATCTTTAGTATAAATTAGGTGGATCCGTAGGTCAACAACTGTCCACTGTCGTGCTTCCCCCGTATCAGTCTTAGGAACTGTAAACATAGTTTCTGCAAGGTAGCAACTTCTGCAATTTGTAATAATCCCTAGAGAGTCAACAGTTTGTGTCAACTGAGGATAATGACCATATTGTGATTACACATACAGATTTATTAAAGATGTACAGAGGACAAATGGTTATATCAACCAGAAACAGATATCACATACTTCATCAGCATGCAGAGAATCATTGTGTCAGCAAAACAAATGACCTGGAAGTAGCAGAGAACTATTCATTATACTAGTCATCTGTGGGGAAAATCTTGAATGATGGAAGCATAATGTGTAGGTCTTTATATTTGAAAACTTGCTATGCTCAGTGATGTAAGGATGTATGAATAGGTATTTAATCAACATGACTGCAAGCCTCAGTCTCAATTGGGTGTGTTTGAGTTAATGAATACAAGATGGGTTGTGGATTTTTTGACTGAACAATGAAATAGAAATAATTTATGAAATATTGGTTGTGTCTTTACATACTTTTCTCTAGAAAATAAATGCTAAACATCATGAAGCTTGATTGAATGCTCTTCTTTGACACTCAAATAGCTCTTATATCACTGTGAAAAGTATTTCTGGAAATTATAAAATGTGAAAAAGCAACCTATACAGATGCTATACATAAGGAGTTCTTTGATAGCAATTGAGGACACAACAGTAGTAAAAATTGACTCAGCAGACCATTTTGGTGGTTCCTAAGTTCTCAAGACAGGGATGGATGTACACATTTGTTTAGGCTCTTCTCTGAATCAGGATGTAAGATATTATTTCAGAGTTTAGTTGAAAGTAAGCATTTTTTAAATGTGTGTTTGACATATGTTGTAAGAACAAAGGCAACAGGTTTTAGCATAATGAGGTAATGTAGGCCATATAAATTCAAATTGAAATATATGCAGTTATTTAGGCAGAGTGTACAAAGTGTTTTAATGGAGTTCTAAAATATTCTTCTGTGTTAATTATACAACAGGAGTGGGTTTGTTTCTGTGTTTTTGAGGGGGTCTGAAAGATTTAAATTAGTTCCCACCATAATAACAAAAACAAGTTAGGAATTTTTAAAAGTTACACGCAGTCACCGAAGAGCAGCCCACAGAAGCAGGCAAAAATCAGATGTGGTTGAAGGATATATGATAAAATGCCATCCTTCATTTCATTCAGAGCGTGAAATGACTGGTATGAATATGGTATGCCAATAAGAAGTGTGAATGTTTTTGAAGAATGTGGGTGGGAAATAGTTTTTTCTTTAAAAAAATGAACACTTGTTAATTAATTCCTTTTTAAGAATTTTGCTTAGTGACTATTTAAATTGTCAGTTGTGAATAGCGAGGATGAAACGCTCATACAAATAGTAGCTAAGGCACTGGTGATTGATCATAGGTTAAGCAGTTTACAAAGGGGATTTCTTAAACAAATCTGTATAAATTTTTAGAGATCAGTATCTACAATCTTTTACCAAGCTCTGCTTAAAAGACAAGATTCAGTACTCAGCAGAAGTACGTCTGTTGAATGGAATCAAGTTCTGCGGCTGTTTTTACTGTGGATCTAGCCTCCAGAAAATTGTGGAAAATTGTGGCTCATTCTTTAGAGTAGAGATTAAGTCATGAAAATAAGACAACATGAAATTTTGTAGTGTCATTATGCAACATTTATATGAATATTGGATTTACTTTAAATGATAATGATTGCATCATCAATTTTCTTCCCAGATCTTGAATAAAACCAAACCTGGAACAAAAATTAGCCCAAATGACAGAAACTTTTTTTTCCTTCTCAAAATTAGTTGAGGCCACAATTTACCCAAGATTTCCATACAAAACTGAACTAGACAAGGCCTATGCCTATGGTTTACATACAGTTTGAGGAATCTTTTAAAATTGCTAGGCAATTTCTTTGGGCTCATGTTTTATTTTTTACAGTCCTCACAGATACCTATACTGGATTTTAAAGAGGTATCAATCAAATGAACTATTCATGACCACTCAGAAGTTTGTCTTTCATTTTGAACTATAATTAGGAAATTGTGCATGGCAGCAACTATATTTGAGAGAAACCAAAAGATGTTGAGTACAGTTGTAGTATTTGTACCCCCAAATCTGCTTTTTTTATATCCTGTGGATTAAATTTATGTCCTGCATGGTTCCTACTTTTTATAGTATTAAATTATGGTCAAGAGAAAATGTATTTACAATGCATATCACACTTGCACGTTTTTTATTCTGTTCAGGTACAAGCTACATATGGCATGTCTGTTTTTCCAGTGGCCATAGGAATATATTAACGCTCATCAACAATGTTATTTGCTTTTTCCTTTAGGGGCTGATGTTATCAATTTTGATGGCCATGTAGTGTTACCATACAGATTCAGGAACAAGAAAATGAAAACACTGAAAGATGTCATCTCTCTGAAATTTAAGACCTCTGAAAGCGAAGGTGTAATCTTCCATGGAGAAGGACAGCAAGGAGACTATATCACTTTGGAACTGAAGAGAGCCAAACTTGTTCTAAATTTAAATTTAGGTATGCTTTGATTGTTTAGTTTTGTGTACTTTTTAACTCTCCCACAAAAATTTTAGGTCAAGTATTACATCCTCTTTTCCATGGTAATATGGTAAGCCACATCATTTAATCAGATAATTTAGTGAAAATGTTGTCCATTCCCTTTCTGTATGTTTTTTTTTTTCTGTTCCATTCCTTCCTTTTTACTCTGTGTGAGATACCGTGAAAACAAGATCATACAGAAAAACAGGATCAGTGATATATTGTCATTAGAAACTTGCCACAAACAAAAAAAGCCTTGCTAGAATTATATGTGGCCTCACCTGTGGCTTTGTGTGAGAGAAGGACACTGTCATCGGTGCTAGAGGAATAAAGGTCACCCTTCGGAACCTTGCAGCAAAAAAGGTATCAATCCGGGAAGCTACAGGCCACATGAAGTTGAGGTTCAGCAGCCTTCCTAGAATCTGAGAAGTAGGACTAGGAAAGGAAAGAAGACATATTGGTTTATCAGGCCATCTTATGATGGAATCCTGTATATGTTACTCTAATTCCAGCCTCCTTTTTCCCTCTCAGTGAAAGACTACAGGTTCATGAATGACTGGATTTATAAAGTGTATTTATTATGAAAAAAACCCACATTTATCTGGTTTCAGGTTTTTATTTTTCCCTTCAAACAAAAGAGTTTTAGAAAAAGATTTCATGTAACTTTCCTTAGTTCTCTTACAGACAAGTAAAGAGTAAATTATTCTGTTCATTATTTACATTGAATAGTAATTATTTCCACTAGCATTTTCTCCTGCTCTTTTTCTAAAAATCGATGTGAGCAGATGAGGAGGAAGAAAGCACATCTTCCTATAGCAGTTATCTTTTTTAAACAATTTTAATTGCAATACTATCCCATTCATTTCCAGTTTCTCCATATTCCTCAGTTCAGCCTGTCTTTATTAAGCTATTATAACTTCCATATATGTGCTTGGTGGGGATGTTCTTAAATCACTAGGCTGATAAATGGGAAAAGGACCTTTGACACACACTCACTTAATAAACAGAAGTAATGGTTTATGGTGTTATTCTTCCTCTGCCTGAGAGTATTATCTTTGCACCAGAGTCACTGGAAAAGGATGTTCATTTTGCCTAGTGAAATCCAGTTACTTAGTTTCAAACATCGGGGAGGGGGGGCTGGGGGGGGTGAGGATGGGGAGACGGGGGTGGATTTAGGTTTCACTTTGCACTGGATTTGACTTTGCATTGAAGAAACTGGGGCTCATGGACATGTGTGGAAATTTTTTTTTTTTTTAACCAACAGCTATTGAAGGATCAGTGGCCTGCAGCAAAAAGGCAGTATGGTCATATGTAGGGGAGTAATGTCTTAAGCCATGGAAGTGTGATTTGCCAGAATGTGTTATCAACATGCACAAACCTTAATGTCTGAGTTGCAGGCATGCTTGATGGTAAGAAATTCTCAGCTCCAGAAATGCTTTAGGTCCTCGTGTATTCAGAACATGGAAGACTGAACTGAGTTATTGGGCAGTGGAGCAATTTTTTAAACTTACTGCTGAATTTGTCATTTGCTGCTTCAGTTGAGATCCGTGCTATCAACCTTTGCTGGCTTAGCTATGTCAGTCAGATTGCAATGAGATGTGATCTCTGACTAGCATAGCTGCACTGGCAAAAGCCCCTGGAAAACAAAACAGAGAATTGCAAAACTGTACTCTTGCTAGCAGTTTGACTTCCAGAACAGGAAGGTTGCTGCAGGAAAAAAGACCAAAATAAGCTATGTTAGCAGAAGATGGTTTTTGCTGCTGTTAGCGTAGTCTGCATTGAGCCTTTTCCTATACGCTCACTGGTATAGCTATACTGACAGAGCCTACAAAGTGTAGAACTCAGACTGAAAAGGCTTTTTGATACCAAAGTCTGTTATCAGGCACCATGTCTTTCTCAACAGTCATAAATCAGTACAGTTCCAGGGAAGCTCAGGACCTGGCCCAAAGGTTACAGCTTTTCATTTCTGTAGCGTAGCGATGAAAACACAGAAAACCCCTAGTTGAAAACAACTTTACAACTGAAAGTTGGTATTGCTTCTCTGGTTTGCCTCCAAATAACTACTATTATGAATACAATTCACTGATCAGATATTTGCTGTATTTGATATAGCTATTTGTATTTATGGCAGCAACTCTCCACTGGGCACATTTTAGCTTCATAGCAGACTGACTTACTCCAGCTTATTGTGTGTCTGGTATGATTCAGGTGAAATATTGACAGAGCAAGAGGAAAATGTTTGCCTAACTGGTATGAGGTGAGAATTGCTATTGTTTCTATTCTCATCCTAGGCAGTAACCAGCTTGGCTCTATTTATGGCCACACATCCGTAATGACAGGCAGCCTCTTGGACGATCACCACTGGCACTCCATCATCATAGAGCGCCACGGGAGAAACATCAATCTCACCCTGGACAGACACATGCAGCACTTCAGAACCAATGGAGAATTTGATTACCTGGACCTGGATTATGAGGTAGACAGTTGTCATGGTTTAACCCCAGCCGGCAGCTAAGCACCACACAGCTGCTCGCTCACTCCCTTCACAGTGGGATGGGGGAGAGAATCAGAAGAGTACAAGTGAGGAAACTCGTGGGTTGAGATAAAGACAGTTTAATAGGGAAAGCAAAAGCTGTGCATGCAAGCAAAGCAAAACAAGGAATTCATTCACTACTTCCCATACCATTTCCTTACCAGGCAGGTGTTCAGCCATCTCCAGGAAAGTGAGGCTCCATCACGTGTAACAGTTACTTGGGAAGACAAACGCCATCACTCTGAATGTCCCCCGCTTCCTTCTTCTTCCCCCAGCTTTACATGCTGAGCATGACGCCATATGGTATGGGATATCCCTTTGGTCAGTTGGGGTCAGCTGTCCTGGCTGTGTCCCCTCCCAGCTTCTTGTGCACCCCCAGCCTACTCGCTGGTGGGGTGGGGTGAGAAGCAGAAAAGGCCTTGACTCTGTGTAAGCACTGCTCAGCAGTAATTAAAATATCCCTGTATTATCAACACTGTTTCCAGCACAAATCCAAAACATAGCCCCATACTAGCTACTATGAAGAAAATTAATTCCCCAGCCAAAACCAGCACAACAGTGAAACTTGTTTGTTTTCATTCAAATTGGCTTTATAAAGATAAGTCCAATAAGAAGAGAAAAGAAGACTAATATAATTTAAGATGTTTTGGTACTTTTTTGTACATCTGTTTTAATTATTTTTTCCCTTACATTTCCTGAAATTTTCTTTCCAACACTGTTCTCTCTTAAGTGTAAATTAAGTGTCTCTTCATTAGTCTACCAGATCCCATCTGGTGTAAGAGTCATCTCAGCCTTTTATTTTAAAATGGGAGATCTATGTTAATCAGCAAGCTAAGTGTACACTACTTTTAAAATCTCTAAAAGCAGCTGCTGTAAGCTGGAAGTAGATTAAAAAAAAGCATACAATCTGTTATTCCATTCAGGTGATAATTTTGCACTTGAATCAGAAAGCCTCATTCTGTGGTGACAATTAGTATTTATTTTTAGCAAAGGAAGCAGATTAGAACCTTTTTGCTAATATGGATCTTGATCTTTCTTGTCTTAGGTAGGTAGGTACTTCCTTGTATTTTCACAAATATGCCATCAATAACTTCTTTTTATAAAGAAACAATAAAGAGTTAGGAAAGTTCTAGGAAAACATTTGTTTAATCAGTCAGGTTAATGCATACGTGTGTTCGTAGTAATTAAATGTGGATTTGTTGTTTGATTACACTCTGGCTTCTGCTATTATGAACTTGTTCAGTTCTTCTAAATTGTTATATGAACTTCAGCACGTTGGTTATTATGAACTTTGTATAATGATTTTCTTGCACTCTTTACTGTTTCTAATGAGACTTAATGTGGTTAGCTGAGCCAAATGCATGTATTTCCATCCTTGCAACTTTTTAAGCAGCGAGAGGGAATCAAAATGATGTAATGCAGAAAAGTTTGAATTAACTTGTGTATTGATATTTTTACAAACAATCTTTTGATCAAAAATATGATATGAATGTTTGAAAAAATTACTTATGATTGTAAATGTTGCTGAATCAAATATTTACTTATAGTCCAACAAATCTTTATGAATGCCTTCTTTGGTAGCAGTTATAATGAGAAAATGAGCAAATTTGCCTGTACCTCTATTACTCATCAAGCACTGAAGTGCTGAATTGAGCTACTGAAAACTCACATAAATAGATTTTATTAAAGATTTTCAAGTGAGTGAACTACAGAAAAAGTTAGGCTGAATGCCATGCGCCAGGGTTGGGCAATTCACGCATATATATACACACACAGACATACATACATACATATATATATATATATGTAGTATATATGTATGTCTGTGTGTGTATATATATGTATATATAAATATATATTTGTGTGTATATATATGTATATATAAAAATATATATGTGTGTAGCATGTTTACATAATAAATGTGTTGCATACAATAAATTAATCCCTAGTAAAAGTTGAATCCAGGATATTCACCTTCCTCTCTTCTCTGACATTAGAGACCTCATGGCAGTTCTCAAAGATACATTTCAGTCTCCATGTACATGGATCCCCTTGTGTTTAATGAAACTTATTTAAGTGTGTGTGGATACATGTTTCTGTGGTGCATAGAAGTGCAAGAGCCTTAACCTCTTCTCCTTCCTTTCCTCTCAGTTATCTCACTGGTTTTGGAGTTAGTCATCACAGACTAAAATTAAATGTATTGTCCTTGTGATAAATTAATCACAGTGGATAAACCTGACTGAAAGAATCAAAACTATTTTTCATAGAAAATCTCTTTCAGAGATAGGTTAATCTCTTTCAGAAAACTTAAGTAAACACAAAAGAGGAATAAAAAATAGTTCTGATTTCATATTCAAGGTAAAAAAAAAAAATCCTATGATTCCCTCTTAACTCACTGTGGTGGTACGTATTTTTTGCAATTTTTCTCCTTTTCTTCAAAATGCTTTCCTTTCCATTTTCTCTTGTCCAAACACATGACTATAACATGCAAAAGAATGTTTGACAGCCATTAAAATATTACAGTCATATTCTTCAGTTCATGTAAAGTCCTGTATCTTCTCTATAAAGTTAAGTCATGATAATTTATAATACCTGAGGATGTGTCCCGCAAAATGCTTTTACATAGCTGGTATGTGCTATTTATAAAGATTTTGGTTTTCAGCTGTATAGCTTTAGTTCTTATATCCCAAGTCAAAGCTTCCTCTTTGGGATAGAAAGTGATATCTTACATGCTTTTAAAATGGAAAATGTGTCCCTAGAGCTGCGTTTTCCTGCTCTCAGTAATAACAAATGGAATTAACAATGAATGATATTTAAAAGCTTGGCTCTGCCAAATCTCAGCAGCAGACTACAAGTAGACATTTTTGTGAGCATTCGTAGGGCAGGGAAGCTAGGTGTCATTACTATTTATGCCATCATCTATTGGATATAAATACTTAACATAGATTGCACGGACTGATCTCATGAGTCCCTTATGCTTCACATTTGGGCTGCAAAATATTAATGAAAACATGTAGCATTTATTCACTTCCAAACGTTTCAGAAAAGACCCAGATGTGGTAGAGACCTGTATAGTCTGTATGGAGTGACAGGGAGAGACTTCATAAGAGATGAACGTTTTTATTTTGTAAAATATTTGTTTTTCTTCGTTTTTTAGCACTAGAGATTCTGGATAACCCAGTGTTTTAGGGTAATGAAACTCAGCATTAAGAGAAAAACAATTGCTGTTTGACCTTGATGGCTGAGTTTTTGCAGTGGTTGTCTTCATCTTCTCTATGGAGCTGATTTGGCCTGCTAAGTCATGTGGTAACTCCTCATTGACTATAATTACATGATAAAAGCATGTTCTCAGTAATGGAAAGTGCTTCTGTCTAACAGGGGATTGCATCTTTAACTATGTGATTCTGTAAAATTCTTCTGGATAAAGTAGATATAATAAGCATTAAAGGAAACAAATGCATCGTATTGGGGCCCACAGCTGCTGTGTTGTAGTCTGAGCTCTGGCACACAGTTAGAGCTGAGTGAATGATTCAAATCAGATTACCCGGCTAATTTAATATCTAATCTTGTTTAGGAAAATACAGGGATGGACGTTTATTCCAAGTTCTTTGTTTGAAACACATATTGCTCAGTAGCGATCAGAAGAGCAGTCCATATATGAACAACCATGATGCGTGTCTGCTCACTATTTGGACAATTGTAATAATACTTGGGATTTACTACCATAAATATTTGCAATCACAGATTCATTACAGATTTTTTTTCTGCCTTTGCAGTGCTTATTTGATACTTCCTTTTTCTATAAGCAGGGTTGGCATCTCTCTCATTCACCATGTTTGAATGTTCAAAGAAAGCAAATACATCTACAGCAAATTTGTTTAAAACTCTTTGCCCTCCAGTAACTATCTACCATTTTCTGTTTTGTTCAAAGATAACCTTTGGAGGGATGCCTTTTTCTGGGAAGCCAAGTTCTAACAGTAGGAAAAATTTCAAAGGCTGCATGGAGAGCATCAACTACAATGGCAATAATATCACTGACCTTGCCAAGAGGAAGAAATTGGAACCTTCTAATGTGGTAAGAGCATAATTTAATGGTCATCTAAACTGCTTCTCCTCCTAAAGAAGACTAGAAGGTTTGGGAGCATGTGTAGCTGATATCCTTGTGATATACTGGAATGATATAGAACACAGAACAAATTTTATCACATACCCAAAGATCTTATTGTATGTATGTTTGTGACATTTTTTTATTATTATGTCTGAGCATTTTACTTCTAGGGTCCAGTTTCATCTTTCCAAAATTAACCTTCAGTATCAGATAACTACTTTTTAAAAGAAAATCAGCTGAACCAATAAGTACTTCTTTCCTTTCCTCCCAAATTATAGTACTCCAAAATCAGTGCAGACAAAATTTATTATTAAATCAATTGCAGCTTTCTTGTGGCTTTAAATCCTGGTATCTTCCATCCCTGCAGAGCTATTTGGATTTCTGGAGTGCAAAAGTCATTGGAAGGAAATGCTTCTACAGGCCTTTCTGGTAGCTCTGAAAAGCCTCAAGATGTTAGACTTGAAAATCATTATGTAGCTTATTAACATTACAGAGCTTATTAACATTTTATTCTATTTTTTCTCTTGCTTAAGCATTCATAGTTGCTTTCATGTTCAAACTTGCAGCTTTATGGGCAATGTGATTAAGAAAGAATGTACTTTAATTACTGTATTTTTAAGGCTCTAAATGTTCCTAAAATTGCTTGCTGTCATACAAAGGCAATGTGGGTAAGAAATAAATGTATTATTGCCATGAGTTTGTGATGGTCTGAATAAGTTGTTCAAGGCTTTCTTCTGTACAAGTTTACAGCCTTCACAAAGTCCTGCTAACAATATGTATGGTTCCACTATTGCTTTTCTCTTTATGTAATAAATAGTAAAGATTTACATAAAGATGATGAAGTGCAAAGGATTGATTACCATTTGATTACTCCCTGGATAGTAATACTGAAGTTCCATATAATTGAATGAACAATATGGCTAAATGGTCATGGTAATACGAAGGATAATTTTGAATATGTGATATTTGCCTATACAAACTCAGAACCTTTTCTCTACATGAATTTCTTCAGTATTGTCAAAGGCAAAGAGCATGATATATATGCTGTGGAGGAAGACTCCACTTTTAGAATTTTTTCGACCCAGTCGCATAAACTCCTCATTCTTTGACTTTTTTTTTCCAAAATTGCCTGTGATTTCCTGCCTGCAGTGCATTTTAAGTTTGTAATGTAACCATGATTTTCAAAGATTGATGCCTGATTTACGAAAGGATCTTTGTACAGGAGCAATCTTTCCATTTTGCACAGTTGTGTCCACTGCAACTTAGTAGGACATATTCTTAAAGCCTCTTTCTGAATAGAAATGTTACTTAAGAGGTTTCAGTGCAAATCCTATCCTTTCAAAAGTGTAGCATAGCTAGCAGGCCTGTAAAGTCTCTGTAAAATAATCTCTCTGGTTTTATTTGTTTGTTTCTTTGTTTGTTTGTTTTTAAAATTCTGTTACCTGTAACATGAAAGTAAAATCCACATAAGAAGCTTCGTCAGTGTTAGTGCTACATCAAGAGGGTATGGCATGCTAGTTTAATTTGATGGTTCTGTTGATTTCCAGTTCTGAGAATGGCTATAAAAATAGAAGTGACCTTTGTTTTCAGTAGAATTACTTAAATTGCTTCAGCTCTTCAAAAGCAAAATCAATTTTACTCTAACTAAATCAACATGGATTTTTATGTTTCTTTCAAAAGCTTTTTTTCTCCTAGTTTTTATCCTGATTTAGCATGAAAAATAGACTCGGTTGAGACTACTGTTGTTGTTAATCATGTTTATGATGATGGCACTTAAGCAATCCAACAAGGATCAAAGCTCCATTGCAGGAGATCCTGTACAAACCCATAGCGGTACGCACACCCTGCCCTAAACAGTGTAGTATCTGAAGAGGCAAGACAGACAAAATGTAATGAAGTGGAACACAAGCAAAGTAATTGGTATGGTCATGAGATGTATCATAAGGGAGGAAATAAAACAGAGGAAAGAAGGATATTAAAGAGGTGTGAGATGGAAGAAAAAAATATTCTTAGATGCAGATAGTTGAATTTCAGAAGTCACACAGTGAAAGGGAGTTGACAAGTTAATTTTACAGAATGAGGAGGCCCAGAGAATCAAAGATGATAATAAGATGATAAACTTGATTTGCCTCTGAAGAAAATTAAAGTTAAAAGAATTTTTAGGTCTCGTATACATAGGTGTTATAAGCAAAAAAGCACCACCAAGCATCTCTTTAATTTATTGAAGAGTAAGTATGTAAAGACAATTTTAAAGTATTTTAAATTGTAATAAAGTCCAACACTGACTTTAAGAACATATTTCTTTTAGATTTAGAGGGTAAGAATAAGGGGGGAAAAAAAGTTTGGCAGTCCTTTGTTGTATGTAAGATGGCAACAGCTCTTTGGGGAGAATGAGTCGGATGGTCTTGAGCAGTTATTGTTGTTCTTATTAGTGGAGCCTGATTTGTTTTCATACTAGATAAATGAGGCAAATGATAAAGATGCCCAAAAGGGAGAGTCGAGGAGACAAGGACAGCCGAGACAGAGAATGTGTCTGCTTTTCTCCTGAACTGAGTTGCAAACAAGAGTTGGCAGTGACTAACTAGCACAGTAGGTGCTAACTCTTGTATACAACTTGACTCAGGACTAAGACAGAAAAAGGGAATGCTTTGTAAACAATCTTCCAGTCCATCTTTTCTGTTTTCTACTAAAATATAACAAGCTTTGTAGGACTTTCATTTCCTTGCATAACTGGAGAATATTGACCCTTGTACCACTAGTGAGAAGAGACAAGAATATGCAGCTAGCAAACAGTCCAGAGAAATTTGAGTTTAGGAATTTAGTCACTTTATCAAATTTTCCTACCCAGAGGTATATTAAGGGCAGGCAGTGGGAATACTAATGGGATTTAGTTTCCACAGAACAGTCTCTCCAATTTTAAAGCCTGTAACTGAAAAATGCTGAGGAGAATCACATTTGCTACCCTCCATCCTTACATCCACTAGGTCTATGATCCACCCACTTCTGCAACTCCTATGCCATGTATTACTGAGTGCAATCATATACAAACTTAAGATGAGTGTTTTCTTTAAATTATTTATATTAAGCAAACATTATGTTAAGCTCAAAGATGACTAATAAGCTATTTTGAGAAAAATACTGAAATAACATGATAAACATTAGCATACAGTACATTGCCTGTACTGTGTAATCCATCCTGATTTAACAGGTATTGTAGTCTTAATAAACTCATTACCTCTCTTTTGGGAGCTACATATTCAGCCAGTAGCTCTATTAATTGGAAAAGGTTTTAAGACCCAGTAGTATTTCCACAAGGGATAACATCTGAATGTGGATAGGCAAAATTGATTTATAAGAAGTAAACATGAAGCTAATTTGCAGCACAGATTAAAGGCCATGATACAAAGCTCAAAATACCCAAATTAAGATATTTTCACCATTTCCTTTCCAATGTAGTATGAAAAATTCTCTGATAAGACTAACAGTTTCAGTATAAATGCACAGTATATGTTTGACCTCCAGATGTCATTGCCCAGCAAGTCACTCTGAATCTACAGAAAAGGACCTCTTTCTCTTTGAAAAATGGGGATGCTATTATAGAGACAAGCTGCAGATTAGCTTGAACTCTTGAACTAGACCTAGTGAGCAATCTATATCAGATGGGCTTTACTTAAAAGAGGAGTCATCTTGTGAATTACAGTCATAGAGGGAATCGATAATCCAGTTCAGATTAATCTGAATAACTCAGTAGGGAAAATAGTAACTAGCAGAGAAATTAGAATTTTATGTTACTTCCTCAAGAAGTCTTTTATGCAGTTAGACTGTTCATGATAAATGCATGTGTAATAGGTGTTACACATGCAAGTATCCCATGCATCAGGATGACAGGAGAGTGTCAATTGGATATGAAAGCTGCCTTGTTATGAGGAAATTGTTAGTTCCTCTCGGTAACAAGGCAGCAAAAGAAACGCTTAAAAATGTCTAACAAAATGCTTTCTGAGCACTACTTAACTGGCATCTGTGGCTGAACTGTGAGATGTCAGCTCCTACAAAAATGCTGTTGCCTTCTGTGTCTACACAGGACTACCTTAACTATGTAACAGAAGTTGTTTCTAATCCGTAGGGTGACTATTACACTGAAAATGTTAACAAAGGGTTACAGAGGGTATTTCAGCCACTCGCCAGCTTTTTTTTTCCCTGTATGTAAAATTTGTAGTTTAACCAAAAGTATTCTGTAGCACACTTGGAAATGTTCAGACTAAAACTATTAAAACAAATGAGTTAACTATTTCTATTTAATGCTTAGATGGCTGAAAACTTAAAATTAAAATCTCTTGGCAACTTTTAAACCAAAAAACCCCAGAATAGCCAAGCAGTTTAGCGGCAAAGGAGATAAGGGGAGGTCCTTTGCCTTTACTCAGAGAGTAGTTGTAATTTCTCTCATCACATTGTAATTTAAAAGCTTCCTATAGTTGTTTTAGCTAATTATTTTCCTAAATCCTTGGATGTCTTTTGTTATCCATGGAACATGGGTGTATGGTGTATGTATGTAAGAACATACACTTATGTAAGGGTGCGTAAGAACATGGTTTGTAATGCTGAGGTTTTATCATAAAGATAGGAACAAATCTTTTAGGAGATCAGTATAAAGAAATCTCTAGCTCCAGATAATTGGAAACATCAGTGTTTCTTAATTGATGATGGAGGCTGCCAACTTGATAGTCTAGTTGCTACTAATTCTACTGGCCTTTATAAGTAGACTGTATCAGTGTAACTGCTGATGCTCTGTAGTAAAAAGAGGTGGTTATGCAGAGTAGAATATAAGAATCTATCTGAGTGCTCAAGAAACATTTTTTTTTTTTCCATTTAATTTTGACATGGAAATACTATATAAGAAACTGAATCTGCCACACAGGTGGTATCTTGCTATGACACAGGTAACGTGTTTTCTGTTGTCTTGTTCTTTTAAAAAGTGATGGGTTTGGACATTGGTAAATGAGTGCTAAGTCTTGCTTCCTTATTGATGTCATCTAGCCCATCTCCAATTGAAAATAATTACTTCTAAAAAAATTTACTTAGGACTTTCCTCCCACACATTTTCAGACACAAAGTTCCTATCTTGCTTCCACATTCTCTGACTTCCCTCAAGATGAACTTGCAGATGCATTTATACACTATGAATACAAAAATATGTGACATAAAAGCTTACATCAGGAAGTCAGTAATATGGAGTTTAAAAATATTTATGTGATAAAGATGATGACTGACTCCTATTGGGATTCTGAACAGTGCTTAGGTGAACTTCATGTCTAAACATCTAGCTACCTCCAAAAATGTTGTTCAATCCTTAATATTTTTTTTAATGTACAAATAAATATCAAAGGAATTGCTATCTTGGTCATAGTAATAATTTCCATACTGCATCAGATAAAATTCTTCCTTCCCAAATTGAACTGAAATTGCCACAGAGTATCCATCTGCCACAGTGTATCAGAAAACCTAACCATAGAACAGGATCCACTTTGCCACATGTTAGAGGAATTCTTCACCAGAGGAAGTTTTCCTGCTATATTGCATATATTGTTTAATGCATTGATGCATTAGAAAGTCAATTCTGGACAGAGATTGCTGCAAATTATTTATGATTTCTGAGGAAAAAAACGGTGATACATCCTACCATTGTGGTCTTTCATGAGAAATGACATGAGAACCAGAGTGAAAAATTCATGTCCCTAATTCTAGTCTTGTTTACAGATACATTTTAAAGCCTTGGAAATCAATAAAGTTGACTGGATTTTTGTCAATTTCCCAAAGAGTAAAATTTTACAGTGTGAAAACTACAGTTTATTTTACAGAGAAAATTATTGACTAACTACAAATATTAGGCAGTGTTCATGATCAGCTACTCCAAATCCTTCTGCTTCATGAAATGAAGTGTTAGCTTATTTAGTATTATCCAATAGAAAACAACAAAGAGGCTACCTCTTCACGAGGTATTATACATCCTTCTTTCACAACCTCATGTGTTGTATTGACACATTGATATAAGGGCATTTGGAAAGCTGTATTTCATTTTTATAAAAGGATGAATTACTGCTCTGTTATAGGCTTCTTTGGTGACCACGAACAAGCCCAAGTTTTTCTGTGATTCATTTTTTCATCCTTGAACTTGGAATATTAATGCTTTCATCTAAGCTTTATCTTAGACTATAACTCTTCAGGGCAAAGACTGTCCCTTATCGTCTGTATGTACAGTACAAAATATAATGGGGCCACTGCTAGACAAAACAGAAACAGCGGCAACAACATTATAATAGTAACAATAATTATAATATTAACAACACATTTTTACATGCAACTTGCATTGATCACAGTAGTCTCTAGGTTGAACAAAACGTAGAATACTTTTCTAGAGGTAGCTATGAATTTAGTGGAATCTTACCATTTTGCTTATGTTTTTGCTTTTTTTGTGTTTTACTTAGGGAAATTTAAGTTTTTCTTGTGTGGAGCCACATACAGTGCCTGTCTTTTTCAATGCCACCAGTTACCTTGAGGTTCCTGGTCGTCGAAGCCAGGATCTATTTTCAGTCAGTTTCCTCTTCCGAACCTGGAACCCCAATGGACTTCTTGTCTTCAGCAACTTTGCAGATGACCTGGGGAATGTCGAGATTGACATAAATGAGGGCAAAGTCAGCGTCCATATCAATGTCAGCCAAGTGAAGAAGAACCGAATAGACATCTCATCGGGTAAGTGCT
This sequence comes from Ciconia boyciana, assembly GCF_034638445.1. Classification (NCBI taxonomy): domain Eukaryota; kingdom Metazoa; phylum Chordata; class Aves; order Ciconiiformes; family Ciconiidae; genus Ciconia; species Ciconia boyciana. The sequence goes on along the minus strand of NC_132935.1, from coordinate 103,999,019 downwards.
TTTTTTTAATTGGTATAATTTTTGTTGGTGTTGTCTAAAAGCATCATGGACCTAAAAATTAGAGCAATTGTTTTAGAAAATTTAAAATTTAAATTGCAACTATATTAAATCCTTTATTGCATGTTTCATTGAGTAAGAGGTAGACTATTAAAACAGTTGTTAGATTAAAAAAGAAGACACAAATATTCTTAATTCTGTCATGAAAACCAGAAAATATATCACCCCCTATCTATGAGGCAGCATTGCTTCTTCTTTTCTTTCTTCCATCTGTCTTGCAGTCTTCTCTGCAAAAATATTTGGTTTCAAAAGGGGAGGGTACTCCCTGTTGAGAGTAGCCTAATAATGTCTGCTCCTATTACTTCCTAATAATTAGGAAGCTCTCATTAAAAAAAATACATTTGTTTTAACCACAAGGCTAGCATGAAAAATACTGTAGCATACTCTTAAGTAGGCTGTAGAGTCATGCTGGAGAAGTACCAGAGCTTTCCGTACCTAACTAAGGAGGTTTTGGAAAATACTGGGTAAAAGGTACAGGATTAGATTTGTTTCTGGAAGAAAGGGTGTGTGTTGGTGTCAGTTGATCAGCCTTTTAAAATTACTTGATACTTCCATTTTGGTAAATTGTACTTTCAGTCTAGATTCTTCATGGGCATTTCTGGATCAGCTGTAGCTAATACAGTGTTAGCTACATCATGTCAATTAACACTTTTTCTCAGCAAAGCCATGACCTAATCATGGCTTGGAAAATACAGGGTTGCTTGCAAATGGATTTAGCTCCACATAAAAAAAACCCCAGTGATTATTTGAAGTTGCATATGTGGCAACCTAGTTTCTTAGCCAAATAAGGGATGCCTTTTTTGCCTGAAATCATCTGAAATCATCATCATACTATTTTTTCTGAATTTAATGGTAGAGGTATTTAAGTCTTTATCAACAGGATTTATATACTGGTAGAGCTCTCAACAAATATATTGTCTACATAGTCAAATAGGGACTTGTCATAGTCATATATAAACAGGGACTTGAGGAAATGTAAGAAAAAAAAATGCATTTTTTAATGAGAAAACATACATTAAGTAGGAAAGTAACATTTCATTTGGCAAGTGGACATTTTTGCAAGTTTTCTCTTTTCAACCCATTAATGAAATAGAGCTGAGCATGAAATAAAATTAATTATTTTAATGATAGAACTGAATAAAATATGAATAATAACAACTAAAAATCAGAATTTACATGCTTTGTAAATGAAAAAGTTTTTATGAAAAATACCTCATATATCCTTCCATCATTACAATTTTTTTAGTGCAAAAAATCAATACCATAGATTACAAGTTAGCATTTCATTGCCTTTGTTATATAAAGTCACTCATGAAAGAATTAAGTAATGTTTTGGTAACACAGTAGGGTCTTGAAGAAGAGTGTTTTGTTAAGGTGCTAGTGCATCGTAATTAGGAAACACATGGAATTATCACCCTCATTCTTTCTTCCTTAGCTCTGTCTACTACAAATCCCAGTTTAGAGACAGAAGCGGCTACCCATGATACTTCTTCATGAGCTTCCTTGTGCTTTTTTTGTCCAAGGAAGATTTCAGTGCTGATTAGCCGAATATTATGAGAAATAAAAATTCCACCAATTTGCCACTAATTTTGCACAGTGTATGTCTTGATACGAAACCATTTTCAGATTCCAGTAAGTTTACATTCTGGAAAGTAAACACATGTGAAAACTGTTAATTTGCTATTCTACTTTCTCCAGACCTTCACTCACAACAACAAAAATTCTCCAACTACTGCCAAGTAAAAACAGAGTATTCTTATTCTGACTTTCTTCAGAAATATTCTGAATTGAATATTCTTCAGAGTAAATCTTTTCAGTCTGTATGATCAGTTTACATAGTAGTCTAAGAATCACATACAGCCATTCATTTTTATAGCCATTATGCTATTCTTAATCTCCATACAATCCAATATCTACATATTACAGTTTGAATATCATAAAGAGTTAGTAGTTTCCTTTGTTATTACAATTTGTAGCATACTATAAATACATTTATTGTTTAATTTTCATTGTATGGACTTTTTATATTTGCATAGCTATCCTGGGGAAGCTTTGATTTTTTTTAATACTTTGTTGCTACTTTTGTTTCAACAGGCATTTCAGTGCCTGTGAAATGAATTGTGTGTGTGAACATAAGAAAGCAAAATATGGCATCTACCAGGGAAGGCTGCAGAAGGAATGCTGCTGTTGTATGGCAAATATCACAGCGACCTTCTTGTTCTCTTCTTGTGCAGGGCATTAACAGATGTAAGCATATAAACCTGCTGAGTTTACGTAGAAGTCAAAGTGGTCTGCCTTTGGCACAAAGATTTCTGATTGTTGTGATCCTATAGATATAAGATGCACGCTTTTTCACCATTTCTTTTTACTTACTGCTGGCAAAGTAGAATTTCCTGTAGCCAAGTGTGCAGCCTTCTATGTAACTGCATGTGTAGGGTATGAATAATTAGACTTCTGTCTACTGGGAAGTATGCACCCTGGTTATCACAAAAAATTAGGCTAACTAAAACCACAGCCTGGATGCAGGTGTGTTCTGTACTTCATAGCTTTTCGGTACTTACGCCTGTCACCTGTAATAGCGTATTTTCACTGGAGAAAGCTGAAGTCTCTTAGTCCTTATTCTATACAACTCTCATAATTTACTAACTTACTTTCATTAACAGCTTTTAATGTCAGCTTTCCATCTTAACATGAGGACATCAGCAGTTCATTCTGGGGCATAGTCTAATGCTGGCTATAGAAACAGTAGCTGAACTCACTGGCAGGAATTACGTGAGAGAACTGTATGCTGATGTGCAGGTGGCGGCGTTTGTTGCTGCACATCTCAAGATACTGATGTGGAAGAGAGTTCTGGTTTGTCTGGTTTTCAGTGTCATAATATTCCTTAAACACCCTCAAGTTGCATGCACTGACTCAGGGAGCTTAACTTGACATGAATGGAGTTCAGATAAACAGGAGAGTCTAGCCTTCCAACATATCAAATACAGTTAAATTCCCACCTTTCTCACTGGTACCTCCTTATTGAAGTACTTTATGAAGTGCTTTGTGATGCCTGGGAGGGATCAGACAGTATGTGAAAAAGATTTTCTTGTTGGCTTGACGGAACTTTCATACCTAATTCATTTGAGCATTTTGTTTAGGGAGAGAAAGGCAGCTGCAGTTTTAAATATTTTGATGACACTTTACAAAAATAAAAATGAGGTAGTGCCTAGAAGGTACAGTTAAAGGAGCTGCACTTCTAGTCCCATATAGTACATGGACCGTTGTTTACTACTTACCTATAGAGTCAGTAAGGTGAATAGTTTATTGTAAAATTTTTGTAGACAGCTGTAAGGTTTAGAGGCAAGAACATCAGATAATCAGAAAGCAGAATCAGTTGACTGTTAAGAAGAGTGAGAGCTCCTACTAATCTGAGAAATCAGAAATAGGTTTATACTTCATTTTTATGCCAATTAATTCTACTTTTTCTATTTTGTATTGTGAATGAAAGGGATACAATACTCTAAGGTAGTCAAAGAGAAAGCATGAATGCAAAAAGTTTAACTTCTGTGTAAATACAGTGACTATGAGAGGTTTACATAGCATGCTGTGGGAAAACATTTGGATCAATAGGAGGCAATTCATAGGAATCATGAAGTAGACATTGCTTTGCATTTAAAATCACAGAAATTGAGAGTTGCCATCAGGCAGTCCGTTCTTAGCAGTCTTCTTTGTCTCCCACAGATCGTGCCCTGCTTTCACCAATTGTCTGTTCTGTTTTTGTCAGGGATAATTTTTTCACAGTGTTAGCAGATCACAGCAAGAGTTCTTAGGTCTTATTTAATGTTATCCTTTCATCTTCCAAAATGCACTTAACTCTTCCTTCATTTATTTAACCACATGTTCGGTCCACTGGAGATTTCACTATATTCAATTCTTCATGAACTTCTCTCAGTTTCTTAATCAATCTTCTTCATCTTTATTGGAATGATAAGTCATCCCAGTACTTTATTCTTGGAATATTTAAAATAAAAATAATATTTTTTTATTATTAAAATGGTTTTGTATATCTGAAGCTTCTTCACTCATTGTTTGGAGTTCAAAATTATTTTCAGCCTAAGTAGGAGACATTCCTACTGTCTGTCATGCCTTAATTCTCTCTTTCATTCTGTTGCTACTTTAAAAAAATCACAGGTAGTTGATGTTAGCATTAGCAGTTCCTAGATAACTTTCTGTAGATCACTTCTTGTTTTGCAAAAATGCATTTTATTTTCTTCTTTAGTGATGCTAGATACCATTTATCTTGCTGCTCTTTCATACCTTCAGTCACTTTCAAACCTCTGCCTCATCTCTATACATCTGATTAAAGCATTCAAATGTATCTATATTATGAAAATTTCATATTTAATTTATATGTGCTGAAAAGAATCAGGGATGATTACATATATTGTAGTCCAGTACATATGATTTTTGTGTTACTAGTAAAAGGCAACAGACTTTGTGCTGACTTGGCAAAGCAGAATCTCAGGTTTTACTTGACTTGGCTGCAGCTTCTTTAACGGTGGCCAGACGACTAGTCCTTTGACCTGTCCTAGGCTTCAGCTTGGTGAATGGTAGAGGTAATAAAGAGCTGGTAAAAAACAGTAATAATTTTTTTTACTATGTCAATAAGGTGTACACTCTTTTGCCCATAACACAATATTGAGTGTAACAGAATATTTTACCTTAATATGCAGTTTAGCTTTCAGTTTGTAGAACATATGAAAAGGACAAAGATAATTAGTCCTTGTGGTTGTACTTACTGTCAGATTTTGCTTACTGAGCAGATTTTTCCTTTTTTCATGATCTTGCCAGTTGTTCCTTCAAAACAGGTCTCTAAGCAATAAAAAATTCCTTCCTTCCCTGCCCAGCATTCTGTTAAGTGTCCAGTAAGCACTGTTTAGCTGTGAATAGACTGGCAAAGCTGTCGTACAAAGTCAATGGCCTTGATTTTGCTTTTTCTTACGTTAATCTTTTTTAGACACTACCACCATTTGATTGATGAGAGTTATATTAATAAACTTGCTGTTAGTAAGAGGAAAATCAGGCCCACTGAGAGCTGAAATAAAGATTTAATTAGAAGAAATAAGCTACTGACTGTGCAGAATTACACAGGTGAAATACTTAAAGCTTGTGTATAAATCAAGAGTTAAACATCCTATTGACTTTTTCTCTGCAGAGTAAACTGTGATTAATATCTTCACAATTGTGTATGTCCCAGCACAGGGATTAATAATAGGAGAGAATCTCAGAAAACAGCCAAGAGATTTATCTTTACTGCTCCATATAGTTTTGGACTAAATTCTGCTTTTGGCATCACGGCATTCAGGCAAAGTTGCTGGAAATTGCTGGGTTTACCCAAGGGATTGATGGAAGCAATGCTAGGCTGAGAAGATGGAAGAAAGAAGTGTTCTTGCTTTCTTTAAGAACTTTTTAAAAGCAGATTTCCAATGTAGTTTTGCATACCAAAGGATTCTGGTGTTCTACAGTTTTAAAAGTCATTTAATTTCAGTATATGCTACCTGTTTACCCTAAGAACCTACTCAAAATTTGTGATCTTGCAATTAGGAGAGTAAGTTGTTGATGAAGATGTATTTATTTATAAGCTTTAACAAGCTAATATCTTCTTTCTTGAGCACAGAAGAAATCAGCAACTGGAAAATGTCATACTCCCACATCTCTTTTTGCCAGAAAAATGATTATGAAGCTTCTCCCAAAGCCTCATGCAAATGCTGTTCAGCGCAGGGTTAAGCCACGGCCCATGTCCCAATTGCCTCCTTTTCTTCCACTTAGTTATATCTACCTGCTTCAGCAACTTAACCCAAATTCCTTCCTAACTAAACCAAACTTTTCTGAAGCTTTCAACGTGGGGAAAAATTGGTAACCCATTAACAAACATGAAGAGTGTTGCTTTGCTTGAAGAAACAATAGTAACATTCAAAATAACACTCCTGAGGAATCATCTAATGGCTTTCCAATGTTTTTAACAGCCAACCCCGAATCCCTGTTTCAATATAGAAAAGAACTTATCTACCTCTTGAGAAAAGGCGAAGTTTTCATGGTGGCAGATTCTAAAATAATCTCGTGATTTATCCTCTGTTTACTTTCTCACTTGTTGTCTTTTCATAGACAGCTCTGACCTTTCATATCTAAACATTGTCTGCTCAACTTAAATACTAGAGGCTCTGTGAAGATCCTTTGGATTTTACCCCACAGTACCAATGATAAGTCGCTGAAAATGGACATGATCTCCTTTGGCCCGTAATATCTTAACAGAGAAGTTTTCAGAGTGTCCAAAATCTTCTGCTATTAAATTGAATTCATCTGCTTGGATCTCCTTTTTTCCTTTTCCAATGCTCCTAGTTAACATCTTGTTCTGTATATTAGCTGCTGCTCAAGGCTGTCTTCAGTTCCTCCTGTCAACCATAAACTTATTAAAACTTAGGATATGAATATCTTTTTGTCATATTTATCCGTATTAAATAAATCAGACTTCTCCCCATGGAATCTCTCTGGGAAGCTTTCCACCCTTCTGTCTTTCTGCTAGATCTCAAGTCATCTGAATTGCAGTTCATTTATATTTTAGACCTCAGGTTAAGATAACATCCTTCAGGTAATAAAATGTCTCTGTCTGACAGATCTAAAGTGGTACTCTTCCAGTGACAATTCCCAGGGGCGTTTTACATGGGAATCGAGAAGTATTTTTGCCTCTGTTGCTAAATGAAGGTTTAAATAGGGAATGTGTATACACAGAGAAAAAGTGCACTTCTGGTGGGAAGATAACATTTCCCACCAGGTCTTTTCCATATTACTGATACTAGGTTATGCACTGAATGTTAGTAAGTGGAGGCAGATACCCGTGAGGCACTTGTCAGCATGATCGAGATGAGAGACGCAAATTCTGTCCACAAAAGACAACATGATGACTTGGCATCAGAAGAGTCTGAATATTAGAGAATTATTTTCTTCCCAGATAGCAGCTTTGTCTCTCTGTTTCTCTCTGTATGTTTATTTTTTGGCTAATGACTTTAAGCAGTGAATGCAGCTACATGAATAGGTATTTGTGGTTTTGAATTCCACAGAACTGAGAAACAGACATCCTTGTAGTAGTTATTATTCTTTCTTCTATGTGTTTTTCTTGTAGTCTGGTACAGTAGACTCTCCAAGCAGTCAGATCAAGAAATAGAGGTTTTGATTGCAGACTTTTTCATCTAAGAAAACTGATGAGTTTAGTTCAGGGTTTTGTGAATTCAGGTTCATCAGTCACTGATTTTTGCTTGGAGAGTTGCCTACCAAGCACAAGCTATGCATTCTAAAACACAGATGGTACCATTTTTGGATGCTTCACTGAGAGTAATATAACTCTTTGTTGGTTGCACTGGTACCTTGCAAGCATGGAGGAACCTGAGAATCAAGAAAGCAGGCTGTTCTCCTTGACAGGCTTCCTAAATTTATAGAGGAGGCTGAAGTTCAGTTTATTTTTGGCCTCATTTCCTCTGGGCTGTAGAACAGAGTTAGAAGGGACCTTTGCAGGTCATTCTCTATTTTAGCACTGAAAGATGAAATTAGGCTTTTTATAACTACTATTTAAGCAGTCACTGTATTGCACTGAATTTCATTCAGGAAAAAGGTGCAGTAGTCAACAGTTAAATGGTAATTTTAACTTTCTGCTAGAAGGAATGTAAATTATGTGAGTAGAGCTGGACAGAGCTAGTTGGAAATTTACCCTTTTAATTCTTTTTTAATTCAATAAGTTTGACAGGAAGCAGAATCAATTTTAGTTGCTTTCCTTGTTGCCTTTGCTTACTCCATCCACATCAGTTATTGCCAGTCTGGTTCTAGTCAAGTCAGTGAAAATTTTGCTTTTGAATTTGATGGATGAAAGTTAAGCCCCTTAGCACTGAATGCTACAGAGGTGCCCAATATTTCGCAGTTACCTGAAGAACATAGGTTTTTACTTAAGTGGGTCCTCTGTCTGCATATTTTTGTTGAATACAAAATCGCATGAAGAGACATCTCTCTAAAGATTGGTTTAGCAAGCCAAGGATGCTTAGTTAAAACCTGTATTACCTCTTGGATCAGTAAGAAGGTAATGTTGGAAAGGACATGGCAAAATATACTTTTGTTTGTGTTTTAAAGTATTTCAGGACTTACATGTGCTGATTGAGGTGAATATGTTTTTTCCATTATTGTTTTCCCTTTGGATTAGTAATAAAGAAAGAAACAAAAGGATAAAATAGAGACAGGAGCTGTAGTTATATTTGTGGTGTTTATGCACATCCTGACAGCAGTATCCCCAGAACACCATTGAGTATTCATATAATATAAAGGGAGATGAAAGGAATGTTTTCTAATATCTGAAAGACTGGATATCAGAAATATTATGTTCTTTCCCCCAGTTTACTAGTTTGCCATCTCTGCCTTCTCTTCCGTAAAGGTGGCTCTTTGAGAAAGCCCGTTTCCAGGACTCACACACCTATGCTGAACACGATTTGTCATAGATGGCAACACGATGGCAACTTCACAGTAATGTCAGCCAACTCTTTCAGCAGCGGAATGAATACCACCCAGCACCATTGGCTTAAACTTCCTAATGTTGTAAAAGCCCATTTTTCCGTTAATGACAGGATGAGATGGTTCCTGTAAACTTTTCCGTAGATGTTAGTATTACTTGAAAAATGTGATAGGACTTTGTACTATGTTAGCTCTTTAGTTCACCTTGTAGCAGATTTAATTTTTACTGGAAACTAGTGAGAAAATATAGGAAATCTATTTGACGTCTGTTTTTTACTTCACTTCTATTTCAGAGAGAAATAGTTGGCTAAACACATCTCGTGATAGCCCAGCATATGATTAATCAGCTATAGTAACTTAAACATATACTTCTACTGCCTATTTAGTCTGGCAGTTATGATATTTTGTAAATGGCTATGAGTAAGTGGAGTCGTAGAGGGTAAAAAGAATGCATTCACTTTTTGTTTGATAGCATAAGTTATAGCCACTGTACATATGTATATGTACCATTGTGCATATAGCCATATATCAGTCAGAGTTTACTCAGCTAATTTGCCAACTATGACATGCAGGAAGTTCGCAGAACTTGGTAAAATAGTAAAACCATTTGAATGCATTCAGGAGACCCAGGGCAGACAGCAGGTGAGTCTACACTCTCAGTGTCTACTTTCATCTCAAGGTCCTGCTGCTCTGAACGACCCCTCTGGAAACAGGCTGTATCACTCTTAGGATATCATCTTTCAAAGGGATCAATAGTTTCCCCACCATCAGCACCAAGATCCAGGAATAGTTCAGTGGTTAGACTGGTCCAGAGCCTATTACAATAGACAGTAGGGACAAAACATCAGCTCTTACTCTGTCAGCCTGGTTTGTCCTTTTCTGCAAGGGTCTGTCCTCTTACAGACTCTCATGCTCCCCCCCTGCTTCCTTCCATACACGCAACATATTCTGGATGTCATTGCTTAAAAAGTGAAAATATCACAGGGTATGATGTAACCTTCTTATTATTCATCACTTTATGAAGACATACCCGCTTTTAAAATCATAACATTACCAATATGTCTCAGGACATATGTCTTTGGATTCTGTAAGCTGAATGGCAGATGATATTGTCTTTAAAAAGCTTGCTGATTAAGTTTATGTATTTGATAGGGAAAAAAAATTCTCAATTCCCTTGCTGTGAAGCAGCCACTATAAAATACATAGTTTATTCCAATACCAAGTAGGATTTTATGGAACAGTTTCACTGAAGAAGGACATGTGGGGTCAGGAAGAGAGCCAAACTGTTGTGACAAGGTTGCTGTAGCCATGGTCTTATAACAATAATCATATGACAGGCATGAAGCAGGTTAGTGTTGCACATGGCTTACACAGTATGGGCACGTGGGTCAACAAGATGAAGCCCCAGAGAGTGTGTACTGATCCAGAGACCCCTCCACACACTGTATAGTGTGGACACAAATTGATTGCTGTAGGGACCAGCCATGAGCACTGCAAATGTGAGTTGTGTTGGGTGAACTGGCCAGGGGAACATAGATCACTCCTTGGTCCTAGTTACAAAGACAGCAGAGACACAGTCTGTGGTGTTTCAGAAACAAGAAACCACAGCAGAGAGGGTGCAGACTAGAAGGCGTCTTATAGATGCAGAAGGAAAGGGAAAGTCCTCAGATTTGGAAAAGTGGCCTGCTACCACTTTGTTTACTCAATGGTCATTGTTTCAGAAAGGAACTTTGGTGGGCATAAAACCTTGCTGGGAGAGAAAAACAATTGTTATGGATTAAAAGAAAGGGGCGGGGGGGGGGGGGTGGAGAAAAAATACTGGAGACCCAGTCTCCACATAGAGCATAGTGCATTTATTTTCTGTACGCTTCAAAAACATGTTTACGGACAGACTGGGAGATCAAAGGTCTTGACCCTTCATTTGTACATTATTGTTGCTTACATGTACTACATAATAGAGTTTCAAGACTCTTCAAACAGTGGGCCACATAACACTGTGCAGAATCACTGTGGGATGAAGCTATCAACTATGTAAATTAAAACTGCCAGTGCTATCTTTTCACCTTTTAATCTTCTCCAAATGCAAGGAAAAAAAGATTTTCTTTACTTTTAAATTGGGCATTTGCAGCATTTGCACTTCGAGTAAAACCAGGAATACTCTTTCTGGTGCAAATGTCCTTGAAACTCATTTGAGTTTGCAAGGAATTTTGCAATTTTGAATTTTTACTCTTATTTATCACTAATCCTTGGGTAGGTGTCCCACAATACCTCTAGCCAATTACTTACACAAAAATAATTAAAAGTCATTGTAATAGCAAACACTTTTTTTTTGGGGGGGAACACAACCTAATTACAGGCATGGAACTTTAATTTATGTGCTTAGAACTGACACTCAATATCTCCTTTTTCATTGCTATTCAGGAACCTGGGCAAATAGATTATTATCTGTGACAGGTTTCTGGCAGTCCCTCTTGGTTTGACAGTGTTTTTTTAGAGAGAAGAGAGTCACTTTTGTATATAATGAAAGGAAAAGTTGTCAAGCATCCATACATATTTTATGCTGCATAAAACTTAAGTGCTAGAGGAAAGATTCTGTTTTCAGTCATGCCATTGTAAATTCATAGTGCTTCTGCTGACCTCCAGGTTTGCATCAATGACACAGAATGGCGTCTAGCCCAAAGGATGAATTCCATTTTTTGCACGGGCAACACAGCTCTTGTAAGTCAGCTTGGCCCTTACTGTTTTTTTGGTTAGTACAGTCATGCACAACTGTGATGTGTATTTTGGCATTTTGGCATTTTCTACTGACATTGACAGAACTAAAAGCAATTTCTATCAAAGTGCTTCCTTGAAATGGCATCAGGTACAGTCTGCATTGTCTAGGTTTTTTCAGCTTAGTTCTCAGAAGTAGTTACTCTTAGCTGCAAAAATAGACTCGGGAAAAAAAAAATTTTCTAGTTGTATGTTGCTAGCTCTGCCTTTGCTTTGGTCTTGAAAAAGATGGTGCGTCCCTTCAGGCATTTTCGCACATTGCTTCTTTTCATTTTCAAATGCTGCTGAAGCAGCAGCACATGAGCACTGAGGTGAAACAGAGCAACCAAAGTCCTTTGGATTCTGTAAGCTGAATGGCAGATGATATTGTCTTTAAAAAGCTTGCTGATTAAGTTTATGTATTTGATAGGGAAAAAAAATTCTCAATTCCCTTGCTGTGAAGCAGACACTATAAAATACATAGTTTATTCCAGTACCAAGTAGGATTTTATGGAACGGTTTCACTGAGAACAAATACTGAAAATTCTACACATCTCCTTTGTAGAATATTTACTTAATAAAGAGAGACATGTTTAGAGGCATGACTTCCCCTATGTCTTTCCCAAGAAATATATGTGTATACAACATTTGAAGGATCCATTCTTTTAAAATGCAAAAATAACTTTGGTTTTCCTTTTGCAGATTTAAAATACTGGAACATCATGATACATGCCCTCAAAAATGAGGGTTTCATTCATTAACCTTTTGTGTAGCTGTTTTAACAGCTCTTTTTGTGCACATTAGCACATGCATTAAAACCAACTGCCAAGTGGAATCACCTTTACCACAGCACTAGCACACAGATTTCTAACAGAACAAAATAACACTCTTAACATTCTGGTGTTGGTACTTAGACAATTACCTGTGAAAACAGTAATAGCAGATCCCTCTCTCTGGAATCTCTCGGATCTGGAATTTGCAACACAAGGCTCATATTATTGACAGTACTGAATCTCAGAAAGAATAGTATGGTGCTGAGGCATGTTTAGGAGAGTTAGGATGGTTTCTGTGGTGTTGGCAACAAGTGATATGTTTGATCAAATTTGCTATGTGATAAAGCTTTGCTGTATGCTGTACAACAATATCTGGTCCCAGGGGGATGACCTTCATGTACTGAAGCATCCTCCAAAGGCACAGACCTAGGCACAACACAGTTCTTCCTTCTTTACCTTCACTGGTGCCTGTGAAACATATATATATTTATATATATAAAAATATTTGGGGTGCCCCAAATCACACCCATTCCTAACATTTTCTGCCTTGTTTTGTCACAGGCAGAGATCAGCATGTTATAAAACAAGACCAGAAATAATTTTCATCAAGTGTTTTTAGACCTCAGTCAAATTTACATTGAGTGTGTTTTTAAAACAGCCAGCTAGTAATTATTTCAAGTCTTTGGGGTGAAATCCTGACTCAAATGAAGTTCATGGGACTTTGCCTGACTTCAGTGGAGATACCGTTTCATTCAAAGCTTGAGCAGTGCTTCCACCAATAGTTTGAATAATACTCTTTTCCTAGAGAGAAATGTAGTCTGTACGTTTCAGGAATGATTACTTATACCCAGTCATGCATCAAAGTATTATTATTCACTTATTGTAGGTTTTGCAATTAGAAATGAGTTGCAATTACAGAAAGAAACATCGTTGTTGGTGTTTTAGTTGAAGATGCCTGAGACATTCTACTGACAGACATTCTTAAAAATGTATAACATGCTCACTTTTCTTCATTACGACTAGAAAGTTGCAGGCATAAAACTTTATGACCCAACAAATATTCACTAAATCTGTTCCTTATAATGGAGAAAGAGCAGAGTGTTGAACTCTCCCTGTATCTGGTACAGTTCAAAAGGAATTTTCAAATCATGCTGTGGCCTAATCTGTCAGGATTCATTGGTAGCAAGTTAGCAAGTCCTAACTCTTGGAATCCAAAAGCATATTTATTCTCATTCCTCACAAAAACCAGGGTATAACCCAACAATAAGGAATTGTATATGTGTAATATAATACAACATATCCCACTAAATTTACAAATAACCTTCTTACAAGACAGCTCACGATGCTTAGGGCCACATAAAAAACTATTACTTAAAAAAAAAAAACTTCAAAAAATTCTAAAGCTAGAGAATGCTGTTTTATTGGCAGACCTCTTTAAAAGAACCCAAGACATTACTAAAACATTTTGGTTTGCTTTGGCAGGATGACATTGGGTTATTCAATTTTCTGTTGAACAAACATGGAGCACAAAGAATGCACTTACCTCTTCGTCCTTCTTCTTCTTTCTGGCTTTGAGCAGCCCAGTACAAACTGTGCTTTTCAGATTTTGTTTGTAGGAAAATGCTGTCATGAATGTGAGGTTTGGTTCATCTTTTATTTCTAACCTTTCCTGAGGCAGGCCTTTGGCTCTTGGAACCTTTGTCTTTTGCTGCTTAAGTGTGGAATTTGAGAGTTCCATTTTTTACTATAAGTAATGATTATAATAATAATATGTTACTACTATTAACTAATATTGCTACTCATAATAAATAATTATGTTACTAGAAGCATTATGGTCCAACCTGCTCCATATACCACTCAGCTGGATTTGCATTTTGAATGTTATTTCTTCCTCATGTCAGGAATCTGTGATCAGTGTTACTGATCATCAGTCTCCATAAGGCTTTTTCACAATTAAAACAAGGTTTTACACTTTTAAATAATGATTAAAAAAACATGCAGAAGCAGTAAGTATCTGAAATACAGTCATCCCACAAGAAAGATCTAGCTACGTCATCCTACTCAGACACTGCAATAGATGCTCTGCAGCTGGATACAATATCCTAACTTTTTTTCTTTTGTAGGAAGAGTGAGTGTCTTTTTTATTTTCTGAAGGCTTCTTCAGGTATTTTCAGCCTCAGGTGTCCCTGGCCATTCCCATAATAGTGAATCGGAGACATTGTAGCTAGTATTTTTGTCAGTAAGTAGTGGGGTATTGAACAGTCATATGATAGGGGAATGCAGCAGGGCTGCCAAAAACTTGGGTTTTTTCCAAGCAGGATATGTTTCCAGGATCTTTCAGGGCTTACTTTGTGCCACTGAAGTTCCATGATTCTGTGTCAGAGTGAGCAGAAAAGGGTTGTACCAAGGAAAGAGCTGTTAGATGTAAAATGTAACTGTATACTGAGGCAGATTGAGGTTGGGAGTAGAATTAAATATAAGTCAATGCTGAATAAAGGTTTTGCCAAATAAGCTTTTTTAGATATAAAAAATAAATAACCAATATTGTATTTGTTATATAACTTATATTGGTAGCTCTGCAGAAAGTTAGAAAATAATGTGTTAGTTTATTACTTCCTGCTTTTACTGATTCTTTTCCCCCTTGCTTTATGGATGCTTTTATCCTGCTCTGGTTTGTTAACACAGCTGCACTCACTTATTTCTCAGTTGCTTCAACTTCCTTAGAAGTTTTCTCACATATGGTGTTAAATTCCAGTTGACAAATATTCAGAGAAAATAAGCTTTGTTTATGTACAGGCATTTGCCATGTACAAACAACTGAAGCAAACAGTTTAGCTATTTTTACCTTTTGAAGTATCTGTTATTTCTATGGAAATAAGTCTGAGGCCCAATATGGTGTGCCTTAGATTACGTCCTCAGAACAATTTCAGCACTGACGTTGAATATAAAAGTACGAGTGGAAAAAGGAATTACACAGTGCTAACTAAAGACTCAATAGTAGTGGGTTTGTTCCTTTTTTTTTTCTTTTCAAACAATAGTTATATTACACATGTAGCTCTGTAGTTTGTTTCTTAAAGTAAATTCAACTTCACCAGAACTTTTTTAAAACAGCCATGAGGATATATCCTCATCAACTTCTAATGGAAGAAAATTCCAACAAGCTTGAAAGAATTCAGTAATGTTTTGGAAATCTGTTTTAAATGATAAACAGAAAAACATTAAGTGCAATTTGGTACTAATGTTACTTTTATGTTAATAGCACCTTGGTTAGCTCTTTCTTGTATCATATTTTACATGCACAAGAGGAAGTTTTCCTTTCATTTTAATTATCTATGGAAAGTACATTTATCTCTTCAGTTATGTCACCCAAATCTTGCTAAGAATTATCTCTTAATACTATTAATAGTCTTTTATGGAATTAATTATAGATTTAAAAAAAAATATGGATATGCATTGTCATAAAAGTGATAAGCAAACTGTAGTAGGTGTAAAATTAAAGAATGAACTCTTGCCTGTTTAATAATTTAAAAGAAATTGTATTCCTAATTAGCGTTCCGAATTTTCTGGGTATCATTGATATCTTTAGATTAGAGCTGAATAGAATCAAATCATCACATTCAATAGCTGAAGTTCAGTTTGGATCAAAACTTTCAGCTCAAATCTGGTTTTGTCATTTGTAAGTTTTACCAGGCATGTAGATATCCACAATCTTAAGCAAACATGAAATCTTACTAACTTAAAGTTCTGATTACGCTGACTCCCTGAACTAGCAAAGGGATATGAAACATTCCAGTAGATCAATTTTTTGCCTATTCTGCTTAGTGATTCACACATCTAGGCATACAGAAGCCTGAAGTAGCAATTTGGTCTAGTCTCCACTCAAAAATCAGTATAATCTCATAGGAAACTTGGTATGTTATTTTGAGTTGTTGAGCACCTTGATAGCTGCCATGTACCCTCAGTTCACACTGGAAATGGTAGAAATTGAGGGTCATTTCTGCATTGCAGAGAAGAGCCCATAAAGAATATGATGCTGACACTTCCAGTCCTGAAGTCAAAATCTCAGGCCAAATTAAGTCCAATGAGAATTTGAATCGGATGGCTTCTGAGAAAGGTGCTGCAATACAACTTTTTTTAAACCCAGTTATTTGAAAGTTACTCTGCAGATTACCTAAGTACAGCAGCAAGAGGTCCAAGAATGTACAAGGTCCTTTCCTCTGAGCATTTATCGCAGCTCACACCATGTCAATGATGCCTGTCTGGTGCTTGTCAGTACTGTCAGGACTCACTGCCTGCCTCTGGAAATTCTATTTTCAGTTTATTCCATATTCATTTAATGTAAAAGGGAGGAGAGGGGGAAACACAGGGGTCAGAAAGCCCTTCTCCAGGATCTCACCAGTTATCCTTTGATCCTTTGGGACTTAGCCTAACAACTTAAAAACTTTATTTCACAGGGTTTGAAATTTTTGCATTGCAAAGAGCTGGTTGATGGTATAAAAATTCTGCAGTTCCATACTCTTTACAATCTGATTATTTTTATTATGGAAGTTAATTTGGAACTGGAAGTACTGCTACCTCAAGAAGGAATATAGCACGTATATTTTTCCACATATAAATTAACAATATTCAGTAGAATAAGATGTATATGCTCTGACCAGCAGACTCCTATGAATGTTCCTGTGATCAAGCAGCAAAAATAAAAGCATTTATTCATTTCAGATTAAATAGGAGTTCAAAATCTTGTGTCCTTCAATTTAGTGTGTTACAGAATCATTAAACTAATTAAAAATTTTGTTGTGCCAGATTTTCTTCTCCAAATAGGACAATTTAAAAGGTTGTCACTGCACAGGGTAGATGTCTGGTAGAGGAGATCTAGCAGGGTTCTACCACCTGTACTCTTGAGAGACTGTCTGGCCGCATAGGAGGGAATCCCAGCTGTCACTCATTCCCATGTGTCAGGACTCCCACCTGCCCACCCCGACAGGGAAGGGGAGTGATATTTTAGGAGCTGCAGGAAAAGATGTCATTGGCACTAAATTGTCAAACCTGCAAGGGCCATTGAGGACATTGGACAAGGGAAAAACTTCTTAAAATAAATCTCTTGGCTTCTACAGGTACAAGCTCTCCTATGTTAAAAGAAAGATCTCTGCAATTTTCACTCATTTCCAGTCTGTTTAAGCACTAAGAGGTACATCTCCATGAGCATACCCGTGCACACACACAGACAGGGTCCTTACCTTCTGTGTCCCACTTTCTTTAAAATCAATGGTCAGTGTAATTCCTTACACTTCTCATCGATGTCAAAGCAAGCAAGATCCTAGAGAATAAACATTAAGATTTTTCCTTGGTACCGCTCTTTGCCATTCAAGAAGTTCCTAAAACACAAGGTGTGAATGAGTTGTAGCTCTGCAGAAGGTTTATAGGAATATGATCAGTCTTTACCTCTTTACTTTCCTCCTCTTGTTTGAGGTGAGAAAAAAACATTTAAAACCAGACATTTGGCTATTTTACTCCTTATTGGTCAGTGAACGGATAACTTCAAATTCTGTTGCACTACTAAAATTAGTGTGGGAATAATCCACAATACATCATATAACTTAGAAATAGGACATGGTTCTGGGAAAGTGCTTAGCTTATCCTCCTGTATTTCAGCATTCGTAAAATGTTTTGTGCTGTTGAAGGACATTAAAAAGATGTGCTGAGTGTGTTGGTTTTGATTTTTTTTTTAAATTAGGAATGACCTTAATCAAATTTTCATGTTGCAAAATCAAACATTAAGAAGTTGTTTTCTCATGGAAAATATGGTGAATTACATTTCTTGTCCTGTGCCACCTTAATCAGTCTTAAAAATTATTTTCAGAATAATAACTACAACGGAAAAATCCACATACAATACAATATGCATAATGTGGCCAAATTTCATGTATTTACTATATATATCTCCTCACACAGCCAGAATAACTTTAAGATTTTACTTAATTTTTCCCTCCAGAATCAATTAATTAGTATAAATATATAAATTAAACACAGAGGTTCATCATTATTATTTATCATGAGAAACATATTGCACTTTGAAAAATAATCCTAAGAGAATTCTTAATTTGTTTTTCATAAACTGATCATTGTTATATTGGATTGTGTTATAATTAACCAATTTATCAAAAAGCACTAACATAATCAAATGCTTCTTATTTTGACATGCAAACTCCTGCAATGTACAAGCACGCAGACAGATGGGAAGTACATCAATTGAAAACCTGTCCTATGAATGTGAATATTTAAGGAACGTTTCAGGTTTTAATGGGCTTTAACAGAGTATTTACTGTTTAGTATCTTTTTCTGCATTTCTACTTCATCCATCACCTGAAGCCTGACATAGTGTCACTCTTCTGAATCATTTTTGCAACAAATCAGGAAAACCCAAGTCATTACTCAAGCAAAGCATATTTAGAAGGTGGAGGAAGATGAAAGGAGCCAAACTAATGTCTAATAAATTGTGTTTGAAACTTCAGCTCTCTCTTACTTAGGTTGTGAAGGTACCATAGAAGTTTATCCACCAGTTGGTAACCCTTCAGGCTCAATATTCCTGCTGCCTGTGTGGCAGAGGGATTATCTATATTCTCAGAATTTTTGTGAAGCTGGCAGGAAGGTAAAGTCACAGAATTTTTAGGTGCAAAGATCATGAATGTAAAGGCTTTAAGAGAATATATTATCCAATGATAAAAGTCTGTGCCTGTGACTGACTGTCCTATAAAACAAAATTAACAGGAGTAGTACAAAAAGACAAGTTTTAAAAAATCATGAACCTAGTCCGTGCACATTGTGAAATGGCCTTTGAAGTTCAAACTGTGATTTTAAGTCGTCTCATTTTCTTTTACTTTCAGTTTCTGAGGACTCAGCAGTATAACATGATGTTTTTTCAGTGCATTTTGTTTTAGTAGTAGCTGAGATCCTCTTGTAGTCACTTTTCTCCAGGAACTGTGTCCTGCAGTAAAGCCTAAGATACATTAAGATGTGATAAAATCACAAGAAGCTAGTGGCACAAATATTGCTGTCTGTTGTGAGGGCTGGGAGGAATATGCACTACTTGTGTCTACTGCTAAGTTCCCAGAGAAATCTACCTTTTCCACTGCTCGTTCCTTATTCTTCAAAGCCGAAGTAAGTGAGAAGAACCTTATGTCTCAGAAAACAGGAAGAGAAGGATCATTCAGGCAACTGTCTGTGGGCAGCAGAGGCCCGATGAAGTACCCGGCCATTTTCAGCGTTCTGCAAGAGCCATATGTTACACACCTGCGATATCAGGTGGGAGTTGTCCTTTGGAGGGTAAAGCTGAAAGGAAGCTTATTTTCTTCAGCAGCAGGGTGAAAAATGTGTGTATGTGGAGGGTGGTGTAGGAAGGTGGAATAAGGAGAATAGGAGGATCTTTTTATAGACAACACTGAAATTGAGTGTTCTTCCCAATAGGCTGAGGTGAAACGTGTTATTTCAATTCAGTTACTGCTTGGTAGTGGCAGCTTCCCTTACCCAAAGTAGCTTCAGATTAGTTATTACTACTTGTATGTTGCTAGCAGTGTAGTTATGGGTATGCTAGAAGAAGATAGGCATGCTAGATTAAGTATAGGCAAGTTGTCTAACTGCATTACTTACCAAGTTTGAGGGATAATTTCTGTAGCCCACACTGAGCTCCATGATGTATTACACTGATGAGGAGTACCCTAGCAGGTTCACATAATTTATGTATGAATGCATGATGTACATACGTATCTTTGACTGAAGTACAGACATGCCTCCAGTGACTAAAGTAAGGATGTACTTGACCAGAACTGCAGTTGCTCTTATGTGTTTGCCTCAAATGTATTTCTAGAATAGCAAATTGTCTGTAATTTTTATGAAGCTGTGAGGAGGGAAGTAGCTTACAATTCTCAGCCACAAATGTCCAAAGATGAAGGATCTGGGATTAAAAAGAAAAATAAGTTTTATCCAATGATAAGAAGCCTGTTCTTTTAAAGAGATGCATGAAGTTATAGATAACACTCCATAAACACATGGTCTTGCTGTGCCTTTCTCTTCATCACAGCTTTCTGTGTCATACTTCCTGCAGATTCAGATGCTAGAATGGCTGGAGCATCCTTGGTTCAGTACATGCTCTGTGGCAGTCACACCTTCTCAAAGTTTTGTTGTAGTCTGTCTTCAGTATGGGTACTCAGACTGGGGACACAGCATTCAGCTTTGTTATGACCAATACATTGTGCAATTATATTAATACATCACTCAGAGTGGGTAAATTTACAACATTCTCAATTTCCAAACCATAAGAAACTTAGATAATCTTCTTTAACATTTTATGCTTAATGGTGTAATTTTGATGACTCTTGATTGCCCACTCCCAAAAAATCTCTCTCTATGTCATCCTTTGTATCTAATTCTTTACTTACTCACATCTGGCTTTGAATCCATTTGTGGACCCCACCCTATTCTAACATTCAGTTCTCCATATGTGCTTCCATTCATATTATTTTTCTTTTAATCTTCTTCATTTTACATATATCAGGGAGAGTAACTAAACAACCAAAACAATATTATGGGAACTAAGAGAGAAGAGAGTCTGAAAAGTATGAATGCACATACTAATTTAACTTACAATAACATGGATTGTTTCACAAGCATAATTAAATTTGGAAGATAATATGAATATTTTCTGAAAACACTTCAGTAGTGCAGCCATCAGGGAGGTATAATAGCTTTTTAAGCGAAAGGATAATTAATGGCATAATAATAAGTGGATATAAACTGGCCGTGGATCACTTCAGACTGTAATTCAGAAGAATAGAATAGAACATGTAGAGCAATAATGTTTTGGTGGGCCCAGTTTGTAACAGTAAGAGGGAGTCCCTGAAAAGTTAAAAATGTGTATTCCTGCAGAACGACTTCACAACTGCAACATAAAGAAAATTATGCTGGTTCTTAGCATCCTTTCTCTTCTTGGCAAATTTATCTTGCAGCCTAGCTATTTGGGTTTATTTTTACAATTCAGAGTTAAATTCAGAGTTAAATTCTGTCAAGTTTGTCCACTTGCTCAAAGTACGTTACCATCTCGGGTTTTATTCGCTGATGATTTGTACTTGTGGAAAAAAAAACCAAACCCCAAACCAAACAAAGCCTACTACAATTATTTAAGCACATCTCCCCAGCGATAATACTATTGCCAGCTCAGTAAGCAATATGCTGCTATGTACTGCTTACAGACCTTTTCACTAGCCTCAATTTTCTTGCCAGGCTGGGCTCCCTATCTTTTGGGCCAGATTTTCCAACCTTTGCATAAATTCTTTTATCTCTTCTACCCAGTGCAGTTAGCAAGCTCCTAAAATATGAACACCCATTGATCTTTTGTCACATACTGTATATTTTTGCCTCTGTGGGCATATGGGTCATTAAAATCCATATTTTTATCTACTCCATGTATTTAGGTTTTTTACTATTACTAGTTTTATTTTCTGCCCAGCAAAGGTAGTTCTTCTGTGTCTGGAATCTTCAGTCTGTTCTTGCTTCTTTGCTCCTTTTGATTTCCTTTTGATTTCTAACAAGGATATTGAAAAGACTAAAATTGAGATTTTTCAAGTTTATGTTTATTTTGTTGAGTTTTTAACGATGAACCTGTTGAGTTAAAAGTATAGCAGACTTTCTTTTTAATAACTCAGCACTATAAATTAATCTGGTTTTTAGGTAAGAAATAAAACAGTGGATTTTTTTCCTAGATTTACTATATTGGGTTGCGTATTCATTATCTGGAATGTAGTGAAGAGTGGAGATGGGACTGAAATCCTCTTAGGTACTACAGGTAGCAGAAGAACAGCTATGTAGTTTAACCTCTGCTGGTGTGCAAATACCAGTAACGGATATACAGTGTTTCCATAAATAATGGTGTCTGTTTAATGTTATTAACATCACATAATTTTTAATGTCAAATCATCATAACGAAAGTTAGAGGCAGCTTTTCCTTTGGGAGCAGCAAGTCTGTTCCACAGAACACTGTACAGTACAGCCGACTCCTAGATAGTGGTGTTATACTGGGGAGGGATAGGTGAATCATGATTCATATTTCTTCTAAATTTTCCAGTATTTACAGTGCCTTAGGCAAATTAAGCATTTTTTTAAATCCATGTTAAACTGTCTTTGTATATCTCACAACATGGCTTGCCTTCAGAAATCCATTTTAATTACCTTTGAATTTGGTCTTCAGTGTTTTCTGATAAATACTCCTGCCCGCACAGTAGGCTGGTTCATTAGATTAGACTTCACCTACTTACCATGCACAATACAGCATGTACTGTCATATGCCCTGTCTGAAAAGAACAGGTGTGAACAAGCATGGGCTTGCACAAACTTGTAAGAGCTTTAGGAAAATCAAATGGATTTTTTTCTATTACCTCAGACTTGCTCCACTTCTTTTTAACTACTAAATACATGTTAGGGATTACTCTCTCATTCAACGTATTTTTAATGGTAAACGTCTCAAAGATAAATGTATGAGTTCTCAACAGCTCATTAAAAACAAATCTGTTAATGATTTTTTAAATGTGTCTTTACAATATAAATTATTTCTATATTCTAAAAGAATGTTTAAGCAAAAGGAAATGTAAATCCAGTGCTGGGTAAAATCACGGCTTTATATTTTTTGGCTAAACACAAATTATCATTTGCTACTGTTATCATTATTAAGAGTTAAAATACAATTTCTAGATGGCTTTTCATGTATGAATAAAACTTCATATTTTCAAAAACTTATATTATTCTTACAGCATCTTAATGCACAGAAGATGGTACATTGTCCACGTAATATTTAAATCCTGTTCTCTGCTGAAGTCTAATTACAGATGTCTCTTTTGTAAAGCAAAATTAGAAACCTTCAGCCAAATAGCCAACAATTCCATCACACTTTTGGGAAAATCAAATAATATTTTTCACCTGAATGAATTGTGGCCTTGGCTAAACTGTATCATTTATGTTGAGTACACTAATAAGGATATATTAACAAGCAAAAAGGCTATTTATTAAAATGAAACAATGACTATACTTATATATAAACTTCCACTCAAAAACCCAAATGCCTTTATATTCTCTGTTAGAAAATAATGAGTTCTAAATGAACATTGGATAGAACTATATTGTAGATTTGAGGAAATTCTGTCTCTGGGTACTGTTGCTGGGTGGAAACTTCACTGCATCAGCTAAATAAATATTCCTATTCAATTAGCTATCCCATCACATCTTTAAGGTATCTCAGGCTTAGAGAGTAGATTTCAAGAAGAGAAACCCAGCTCAGCTGGTGGCAGAGATGAGATCAGAGATTGCTTGGATGATCTGCTGTTCTCTCCTTCAGGAGACTCATGAGGAATAGGAACTTTAGGGTTATTACCAGGGACTTGCTGTGATAATACCAGAAAGAGGCTGCTTGACAGAGCAGGAGCATTCTTCCCTTTACTTGTTTATGTGTATTTATTTCAATTAGACCGTCTGGTTCATTTGGGAAAAACAAACAAACAAACAAAAACCAATGCAAACCTGCAAGATGAGTCCATTTTTCAAGCTCCAAGCCTGAAACTGTGTCCAATTCTCCAATTTTATCACTTTATGAAAGTTATTACCTCTGCAGATGGATTTTGTTGTCCTTATGTCCTTTAATCACCACAGCTGTTCCACTACTGCAAATGCTGAAGGGAAGCAAGCTTCTTAATAATCACTGGTGCTTATACTTACATGTTTGTCAGTCAGGTGCAGTCTGTATTCATATATTTTTCCATGTTGCATTCCTATCCTTCAGTGCTGTACTACTCCATGAGAGCAGATACGTTGCAATGTCCCTGCCAGAATAGGAAAAAATTGCAGTGTGTTGTGTTCACTGTATGTCATGTATGTCATGACATAGTATGTCATGCATGTACAGGTATTTCCTTGTATGCTGCATTCCTCCTGTGTTTTGCTGATAACTTTTTCAGTAGAAAAAGGGTTCTCTCCTGCAACTTGTGCTACAGCAATGAGGATCCTCTTCCAGAGTTTGTATGACTAAAAACAGTTCAGTAGGACTGTCTTTGCTTTTAGTTATTTCTTTGTGTTTGTCTGTCCTTTTGTTTTTCTTGATGCTAGAAGATGAAACTCTGTTCTTGCTTTATATCTGCTTTTTAGAAAGATAGACGATATCTACAGTCCTTACCATTTAATTATTAGTAGATTAAGCAGTGTCTACGGCAGTAAGCAATTCCCCTGCTAGAAGAGAAGCACATCTCTAAATGCAATCATATCCTACTGTTGCCTTTGTATTGGTGTATTTCCCACTATGTCAGCAGTTCCCTTATAAACGCGTAGCTTTGTAAATAAATAACTTAGCTTTTGAGAGTCCCTTTGGGCTAAGCTTGGCCAACTAATTCTTAATCCACAAGCTAAGGCTTTAACAAAACAGGAAAAAAAAATCCTAAACCCTAATTTAACTAACTCTAAGGTTTACACTTATAGGAAGAAGAGACTGAGAGGTGTTGCTGATTAAAAGTGCGATTTGACAAACTGTCCCTGGAAACTAGGATTTAATTGCTGCTAATACTGGCAAAAGATAGAAGAAACTTTGGAAAGCTGCTGTAGAGTTAGGATAAATATTTTTTGAGAGAGACATCGCAGTTTCTGTATCATGTGTTATAATCATAGATTCACCTCCCCACTCTGCTTTCCTTATGATTCTAGAAGGGATTTTTCACATGAGAAGGAAAATACCATTATCGTGTTAGAGAAGAGCATATATAAACCATGTCCATCTTATGGGGAGGACAGATGCTAATGTGATTGTGTTACACAGCAGTGTAGGGTTGCCTCACTTCCATCTACTGCTGCACAGTTGTGAAGTCATCATAAGTGATGAGATAAATCAGCTCCGCTTTTGGCTAATCTAGCAATACCTGTTCTGCATTCTGTGCTGTACCCTTAAAGACTACTGTTTAGAGCTAGAAGAAATTCCCTGAGTTTAGTGTGAAGAGATGTTTTGTTTTGGAGGTCTTAATTTTATTCCATGTTATGCAGATGTGAAATATGGGCATCTTAATATGCATCTATAAATTATTATTATATGCAAGTTCAGTAGCCATTTCATTATGGCTATCATGAGCAGACCAAAGTTAAGAAGACTTGTCTTGGTCTGTGAGGAAGGTTATACTTTCATGATTTTTTTTTCTTGTTTTGATTTTCTTTTGACATAATTTAAAGATTATATTATGTGTGTTTGGAGGACAAAGGAAGATGCTCTCCATATGTGGGAAATGAAATGTTTCAATTCACCTAAATCAAAGCAGCAGTAACAAAGTCACCTCATTATCTCAGTGATGTGTGAACTTCGAATATTACATTGGTTCATTTAAATGCTGTGTGAAGGACTACAGTGTCTTCTTTTTCAGTGTTTTCTTAAAAAAGAGAATCAATAAAATAAAATTAAACCCAACAAAACTGAAGAAAGCTTACTTTCTCAGTGGACTATTAAATTAAAAGCAAGTGATCAAATGTACATGTGCAATAGAAATGAATGGTAAACCTTTGCTTACAGCACCCACACATTTTTTGTAATCGCATCACTTAAATATTATTGTCTGTTCTATAAACATGGCTAATACTGGTGTTAAAAATGTGAAAAAAAAATCACCCTGATGATTGTCCTGAATGCTTGGCTGAACTTTAGAGGCTTACAGTCTGTTTCCATTCAAAGCAGAGATGGTTGCTGCAGTCTACTGATTCAGTCTGGTGTTCCTTCAGTGCAGTCCTCTTTGTTTGTACTGAATGGCCAGAGTCCCGTTGCCCTGGGCCCAGTGGGAACCAGGCAAGAGAGATGGTTTCCTTTCTTACATTTTCAAGTTTCTTTCAGTCAGAATTGTCCCAAAAGCTTACTTCCCCTTGGCTTTTTATCACTGTTGTCTTAAAAACATTCTCTGGCTGCCTCAGTGTGATCCTCCCTGCCTTTTTAGTATATTTCTACCACTTTTCCTAGGCACACAAAAAACATACTTGTGCAGCTGAACCTATGCCCACCTCTCCTAGGCTTAATCTCATGCATGGAGGAAACTGGACTACAGGCCTCATGCATTGTCCAGGCTTGCACGCTATCTGATTTCTCACTGGCATTATAGTCATTAAACAAGCGAGTATCTGTGTATTTCCTCATGTTATGTGGGGATATATTTTGAAATTTTTATGAAGGCAACCGCAGATGCGTACAATTCAGCTCCAGGTCATATCCACCATTTTGCCAATGGAGCTGTTTGTGGACGCATCTTCTGTGTGGGCTCTCAGACATGACTGATAATTAGGGGATTTTTTAACCTGACATTGTTTATCTGACTTAGAGCACAGCTTTATAAGTACTTTCAAGGACCTGACTGGAAGAGCATTAACCGTGGCAGTAACAAATAAGGTGAGGGGAGGAAGCTACGATGTTAACCAGCTGTGTTGACGGATGAATAGTAATCTATGATCCCAGAGTGGAAAGAGGTTTCCATGAGACTAGGCAATTTTCTGGCTCATTAGTGAAAAAGCATTCTGCATTTTTCTGATCATTATTATGACATTGTGGCGAGAAGATTCGGTCCACAATTTTACATAGCAAAAAATTCTGTAGCAGTTTTGGTATATTCAAGATGCAGCTTTAGAAAGAGCCTGTGAAAATATTATTTTAATCTGAATCTCTTCTATGATCAGGTTCACAGCTGTGGTTCCTGAAGCAGAAGTTTCAGGCCAATTGACAAAGTATTTTGCAGCACAGGGGAAGAAATGAGGGGCAAGAAAAAAGACAATAATAACAGCCTTAATTGGTAATGATTTTAAATACTTTGTCATTGAATCATGGCTTAGAAGTTCATTATAATGAACTAAAAAAATAATCATAGCTGAATAATTACATGTAAATGTTTACTTACATAACTAAAATGACAACTGAAGTTAATCTTGCAGGCTTAGTTCACTGCATGCTGAATATCACAACAATTGGCTCTAAGCTCTCTGACTATGTTCTGAGAAAGACAACTGTCCTTAGCTAAATCACTGATTCCTACTGTTTAAAGAAAAAAATGCTTCATGATCGTCTTTTTGATCAGCTGACTGGGAGGAATACCATTCATAGGAAGAGTAACATTCACTAGAGCAACAAAAACTTTTAAAAAAAATCTCCTTGCACAATAGTGGTAAAAGGATCATTTTTGTCTTATGTGTCAATATCACAATAGAAATAAATTTTATTTTCTAGACCATAGTCTTTTGTGTGTGTGTTCTTTGGCTTCCTGCTATATGTTATTCATTTCAGGGTATTCAACGGAGCAGTTTAAACTGCTCCTGCTCTCAAATATCACATACTTACTGGTCAACATAATAGTCCTTTGGGTATCACTGAGTAGCTTGTGTTTTGCAGAACAACTAAAATTCTTTGCAGTGCTAGTGATCGAAAGTCAATACAAGAGGACATGATATGTATTTTTATTACTTTTGTTTTTAAGGGGACCCCCTTTTTCCAGTTAGGAATTTGCTGTGGTTTGACTGAAGTCTGTCTGGAGGAAACTGTTCTTTTGTAATCCCTAAACTGTTGAAATTGTTTGTATCTCTTGAACAGAAGATAGATTCCAAATGGCTTTCTCAAGCAGTAACAGAAGAGCTCAGTCTAGAAAAACCCCACTGAGGTTGCACTCTCTGATATGGCTATCAGCACAATGCACTGTCACTGTTCTATTTCCAGTCATGTTCACGTTTTATGTTTTTATTAGACATGCAAAACCCTATTATGGTTGCAAAGTCAAACATTAGGAAATACAAGGCATAAGACTGCTTTTGCAACTTTAGATTGACACCATTTAGTGTATGCAGTAAGAAGCTGTCTAATTAAATAACTGTTCTCCCTTCCCATATGCCCTGCAAGAATCCATTTCATTTAGTGCACAAAATGGCCTATGCATACTTAATAAGTGGTTACTCAATGTTTTGGTTTTTTCTTCATCACTCAGAAATGTAGCCATAACCCTAATTTATTGCTGTAAGTACAGGATTACCCATTTCCGTGTGGCCTTCCATATGGTACATATAAGAATGCCTTATGAAGATTTCTTTACTTATTTTCACATCTGTAATCCCCTTCATCTGCTTCTGCACATGCCATGCTGAAGCACAAAAGTAAAAGGGAAAAATGTCCAGTAATGTGAGCTTCCTTGGTTGTGATGTGGCATTTTGTGTCTTGATTTGCATCTCTTAGCACTATTATATATTAGATCCCCGGCATATCAAGTCACCCTGAAAATTAGGACTGTGTAGTTGGTAACCAACTGGTATATGTTTGGTTTCTCTTACTAGCTATCATCAAATAGAAACTCCGTGGTAGAAGTTGGAGGAAAGATACCTGCTTATCTAGGGCAGCATATTTTCACTGCCTGTGCTTACCTTTCCTGTTTACCACTTTCCTACATATGCCTTCCAACTTCTGTAACAAATGAGGTGGAAAATCCTACATGCAACAGCTACATAACCTGAGGCTGTGCAATGGCACTATCCTGGACAAACATGGAAAAAAACATGAGATGGAATCACTGTGACTACCCTTTGGAAGGGTCCATCAGCAGGATTAGAAATCTTGCATCCATCCTGCAGACCAAAGCTGAGCCAATCTGGTGCATCATGTACAGGCAAAGCCCAGATAGAAATCAGAAACTGTTGGTTCTTCTGGGATCTAGAAAGGAGTGTATCCCATTTTAACCAATTTTAGTTGTTGCCCTCCTAGACTTGTCAAACTGTTTTGCTTTCATTTCTGTTGTTGCCTGAGTTAGTTGTCTGCTGCCCCATTTGCTGAACAGATCTTTAATTCATCTGGGTACCTGTTTGACTGTAGCTTCCTTGCCTAGCCAGGCTGAGTCCTTTCCTAGACTGCTGTTTCACATTTCTTTGTCCAGCTAACTCTGTGTTCCTTCTTTGACTCTTCCTGTGTGCGTTATCCACTTGCCATTTGTTCTTCTCCATGACTTTACAGTTCCTTCCTACATCTGTTGTCATTATCTACACTCAATCCATTCTTCTCAACATGTTTCTCCACTGTGTTCTTACCTTTTTTTTTTAGCTGATTTAATTCTCCTGGTACTACAGATTCTTTTCTGATTTGTCTTGCATCCGTCTCTCTCACCTTCAGTCCTGGTATGGCTTCATCAAGACCAGCTTTCCAAAATTTCAGCCTTCCCTTGGCCAGATGCTAGCAGTCTTTTCCCTTCTCCAGCATCTAGGCTTCTTTGCCTCCCATGATGTCTCTAGCTTTCACTTTTAGTCCTGTCTAGTCAGTTCTGTCTCTCCTCCCCCACTCACAGTTTCGCTCTTTCCCTCAACAAATTCAATTTAACCATGATTTATTCTTATGCTATTTTTTTCATTCTCCTTCCAAAGTCTTTGTCCAATTCCTTCCTTTCCGTACTTGAATCACTGGGCTTGCTTTTCTGGAAGAAAGTAACTGGCAGAGGAGAGATGGACTCCTTGCATTGCAGCAGCCAAAATAAAAAAATAAAAAGTCTTTGTTCTTATAAATTGATGTGATCATCAATCTGCCTTCTGGGGATGGCTTGGTTCTTTCTAGTTTTAGTGGGTGCTGGGTTTAGCATATATAGTAGGACGAATTTTTCTGAAATCTTAGTCATTGATATTGATCAAGTCTTGTTGGTCATGCACAAATTCTGCTTTTTCTGAACATAGTTTATGAGTAAAAGTAGGAAAAAATATTTAAAACTTAAGGAGCAAATGTTATATAGCTATTATTAAAGTAATTTTCTACCAAATTTCAGTTTTACTCAGAAGTTTCTGAATTACTAAAAAAAGCCACAGATTGTATTAAGCAAGCTTTGTATTTATCTTTGTCCTTCCTTCTAAAAAGCTGCATTGTTTGGCCTGAAACCTTTTTGAGAGAAAAATAGTAAATTGAAGCAAACAATTATCACAGAGCATTTCTGCCAAAATAATTAAAATTTGGGAATGGTCTAAGCAACTGAAAATGGAATTTTATGATAGCAAGAACTTTGTAATAAAAACTTAAATTGATCTTCTATTTGAAATCCTCATATGTGTTCCATATAGTTGGATGTTACTGAAGGAATAGCTGATAAAGAACTTGTCTCCTTACCATATACTTAAAACTGAATGTGAATAGTATTTACAATGAAACACCCAATGTGCATTCCAAATATGTCAGTGTAGCCCTTCTGCAGAATACCAAACAGCTGTAGTCCTTAGGGCATGCTAACTTTCAAAAATGAGAACAGGCAACATTTTAATAGGCAATCTTAAGGGAAAGGACAGTCTTTCTTCCTGCAGAAGGACTATAGTGAGAATGCTTTCCATAAACGTTTGACCTCTTTAAATACAAACTGGGCAGAATCATTCTTTTTTCAAAGGCAGTATGCTAGTGTGCAAGAAACTGACTAACATGGGAAAAATAGAGAAGTTTTCCTGCTTCTGATAGAAAAGATTACGATTGGACTTGCACATCTGCACAAAGGAGAAGCTGGGAGAACATAGACCTTACTGGTGTTGTGTATCTGAGGGCGAAAAAGAAAGTTAGTACCCTTAGTCTCGCAGCAACCAGTTTTTGCCTTTCCCCAGACACATAATTAGTGAATGGCAAGAGACTTGTTTCAGTATCCCAGTGTATCACCAGCTATCACTAGACCAATAAATAGTGGTAAACATTCTCATTTTTAATATTCTGAGGAAAGGAGAAAACACTGTCAACTGTAGTGGCAGTTGCTTCACTAACCAGTTTCTGACCATCTTAGCTCTCCTATTCCATACCCTGGGTTAGAAGCAATACATCAGTTAAGCCATCTAAGCTTTTCTACATATCCCAATCACACTAATGAATGCTCAGGTTATAGGGTATAGCATTGAGGAATGAAATAAGCATCAATTTTATATTTAATTAATTCTTGATTATTTATTTTTCTGCTAAATGGTGAAAGAATGTAGGACAATAAAAAGATGCAAGATGTACAGTAAATGGTATTTTAAATGCATTTATTCTAATGCTTTCCAAATTGCTATTCATTAATTCTGTGGAAAGCTAGGTGGTTACATGACACAAGCCCTTCTTGCTAGCTGTAAATTAAAGAAAATAAAAATATATACATACTTTTCTAATGTCTTTTCTATGCTCTGATTGCCAATGTGATTTATACACATTGTATAATACAGAAAGTAAAAGATAAGTTGTCTTTTTAAAACTAATGGGATACCTTTGTTAACATAGCATTATGGTTTCATTAACAGTCATCCCAAAGTCTTAACCCTGCTTTTATACCACTCCATGCCAAAATTAATTTTCAATTATGTGGTCTCAATTTTGTCCATAATGTATTTATGTTTCATAAAGGCATAAATTAATTTTAAAAATTAGCAAGTCATTTCATTTTGCCCTCTTTCTTTTACTAGAAACTAATCTATGCAATAAATAATACTAGAATCACACTGTCTGCTTCTGCTATTGTTTTTATCCCATTATGGTTTCACAGACAATTAATATCCTAATGAAAAGACTTTTCAAAAAAGGCCATTTTAGTTCCATTTAACAGACTGTTGCTTAAAGTACTGGTTCTTCTTTGAAATTAGCCTGTAGTGACAGGTTTTGGGGTTTATTTGTTTCCTTTTTTTTTTTTTTTTTGGGGGGGGGTGGTTCTGCTGAGGTAATATTGGAGCCGATAGGGATTTATGTATTTTACTTAGAAGACATTTGTGTTACATTGAAATGCATTGTGTGTCTCATTATGAGTCACTAGTCAGTTCAGCTCAGTTGGAAGCTGAATATAAATGAAATGTAATTAAAATAGCAGTCCACTTGTGTTCGTAGTTAGATGCTCAATCTCTCTTTATTTCTCTCTCCTAAACCATTTCTTTATTTTGTTCCTCTGCTCTGTGCTTTCTCAGTTTCTTCAGTGGTCTTACAAAGCAGACAGAATTTGTAATAGACCAGCAACAAAAACTATGCTGAAGAGACCCCATGCACTTTCTCATCACAAACATTAAAGTTTGTATGTAAGACAGTGGCTGGCGGGAACAGCATCTAGACATGGGTGGTAATGAACCTGCTTCTCTGTAGAACAGCGGCTATTGCAGACTTTGGAGACGGTCTGTGCATTTGAGGCACATTAAGGAACAGAGAGTAAAGAAGAGCAAGCTCAAGCTATAACTACATGACTATTTCATTCATTTCCAGAAGGAGAAATGTCGCTTCACTGTACATGGCTTGACTGGTTAAGTCTATTACATTTGGCTTCCTACTGACTCAGAAAGAAATGGTCAGTTCTGCCTGCACCCTACTGAAAATGTTATTATAATGAGGTGGTTTGGATTGGTTTTCTTTGGACAAAGATTTCCCTGTACTTCAAAAGCTTCCTTTATTTCCATTTCCTTGCAAACAGTTGGGCTCCTTAAACCTGGAAGGATAAGTATCTAATGTTTATACTTCCTGGAGCTGGGAAAAGGACAACAGATTCAAATGAGGAAATACTTCATTAAGTGCCCTGAAGCATCGTGTCCGGAGACTAGAAAGCCGCTGTGTGATATTCTGTAAGGCTGTTCTGTGTAACGAACCTGTTGATAACCAAACCTGATAATACAATTCATAATACAGTTCTTGAAAGCCACGGAACTGCACCTGATTCCTGATTTTTTTTTGTGAATTCACAAATGTTAGGAAGTTGTGGGGTAGATGTTGATACTGTCAGGCCTGCCATAGGCACCAACACAGTGATACGAGTATGTTCAACCTATTTGTCCAAGTGTCTTCC
Organism: Ciconia boyciana; assembly: GCF_034638445.1. Lineage (NCBI taxonomy): Eukaryota > Metazoa > Chordata > Aves > Ciconiiformes > Ciconiidae > Ciconia > Ciconia boyciana. The sequence goes on along the minus strand of NC_132935.1, from coordinate 103,966,084 downwards.
TGATAGCCATGGACCCTACCCTTCACCTCCTCCCTTCCCCTCCTGGCCATGAAAGCAGGTTTGACTTGTGGGATACTGTCGGAACACGGTTAGCTTTATTGTCCTGATTGAGGCTGCACAGGGCTCTCCAGCAGGTACCCTTAAACAGCACTGATTGTATTGTTTGCATGTCTAATTACCCCTTTTCCTGACACTCCTTTTTGCCACCTTTATCCCTTCCTTTCTCTGCTCTGCTCTCCTCCCAGATAAACAACTCTCTAGTAACTACATTCTCCCCATTGGTCCCAGTTTTGCTACATCTACACCCAAATTTGGTATTTCTGATATTATTACCTAAACAATTTTGGCTTACACGGTATTACTGAGAGAGTTACCAAGATTCTGCTGGCATTGCAGGACTCCACTCCCCAAAGGTGCCCAGTGCTTCCCATCGGTGATCTGTGAAGCCTGACTTTCTCACGCTAGTCCGCTTAAGCACTGGTGAAATCCTGCCATCCCTTATGGTGCTATCTGTGACTTTTGTCAGCTTCTCACTTCTATTATCTAGACGTTATCTAACATGTCTGGCAATTTCTCAGGTCATGTGTAGCATTTTCCCATGTCCTATTCTGTCAGCCTAACTTCAGCGTGGGGCCCAGTCAGCCTTTTCATCTGCTTACACCCCTAACAGTACAGAGGTGCAGTCAAGTCTGAGGGCTGTTTTGAAAGCTAAAAGATATTTTAAGTGCCCAGAATAGCCACTACAATGTGAACTGCAAAAGGAGGCATAGCAGTAAATCTAGGGCTTGTCTTAAACACTCATACTCAGTTGTGTATGTTTTATATTGTTCATTTAAAATTTAATGCAAGAATTGTGTTGTACCTAAAAGAGACAGAATTAAAATTATTTAGCAACTGCCTATTGATATTGAACAGCAAATTGTGAACGATGGTAAATTATGTTGATCATTCTATTTATTCCTGATTCTGCATATCGAACATTTAGTTCAGTTGAAACTGAATGGACGCAAGAAATGAAGACTAATACCAGAAGTTTCCATACAGTAATGCAGAATGTGTTGTAACCAGAGGAAGCAAGAGAAGAACTTACAAGAGCTCAAAGAGAATTTATACAGGCCTGTAGTCTTGTGAAAATTGTAGTGGGATTTTGTAATGATGGCAAGGGATTTAGACCTGCTCTGTTTTCCTTAAAACGATTCTTCTAGCAGTACTGTTTGCCTTTATATTTTGCTGAAGTATAGTTTCAGTAGTTGCTCTAGGGGAAGAATGGCACCTCCTGAATCATACCTCTTTAGTAATGAACAAGAAGGGCGAACTGAAGTAGGCAAACACTAGTGCACTCAGGAGACACAGTAAGTCCCTGCCTACCAACTACTGAGAGCCAAAGAAAAGTAATTCTATCACAGAGAAAAAAAAACATTAAGGAAGAGACAAATAGGTCATCACAGTCTAAAAAGTGAAGCATTCTACAATTATATAAGAAAAATAATCTCAACATGTCCTTTTGTTTGAACTTCAATTTCTTGGGTTGACATTGTGCATATAATAGTAAATACAAGAGTGCATCAGAAATCTAAGTCCGATAATAAAATATTTTTATATGTCGTTTGTTACCTAGGAAAGCATAGTTAAGAAGGTCCATTTTTTGTTCATTTTATTGTGTCATCTTAACTGATAGACTACTTTGTTACACTATATTTTCCTTTATAAAGCAATCATGATGGGTTTTTTTTGGTTTTGCTCTGACACAATCTTTCTTTTGTTTCTGCAAATCTATGTTAAGAGTAGTTCCCAATGAGCAAGAATGACTCATTGTTATAAAGTATGTTGTAGCTCATACCTTAGAAATTATGTCATTCATTTGGAATTGCAACACAATCATGATGGATTATTTTGGTTGAAATATGTGTGTCAATCAGTGATCAGATTTTAATCTGTATAAAACCAGTATCTCAATATAGAACACTTTCTTAAATTGCTCTCCTACTGTTCTGATGTATACATAGATAGCAATGGATGGAGGATGGCTTCTAGTTACCATTGTTTCATAGTGATCTTTTGACATGAGAAATCATATGAGAGGGGATACAATATAAATAACAGGCCAGCAGCGAGTTGAAAATTTATACATGGAAAGGGAGGTAATGTAGATTAAAATTTCTCTTTCTAATCTTGGAAATAGAGCCCACCAGCTCTATACAAATGAAAAACTTGAAAGCTGAATTCTAAATCTAAGGCTGAAGTGGAATCTCTGGTCTCTCAGAGATAGTTAAAACCTATTTTCCTGCTGGTTGCATCAAACTAAAACATTCTTTTTCCTGTCTTGGTATTAGTCTTTTAGCAGGAATTGCAGATAAGAGAGTCTGTGGAAGAAAAAAAAAGGAGTAAAGGGAGAGGATTTAGAGAATCCAAAGAGTGTTTGTCTGGATTTAGAGAAAAAATGGACAGATCCTTGGATGACTGAAGTTTTTTAAAACAGGAAAAACAGTAATGGAAAGGAGGGCAGGGGAGGATGCTTAGGAAACTGATTCAAAGAGATGTTCACTTGCTCAGATGTTGCAAGAAGTTAACTAAGGAGGACTGATGTATGTATATTGACTTCAAGTTTATAAAGATTTTATCTAAGGTAGCCAGAGGGTATAATGGATGAGAGAGTTGTCTGTGACAGTGGTATACTCTGGGAGCTTCATTTCAGGCCTGTGTAGCCTATTTCAGTTCTTCCTCCACTGTAAGTCTTTGGAGGTGACAATACTGTGATTCATACTGAAACAGCAGACAGATCCTGATATAAAATACATAGTCTACATTTCTAAATAAAAGGTTTTTTTAGTAGAATGTTTCCAATAAAGTACAATTAATTAATGCAAAATCTTAGATTTATCATTAAATGTGGCTATTTTCCAATTCCCTATGGTAGATAAAAACATGGCCAATGCTTGCTAAGCCTTTGTATAGTGTACTTGTATCTTGACAAATAATATGGTAGAAGACCAGTAAATAAAAAAAGTACCTCTTTGTCTTGGGTCCCTATGGTTTCATAATGACAGTAGCCAAAACAAAGCTTTAATATCTTGCCATCCTTGCTAAAGCTAGAGGAACATTTAAATTTCTGTTTTTCTTTATTTCCTCCTGCTTTTGTGTTTTAATCTAGAACTCTTCAATATTTACAAAAAAAAGACAAGCTTTTCCATCAACATGTGGGTTTATGGAAGCAAGAATATAGATGCATGACATTTAATCACTTGTGATTAAATAGATTCATAATCTCAGTCTGTAGATTCATAATCTACAGACTATCTACATAATATATGTAGACTATCTACATAATACATTTGTAGACTATCTACATAATCTACAGTAGATTCATAATCTCAGTCTGGAATTTATGTAGTGCTTCATGTGGAAATAATAATAAATAGAAATATTTATTAATTCATAAAACAGGGAAAGAGAATACAACAGTGTGCATTTTTCAAAGATAAAAAATAGGCTTCTTTTATTCCAGATTCATGCAATGGATTGTATACGTTTGAGTGTGTCATTAGCAGTTCATATAAAAACTCCATTCCTGTTGAGTCCCAAACATGCAGTTTTGCAGAGAAAAATTATTTTCATTCCTTCCCTGTCCCTTTCATAAAGTATAGAGTAGGCTGAAAATGAATCCTCTCTACATCTGTATATTAATTGCCAACTGTTCTCTCTAAATATAGTACTGTATCAAAAATAACTTAAGATTAATATTATCAAAAGAGAGAAGAAAAGATAAAAACATTACTAGCAATTTCCCATTCTGTAATTTCCTCCTCACAGAGTATTTTTTCTTTGTGAAAGAAACTCATAAACATTCAAGCAGTACAATCTAGGCCACATGGATATCAAAATAATTTTCATTTTATTTTATTTTATTCTGAAATCTTAAAAATCTTGCAATGACATATTCCAAAAAGGGAGATTTATATTTTATACAGGTGCAGTCATATTTGAAACCACCTTTAATGCTGCACCTGCAGAAAAAAATCAAAATTATTTTATCCCTTTGTGAAACAGCAGAAGTGTATCATTCAAAAGAACTGGAATGTGAATTTGAGCATGAAGAACAAACTGGGCGTATTTTGACTGTGCTGTGAAAATTTTGGAATCTTTGATTATCCTGACTGATTAATTATCTACTGAAAATCAATGTACAAAATGTCTGTCTCAGATTAAGTCTTTCTATGAATCTTCAAAATGCTTTAATATTCTTCAAGGAAGGCTTTTAAATTAGTATGTAAATATATGGATAGTATGCAAGGTACACTGTATACCCTTATTATTCACCTTTTCTGAACAGAACATAGAATTAAAAAAATATATTTCAGTGTAACAGATTTTTTTTTTTAAAAAGGTGACTTTTGCTTTTTTGGGTTACTTAGCCAGCTTTTTTATTTAGTTGCATGTCTTTTTTACATTTACCTCAAGATTGTCAAGAATGATGGGGCATACAGAAAACCTAGGAATGTTAAAAAACTTTTGTAAATTAGACTAGAAGAACACCCTAATGAGGCTTTTGGGGCTACCTGGTATGCCTTATTACTGCTCCAAAGATACATTTGAAAATTCCCACAGATAACCAGATAGCCCATTCCTCCTATTACCCTGTTCCCTCTACCTTACTGTGGAATAAGGAATGGGGTTCTAAGGCACCTAGGCAAATACAGATTGTGATCTTAAGACTCCCATAATTTGCTCTGTTGATATGATAGACATTTCTGTATCTCTAATGTTTGGCAGGTTGCCCACATAGAAAGTTAGCATGCAGTTCAGTCTTATACTTCTTAAATTAAACTGTTAGTATACAGTTGTTTTAAAGATCTCATTGTGATGTAGCATATATTAAAGAAACAGAAATTACATAATTAATCTCTTAGGTTATTAATAATAAATAAACTAGGTATAGTTGCAAACACAATAACTAAGGTTCTGGAAATGAAAAGGTATCTTAAAATTTTTATTTTCCACTGGTGTGTCTTGAAAATTCCCCTGAATAGGATTTGATATAGCTGTGTGAAAATAGCAGTCTTCACTGTTGTCTAGGCTTTGCCTTTCCTTGCAGCTGCTGGGCAGTGCTGGACAGGGCCACTGCTTTGGGGTACTTCTGTTAAAGAGGTATTAATATGTTGACTGTATACAAGCCCAGATGAAAAATACAGTTGTTGAGGCTTTATGATTCAGGCATGGCTTCTGTCAGTCTCCTAACATTCAAAAGCCTGAAGGTTGCAACTAAGAAGTGTGCAAGGTCAATGTAGCAGAAAACTGTGAGGAAAAAAGAACTTTTTCTTCATGTTGCTAAGATTCGATACTTCTAGTGGTTTGTTTTAGCTTTTTTATACACAGTAGGTTTCTGCAAACAGGTGTATTTTAAAAATTGCCATTTCCGGTGGGATCTGATCTCCCCCAAGGGTGTGTTGCACAAATGAGGACCTGCGATCTGTTTCTGAAAGGTTTACTTCTCACATATATTTAGTTTACACTCCTCTGTTAATTCCAAGTCATCTAGAATGACTGCAAATTGAAGGAGTACTATAAAGTAATCATCCATTAATGTTTTTATTAGTTAAGAGCAGAACTTTGAACTCAGAAGCAAACAGAAGCCTGTGGAGATCACAGAACACATATGTATGTCTTTTGCAGTTAATCCCACTTACAGGTTCCAATACCTGAAGCTAAAATTTTATTACTAGCCCATTGGAAGGGGATTTATTTAGTACTATTCTAAGGTGATCATAATGATGAGGCATTTCTCTGAGAGGTCCATTAGGATTGCCAGAAGGGGAATGAGCCAAAGAGATCTGCTGAGATCTCTGCTGTTGATAGCAGTAACGGAAGGTAAAAAATCCTGCTCCACCACTGCAGAATTGCTTAGTGGTTGCACCTGATTATAATGCAGATTACATTATTTATGGAGTGAGATGGCTTCTGCATGCTTCCTCAAGATGACCTGTAGTTTCTGGGAACAGGATTCTCCAAGGAGCAGAGTGATAAGGTGAGCAAGAGATAGGCCATGTCTCTGCAGATTCCCAGTTCTTGGGATTATTTTTGCAGAGCAGAATTTTCCTGCATCCCTGATGTATATGTCGTCTATAGAAGTACAGACATGGTGGGAAATGCTGTGCCTCCTGGAAACGCAGAACACTTCACTCTTTTGATCCTGATTCTTCTTTTGCCAACTTTTGGCTGGAAAAGCATACTCTATAGCATTTCTGTCACTTTGCATCTTTTTTTTTTTTCTTTCGTATAATAAAGATGAATTGTCTGGAGGGTATTTTTCACCCCTGAGGCCAAGAAGCTCTGTGTTCTTGTATCACAGTGAATTTACATGTAAATGCAGCCAGAATTAAATTAAGGTCTCCAAGTAAAGAATTAATTTGGTGCTTGTTGACTGTTTTAATTCCCTTCCCTGCAAATAATATTCTTCTTCTGTTTGCAGTGTTCATGAAATACTTAATTTTTTTAAAGCCTTTAAGAAAACAGTACTAATAGTTTGTTGTGCAAGCAGGTAGTATGCATTTGCTAAGGCAGAGGTGGGAAGAATGGTGTTTCTTTTCTCCATATGAGCCCATAAATTGTGTTGTCATCAGCAGGGATTACACACAAATATGTCTAAAAGCACAGATTCTTCCATAACAAAACAGATTTCTGTGGGGCAGTGTGGCTGGTGAAGCCTACTTTTATGCGTGTGCAAGCAAGTAGCATCAGAGCTCACTCCTAAGTCTTATCAACAATGGTCAGTCTCCAGAAGGTTTTTTGCTTTAATTCAGTGACAGGAATAGACACTGGTTTTGTTTATTTCTTTGCTTTGACAAGGACGGAGCTTCAGTGCTGAGAGTGGAAAGATTGGTCTTTCTTTTTTTAAGCAATTGCTTTTTTAAATGCTAGGCTCATGTATGCATGGTGATGGGCACCAGAGTGCACCTCCAATAAATACAGGCCACACAACTGTTGCAATCCATCACTTCACTGCTCCACTGACTAAAGTCATTGAACGGAGCTTCTGAATTCAACCATGTCCCAAGGGTGTATCAGATTTCATGCCTAATTTTTAATCCTGGGCTAGTACATTTAAAAATTGTTCACACTCATGCTTTCCATTAGGGGTTCTAACTTGCCAAAAATTACTGATGTTTAATGTTCTGCTTTTGAAGATCATAATGGAATACAGAGGACTGTTTCTAAAGTTCCCTAAAAATCAATATATATGAATCTGTGGCATATGGCATATATGTGTTCGCTGAAGTTTTGACTGTTAATGCTTTCTGCTTGTAGAAAAATCCTCTGAAATGTAATTTACAAACCTCAGCATCAGAGTACAATTGTAGAATTGGATTACATTGGTTGAACTGCACTCCAGCTAGCAAACTAAATTATAGCAGTTAGATCTTTATGGATTAGTATCCCATCAACTTCTAGAGAAGTTCTTTTACAGATGGAGTCTAATAAAATGAGTGTTGGGATGTACAAGATTGAGAGAAAACTCCAGATTCAGTATTTTTAGTCACATTGGACCTTAATCTTAGCTGACCCGCAGATATAATATATATCACATCACATAAAGATGTATACGTATCACCAAGGAGAAGTGGTTTAGAAGAATAAATAATCTGCACTGGGAAGAAATTATCACCAAGATTAATTGTAGTTTGGACACTTAAGAAAAGTCTTTCATATCAAAATTATAGTGGAATATCATCATAGCAATCCTTCTTGTGTCACTTCAAATGTTTCTCTATTTTACTCCTTTTGAATATGATGACATAGTGAACTCTCTTTGATATGACAGCATGTCATCATCAAACTCCTTTTGATATAACATGTCATGTATGATGTTATATATATAATGACAATAAAATATGGTAAATGAATGTTACATAGATGAAGATACGAATGGTATAGATAATGTTTGAGCATCAATTGTCTCACAGATATATTATCTTGTTTACAATTACCATTTTTAGTCATTGACCTTCGTGACTACATTGAAATAAAAACCCTAGCTGTGCATGTTTTTAGTGTGTTTATATAAACAAAATCTTTCTAATCGAAATTTGAATTGGTAGAGCTTCAGCTAGCTTTATTAAAATTGATTCATATTAGCATCACACTAAGGAATCGAGAAGTAAACTATGATGTGAGATAAAGATAACATTAAATAATCATCAGATGCATGCAAGCACACTTCAGATCAAGTGATAATATAGTCTGAGTTTTACAAAATACCAACACTTGAACTCCTCTAGTCTTTCAGAATTGTCATTTATTGAGGGTTAATCATTTGCTGTCTAATTGTTTCACTTTACTTCGCGTGTCTTAAAATTCTCAGTTTACTTTTTGGGGAGTAGTTTTGTGCAAACCTGCTTTTACAATCCAAGACAATGTCAAGTTATTTGAGGAAATACTTGTTAGAAATAAGGATGCATATGTGTATCACTTAAACATATAAACATAAGTAATTTATGACTCAAAAGTGTTAAAGGATATTCATAATAAAGCAAAATAAAGCAACCCAAGCAAAATGCAGGAATAGAGAATTGTATACAGAAGAATAGTTCATTCTTTAGATTGTACTGTCGCCACCAAATCAGAGTTAGCAATGCAATTCCCAATTCGCTTTGCTCAGTACCTCACACCTGTGGAACTTCTTTCACTCTGGCTGGCACCATGTGTCCTCTTGGATGTGGGATATAATTTTCTTTCAGCTTCAGTCTGACAAGCTTAAGAGATATCAGCTTAAATTAAATTAAACATCACTATCCCTCTTCTAGTGGCATTTCCAAAAAATCAAATTTCAGTTAAAAGCTGATCAAGTGAGGCTTTTTTTTTTAAGCTAACCATTCATTTAGACTGAATAAAGCTAAGGAGTTTAAAAAGCAATATTTTTTTCAGCTTCTCTTGGAATTTTCTTGGTTCAGTTTTCATGTCAAGGTTTAGCTGGTCATGATTCTGGCTTGGCTCACCCAGTCGTCTGAGTAAGTGAAAAAATTACTGTTTTTGCACTGTAACAACACAGTTTAAAACAGACTTAGGGGAAGCTTAATTTTAATCATTCTGTTAAACATAGAAATCATGGTCCATGGAAGCATCAGATTAAGAAGAGAGATGCTTTGTGTATGCCACTTAATTCTGTTCAAATGATATAATACTTAGATTACAGGTTTCTTTGGATATCTGCATGTGACTGGAATAATAAATAATTCCTATATAACTGCTCCCCCTTGCCAGCCACACTAATCCTAATTTTAATTCTTAAAATATTACTGGGAACTTTTACTACCAAACAATTGGAAAAGGGAGAAAATTTTTGCTTGATGCAACAGAGAAAACATCCTCACTTGACAAAAAAAAGTTTATGATTCAATTAATCTAATTATACCAAAACTAAATTGTGCCTATTTCCTGAAGAAACATACAGTAGTCTTTACTCAAAAAGGCCTTTTCCTCTCTTCTTGGGTCTCTCCTATATATTTACCAATACATTTCAATCAAGTATTTTTTCAAAAATTCGATTTTTTTTTTTTAATTTTAGCTTTTTTTCACCCCTAGCTTTACTGATGCTTACGGGAGGGTTTTTTTCATTGATTTTGTAATATCTAGCTAGGTTCTTACTCCTAGAGCTCCTATATATATATGCATGCATGCCTGAGTTTATAGTTTAGCTTAATTTCACCATTCACTGCTAAAAATGTGATATAAATACCCTGATTGTATTTGTTTCCCCTCTTGCCCCATAACTTCTCTTCCAAGAACTGGTCTGTTTTAAAATTTATTTTTCAATTAATTTAATTAAAGAAAGCCAGTACCTGATGGCTGTCTGTGTAGATGAAGGGTTCTGTTCTCAATTAAGCCGTACTGACATCATTTGAGAGACTCTCTTAGTATTCATATAGATATTTTTTCAATCATACTAACTCTTTGGGTTGCAGAATAAACAAGATTTTGGGACATAACCAGGCTGCATGGCATTAAAGATGCCTGGGATTCCCACAACCTTGCTGAGAATTAAGGTTTTATTGTTACTATTTAATATTTAACAAGCTGAGATAAGGTAATACTTTTAAGAGGGAGAGGGAATCTTCCTTCTTTTTTTCCCCATTTTTAACCCTTGTATGTAAATTATGTTAGGCCTGGAAAATGTCTGATTGTCAGAAATGGGGCCCACATGTATTCTTTGTAAACAAAAAATGAAAAGCAAAAGCTTCTATTGGAGTATGCCAGTATTGGTCCAAAGGTGGAATAACAACCTCTTTCAAGTAGAGAAGAAAAAGGAGTCTGAATGAAAGGGAAGGAGCAGAACTCATTTTGTAATTCTCCTTTCACCTAAATGAGGACTAAATTTATCTGGCCCTGCTGCTCTGTGGGAGCTTTCTTGTTGATTTGCTTTGTTTCCATAACAGAAATATGATTTAAGAAATCCGTGAGCAATTATCTGTTTTCGTTGTGGAAAACAGGCACTTGGGTTCTGTGTATAGTGGGTTATGGGGGGGGGGGGTGGTGGTGTGGTGTGTGCGCATTTGTATGACATGTTCTGAGATAAATAAAATCCCTCTTATTATTACCTACAAACAAAATAAGCCCACAAAGAAGAAAAAAAAAAGAAAAATAAAGAGAACTTTTCTGCTGCCATTCTTAAAAACCCCACAGGATCACATCCTGAAGGAGATATACTCATGGCTGGGAGTATTTTGCCATGCTTTTTGTAGTACTTGTGAGTAGGACGTGCTTCCCAACAAATTTTGTTTGGTCCACAGTTGGGCAGAGTTTTGACTATAATATGAATTTTTCATATCTTGTTCTAAGGGAAAGAGAAAAAAAATTTCTACATCTTTCAGATTTGTTATTAACAGTACCTGCAGTTGTACCAACATATGCAAAAATAGATATAGGCAGAAATATGAAGTGACACTTCTAAGCAATGCTGTTTCTACTTCGCATATGAAAGTGCAATACCCTAACACTTCTGTCATCTCCAAAATACAACTCAAGTTGAAGTTTACTAAAAGTGACTCAGTTCTTAGTATTTCTCAGATCTTATAACTATTCATTCCACTTTTGTATTTATTTGTTTCCAATGTACTTTACACAGCATCTTCTTTAATTTCTTATACTAATGACTGCCAACATTGGGTAAGAAAGACATCTTGGAGAGTTGACAGGAAAAATAAAATAATCCCATGGACAAACAAGCTCACACAAATGGTACTGGATTTATTTGCTGGTCTATCTAATCTATAGAGTACTTTCCAAACAGAAAACAAATACTATGGCTACTAAATGAAGTAATTTTCCACAATATCTTATTTTAAAAGGCAATCTTGGTTGAGTAAGATTGATTTAGCAGAAGTACTAATAACCCCTTGAAAGATATGAATAGGACAAAAGACAGCAGTTACAAGTTGGTTTCAACAAGGAAAATTCTGATTTGAAAAAAAATTCCCAGTGAGAGTGATTAATCCCCAGAGCAGGTTGCCCAGAGAAACTGTGGAAACTCCATCCTTGGAGATTTTTAAAACTTCACTGGACAAGACCCTGAACATCTTGATTCAAATTTGAAATTGTGTTCACGTGGAACAGAGGATTGCAGTAAATGGCCTCCAGAGGTGAATTCCAACCTAAATTACTTTGTGCTTCTGTGATAGCTAAGCAGGGTTTAGGTGGCAGACTTACAACTTGTCAGTTTATCATTCAGTAGAGTATCAAGAGGAAAGTGTGCTCTTTTGCATAAATCAGCACAAAGTTAATTTCTGTTGGACCAATTCCCATTGGAGAGCAGATTTACATCTGGCTTTTTTTTTTTTGGTAGTTGAAAGGCATGCTAAAGACTCTTTGGTGGTTTTGGATGATCTCTCTCTCTCCCCCTCTCTTTCCCCCTTTCTCTCCTGTTCTAACCCTGTGAAGCATTAAGAAAGAAGGGATTTTTTTTGATGCAGATCAGACGGGTTTTTTCATAACTTAGACTCTGGACACGTGAGGAGATTTTGAAAATTCACCGCTTCAGTCTTTACTTGTAGCTTCTCTAACGGCTGGTGTTGTACCTTTTGACTATTGGATTGTCTTACTATCTTTGTAACCGTGACTTGACCTTGTGAACTGCTCATAATTCTTTCTCAGCACTGTATTATGGTAGAAAACAGAAGCTTAATCAGGGCCTAGGGTTCTGTCACACAAAGTGATGTGATTAGGTTCTCATATTAATAAACTATTCATACTTTTATGAAGGTATTACTTAACAACATTAGGTTTCTAACTCCTACCAAAATGTTGAAATTGCATAGGTGGATGGCACAGCTTCATTATCTTGAGGATTGAGCAAGGCAAAGAAAGCTGATTAAATCTTGTGTCTAATATCCTTGAGAGTTTTCTCTGTGGAAACTCTACTTTTAGCATTTGTTTTAAAATCTAGCACCTGCACATTTCCCTTTTTTTGAGCCTCACTGTAAAGCAACAGAAATTTTTTGGTACAGATAGTTGAGTAGAGCATAGTGTCTTTATATAGTACTTCAAATTTCAGCTGAGTTACAGCAAGACACAACTTTCTATCAAAGTAAGCAAAGTTTGTCAATAAGATGGAAAACTGCTGTCAACAAAAGTCTCTTTTAGCAGAAAAAATGCAAACCATGATTTGAAAATACCCCTTTATCTCAGTTTCTTACAACTGCCTCAGCTAGCAGTCAGTCTTAGCTTAGACTGTGTCTGCCGTTATGTTGTCCAAAGATCATCTTTTCAGATGAGAAACCACTAATCCCAAACTCACCTATGCTAAAATATTTTATAGGTTTTGAAATTAAATTAGGGGACAAATGTTAATAATGTGTTGGTATAAAGCATCAAAGAAACTGGCCTAAACCCCAAATTTAATTTCTATAAATTTTGAATCTGTTTCTTTGGTTTTAGAGAGCAGATAAGTGATATTGGATACGCTTCATATTTAAATTTCCACTTGAAAAGGTTCTAGAAAATATTTGTGAATGTGGGGAGCATATTACACATCTGATAGGTAAATATCAGAGTAGAAGCTCTATGATTGTAATAAGCACCTCTCAACTTATTTAAATCTGTAATTACCTATAACACTTGATGAGCATTCCTTATTACTGCTTTCAACCCTTTATAAATTCTACGTGAAATCTTATATTCTGTCCAAAATATTAATAAATTGGCATCAGTTTAATTAGAAATGTTTTCATATATGACCAAATATAGTTCTTGCTGACTTAAAGTAATCTGCATATTAACCTTTTAATCTTTAAAAAGTTGTATTAAAGAAATGGGCTTTGCCTTAAACTAAAATCAAGATGGAGGACCTTTTTTGGTTTTGGCAATGGAATTTTTTTATTCTATAATTCCAGCATATATACCTATCTCCTTTAGATGTGAATCTTCCTTTGTTTACTACCTGTTTCATATTTTCAGTGGAGCGAAACTCCTATCACTGTTCCAGAACAGGCAACGTATGAACTGAGTTCACAGAGACAGAAAATCAGGACACCATCATGGACTACATTTTTTTTTTACAGTAGCATCTCAGTTCAGAGACAGGCATTCTGGGGCAATTAATTCCTAGTAACCTGTGGTAGCAAGCAGATGAGATGCATTTTGAATGTAAAGCTTTTGTCCAAGGGACACCCCCTTTTATCTTTTCTATACCTTTGCCACCTTCCCTAGAGTTTCAGGTCTCAGAAAGTTAACATAGCAAGATTGGACGTATAAACTTCGAGCCATAGTGTATTATATCTTTCCCAGTAAAGCAGAATTTAGTGTTTATTTTCGCTTCTTTGGGGTATCAGCACATACTGTATGTAGCCTGTTCCTGTGTCAATAGAAAGATAAAATAAAATTAGTATAGCTCTGAAGCTTGAGGGCTGATGTTGTTATGCATGCTGGTCATGGAGCATACTAAAAGAAAAGAATTTAATTACAAAACTTCAGCATAAATCACCGTGAGCAATGATGTACAGATCACCTTGTCAGCTGAGCTTGCTACGTGCAGTTGGCTGGCAAACTGGAGAATTTATGAAGCATTAAACTATGTCACTCTTAGCTGGATTTAACATACAGTAACATTATGCTCACATAAAGCTCTTCGTGAATAAGATTTGAAAAATGTTAACTGCACCAATCTCAAAGGATCAGTGCAATGAATATGATAGTGTGTCCGTGCTGAATATTTCCACTTAGCTAATCTAAACCTATTAGAGTAACTAACAGACTAAATTCAAATGCTCAAAAGTAGCTTCAGGTAGTATTAGAGCATGAAACTCCCTGGACAAATTCAGTGTCATTTAATGATATATATCATAAAGAGAATTTTGTTTAATCCATAGATATACTCTGATATAGTAAGTATGGATTTTTGAATTCTAGTCTTTTTGCCTTTTTTTTCTTTTTAAACAGGTAAAACTTTCACTTTCAGTGAAACCTTAAGTTTTAGCAAGAAGCTGTATCTCATAGTATCAGATTCCTGTGGGTGAGCATTAGCACGTATGCACCCCATTTGTCAGAGAAGAAGATCCTGTGGTCTCTGGAGCCGTGCCTAGTATGCCCCCTTTTAGTTCAGGACAGCAACTGAGCACCTTGATACTAAAAAGAGAAAACCAGTTAGGAAGAATAATAGGAACTCACTGTAGCTTTAAATAGACAGATTAACCTTCAAAGTTTAGCTCTCTGTTAGCCCTAGTTATTAATCTACATTTATCTGCATCTTTCTTAGTAGACCCAAATATGATGATGAAAATTAATTAGACATCTAATGTATTCCTGTACCTATGCAACCTTATTCCTTATATATTATTGCCTAAATAAAGGGTGCTACCTGTTCTGCTGAGCACTCTAATACTTCCTCTAGTCAAGATGGATGTCCTGCCACTTGCTTTTCCTTTCCCATATATTATCCCTTATCAGTCCTAGGGAGGAATGTGGTCTTGCTGAATGATATGAAATATGAGAAGGACTCAGAATATACTTAGCTGCCTCTGGCAGCAAACTGAGGGCCCATCACAATTCCAGGCTATGCAGTCCTAGACACTGAGGGGTCCATAGCAAAAACCCCAGAAGCTAATGCTGCAGTGAAGAAGTTCAAGAGACCATAAGGCTAGTAAGATCAGTAAAGCAAGAAATTTGATATGTTGTTAAAGTCTTCCTCTCCATTCGTGCCCCTAGTATTTTCTGAGAGTTCAGTTTTCTAAGGTCACATTAGCAATTTGATCATATATTCCTAAAAATCCATGTGAATTATTGCCACGTGGTTTATTTTCCATGGCCTTTTGGCTTAGTTTGTTCATAATTAACTCAATCAAAAAAATCATTAGTGCTTTTTGGCAACTGGCTACTAATGTTTCAAAATGTTGTGGCTGGTTTAGGTGGTTTGATCTTAATTATCACCTGGTATGCTTCCGGTGTCTATCTGCAAGATAGTGATTTTTTTTTCTAAATCACAGCAGAGCCCAAGTTGCTTAAGGGGGCAGCAGATATTGCCTGCTGATAACCAAAGCCTTGGTGCTCAATACTGAGACATGCACTGTGCTCCCAGCTGGACTAAACCTGTACCCTGCTGTACTAGATTAAAAAAAAAAAAAAAAAAAGAAAAAAAAGGTAAATATACCTTTAGTTCAAAAGATTTGGTTTGAGTCTTTCTATGCCTCCATGTCAGCAGTGGAAGACAGGGTGGTTCCTACACAATGCATTAAAAAGCCAGCTTTAATGGGGCATTAGGTGGATTATCAAGAAGAGGTGCTAAACTGGGGCTGTTTAGGGACTTACATGCCCAGTATCTTAAAACAGACTACAGTGGCAACTGGAATTGAAAGAAATATGTTATATGAGGCTCTGATTAACGCATGTCTTAGTTTAGGACACTGTCCTGGTTTCAGCTGGGATAGAGTTCATTTTCTTCCTAGTAGCTGGTATAGTGCTGTGTTTTGCATTTAGTATGAGAATAATATTGATAACACACTGATGTTTTATTTGTTGCTAAGTAATGCTTATGCTAGTCAAGGACTTTTCAGCTTACCATGCTCTGACAGGTGCACAAGAAGCTGGGAGGGGGCACAGCCAAGAGAGTTGACCCAAACTGGCCAAAAGGCTATTCCATACCATATGACGTCATGCTTAGTATATAAAATGGGGAGAGAGTTGGCCGGGGAGCAGCGATCGCTGCTTGGGGATGGGCTGGGCATCAGTCAGTGAGCAGTGAGCGGTTGCATCACTTGTTTTTTTTCCCCTGGGTTTTGTTCCTCTCTCTCTTTTGTTGTTTTCCTTTTCATTACAATATTGTTGTTGTTGTTGTTATTATTATTATATTTTTTTCTCTTTTCCCCAATTATTAAACTGTTCTTATCTCAACCCATGAGTTTTCTTACTTTTGCTCTTCCAATTCTCTCCTCCATCCCACCGGGGGGGAGGGTGAGCAAGCGCCTGTGTGGTGCTTAGTTGCCAACTAAAGCTAAACCACAACAAGACACAGACACTAAACTCAGTGAAGCCAACTAATAGATGATGATACTGTCTTATCTTTTCAGTGCAATTATCTTTTAAAATGAGTAGAACCTTTCACTAAAAAGATAAACCTGTCCATAGCAGGGCTTTAAAATCTTGAAAGGCTGGAATAAGATTATGTACATGGACAGGTCATTGACCAAGAACAATATTAGACTAAGAGTAAGTTATCTCTTATTTTTTGTAATAAATCAAAAATAAGGTTATAGCATCTTTAGAAAACAGTACCTTAATTAGAGGTTATCCTTCAAGGTGCACACAATGTCTTATCAGTGCTTCTTTTATCTTAAAGGTGGTTTTGATAGCAGCTTAGTGCTGGGAGCAAGCAGTCTATTTGATAAGCAGCATATATTTTCCAGTCTTCCTGTTCTTACTTTGAAGATGTTCTTCCTTTTCAATTGATAATTATATTTTTAAATTGAGGATTATCAGATTAAAAAAAATCAATGTTAATTTTAAAAGCAATATACTGGAATTGAATTGTTTTCTTACGTAGCTTGTCCTATTTGATAGCCCAAAGTATATATGGTAGGCAGCTTATTTCTTACGTGCTATTTCATCGCTACAGTTTTATTTTGATCATTTTATCAGGTCAGCAATTCTTTTGTATTTGCTATGAATTCAGTCTTGATGTTTCTTTTTCTTCCCCTAAACCTTTCTCTCTCTCCACATCCCTGCTGCACAGACATATTGTGATGATTTTGATCCATTGTGCAATTCAATCTTTAGTCCCAACTCAGAATTAACCTTATTGGCTACTTGTCAACATTGTGAAATAATTTCAGAGCTGTCTGTTTTCCTTCACTGACATTTTCTATTAAGACATAGGAAGTTCGTATCTTTATTTGTATTGCAAAGGGAAATTGGCTTCAACTTTGTACAGATCTCCAGCATTACCCAACTCCTTCCTTCAGTCTTCAGTGCTAATAGTGATCGTTGCAGGTGGTTTGTGGTCCTTCCTCAGGCATCTTCTTAATAATGAAGCTACTATACACTTCCATTAAACTAAGGCCATGGACATATGTTAACTGTGGTAGCTTTATCTAACAATAAGAATGATTTGAGCTATCCTACCTGACTTTTCCTGAAGCAGATTGGTGTTCTCAGTTCCTGATTCTATTACAATGTTGGAGTTTGCCTTTAAAAAGCTTGAGTATCATCTAATAGATTAAATATGGTCCAGAAATTTATTTATCTTCATTCTTTTCAAATTCCTTTTCTTCAGCCTTTTAAAGTAAATACCTTGTTTTTCACACCTTGCTTTTGCTATAGACATTATCTCTATCTCCTCTAAAACTTTTTCATGTTGTTGAGGAAACATTTTTTCCTGAATTATTTACACATTTTTTGTAAGTTGATAATGTGATTGTTATGCCTTTTTGCTTTTTAAAATTCTGTATATGTCTGTGAAGATTTAAATGCTTTCCTTCTATCCTTATGACTGCGATAAAAAGTGCGCAAAGTTTTACTCCCATTAATTGGAGTCTGCCCTGGACAACCAACATTTGTGCCCAGGCAAAAGATAATAGTTAGAATTTTGTTAGTTAAAAATACCTAGGTTCTTTTGATTGTGTTATTGAATCATTGGCAATTGCCATCAGTTCTTTTTACTGTTGCAGAGAAGTTTCTCTTTCACAGTGGTGACTTGTGGCTAATCCAGTTCCATATCCATTGATATAAGCCAGAAAATGAATGGATTTCTGCCAGGAGAAATAACTTTTTAGAGCAGGAGCTGCAGAGCGATATTATCAATCACTTAAGGGATGTTATCAATTATGGGATAGCCTAGAGTGGTCAAGGCTAGTTGTATCATTTGCGTAACTGTCATAATATCCCTGTTGTAGTAATAGCAGGACCATGGAAAAAAACTGTATCTTTCAGGGACACACACCTTTAAGTTCATGAACAAGTTCTTAAAACAATCGTTACTCTCCAAGAGGACTGTTGTATAGCTGCTATTAAATATTAATTGCTGAAGTAGCGATCATTGGCATCCATTTCTTAGGAAGGTAGGGCAGGAGCCAAGCCCAACACAATACAATTACATGACTGTTCTTTATTGCCTAAAGAGAATGTAGATCAGAGTCCATAAAGAAGATGCCATATAACGTGTAGCTAAGAAAAGACAACATAAGGATGGTTCTTTATCAGGACGTTAATTTGTACATGTGATGCACGTGTATGTGTGAAGTACACATGAATGTCTACTTCTACTGGATACACAATTAACATAATAATAAGAACAAATTTTATTATTTATATGGGATATTATTTTATAAATGTATATGGGATAACATTTCTCTGGTCTAGAAGCATTTTTCTTCACCTGTTTCACATGCATTGCTTCTATTGAGCAAGGTGGAGCAACAGTGCCTCACAAGTTTGACTAAATTTTCAGTGAGTAGGCAGCATTATGCAAATGAAGACTAATTTGTGGATAGTGAAATCTGTGTTTAATGAATAATCCCCAATGAAATTAAAATTTTAACACTGTAAGTCCTAATGATACTTACAACTACTTAAAATTTTCAGTTAGCCGAGGAGGCTGAGTTCATCTAGCTCTGCTTTTAGATGTAAAAGCTGAGCAGACTAAATGAAAGCTGTGAAATTGCTGTGGTCTAAGGTCTGCCATAAATACCAAAATACATATTCCTAGTCTGTGTGTATACGTGCCTGTGCACACTAATAAAACACCAGACTTGCCAATCAAGGATCGTATGGGACTCTGAAATGTCTGTAAGTTATTCAGCCGTGACTTCTTTGCTTAGTCTCTTCGGGTCACAGAGCCTGGGAAACCTGGCTTTTTAGCTGGGAACACTTTAAGATGAGTAATTGAGTTTTTAAAATGTGCAGTCTCCTTACCCTTTTCAGAGATCTCTATTCCCTTAAGAAGTCCGTATCAATACATAATCTCATCTAAAGGTGTATCATCTAGCTGGATTTGAATATGCAATTTGAAAAAGAGGTTAAGATAAATGCTATTAAAAGATAAATTCATGCACATTCCAATATTTGTTCTTTTTTTATTTTAATTCATCATGTAGTTCAAAAACATTATTCTGAACATTAAACATAATTTTTGCACAAATGATCAAGGCAATCCATAATTCTGTCTTCCACAACACATTTACAAAGCTTTCAAGTTTATGTATGACTCCTGAAAAGGGGTTTGAACAGGAGGAGAAAGGAATTTTTAAACATTGGGGGGCTTTGGAGAAATTATTTCATTGATTTACTTGTTCACATAGCAAATGTAAATGGCCTTTGAACAAAATTGATATTTATCTCCCTGTGTGTAATTTAATAGATAAATTTAGTCAACATCAGCAAGAATCTTGTCTTCAATAAATTTTTTCATAGATATGTTGTACTGAAGAGGAGAATTCTGCATTTGTTGGTTTTACTAAAAGGTATTTCTGTTTTCAAGATTTCAGTGAATGCTTTGAAAAGCAATTTACTTACAGTAATATATAGTAAATTGCAGTCAAGAAATAGAAATGGATCATAGGAAGGGTACATCAATGTCAAACTTGTATTTTACTGTCTAGTTCTTTAGTGATATGTTTATTTTAAAAAAATAGGCAGTTTTTTATGAGTATAAACTCTTCTTCTGATGTTTAAAATGTTATGCAACTAATTTCAGCTGCTGCAAAATCTATTGTTTCTCATATCATTGTCCACATGATATAAAAATACTTACAAATATTCCACTAGCTTGAGAACTCACACTTCAGCTGGACTGCCAGAAATCCTTGGTAAACACACAGAAGCCTCAAATAGTGCTTAGTCAACATTTCTTTTGGAAAAACAGGATTTGTCTAGGAACACCTGACATATGGTAGCCTTCTGCGGACAGCCTGTGAGGTCAATATATACAAATATTGCTGATTTGGGGTAGAAAGCATGTTGGAATATAAATCTCTCTTCTTCTTCCTTTACAGTTCTGGGTATGCCCTCCTACTTTAACAGCTAGATTTATACTGCTGCAGTATATAACACAGAGAAAGAAGCTATTTCTAGGATAATAGTTCCTTAAGCCATATAGAACCTCATGGGTCAAAAACATTTAAAAGTCATTCGTACTCTGAATAGGAACTGTAAATTTTTGAAGTCATGATGGGGTTAAACATGCATTTTAGTAACTCTTTCATCAAGGTTCAGACAAGTCAAAAGATGTTTTTGCTGACTTTGGCAACAGATTTTCACATTGTCTCTCATATCTGATGTTCAGTTGTGATGTTTCCTCATTATTTGTCATTGCTAGTCGTTTCCCAAGTCATTTCCCAAATTCATGTTCTTAAAAACAACATTTCAACAAAAACTAGATTAGTTATATCTCATCCACTGCAGATGAAAAATACATATTAACAAGTCCATTATCTTGCAGTGGATCTGTGTTAGTTAATCAGAGACAATATTAGAAATGTAGATTTTATTGGGAGTGAAGTGGTATGAACACCACCACCCCCCTCAACACACACACTATTGTCTTAAGAAAATCTGAGCTGGAATTGTGAAGTTTTACATTTGAATGGTGAGAATACTATGAATATTTTTAGACACAAAGTCATTTAAAATAGTTACAAGCAAAGTATGTAACTAGCTTTGAGGTATCTAAGAAATAAACAAATGGGCTAGAACCTGAGCGCTTCACTGTTTTGGCTGCAACTCAGTAGATGCTAGCAAATAATTCTGGATGGAGAGAATTCAGTGTATGCAAGAGTTCCCATGTCATGGAACATATACTGTTCCTTATAGTTACCTTTTTTCATACTAGAAATATTAAATAGAAAGGGAACAGGACAGCTGAAAGGGAAGACTGGTCACAAACTCTGATTGACTGTTCCTGGCTGGTTTGCACCAAAACTTAACATCCCAGATTTTATAACTTTACATGTTTGTAAAAAGAAAGAAGTCCACCAAAGTCAAAAAAGAGAATTATAGAGTTTAATTAATGAGTGAGAGCAGATGCTTTCATTAGTTCCCCAAGTATTTTGTTTATGCTTTTGAATCTCTTGCAGAGATGGGTCTGCAGCCACTATAGACACCTGCCTGAAGAACTACACTGAATCAACATCATTTCCCATCCCTCAGTCTGAGGATGTAACTGTTTAAAAGATCTAATCTGTTCTGAATAGGAACAAGAGTTGTTCCTGACCCAACAAAAAGATTACTGAAAGTTGGTGCTTTAAATTTTCTTGTTAAAAACTAGTCAAACTTCCAGGGCATATATTGCAATTTACTTTCTTCTTGTACAGGAAGTGCTATTATTTAAGAACTGTGATCCCAATGGAAGCTTTAAGCCTTTTCTTAAAATTAGCAATCATTTCACAGCTGTTATTTTAAAAGGCTTCTACAGATATTAATGAAAAAAAAACAACCCTTTTTTTTTTTTTCTATTTTAATTAAGAAATTACAAGCAGGTAGCAGACAGGAGGAGGGAATCTAAAATTTTAGGGGGAGAGAAGTCCCCAAAATCAGAGAGGCAGGGTAAGGCAAATACAGGTATAGTTAAAATCAGGAGTCACGTCCAAGGAATAGGTAGTTGTGGACTAACATTCCCAACTTCTGAATATTCTCTAGAATAATTGTAAGAAATGAGGAGATTTTCTTTTTTCTTGCAGTAGAAGGAGATTGGAAGGTTGATGTTCTTTGCTTTTACCAAGCTTAACACTTAACTTATTTATTTCCTCCATTTGGTGTCTGAATCTGTCAAATCATGTATGTTTGCCTAATAAGAAGCCATTATAAGACTCCTTATAGTAATTACACAAGGAATATTCTTAGCGAATAGAGAGTAATTTATATTTTACCAGTATTAATAGTAACTGCTGTAAAGGTTGCTATTAAGATTAAAACACTGCAATTTTCAGAGCATGTATTACCTTATTGGTGAGACACCTTTCAGGAAACACTTTGGCAAGGTAAAAGGAATCAGCAATGTGTTTATAAAAAGTCAGGAAACCATACAATTTTTTAGAATATTTGAGTTATGTGTTGATAAAAGAACTCTTGTGTGATGGTTAGAGACAAAAGGGATATTATATTATTAATTCATGTCTGTTGTTTCATAATGATTGAACTAACTGGATTTATTCTTAAGAAGTCAGTGTTGTGTTTAGACATTGTTGCATTTATATGCCATTATGCATAGGACAAGTCATAAATACCCTGTGCTACTGGAATGAACCCAAAACACAATTCTGATATCCTTTTAAAATATTAGAAATACCAAAAATTTGAAGAGCCATTGCATACTTACAAAATCTGAATAACTGAAAAGTTATTTAAAAATGAAATAACTGTCCTCTTTCTGAAGGCAAAGAATCCAGTGCTAGCTGACTTGCATTTGAGGATCTTTCTGATTTATGTTGTAGTTGCAGTATCCTCAGTGAAAGAGGAATACATATATAAAATCCCTCCTCATATAGAGTAGGATTTCTATCTGATCAGATACTTTCCAGAAAGTCCCATGACAATATGAAATTCAGTCTTTCAAATTAAGATTTCATTATATAATCTTAACACCTAAGGCACCTAAATCAAATGAGGGAGCTGAAAAAAACCTATTAAAATTGTCAAAAATATATCCTAGAATACAAAGAGGAATAATCAAAGATCTAATTTGGCTTCTCAGGGTACGTGTCTATATGCAAATATGGCCCGTCTATAATCACTGGCGCAATTGCTAGTGGGTAGATACCTGAAACAAAATTGTTAAGCAACAGTGACTCTATTAAGGAGCTGATAGACCGTAAATGGGTACAGAAAAGCTGTTATGACAGGACAGCAGAACCTATCCTCTCTCTGAATTCTTGTGACAATAGGACAAATGGAAGTTTTCTCAAGTGTTACTCAAAGAAAAAATTCCATGTCATCACATACATGTCATCAAACTAATGAGCATAAATTCAACAGGGATCAGAAAAGATAACTTGATGGTTTTGTCTTATTTTGAAGACCTAATCCTGTTAAATTCCAAAATACTTACAGCTGAATAAGAACTCTCTGGAATTTACAATATGCAGTATCTGTCAATGCTGAAAGGGCAACCAAACTCAAGTTTAAATTCTCTGTTAATAAGCTGTTCCACATGTCTGTTGGACCAGGACCTATTTATGGCACTTATTTCACCATCTTTGAGGCATGCTTATGTAACGCTCCCTAGGGTAATTGCAGGTTTTGTCAATATTTTTAACTCATTTGGTATTTGGTATCTTCAGTACTAAGAACAGTGGAAGAAATGTGAAGATGAAAATAATCATGAAAACAGAATCAGGAAATTGGATACATCTAGGGGGACTGAATATGTGCTGAGCTCACTTTTGCCCCCAGTTAGGTTGCCACCAGCATTGGCACTTATTACTACAAAGCAGTCTTGGATGGGCTGCAAATTTCAGGTTTACCTTGGGTTGTGGAGTTTGTGGTCCCATTGCACCAATCAATGAGAGGGTGACACTGAAAAGTCAGGAAAGCTTGGCTTTTTTCAGAGACAGAAATAAATTCTACCCATGTTCTATTTGCACTGCTGTCTAGACATGCTTCAGGATTATGGTGACAGCATATAATCTCTTCAAAAGTAAACTAAGGAAAAAAAGGTAAGAGTAAAGCTAACCTGCAGCATAAATAAATAACAGGAAAGATGCATAAGGTAGCAGTTAGTAAAATAACTAGTTTAGAGCTGCCAGTGTTTCAGTCTGCCAGTTTATGGCATCAGCCATATGAAGTTAAGTAAGGATGGACAAATATTTGATGCGATGCCTTAGCAATATGAGGTAATTGCAAAGGAAGGCAATCCACAAAAAAGGGAGCTGTTCCTGGCTTTCCTAGCTTCCTTGGATACTTCTGGAAAGTTGAATGCTCCCAAGACCAATGAGAGTATTGGCCTCTTTCCTGGCTACTGTCATCTCGAAACAGGTTTACAGATTCTGTGATTACTTCTTATTTCAAAATTATTTTAACTGTTCTTGCAAAACATTATTTTAAGGTGGTTGTTTTAGGACAAAAGCTTGTGGGTTTGGGTTTTTTGAAAGGCTGGGAGTTGTAATGGAAAAGATACGTTAATATACAGGATAGCGGACTTACTTACAAACGTATTAAATGATATGTTTTCATAAACCCATAAAAATTATAGATGTAAAAGGTCTATTAATTTGCAGTTAGCTGAATTCCCTGTTTATGGCAGCATTGTTCCCCATAGTGTATTTTTCTGAGCTTTGTTAGACTCCATTTTAAATGGCCCCTGCAACTGGTCTTTTACAGCTACCCCGGGAGATTTCCAAGGTCATGGGATGGGAAATTTCAGAGTACTGTGTTTATCTATAACAATGTTAATGGAACTAATAATGTATTCAGTACATTCTTTAAGGTTAATTACTTGATAGTTGATGTACACTTAAGAACTGAAGTAGGCAATTATTCTGGATTCACTTGAGATTGTTACAAGAGAAGGGCAAAAGATCAAGAGATTTATGGGATCTTGCATTCTTTTTAATTTTTCATAATACTCAATTTTTTTCATCTTTTAAAAATATGGTCATTGTAATATAGCCACCATAGGCACAATATTAACATAATACTTTCTTTGCACAGGAAAATTTATGATTCTTCCCACTGAAAACAGAAATAGAAATGAGCTGTGTCAATAGTTAGGGTAGCTCTCAGTAACTGAGGATAATAGTTTTAAATCTCTCAGATTTCTTGTATTATTTTAGCAAGCTACTTTTCTTCCCTGCCCATCAGTTTCCCAGCTGTGTTCTAAACTGGTGGAAAAGATGGGTAAATACGTTGGCTAGAGAATTCCTGCAAAGCTATTCCCGTTCATCTAACAGCCCATAAACAGAGCCTCAGTTGGAGAAGTTAGAAGCTCTTCAGACAGAATGCCTGACATCCAACCGCAAGCTCGGTTGTATATAAATATGTAGTTTAAGAGGGGCAAAATAACTGTCACTAAACTGTTATGAGAATAAATTCCTTAATGTTTGTGAAGTACTTTGAAAGCCTCAGATTTCAAAGGTCTTGAAAACAGTATATGTGTAATATAGTATTTTAACATACAGGGATATATAACTTAGAATTGCATACTGGGCAGAGAAGAAAAATGCTCTTCAGATACTGGACTTTATAGCTTCCTGGGTGATCTTGGGTAAATAATACTAGTTAAAATGAGAGTGAGATGACTTCCAGTTCATGCAAAATAGCCAACATCCTAGTCAAAATCTACATTTCTATGAAAATCTATGAAATTCTATGAACATATACTGAGTCAGCTTGCAGTAGACTCAAAGTCAAGACCAGGTTTGAAATGTGCTGGAGTGAAGAACCAGTCTTTGTGGCCCCCATTATTAAGGAAAATAACTTTAAAGTTGGGGCTGTAGAGTCTGTAAAGGTGACTAAGTTTTTCTTTTCTGTCTTAAGGGCTTTAATGCGGGTTTCCAATCCACAGCCTGCAGGCTGGCAGTTACTGATAGTTGATACAACCTGTCTACAGTCAGCTCCTTTTTTTTCCTAATGGCACTTTTATTTATACTTGCTAATTCAGAAGACATATAAATAGTGATTTTGTTCAAAGATGTTTGAACTATGTTTGAGAACGTTTGTAATTTCAATTATTTTCCTTTGATCTTCCCTAGTTAAATACTTCAGCTTGCAGTTTCATACTAGTTCTAGTTGCCATAACCCTGGCAAATGGCAAAGCTTTGGCAATGTGTAGAGCTAACATCCGTTCATTTATCTGCTTTTAAAAGGGCATAAATAATACAGGTTTCAGATGTTTCAAACTCAGTGTATGAATACATTACTCCTTCACTAACAGTGATGTAATTTGCAAACACAGTCTTCCTGGTGAAAAGCCATGGGTTTTTTCTTTTCCAGTGTTTTGTCTGTCATTTCACCTTTGCTGTTCTGGAATTACTTCTTTTTCTGATAATCACACTAATGCTTTAATACTATTTTTAATGTAATTAAATGCTTTTAATGTTATTTAATGTTTTAATGCTACTAAAATACTAGTGTGTAAATGTTTTAAAACTAATACATTGTTCAATTGTTAAGTAACAGTCTGGAAGGAGTAGCAACATAGCAGCATATAATCATTTCACATTAATTTCTGCTTTTTATTTAACTCTAGTGGTGATTAGCAGTCATATTCTCGATCCCCTTCAGATCAGCAGGTAATGGGATATCCAAACCAGGCAGAAACATAGAAATCATTTGCCCTAGCAACACCCACCCCGCGCCCCAGTTTGGCTACTACTTGGTTTCTTTTTCTTTTAAATTATTTTGTGCTATTGATATTCCCCTCTACTCAGCGCTGCTGAGGCCACACCTGGAGTACTGTGTCCAGTTCTGGGCTCCCCAGTACAAGAGAGACGTGGACATACTGGAGAGAGTCCAGTGAATGGCCATGAAGGTGATTAAGGGACTGGAGCATCTCTCCTGTGAGGAAAGGCTGAGAGAGCTGGGACTGTTCAGCCTGGGGAAGAGAAGGCTCAGGGGGATCTTACCAATATGTATAAATACCTCAAGGGAGGGTGCAAAGAGGATGGAGTCAGGCTCTTTTCAGTGGTGCTCAGAGGCAACGGGCACAAACTGAAACACAGGAGGTTCCCTCTGAACATCAGGAAACATTTTTTTACTATGAGGGTAACTGAGCACTGGCACAAGTTGCCCAGGGAGGTTGTGGAGTCTCCATCCTTGGAGATATTCAAAAGCTGTCTGGACATGGTCCTGGACAACTGGCTCTAGGTGGCCCTGCTTGAGCAGGGGCGTTGGACCAGATGACCCCCAGAGGTCCCTTCCAACATCAACCCTTCTGTGATTCTGTGATATACTGAAACATCTAACTTTCAAAATTATTTGACTTTGGGGAATAAGAAAGTCAAAAAACAAGAAAAAGTACCAGCAATTGTGTGAGCAGCTCACAAAGGGAAATAGAACTGCTGACAGCAATATAGAATATTTTCTCATACAAAACCTAATGCCCAAACTGAAAGGTATCCAAATCAGTAAATACAGGAGAGAGAGAAAAAGAAGGCAGGCAAGAAAGAACTTGCTCTACTTTTGCATTTCAGTTTGATTCTCCCCTTTGCTTTTTTGCTGATACAGCAACTTTTTTTGTTGTGCTTTCTGTACATTCATTAAGACCATATCTGCATAACTGTACAAGGCCCTTTGCATGGCCACTGCTTCAAGAAAGCTGCAAAAGAAACAACTCTTTTATTTGAGTTCCTGGTTGCAAGCCTTACAAAACTGGTGTATATCGTCAGCTACAAAATCTTAAAAATTTGAAGGCCCCACTACTTTTATATTGCATTAATCAGAAGAGGTAGCCAGCCATTAAAATAAATAGCATAACTTTTTCAGGATGCAGAAGCAGGCACAATCACTATATGTGGGTTGTAGAGAGGCTGGGCCTGAGTCTCAAAGACACAGTAAAAGCCTGAAAATTGCTGAGTGTCTGAAAGACAATTGCAAAAGAACCTCAGTTACTATTAGATTCCAACTAATGGTTCGTGGAGGCTCAAGACACAAGGTATGGTGTTGGGCTGTGCTGTACCATGTATCTGGGAGACTGGAAGACTAGGGTTTTGTTGTATCACTGGTATTACTAGAGAAGCTCTGGTCAGTGCAAAATGTCCTTAATTTCTCTACTGTGTTTGGGGCTCTTTCAATTTGTTTTTTTTACCAATCACCCGGAGAAACTTCCATCTGAGTTACCAACAGATGGTTCAGACATCTAAATCATTACTTAAAACTTTCCATTGTTATGAAATGTCAATAACGCTTTGCTATACATATGATATATTTCATGATCGTGAAAGACAAATTTCATGATAAGTATGAAAAAGGACAGCCACATAAAGCTCTCACCTTTCTTCTACTTGCTAACTAATAATCTTTGTTCCATATATACTGAAAAGATGTATTCAATTGCAAAATGACAGAAGAATCCATTAAGTTATTGACTTTTTATTTATCTTAGTTTAGAAAGATAGATCACAAGCTTAAAATAACTTGCTAAGAATAAATTTGCTTTATTTTTAAAAATTTAATTTAAATATTCAAAATACCAGATTTCTTCTGTAAGGCTTTTGAGTACTAAGGAAGGAAAAATAAAAGAATTAGGAAAGTAAATAGTCTTGTTGTAAAGGTATTAGCTTGACTTTGTTTTGGTTCCTACCCTTTCATGCAACTGTGAGCAAATTATTTAATCTTGTGCCACAGTCCTTCTTTGTAACACAGGGATAATGTTTCATTCTTCCTCTTTTTTTTTTTCTTTTGTCTTGTCCATTTATATTACAAACTCGTTGAGACACCAATTATCACTTGTTATATACAGGTGCAAAAAGAAGTGGATTAAAAAAAGGACTTATTTTGTCTGGGGTAGGTGGGCCCTACATTAATATTGAAAAGCAAAGGCAAATTCATTAGCGTGAAAAACAGGCTTTGTATATGATGCATGGGATGTACAAGGAAAAAATTCTGCATACAACCTTCCAAAAGGAATTTTAAAGAAGAAGCCCTCATTCTTATTTGTTAGATTTCTCCTTGAAATGGTGTCTTTGAAACTTAACAGTATTTTTCACATGGATCACTTTATTTCACTGAGTTTTGTGTACAGCTGAAATAAACAATTCCGCTTTTGTTTTATTAAGAGCAATTTCATTTATGTAACACCTGATGTTCAAACACCTGTGTTTGTGCACCAGAATTGTCAAAGATATTGGCTTAGTTTTGGAAGTAAGTTTATTGGTTGACTGTGAGAGTGTCGAAGTTGTATGTGATACATCACACTGTATTTTACAGGAACCAATGACAAAGCTTCATGGGTTTCTTTTTTTATATCTCAGTGACAGTGCTGGAAATCTTATTTTTTATCCTGATCTGATTGGAGGAGGGTTTGGGATTTGATAGTTTTTTGAAGTAGGAATGTTTTTCTTACATAAATACTAAAGTCCAGCTAAATTTCTCGAAATTAGTCAAGTGTTTTACTAGAAGAAAGATAAAATACTGGTTTTAACTGATGCCTAGACAGAACTGTAGGAGGGGTGAATGTGAGGTGAGGGAAAAAGCAGGTAACTATGATGTGGTATGAGAGCTTTGCTTTTCCATTCATTTTAGTTTAACGATAGCTCTCGTACACGCATATGCTCCTTCTCTGCATTGTCTTTTATTTGCTTTGTCTGTTTAATTGAATGAATTCATTATTCAGAATTTACCAAGAGTTGCTACTGAAATGGCAGGTTAGATGGTTCTGTAACATGCTTAAGGCTAATACATGCCCAGGTCTAGCAAAATGAGGAGAGGGACCTTCACGATAATTGTGGCTCCTCCACAACTTAAATAGAAGATTAAGAGATTGCTAAGTCTCACCAGCAGCAAGGTCATACTTGTCAATTGTTAATTACTTGGAATACGGAACACTGATTGTCATCTGCATTTAAAATCTAAAATTTCCCAAATTCTTCTAGCCACATTAAAACACCATAACTCTCCCTGGAGCTCATTTGTGTTTATGCTTTGTGCTGTGAAAAAATTTTTGGTAAAGGAAGGAGGAGACTTTGAAAATGTAAAGAATGCGGCAATTTAAATTCTTGAGGAATCCCATTTCCTTGATCACAGCAGAAGAGAAAAAGCAAACTGACAGTAATTTAAATATGATAATTTCTGTCATAACTTGACAGCAGATGTGAACAAAAGAGACATGAAATAGATGAAGACAGAGGAGAGCGCAGAAGGTAGAGTATGCAGAGCTGGATAATGTCTGTTGAAGCAATGTGACTTTGCTTGGTTTCTGTAAACACTCTGCAGCTAAATTAATGTAAGTCAGATTTTTTTGGCAGGCAGTATTCTCTTTGACTTGGCTCATAAATGAACACAGGATCAAAGAAGATTTTTTCTTCCACATAGCAAGATCATGTAATCGGTTCTTCCTTAAACTGAACGTACACCTTTCTACAAACACGCACTACAAAAACAGGTTAGAGAGAGGAAGGCAAAACTGTATACAGAAATAAGGTGCTGTGGGCAATTGCAACACTAAGCTTGCTAAATTGAAGATTCTCTGTATCCTACTTAAGATACCTGGTATGGACTAGGACTATTGTACCATGGGCTATAACTGAGATACATCTGTAAGTGGATGTGTGTCTGTGTATCCTTGCGTTGCACAGTTCTGTTCCTAAAAAAAAAACCAGTGTGCTTTAATGAAGACAATTTTTAAACGCTGTTACATGAGCAAAAAGAAGCAGGGGGAGTTGACAGGTTTTGATTGCTACACTTGTTAAGTATTACCATTATTTTGTAGCAAAGTGGCGGGGGAGAGTTGTAGTTATAACTAGTACTTGTTTATTAAAACATTTATCATAAACAAATTACTGCTTCTGTCCTTAGGTCCTGGTTTAAATTCTGAACTCATGTTTCTTACAAGCAGCAAATTCTCATTTTAAAATGGTCTGTGATAAAGGCTTGGTATATTTCCCTCCCTCTGAAAATGTAGATGTTCACAGTTAAACCAGTTACCATGTGAGCTACACCTACAGAGCGTATTATGTGCATGTTTGGGAGGAAGAGAGGGGACGGGAAAGGAAATGTCCCCAACCTTGCAGAGCGTTAATGCCTGTTATGTATGCCTACCAGTTCCCTCCTGCTCTTCCAATCCCCACATTTCCATGGCCTGTTCCTCTCATCTCCAGGCTTCACTGCTCTTAACAACCTGTTTTTACTGCTGCTGTCAACAGCTGTCCCTATCAGCCAAGTGGCACCCCTGGATGCCTATGGAGAGGAGTTTAGGCAAGGAACAAGCAGTACAGCCTCTTGGCCCACTGTCTGATCAGCAGAGAAGACAACAGAGAAAATACAACAGAAGTGGCACCTCATGCCCTTTTGTTGCCCATAATTGACCTGTAATTTGAGAAAGTAATTTGAGAAACAGCCCATCGTATGGAATATGCAGCTACCCTGATCTCTGCGCTGCTATTGATCTAGGCCTTTCTGGTCAGAAATTTTCCGTTAATCATATGTATGCTTCTAAATAATCATTTGAGCCTGTTGACTGTGATTACTCATTTTAATATGCTATACGTGCAGTCCCATGATGTTGTGTCCTTTGAATACCTCACACTTTAACCCAAAGTATCCTGATGAAGTTTGCCCCACTGTCTGCTAAATCCCTTTGCACAATTTCTCCAGATTCATGGTACGAAAAGCCATTAAATAAAACAAATACCAACGGCATGAAACTAGCTTACAAGAATAAACCAGCTGGGAAGTTCTTAAGGAGCACCACTGTAGGTATATATCACACTTCATTTACAGATAAGGACATATCTCACTGGAGACTGGTTTCAACATGTTTCTGATGACAGTTAACATTGGAACAGGCTGTAGACTTACAAGATGACTTAGCCTCCATTGAAAAATAGATTCAGAGTAAATTATTTGAACTGCATATGCTTTGCATCTTGGGCATCTGCCTAGGCCCTGGTCAATGGGAGCCTTCTACAGACCTGTTAAAAATAGTGGGCCTTCTGTTAAAAATATAGTCTGCAGATTACTTCCTCACTGCCACCTCTTCTTATTCCTGCTTACTTTTATATACTCATGTGTAATAGTGCTGTATTTAAAGTGGAAAAAGATTTTTTTTTTACTATTTAAGGTGTGCTTATTTTTGACCCAGTATTAGTATCTGTAGCCCTGTCATTTCAGGACCATCCCAGACCAAAGATTTACAGATGACTGACTTCCCTCTATTTTTGCCTTGTAATTCCCAAACTGATTTATATGACCATTTTGGAAGACACTAACATGCTTTCTCGCAAACCCTAGGCCTACAGAACATTTGTATATTTTATATACTTTATATTCCCCTACCTTTCCTTGTAGATGCATATACCTCTGGCACAGCTATCCAGTATTTGCATTGTGTTCACAACTGTTATATATGTACAGAAACAGAATGTAACATGTTATAATGAATTGGCCTTGTCCATCATGTTGTTTTTTAAATGTAATTCTTGTAAATTTTTAAATGTAATTCCAAATACCCATTATATGCTGGAATATTCACACTTAAGACGCCAGATATACAAGTGCAAAACCATTCCAGATATGAGGAATAAAATCCAGAATTCTCCAAACATTGCTATGTGATACTTGGCCTATTAAAAATTAGTATGACAGGGGCCAAGAACTGTCACATTATTAATAAACATCGTTAATAAACAAACCATCACTCACACTGCTAACATGGGCTCTCAGTTTTTAACTCAGAAGCCTACTCTTTCATTTTTAGATTTGAAAACTCACAAGGGAGGAAAGATTTGAAGTTAATCCAGACCTGCAATTTGCCTGTCAGAAGATTATCTCCCATATTCACGTTAAGGAATTGCAGATTCTTTTGACTTAGAAGTTTAATGGCTCAGGATGTTTAATTTCCTATCAGCAGGGCTAACAGTGAATGTGCTTATTCCGTATGGCTGCAGTCGGGGAAAAAAAAAGAGCATCAGAATTCAAACTTATCCAGATTAAAGTCTCTTTACTTTTTATCTAACATGTTTATGTAACATTGTCTATTGTAAAGGGATATTTTAGAGAATTTTAAAAAATGCAGTAAATCCTCAGTAGAGTTAATTTCATATTCAAATTACTTGGCTTTTTGTTTACTAATTTTCGTAGCAACTTTCATGTGGTAGTTATATTAAAAAGTAACCTCATTTTAGATCATAATTAAGTTTTGCCGTTTTTTTCCTCATTTGTCACTAGAACACCAAATATAGTATGCTATTTTCCAAAAGTTACATCATTTCACAAACAGAGGCATTTCTTGCCATGCTGGCATTTCAAGAATGACAGCAAAGCAAATAGCTGTAAGGTGTGTATGCTCTATATAAAGGCTCAGACTTAAACAGTTTTTTGTTCTTTTTGTTGTTGTTTTCAGGGAGAGGAGGGGTTTGTCAGCAGATCCCAAATAGCTAAATGAAATTATTGATGCTCTGAATGAGAATAGGCTTTCTAAGATGACTTGGTCCCAACAGTCCCTCACTGGTCTCCAGGCCACCAGCATGGGTACAGCTGTCAGCAGCTGCATGTATTCCTGTTACAATGAAAAAGTTGTGCTCAGCCGTGTTTAACTGACAATGTCACAAGGCCTTTAACAATAGTGAACTGAATGATTTATTACAATTCAGCTTATGAGTTGCGTAGTTCAATGATTTATCTTCATAAAATGCTAGTGACAGCCTCTATTATGCATCAGAATGTTGTTAACCCAAGTAAAGTATGATGCAAAGATAATATGTTTTCATGATTTATTTACTGTGGGTCCTATAATTACTAATTATGCATATGACAGACCACCTAATGCATAAAATGCAACAGAAAATCTGCAATGAAAAATTATTATAGCAGTACAGTTCATGTTCCTATCAAAAAGAAATTCTACAGTGAAGAGTGAGATGAAATTTTCTAATGCTAAAAAATGTATATTTGCATTAATAATTTTTAATAAAAGCTGCAGAAAGAAAAAAAAAAAAAGATCTACCAGGTTTTAACCTCTCTGTTTTCTGTTGTGGTCTCACTTGTGTTCTAAGAAACAATGAAATTATTAAAAGGGGACAGAAAAAAAAATTTGGAAAACATCTCAATTATTGATAATTCCTGAAGTGGTACTTTATTCCTAAGTATTGGATGATGATTACTGACAAACATTTAGACTAAACTGTAAATTTCCTAATCTTTGCCAGATTTAACAAAATCTTGTCAGCAGAGATGTTTTACATAGATCATTGTTGCAGTTAGCTCTCCAGTGGAATTAACCCCAGCTGAACCCCCTGTAGCTTAAGGACAAAGACACATTTGTGTGGACCTTTAGTAATTTTTTTTTATTTTTGAGGCACATGATTTTGAAGTTGTATTGATAATATCACAATTTCAGATCCCTTAATCCCTCTAACTAGCAGGTACGGGCATGACGCACATGTGAGGTACATACCACTGTTTGTGTCTCCCCCGTGCCAGCTTTCCCAGTGTCCTACCAGTGGTATTGACAGGGCTGTTCTATTCCTGGCTCTCCTCTGTTACAGTCGATGGATTCAGTCTGGATTTCAAAAGTAGTGTTTCTAGCACCCAGCACTGTAGCAGTGCTCAGCTGTGATCTCACTGCTGTGCTGAACAATCCACCGCTGTGCGGCTGTATTTAAAAGAACTGCCTTTCCTCTCTCATCAGGTGTGGGCTGGAATCATTCCTCATTTTCTAGGAGTCTGGGGAAACTTTACTGGGGAAACTTTCTAGGAGTCTGGGGAAATTTTTTAAATTCAGGGTTCATCTAACGCTGTGGTAAGGAGCAGCAAAACAAGGCAATGTATATTTGAAGAATAGTTAGTTTGATACCTTTTCAAAGGCCTAAGGTTTAGTCATGTAAACTACACATTCCTCTTTGACAATCCCTAGTGAAAGGTGCAGATGACCGGAAATGCTGCCATATTGAACTGGCAGGGAAACTGAGGGGCTGGAGACATTTTCAAGTTTCTTTACTTCTTAGAACTTCTTTTATGCTGAAAAGCTGTTTTCATTAGATGCTTCCTCCTAAATGAATGCATGAAATATGCTTTTAAAACCTAGGACAGAGTTCACAGGCAGAGTCAAGAGTACCTGCTTTCTTGACTTCGAGGTATAACTTGCATTGTCCAAGAGCAGTCTGTGAAAGGCAACGTTCAGTAAAATGCAAAGCAGTCCTGCAATGCTAGCATTTTAATTGTTTTTATGGTTTTTTTTTAGAAAACCACTGCCTAAGGTCTGAATATTTTTATTATGGTTCCCTTTGAGACAGAGTATATTTTATTATATTTTGTTTTATGTGTAACTGCTACTGTGCTTTTAACAAAGAAAACATGAAGTATAAAAAAAATATTTTTAGTTAATAAAGTGGATCACTTGAAGCAATCATTATTAAGACTTTACTCTGGTTTGCTAAGAACTTTATTCTTTTTTTTTCTGTTGGCTTTCTGGTTTTGAAAAACATACACCTACTTAACACAAATGAAAAATTAATCCATGCCAGCAAATACATGCAAATGCTGGGGCAAATATATTCTTCTTGGGGCAGGGAGATGCCACTTGAACTTCTCCCTTGCAGTAGGTCTCATACGCCACAGAGTGCTGTGGCTGGGCGGTGTTTTTTTCCTTAAGGCTTTCAATGGAAGAGAACAGGCTGTTTTCTTTTCAAATCAAGATCCCAATGTCCTCAGCAAATGCTTTCAACATTTTAGACCTGGCTGCATCTGCAGTAGCAAGCAGTGCAGCATGATAGGAGTGGATCTGCAGAGCAGAACGGTTCACGCTGAGACCTGAAAGTCCATGCAATGTCATTTGCACACTTGAGACTGGGGCTTGTTAGCTTGGACTTAGTTTCATCTGAAGGAAATACAGTCCTCAGGCACTGAGACTGATACTAATACAAAGCAAGGTCTACTACATGGGACAATTGCAAGATTTGCTTTATATAAGCTCCAGCAGCAAGCTAAAAACTAGATGTATTTTACATGTAAACCTCTACCTCCACCTCTGTAGGTGTCTGGTTCATGCACAAAACTGCCTTCTGCTGTGCAGAGCTCACTGCTTTTGTTTACGGCTGCAGAACTGGTCCAAAGCAAGGTTAAGTCCAGCCTTAAGGTGTCACTAATAAGGTCTCAAACACAGCGTGGACAGTCATTCAAAGAAAATCAGTCTTCAGATACAGCACTGTTTGCTTCTGGCAGTGGAGTATTGCAAGCTTAAAAAACAAATGATTTAATGTCATTTGAGTTTAATGAAAAATAGATCATGAAGAAAGAATAATTGATTCGTCATTGGTATTTGCTATATTATGTCCACATCTAGTATTTTTTTCTGGGGGGGGAGCAGTGGTTTTGCTTTTTCTACAATTCATGCCTCTGCGACAGAGGCAGAGATTCAGCTAAATCCTTGTAAAAAGTGCTATATTGTGTTTAGAAGGGCGATGTTTCTACTATTTATTATGTGAGACATATGTACAATGAAGATAAAATGATAAAAAGGATTTTTGTGTAATAGGATTAAGACATGAAAAGGGCTGCTATGTGAATTTTCTTTAAGAAAATCTTGTGCTTAGAGCTTTGTATATATCTTCTAAACGGGAGCATAATGGAAGTGTTACAGGTGCTGATTTAAAAGTGTTGCCAAATGAACAACATAACGCTATTTTACTGTACCAAAAGTAAGGTGATAAAGCTCAATCACCTCTTCCCCTGTCATATGCTTCAAGCTCTCAATCATGCATTGATGACTGCTAGAAAATGGGCATCGAAAGACCTGTTTGGATGTCTGAGACATGTTTAGGCCCCAATTTGGCAGAGTACTTAAAGATGTGCACAGCTTTTATACCCTTGAGTGATCTCCTACTAAAGCATGTTTTTAAATATTCTTCTTGATTCAGAGCCATCGCTAGGAAGCTTGTCTCAGGGATTTCAATATCAAAACAAAGTTACATTTGATTTTTGCTGTTGGTCAGAAAATGTCAATTTACCTTTAGTCACATGGAGTTTTTTCTGCTTTTTGTATCTGCTTTTTCTTACCAACTTAACCCTCCCCACCAAGTTCCGTTTTATTTCTAATTAAGTATTCTGTTTAAGCTGAAGTGAAAGTGTTCAAGATGGGCACCTGTGAGAAAATCTAGGGAAATAAGAATTAGTCTATGCTCCTTTTCACTGAATACTTCAGCGTTATGAAATTAAGAGTTACAGATTCACTTTCCTCCCCTGTCTGGAATATCTAGTTATTTTATTTTTATGTATTATTTATCTGGCATTAGTGTGCAAAGAATAGGCACTATCTCTATCCTGCTTTTGTAGGTATCTGAACTTGTTTAGTCCAAAGATAAGAAAAAGCAAAGTAGGTTACCTGCTGTATTCTTTTCACAACTTAACCATCTAAATAATAAATATACAATAAATACTATAAATAGTTGTAGTGATACAGAAGGGCTTCAAATTCAAAAAGGCCTCCCTCAAAAAAGCTAAAGAAATATATCTAATATGGATAAATGTGACAGAATAATAGTCATAAAACAAGTACCTTTAAATTTCATAAGATGAAAAGGAAAGTTCTGGTTAGCTCACTTATTTATCACAAAATCACTTTTTTATCACAAATTTTTAGCTCACTTATTTATCACTTAACATCACAAAATATTAAGATGCCAAGCATATAAAAATAATAATAATTCAGTCCAGAATGGTCTCTGGCTGGTGACTGTAAAAACTATAAAATGAAGTTAAAGCTTTATGAGTATAATGCTGTTTCTAAGATGTTTTATTTCTTACAATTTACAAGAAAAAAAAGAAGAAAAAGAAATATAAACCCTTTTCTAAAAAAATCTGGAGGTTTCTTATGTGAAATGTGTATGCTGGATAAAGAGTAGATAAATTACAAGTTTTGGTAATGATTATTGAAATTATTTGAAACCTAAGAATACATCAGATTTTGCATTAGCATGTTTGTGTTTTAAGTAAAGAAAGAAGTTGATTGTATTCTATGTACTCTTAAAGATGTAGGTAACTGTTTTCAAGTCTAAAAGATTATGATATATTATCTGGATATGGGCCACAATGCTGTATAGTAATTATAGTGTTGTCAGTTAAAAAACAGATAAAGCTAGAGGCTGATCTGGAAAGAGTTTTGAGGAAATCAGGAACAGTTATGCTAAGTAACTGATGTGCGGCCATAGTCTATTTCTTAGAAAAGATTAATCCTGGAGCCATTCATTAAGATGATTACCACTGAGCATGTATAAAATCCTGTGAAATTCCAGGACACCAGATTGCATTATTAGAGCCAACATTTTCTGACTTGACATGGACTGGAATAGAGGAAGAGGGCAGTGGAAAAAACTGTATTTGTTCATTAACAACAGCATCCTTTCTGCAAGCTGAAGCACATACGGAGATTCCAATTTCCAGGTGTATATATTTTCATATCTAAAGCACAATAACACTACAAGGTTTTTTTCTGAGAATAAAGAATGGGAGAAGAGCAGTGAGAGGAGAGGAAAAAGCCTGTGCTTGAAAAGCTGAAATTGTTTCAGCAGTTGCATGAGATTCTACAGGTGTCTAAATTTAGAATTTGCAAAACATTCTTTTTTCTGGCATTCAAGTGCAAACAGTCTTTCATCTGGTTTTATTAGTCTTCAGTAAAAGAAAAAAAAAATCATTATGAGTTTGACCATTATTTGCCAGGTTTATGGTCCATTTCATTGAAATCACCAGTAGTCAAGCCTTTTATAAGAATAGGTTTGAATGTTATAAAGAGTCTGCAGCACTGTAGTTGTATGTATTTGCTGTATTTTCAGTTTTACTGTGCAACAGTATTAACTACGGAAATAGGGAAATTACCTACTTTTTTGTTTGGGGTTTTCTTTTAAATACATCCTATATATACAAGGCTAGGGATGTATTTCACACTAAATGTTCATCATTTTCTTCTGGCATTAGCTTGAAGAGAAAACTCAGTATAAATAAAGTATCACCAATGGGCAAAATTTTGACATGTTTCCAACTACTCACCTTAAAAAAGAATCCCAAGCTTAAACATGAGGACAAAATTTGTCATAACTGTTTTGTTTTTGTGGGAGAATAGGGTTTTCCATCATTAAAATCCCTTCAAGGCCTGCATTTGCCACTGTCTTAGCTTACTGATCATCTGTATGGCTGAAAAATTAATAAAGCTAAAAATTAAAAGGACTTTTCTGAATCATAAATCCTAAAACAGATTATATAGTTAGATAGCTTATTCCATAAACTATCTAAAATATTACTATAGGAAGAGCTGTGGTTTTGTTTTTCCAGTTTAAAAATACAATTAGCTTAACACAGAAAAGCACGGCTTTTGCAATTACATCCTGGTGATTTTTTTTTTTTCTGATTGAATATTAATGGCATATATTGCTGTACATTTGAACACAGCTGAATGTTTCAAACAAAATATTGTTGGCTTGTTTTCTTAGTCAGAAATATTGGTGCAAAGTTGTACTGAATTAGTGGAGGGTTAGGCAGGAATAGCAACTACACCACCATCCTCAGATGAAACATGGTGCTGGCTGGCTAAAGTGAAAGCAGTTACAAATCTCTCCCTCTGCCTTCAGCCTCAGACAGGTGGGGTCTTGCCATCGGCAGAGAAACTTTGACCGGACCTCTAGATTCCTGGATTACAGGGAATCCACACGGTCATTGCTGAATACCCAGGAAAGCCTCCTTGTTTCCAGCACCTCTGAGGCTTGTTCATGTGTCTTCTCCATGTTTTGCTCCGGAGTCTCCCCATCCTGAGTACTGAGGGTTTAATCTCCTAATAAGAATTTACAAGAAATTACAATATAAAATACTTACTACAACAGCAGGAACTGAAGACGAGTATGCAGCTGCATAGCCTTACATTGCTTCAGTGCTTCATGGAGTGCTAATGATACTATTCTTTCCCTGTTTTATTCTTAAATATTTTAATTGACTTTTAGGTTACAGTCATGTATCAAAATTACAATGAGGTTCTGTTCTGATGTAGCAGGTGTTATGCTGTTGACTTCAGAAGAATTTTGTCCATGTATATTATCAGACTGTATAATCTACCACTCATTAATAGCCACTGCATGGGTCAGTACATTTTACAGGAAGATTTGATCTCACAAAATTAACTGTAGAAGAATTTGAGATTTTTTGCTACTATAGTTTTCTTCAAGGCACAACTCAACCAGATGTTAACTTTCTGAGTTCTCCATTATGTATTAAACTCTTGTACTTTTCTGGTATTCGTTAATCTATTCCTTGTTCCATGTCTGTAATAAGCAAAACATCTGTTTCTTCTTGTTCAATCAAAGTGCCTATCTCAAGAGTCCTGCTTTTAAAATAATGTCATTTAAATAGAAATCCTAGATAGGGAGAATGCGTTCATTAACATATTTAATTTGCATATGAAACCAGCTTTTCCAGAACTCAGCAGGGAATTTGTGGTGGCAGCAGTATGTGTTTCTTTTTTTTCTCAACTTATATACCAGAAAGTTACAGTAAGAAAAAAAGAATGCAAATAAATATATGTATCAGCTCAGATGAGAGAGATTAAGCTGCAATGAGAAATCATTGTTGTGCATTTGGGATGTTGTCCATTCTAAACTTTCCATCTGAAAATTCTTTTAATAAGAAAGAGCCATATTCTATTCTTAACATTAAGTCTTGGTTTACAGAAAGATCTCAGTTAAGCTTGACTTTTTTTAAGTCCAAGCAGAAATAATTCCTCAATATACGAGGCATGTAATAAAATACTACAATAAAAATAGGTCATGCAGCTGTACAAACTTATTCCCTATGGGAGAATATACCATGTATCCCAATAACAATTTAAGTCCCTGGAACAGAGCATCATCACATTAAGAAAGGAGGGTTGGCACTACTGCCTCTAAAACACATGTAGATAAAAAGCAGATAAAAGCAGTGGCAGAGATAAAAGGTGCTCTTAGTTATACCACTGGAGACCACATTTTTGTAGAGACAATAGTGAGTACTTGCTGAGAGCTAGTGAGCAACCCTCATTAGCATTTATAGGTAAAATCCACGGAAAAATGTAACAGTAAAAAGTTTTCTAAGCAAATGTAAAATTGGACTTGAATTTCTGTGGCAACTTTGAGCCAGAACAGTTGGAATGTTACTGCCATACTGTAAAGCTCCATAAGGATGGTTAATACATGTAGCTAAGAAGACGACAGCCTTAACTCGTGATCATTTTGTAGCCAATACCGTGAAGAGTTCATAAAGCAGAAGCAGTATGATCTTTCAGGAACTGACAGGAATGATGCCAACTTGTAGGAGCAAATATTTTTAATACAGGCAAAATACCAGTGCTTCTCCAATCATGCCTCTAGCAAGCAGCTTACAGACAGCTGTAATGTGTCCCCTTAGTATATTTTGCTAAATGCTCCGCACACAGAGAGAATGCATGGAATTAGTTTTTTGCTGGAAACCTGCAGCTCTCCTCATGCTCTGACTTCTATTTGGTCTGCTCAGCAGATCCACCTGCTCTGCTGATCCACCTTTCCTCCGCCTGCTTCTTGCCTTGAGTCATTGCAATGTTCTGTTTTTCAGTGTGGTGTTAGTGAGCTTGTGGTGCTTTCCCTTCACTGCACACTGGGAGAGCATACCACAGACACTAGTTAGAAATAACTGTGCATTTCTTAGACTAGCATATTGTGCACCATTTTCACTTGGTTAATTCAGCAGATAGCATCACCCATTTCTGTGCTTTAAGAAAGAATGTTTTGGGACTTTCCAAGATGTGCAGAAATCCATGTTGAGTTCAACCAATAGTTACCCTCCCCCCAAAAAAACCCCAAAAAAGTGTGGAGGGACTCTAGTTCACAAATTGGTTGTGATGGAAACCATGGTTTCTTTGGGGGTGGGTTTTTTTCAGTATTTAGGCTATTTG
Source organism: Ciconia boyciana (assembly GCF_034638445.1). Lineage (NCBI taxonomy): Eukaryota > Metazoa > Chordata > Aves > Ciconiiformes > Ciconiidae > Ciconia > Ciconia boyciana. The sequence continues at coordinate 103,924,080 of NC_132935.1, read as the reverse complement.
TTCAGGGAGAAGCTGAGCTGAGTTAATTGCCTTCTTTTTTTACATCTCATGCTTCCTAAAAGGAAGCTGAACTCTCTGATAAAGATTAGTCAGGGAGTAAAGCATGCAGCAGCAAATAGCTACACAGTCTGATGTATGAGATGGTCTCTTTAGCCTGCATACATGGTTCCAGTCCCTGTTCTAATGTTAATTAAAATATGTCATACAAGAACAACAGGGGTATTGCAAGACTAATTTATTTAGTGTGTGCAGAGCAGACTAAAGTATGCAGTCAAAAAATACAGATTAAAATAAATGAAGTATTTTGCATCTCCCGCAATATTCAATTTAAAACACTTTCTCATTAGAGCTGAGGATGGCAAACTAAGTCTTATTATAAGAAATACAGTGAACTTCCAATTTCATGGCATAATCATCTGTTTTTAGCTCTGTCAGTTGTGGTGGGTTGACCTTGGCCAGGGAGTAGACACCCACCCAACCACGCTCTCACTCCCCCTCCTCAATAGGACAAGGGGAGAAAATAAGATTGAGAAGCTCGTGCAGCGAGATAAAAGACAGGGAGATCACATACCAATTACAGTTGCAACCAAAATAGACTCAACTTGGGGAAGATTAATGTAATCGATTGCCAATTAAAATAGATGTAGGTACTAAGAAACAAATACAACCATTAAAACAACACCTTTCCTCTTCCCCCTCCCAAGCTAACTTCAATTCCTCACTCCCCACTCCTCTAACCTCCCACTCCCGAGCACCTGCCCTCTCACGCTGTTCCCCTGCTCCAGCGTGGGCTCTCCACAGGCCACAGCTCCCTCAGGAGATACTCCCCTGCTCCGGCGGGGGCTCTCCAGGGGGATCTCTGGGGCGGGGAACGTGGACGTGGGGACGGCTGGAGCCCCTCCTCCCGCTCTCCCCCCGGGGCTCGCAGGGCCTTCTCACTCCTTTTCCCTCACCCCTCATTACCGGGCAGCGTTCTGCCCTTGCTTAGCTGCGCTTTCCCCGAGGTGCCCGCCCGTGGCTGAGGGGCTCAGCTGTGCCCTGCGGTGGGGCCGCTGGAGCCGGCTGGAACCGGCTGTGTCTGGCACGGGGCAGCCCCGGCCTCTCCTCACAGAGACCACAGAGGCAGCAGACCCCTCTGCTGGCATCAGGGCACCTCCACGAGGTAAAGTTTTCTGCGTATGCTTGTATCTAATTCTGTTTAAATTGCCTGGAAGGTTTTGTCTATTTGGTGAATGATCTCAAAAAAATGTATCAAAGGACAAAAGGCAGTGGCCTCGAAAGTTACTGCTGTGAAAGCGCTAAGAGAGAGACATTTACCATATAAATACATCAGATGCCCCTGCAAATTCAGTCCAGGAGCAAGAGAAAACCAGTGACGTTTCAGATGCTCATGGGAGGTCGACATGTTTGGAAGAACCCCCTGGAGGCATAACATAATTTCTCTAGTCGCAGATTGTGAAGCTGCAAAAGCTTATCTTTTGATTTAATACAAATGGTGGTGCAAGGTAGGCTGACACTTTCTTGCCTAATGCCCTGTTGTTCCTTGGTTTCTGCAATATCATAGAATCACAGCACCATAGAATGGTTTGGGTTGAAAGGGACCTTAAAGATCATCTAGTTCCAACCCCCCTGCCATGGGCAGGGACACCTTCCACTAGACCAGGTTGCTGAAAGCCCCATCCAGCCTGGCCTTGAACACTTCCAGGGATGGGGCATCCACAACTTCTCTGGGCAACCTGTTCCAGTGCCTCACCACCCTCATAGTGAAGAATTTCTTCCTTCTTCCATATATAATCTAAATCTACCCTGTTTCAGTTTAAAGCCATTACCCCTTGTCCTATCACTACATGCCCTTCTAAAAAGTCCCTCCAGCTTTCTTGTAGGCCCCCTTCAGGTACTGGAAGGCTGCTATATATCTCCCTTTCCAGAGAGTGCTTTAGGTGTACCTCCCCCTGGACTCACTGATAAACAGCTCATGCCACCGTTTTCATCCCTTGTGTTTTAATAGCCAAGTTTTAATTTTGTCCAGAAGTCTTTAATGGCTGTTACTCAGTTCAAAGCAATACTGAATACCTCGATAAAAAAATGAAATAGATTTTTTAATGTTAGGTCATCTCAGGCTGGAAAATTGGGATTTTAAGTATGTTCTGATAAACCTCAGTTGTAGTAACACACGCTGTAACAATTTTGGTTTGGAACTCTATAAAAAGGTGTATCTTCTTTTCCTTTCTGAGTTTATTATCAATAGAAATTAATTTTATCTGGGTTGTAATTATGTGTTTTTCTGTTTCTTCTTTGTCAAATGTAATGAAAATGAAAAAAGAGCTTACAAACAAAGAAAACTTTTCTCATGTTTAGTATATTATGTCTTTCATCTATTCTCACACCAGATTGAGCAAGCTTTGGTAGAAACATTTCTTACTGATACATTTTTATTTAAGACGCTTCTGCCACTTTTAGTCACACTAATGAATATTGCAAGAATATTCCAAGGTATAACACTCCATGTTATTTCAGGACTTGATCTTGCATCTTAAACAAACACATGGAAGCAATGGGAAAAAAAATATTCATTAAATGTTTAGTTATATCTGTTTGCCATGTATATTATTCCTTGTTCATAGAAGATAACATTCTTTTGAACATTTTGAAAGTTTATCTTCCATTATACTTCTGCTGATATTGTGCATCCCACTTAATTTTAGAAACAGCTTACTGCATTGCATTGTGGTTTATTTTGGCAAATGGCATTTTGCTAAGGTGACTTAGCACCTTTATCTAGGTGGAGAAAACAAACGTCACTTGTAAGAGGTGCTATAATTTGGAATTTGCTTTTACTAGAGTGTTTGCTACTTGCTGACCCAACATAACCTGCCTGCACGGTAATGACCAGAACAAACTAGTACTCTTTCACAGTTCTTCAATGGCAGCTTAACGTGCCAGGCAAACTGGCTTCCTGCCAGCTGCTGGAGACAATGTAAGAAGTATACAAATTCTGTTTTTTTTAAAATATCTGAATGAATGAACAGATCCATCTGCTTCACTGCTGTCTGTATTGAGACCATAGTGCTCTCCTAAGCTTGCAGGTTTTGGCAGACATTTGCTGGTTTTGCAGTGTCTCTGTGATAACGTCTTCATCTTCTGTGACTAGCCCCACATCCCAGTGACAGGATTAGCTATGAACTCACCTTCCATGTGAGCCTTTCCCCGTCCTATTTTTTCTTTCCCTTTTCTTGGAAATATCTAGCCTTTGATAAAGGCAGCAATCACAAGCATAATATGCCCTTTGGGCTTGTTACTCACTGTAGTTAAATGGATTAATCAATATCTTTTCCTTTTGAACTTGATCATAGAAACAATTAAGAGATATACTTGATTAGTAAAATGTAGAATATGGCCTTTTGATGGGAAGGGTGAGTGATAACATCTGTAGTTTATACAGTTATACCTGACAACATGGACACTTTGGTAGTTCCAAGACTTGTATTTATGATATAATGTTTTTGGGGTTTTTTTTGTAATAGTTACTTTAATAACCATGTTTTGTTATCACACTAAAATTATTTCATTTCTGCAATAGCCTTCATTAAACCTTACATAATGAGCCTGGGAGAGAGATACACAAAACACTTAAAGAAAATGAATACTGGACTAAGTAAAATGTTCCTATGTTTTTTGTTCTTCATAGGCTCTGGTCTCAATGATGGGCAGTGGCATGAAGTCCGATTCCTAGCTAAGGAAAATTTTGCTGTCCTCACCATTGATGGCGATGAAGCTTCAGCTGTTCGAACAAACAGCCCTCTACAAGTTAAGACTGGAGAGAAATATTTCTTTGGAGGTAAAAAAATATCAAAACAAATATCTGCTTAAAGTGCTGTTGTCTTTTAATCTACCTAATAGGTAAAATGAAGCTCAGGATGTAAGTCATTCATGTAGATCTTAATATGGCTAAAATGGCTAGGTGCTTCTCATAAAAAAGTAAGATACTAAACTTAATTTCACTTTTAAGAATCTTTTTACACCTCCTCATCCTTGCAAAAGAAACCCTGAGAAGTTCTGTTCAAGAGTCAATCTAACTTGGAAAGATTTCTCAGATCTTCTCTGAACATTTTAGAGACCATTCTCTGAAAGGGGAATCTTCCATTAGTAGTTTAATTAAATGGCACTGAGAAGAGAGATAAGCTTATCTTTTCAAGTTTGGAATCCTAAAGACAAATATTAAGACAGGTCTTAACCTTTTGCTGATTTCTTTAAGAGCTGTCATGATTTTGGGTAATTAACAAGCTCTCATAAATTGAAGCCTCAGATTGTTCAGTATTTCTGTCTATTGACAGTCCATATACAAAAAAGAGTTCTTGCAAATGATAGCTTGAATGTTTATTCCTCTTGCTCTTCCATGTTAGCATTTATGAAAATCAAAAAAGGCCATCAAAACTCTTGGATTTTTTGAATATATATTTAAATTTCTTTATTAAAAAGCCTATTTAGTATGCAAAAATATTTTTGATACACTACCATCTTATAGGGGGAGGTCATTAGGGTTTTTTAACTGAAGCGTAAGTATTATTTTTCATACTGCTAGCCAGGTTTTTTTTTAAAATATCCAATTCAGCAATGACCTGCAGTCTTTTTTCAAGCAGAATTCTTAGTGATCTCAAATGCTAAGATCGAATAAAAGTTGTAAGTTGTACCTTTGAAGTGTCCCACACATGTGAGGTTGCCCATGAAAGCTTCAGGCAGAGAGCACAAATTTTAAAAGTAGAATTTATCAGTGTTGAAAACTGATTCTTTTCAAACTTACAAGGTGCATATCTAATAAAAATAAAATATAAATGTGATGCTATAAATAGTCATAACATTACCTAAGTGATAGAAGAGCTAGTGGCATATGAAGTACCCTAAGTAGAAAGGGAAAAAATCCTTTCAAGGTTGTTCTCATTTCATTATCTCCTATCAGTGGAATCATTAAAAATACATATGGAAATTAGTGTTTAAATAATGTTACAAAACTAATATATAATTAATTAAAAATAGATTCTAATTCTGCAGATACTGATGACACACACTTCCAGGAAACATTGTGGCGATGATAACACAGTCTAAGGCAAATACTACCAAATTAAAGTTGATCTGTCACAAGTGTTAAACTTCCTGTTGCTGCAACATGCGTCTTTTCCAATGTCCTTAATTCAGCTAATATCCTGAATAGTTTTTTTAGCATATCACCACCTCAAATAAGAGTTCTAGCATAGCCAGTTGCCACATGCTAAAGCCTGAAAAGTATTTTGTCATCAAAATGTACTACCTTCAATTTGTCAGAACAGTCTGAGACATTCTCATTAAATGAAGTTATTAAGCACACATAGGAGAAAATGAAAAGAAATTCCATACGTAATACATCCAGTGTTAAATTCTGTTAATTTTCATAGATGAAATCCCCAGACCGTTATTACATTTCTGGAGAGAGATTGATTGATTTCTTCTGATATGTGTTCTACCTCTGACTCTTCGGTTGTGAGGGATAGATTGTCTAGTTTCTCCAGGTAGTTTTTATACCCTTTCTCAGTCAAAATACAGGTTGATTTGTTGTCATTTCAGTTGGATTCTGAAATCTGCTTGACTTCTAATTGTTGAACTGTACTTTATAATTCTAGCGTCCTTCGATTTAAAAAGTGTGTATGTAGATACTGTTCTAGTAGGATATGAAAGTCAATCAGGAATTCCCTGAAGTGTCATTCCCACATCTGTTCACCCAAATACATGCTCCCTTTGCATAAGCTAAGGGTTTTTTTTCCTTGTTATCTTTTATAATCTGAAAGGTCTTATAAAGGTATATCAAAAGAATACCAGTGTCCTAACCTCCATGACCAATTTTCTTTCAAAGTAAGAAGTCTGCATTTGCATCACTGCACTGTACTTTTGCATTTTAACTGTTTCAAGCTGTGAATCTGATGACGATTTATTTCTGACTTGGATCTGAGGAACTCATTTATTTTAGTATGCTCCCACATGAATATTGCTATATATATATATGTTAGTTATTTTGCTATATATATTTGTTAATTAGAGATTACTTGCAACTTAAAGCCAGTCTTTTGGATGCATATTAGAAACCTAATCTTTATATTCTTGATCTGCATCTTTGTCATCAAATAAGATGTTTTCATTAGTTTCATTAAGAGTAAGTTCAGATAAGAAAGTGTCAAATACTTTTTTTCTGCAAATATGCATAACTGGTTAGGAAAGGGACAACTGCCTCTTGAATTCAGAGGACGGTATGCTTTTTTGCAAATTGCTATATATCTAGCAGAAAGAATTATCAATCCTTTGGTGATGATAAATTTTAAATGTGAAAAGGAATCCAGTAGATTTCTTTGCTAGAGATCTTACATGATCAGTTTCAATGATACTAATGTTCTGATACTCATCCCATCGCACTACTGTATTTCTTGATCTTACAAAATACTGAGAAAGCTCAGTCCGTTGAATTTGTGTTTGGAGAGCTTGTACAGCATTTCTAGGAGGCACTGAACATGTATACTCTTCTCATTTAAATTTTCCTATTTCATCTTTGAAAGAAGTACCACATGTATGCAAATGTTTTGTTTTCCAAACTTTCCCTTTCCCTGATTTCCAAATAAGTGTGTCTTTATATTCTGGCCTCCTGGTGTCAATATGGCAAATATACACTCTAGGCAATGGTGGTGTCTTTGCTGAAGAAAAGATTTAAAGGTTGCATTTCAGCACTGCAGTACAATATTTTCTCAAAAATATATCGGAGAATTTAAAGAGAAAAGTAATTACAATAAAATAGGTACTTCTTCAAAGTAGTAAGGCAGACTATAGATAGACCTTTTCTGTGAAAATAACTACAGCTTTTACTGTAAGAGAAGTACTACATATTTGAATGTTAACTTTTGAGGCTGTCTGTTTTTCAGAAAAATTATCATTTTCATGTATTGTTGTCGTAACTTTGCACTGGCAATATCCCATAATATTAGTTTTATAATAAAATAGACAATCTATCAAAATTGGGAATGGATTAAAGATTGAGTGGGCAAGGAGAACATTACTATGCCAAATGTAATGATAAAACCTTCCAGACAAATCAGAAATATTAAGCTGACTGTTACAGAGATAGGTTCACAGCGATGTCTGAAAAAGTCCTTAATTTTACTCACAGTATTTTGCTTAGAACGTGATTATGACTCAGTGCAGTATAACTACATAAATAACAGGGGGAATGCAGAGACATAGGATGATTGTGCATTTACTCCTGGCATTAGAAATTTTGGCACAGGCAGGAACAAGCCTGTGAGTTGGAGTACTCCTGTGTAGACACTGAAGGCGTTAACAAAAGAATAGCTTGTTTAGACACCGACTGGTATACTGAATAGTCAACGTCTTTGTCTAGTAGCAGCCTCCAGCTACCATTTTGAGAAAGTTGGCCTTTTAGAGAAGCCAGACTCGATGGACACTCTCACTTTCCCTCAAAACTAGTTCCTAAATGTGTTCTGGTTATACCTTAGTTCATTCATTCATTTGAATAGAAATGCTTGTCATTCACCACCAAACCCAGATTTTTACAACATGTACAGCAATATTTGAATAAAGGAGATGTGGAAGTCAGAATCTTTTGTGACTTCTGCCCATAGAACTAACTTTTCTAGTTTTGAAAAATCATAAGTAAATCATAAGAGTAAATCATAAGAAGATTTGTTATTTCTCTGTCAGAGAATAAATCCTGTTCAGTATTGTTACAGCTTTTTTTTTTTTTTTTTTTTGGCTTTGTTTGTGCCTCTCCTGTGCTGTCTCCCAGTACTACTAAGATCCTCCCAAGGGACAGACAACAATGATGTTTTACTCAAGCCTAAGAGTTAGGAGAAGCTGTGTTAAGATCAGCCATTTCTGTAGACTGTGTAAATGCGTGCTGGTATATGTGGGAGGGTGGGTGCTAATTGCCTATTACCCTTCTGTATAACTATTCTTCTCTCCCCACTGGTTTTATTTTCCTTCTCTTTCTTGTCTTGAATTTGGGGTTTTGGAAAGAAGTGAACTTCCTTTCCGTTCTAAGCTCTAGAGAATGATGTTTCTTTGTTGTTTCCAATTATCTGCATAAAACAAAAAAGCAGAACAGAGAAAGAGAATCACAGGGTGAAAATGAGTCCATTAACCTCATTTGCACTGTTGGAGATAAGGGTCTTTTGTGAGGCGTCTTAAGCTTGCACCAAACCACCTAATAGCTGCCTAGTGCCCAGAGGAAATACTTGATTAGAGACATAATTTTGACTTGTTTCTATTTTACAGCATTTATTTTTAATTGTGTCTACTTTCCCTCTCCTTTTCACTGGCTTAAGGATGGGAGAATTTTTAGTATGAGTGATAAATCTTCATCGAGAACAAAGGTATGCAGTGAGCGTCTGTCAGTTCACTGTGGGCTGCTTTTTCTTATGAGCAAAGATGAATGGACTATGCAGTAAGTTTCCTATGGGACTACAGTCTATGGCATATAGAAAGTCCTTCCTTTCTGTATGACTGTATAAAATGCACTCTGCATGGAGTCTCGTTCCTGGAGTAGAATTAATTTGTTTCTGAAAGTTGTGTTGGTCTAAAATCCCATAGAATTAGAGGTGGTGGAAGGAGGAGGGAGAAGGGAAGTCAAGTGAAAGAGAGAAAGTACCTTCCTCTGTTTCACATGTGCTGGGCTCATCTGTGTGTGAATCTTCCTTTGTTAAAACCTGTCATCTATAACCAAAGGCTTTGGGTGGTGTGCCTACATTTTTTATCAAGTTATCCGTTGTTATCGTTGTGCGAATTGGTCATTAACAGCTGTTAGAGTCATGGTCAGTGTAGTCAGAGGTAGTGGTCAGAGGTAGTGTCACTGGGATTTCAAAAGCACTCAGACTATCATCATTGCAAGTATTATCAGATAGAAAGGGGGCATGGGATTTTTTGTAGCTCAAATTCAAATGTGTTCAGCAAAACCGAAGTTGAGTTATTAGATGTTACATGACAAATGAATGGGACCCAACCAATGGCAATTCAGGTTATCTGTTACCTAATAAAGGAAACTGAAGTCCCTGCTGACATCATTCTCTCAAGCCTGAAGCTTCTCATGTCTCAATAAGTAACAATTATGTTGGGTTGTATCTGCATTTCTGCATGTTGATTAGATGTCAAGGCTTCAGTGTTGGTGGCCACTTGTTTCTTTTGCATGTATGACTCTGAGATAGGATGGTCAAATTTTAATTTCTTGTGGAAAGTGTGCTTTCACTGTGATTTGAAATCTTTCTCCTCATCATCATAGCTGTACTGTAAGCTTAAATACAAATCCATGTGGAGAACACAAAGCAAATTCAAGATAACTCAGAGTATAGTGTGATTTTGTGTATCTTCAGCATTTATCTTCAGGAATTCTCCCACATCAGTCCTACAAAATAATGATAAACACAAGAAATTGAAATAAAAGAATTGGAATTAGTTTTATTTTTTAACAACCCTCATGCTTTGGATTGTTAAATCCAGCATGTTTGTAAGTTAATAGATGAGCAAGGAATGCAGATGTGCAGAATGTATAAACCTGAGCAAAGCAAGGAAGTGGTTTTCTAGTAAGTAAAAAAAAAAAAAAAAGATGGCAGTAGGCACCTAAGCCTCTCTCTGCTATTTAATACATGATTCGAATTCTTTATTACCTCATCTGCTGTCTTTCACTATGAACAATGAAACACAGCTGAATTCACACTCCTTTTATAAAGCTGACAGAACTGAAAGGAGTTGATCAACATTGCCCATTAACTCTTCAAGTTTTGTGCTTTTTTCATCATGTTTAAAGTTTTGTTTATTTCATTCAGATAATTTGAATGTTAGACAAACTGTCACCGAAATCGGGAATCAAACTCCTTAACACCAATGTAGTATTAAGAAGCAGGCATTCTTTAGTACGGCGCCGGATGCACGGGGGATCATTCCACCTAGCGTGCATACCGCAGGTTACATCAACCAAAACTTATATTGTCCAATTACATACATATGCATCAAATTTCCCAGAATGACCATACATATTCGTTCTATTTCCTGGAACTAATTATCATATTTGTGTGGTCATTACGCATGCGTCCTTGAGCTCTGAGAGGCTTCTGTGGGGGTCTCTGGTGGTCCTTGGTGGTCATACAGGTGTGTCCTTTAGTTGACCCCTTCTTCTGGACATGCGCAATCCCACCTTGCTTATGTAACTTACTTCCCTTCTTCATGGTGCATGGTCCCTAACAATGATTTGGCACCCTTAACACAAACCAGTTATTCTAACCACCCTCGATTCGTTGTCAAGATGGACTGGGGCTTGATGGAGCTGGGGCTGTACTGGGAACATAGCAGCATGTCCGTACTACTCCTTGTCCAATTGTCTTTGGGCATAGTAGCATATCCATAGCCATAGGTGTACAAACACAATATTAAAGCATTGTCTAACCTGCTCCTATCTCTATGTTGCTTAGTTACAAAAGAATGAACTAATCATTTTGGTTACGTCTGGTTACAAAATGAGACCAAATAATGGTGACATTCTGTGATTAATTTTCAGTAATGTCAGTGGTGTTATAATACGCCAATCCACTAACACGTTGTATACAACAATACAAGCAGAAATGCTGGAGAAAGATTGATCTCCTGAAGAAAAACAAGTACAGGCAGAAAGCTGATACTTTGTGCAAGCAAATAAAAGATCAAATATATGATAATGCGAGTTCAGGAATGGATATATGGGAGCACGAGTCTTGCTGGAATAACTTCAGCTTTTGAGCAAATGCCTATTAGAGATGAGAAATGGCTGCCCACTGAAAAATGAATGAACGATTGAAGTTTTGAGATGTGCTCTCCTTGTTATACAGCATAACATATACAATATAACAAGGAGATCTCTTGCTAAGCTTAAGATGTTAGCCACAGAATCTATGTCTAGAAGTTTCTAAAAAAAATAAAGTGAAGGAACTGAATCCCTTTTGCTTTATTTTCTTGCAAGCACGAAAGCAAATTTCTGTGTGCAGCAGGTAAGAGAACGACGAATTTTTCAATACATTTTCTTTTCTCTTATTGACATTTAAAACCAAGAAAGAACAAAGAATGAGAAAGAAAGTGAACTGTAGAGAGTAAATCTGCATGGACACAGGAAGGAGTAAACTGACCTAATGTCTCTAATGTCTCTAATTGTCTATTGTCTCTAATTCTGTGTGTACATGATTTATTTCCTTTTTCACTAAATACAGTAGTCCTATTGTTGCCTGAGTCTCAGTCAGAAGCAAACTGTATCTAGTCTCTGAATATTACAGAAAATTAAATTAAAAATAGAGGAGATTCCCTGTATGGTATAGCTCTTGACTCCAAAGCGAAAGGAAAAGGGCTTGTAAAAATTAATAACACTTCTTCTGAAAGAGAAACTTTTGGAGAAGGAAATGTCTGGTGAAGACCCAGGAGAGAGCTATTGGAGACACACTCGGAAGTGACAATTATACCTGCATCCTATATGTCCCTCTTGGCTGATGTAGTAGGTCAAGCTATAAGGTCTTTGGTACCAGTAGCTGCAACAACTGCCTACAGGAGGGGAGGGGCAAGTATTTCAACAAGCAATGAATGGTATGAGGAATGTTAACTAGTACTGATCACTAGATAATACTAATTAGGACTGTATGGTTTTAGAACACTGAAAATAATGTAGTCTATTGATGGCATTAGGAATCACAAATATGTTTGTGTGAGTGTGTTGAATTGTGTTGTGAAAAATAAACACATATGCTTTCCCAGTGTGTGAAAATAATCATACTCCTAAACAGTGGAGAAAGCTAATTGATACTGGAATAGCACTTCTACCAACTTAACCTTTTTTTCCAAGGGTATCTTGGCTCTGCTTCTAGGTGTATGAATGTGCTTATTGTCCACAGCCACAATTCAACACACCTACAGGAAAAGAAAAAAGAAAAGAACAGGTAAATTCTTGGTGCCATCAATAGGTTCTATTGTTTTCAGAGGCTTTTCTTGTTTTGGGGAGTGATGTACTGGTGCTTCTCAGTAGATTTTCCCTAGGTGTTAAAGTGTGAATTTCCTCTTTAAAAAAAAAAAAAAAAAGAACCTACCCCGGCCTCGCCTTTTCCTCCCACCCCCTCTAAATGTGAGCCAAATTTTCAATTGCATTTCAATGTTTTAAGTATGTAAATGAGCACCTATTAATATTGTAAACAACACTAAGCAAGAAGATGCCTACCTGTCATTGATTCTGGTGATAGTCGGACAACTGACTCACATGTTTCAGTAAATCTACCTATCTGTATAATTGTAAACATGAATAACTTTGGAAATCTGGTTTAATGAGTCATAAATGCATAACAGGAGAAAAAAAATCAGATATGTTCCAGAACTCACCAAAATACAATGTTTGAGAAAGTGCGAGATAGAGCAAAAATATAGTTATTCAGATAAGAGGCCTGCCTGACTCATATGGTCTGAGCTGAGAATGGTTCTCAGTGCTGATTGTAAATACTGGCTCATGTATGAAACTGACTGGAGCTCCAATTAAATTTATAACTACTGTCTGCTACTTCTACTATATAAGCAAACTGCAGGTAGCCCTTTGTGTCTAGGGCACACTGTCAATTAAATCCTTGCATGCCTACAATCCCACGTTGTTATTATCACCTTTCATTGAAGACAACAAATCCCATCATATAAAAGTGGCAGCCTAGGGCTCTAAGAGGAACACTTATTAGTGATGCTTTTGTAAATCATGAAGTAGTTTTTAAGGGCTTATGTCTTTCCAAAGAAAGAACTTTTATTGAATCTCACAGTCAGTGGCTTAGAGCTGATTTATCTGCATAAATTGGCAAAACTGAATTGTGAAGCTGAAACAGAATGTTTAAAGCCTTGTTTTTCTCTTATCAGCAAAGCACTTACCTGTATAATAAACTTAAAAAACCTGTATAAAAAACTTACCTGTATAATACTTTGCAGTGGGAAGTAACAAATTGGAGATGCACAAATCTCCAGTGTGGACTGCTGATGGCAACTGGCTTATTGCCCAGTTTAAGGGCATTAAATTATCTTGTCAGTGCTGAAGTATGTCTGCTTTAAGTTTAATTTGGGGTGGACAAGGTTTTGGTAATATTGATGATCTCTTTAGGAGAGAATTGATAGTTAACCAGCAAACTGCTAGATCATTTTGGGTTATTGAGTCCTGTCACAGACACTGTCATTCAGCTTATTCACTGGATGGCTACAATCCTTTTTTTTCTTTTTTTTTTTCCTAAGACAGAGCAATTTATCAGAGATTGGACAATTAGCATAAATACTAACCATAGAGCTGTTAAAAAATCTTGTGTTTATGAATGAAGAGAAGAGATAGGACATTTTTGAGAGATGATGGTCACTGTCAAGGTTATATTGCAAACTGGAGAAAAGTGAAACTAGATCTGTTGCCATAGCAATAAAAAATACTCTTAGCCTCTTTTAGTTCATCACCTCTGATACCAAGTGTATGCTTAACTTGAATGATCCTGAGAAGTGATTTTACAGACTTTCTGCTTCTGGACTGAGACCTGAATGCTTATCATTTGATCTTGTCCAACAAATCCAGGTGAGATTGGACACTGTGACTAGTAGTACACAATGACTGAAAACCCTTCAGTAAACAAACTTAGTTATCAATAAGAACAAGCCAAATAGTGTTGTAGAATAGCATTGTGTATGAAGTTTATGTGTTTATGTAGAAAGTATCTTGCTTTAATCTATAACGACAAAAGTACTCTCTAGATGGCACTAAGGATATTTCCTTGTGAATCTTTTTCCAAGTAGATGAGGCCTCAAAAAGAAGCAAGCTTTAGTGATGCTTGAAAAAGCTTCATCTGCTTCTTGCACTTACTTCATTTTCATCATTCTTACTGACCAGACTTCGCAAAACACTTTCCATACTTGCTTGTCATTTTTTTAATAATCTTTTTATTCCAACAGATTAATGTTAATTTTTTGAAAACTAATCCTTATATTTGATTCTGTAAGTTGGAAGCTTTCTGTGGAGCTTTAGAATATTTTTTTTTAAAATTAATTAGGCCTATTGTGGTTTCACTGGCATCATAACCAAACTGAGTGGAATTTTGAAGAGATGTTCAGATCCCACGTTCCCATGATTTTCATACATAGGAACAGGCTCCCCAAAGTCTGACCGTCTTGCTTTTTTTGAAACTCTCTTATTTATACATATTGTCTTTGCAATTCGTGTTCTCCGTAACTTGATAAGAGCTTTTCCCTGTATTTTACTTGATTGAATTATCAATATTGCCTTTTATTAAGAACTTAGCTAAAGGAGAAGAGAAAAGATGAGTGGGAGGGAAAGTTTGCCGCCTTTTATTATTTGAGTGTCTTAAAGATCATGGTGTGAGTAAACAGTGCCCATGCTGTTAGTGACTGACAATAGATACATGACAGTAGATACATTCTGTAGATACATGATGGAAAAGCTTGAGATAGCACGAAGAGATGGAATGCTGCATATCTTGATGCATGTTGAAGAAAGGTCACAGAGGAATTATACAACTGGAATAATAAATGAATCTTAAATCTTTTTGAAAATGGTAGGGCTCTTTTTGTCGGTTATATATTCCTATTTCATTTTTAAACAGATTTTATCATATTTATGATCTCAACAAAAGTCAAATAGGACAGGTCTTTATAAATGCAGTAGGTGATCTTTTCAGGAATCCTACAAATGTTAGCAACAAGATTGTAATCATATCTCATGCTAGTGCCCAGAAATATAAAAATATCACTGCATCATATCCACCTATCATTTGATAAGTGGAATTCTCATTTGGGTCAATGGCTGTATTTTGCTGCATAAAAATAGTGGTTCATGTTTCTGCTTTTGAAATGTCTCATAAACCACTGGGATGGGTCTACAAAATGGCACAACCATGTGTGCACACATGCATGCACATTAAAAATGTGTTCAATGGAACTAGTTTAATTTTATAAAGAAGCCTAAACCCTTTCTCATAGTGCTTCAATATTTTGGTGCTCAAATGAAGATGCAAACTCCATAGCTGGTGCAATCTACCTGTAGAAACAATTCCTGAATGTCATACAGGCATGTGAAATATGAAGCTTTTTGTTGCTGTCTCTGTTCCATGCTTGGACTTGTAGTGGGCAAGTACTTACGTTAGAACTAGATTATGCCCTATGCAAGGTCTTTTTAGCTTTCCATTGAAGCCCTTCAGAGTTATGTTCAGGCACCGTAGCTGACACCTGTCCCAAAAAATTTGACTTGGTTTGCATACATACTTTGTATAATTAATGTTCTGACATCTGAAATGACCTTGTAATTTAAAATCGATAAAGACAGATTTTCAAAAATCACATTTCATTAGGAGACAAGAAAAGTACTGCAACCAACGATCTCCATGGCAATTTTGCAGTAAAATTTTCATTAATTGCATTGAAGAAATTTCCCATGATTTTAATATCTTTTGAAAGTGTTGTATACATCATAATATTGCTATTAGAAATGTACTTGCAGTTACTGTGGACTCCAGTGTATTCTTAGTACATCATTACAGCTAGGCAGCTACCCTGGTCTTTACATTTTACCCTTTACATGTGTTTCCCCAATCAAGAACAAATGTGTAAGGACTCCGCTTGGCTTTCAGTGCTAGCCCAGTTTTTACTGTGCTGAAAAAAAATAATCTTTTCAACAGGGTGATACCAGCATTCAGGGTGATCTTAAGGAAATTTGTTTCTATCCAACATCTTTTTAAAGTTTGGAGTATGACATACAGAACATTTTTCCTTAACTATAATTTTTCATGAAACTTATCCAAAACTAGTCTCATTTACACAGCTCACTCCATTTTCTGCCTTGCTACTTTCAGAAAATGCAAGGGCAGGAAGAATCTGATTATTAGCAGTTTCAGAAACAGCCTTAGAGTTTACTGCTCTACGGATCACAATGACTGTGACTCGCCTTTCTAATCCTATTGATCTGCAGTTTCATTACCTTTCAGCATCTCAGAAGCTTGCAAACTGTATGTAAGACGTCCTTGCTTAGTGAAATAAATAGCAGTATTTTGCCTGTATCATAAGCCCAAGACCATTTCAAAAATACTTTGCTTGTAATGAAAGTAAAAGAGGAATTTAAAAAAAAATTCTACAAAGTGCATGGATCATTTAAAAATGAAATTAATTAGAAATTAGATTATTATATGTGTAGGGTTTACAATAAAAATATATATTGAACAAAAAAATCACTAGTACAAATGCATAAAACATTTTTTTAAAAAATACATGAGTGTATGCCATTCCCTTTTTCCAATTCATATTGTCAGGCCCACCACTTAACAAGCTGAGATGAATGCTTTAATCTGCGTGAACTTTATAATGGTATTTTGGTTTTGTGCTTCAGTCAAAGCTTTTGCGCTTCATTTAGTGCACCCTGCTATTCTTTGATGTGTGTGTTATGTTATAGTGAAGCACTGTTTATCATTTATAAATTATTATATTTCATCACTGAAATTCAAATTTCCTAAAAACTCTTCTTTAGCATAGTGTAATAATTTTGTATTTATTATCTTTGGTGATTGTCATTTTTATCTTAGTTGATAATGAATATGTATTTGACTTTTTCGATAACTTGTTTTCTAGCCTAAACTAAGGTTTGCAAGATAAAAGTGGATTTCCCTTTTATCCTCCTAAAAGCCTACCCTGGGGGAAATAAAACTAGCAATTTGGAGAGGGTTCGACACATTCCAGCATGTCTGTATGTGACTCTTGGCAAGCTATTTAATATCTGTTGTTCAGTTCAGCTACCTATAAAATGAGATTAAAAGTACTAATTTGGGGGTGACTAATTAAAAAATGGCTGTGGAGAACTTTACATTTGGTTCTATTTGCAATACTTTCGTATTAATTTTCCTTGAGTATTTAAGTCCTAGTTTTTTATTACTAGAAATAATTATAAAAATCTCATTTTAAGCCCCAATGACTGCATATTTACTGAAAGTGTTTTATGTTCATTTGTCGATTTTGAAATTTGAGCTGTTGTAAAAGCTGTGTGAAAAAAGGAAGAGTTTTATGAACAGATATGCTGTTTGAACTATAAGTTGTATTTGTTAGATGTATAAAGGCATTTAAAATTGTTTGTCCCTGTTTTGGAAGGGTTATATGCTTTCCAGACATCATGAATCGCAAATTGTATATACATACATATGTGGTATAAAAATATCATCATGTGATTTCCAGTTTGTGATACATTAGTTAGTTACATAAACGACCCAATCAGATAACAGGGACAATACTATGTGACTTATGGACAAAACCAAAACAGAATGAACTTTTAATTGCTAATATAAAAAATTTCAGTTTGTAAAATGAAAACAAATTACTTGTTTACTCACTGATAAAATTCTGAAATAATTTCCTATAATAAATAAGTTCAAGAATTTTATCATCTCCTTTATGAACAATTTGCTGACTTTTTTCCTAAGGAAAACATTTGTTGCATATGTGTCTTCTGATAAATCATTTAGGGTTCCACTTGAATAAATTACAATCTGAGAGACTTATTGCAAGACTTCCTTAAAGGGTATTTGTGCATCAGTTTTGATTTATAACAGAATGACACAATGCAAATCAAATTTTCAGTTATTGTTATTGATACTAGTATCATTACAAATTAATCATCTTTTGTACAAGGGATAAAGATGGCACATCCAGGAATATGCTTTGAAGATGCACTGAAATTAATACTCTTGAAAGAGTAATACAACTGAATCTTCCTGCTTATTAATATATTTTTGACAAGCAGTTAATTTACAGAGATTATAGAAAGAGATTTGTATTAATAAAATATCTGATAATATAAAAATGGTACTGTGTTCAAGAATGAAATCATTTTAGATAAACATAAAATAGCATGACTTTTTGTTTTACTAATAGACAAAAATAACTTTTCTTAAGCTGACGGAAAGCTAATTTTTTAACTGGAGAAGACTGAAATAATAGCTATTTTATAATTTCCTGAGAGTTTGTTCTGTCTCCTAAATAGCAGTTGTATAGAAAGGGAGAAAAAAGAATATACTTCAATATTTCAGGCTCATTATTTCACAACCTATAAAGACAGGTATACTTTAAGAAAAACAAAACTTGTATTTCTTCTAAGGGTTTATGTGTCATGGGGTTATATATTTGCATATCTCAAAATCTTATTTGCAAATTGATAACTGGCATGAAAGACTTCAAATATGATGTATCGTGTATATCAGATAGTAATGAAACAGATTTAACCTTAGAGATAGCAAAGGGATGCACCATTGTTTCACAGCTAGGCTTTGTGATGTACTGATGCTGCCAAATTTCATAGAATCATTGCCAAAATATGAAGGCCAGAGATAGATGACGAAGTAATATTTAGGGGAAGAAAAGAAGCATGTCATACTTAAAATATCACTTTGAATTATATGAAAACTCACAATCTTAAAATGTTCACTCTTGTATAATAGAAATGACATTAATTAAGCTGTTTAAAGCATTATTGAAAAGTGCTTAGCTCTGTGATCAGAACACTGTATAGATTATAAAACAGAATAAATGCTGTGGAAATCAATTATTATTTTTGATGTATTGTTGTATTGATCATGTATTTTATGTATTGATCAGTATGAGCAAATTCTGTGTTTACAGGAACAGTGTACAGGGGATACACAGCACTTACTGTCCTCTAACTTCATGTTAATGCCAAGACAATGCATTTTGTAAGAGAGTGATTAGAGGGCCAGATTGTATTTATTCTTTTATTCCATACTATGTATTTGCATACATTTTTTATAAAAATAAGTTGCCTTTTGTGGGAGTTCAAAGCTGAAGGATAAAAATTATTCTGATTCTTACGCAGTCTGTATTTCAATCTGTCTTGGAAGCTGAAGGAAAACTGATGCAAAATAACTTGTGGTATATGAAGGAGGTTGAATTCTGCAGATGCTAGTACCATCGCTCTGTGCACATGTGAAATATAGATGGACAAAGGAGAGTGTCGCCAAGTCATTCTTGGGTGTAGACAAGATAATCTAATGCTGTATTAGCCAGTTGTTCCTAATTTCCAGTGAAATCACAACTAATGTCCAAGGTGCCTTCAGGACTTTGCTTTCTGACTTCATGGCCATGCTGCTGTCTCTACTGCCTTTCTACAGGAGGTGTAGAACTAAAAGCCAGTTAAGGGGCACTAAACCAGTGACAATGTCCCAGAACCAACACATCTTGCAGGTTTGTCATTGAGGCACTTCCTTTATAGAGTTCTTGCTCCTCAATGCCATTTGACTTAAAACTAACAAAAAATGTCTTGCAGTTTTTAAGAGTACAAATGTAATCAATCTTAATTTCTTTTGGATTTTTTTTTAATTTAACTCTTTATTATTCAGACTGTGTTATAGACAGCTGGTTATGGTGCCATGCTCTTACTCATTTGTCAGTGGAAGGACTCCTTTTTCAAGCAATTCGAACATCTTGTTCCCACTTAGATTTAAGTCTGGACAATGTGTGCTGGATAATGTGTGCTTATATGCCTGCATCTTGTAATTTTTTCCCCTTCATCCTCTAGGTTAATCTGATTCTAGAAACACATTCATTTCTTAAATAACTGAAATCCATTTCTGAGACTATGCCTTTACCTGGTATTCTGTGTCTACACATTATAATGCTTTTTTATTTAGGGTTTGTTATGAGGCCCTGAATTCCTTAGACAGCATTCTTCCTACTGTTCTCCCTCTTACTTTTCTTTCCTCCACCTGATTTTTTACTCCATCCTCCTCCTGTCTTTCCCAGCACACTGTCCAGTATCTCTCAATCAAGGTGAAGAGATGAATGACTTCTATTGCAAGAAGAGAGCATGAAGCCTGAGCACAGTGCACTCTAATTTGTCTTCTGTCTGAATGTAAAGCAGGCTCTATCACCCAGGCTGCCAGGCGAGGTTGAGGGATGGTAGCTCTGATAGGTTTATCATGTGTTCTCATCTCTAAGAAAGCTAAATGAAAACATAAAGTTCCCAGGCATTGGTTGGGTACATACTGATAGCATATTACTGCTGGCACTAAAATTTAGATCCACACTGAACTGTCAGCATCTTTTTCTTTTAAAAGGGACAGGATGTTTGTACTTATAATCACGAAGACAGCAATTTCAAGGAAGGTGTCATATGTCAATACAAATTAAGTTTAAAATGTAAAATATATTACTGAACAAGTCTTTTCTTTTTGGGTGAAGGCGAAAGAGCTTCACTTTCAGGTAAGCGTACCCCATGCACACACCGCCTCACTGAATTTTTAAAATACACTTTGGTGTATGGGTTGGAAGAACTGATGCTAATGATGGCCCAGAATTAAAAGTTCGCACATTGTTCATGACAATCAGAGAAGACTGCAGGAGAATCAGCCTGTGAGACAGAAAAAAAAAGAAAAAAGATAGATGAGGAAGTGTAACAAGCCACTGCAAACACAGTCCTATCACCAAACTTTCTAAATTAATTTTTCTCATCTCTCTTGGTCTGTCCCCGTCCCCCCCCCCATTGTTTCCTTTAACATGTATTTTTTGTTTTGTTTTACTCCATGTCCTTCTCTCTCTGCCTTTATGTAGAAATACTTTCCAGTACAGGCTGATTTTTTGCTCCTGAGAAAAATGTGCTATAGCTCTACTTAGGAAATATCCCTAAAAGAGTTAACTACAGCTGACCACTTTGGCACTAGCAGAGTTTTTACTAACTTTACTATAGTGATAAATCTTGTGGAAAACTGTATTGGAAAACATTGGTATTGCTTAGAAACTTAATGGAGTTGTTTCTCCCTGTGTCTATTTTTATTGTACTTCAAAACAAACGGACCAACGCTGATGAATCATAAAATGGCTAATTACACTATTTAATGGCTGAATTACACCTACAGTAGGGGATATTTCCCTAGTAAATTCTAGACCGTTCTGACTACCTCAGAAATAATTTCTGTGCTGTACCATCATGTGCCACAGAAGTCTTTGAACATTAAGGCAGATACAGCCTGAGCAATTAGAATAAGAAGAGAGCTAGAGATTTTGCACATAGGAAGAATGCTTTCCATGCAGAAAGCAGTCTTTTGTTGAGGGGTAGTCTTAATAAATTTAGATTTCCTATTTCCAATTATTTTGTTTTCCTTAGTTAAAAATATAGCCAGTTTCTCTGTCCCAGATGTCCCTCCCAGGAGTACACAGTGATCTAGCAAAAAGGAATGCAGATGCCAACAAAAGGTCAAATGTAAGGATGACACTTCCCAGCGGTGAGGCTAAAAAATACATTAGGTTGATATTTTTGGATTGACAAGAGTGCCATAGAAGGAGGAACTAAACAGTCTGTGCTGTGCTTAGGCCTTAATCCAGACTGTTGCTGTTGTTAAACTTTGGTTATTTTCCCCTCCATGTCTAAGGAGTACATATTCCCTAGAATACATATTCTATAGATTCTTAAGATAGCCAATAAATGACTATTAAACTCAAGGAGATGTTCCTTCTTTTGTAAATCATCTGTAAATGAATTGCTGAAAATTTCACATTAAGGATCTTATTGGATCAATGTAAGAATCGCAGCTGAACAGTGCAGTTATCCTCTTTCTGAATGTATACCTCTAGGTATCTGCAAGAGACTGAAAGAGTTAATGCACTTTCATACTTCAGCTTTTACTGCAGAGGAGAGTTGGAGAGTGTGACTGTCCAATTCCTAGCTTGGCTACAGTACTCTGTAGCAGATCTGATGATAGAATTTGGGTTCCTGCAGCTTTCTCTTTGGAGTGTAAGACTAGTGGGTCATAAAATGACACTATTTGTTTTTTTCAATAAAATGAAAGATTCTGGAGAAAAAGGAAGGCTTTAAAAAAACCCAACAAGGTACATGAATGTATCTCTACTAATGTCATGCTGCTCTGTTTACCTAAACGCGTATTTCCACAGAGATGCAGCCTTCGCTCAGGGTGAAGGGAACTGCCTCTGTTTTCAGAGATCTATCCCATTTCTTCCTACCAGTAGTTTTATTTGTTTGCCTGTGTTCATCGGCTTTTCACGTTCTGTGCAAAAGTTATTTTAAAGGTTGACTAGACAGAAGGCAAAATAATCAAAGCTAATAATTCTGGTATTGTTCCGTAACAACTCTCAAATGTTTGGTGAGAAGAGGCTTTTGCCATTTTATGCTTTCCTGTCTTTTCCCCAGACAGCTTTCTTTTGCATTAACCCATACACTTCCACAGTTCATACAATTCTCAATAGTCAGACAAATAACACAATTTTTATAAATTACTGCAGAGCTGCTCTAAATCCATCATCCTCCTGTAATAGCCCTGAGACGTGTAAGTATAGGTCCACTGAAATCCCTAGACCTGCCTCTTTGGGCTGTTTAATTAGGCACACAATGAACCACCATGCTTACATGGCCTGACATTCATGTCTCCAGTAGATTAGCAATAGCTTCATGATGGGAAATACATGTGGAACAAAGAGCAGTGGTTTGTGGTAGAAATAAAAAATTGCCTTGGGAAAGTGAATTGGTGTTGTGGTTTAACCCCAGCCAGCAACTAAGCACCACACAGCTGCTTGCTTCTCCTCCCCCCCCAGTGGGATGGGGGAGAGAATCAGAAGAGGAAAAGTGAAAAACTTGTGGGTTGAGATAAAGACAGTTTAATAGGTAAAGCAAAAGCCACACGTGCAAGCAAAGCAAAATTAGTTCATTCACTACTTCCCATTGGCAGGCAGGTGTTCAGCCATCTGCAGGAAAGCAGGGCTCCATCACACATAACGGTTACTTGGGAAGACAAATGCCATCACTCTGAATGTGCCCCCCTTCTTTCTTCTTCCCTGAGCTTTATATGCTGAGCATAATGTCATATGGTATGGAATATCACTTTGGTCAGTTGCGGTCAGCTGTCCTGGCTGTGTTCCCTCCCAGCTTCTTGTGCACCCGCAGCCTACTTGCTGGTGGGGTGGTATGAGAAGCAGAAAAGGCCTTGACTCTGTGTAAGCACTGCTCAGCAGTAATTAAAACATCCCTTGTGTTATCAACACTGTTTTCACCACAAATCCAAAATATAGTCCCATACTAGCTACTATGGAAAAAATTAACTCTATCCCACTCTAAACCAGCATGTTCTCTACCCCTTATTCCATACCATTTACCTTATGCTCAGGTCCCACACTATCCAATACAACCCCATTAACCATCACTCCCCTTCCAATCCTTTGATATAATACACAGATATAATTCTCTTAGTCTATGGACCACCCCTGTGAAATGTCCACAAAATGTCCACTGAGTTCATTTAGTCCTTGACTTTGGGCTCCATCTGTTATGGTGGTCACTCAGTGTGTTGTGTGGAGTTACTGGGCACCAAAGCCAGCTTGGGTCAGGTCACTGCTGCACCTACACTGCTCCTTGTAAGACTTGTCCTCCATTGGTTCAGGTGATTCCAGCTATAGTAATTCCCATAACATGCAACTCAAATTCCGGTTTACAACAATTTAAAGGTATTTCCATTACGATCTGCATTACGATCTGGTCCCTTTGGACCAGATCATAGGGTTTAACACTGCAGTGAACTCCTCCCCTTGCCCCTGCTCTGGCTTGGACTTATCCACAGACTGCAGTCCCTTAGGGGTGTACCTGCTCCAAGTGGAGCCTTATCTATGAGCCACAGTCTCTCCAGGGGTATATCTGCTGCGGCATAGACTTATCCACAGCCATAGTTGCTTTGAGGTACACCTGTTCCAGTGTGGCCTTATCCATGGGCCACAATGCCTTCAGAGATATACCTGCTGCAACACGGCCTTACCCATGGCTACAGTCCCTCCAGGGGTGTACCTGCTCTGTTGTGGGCTTATCCACGGCCACATGCTTTGAGGTGCTCCAGCATGACCTCCTGCATAGCCACTCATGCTTCAAGGTGTACCTGCTGCAGCATGGACTTATCCTTGGGCCACAATCCTTTGAGAGGTATACCTGCTGCAGCACAGATATAACCATGGCCACAGACGCTTTGAGATGTACCTGCTTTGGTGTGGACTTATTCACAGCCACAGACATTTTGGTATATCCTGTTTCCACATGGACTCATCCACAGGTCACAGTCCCCTCGACTTGAGTTCAAACTGGAGTTCCAGCCTGGCCAGTACAGCAGCACAGAAACAGCAGCGATGCCCTGGCCATCTGCCAGCCAAGGCGCAAGGCCATTGCTGTTATCAGAATGTTCCCAGCCACAGCAGAGTAAGATGATAAGCAGTACAGCAGCACAGCAAGCAGCAAAAACAAAAAGCAGCCAGTAACGAGCATGAGACTCTAATACACAGTAAGGCAAACAAGCCCTATGGCAAGCACAGAAGCCTGCCGGTTAATAGCTAAACAGCAATAACAGCTATAAATTCTATCTAGCACATTCCAATCAAATCTGTCATTATCTCGAACCCTTCGAGCCCCATGTTGGGTGCTGAAAAGGACTGTCATGGTTTAACCCCAGCTGGCCACTAAGCACCAAACAGCCGCTCACTCACTCCCTCACAGTGGGATGGGGGAGAGAATCAGAAGAGGAAAAGTGAGAAAACTCGTGGGTTGAGATAAAGACAGTTTAATAAGTAAAGCAAAAGCCACACGTGCAAGCAAAGCAAAACAAGGAATTCATTTACTGCTCCCCATCAGCAGGCAGGTGTTCAGCCATCTCCAGGAAAGCAGGGCTCCATCACACGTAACGGTTACTTGGGAAGACAAATGCCATCACTCTGAACGTCCCCCCTTCCTTCTTCTTCCCCCAGCTGTATATGCTGAGCATGACGCCATATGGTATGGGATATCCCTTTGGTCAGTGGGGGTCAGCTGTCCCAGCTGTGTCCCCTCCCAGCTTCTTGTGCACCCCCAGCCTACTCGCTGGTGGGATGGGGTGAGAAGCAGAAAAGTGCTTGTCTCTGTGTAAGCACTGCTCAGCAGGAATGAAAATGTCCCTGTGTTATCAACACTGTTTCCAGCACAAATCCAAACCATAGCCCCATACTAGCTACTATGAAGAAAATTAACTCTACCCCAGTCAAAACCAGCACAATTGGCTATCATTTAATATTTCTGAAGAAGTTACATGTGATTAACTCATTTCATTTTTAGAAGGCTGCTAATTAGGTGATCCATTGAGTTGCAAATGCATTAAACTATTGATTTCTTGCCCAATCAGTGTGGGGCAAAACTAGTCTGTCGCCCTGAGTAAACCAAATCAAGGGAAGTTCTTCTGGCCCTGAAGAAAATCGGTGATTAAATAAAAGATGTGATAATAGTGATGATGAGAAAGTTTAATCTCACACTATTAAATAGTGCAGAGAAGATGGATGAGAGCTGAACTTTTTAACAAAATAAGAGAGAAGAACTCCAGTGTAACATCCAACAAATTAAAAATAAGAAAGAAGAGAGTCAGGGTCCTGCAACTATTAGATTAAAGTGCTCATCTTCTGGTACTCTTTTCAAGCTTGCATTTTTCTCTGTTCTTAATTTCTTTGTGAGCTTAAGTCTCTTCCCTTTCCTGTGTGTTCTGTTGAGGACATTAGCCCCTTTTTTTGTTGGGTTTTTTTTTTTACCTTTTGCAGTTAATTTTCTTGAAGATGGATCATATTGACATCCAAACCAGGAAAAGACCAGACAACAGGATTTCACAAGACTGTTGCCAGTGTTTTCTGTTATTCAGAATTTGGAGGTGCAGGGCTCTGAAATACTGAAGTAATCATTGCTTTTCACTGAGTGGGCTCTGCACTTTCTTGGGATAAGCTTATACCAGTAGGGTAGCCTCAGATGATAGAACCTTTTCACAGCAGTGATCCTGAAGTGTTTGCTTTTCTCGTCTCCTACACCTCTCAGAAGCTGGGGCTACAAAATGAGATGCGAAGCATTAGACACCTAACTGACATCCAAATATGGTAGAGGGTGGCCCAAGAAACTTAAAACATATTTGACTAATAAAGGGAATTATTCCTAAGCGTGCTACCTGCTTAATTTGGATTTGAGTAATCTAAATCTTCCTTTATATTGTGTTTAGCTGTTTTTATGTTCGTGTTTCTTGAAAAACCATCTTTGTGTCCTGACACTGGACCATTTCAATATGTTAGAATTGTCCTTCTTTGAAAAAGCAGAAGATACTATATAAAACTCCAGGAAAGGATCAGATTGCCTGAGCTGTGACCATGTGTGAAAAAGGTTCTCGCTGTGGGTAACTAACAGTAACATAAACTGAGCTTCAGGCCCTTATCAGGCTGTTCCAGAGTATTTACTTCATTTGAAATCGTTGGGAATGTATTGTCAGTAAAGGTGCTTGTCATATCTCTCCTGGCTTATCAAAGGTTAGTCATGCAAAAGACCTTTTTTAGTCATAGTTAGTAAAAGGTTTTGGGAAGAGGTTAATGCATGTGTGTCCTCTAGTTAGACCTCAACTGGGACCTTAGTCTAATGTTTCCTTAGCTCATTAATATTAGCCTTTCTTTCGAATAGACCTAAGACATATGGAAAATCATCTCAACTACTTGTCTCTTGTGAGGAAAAGTCTAAATGTCAAGCAATAGCATCAAAAACCTTTAAAATTGGATCATGTTCTGCAAAGAAACATGTTTGTGAGCACAGCAACGTTTCTTTTCCAGAAGTGCCTACAGTCTACATAGCTAAAATGAGTGCTGCTTTCACAGCCTGTGCTAGATGTGTTCAGCTACCAGGAACCTGTGAATTGTTTCTTGGATCTCAACTGTATTTCCACAAAAAAGCCGTGACATTTGGCATCACAATTTGCACTTGTGTCAGCTGTCCAGTTGCATGATTTGACATAGGCAGTTCGGTATTCTCGACCCCTGTTCACCATTTGCCATGCATGAAAAATAGGAGTACATGGAGACCCCTCAAAGAACTGATGATTCATCTCATGTAACAGAAAGTCTTAAAAATACAACCTACAGGAATGTAGCAAAATGTTTTCATGATATAAAGAGAATGTTGTTTTGGTTGTCACTGTCCTGCCTTTCATAAACTTCCACAAATTCTGGGAAGGATCATATGGCAACCCCATGCCTTGTTCCTTTTGGCAAGTGATAGGGAAAAAAAGTTGTTGGCTTTCATCAACCTGTGTGCTTGTGCTCAGGACTGCCAACTTTCTCTTTCACCCAGCACTTGCCCTCAGCCATTGTAGTTTCAGGGTCATTCTATTCACCATCAGCTTCTCTGAATTGTCATCCCAAATCTGGAACAGACAAAGTGGCAGAAGTGTAACTCCACCCTCTGATGGAGTGTCCTGCTGAGCCCTGATGTTGGGCTGCTTCAGTCTCAGCTGCATGGCAGGAGGTCAGAGGTGCAGTTAAATCTGACCAAAGAGTTTAGATTTAACTTCTCTGAAGTCCCAGTTTCAGTATAATTTGCTCAATACATTACTATAGGTATCCATGTGTTAAAGTAAAGCAGTAGTAGATGATTGAATTAGTCAGGACATGGATCACAGTGGTAGGAACTCTCTAAACCACCACCAGCCTAGGTTGTTTGTGATCAGTTAATCATGCAGGAAGAAAGTCTGGTAAGACTACTGCTCTACTCTACTACTACTTTCTCTGTAAGTTAAATTCTTCTTTCTCTAAGTTTTTCTTAGTGATACTTTTCATCAGCTTTAAATTGTATTAAGCAGTTGAACGTGAAGGGAAATTAAATTTGTCAAAAACTTTGGGAGTGCTGTAGGAAGCATAAGGAAGGCAGAAAGCTCTCAGGTTATGTTACTCTGATCTCATAATTGAAGCGGCTTTTTGTTGTTGCTTTCTCCTTGTTTTTCTGGATCAGATGGATCTTAGGCTATGGCTATCCTGCCAAATTAGACCATGCAAATGTGTATACAATTGTGTTTTAGGAGCATATACTGCTCTCCTATGTACATCTGCCCTACAGATCCCGTTCACACATTTTTAAAGTTTCTTCTCGAGAGCTATCTCTCTTTTGTATATTTTAGAGCTCCATAAGCAGTTCTCAGCATTTACTGGAAGGAAGCTTATGGACAATGTTTTTGTATATATTGAAACTAGGTTTGTATCATCTATGAAATGAATAGAAATTCTGCTGATTTATCTTGACATTCCTTCATGTACAGATTTAAAGAAAAGTCATGAACAATGTCTGTAGTCTGCCTCAGGCTACTAAAGATAAGGTCCCAAATGAAGGTTCATCTTCGCTGAAGGCAATAACTTTGTATTAGGAATAAATTCAAGTAGCATCTGGAAGGTGACATGAAAAATAGTCGATCTGTGTTAGTTTTATTCAAGAGTATAATGTTAAATTAAGAAATTATCTATAGATACTTGCGCATCCATGAAGTTTAGCTTCACTACTCCGCATTTTCATAAAGGAAATATATTTACAGAGTCTTCTTCCCTGAGTGCACTTTCTACTTAATCACAAGCTACATAGAGTGTTTTCAGTAGTCATGACAACTCTCCATCTTCGTCCGTGAAAGCACTTTGACATTTTTTGTTCAGTACTTAACAGGACATCATAGACAAAAGGTCTGTTTTGCTCAGTTTTGGTTACTAAGCAAAGGAATCAAAATTTGGAGTACGGTTGGTGAAAGAAGCAGCATTCCCACCTGCCTCTAATCAGTTGTCTCACAGACATGATATAAATACACTGATTTTTAAAAAGACAAAGTATACCACTGCTGCTAAAAATACAGTGCCTAAAGTTATATATTTTGCAATGGCATCAAGTTATTAATTTTTCCTTACTCATTCAGTGACTGAAGAGAGTCATACTTTAAAACCTATCGCTTTAAAGAGCAAGTACCATGTGAAGTCAGAGCAGATGGAAAAAGGAAACTAACAACTCTTATTTGGTTGCTTTGTTACTTTGGCTGTCTTTTAGTAATGATGCTTTTAGAGGGTTAAACTACAAAGCATCTTTGGCATATTCAGCCATGTGAAGTATTTGCGCTAAACCCCAAACCATGTTTAACTAGCCTGGTTTCATTAAAACCTTTCATTAAAAGCACAACACTCAGTCGATTTCATTTCAAGGCTTGTGAATCTCCTCTTAACACAAATAATTTTCACTGCAGAGGGATGGTTAGTATATGGTTTTTCCAGCATTTTGGTGGGGAGGATAAGATGAAGCTGAACAATCTCTGTGAGTTTCACTCTGAGACAATAGTTTTCTTTAGAGAGGTCCTGTATGTGGACATATGCAAACAGAAGCTTAAATAAAGACGCTCATACATTCCAGTGTAAATTATTGTGTTGAATTTTATATATAAGTATCTTGCCCCTTAAAAACCTGGATAGGCCTAAAATGTAGTGTGAGTAAGAGAAGCTGTTAACTGAACTTATATGATGATGTACTTCATGTTAGAGTTGGAACAATAATCATTTTTAGGAACTGAAAAGAAGAAGAAACCAAATGGAAATTGCACTTCAATTTTGTAAAACTTTGAAGAGGAAAATCTTTTTGTTAATACATTTACTAGCTTTTCATGACACCAGATGCAGTGCTGCATAAAGTTTGGTGAATTGCACTGTCTTAGTTTCATTTTAGTCTATATCACCTTTATTGCCATGTGTATCATCTTATCTAACATCACAAGGTGTTAAATGATGTCGCTCGTACCTGGGAGTGACAGAATATGCATCTAGGGATCAAAATGCTCAGAACATTTAGCACAGCATATGCTGCCTGTGGAAATTTTCTATGTGAAAATACCCAATTTAGCTCTGAATAAAGCAGCAAAAGAAAAATCCACAGCTGGCACTCTTCATCTCTGCTGATCCCAAGCGGCAGGCTAAACAAACAGGAAAAAACCCCTTCTGTTCTCTATTCTCCTCCCTCTCCCCCTACCCTCACCATTGAACGTAGAGCTTTAATTGTCACATTACAAAATGCAGGAACAGAATGCTAACACAGTTTCTTACTTATTCAAGATACCTAATGATATTGGTGAGTTAGCCAGGATGTCCATTAATTCCCACTGTGCTCATATGTGGGCAGCTGAATATGATCCAATGAACACCAAAATATTTTCAACTCTGTAGGCGCTAGAAGGCTGATACGTTGAAGATTAGGTGGCCTAGCTGAAGGCTTTACAGACTGTGAATGAACAGATATTTTTCATTTGCTGGCTATGCTGTAAAATCTTCATCATGCCATTTTGTGTCTCTGCTTCTGACTTTCCCAGTGATGTTGATTATACTTAATTTATTTTTTAAGTTTTCTGGGGACAAAGTGATCTTTAACAGAATGTGCTAATGTTAGTCTGAGTTCTCTAAATGATCTTTAAGGTATTTTTATTCTAGGGTGAATTTGCTGTTAATAAACACTAATTTATTACTATTACTAATAGTAATAGTATTGACTATTTAACAGGATACTGCCCGCCTCTGGTGTATTCCGATGGACATAGCACCTGGCATAATGCACATCATGACTGGGTGTCAGAGATGCTACCAGCATTGCTTACATGGCAACAAGTACTAATGCATCTGCCTTGTGCAGGTATCAGATAGGAGACACACAGTAGGTATATGTGGTCATTGCCATTGTGGAAGGACATCACTAGGGGAGTCTCAAAAGAATTCTGTAATGAGAATTTTTACATGTTCCCTAAAAAAAACCCTAAAAAGTTGAGTGAATAATGAGACCACAAAGCTTGCTTTCAGTATTGTCACATTCTAGGTAGTGAAGTCATTAAAAAACTAACAATGAAGAATTTCAGAAGGATCTTAAAACACTGATGAAATAATAAACATAGATAAAATTTGATGTAGAGAAAAGTGGAATGATGCACGAAAAACAATCTGAACTTTACAAATAAATTCATGGGCTTGAAGCTGACTTGCCATTTAGGAGTGAGTTCTTGGGGTTACAGTAGAAAATGTCAAATCAGAACTCTGTAGTGGTTAAAAAAGTAGTTGACATGATTAATTAGGAAAGGCATAGACAAGAAATTAGAGAACAGTATTGCATAAAGCTGTAGAAAACAGAAGTTGACATGATCAGAGTCATGAGGCACCTTCTGTACAAGGAGAAGCAAAAGTGGAATAAGGCTGGAAAATGTGACTGATATGATAGATGTCTTTAAAATCACAAGTGTCAGGGTGAAGAGGAATTGGTTGCGGTTTCTTTCAGTACAAGAAGTAGGAGACATCACATGACATTAACAGGTTTTTGCCTCAAAACTCAGAAAAGGAGGTGATCATTCATACGTTGCATAGTCAAGCTAAGGCACTCCATACCATGAGATGCTGGGGATGATAAAATGTAACAAAAAAGCAATTGTATTTTTTCCTTTTATTCCCACTGAGATCTATTAAAAACAGACAGCACCTCTGACTCAGGAATCCTCTGATCAGCAACTTTCTGAATGTCAAGAGAGTGTTACAGAGAAGTATCATTGTGCAGCTAGACACTGCCAAAGAGAGGTTTTTAGGATGGATAGGCCAGTATGGCGTTTCTTGCCTATGTAAAAACTTGAATGGACAAAAGCCAAATGCTTCTGTCCTGTGAGCTTGCTGGAAATGATGTGAAGGTGGTGCGTTCACAATCAAGAATGATGTAGTATGTCCGTCTCAGAGGCAGTCTCTCAGTCTAAACCACACTACGTGCTAAATGTGTTCAGTCAGTTTTCACTCAGTTTGAAACATGAGCAGGGCAAAAATGCATCTTTTCAGAGTGTTTTAAAAGGAAGCTCATGTTTGCCATCAATAAATTAGGTAAGTTGAGTTTGATAAGATTTTAAATGTGCTTTCTGTCCTCTTTTGTAAGATTCCAGAGGACAATTATTTCTTCCTCCTAAGGGACAAGTCTAATATATGAGCTCTGTCATGGCTCATTTCTGATACATGGAAAATGCCATTTTAAAAAGTTTTATATGACTGAGAAGAAAGTCTGATAAAAGAAAAATAAACATATCCCTGTGGTTTACGCTTTGTGTGTATAGCTAACATTACCACTATTGTCAACAGATTTAAAGATGCCAAGTATTTCATAACCTGGATTACGCATGATAGACTTTACTTAAAACACATGAATGAAATAGAAAGGTCCTCATCATGCCATCTGGCGCACAGCACTTATCTGAGTGAGAAAGTTCCAGATAAACAGGAGATGAGGCCAAATGGCTCTAAGTGCTAAAAATATTTTTTTCTTTAAATAAGCAGCATGTCAAACACTGAGAGTTTTGTTTACTCATGGAAATACAGAAGGTGGAGAAAGAATGCACCATCCTGAGGGAACAGCTGTTGCAAAAGTCGTGCTATATAAAGACAGGGGCTGTAGTCCTGGTGCTCCTCCAGGGCTTTTTTCCAGGCAAAACCACATAAAGATAGCAATATGTAAACACTATCCAGTTATCACAGTTTTTATTTTCTGTTTCATCACTGAATGACCCTGTAGAACCTCAGTTCTGTTGCCCCAGTTGGCCTTGAATGCATCAGTATGGTGTTGCCCCAGGGCTACATACTGCTTTGGAGTCTGTCAGCTACTTGAGCTTTTCTGTTGATCTGTGAAGGCTATGGCCCCCAGGAATAAAACAATTAGATTGGATTGTATATGGGCACTCCAGAATTTCTGTAGTTTCTGATATTTTTCTAGTAGCTTGTTATCTATCTGCCTGCATACTTCTCCTGAGTGGGTGGCCTTCATACTTCATCAGGCTTTGGGGATTACAGGTAACAGTTTGAGAGTTAAGTATACTTTTGGTATTTATGTAATCACTTTTTGTATCCACACAGCATTCTGCACCATGATTTCCACAGTGTATCTATATATTGTATGAAGAAACACAAGCTGTTTTCTATTGATCCTGCCATCTCACCTTCAACTCCACATCCCTTATTTTAGGACAAAAATACTACAGAGGAATCATAATAAAACAGTAAGAAACCTGTTTTCACGCTATCTGGCAAAGCATTAGCCATCAGCTGCATGGGGTTTGGACTGGTACACACATTTGCCCATTTTTATCCTATATGAGGTTGCTGCTTCAGTTTTAGCATAGCAGCAGATGAGCTACCCTGCAAGTAGTCAGACTGGGGTACTAGCAGTAACCTACCTGTGTCAGCACAGAGCTCAGCGTGGTGTAAGCATTTTCTTATTTATGTAAGAGAAAGAGGCAGATA
This sequence comes from Ciconia boyciana, assembly GCF_034638445.1. Lineage (NCBI taxonomy): Eukaryota > Metazoa > Chordata > Aves > Ciconiiformes > Ciconiidae > Ciconia > Ciconia boyciana. The sequence continues at coordinate 103,890,900 of NC_132935.1, read as the reverse complement.
GGGGGCTTACTGCTAAAGGCACCTGACTTCCATGTTGTAGTTTGGCTGCTACTGTTACAGGAGCTAGCTTATTTATAGCAGTAATTGCAGTGTAGATTAGCTTTGTGTCTCTGCATATGCTTCAGTGACTCCAGATGAAGGCCATCTCTTTCAACCTCCTCACTTTAGTTTTGAAGGGATTTCTTGCACAAACAAGCACTTTAAAATGTCCTTGGAGGATTTCTGGGGAAGGAAGTCTGTCAGACAAACAGACAAACTCAGTCTGTCAGACAAACAGACTCAGACAAACTTAGCACTAATAGGATGGTTACAACCATTCTTTTGGAACCCTGTAACATAGAGCAGATGTCAATTTAATTCTTCACAGTGTCCATGTTTTTAAAGTCCTTGCATCTGTCACACTACTGGAGATGGCTGTTGCCTTTGGATACCAGATACAAAATATTCTTCTGTAAAGAAAATTCTCTTAGTACTGCTGTGCTCTGACTGATGTCCTCCTCTGCTCATCTTTCATAAATAAGCACGTCACGCATATTCTCATGTCAGCTTCCCAGTTTTGCCACTGTAAGAAAGCCAGTGCATGCAGGCTGGGCAGAGACACCTAGATGTGTACACAGCACTTCTCTGGTGTTAAAACTGTTTCTTAGTGGATCTTTTGAAGGTAAAATAAAATCCTTGCATTCCGAGCTTTAAAATAAGCCCGAGTGAGTAGAAAACATGTGCACATGTGTACTTCTTAATGAAAGAAAGGTTGGTAATGAAGAATGAGCAAATTATTATATTGTGTAGGTAGTAATTGTTTTCATCATATTGCAAAATTATGTCTTACATTTTATTTTGGAGAAATCACACTTTGCTCCTTTATATTTTAAATGTAAAAATGGGGTACAAAAAAATCATTAATTCATGTGAGGTAGTTTCTTGATGGAAATTGAATTGCTTTTGGATGTGCAAGTATTTGTAGCTACCTCCAAAATAATTGGGGTCACAGTTAATGCAGTTCCTTAGATCACCCTGTGCAGACTGCTATCCACAGGAATGCAAAATAATGACCTGAGCAAATTATCTCCATTAATGCCTTTTGGAGATGTGATATGCATTACCAAAGTCTGGAAAACAGATTTCTCTCTCAGAACAGCACCCTTGATGGAGGAAATTACGACATTTTTTCCAGACAGAAAGCCAGCAATACACTAGCATGCACTTCAAACAATCCATTTATAACAGATAAAAGTATGGCTAAATTCTGTGTAATAAAAGGTTCAGATGTTACTACACAAGTACTGAGGAGTAACTGTCCTTTTATTATTATTTTTTAATATGTGATATGGCAACAAACCACTTAGTGAATAGTTTTGGCACAGAAGAAAATCCTCAATTAATGGTGACAAGAGCAAGTCAATATATACCTAAGTATGTGAGTCCCTAGATGTCCATGTCTCTCATTTCCATCTGAATGGCTGGTTACTGTATGTTGCTCTTGCCAGTCTTCTGATTGTTAAGACCCGTGCACATGCTAACCTATCCCGTCCATACTGCTCATTGCCATATAAAGCCTCTTAACACCAAGAATCAGTGCATAGCTCTATTTTTCAATTGCCTGTTTAAATCACTTCCCATAGCAAAGTTTAGTCAGCTGTGTGCTATTACCCCAGCTGTGATACCATGTGTCTCTGGATATAAGAACTCATTAGTTAAGTCTGTGTGTGTGGGATCTGGGTTTCTTGGTGAGAATTTTTTTTCTGATTCAGAAAGCTGTTTGCAAATGAGTGGCTAAAAGGAGTCTAGCCATTTGTGTTGTAAAGTTTTTGACATTTCTGGATAAGTGTCCTGTCAGAGGCATTTTTAAAATGTATGCAACCTTTAACATAACCAGAGGTAAGAAGGCCCTGTTCTTTTGTGCTTTGCTCAGCAAAACCATTAACTTCCTTTCCTTTCACTCCTCTCTCCTTTTTCGTGGAACCTCTCTCTTCTGTTACCAAAAGTGGTCTGTCGTGGCTTAACCCCAGCCAGCAACTAAGCACCACGCAGCTGCCTGCTCACTCTCATCACAGTGGGATGGGGGAGAGAATCAGAAGAAGAAAAGTGAGAAAACCCATGGGTTGAGATAAAGACAGTTTAATAGGTCAAGCAACAGCTGCACACACAAGGAAAGCAAAGGAAGGAATTCATTCACTGCTTCCCACTGGCAGGCAGGTGTTCAGCCATCTCCAGGAAAGCAGGGCTCCATCACATGTAACAGTTACTTGGGAAGACAAACACCATCACTCTGAACATCTCCCCCCTTCCTTCCTCCCCCAGCTTTATATGCTGAGCATGACGCCATATGGTATGGGATATCCCTTTGGTCAGTTGGGGTCAGCTGTCCCAGCTGTGTTCCCTCCCAGGTTCTTGTGCAGCCCCAGCCTACTCGCTGGTGGGGTGGGGTGAGAAGCAAAAAAGGCCTTGACTCTGTGTAAGCACTGCTCAGCAGTAATTAAAACATCCCTGTATTATGAACACTGTTTCCAGCACAAATCCAAAACATACCTTCATACTAGCTTCTTATGAAGAAAATTAACTCTATCCCAGCCAAAACCAGCACATGGTCTTTATTCTGTCCTTTTATGTAAATTCTGGAATTCTAGGTGAAGAACAAGACTTTAATATCTGTCTGCCAGGTAAAAAGCACTTTATATAGAAAACATCAGGATCACTTGTATTTGTTTTGATTTTAGAGAAGGTTAACATTCCTGCATTTCTTGGCTAGCTCTCATGCAGCAGTACAGTTTGTTGGAACGTAATAGTTTGTTTTGATTGCACAGTAGCCTGGTCTTTCACTTGTTTATTAGCCTTGTAGCACATTCCTATAAGTGAGTGTTATGACATTTAGTGTTCAAGGACAAACTATACAGAGTATTTCATATTGAAATGTGAGTCAACATCTCTAAACCTTCAAATGTTATTGAATACATTTGTTAAACTGGCATCTCTGCAGAGACCTTAATTGGAAAAGATGCCATCAGAGCAATTGTGGTTTTCCATAATTCATCGAGAAACCAAATTCTGAATATGGTAAAAGCCAGGGACTACTTACCCAGTAACAGTAAGCCTAAGTGAAGTCTGAACAGTATTCAAAACTTATCCCCCTCTGTGTCCCAAAACAGAAAGGAAAGATGGACTGGAAAATCTATTAGTTCTAAAACAGCTATGACCTAATTATGCTATATACTTTTTATGAAGTAGAGATGTACATATACAAGGTATCTTTTTCAGAAGAACTCCATATTGTAAACTTATTTTTCTATTTTAAGGGTAAAATATTTTGCTGCAAATGAGATCTTTCACTGCCATATTTACTTATTTTTAGGTATTAAAAGGATTATTAAATTTAATTCTAGAGTTAAATTAACAGAAACAAAAATATCAGAATTTTTTTAAAAGAAGCAGAACTATGAAACCAGGTTGTTTATGGACTGTAGTTCTCCATGTCAGCATTGGCCAGGTGCTCCTCATTTGTTTTACGGCCTCACCTCTATGGTATTCTCAAGGCTCCCACTTCTTTATTTTCCTTTTAGTTTCCAAACTGCACAAAGAGGATTTGAAAGTGTTCTTGTATGGGAAGGAAAAGGGGAAATGAACAAGAATGTTTGGTGAGCTTTCCACTGAAAATGAAAAACCAAAATTTGCTTGATGAGATGATTTAAATAGCTGTAGTTAGCTTTAGAAATCATCTGCTCCAACTCAATAGTGAAGAAGTATATGCTGACATATTTGAGGAGTAAGGAAACCTGATACACAAGTTGATATCAAGACATGGGTCACATTTAAATTTATTTTAAAAGCTCTATGAAAGGCTCACTCAGTGTGATTTCTAGAGGTTTTAGCTTTAAAGTTACAGACTTTTTCACTACTATTTTTGCTTATATTCAGTGGTCAGTGTGTCAATTATTTTTGCATGTTTTCCTTTGTGCTAATAACAAGCTAACAGAAAATAGAAGTAAATTAAACTGTCTTCAAAGCAGTTATTTAGCATTCTAATAATGTGCAGAAAGGCAACTGGAAATCCTGTTGTGTGTAAAACACTAAAAATAAAAGAATAATCTTTAATTTCTATTGATAAAATCCATAAAAGGATTGTATAGCTGATTGAATAAGTCTCCAATCCCTAAACAATCAGTTTGACTTAAATTATTGTGTAAAAATAAAAATAAAAAAGGAACTATAATAAAACCAAGAGCTCAATTAAGATAATATAGGTAATATGTGCATACATTACAATAGAACAGTAATTCCAGTTCAGCATTTTTTCTAATACAGTGTAGAGCAAAATTTACATTGAGAGGTAATCTGAAATTTTCCTTTCCTAGGTGATTTCCTTAAAGTAGTTCTGAAGGCTCCAGTAAGTCTTTTTGATCTTTACTTAAAGGTAGACCTATGATCCCCGAACAATTTAGCATATGAAATATTCATTTAAAGTAAGGACAGTTCTGTGGCCAAACTGGTTCTAGAATTGTGCCCAACCTTTGTTTATGTAACTCTGTGCCTTAGATCATCTATAATTAATCAGAAATTAAAATTTGTAGGTCAAATTGAATCAGGTGGAGGTTTTCAATCTTTAATTTTTTAACATAAATTCAGGTTATTTAGCTTTAATATGCAAGGAAATTTAAGAAAAGTGCTTGAGGGTTTTATTGATAAATGTCCCTTTTCAGCAGGGCTCAAGGGCAATCAGCTCACTACACTGGGCTACTAAATCAGCTTACTATCTTTAAAACTTTGCAAAAATATCTTTTGGATTATTTTTACTTTGGATGAACACCATCATGATATGAAATGGTATCCGTATTGGAAAACTCCTATTTATTGCGGTGTTTGCTGAAATTTACTGGCCTAATAGTTTCACCTCACTGGGTTTTAAAATATTTTTGTGACTGTTAGCAGTTTTTATTTTTTTAATCTATTATACTTTGCCTTTCAAAAAATTGTGACCATGACAGCAGAATTGTCTCTTACTGTTTGAAGTACTGAATATTGTGTCATGATTTACTAAATTTTTCCTAATAGACTTGAAATTAGACATTTAGGAAGAAACTGGTAAAACAAACTTTTCCTGCCAAGACAGCTGAGGATGGAACCTCATTTTTCCGCTTCTTGAGTGGCTTTAGGCAAGATACAAACTTGCCTAAAACTTGCCAGGTATCACTGTCTGCTCAATCATAATCAATATTTTGCCAATTATAAATGCATCCGCTCCTCTTTTAATTCATGCTACCCTGTGTCAGTTTGAACAGTTTTAGCTCATTTTTCCTCTCAGTTTTCCTGTTAAGCAATGAATAAATCTTTCTTAGTGTTTCCTTACCAAATTCTATAGGGCCAGTTTTGGACTTCCTAATTAATGCCACATGCTATTCCTCTTAAATATATGGAGAGAAAATAGACCCTTCAGTTTCCTTCAGCATATTACAAATACTTTTAAATTAATCCTAGAATCACTGAGGCTGGAAGGGACCTCTGGAGAGTGTCTAACCCCCCTGCTCAAAGCAGGGACAGCTAGAGCATGTTGTTCAGGATCATGGCTAGCCAGGTTTTGAATATGTCCAAGGATGGAGATGCCATCTGGGCAACCTGTCTCAGTGTTTGACCACCCTCACAGTAAAAAAAGTTTTTCATAGATTTAAATGGAATTTCCTGCGTTTAAATTTGCACCCATTGCCTCTTGTTCTGTCACTGGTGGGGCGGGGAGGAACTGAGAAGACTGTCTCTCTGGTCTCTACTCCCCCCCAACAGGTATTTGTGCACATTGATAAGATCTTCCTTGAACCTTCTCTTCTTGAAGCTAAACAGTGCCGGCTCTCCCAGGCTGTTCTCATCAGCTGCTCCTGTCTCTTAATCATCTTAGTGGCCCTTTGCTGAACCCACTCCAGTTTGTCCATGGCTTTTTTTTTGGACTGCACAGCTGAGAACTGGACCCAGCACTCCAGTTGTGGTCACAACACTGCTGAATAGGGGGGAAAGATCACCTCCCTTTTCTTGCTGGCAGTGCTTCTCCTAAGGCAGCCCTGGAGACTGTTGTCCATCCTTTCTGCAAGGGCATAATGCTGGTTCAGGTTCAGTCTGGCAGGACTCTCAGGGCCTGTTCTGCAAAGTTGCTTTCCAGCTAGTCAGCTGAAGCATGTGGTTATTCTTGTCCAGATTTGGGACTCTGCATTTCTCTTTGTTGAACTTCATGAAGTACCTGTCAGCCCATTTCTCCAGCTTGTCGAGGCCTTTCTGAATGGCAGCACGACCATCTGGTGTGTCAACCACGCCTCCCAGTTCTGTATCATCTGTAAACTTGCTGAGGGTGCACTCTGTCCCATCAGCCAGGTCATTAGTGATGATATTAAGCAGTACTGGCTTCATTATTGACCCCTGTGATGACTAGTGACTGACCACAAGCTGGACTTCATGCTGCTGATCACAACCCTTTGAGCCCAGTAGTTAAATAATTTCAGTTCACCTCACTGTCCACTTATCTAGCCCTTACTTCATCTGTTTGTCTATGATGATGTATTGGGACACTGTCAAAAGCCTTACTAAAGTCAAGATAAACAACATCCAGTGCTCTCCCCCATGCACTGAGCTAGTCATTCTGTTGTGGAAGGCTATCTGTTTGGCCAAGCATGATTTCCCCTTTCTAAATCCATACTGACTACTCCTAACTACCTTCTTGTTCTTCATGTGTTTGGAAACAGTTGGCAGGATTATCTGCTCCATCGCCTTCCCAGGGATTAAGATGAGGCTGACCAGTTTGTCATTCCCCCATTCCTCCTTCTTGCCCTTCCTGTAGTTAGGAGTGACACTTGATTTGCTCTGATCCTCAAGAACCTCTCCTGCTTGCTGCGCCCTTTCAAAGATAAGTGGGAGTGTCTTCGTAATGACATTGGCTAGCTCGCTCAGCACTCGTGGACGGGCGCATCCCATCAAGTCTCATGGATTTATGTGTGTGCACTAACCTGATCCTTCTCAACCTGTCTAAAGTCTTCCTTGCTGCAGACTTTTCCACTGCACTCAGGGACCTGGGTTTGCTAAAGGCAAGTCTTACCAGCAAAGATCAAGATGAAGAAGACATTAAGTACTTTGACTTCCTCCATGTCCTTTGTCACCAGATCCTTTGCCCCATTCAGCAGCAGGCCCCCATTTTCCAGAGTCTTGCTTTTGCTGCTGATGTGCTTGTAGAAGCCTTTCTTGTTGTCCTTCATGATCCTTGCCAGATTCAACTCCATATGGGCTTTGGCTTTCCTAGCCCTGTACCTGCAAACTTGAATAGTGTGTCTGTATTCCTCCTGGGTCACCTGCCCCTGCTTCCACCTCTTGTACGCTTCCTTTCATGTTTCAGTTCTGTTGGGAGCTCCTTGTTGATACATGCAGGCCTCCTACTACCTTTGCTTGACTTCCTAGCATTAGGAAGATAGACCATTCTTGAGCTTGAGGTTGTGATCCTTGAAACCAGCTCTCCTGGATCCCTTTCTTACCCAGGACTGTATCCCATGGGATTCTTCATAGTATAGTGGTCTGCTTTCCTCAAGTCTACATTTGTCATCTTGCCTTTTTCCTTGTTCTTTCCTCACAGGATCCTGAACTCTGCCATCTCATGGTTGCTGCAGGCAAGGCTGTCTCCAGCCTTCATTCACATCCCTGACCAGTTCTTCCTTGTTTATAAGTGTCAGGTCCAGCAGAATGCCTCCCCTAGTCAGCTCCTTGATCACTGGTATTAGGAAGCTATTGTCAATGCACTCCAGAAGCAAAGAATTTACAAACCTGGATTGCTTTTGACCTGCTGAGTAGTGCCTCCAGCAGATATCAGGGTAGCTGAAGTCCCCCATAAGGACCAGAACATGTAAACGTGAGGCTTCTTCCAGGGGGTCTGAAGAAGGCCTCTGCTACTTCTTCCTCATCAGGTGGGCTGTGGCAGACACCCACAACAATGTCACTCGTGTTTGTGTGCCCTTTAACCTTGACCCATAAGCTCTCAGCTGGCTTATTATCCATCCCAAGGCAGAGCTCCATGCATTCCTGTTGCTGTCTCACATACAGGACAGGTATGCCTCCTTGGTCTCCTGACATGCCCTTCTTAAAGATCCTGTATCCATCCAATGTAACATTTCAGTTGTATGAGCTATCATACCACATCTTTGTGATCCCAATCAGATCGTAGCCCTGCAACTACACGTCCACCTCAAATTCCTCCTGTTTATTCCCCATCTTGCATGCATTAGTCTACAAGCACTTCAGATGGGCACCCAATCATGCTGATTTCCCAGAAAAAGTGAGAGAACTTTAGGCTTATCAGCCTAAATATCTCATCATTCTTCTGTCTGTCTGTCAACGGAAAGGCCATTGAATATGTTTTTTAAATGGTCATTACCATTAAAGTTATAGTGGTAAGATCCTTGAAAGTTTGAATAAATGTTTGAAAATCTCAAAGTTTATCTGTATTCATTAATCTATTTTAAATCTGGTTAAAATCTGACCCAGAAAAGGGTTTCATGCATGATTTCTCAGGATTCCGAAAATGGTCTTCTGTCTGCTTCTAACCAATACCAGAGGGTTTATGTGATTTTGAAGTAAAACCATTAAATATATTTCTGTTTGTGCAATATTGATCTTGAGCTTACTTTAAAGGTTTTAGACTTCTAGCAGATCTTTCACTGAGCATGGACTGAGTTCATAATGAAATCCAAAACACAGAGAAGGCCTTGTGGTTTTGAGTTTTGCTGCAAACATTAACACAACGTTAGTTGGAGTCCTTGTTAACAGAGCAGGTTGTTTCTTTGTTTGTTGTTAGTCTACTGAGTGAGTATAAATTGCAGTGCCAAGACCAAGTAGCATAGCAAAAATTTGTCCCTTAACTGTAACAATATTTAACTTCTTACTAATGGTTGGTATAATTTAGCTGGTTAAAGCATTTATAATAGGAAAATATTTCCTAGTAAAATAATGGCAATGGATTACAAAATAGTGGGGTTTTGAAGCTTTTGTCACTTTGTTCTGCTGGGTATTAGTACCTAATTCTATACCCACTTCAGTTTGACAAGAATTTGCAAAGGAGTCAATCAGAAACTTTGGACCAGTATTACAAATTCCTTCCCATTTGCAACAGCTAAAAACAATGGCAAATGCACAGAATGCTTCATGCACCCGACTAACTGGGAGAGCAATGCTTTCAGTTAGATTCCTTGGCCTGTAAATATAACTCTTCCAAAGGGGCAGAAGGAATTTGTGTGTGAGAAACATAATCCAAATGCATCTGTACATTGGTTCAGATCAAAACCCAAGGTTTGGTGACTTCAGTTCGTGTTTAGTGTATGTGTGAAAACAAAGGAGACAGAAAAGACCAGACTGAAGCAGGATTTTGGTCTCTCTCTTAGTAGGTATTCCCCTAAGGAGTTAACAGTAATTTACCATCCTACTTTGGTAATAGGGTATTGTTATCAAACTTTCTGTAATACAATAATGCAAACAGTAGCAATGAGTGCTATTACATATTTCTCAACCAAAGAAGTTTGACTTCAAATAGAGAAAACGGGTTTGCTTCAAATATAATAAGTAAGATTGTAGCACTAGCAACAAATTCATTTTTAATGAGTATTGATGTGATCAGGTATCCAGAACTCAATAAGCATAAATCAAAAATATATAAATAGAATATATAGACATATTATGTGAATATATAAATAGATTAATGTGGTCAGATAGAGATGAAAATAAGGTGATAAGTGGTTGAAGTATTTTTCCTAGTTTTTCAAACTTATGCTTGATGCAGTCAGAATCTCATTATTAATTTTAAAGCTTGGCTTTCAATGGTATGTTTCTTCTGCAAAGACAAGGGAGGGGGTTAAATCTTTCTATCCTTCTGTCATCATTGATGTCACTAAAGTAATCTGAAGTTTGGACCTACGAATTGTATAAAAAGGAATATATTCTGAGGCCTTGCTCACAGAAGTAGCACCTAGTTGTATGCCGTTAACTAATGAAATTGGAGATCGGATGAGCAGTAAGGCCCTATTCATAACTAACAGTGGCAGAATCAAGCAACTGACATCTGCAGGTTTCCAGAAAGAGCAAAGGTGAAAGCTGAGCATTCTTTATTGAAATATAATAAATGAATATAGTTATATGTAGGCTTTTATAATGAGAAACATTTTAGTAGGTAGTGTTCCTCAAAGGCAGAAATAATAGCATACTAATGTTTGTATTTACAATGTCTTAATAATTTGCAATAGATTCTAATATTCAGTATTTCTTCTAATTCCAAATGTTGGACTCCACGTTTTACTTTGCTGTTTGTCATTGCTGATTGATCCATTTAATCACTGGACTATGCCAGCTTAGATCAGCTGAATATGCATCTTCTCAGGCATTCTAAATCCAAAACTTGCATTATAGAGTTCAGTTCATGCTTTAAATCATAGAATAATTTGGTTGGAAGGGGCCTTTGGAGGTCCTGTGGTCCAGTCCTCCCTGCTCATAGCAGAGCCAAATTCAAAGTTAAATCACTTGTGGGATTACTAGTTTATTCATATAGTATGATGAGTCTAAAGTCCAACGTAAGCCTTGGTTTCAAACACAGGAAATGGTGTTACTGCATTTCTCACTGCTTATCTTATTTTGTGGCCTTTTCCTGCACTGATGCTGCAGAATGAGTACTGTAATGAGAGTGAAATGCAAATAGTGATCCCTGAGCGGTCCAACTGTTTGCACTCTCCTTAGAGTGTTCCAAAATCAATGTGCACTGTCTTTCCAGAAAGGCATTGTTGATATTAAACTGCTAGCAACCTGTTTCTGAAATCCTTGTAGTCAGTAAAACCTTTGCCTAATAAAGGGCTTCAGGCTTTGGCTTCTGTGCAAATCTTCATTGGTGAGATAAAGACTTCACTAAAAACTGCATATTCAGAGTAACATCTCTAGATTTTGCATTTAATTTACTTGAAAGTGACATATTTCTCAGAAATGAGTGGCTGATTTCAGTCATTGCAAGAGCAATTCCCTCCTCTGTTTCTAAAGCAAGGAACATTCCCCTGCAGATTTTCAATTTTCAAAGGCATAGAACTTGTGAAGAAAACATTATAGATTCAATTAAATAGTATTCAGAAAAGTCTCCCCGGTTCCTGGTCTTTCATTGTATTCAATAATAGTGGCAGGGAAGCATATGTTTATAAAAGATAAGGTGGTAGCTCAGACTGTTGCGTAAGCAGTCAGTTGAAGCAACGGGTCCAGCCTCTTGTTAAGCCCAATGCCATTGGATATTTTTTAGTTTTCTTTCCCTGCCACTGCTTCCTCATGCCATCAAGGACAGACTTGCCAGTACTAATGATTCCTGCAATTTGTCCTCCTTTGGAACTCTGTCTAAATGCATTTAAGAGAATTTGCCTATGTTTCAAGGTCACAGAAAGCACAGTGAGTCTTAAGCTTAGGAGTTTTGAGTGGTATGGTGCTACTAAGCTATGTCAACTGGTCTGAAAACGATTTCCATTCTCAGACTGACCTGGCAGATGCCTGCATTAGTAAACTGCCCTTCAAAATCAAAGGCTTGTGAAGAAGTACATTTAAGGTAACTATTAAACCTGCATGCTTCTCACAGCTATGAATTAGTCACTGCGAATGGTGGACTCAGTTTATCTTTTACCTGTTCTCACTTTTTAAAACTTTTTATAAGATGTTAAAATAATTGAACAAAATGTAAGCCAGTCAATATTTGAGATGTCCACACTGGAAAGAGGCCTCTTCCTTCAAGTACCTGCTAATGTATGAATCAGTTTCAAAACAAATATTATACCTATGCACTAAGCTGGGACTGAAAATACAAACCACACTAATTTTGTTCCTACTGAAGTAGTATGAACATCAAAGCCTCTTTGCTTTGCTCACTGGAAGCAAACTTGAACACACACTGTATAAAATACAGTATGCATACCTTGTATAAAATATGCAAATTTGAAAGGCAATGATCCCGTAGTTAAATAGAAAGTGAAATATGAAAGTTTTCCAATAATGTTATGATAATTGAACTATGTATCCATTCTCACCTGGCTGTGAAATGAATTGCTATGGATTTGCGGTAAATTCTAAATGTTCCTATATTATTAGGGAAGCAGACTTGAAGCTATTGCCAGGAAGATCTTTCATTAAAGACCCTTTATTTAGTAACAAGCATTAATGGCAACTATATCAAAGTGAAATATGGGAAAATAGTAGTAATGGAGTTATGACTAAAGTGTCCGTTGTTGACACTTAATCTCCATTTAAAGTGACCTTACTTTAAAAAAATAAGTCCAGTTGTTAAGGTTTCTGGATTGATATCCTTGACCACGTCAGTTTTGCTAACTCCAAATCTTCGGCCACTGATAGGGTCCCTCTCCTAGTTTCAGTTCAAAATGGTAGTTGTGACATTCAGCACTAATGCACGTGAATCACGTGGCACAGAGCATGCATTCTTGCACTGCGACTGAACAGTCATCTAGGCATTCACTGGAGCTTATCATTGGTTTTTTCCTCTCTTTATATTTAATAGAAACCTTGTATTCTTTCTTCTCTCTCTCTCTCCCCCCTGAAGTGCACACAGATCAATTCCAGATATGTTGTTTGCCTGCTCATTCTCCATCAAATGTGCATCTCTTTCCTGCAGGTCAAAAGACAACATTTCATACAATAGAGGCTGGCAGAGTCACAAGCAGCTGACCCTGAGGGGAGTCTTCCACTGATATTCCTCTACTTTTTCCCATTGTTCAGTATGTAATTGTGAGTCTTTAGACACTTGGCTTTTCTTGGGTTTGAGTCCTCTTGACTTACAGAGAAACTTCTAAAGATACAAGCTCTAACAGTTCAAATTATAAAAGAAAAAAATAGACTTAAAGCAGTAATTTAACATTAACATTATTTGGGGGAAAGAAGTGTTTTCTTAACAGTTTCAGTGGTAATTCTGTAATTAGCACTTTTGCCCCCAAAAAACCCTCAAGATAATAGAGAATTGTGCGGCTTTTTTCATTTGTCAATCAGGATTTCAGTGGAGGCTATTTGTTTACTTCTGCTACTACAGTGATTATATCATGAGCACCTTCAGCACTAAAATAAATTAAAGAAATCTGGTTCCCTGCTCGGTTTTAAAGATCTGAGTCTGTCATCTCCAGTGCAGAAAAAGAACTGAACTCTAAAATGAGCTCTTGATTTTTGAGTTCACCTTACAGATGCATAGTAGACACCCAAGGCACTTTTATTGAACGGAAGTTTGAGAGAGATTAAAAGGAAATCGTAGATGTTTGGGGGTACTTTTTAAAAGATCTAAATGCTTGTGTAACAGAAAACTATTGGCTACTTAATAAAAAAACTAATGTAAGTCCTTAGTAAACCATGTAATTTTATTTGTATTAGGTTTTATTTACTTGTGGTTTTCTTTTTTTCCCTCTCATGCTTGACCCAGACTTTAAGTGAAAAATACTGCTGAAATATGACATTGCAATTTTGTCCATCACCTGTTTTGTCTACTGAAAGGTGTCTGATTAAAAAAAATCTAACAACATTTCAAACATAAAACTCAAACCAACATTATTTTACAGAATTTCATTTGAACTGTACATTGAAAACTGGATAAACAGTTGTCTTCCAGAGTATTTTTCTGGTAAAGGAATGAGAGAATATCTTCTCTTACAATCAAAGAGAATAAATTAATATTAGAAAGATAAGAAACTTTCATATATTCTCATGCATCTCTGGCCTGGGGATACCTAGGACTCAGGAGACTTAGCAGCTGGGCTAGCAGAATTCAGATTTTATACTAGAAGCTGTCAGATAACACGCAAAAAGATGGAAGTGTGGATATGCATCAGCCAGAAGGGTTGTGTTGAAAGAAGGAGGAACTGAGAGATCCAGGCATACCTACTTACTGCAGTGAAGGGACACTTTGAGTACCTAAATGAAGAAACGTTGCCAAGACCAGATAGGGTTCACCAGAGAGTTCTAAAGACAGTCAAATATGAAAAATAAACAACTATTAACTGATTACTTATCTCTCTTGTCAGCCCATGTTTTGGAAGTATAGAAGCTGGGAAAAGTGACAACAGGTAAAGGATAAAGGAACAGGAAGAGTCTGAGAATAAATCTGATTTCTGAAGTGGAGGCAAATCAGTTAAAATCTGATAAAGTATAGAAATCATTTATGCATGAAAAGAAAGAATCTATGTGGTTCTTGTAGAGGGGCTCACAGCTGTTCATAGCAGTCAGTAAGCATATGGATAAATGCAAAACAAATGCAAAACAAATGCAAAACACTGCTACAGATGAGAACAGTATAACTGGCTTCAAAGAACAGTTATGTCACTTCACAGAAGAAAAGTCCATCAACAGCTATTAAATATAAGTAAGGTGTGCAAACTGGCTCAGGATGTCCCTTTATTGCACGCTACAGGAAGTCGGGAGAGAGTACACCAGGGGCCGTATCACCCTGTGCTTGTTGTGTTCATATGTTTTTTCCTGAGTCTACTTCTGGTCACTCTTTGAGACCATATGGTTATTTTTATGTTCGTACAGGAATATGAAAGTTGGAAAAAAAGTTGATATTAGAGAAAATGGGAAATAATAAACAGAAGGGAAAAATATGAGTGAGCCATGGAAAAGAGATGTTTGAAAGAGAAACGAAGAAATGTACAGTTGGGCAGAAGGCAAGATTGTGGCAGGACATGGAGTGAAAAACTGGGAGGCAGGAATTTGCAAAAGGGAGAAAGATTAAATATACGTAAAGGGTAGTAGAGACTTCAAAGAATGGTGAATGAATGCATGATAGTGAAAACGGGAGAAAATCCTGTATATCTGAATAGTGGAAATTCACAGTAGTGGAGAAAAAGTTTTATTCCTTTTTCTTTTTTATTATATGCAGAGTCTTTGCAGGTCACCTGGGTATGGTAACATGTTATACATGGCTTATTAAGAGAGTATGATACTTTGGAGATGTATTTCTCATGTGCTCAGGGCCTATTCATTTATATCCAGTCAGGGCTATTCATTTATATGCAGTGGAATTTCACTTGTAGCACGATGTCAACCAAACAGCTGTGTTTCTGGACAACTAGAGTCACTTCTAAAGTTCAAATTCTGCCAAATTTAATAAGACAGTATCAAATGCATTCAGATCAAAGCTGCCTACTTTTAATCTTCCTGTTTCCAATTTTAACATGAGTCTCAGGACAGAGTAGCTCAACTGAAAACAAAAATGACATGTATCTCTCTGCATAGGGTAAATCCCTACCAAATTGTCTGTAATAAAGCCTTGCATTTTAAATCTGAGAAGCAACTCTGTTCTAAAGTCCTTATTAACTTTAATTCTTGCATTACTTATTATTCACATAACCAAAGTACACAAGGGAATAGTCCTTATTACCATATAAAGTTCTTCATAGTTCAGTGTAAACTACCAGCAGAAGTCAACCTACGAAGAAATTTTTGAACTTCAGGAAGAAAGAAGCAAGTTCTCAGATGGTGTAAAGTGTAAATTGACATTCCTCTGCTAAAGTTAATGGACTAGGCCAATTAACAGTAGCTGAAGGTGCAATGTTGGTATGCTTTTCTTTTGCTCTTTACAGATCAGTCATTTGCCTTGATACAGTACTCTTTATGCAAATAAGTAAACATGATTAATCACTATAAATTATTAAAAACAGAGCTTGAAAGATAAACTTTCAGTAGAATGTCTAAAGCAGATAAGAGCTGTGCAAATTTGTTCCAAGAAGACAGAGTTCCATAAATTAGGGCAATAGTGGGCAAGTAACCAAATGAGCTAGGGATGCATTTCCTACCCAGTGTGCATATGTAAATGCCCTTAATTGCAGATATGCACACACCTTGGCAGTAAAATTTGCCAACAGGTATGCAGAAAATGCCAGAACACAATTTTGCCTTTCTAATCAGGTTATGGAAATAGTAAGTTCAGGGCAAAACATCTGAAAGGTCATATTTGTTGCTTTCATCTTAACAATATCCATGCTTGCCAACAGATATCCCAGATATCAGAAGTATCCAGACCTGCAAGCCTAAGGAAACAGGCATAGATCCAATATTCATACAGTGGTTTCCATGGAGAATGGTAGGGTTTTGCAGGGGCCAGTCAGCAGATGTGCCACAGTGGTGTCTGTTAACACCGTCCTGTGAAATAAATTGAAATAACTTAAAATACTGCTCAACATGTCAAGTATACTTGAATACAACCCAGATAAAGCAGGGCATAATATTTCTCCTGAGAGTAATAGTATAATTTTTATCAGAGAAATAATTTTAATTAACTGTTCATGTTGTGTCAGTTTTCCCTCCCCTGGACCTAATCATTAGTATTTTAAATGGCATTTTAAGTATGCGGTGTTGAAATTCAATACTGGTGTCAAGTCAGAAGTCTGTGTGCTTTATGGCATTTTCAGTATAATTTTAAAGTGCTAGCAGTGTAGACTCCTGAGGGAATACGCCCAATAAAAAGAGCAATCTAGAAATGTGGCTAACAGATTGGTTGCGCATGTTATCCTGTTGACATTCTTTACTCACTCAAGTTAATGGGCAGAAGTGCACAGTTTCCTGTAGGAAAAGATGGCAGAGTCAGTGCCAGTGTAAAATTCCCAGTGCTAATTAGAAAAACATCTGTAGCTATTTGGAAATAGAAGTAATCAAACTTAATTATGGAAATTTATTTAAAATAAGACTTTCTGCATATTCTTTCAATTTTTGTTCTATCAAAGAACTACTAATAGAATGGCAGAGAAGAAAATGGAAATATCTGTTAATTTTTTATAACCTAGCATCAGCAAAAATGTTAAGCAAATTTGCCTAAGTTTTATAACTTGCCAAGACACAGATACAATGTTAGAACCCTTCTTTAAAAACTTCCTCATGCTTTGCTACCTGTGCTAAAAAAATTAAGGTATGTTATCTCTACACAGAATCTTAAATTTGAACCTTTGTGGTCTAGATACTGGGATTTTGAATGAAAGGAAAAAATCTAAATTTTTAAAAGGTATATTCATTATTAAATATTCTCTGCACTTTCAGATACTGTATCTCAGATATGGCTTAGAAACATAGGGCTGAAGAGTCATTGTCTTCTGTTTCCCTCAACTCCATGGGGCAGATATTTAATCCAACAGTTTTTGGACCATTTTCTCTACATACATTCATCTACCACCAGAAAATTCCCAGTACCCTAAGCCTGACTTTTGATCACAGGGCAAATTAAAAAACCCTGAATATTAGTAACCACAGGAAAACAATCTGAGAGCTCATGAGGCAGCACCAATGGCCTAATCCTGCAGGAGCCGCTGTTACATTTGAAATTTCCCATGCAGCCTGGTGAATGGATCTTACCCTGAGAGGAATACCTTAAGCCACTCCAGAGATATCTGCCATTCCGGTTAGCCGAGCATGCTAAATGAGCAGGTCAAGGGGAGTCACTCAAGAATTTAAAACCTCTGGGAGCACTGGCCTTCCTTGTGTCAGATTTAGTCTTGCTGTGGTAATTCAGTGCTTCACAGAAGGGTGAAAATACATTGAAAGTCTACTGATACATCAAGGATTTAAAAAAAAAAAGTCCAAACCTGTATATGCCCTTGTAGGTAAGCAACAGAAGCCCTTGAAGCATTGTATTAGTACAATATAAATATGGTACAAACATGATGAACAGCCAGCAATCCGCTTTTTTCAATTCTCCTTAGGAATATCAACAATTTACACACCAAAGGTCTCATATCACAACCTTGATTTATAACTCGAAAATCACCCTAAGCTGACATATGATTTCTTCCATTAATTTATCAAAATCCATTTTAAATCACTATAAATCCCTTTCCCCTATTACCTGATTTGCTAAGTCATTCCTGAGTTTCCCTCCTTGAATGATTAGAAAATATTCTCTCTTTCTAATCTATTTATGTTACTCAAAATAGAGTTTGTAAGGGTTAGGGGGCAAAATAAATATGTGTAAATGTATAATAGGTGCACATCTGTTGTACTGAACTTAAAAAAGCTGCCCTTGTCAAAAAGTGGGATATGTATAATATTTTGGGAGACAGTATTGGCATAGGAAGCTATATTCAAGAATTTGGTTGAATAGTTTCAAGGTAAACGTTGCTCATAGCTTTGCTGCCTTACAAATATTTGTGAAAGCAATAGAGTTGGAAAAATACGTAGGGAACATCTCTGTCTGCTCATTTGTCTCTAAAAGGTAATGCTTGTTTTCTATAAGTACAATTCTGATTTCACTGTTGTATGACAAGGCAACATTGTAGTAATGTCAACTGGATAGTTAATGTTTTTGGTTTTGTGCTATAGTTACCTAAGTTTGTCAGAACACATGATTAAAATTTCATTTCTAAATCAGGGTAGTTGATTTATGTAAGATTCTGGTTTTCAAATAATTATTTTATTTTCCAAAGCTTTTCTTCTCTTGAGCAGCAGCTATACAGTTCTTATAACACTCTTCCTGCTGTCTGTGGAGAATCTACCTTTCACTCTCCGGCCAAGTGTTCCTTGGCTTGTGTGTATCAGAATATTTGCTTATCTTTTGTTTGCGAATTAAGTGACAGAACTGAATGATGTGAACTTCTTAACTCATGAGAATATGAGTTAAGAATGTAGTGATGTAGTGGAATAACAGATTCTGCTTATAAGCCATCAGTGTTAGCTTTGATAGCTGTGGTGGGCTTAGAAATGAGCAGGTAGTACATTTCCATCTATATCATTGTGTTTATTGTTCTGATAATTAAATTTGATTTTTACCTGAGATCATTGCTATCCAATATTTTCTCTGTAATGCCTTGTTTGGTAGACTTCAGTGTCTTTCAAAATTATATAAGTAGCTGCTTTTTATCCTTGCCAATCAGATCAAGTTGGTGCAGTCTAGTTGACATGACTCATAAAAATGCATACTGACAAAGCTCTCTCCTCTTTCCTGAAGACTGGCACTGATATAATTGTGTATGTATTTTCCACATTTTCCAATTATGAACACCCATCTTTACATGACTGTAACAATGGATATTCAAAAGATCCTTGACAATAACTGAACTTTTTGAGTGCAGATTCTCTTGTATATGCGTATATATGCGTGTGTGTAAGCCCTGTGTGCAAGACTTCAGTTTTTACATAGCCTCTGAGTGCCCTCATTCAGATAGGTCTTGGCAAGAGCTTTGCATTGAAGTATTTCATTAGACTGTCGTGACTAGCCCATAAATCACAGAAGCCTTCACTGTCTTCATGGCTTAAGTGGAGACGCTTAAATTAACTCTGAATGTAAACCTAACTTTTAAAAAATAAATTAACTGGGTTTTTATTATAAGGTAAGTTGGCTCTTCTAAAAGAGTTCAGATGTCTGTTATGGTTATAGAAGACAAAGTCATTCAGACAGTATAATCTGATCATTCTTAACTGGAGTCCAGATCAAGAAATGTCTGACACTCTGTTCTTACAAGTGCTGTCAATTTCTGCCTTTCTCTGTCCTTGTTGTCTTAAAAATAGGCCTCTGCTAACATCTCTTCCTTGTGCTTAAGTGTCCTTGGATTTCAATGTTAAACATTAATTATTGGCAAATCAGGTTTCTTGCAAGATGTATTTTCCTCAGATGCACTGCCCAGTCAAACTTGGAGAGTTACCATCTTGCTAATGATTGCTGTATATACAGTTGCTTGATGCTAGCAATGTGCTGCTTTCTCCCTTTCACTTTTTCTCTCCTTTTTACTCCTGTCATGCATACATCTGGAGGCAAATTGAGTACAAATATTCCCATGTTTGTCTCCCAGATGAGAACTGGACTTTAATTCATTCTTTCCTTTTATGAACATTACAACGAACATCAAAATTTCCAAAAGTATTCCTGCTTACAAAATGTGCCCCATGCATTCTTATCCACAAATCACAGCTTTGTGAGTGTTGAATTCTGTAGAATTCACCAACACAGGAACTAAATATACCATATGTAGACATACAGAAACAGAACCTGACTGTGACTGGTACTGCGCACAAGCACATTGGTATCTGATGATGGGAGTCTGTCTGAAAATGAAGAGTGAAATACAGATATGTGTTTCTGTATGTAGCAGCATTATATGATTGTTGGGCTAGTACATCTATTTCACACTGATCTCTGATTGCAATAAAATAAAGCCTCTTGTTTATTTCTGAGGAACACTGGAAATGGTGTATTTCCAATTTCTTGCTTGCATTTCAAATTCTCCTAGTATGTCTTACAAAATATCTAAAGGAAAAAGGAAAAAAAGAGGCAAAAAAAGTTAGAACTTGGGGTATGTGATCTGACAGAGCCTAAAAATTATATGCACAGTCATTTGCAACCTGTCTGGATAATTTGTTTAAGTATTGTTTAAGTCATTATGTTTAAGGCTAGCTTTCAATCACATGTGCAATGAGGACTTCACTACTTACCATCCTCTCAAGGTAGACAAAATTTGCTGATAATAATGTCGGATAGGATGTAGCAGCTGGTCTCCTGTGCTCTGTCGCCTGTGCAATTTAAAGCCATATTATCAAGACAATGCTACCTACAAGATAGGAAGATAAACAGTTTGAGAGAATAAGCCTTTTATATTGAACTTCTGCATACCTGGACTTAGCTGTGTGCTTATGTGCTTTCTTGAATAAGGACTTGTGGGCTTAAACTGCAAATGTAAAAACATTCCTCTTTTTTTCAGTAACATCTATGATTTTAGCTGTATGAATTCAGTGCAGTAGTTTAGATTCTCTGAGCCTCTTTATTAGTTTACCAAGAGGTGCTAAGTGTGATTTTTTCTTTTCCTTTGTGCTCATTTGATTACACATATTTGCTGTTTTGATCACTTTAGATACAAAATACACAAAGCTGGTATTTCACTTTAGAAAAATTCAGAAGCTCCAAGCCATAATCAGAGAAAATCATTGTGTTTATCTTAGTCTCTTTTCAAAACCAAGCAAATCTTTAAATGTTATTTCACTAAGATACAAAATTATGAATCAGATGTGTGTGTGCAGTCAGTGAACAAGTTAGTGATTCTTAATAGCCATGTAAGCCTCCTGGTTCTCAGCTGTTTAATTGGTTTCAGTTTAATTGCTTCCTGAAATATTTTGGTCCCTCTTCTCTTCCATAGACATTCATTTGCTGGCTTATCCCAAACTCTCAAATTCCAGCATCTCTGTAATAACCTTTACAGTCTTTGTCTTTCTCTTATCTTCCATCCAAAAAATCCTTATATGCCGAATTACAGCAAAGTCACCATGGTTTTACACAACACAACTCTCCCCTAAATCCTGCACTCTACCTTTTAGCAGATTTTGTCTAGAGTTGAATCCCTCATCTTTTTGCAGAGCTTCGCAAAAATGCCTGTATTTCATAGACAAGAAAAAAAATTATCATCCACAGTTTTTGCATCCCCCGCTTCAGTTTCAGCAAAGATCCACCAAGGGAATCCATTCTCTTCCCTGTGGCCAGGAAGTCTGTTCACCCCAGAAAATGGAAGTATAATCCTGCACAAGGTTTTGGTAAAGCTGCCACAGAGCTTTTGTTTGCGTAGCTTGGCTCACCACAGCAGAGAGGAAAGGAAAAGGACTGGAGAAAGGCATCCCTGTTTTGCCACCTGAATAACAGTGTCTGCAGAGCATGTCCTCAGCTAAGTTGTTGCCTCTTTACTTCATTGGCTCAAAGTAAATATTACTTTGGTTTTGTGATTGAGAGACAAAGAGCAACAGAAGGAGCAGGAGACACAGAGGTTAGATGTAATTTTCCTGTCTTCTTTTATCCCTTCCTTTCTCAGCCTCTTCCCTCAGATGCATTCCATACTCCTTTTAACTACCAATGCATTATGCTGTTTAGAGTTTCAACTCTGTAGTAAAAACCCCTAAATAGAAAAATGGTTTTAACATTTGGCACTTAAGAAAAATACTCTGAAGTCTCACTCTAAGAGCCTGCAAAGAACATAATATGAATGAAGTGGACATTAGGGCAATTTACATTATCATCGATTTTCCTTTTCTTTTGCAATAGACGCTACAGAGTGTGTGTGTATATGTCTGGAATTTAATGCCATCCATACAGTCAAAGTGAAAGAAAACTCTGAGTTTTTTGTATATTTTAACAGATCTATTTCAATAATTTATATTGTTTAAAGGAAACTATCATAGGAAACACCTGAAAGAGTTCAAATGCAAAAAGGAAACAACACACCAGGCAGAAGCAGGGATGGACTACCCAAGAGGAATATAGAGTCATGGCTCAAGCATGCAGGGTTGGAACTGGGAAAGTGTCCTGGTTTCGGCTGGGATAGAGTTAATTTTCTTCCTAGTAGCTGGTATAGTGCGGTGCTTTGGATTTTAGTATGAGAATGATATTGATAACACGCTGATGTTTTGGCTGTCGCTAAGCGGTATTTACATTGGTCAAGGACCTTTCTTTTTTTTTTTCCCCAGCTTCCCATGCTCTGCCAGGTGCCCAAGAAATGGGAGGGGGCACAGCCAGGATAGTTGATCCAAACTGACCAAAGGGCTATTCCATACCATATGATGTCATGCCCAGTATATAAACTGGGGGAGTTGGCTGGGGGGTTGCGATTGCCGCTCGGGGACTGGCTGGGCGTCGGTCGGCGGGTGGTGAGCAGTTGTATAATTTTATTTTATTTTATTAATTTTTTTTTTCTTTCCCTTTTCTTTCCCTCCCTTGGGTTTTGTTCCTCTTTCTCTCTCATTGTATTCCTTCTCATTATAATTCATTATTATTATTATTATTATTATTATTATTATTATTATTATTATTATTTTGTTCCAATTATTAAACTGTTCTTATCTCAACCCACGAGTTTTCTTACTTTTGCTCTTCCGATTCTCTCCCCCATCCCACCGGGGGGGGAGTGAGAGAACGGCTGTGTGGTGCTTAGTTGCCAGCTGGGGCTAAACCATGACAGAAAGCCAAAGCTTAGCTGGAGTTGAAGCTAATCAGGGATATGACAGGCAGTAAGAGAGGTTAAGTATATCAGCACCGGATGGAAATTAACAAAAATGTGGTCCCACTGCTCAGTGGGATAGAGACCTAGGGACAGAGAACATGGAAAGGACTGAGATACTTTATGCCTTCCTTGCTTTGGCCTTTCTTGGTAAAGCTTCCTTTCAGGCCTCCCAGGCCCCTGCAGCTAGTGGCAGAACTGGGAGAGTTAAGTAAAGCCCACATCAGAGAAAGACCAGAGTAGGGACCACACATGCAAATTGGATGTAGAGAATTCTGTGTCATCAGGTGTGCTGGATCCAAGAGTGCTGATAGAGGTAGCCAGTCTCATTACAAGGTTGCTGTCAATGATCTTTGAAATGTTATGCTAATTTTGGGAGATACCTGAGATTGCCCACTGTGATTGGCCCCATGGATGAGAGAACAATGAGAACAGTTACTGTTGTATACTTTGATCTTAGAAACGCCTTCAACACAGTCTGCATAGTATCTTTATAACAAATTGGTGAAATATGGACTGGATAGATAAACTATAAGGTGGGGGAAAATTGATTGGACACCAGGCTCAAATGGTGGTGATCAACAGCACAAAATGTAAGTGGTGACCAGTTACTAGTGGTGTTCTTCAGGGACGGGTGCTGGGGCTGATACTGTTTGATGTTTTTATAAACAACCTGCGCAATGGGATGGAGCTTCAGCAATTTGTGGATGATAACAAACTAGGGGAAGTGGTTGGTGTGCTGGAACTTAAGGCGGCTATTCACTTGGTCCTCAACATGCTGGAGAAATGAGCTGACAGAGACCTCATCATGTACAGCACAGACAAACTCAAAGTCTTGCACCAGGGACTGAATAATACAGTGCATCAGTCCAGTCTGGTCATCAACTGGATAGAAAAGAGTTCTGCAGAAAAGGACCTTGGGTCCTGAGGGACAAGTTGAGCATAAGCAGTAATTGTGCCCCTGTGGTGAAGGCGGCCACTGGCGTACTGAGCTGCATCAGCAAGAGCAGAGTCATCAGGATGCAGTAAGTGATTGATTATTCCCCTTCATCAGCACTGGTGAGACCACATCTGAAGCACACTGTGTTGGGCCCCCCAGTACAAGAAAGACAATGGAGTAAGTCAAGCTTGACTGGAGCAAGTCAAGCAGAGGGTCAGCAAGAGGGTTAAGGGCCTCAAGCACAGGATGTATGAGGAGAGGTTGGCTGAGAGAACTGGGTTTGTTTAGCCTCCAGAAGAGAAGGCTGAAGGGAGATCTTCTTGCTGTCTACAGCTGCCTACTGGGAGGGTGTAGAGAAGATGGATCCAGACTCTTCTTGGAGGTGTATGATGAGAAGGCAAAAGGCAACAGACCCAAGTTGCAACATGTGAAATTCTGATTAAATACAAGGACACATTTCTCAACCATGAGTGTGGTCAAACGTTGGAACAGTTTCTCCGGAGAGGTTCTGAAATCTCCGTCCTTGGAGACAGTGAACGGGACTGGACACATCCCTAAGCAATCTGCCCTAATTTGACCTCCTCTGAAGAGCAGTTTGGATCAGATCGTCTCCAGAGGTCCCTTCTAAATGAAATTATTTTGTGATTTTATAATAATTTGTTTTTTCATAAGTGACTGTAATTTTGGTCTTTATTGTCACACTCTCTGAGGCATCACTAAAGAAGCCATTGTCAATACCAATGGAAGGTAACTGCCTGATACTTGTTAAAGATTTTAGTTGAGCTCCTGTTGAAAATAAACCTTTTAAAATTCATCCATCATAATGTCTATAATTATTTTGAACCTTTAAGAGTATAAATATTACATCAAACAACAAAACAAAATTTGAAAAGCCAAGGTATCTTTTACATTTGGGCAGCTATATTATTCTTTACATAGCTTTCCTCAACAGACTGAATTGCTCCAGTAATTTTGGTAGGAATCATTCAGCTTTGCAGTAGGAGGAAATCCATCTTGGATGTGGCATATCAATAACATTATTTTCACTGTGTACTTTCCAGTATATATTTCCAATAAAATAAAAAAGAAGCCTTCTTTCAAGGAAATAAGCACAGTTCTTTTGCAAAATAGCATATTTTCTTCAGATGTGATTCAATCAATATATACTATCATGCATCTTAAAGCACTTTCAAGAGAACTGTTAATGAGCCTAATGCAATTTTTCACAGTTAAGTCCTGTAACTTGTTATTAAAAAAAACTCCCATTGACTTTATGTTGAGTCACTACTATATGAGGCCTTGGCTGCTATGCCTGCTGTGCTTTTGAATAGACAGCCATGGTGTTTAAGAAATCTCCTTGGCTCCATTGGACTTGATATTAATACTGGGAGGAAGAAAGAATGTTAAGGGTTATGCTTTTTAAGGGATTATTTTGTGTTTTCAGTTTAAAGTTTCATTCAGTTTCTTTGAAAACAAATTGCTTGGGGTTTTTTTATTAAAAAAGACAGGAGATTGAAGTTAAAGTAATTTCTGTATATTACTTTCTACAAAATTTCTACTGTACACATAACTTGTTCCGAGTGAGCAGACTTTAATAATAGAGTGAAGGTTGAATGAGTCGAGAAAGTAGAAATGCACCATAACCCAACAGCTGGCATTCTTTTCTTTAATTTTCTAATTGTACAAGGTTAAAGATCAGTTTATAAAATTATAATATTTTCGTCTCTTTTTTTTGAGAGAGAGAGAGCATCAAGTTTAAAAAAAGATAACAAAATGGTGATCCTTTCTAACATTCAAGTCTTTTGACTAAGAGACAAATAGACTTTTGTTTCTTTCCATTTAGTGAAATGTTTGCACTCATAATAGCTTTAAATAATTATGGAGATAACAGAAGATGGATTTTGCTGTTATTATTGTTGACTAGAGTTCATTCTGATTTATTATATGGATTTCTTTCTAATATTAATATAGGTTGAGTATGCGCTGCTATGAGTGCTTTCCACTTATAACAAGTTAAGGGTTGCTAACTTTTCACTTACCTGCAGGTACAAATTACATGCTACAGATAAATTAGCTCAAATTCCAAAAGGAGAGAATGTGTGTGTTTACATTGTAGAGATTCTTTGTTATTTCTTTCTAAATTTGGAAAGACAATCTACTGGTGAGCTATATCTATGTTTGTCTTTCGAAATAGAAATAAGAAAGCTAGATATTGTTTAAATCATAACCACCTGAAAAAACAGATACAAAGTTCTATTCTACTGCTGAGTTAAAGATGTGTAACACTTTATTAAGTTAAACTATCCAGTTTGCCCAAATGGGTATGTAATTCAAACAGTTTATAAATATATTATAATACAAGCAAATGGCATAGCTAATCTATTAAAAAGTGGAGGGACTACTAATCACATTGCTATGTTTACTTTTAAAGTATCAGAATGACCATGTGATTTTCCCTCTTTATCCTGCCTTTCTTTCATCATGTCTTCATCTAACACATAGTAAAAAAAGCAACTGAAAAGAGAAGTACTGTGGTACCTTTTTTGAGTCACAAGTCTTTACGGTTATTATAAACCGAAAATATAAGAGAATAGATAAAAATTTGTTATTCAGTTCTATAGTTTGTAATGCTAAGATTTTAAAATTAATTACTGTATCTTTTTTGCATAAGATTCTAATAAGCATAAAGACAGCCTTTACTATGAATTTAGTGACTGTTTATAGGGATTCCACTAAGCCCTACAGAACTTAATATACTTCATTTCATTGCTCAGATAGTATAATTTTATGTGAATTTAGGAACAAAAATGTGATTAATCAAGGAAAATACAAGATTTGCAAAATATGAAAATGATTAACATAACTGTTTAAACATCCAATCAATTATTTTTTTAGTTTGTCCATTAAAGAGCAACAATGTTGATCTTTAAATCCACCTGCTATATTTAATAGGCATCCTGAATTTCAACCTGTAGAAACCATCTATGTGGTCATACACTTCTCACCAATGATTAATATGCTTAAGGTAGTTTTGGAAGTCTGAAAAATAAACTTAAGGTGTTCAAAACCTGGAAGTTACTGCTAACAGAAGTGTCAGAATAGACATTTAAGATGCACTGGATATCTGAATGCACTTCAAATCAGATCACTTTTCAAGTTTCGAATATGTAGAAGCATTTATTAGCAGCAAAGCTCCAATAGAGTCTTTGCAACCAAGAGATAATTCTGTTTTCTTGGTAAATCTCTGGGGAGGTTCGTACTCTCTGTGGTTATAGTTGATGCAGGGTAGTAGGAGCTAAGTGAGAAAATTGGGAACACTGGAGAACATGCAGTGAACGGCATGAAACTAGAAATAGCATGTTTAAGGTACCTAAACCAAAACTCACTTCCAAACTGGTGCATTTTACCACAAAGTGATGTATTGTGTTCATACAGACTGTAGCTCACTGATTTTGCTTGGGTGGTTAGCCACTCAACACTAAATGCTTTCATTTTGGTACCTTTGTTAACTGGACTGAAAAAAAAAAAATCGTTGATTAAAATATAAATCTCTTAGGTGGAAGCTGGTGGAAGTATATCAGGTGAATCTGTAGCTGAATTGGTCCAGCAACTTCTATACTACTATTTTCAATTGAAGTAAATTCGCCTTAGTGATATTGTAGCGAGAACTTTGCAGTACATAAAAATACAAAATAAGTTCATGTAGGAGCAGCAAATAAGATTACACAATTAATGCCAATGGTGTAATCTCCACACTGTATATCTCTTAAAGGCAGTAAATAGTGAATGGGTATTTTATGCTCCTTATATCTCCCTAAGTGTAATTAACTCAAACAGTCTCTAGACATTTTTTATATTTATGGGGGATTTTCAGTAGAAGTGAAGTAGCAGTAACTTTGAAAATCTAGTGTACATTTATTCTCTTTGTTATAAAATAGAAAGCCTATGAATAGCATGTATTATATGGGTAGTGTAATGTACAGATTTGCTGCAATTTGATCATTATGTGGCTTTCTGTATTTTCTATCATATGCAATAAAATAAGATAGAAATTACAGTAAAGTGTTAGATTGACTTAAATTAGCCAAGACTGGTAATAATGATCATTCTTACTGCTTCTCTCCATGTCAGAAAGCGATGATTGAAACTTGCTGCTATTGCTTCCGTTTCCAGTTATTTGAAGGAGAATTTTGTCTAAACAGGAAGATCAGGACAGCTTTTGAGTTTATTTCAAAACAAACAGAGTTCTTGCTGATTTCATATTTTAGGGTTTCAGCCATGCATGCACCACCTTTTTTTCATGGGAACTCACTTACAAAGGTAATAAAACGTTCATTTAAAAAATGGCAGAAGATATTTTCATTGTTTTTAATTTGTCAGATGATACCCAAAATATTTTATTAATTTGTTTAACTGTTCCTCTGCCAGGAAACAGAATTGCCTTTGTACTAAGAACCATCAGAGCATAAAACTGTGCTTAAATGCTTCATAATAAGTGAACTGTTTTTCAAAAATACATTAATTTTTTTTCATTTGTGTCCCATTTCATTGTGTTATTTATATTAACTTTATTACAAACTCAGTGTCCTGATTTATTTTGATCCCTGCCAGGTTCTAAGTAAAGGACTAAAACGTATCTACAATTTTCTCTTTTATTTTAAAGTAGTTGTTTGTCTTTTTATTGTACTTTTCATGAGGACTCTTCATTTATGTCTTAAGTGGCTGACTACTCTCAAAGTCCATTGAAGTAGGCAGGAATTGAAGTGTTTAACAACTGGCAAAATCAAGTGGTTTCTGAAGAAAACACAAAAAAAGGAACCTCTAGCCACTTTAAAAAGTGGACTTTCCTCAGTGGAGCACTTGTTTATATAAGGCACACTTTCCATCAAGTAGAGTTGCTGCTTCCATTTCAGCATAAAATAAGCTGCTCTTATAACATGAATTACCAACCATTTACATCAGTTCTTGTCAAAATAACAACTTTGGAATACATTTATTTGCAAGAAAATAAATTAAATCTTGCTGTTTATCCATTTTTTAAACATCAAGATAGCAAGAGGATCCAGTTTTGCTATTATTTTGTGAAAAGGAACATACATTTCCTGTATCAGTAACTTTCTGATGGTCTTGGAATGCAAACATATCAAAATACTAAATTCAGTTTATTGTATTTTTTTTATGAGCCCACACAAATACCAACATTGTAAAACCAACAATATGCACAATTGAGCCACCCACCATGCAAGGGAAGTAGAACAGCGAGTCAAATAAAAGATGGAAAATTATCTGTGCATTGAGTACATAATACCTGATTTATTTCTGTTGTGATTTGGACATGTATCAATTTTAGCATCTATGTGTATTTTAAGGCTAGTTTACTTAATTTTTTTCCCCTTATGCTCCTCCTTTTGAGTTGCTACCATACCCTGACAGTAATATTTAATCTCTTTTTCCCAGCAGACAAGAATATTTTAGTTCAGCTCTCAAATACCTGGGCAAACATTTATCCAATCTGCAGAACTTCAGAGAGAACTGTAAAGGGGGAGAAGTCATTATATTTCACACAGTCATGGAGCTGGAGGAGACATCAATCTCATCTTCCCCCTGTCTAAACACAAAATCAGTAAAACCAGTCCGATGTGATAATTCTATTTGTTCTCTTCCACCACCAAGACGTTGTTCATCTTAGGAAATTTTAGTGTCTGTGGGTATATGCTTGTGTTTGTAATGTCTAGTATGGCTCTTAGGGAAGCTAAGTCTGCAGCAGCAACTTTCAAATAGACTACTATTGTACCTGGTTTGCAACAGGTCTGTTTTCAGTGAAGATTTGTATCTGAGAATACTAATAGGTAGTTTCTTTTCTGAATATAGAAGTCTTTTTAGATTGTCAGGAATAATTTATTTTCTGTTGCAGTGTTATCTGAACTAGGGTATGGAGCTTAGCTATTTAAACAAATATTGTTATTTAGGACATGTCTTGTGGTATTTATTAAGACAAATAATTCCCTGTGAATGAAAATTATGCTTGCGTTCTGCTTAATTAGTTAGATTTGATCCCAGTAGCAATGTAGTACATGGATTTTTTTAGAAGTGTAGTCCAGGTGTTATGTGATCTGAGAACAGAGGTGGGCTATGTGCATATTTCCTCCTAGCTGAGCTTGGGCACAATCTGCCAGACATTCTCTCTATTCAGGAATGACATGGTCTACATGTTTTGCAGCAGATTACTTTGGAAAAAGAAGAGAGACCATGTTTGTAATTACCTCAGGGAAGGAAAAAAAAAAAAAAAAAGTACCTGTCCTTTGGCATTGAAAAGTAAAAGGAAAGGATAAAGTTGCAATAGTTAAAAGTGAGCTAAACCTCAGGACCCATTGCAGTTAATGTCAAACAACTGAACTGGTACCATCACCTGGCAACCTGAAAGCCTGGGTTACAACCCTGCTATTTTCCAACAGTAACTGGGAGGCCCAAATATGTTTGAATCCTTCAAATTCTGTGGCCAGCCATTGGGAAAAATGTCTCCAAACAGTTCTTCTTTAGAAGTACACCATTGTTCACACTAAGGTCCGCATCGGTCTGAGAGAAGCACTAAATTAACAAAGCTGGGAAAAAGAGACAATTATACTGTAGTCTTATCCTTCCCTGGTTACTATTGGTAATTTTCCTTTGTGCTATTAAAGATAGTCTGCCTTGCTCCTGTTTCTGCTTTTGTCAGTGCCTTCATAACTGTATTTCCTCTACTTTTTTCTAGGCTGTCATCCTAGCCATTTAATATCTTGTAAAATAATATTTGTGCAAGTTGCATTGCGGCTTGAAGATAGTGTGTTCACAGCTAGTTGCTCAGCTGTTATCATCTGAGTATCTTTTGGGGTTTTTCTTACCTAGATTGTTGCATTATCTACCTGTTTCTTTCCTCGACGACCAACTTACAAATAATACCAGTATAATACATGTTCAGATAACCTATAATGCTATACATGACCTATATCTATAGCTAGGTCACATAACCCTAGAATTATTACATCTAAATCTCAGGTGTGCTCCAGAAAGAATTTCTCTGGCACATGGTAAAGGAGAACTGTAGTACTGTATTGGTATTCTTCGTACCTCAGGTAGAGAGGTCCTAGAAGCTACTTTTTAAAGAATTCAATCCCATCAAGAACTGATAGGTACTGAATCAGTGTCAATACACCGAAGTGAAATCTAACTAACTGAGGGTTAAGGAATGATAGTATACAGAGAGACTGAAAAATCTCAGTGCTTTTCCAGAACTGGTTTCAATTAATAAGCAGACAGCTGGCGATAAAATATTTTCAGAGAAGAGGGTCTGGTTGAAGACCAGATTTCCAGAGGAGACAAAACAAATCAGGAGTCGCACCACTGCTAGAAAATGCTGCCAAGTCTTGTGAGATCTGGTTAAACTTTTTCATCATTATATGAATGACATGTACAACGATTCTGTGAAGTCCACTGGAGACTTAATTAATGCTAGCCTGTTTAACCTAGAGGGGTCATGTGTGCCCCAGCAGCGCTAGAAGTACAACACCCTCTTGTTCTAAGCTCTGGCATTAGTAAAGTGTGCTTTTCTCTCTGTACGTAGACACATTTGGATTTTGTAGGTTAGTAATTTACATTTGTTGGGATAGAATGCACTACCTTGCATTCAACCTCTGTGTTTCTATAAATGAAACCATGAAGGCAAAAAGAAAGATTAATTTATTAGAAAATGCCTCATTCAAGAAATTGGTGACTTTCTCTGCAAACACACACAGAAAAATTGTAGTTCCCGTTCTGGTTTGCCTTTCTGCACTCCACCAAGCTGGGAGACTCTGAAGTCGCGTTTATTTTCAGAACAGTTCATACAGTTGCTAGACATGGGATCCGAATGTCTTGGCAAACCCCATCCTTAGTCCTCATGTTCCCTAATACAGAATTATGAATGGAGTTAAAGAGGTATCACTGTTGAAACCTCCAGCACTGGTCCAGTATTCCTTCAAATACTTAGAAAAGTATATGTATGTGCTTTTTTGAGCATTTCTGTAGCTTTACAGAGATGCAATGAAATGAAAAAAAATATTTCATTTTAACTCATGCTGTTCATCCCTTCTGCAGTTTGTTTAGTTTATTTCATGCTCTTGGAGCAGGAGACTTCTAGTTTTCCAAAGTTATTGCCTGTGTTCCACTTCACACTAAGGGCCCCATTCTGCTCTGACTGAAACAAGCGTAAAAATACTACAGTGAATTCGGATAGGTAGGTGTATTGAGCTTTTCTTTTAATGTCTTTTCCTGTTTATTGGGTTCAGAATAACATCTTTTAACTCTGTATGATATGTATAGGAAATTCAAAGATTACTTGACCCTTGAACGATACTGTGCTGCTATTTATCCTGACAAATAAAGAATTTTGTTTCCTTCCTCTCATTCTGCATAGCAAGGATCCAGGACGTATACTTGAAATACCATGCAGATAAAAATCACTGTCAGACTTGAGATCAGTCACTTTTTCTGTTGATTACTAGATTTTGCAGCTACCCATGCAACTAGTGGAAGACAAAATGGACTACCAGTTAGATATCTAAGATAATTGTTACTTTTTTAAAAAAATTAGGTGTATTTTTTCATCTAAAGAAGTAAAATACCAAGTACCATCTGTATACAAACATCAGCCCATCATTAACTTACAAATAAAACAAAAAGCAAATATAAAAATATAATAATGAGCTGTTCTCACAAGCTGTGGAAAAAAACTGTCTTCTTTTCATAATAGAATTTGCATTGCATTTCAAAGAAAATGAGTGTTTCACATAGGGATAAAAAATAATCTCTAATTGTATATTCAGAGTCTAGTATGATATTCCATTCTTAGGTCAGATCTCAGAAACATGTAGTGCATCAGATGTTTAGTGACATGCTCTGACTATGTTCTTTCATTATTATACCACAAACCTGAATGTGTTCTTCCTTCAACATCCTTTCTTATAATGTCTTTGTTAGGATCTTACTCAGTAATTGGAAGAGAGGCATAATAGATCTTGACGCTGGAAAAGAAATATTGTTTTATTTCATAGGTATTTTATTATACCTGTTATAATTTATTTATTATATTTATTTTATTATATTAAAGTGACTTCTAACATAGAAAATAGCATGAATCAAAACTATAGATTTTCTAATTTTTCTTGCAAGTTTGAATTAAGATCAGGAGCTGGATCTAGAATTTTGGCTGTTCCGTGTTTGGTAGGTCAGAATGAAGTACTGGAAACAAGTTTCCTTGAACTCTGGGGAAAATTCATATTCAATCCCTGTCTGACCTTTGCAGGATAATGCCTCTCTTTGTGGGCTTAAAATGTGAAAAATAAAATGGTAAGATTCAGATTTTATACGGAAAAAATCAGAAAGATGTAGAAATTACAGGATAAGGGAGTCTACCTGACTTTAAGGTGCATTTGTAATTGTAAGCATGAACATTGTTTTAAACTGTCCAAACTGCATTTTATGTGCATTTCGAAAATGTACATATTTTCTTTTCAGCAGGAAGATAATACAGTCCTGTCCAAATTGTTCATTCATTATTAGCCTTTCTAGTGACAGCATTACTGTTCGCCTTGGTTATAGAACTTCATTTAATTAAAATTTCATTCACTGTAGGAAGGATGAGGAAGTGAATCATGTCTCAATAATGGAAATCTGGAAGAGGAAGGCATTTTCATGTGTATTGAAATAACAACCGCAAGGTGCTAGGTCATTTCCAGGTTTACGTTTGAGGCAGAAGCTTTGCCCCAGATGACTCAGACTGGAATTGTCTAAAAGGTCCAGGTCCCACCAAAAGTAATGGGCATTACACTGTATACCTAATAGTTCAAAAACTATGTAGGTGTTATATACAAGGCTTATCTGGTTGCTTTCCCATGTGCTAAACTCTTTACATAACAATGTGTTTATTAACTGCATTCTGAAAAGGTTGTCTAAGCTATGGCAACAATTTTAAAGCAGAAAAAAGCTAGTGTTAGAGAAGGCTGGTTTGTGAGAAGCATATGGTTCAAAAAACCCACCATTCTTCCATTCCCTGTGGAAAATGAATTGTTTTTTGAAATTACCTCTTTGCATAAGTATCTGTTACAGTAATAGCATGACTGAAACGCCTTGACATCCAGTCAGCCTCACAGACAAGGTGCTGTACAAGTGCATAAAACCCCCTCCTCTTCCAGTTCCTTACATGACTAGAAACAGTAAAGGGAGTAGAAGGAAGACAGGCAAACAAAGACATATGAGTGAGCAAATTATAGTCTACATCCATTGATTGATATAGCAAAATTCAGAATCCCAAACTGACTAATGCTCAGTGTACACCACTCTCTTGGGTAATAGAGGAAAGCTTGATTTATGTAGTTAGGTTAGGAGCGGCCCCCCACCTCCAGCCACAACTCCCTCCTACCCCAGCTGGTGGAGCCCAGCCCGGGGACCCAGGGGCCTGGGGTCTCTGCCCAGGCTGAGCGACCCAGCTGCCACTTTCCTGTTCACAGGTTCAACCAGTAGCAAAGCACAGAACGTGTCCCAGAGACCGATAATAACTGTGTGCTGATATAGTGTAGATCAAGAACTGATACTTCAGATGCAGAGAAGCTGAGAATCACGTGTTGAAATGCCTGTGTGGTTAGTTCTCAAATGCTATCAAATGTTGGTAGTAATTTGGTGGAATATATTGCTGAATCTGATCATACATTTGTAGCTTAGTTATTTGGATCATACTCTTTTTGATGTGAAAAGTGAATTGTGGCTCTAGGTTTTGATCTTATTTTTCAGTTAGTGCTTGAAGGATGGTGGATAATCTTCATTATATTCAGATATATCCATATAATGTCTTTGGCTTTGCTGGGTTTACATGAATGTTACTAAGAGTTTACCTCAGTGTTGGTAACCTTGAATTTAATATTTAAAACAAAGGAATTGTGGAAGTGCTTTGAACTGGAAGGTGATACACAGGTTTCCTCCATAGCTCTGCTAATGCACTGAAGATCTAAATGACCATGTGCTTGGTGTTAGTTTGGGGTTCTTGCTGAGAAGGAGTTATAGGGTAGTTTCAGTGACAGTTTGAAAAACAGGCAGTTACACTGAAAGAGTGAGCTGTTTAAATATAATTGGAGAAAGCACCTTGTAGGAACATGCAAATATTGTGCTTGCATCCACCAAACAACAGAGAATTACCTTGCACTTTCTGTCTCTCTGTACTGATGTCTGTAAACCCTCAGATGAATCAGTTTAATCAGTCACTGGAAAGAGCAAGTTAAAAAAAGCAGGAGGCAGGTTTCTGAAAGCCCTGTCCTCTTTTCATCAGGTAAGTCACTAGCCAATGCATATGCTGGGAAGAGAATATAAATCCTGTCCCTACAACTTGACTTTTTGCCAGTCCAAAATAACAATTCCCACAGTCTAGGGTTAGCACAATTTCGGTGGCAGGCAGTTGGTCTGATGAGGTTATTATGCACTAGTTAGGCAATTGGGGGATCCCTAGGAGTTTTTCCTTCTCCATCTGGTGTGTATTAGTGTGAGGGGGTTATTTATCTTTCTTATAGCAGTTTATGGCTCCCTGTGGTGGTGTCACAATTTTGCTCCAAAGGTGATATGACCTCAAGACAAGCCTTTGCCCAATTTCTTGAAATACCTGTCAGAGCTAACTTTTAGCATGGTCACTGCTTAATTACTATAACATCTCTGATTAATTCTGTGGCACCACTAGTGAACTCTGAAGTGAGTGCTTACTGAAGCGAGTCAGGGAAATTTTGGAGCTACCAACAGTAATTTTAGCTGATGGGCAAGACTGTTTTAGAAAATTTTAAAAAACATTACTGGTCATA
Source organism: Ciconia boyciana (assembly GCF_034638445.1). Taxonomy (NCBI): domain Eukaryota; kingdom Metazoa; phylum Chordata; class Aves; order Ciconiiformes; family Ciconiidae; genus Ciconia; species Ciconia boyciana. The sequence goes on along the minus strand of NC_132935.1, from coordinate 103,855,135 downwards.
TGAACGTTCTGGCAAAGCTTTTCAGTTAAAATGCGTCTTAATTATATTTTGGGAAAGACTTACGTGTATCTGGGGTTTTTTTAGTAATAGGTGCCTCATTAAGCAGCACCTGTCCTCAAGCCCCAGTTGCTTGTTTCTGCCCTCTGTTCATTGCCCTCTCTTTTAGCCAGTTCAACTATTTGTGTGGCACATGATAAACTGTATTCAGGAACAGAATTTAAAATGACCTTCATTCCCTTTTCCTGCTGCTATTCAAACAATATCCATTTGATAATCTGTTATTCTCCTGTCTCCACAAATAGCTGTTTCCATGCTATTGAAGAAGGCAGTAAGGCATTGTGGATCGGAAGTTGGGTAGGAAAGTGGGAGAAGGAATGGGAGCTGTATAATCTGTCTTAGCTACCAAAACAAATGTGTGTGATTTTTTTACCCTTGTCAGTCAAGAACTGCATGGCTAGTCATCTTTCTAGCTGAAATCTGCAAAACCATTATGCATTTTTCAGACTTTTCACCTTCTTTACCAGTAAACTGTTGTTAGCCCCTCTCTCTTCCTTCCTGCTCTCATCTTAAACAGATTCTGTCTAAATTATTTTCTTGAAGCTTTTTTTGGGAGTTCATTGTTAAAGATTTATAAGTAGTGAATGAGGCTCTCCACTGTCTTATCGAGGACATTTTTCTCAAGTAAATTGACACATTCACTTCTGAAGGGCATTCAGTTAAACAATTACATACAAATATCCTCTGTCTCCCTGCCTTTTAGCCTGAGTCAAGACACTAATTCATTCTCATCTCTTATAAACCACCTTCAGAAAGACAGGCAAATTAACATATTCAGAGCAAAAATGAAAGTGCTACAGAATGTCCTCAGATTCCTCAGAAGTGGGCCAGGACATTAGATTTTAGGGCTAGTTTTAAGTTTGCAGCACAAGTATTCACTGCCCAGGAAGCCTAGTTCTAGAGAAAGCTGAACTGGAAATTCACTTCATGGAATACCTTTTTCTCAGAAAAATCTGAGAAATGGGAATGCGATTCCTAAATTATAGCAAGGAAATGAATGCTTTTCCTATTCCCTTAATCTTTGTATGAAGAGAGAAGTAATGAGAAACAGCAATAGAGGGCTGGGAGAAGAGAAGGGTAGCAGAAAACTTCCAGCCTGTAGACAAAAATTAATGAAGAATCATCAGCTGTACTGTATAAATACTTGCAGGTAGTTGCCAATGACTTAAATCCATAACATTGCAATGTAATCTAATAACTGTATAATATTTCCTTCCCACCTTGCCTTTTTCTTCCCTCATCTAGAAAACATGTCTTTTCCTGTGAAAAAATACTGGCTTGAGTAATAGTGTATGAAGTTAATCATGCTCTTTATTCTGCTGCTCTACAGGGTTTCCTATACAGATGAATGACTCAGATCACTCGCTATTTCAGCATTCATTTCAAGGATGCATGCAGTTTATTCACGTGGATGATCAGCTGGTGGATTTGCATGCAGTGGAGCAAGGCCAGCTGGGAAGCTTTGCCAATGTCACCATTGACATGTGTGCCATTATTGACAGGTAAGTTGTGGAGGCATCACTGATACTCTGATACACTGATACATGTCCTGTGTATTCTGAAAATATACAGTGATACAGAAAAGGTGGTTCTGACACTGCCAGTGATCACGTCAAGGCAGTCTTACCTTTTTAGCCGTGGGAACCATGCTTAGATGATGGAGATGATGGCTTTAAGTTGTAGATTGTGCAGGGTGCAGTAGAAAGCATATCTCCAATCTCCCCACTATCAGGCAGAGGAGGAGGTGAAAAGCTCTTGTAAGTCAAATTTGGCCCACGGGTCAATAATATGTCTGCCTCGAATAGACGGAACTCTCCTGAAAAGTTACACATTTTGTCTGTTTCTTAGATGACTGTTATGGAGATCTTTTTGCAACTAGAAGTTGTGCTTCCTAGCTTCAGTGCCTTCTGGCTTCACTGAATTCCTCAGAGAACTAAAATAGGTCCACATGCTTACACAACTGTGCATGTAATAAATGCTCAAACTTTATTAAAATAATGCCTAGTGTTTTTTTTTTTTCCAAACTGAGAAGAGTAATTCAGAATTATGGCAGGCTTTTGCTTTCAGCCCTACCTTTTCAGCCACTTACCTGTGTTAATTTCTGTTGCTCCTGATTAATAGTTTTTTCTTTGTTGGCAAAAAAGAAAATACTAGGAAAGACAGGGAAAGAGCAAGCAGCCCAACTCCTGAATGCAGGCAGCTTGGCTTATCATGAAAATTACCTACATATTAAACCCATTGCAAGTCTGTGGAAAGCTGAAAATGGCTTTTTAGAATTCTGCTTTGAAAGAAGCGAAGATTACAAGATCATAGAACTCTAGAATAATTCAGATAACAAGCAACCACTAGAGTTCATGTGGTCCAAGCCCCGCTCAACACAGGGCCAGCTTTCAAAGCTACGTCGAATTGCTTAGGGCCATATCCAGTCGAGTTTTGAGTATCTCCAAGGATGAAGATTCCACAGGCTGCATAATTCTAGATACCAGCAAAGATCTGCATAGTTATGGTAAAGAAATGCATGTGCTTTTAATTTCCTACTGTAAGTTAAGAGAATCTCAGAGATAAATGCTACTGTGAAAAAATGAAATATGGCATACTGCTGTGGTCTCACAAAACGCCTTCTCTTCCTGAAATGTAGACATCAGTTTGCAATGAACAAGTTGTGGTGGGTTGACCGTGGTCAGCAGCCAAACACCCACCCTACCTTTTGCTCACTCCCTTCTCCCAGGAGATGGGGAGAAAAATAGAAGGAAGGCAAAAAGACTGGTGGATTAAGATGGCAATTTAATAAGAATGGCAGTTTAGTAAGAAAAGCAAAAGCTGCACACGCAAGCAAAGCAAAAAGAGGAATTCATGCACTACTTCGCATCAGCAGGCAGATGTCCAGCCACTTCCTGGGAAGCAGGGCCTCAGCATGTGGAACGGCTGTTTGGGACGAGAAACTCCGTAACCCTAAACACCTCCCCTTCCTCCTCCATTTCCTGAGTTTTTGTTGCTGAGCATGATGTTGTATAGTATGGGATATTCCTATGGTCAGTTTGGGTCAGCCGTCCCAGGTGTGTCAGCTGTGTCCCCTCCTAACCTCTTGCCCCCCCCATCCTCCTGGCCTTTATGGGGGAGGGTGCAGAAAGAAAGCCTTGATGCTGTGCAAGCCGTGTTCAGCAACAGCCAAAACAGTGGTGTGTTACCAACACTGTTTTAGCCACCACTGGGAAGCACAGCACCATATGGGCTGCTATGAAGAAGGTTAACTTAGTAACTTCATCCCAGCCAGACCCAGTATACCATTTTAGTAATGTCAGTGTTAAGGAGCATGCTTTGTGGCGTACCAGTGAGTTGTTCTGGCATGTCAGGCCTCTTTAGATTGCTGCTTCTCATGATCCTGTTGAGGGTTGAAGTCATAATGAAAAGAGGAAGTGAAGAAATTTGTTCTACCTCCTCACATACAAAAGAAATTAGAAAGGCCTCCTGTGGTTAGTATTTGGTAGTTTGAATTGCTTAGTTTTATTTTGAATGTTTGTTTTTGCAAATGTAAACTGACTTGGAAGAAAGGATGTGAAGATACATCTAATTAAGTCTCTGCTTTTTCCCCAGTGGGTAAATCTAAGCTTATGTGACAGTTTGTATTGATCCCACTTATGCCAGTGTCTATTAGAAATAATTCCATCATCACAGTGAAGTTAATCAGAATTAGGCTTTTGCCATGTATTACAATGTAATTACAATTAACTTACAATGGAAGTTAATTAGAATCAGAGCTTTACAATGCATTTTTGAAAAATAAGACTTAAAGCTTCCTATATGTCAAGCAGCTTGAAGTGAACTTCATATAGAAGTTACTATTTATATTTCTTTTTATAACGTACAATAGTATATATTCAAATATTTTCATATAATATAATGCCATGCCATACATTATATTATATGAAATACCTTTTACTATATTAAAATATTATTATGCTTTACATATTTAACATGTATTATACATTAGATTTGGTTTATATAGTTTATATATATAACATTTGTATTTATAATATATTTTAATATAAATAACAGTATTTTACATATGTTGATGTATGCATGTTTTCTTTATATAAGAAAACATATTCTCACTCTGTTTCTCTCTTCTGCCACCTTGGACCCTGATATCATCCTCATTATATAAATTAAAACTATATGTCTTATATTTATGCTTTCTAAGTACTGGAAGATTGTGCTGCAAGCAGAGTAACAATTGTATAATCATAGGAAATTAGAATAGTATCCAAAGAATTTTCTTAGGGTTGGTTTTGGTTTTTTTAAGGATTGAGATGTAATCATCTAGTTTGTTGTTTTCCTATGATCAAGTTTATTTCTTTGGAGTTTGCACTTTAAAACAGACCCTTTGACTAAGAAGTAATAATGCCAAGCTTTCGACCTGACTGGATTTTCGTGGCTGTCTTATTAACATCTGCAAATAAGAGTTTACAAGCACTTCTGTTACAATATGCCACTATATATAATATTTTTATATGTGACTTCCTTTTAAAGGATCCAAGCACCATGTTGCTATGTATTAGCTTAATTTCATTTCCTTTGAAATGGGAAGATACTTGTGGGATACTTGTGTGATACTGGGATGCTCCAGCTTTTTTAAACTTGTTTGGCTCTGAATCATAAAGGCTTTGGTCATCATCAACATGGAAATTGCTTTCATGGCCACACTTCAGTGAGAGAGCCCCACTGGGCAAAAAGATAAGCCGTCACATTGAATTATTCTTACTGCAGACTTCAGGCATTTGGTTGGGGGAAAAAAAACATAAAGTTGTAAACGGTGGCATTTTTCATGGTTAGCCAGAGCGGATAGTAAGGAGGGGACACTTTTCTCTGTAAGGGCATGACAAAAGGTGGTGAGTTCTCATGTTGCACCCGCCTGGAGGTAACTGCTTCCAAAGTCCCAGGTTCTGCCAAGCTAAACAGCTGCCCCATATGGAAAGGGTTTCTGCATTTCAGTTCCAGTATTTTTTTAAGACATTAGAAGAATAGTCACATTAGAGTATTACACTTGTATGTGGGAGATACAAGTGTTGAACCAGTGTCTTTTTATTTTTAGTCTTCCCCTGCTCACATGAGCATTTTGCTATTGCAAAGACTACAAGCTGAGATCATATTAAAAGGGAACACCAAAGCTAAGGAACATTGTCGTTTTACCAGTGGCCAAATAGTATAAATGCATATAATTTCATGCAGGTGTATATATAGTAATTACAGGAAGTTAAAATGCTACTGAGAAAAAATAATCATCCCTATTTCTGTATCTTAATTAACTTTAATTGTATTAGCAATGGAAGTTGCATTGTTGTCACAGTGATCAACATGCTTGTGACAGCACAGGTCCCTATACACCTCCTTTACTTATCATTAACAAACTAACTTGTTACAGTCCAGATGGTACAGTTGTACTTTAGGATTTTAGCACAGGACATTGAACAGGAATTATTACTCACAACTAATTTATCCCAGCAGTCTCAGAGAATTCTAAAGCTTGCCTGACTTTGTTGTGGCTAGAATTATGGATTTTAATCATGAAATCACAATGAGGAGATACTAAAATGATTTCAAACTACAGCGTCCAATCTGTCATTGTAGATTATGGAGAACATATGCCAATTTTAACAAAAATCTCTGTGTACCATAAGAGGTGAAATGACAGAAATGGGGAAAAAAATGCAGTACCAAGAATTTTCATGTAGCTGCTTCTAGTGTTTTATGAATGTGTAAACTGTGTGATTCCCTCTGTAACACAGTGAGATGAATTAGATGCCAATTTTTTATAATAATTTCATGTTAAAGAATTAATGTAAGTAATCAGATACATGCGGCAGAACATTTCTGGGTGAGTATTGCTCACCTGCTGTGGTCATACACTGTATGACAGAGTGCCAGCATTCGGCTTTAATCCCATACAGCCACATTCTCTAGACTATGTGATTGCCAATCAAAATTTGAAATAATTCATTTGAACAACAAAACACAGCAAGCATATTGGTGCATGAAAATGTCCACGATGTAACTGGCAGCAAGACAGAATTTCTTTGGAATTAAAAATCATCATCGCAAATAGTCTTAAAATTCTTCACTTCTGGCTCTGTACATGGACTTTAGGCTTCTGGCCTTCCTCTCTGTTCTCCCCCTCCCTCTGCAGTTCAGTGGTGAGGCAGACAGCGAGGAATAAGACAGACATCATCCTGTAGTACTCTTGTCTCGTCCCACTCGGTGGGTTGCGAGAGGGGTGAATCTTTTTGATTCCCCGATGGTTTGTGTACCGACAAAAGCCGATCTCTGCTCGGCAGAGCTGCATGGTTGGTAGAGTCATGACAATGACTCAGAGGAACAGGCTGGCCAGCAACTTTATTAACTGGCGAATTCCGCAAATGGACAAACTTAACGAACTGGCGAGCTCAATGAACGAACAGAGGCAATTTGGCAATGGAGCTATTTTCCGGGCAACCCGTCATAGTTTATCCCAAACTTGCATATAGTGGAAGAGTAGAGGAAGAGAGAAGCGAGAAAAGGAAAGGAAAAGAGAGGAGGAAAGAGAAAGAAAAAGTATCACTACCCTTGGATCCCACGATGACGATAACAGATGTGGCAATCCTCCAGTGGTGGGCGCGCGCGCGGTTCCCTGGAGGGTGTGTCTTTTATAAGCTAATCCCCGCCTCCAGGTACGCCCCTTCAGGACTTACATGGTTCTTGTTCTAGAAAGTTCTCCATCTTCTGCGCAGGTGCTGGGGGAGGGGGATGGTCGCAAGGGGTCTCTTGGGTGGTTGCAAGCCCCTTCCTCAGATCAACTCTGTGATCTCTGGCCATAGATAGTGAGGTCTGTCGGAACCTGGAACCGCGTGTCCTCCGACGCACTCTGCACGTCCCGCACGTCCCGCTCCTGCTCTCCCCCACCCCATGCTCGCCAACCTGCGGTCGCCATGCAGGTAGCCCCTCGCCTCGCCACGATGTTTGAGACGTTAACTCTTTTAGTCTCTCACAACTCAGCATAAGAAGCAGATGATATACCAATGTCCGACTGGAAGCAAAACCTGCCTTACCGTTGAGTTGTTCCCAAGACAAGTTCACAAAAAGGAAGTAAAATAGGACTGGGGAAGAGCTGAAACCATACCATGACTTCAGCCTGCAGATGTTCCTGGCCATATGGCTGGAAGCCACTTCCTACATGTACCTTCTCCCTCTCCTCTCCCTCTCCCCACTTCTCATTGGAACCATACAAACTTTTGATGTGGAAATGGAGATGAAAGCTGCCTTTCAACAAGAGAGGTTCAAGTGCATTTACTTCATAATCCATCTCAGTCCAGAAAGGTGACTTTGTAGGCATATGTTATAGCTCAGATGACAGTGACAGTGCTTTTAATACTGTGGCACTTGTCCCCCATGTACCAGAGTATGACAACTGCCATATTACTTAACACAGATCAATAGACAGCTGGAAGGTTACAAACACTACAGAGCTGGCCACAAAATAGGAAAGGTTTAATTACCTTTCTCTTCATAATATATCTTAGTTTTCTGCAATAATTTTTTTTTACTATGAAAAAGTCTCTATTGTCTCACCAAAAAAAAGGGAAAAACACTGTAAAAAAAGGAAAAAGGAGGCATGAGAAATGCCATCAATTGAATTAATTCTGTTTTCCCATGTGTTCACAAACTTTCTCCCTTGCATGCAGCTGGAAAAATTCAGATCACTTGCAAAACTTAACAAAGAGTGAGTCCAGTGAGAATTAACATATATGTTCTTTTAGAGATAAGATAATGATATAATAATAGTTGCTTGACTGAAGATGTCTGTGCGGCACTTTGGTATCCTCAAGAAATTGGCTGGACCTTCCAGCTGTCATTAGTTAGAAGGGAGCTCCCCAAGACAGCAACACAAGTGCAGATTTTTTAAATAACCTTTTGGGCCTGCAGGCTGGTCAAGTGAATTGTTATGAGCTGGTTTTATAATTTCAAATCAACCTTACGTAGGGATATCATGTGTTTTGGTGACGATAATAGCATGGACTTTATAATAAACTTTCCTCAGAAAAGTATTTTTCACTTGATTCTTCTTTATCTAAGATCACCCTACTCCTTTCTGATCTTGCAAGGGGAACATAATCTTATGTCAGTTGGAGTTGTGCTGTGTCCTTGAGTTCTACAGTAAAGGCAGATCAAGTTATTTTCAATGTAACAGTTTTTAAAATACAAAAATGCCCATTCTACAGCATTCTAAACAATTTAATGTAAGCTGCACATGGAAATAATATTTGACATTCATTATGATTCAAATAGTCATAATTCTTTGCAAACAACTGATTAATCAAGTAAAGTCTGAAATGGACAAAGAAGAGGAAGGGCACAGTTTCTGTTCTAAGTAAGGGGGTCATTTTACGGAGTGCTTATTGCATTAATTGTGTTGCCAAAGCTAGGAAATACCTTGAAAAAATCAATAGTTTTTTCAGAAGTTTAGGATTCATCACCATTGTACTCTGTCTGACGATAGGTTAGTGGAATACATTAAAGTATTACTTGCTTAAATGCGAAGAAGTGTAAATTCACAGAATTTGAAACAGAACTATGTGCAGGTAACCAACATGTGAAGTGGATGTAAGCATTCTTCCATGGAAGGGGTGAGAGAAAGAAGATATTTACTTTATTTTTTGTAGTTTTAAGCGAGGGCTATAATCACCTTAGAGTCTGGATGATGGATCTTAAAAACTCCGAAATGAGAAAATGATGCTGATTAGATTGTGGAAGCTTCCACAAAAGAAAAGCAGCACCAAGTGATGGAGTAGGACTGCATGGACAGAAGACGGAAAATGTGTGAGGTTCCTTGTGTGGAACAGTATGACTAATGACCCAGACTGTTAAATAACTTACTAGTGTAATCAGTAGCTGTTTAAGCAAGTTAGAATAGTTTGAAATGCAGATGGTTTGAACACTATTTTATGCTTATGCCTTTGCCATTTTTTTTTCTTTATTCACTTTAACTTATATTACACAGGTTACAATAGTCAATAGTATTCTTATGAGACTCTTTCAAGTAACTATGTGGGTTATGTATCATCTTGTAGCCGGATGCCTAAACATTTTGAAATCTCCAAAATCCTCAGTTGTTCTTCGTCTTGTGTTTAATCCTAGATAAACTCTGCAGAGAGAGGAAAAAAAATCTTTTATTTTAACTTTAATATTAATCCATCTTTCTATTATGAAAAATGTATGCTACTGAAATAATTTTCTAGAGCAAGTGGATTATTTGTTCATGAGAAATACTTTTTCTTGCTAAAACAAAAGCTAAGACAGTAAACATTTAGGTATATTTCTGAGGAGGAGTATGTAAAGCAAACTGACAGCTAATAGGGGTGGTCTCTGAGCTGCAGGGTTGGTTTCTGCCATGGCCTGGGAGAAGAGTAACAGCACAAGGTTTGTCCTTCGGAGCCGAGTGGCAGAGGAGGCATCAGGGATGCCCAGCAGCTGTGCCCAGTGCATGGCCACCAAGGGCAGGGACAGCCCCCTGGGCCCCCAGGGCACAGGGACTGCGTCGGGGCCAGCTCCCCAAAGGCCTTCCTCCAAACGGAGCTGGGTGGAGGGGCGGCGGGCGGGGCTGTGCATGGGGGGCCCAGTCACCCCCATGGCATAGTGCCACCACCCAGCAACGCAGCAGTCACAGTGCCCTGGGGCAGGATAAAAGGGAGCATCCTCCCATGTCCCGCTGCCAGAGATGGCCCGGGGACAGCCCGAAGACATGTGAGAGGAAGTCCTTGAGGAGCCAGTGGAATTATTTGGAGGGGACTGAGGGATGAAGACCAGAGTGGGCTGGACGAGGCTGCTGGAGATGAGAAGAACCACCAGCCCCTGGAGGTGCCCAAGGCTATCAGGCCTTTTCAGCTGGATAGCAGTGGCCAGACCAAGGAAATGCCTTCTTGAGGAGCACTGCAGAGCTTGCCATCCTCATCCGTTGCGGAGCCAGTGGCAGCAGCCGTAAGAAATGGGATGCAGAGATGTTGCCAGGGTCGCAGTGCTCTGGAGCAGCAACTCATGCCCTGCCAGGCGCGGGAAGCATTCTTGCCCCCAAGGTCGATCAGGCTGGGGGCCTTTTGCCACTCTCAGAAGCCCCTGACGTGGCTCCAGGTTGAGGGAGAATAGGGCTTGGGCATCTCCTGGGAGGCGTGACCAGCCTGTGGGACGAGGAGGCAGGTCGTGCTCACATGCTCAGGGAATAGCCGATCGCCAGCTCTGGGGTCAGGAAGGAATTTTCCCCCGGGGCAGATTGGCGCTGGTCCCTGGGGTTTTTTTTGTCTTCCTCTTCAGCATTGAGCATGACCACTTGTTAGGGCTTCTTTGGGCCATTTTGGCTAGGTGCCTGCTGCTCATGCACCACGAAGGTGGCCCTTGTGCCCCGCATCTGGGGGGAGGAAGCTTTCTAGACTGCCAGGTGGGCCCCCAGGGTGGTCCCCAGGGGTTGCTTCTTTTTCTCTGTGGCACTGAGGAATGGCTCTAGGCTTGCTACACGATCAGGAGCTGCCACTTTCCAGCTCTCCCTGCGTGCAATACAAGCACAGGGCAGGCAGGAGGGTGCTTTTCGTGCATCACTGGCCAAGAAGCACAGTGGAGCAAGTTTTGGAAGGCAAAAAGTATGCTTGTCATCAATGCATGTCATACTTTTGAAAGTACCCCACAGTACCACACACCTCTTCTTCTTCTTCTTCTTCTTCTTCTTCTTCTGCATTTGTGTGTGGTTGGTACCGATGCTCATTCTTCAAGTTCTCTTTCTTCAGGAAACAGGCACTTCTTGGCCTGTATTCCTGCTGCTGCTTTCTGTAGCTCTGTGGCTTTCATTTGCCAGACTGCAAGGGATCTTTTTTCAAGCTAAACTGAAGAATTCATCAGCCTGCTCCTGGCAACCCGTGTGCATTGTGTTAATGCTTGTGAGCATTGGCTCTGAAACAGAAGCCAATTGGTTCAGAAAACTAAAAATCCTCTTTCCACTTGTAACCTTTGTGATTTGTGTCCTTGAAAGTGTTTTTGGAGCTGAAAAACCCCTGGCATTTCTGGCAAATAATGTTCTCATGGTGAGGGAAGGGAAGGGAAGGGAAGGGAAGGGAAGGGAAGGGAAGGGAAGGGAAGGGAAGGGAAGGGAAGGGAAGGGAAGGGAAGGGAAGGGAAGGGAAGGGAAGGGAAGGGAAGGGAAGGGAAGGGAAGGGAAAGGAAAGGGAAAGGGAGAGGAGAGACAGAGAAGAGAAGAGAAGAGAAGAGAAGAGAAGAGAAGAGAAGAGAAGAGAAGAGAAGAGAAGAGAAGAGAGAAGAGAAGAGGAAGAGAAGAGAAGAGAAGAGAAGAGAAGAGAAGAGAAGAGAAGAGAAGAGAAGAGAAGAGAAGAGAAGAGAAGAGAAGAGAAGAGAAGAGAAGAGAAGAGAAGAGAAGAGAAGAGAAGAGAAGAGAAGAGAAGAGAAGAGGCGAGTGTGAAGGGACCTACGTCAATCACCTAGTCTAACTGCCTGACCACTCCGGGGCTGACCAAAAGTTAAAGCATGTTAATAAGGACGTTGTCCAAATGCCTCTTAAACACTGACAGGCATCGGGTATCGATCACCTCTCCAAGAAGCCTGTTTCAGGGTTTGACCACCCTCTCAGTAAATAAATGTTTTTTCATATCAGGTCTGAACCTCCCCTGACGGATGCAGCATTGAGCCATTCCCACACGTCCTGGCAGTGGGTACCAGGAAGAAGAGATCAGCACCTCCCTCTCCACTTGGCCTCCTCAGGAAGCTGCAGAGAGCAATGAGGTTGCTCCTCAGCCTCCTTCTCTCCAAACTAGACAAACCCAGAGTCCTCAGCCACTCCTCAGAGGACATGCCTTCCAGCCCCTTCCCCAGCTTTGTTGCCCTTCTTGGGATGCATTCACATACCTTAACATCCTTTTTAAATGGTGGGACCCAATTTACAGGGTTGCATTCCCGTACTGTGCTGCCCCACAGGACGGGAATGCAATTAGTACAGCTATAGTGCATTATTTCACGACGTGCTCTTTCTGCATGCAGTTGCCTTGTAGAGCCCTTTGCAAAGAGGAAAGCATGGTCTTTAAATGCACTGGCTACCAGTTCATTTTCAAGTGTAACTGAAAACATAGGTTTTAGCGTCTGAATTCCATGTAGTTTGAAATCCTTGCTGCTTAGAGACTGTCTTTCTCCTAAAAGCCCTCTGGACAGGGGGCCCTCCTGGCACAGGAATTCGTCTCTAGCCTCCCTCTGCCTGCTGATCCATCAGATCCATGTTTGGACACATGCAAGGGCCTGGCTCGTCACACTGAGCTTGCATCAAAATGCTGAGATTCTTTAACTGAATAGACATAGTCTGGCATTTTTCTGCACTCATTGCACCAGTTTTATAAACTAATTACCAAGTGTGTGTGCTAGAAGATTGTTTTTCATAGTTTCTTTTATTAATTTAAAAAAACAAACCATGTAGTTCCTTTGTGTCTGAATAATGTCATCAGTAATTTCAGCAGTATCATCAAGAGCTAACGGTTCTTCCTAGGTGTCTTGAGGTAGTTATCCACAGGAGACTGAATTATCATGCCTGGAAGGAGGTGTGCATGATCCTATATTCCTGTTCCATGCTCATCATAGGTAATTGTAATCCCTGAGCTGACACAGGAGAGCGTCCAGTTGATTCAGAGGCGTTTGGGATTGACTGCCGATCAAACCCACTTACTCTTCTTTAGTCCTAACAACTCCTGCCTGAGTCACTGTTAGGTATGGTTGGGCAAACTTTACTTTTTAACCCTTGCATGTTCAAATCTGATGACCTGCTTCAGCCAGCATGGCTGTGAATCAGTGCATTGCCCAGCCACATACTAGGAGCTCCACATTATAGATTTTTATGTTCGGTACATGAGAGAGGAGAGGTTACTGTCACGGAGGCATATGCCTACCTACATTTACTAATCTGGTAAGATTGGTAGGGCAAGGTTTTGAAGAAAACTTGATCAACAGTGGCAAGCTTTTAAAATCTTATTTAAATAATGTTATAAGCTGTTTTGGCAGAACCTCTTTTTTGCTGTCTGCTACCACATCACTGATATAGGAACAGCTTAATCAATGGAGTAATCTATAATTTATGAAAGTCATGGCCAAAAGCTTTATGTGGAAATTAATTTCTTGCTGTCTCTTAAATGCATTAGTTTACTCAGGGGACTTGCTTGAATTTGCAGCTTGTATTACATTCATGCTTAATTATTATTTTATTCTTATCATCCTGTGGTGAAGATGTGAGCACTGAGCAAACATCCACAAAGCTCTCTCTTGAACATGAAATTTATACTCTCACAAGACTAGATGCTAAATATTGACCTGATCCCATAATAAACTGTTGAAACAGTAACTCCCTGGTTACTCAGCTGAGTTTTGAAGCCAAACTGCTTTGATGACTCTCTCATGTTGTTCATCACTTAGTGCTTCTCCTCAGTTCATAACTAAAAAAGATAATATGTTATGCAGATTGCTTATTTTTGTGTGATTCAGATATCCTTCTCCTGAATGAATGGTGCTATTCTTCTTAATGAAGCTATCACTATGTGATCATTCTCAAAAATAAACAAAAATGGATTGTCACTTCAACTTTAAAGTTTACTAAAATTTTAACCAATGCAAAAAATCATGATGTTGTTTCAAGAACTGTTCATGTTACTACTGTTGCTTTTAGCCTTCAAATAAGAATAAAATTGCATCATCCTCTCACTTGCATTTATGTTTATTAAATATGGATCTCAGATACAAATATTATTCCTTCTACTCTTTTTTTCCTGTTAAAGGAAAATGGATAATCACAATCCAAACATGTAGACTGTCTCTGTATCTGTTTTTGTTTGATTATATGCTATAATTAATAGCCATGCTAAGACTTGATAGATATGACATAATGTTATAATAAGTAGTTATGACATACGCTTTAAATATTTTTCAGAGACTAGAAGCAAAACAGTTGTAAACATTTATTTGTGTGCAGTACAACTATGTTTATGACCAGTTCTAAGATTGCAGCTCTGAATTTGTAATCAGGTATCAAGCTGTGAGTACAGTTCATTAGAAGTATATGCATCTAAAGGATAGCCAGTCCTGTTGGATTACTAGAATTTCCACTGGATCTGTTACCTAGACGTGTTGTTAAAACAATGGAATAACCATTTCATAATCTGGCAATAGCTTTCTGTAGTAATGATTTTGACCAAAAGCCTGTCCTAATAAAATGTTGGGTCCATCTCTTGTTCATATAGGCAAGCAATAAAATCTCCAGAATAAGTAGTTCGTCTTGCATAAAACACTGCTACAAATAAGGACTGTTAGCTATTTGTGGATGGGATTTGACTTTTAGCAGAAATTGGCTTGCTGTAGGGTTCCTACTGGATTTACATTCTTTCTTTTTTTCAGGAATCATTATAATTTTAAAACCAGCGTATTGAACTCTCTCATGCAGAATATTCATACTGTTGAGAGTCTAAAGAAATTGAGTTATATGTCTAATAGAATAGAATTAGTCTTGTAATAGTTATAGGTTGCTCTTTAAAGCTTGGAAAAATAACAGTGATAACTATGAAATCACTGGAAATCAATCGTAATAACATTAATAATAATGCCTAGATATGTGCTTTAGGCTTAATACTGTCTCTGTATCTCTCCAGCTTCCTTTTCTCAAAAAGAAATGCTTATGTTGTTGTTTCTGAATTTCTGCTGGTAGTGAGCCTTTGCTAGTGATTAGACTCTCTCAAAAAATGACTGTCTATCCATTGAGGAAGGTATTATTCCATGTTCAATCTCATATTTCTCCCAGTTACTGATTTCACAGATCTTTCACAGAACAATGACGTACAGCCTAATAATAAAACAAATGTGATCAAATCCATTTCTGCTACTAGCACATTGAAAAGAACAGATTGACCTTACCTGTTTTATGCCTTTCTATAGCCAGCAATATTAACATTTCTGAGGATCCCAATATTTCTGTTGTGTTTATCATGACATCTTCCTTTAAGGAAAATGCAGCTAGAGAGAGACTAAGGCCTAGATTCTTTGCAGGGTTTACATGTGATAATGCTCACTAACCTTTGTGGCTCTGCCTGTGGGAATGGGTTGCACAGTCATGAGTGAGGTACTTTAATTCTGTGTAGCATAAGTGGGTAGACATAATCATCGAAGAGTGGGGCTAACCACAGCCAAAATATTGAGCAAGCTATTGAGAAGATTGTAGGCAGAAATTTATGGCCTAGAAATATCTCAAATGAGGACGTCTGTAGTAACGAGGGAGGAATATACAGGCCCTCCTTCTAACAGCACTTATGTATTTTATCCAACAACAATGCGTAAAATAACATTGTACTTAGGCACATGATATGATTAGTTGGTGGACCCAGAAGGATTTGACAGCGGTCTAAGTGAAGAGAGGCTGAGTTTTTCCATTGCTTCTTATGTAAACTTTAGGTGGTGAAGCAGCCAGATGGTGTTTTTCTGTATAACTTTCACTGTAGGCACATAGTTTCGGGGTCACATGGTGGTTGACCAAGATGACACATAAACTTGGAGGTTGAACAAGGATTTGAACTCTGCCTCTCCAGTTCCAGATCAAACTTGTTTTCCAGTAAAGTCAACCTTCCTTTCTACATCGTGTTGAATAGATTTAAAGCTATTGCACAAAAAGTTTATTATAATTATGCACTTTAGTATTTGTGAGTCTGCAGATTTCTGCTGTGCATCAAATTAAAGGCAGGTGGCAATTCTTGATGAAAAATTGAGTTAAAACCTAACCAGATTTCTTCTGAGAAATTGGAAAGAATAAAACTCCTTGGAGGAATATATGTCAGATGCTACTTGCTTAATCCTTGATGCCTTCCTGGAAGGATAGTTTAAATGAACTAACTAATACAATCCTGTAGGTTTCAGTAAACATGTCTTCATTCATTCCCTGTAAATGTCACCAATAGATTAGATTATATTAGCTGTTTTTAAAGAGGAGGGTACAGAAAGGAAATGAGTATTGAATAGAGATCTAGATTAGGAGAGATACGGATAGGATTGGATTTCACCAGAAGGAAAATACTTAATCTGTGCAGTAAATGTGTTATTTTTTTCCTGGTATAATATGAAAAACATTAAGTAAACATAAGGAGGGGGTCTTACCTGAGTGATCCCAAAGGAAAGTAATCAAAAACATATTTTTACAAGACCTGTTGATTCAGAGGAATGCTTAGTAGAACAATCACTCATTTATAACTGTAGAATACATGTATTTGATGTTTGCTGTTTCTAAGACTTTTTAGGCTGTGAAGTATATCTATCACAAAAAAAGCCATAGATATAACTTTTTTTTTGCCCAGAAACAGTTTTTATATCAATCCTATACTTGAATGTTTGCAACAAAATTTTCACTGGTACTTACTTCTTGCAATTTCTGTTACATAAAACTCATAATTTTGATGAAGAAGATTAAGTTCTGTAGAAGCTACTTATAAAACATCACAATAATGAAAAAATGGTGAAAACACGCTTATTAGGATTATGGTTTGTGCTGTTGAAATAGTTCTCTAAAATTAAACCAGTTGGGATAACATTTTGAAGAACAACAAAATGGCCCATTATATTATTATGGAGAGACTAAGTAATTCAGAAATTTTTTAAAATGTTATCATAAATAAAGCTATATTAAATAATGTACATAGTGACAGCTCTAAACAAGAGATTTATTTATTAGAAGATTCTCAGTGAAGCCAAAGCCAGTGTGATTGTTTAGCACCTCTGAAATTCCCAGCATGTGCTTATTTGTTTAGGTGAGGGTCCAAGTGTGGTCTTCAGCCGTACCTGTGGTGGGAACCAGTTTGGTGATCAATTTTCAGACTGGCAGCAGAGGAAGCAGCATAGCATGCAAGGCTCCTCAGCTCCTCCTTTCCCTCCCAGTTGATTGTGGTGGGAGCAACAGGTTCAGTTCTGTCTCAGAGTACTTATGTATCCAGACAGAAATGTCTGCCTGGTCAGGCTCTATTAATGGCCTATGTGGTTGTCCTTTGTTAGTTGCCTAATAAATTGTCCTCTCAGGAAAATGCAGAAGCTCTACAGAAGCATCTTACAGGCCAACTTCTGCCCACAGGCTGTAAGTTGGACCCTGTTGAATGTAAGTGCCCTACACTAACTGCACACCTAATTTTGCCATGTTTGGCATATCTATTCAAAAACTGTATCAGTGTAAACTAGCCAAAGCAGAAGGAAAGCCAGGGAAATCTATGTAGATGGTTTGTTGTCAGGTTTAGGGCAAGGGACGGAGACAGACTATCATACTTACTGTCTACTTACTGATTCCTAGGAAAAGCATACATATGATGCCCATGTACTTTACATTGGCAGCCATTTTGGTGTTTCTTTCAGCAGAAGAATGCATCTATTTATACATTCCTGTTTTAGAAACAGTGCTGGTGAATAAGAAACTCAGTGTTCCAGTGCCAATTAAATACAACATTTTTCCATTGGGGTGAAGAAAAGAAGAGATTTCAAACCCATAGTATAAGTCAGTGCCTACACATGAAAAACACTGTGTGTTTGTAATTGTGCCTAGGATTTGAAAGCCTTTACAACTGCCTGCAAGGGTCTTTAGATCAAGAATTTAAACTGAACTGACATGGTATAACAAAAGGAGACATTTTCTCTAAGGTATTATAGACTTCAGACCTATAGAGATATTTTTTGTGCTTTGAAAAAACCATCTGATTCTTTTTTCTTGACAAGATAATTGTTGCTTGTATGTTTGTTGCATTTATTTGTTGCCATGCATTCAGCTGATAATATCTCTATTTTTCTGTCATTGTTATACATTTCATTGTTAAGACAGACTTGTTAGAGGGCAGCAGTTAATTTGACTTCAGCATTTTATTTTGGCACCTAATAGTTGCTCTGTCAATCTGAATTGATTAAATCTAGGGGAAAGAATACAACAGTTTTCATTGGTCCTTCTTATCATTTTTCATGTCATAACATTGTGATTGTTGTGATTAATCTGTATGACACTGTATGGATTTCATATAATCAATGTTAGGAGCTGTTGTAGATCATTGTTCAAATTTTGATTCAAACAAGTTGGTAGAAGGATTTATTTGGCTGATTTATATCAGTCCATCCATATTCTCTTACAGATCTACATAGCAGTCATTTCTAAGGCAACATTGTGAAATGCTATTCAGAAATATTGTGATTGATAAACTACTGCTTACTATTCTGTGATTGCAGGGCGAATGTTTTTAGTTTTTTTGGAGTAGAACTGGTGCATTATATGAAATACTTATTTTGGTTTTCAAATTTTAAATCATTAAATAGCTCCCATTGCATTGTATGGGAAGTTATCATCTAAAGGGAAGATTTACTTCCATGTTGAAATACTATGCAAAATTTTCTTTTCTTTGTTCATTTTCAGATAGTTAATGAACAGGCAAACAGGAGAAGTTAGTCCTAAATAAAGAGATAGACTCATATGTGATACCAGTTAAATAACATGAAACATGACAGATAATTTTAAGGAAAGACCTTCAATGCTATCTAGCTCTCAGTGCTAGATAGCACTGTAAATTCTCATTTCACCTAGCCTCACAGTTTTTAAGGGCTTCTAATTTTTCACTTAAAAGGTTTACTTCCTGCTTAAGGATGTTACTGACCTGTCCTCCTGTATTTCTGTTAAATGCTGAATACCTTTCAGATCAAATTCCTAAAGCTTATGAGGTTGAAAAGTTGTCTAGACGTTTTACAGCTGATGGTGCTAGTCAATTTGTACACGTGCACAGGACAGTCTTTGATAGACCCTATCTATTCACTTCCTCTTCTGCAAATCAAAGCTGGAAATTCACTGTCAGTTTTAGTAAAGGTAGCTATTATTTTCACCTGTTTTTTCACTTTTCTACTAAAGGAAGGATACCAAGTTACAGAGAATTCTGGGGAAAATAAGAAATCCAACTCCTAAAATGTTTCTTTCCACTTCAACATGAAAGGCAATATCTGCTCTTTTTCTCTTTTATATCTGGAGTGATTGATCTGCCTTTTCAATACCACAATTTCTGCAGTTTTTACAGCACTATACACCTTAGTTCTGGCTGACTGTTCCTTTGCAGTTGCTCACTGAACTCCAGCAACAGACTAACTCAGTGCTATTACACAAGCTGACCTTCTCATAATCATTAACTCAATAAACAAAATCACTTATTGCTCAGACTCAGATCCAACACTGTTCATTGTAGAATTTACTGATGTTTCTTTCTCTTTCACCCTCTCTGAAGGTCTGGTTACCTTTTTAAATTATATTTTGTACTAATACTATGATGAGATCTCTCCTGCATGGTATTGTGCCCTTTGTATTAAATTTGCTCATCTGAAGCATTGCTCCAGGGACTATCAGGTATCATTTCTGATCTTTTATTAATATCTGATTGGTTGATTCAGGACCTCTGAGAACAGTAACAAGTCTTCAAGCATACTCACTTTCCTCTGGTGGCTTCTTGTTTTCACTCGATCAGTCATAATATCAAAAACTAACTACTCCAATGTTTGGTCAAATAACCCCCTCTGACACATTTGTTTTGTGTGTTTAGTATTGACAGCATTTATTTGGACTTGCCATCCTATTTTTTCATACTTACTATTACATCGGTGGTTGTCAGCATGCTCCAGGTGATTAATGCTTCACTGGCCATACGACAATTATCCAGAAAATGGCAGAAAATAAATTGTGACCTTTTCTCTTTGACTGTAACTCACTCTCCTTCATCTGCTTACATAGTAGCAACCTCGTGTATCTTACTTATACAGTCTTACTTTAGCTGTTCTGAAAGCCTTTATTTTATTGTTCTTACCTCCTAGAAATGCCTTTATATCTGTCTTATTGACTCTATCCTCTTTTCAAATTTTACAGAATATATTCTTCTCCATTTCTCATGACTTAATGTTTTTCTCTCTCTGCTATTGTTTGTTATTTGACTGTGTAACTATTATTTATCTCAGTGGTACATTTCATAATGCAGTTTGTATGAAATGTTCTCAGCAAAGTATAGTTGCATTGTATCGTCTCATAAAAGTACACAGTAGTTGTCTTTGAACAGTATAATTATGTTTTGAAAGAAGTAAAGTTTCTGATTTGATATAAGTGTATAATGCTACCGTTTGATGTTAGAAATACATTTGAACACACAGAATTTTGTCCTTGAAAAATATGCTTTCTCCTTTTTGAATACTACCAGTCACCTTCATGTATTATTTAAACCTAACAGATGTATACCTATGGGCTCATTTATTTTATTCTACCAAAGTACAAGCAGTAAAAGAAAATACAGTTACTAATCACTGTAATGTGAAGTACTTTCTAAAATGTCTGTGTCCCTGTTGAAATAAGTAATTTATTATCCTAAAATATGAGAGAAAGAAAGGAAAAGAAAGAAAGAAAAAGAAAGAGAATTAGTAGTGAAGGAGTTGAGGAATGTGTAGAACTTTAAAAAGTAAAGTGTTTGCAGGCATAAAAAGCAGAGTCGGAACCAGTAAGCAATGCTTGCCAAACGGTTTGAGAGGCTTGAACAGTGCTTTATCTTGTCTAGGCAGTACTGCTACTTGTATTTTACTGGTTTTACTATAGAAAGTGACAGTGGATTGTAGCTATAGAAATCTCGCATCAGGATGAACAGTAAACTGACTTTGAAAATAGGAAACTAGATTTTTAAACAGGACGAGCATATAAGCCACATAGCTGTTTAAATGGTTTAAGCACAAGCTAAATCCTCGGGGCAGAGGGTAGAGGGTTGTACATGGCAAAGAAAAAGGGCTTTCTGCATCAGTGAATCCTATGTGATCAATAACTATGTTTCTTTAAGCGAGGAAAAACAAAAAAGCAAAGCTAAATCTTGGTCCTGGCCCTCTGCTCCAGTCTTAAGCCATCAAACAGGGAACAAGTTGCTTTATATAACATGCATTGTAATTTGGTGCATGTCTAAAATAGTGTACTCCGTAAGTCCATGTTGTTCCTGTTATAGTTTTAATTGGGCAGAGCACATGGAAAAATTGTGAGGTCTATATCAAAGGAGAAAGCCCTTAGGAGCTCTGCTGATATTTGATGATAAGAAATCTGACTTTTTCTGGAAAAACCCTTTAGATCAACTTCTCTACTCTCTCCCTCGAAGGTAGATGATTGTTGGCAGGAGCTGCAAACTGTTTTCTCTGTGGTGTTGAATGTGCTTCTAACTGCTAGTTTGATTATATGAACAGTGGTCATATAATAGACCATATGATAGGTCATATGGTAGAGTATTCATTATCAATTTTCAGCTCCTGTAGGAATGAATTCTAGATACTTTTATTCTATGGTAAATAAATTGTAGAGAAATGGTAGGCTTGGGTCAGTAAGGTTTTGGAGGGAAAGGCCTTTAAACAGAGACCAGGTGGAAAGGCCAGAAATACTATGAAATGAACTTTTTAAAAGGATGTCATATTTTTGCCTCCAGAATGATTGGCAAAAATGAAAATAACAGAATAGCGATATGTCAGAACTTTTACATGATACATATCTGTCATGATTCTTGCAATGACATTCAGCAAGTACTGGATAAAAAGACATGTTAATAGAAATACAGAAAGCGTTACATCTGGGCTATGCATCTATTTTTTAAGGTCCCAGCTATGCTATCACATTATAAAACAGGAGCTCAAATATAAATGTCAACTTGAGGTGGCTTATGTTCATTTTTACAGTTTACTTCTAGCTTGGTGTTCAGAAGACACAAAATATTTTGACAGATACTGATTACGCCATCCACTTATCCTCTGGGTCATTATTTTCCTCTCACATACTGATTATTCAGGCCCTTTTCTCTAATTCCTTTGAACTATAGTGGTGTAATCCATAAAGTCACATAAAATGCTGTCTGCTAGAATGTACTGATGATACTATTCAATGGAAAAAAATTATGATGGGAGCCTGTCATAGGAATATACACAGATACCTTCATGTGATCTTTGAATAAAACAAGGAAACTTTTAATAAGGTGAAAAGTAGCCTACCTGCCATCAGTAGGTTTTAGTGCATGACACTTTTGCACGTAAGATAATTATTCTTTAATTTATCTTGCAAATTGTGAGAACTGTGAATGGCTGATTACCTGAGCAAGTACTTTGATATCCAGCAGTGCATTAGAATATACATGCTCATGCTATAGACCCGTCTGTCTTTGCTTCTAAGGTTTTAAATCTGGACCTTTGAAAACCTGAGTAGGGATACTATTAATTGAGGACTTTATTTTTGCTAAATTTTCCAAGACATATCTCCTTAGAATTATAGGTAAATTAAGTCACTCTGTGGGAACCAAACAGAAAAGATTGCCATAGATGATGGTCAGAACAATCCATTAAGATCACTTAGCTGAAGCACCTTGCATTACAGAAGATAAAGAGTCTTACCACATGAATACTTTATCAGTGATAAAGTCTCCTGTTCTCCTTTTCTATTTTTTAAAGACAATCTTCACGTAATTATTTCAAGACATAGAAAGCCTTCTATATCTTCAGATAATTGTTCCCTAGAGGTTAATTTTCTTCACAGTTAAAAGTATGTATCTTACTTCAAGCCTGAATTTGTCTAGCTTCAACTTGGAGCTTTCAGATCTCATTACCAGTTCTGTACCTAAAGCAAAAAAAAGTCCTCCTCAAAAATTTCTTCATCATACACACCAGAAGCTTCTGTGAATAAACTAAGTAAGTGGAAGTTCTATAGACTGTGGCAAACAGGTGTGATTTCCCCAACTCATATAGTTATTTCTAACCTTTTCTAATTTATCCATGATTTAAAAAAAAAATGTAAACTTGTAGCCCAGACGTATGATTTTTGCCATTACTAGTGAACAGCCATAGGCTTTGTGTTGACCTGACAGTACAGGGTCTCAGCACTTGTCTGAGTTTGCCTTGGCCTGAGCTGGTTGTAGGTTGGTTAATAGTTGCCAGTGGCCACCTGACTGGTGCCTGACTTGGGTGGGCTTCAGCTCGGTGAATCCCACAGGCGATGAAGGGCTGACAGACCCTGAAGTCCCTGTGTAACAAACAGGAGCCCTTTGGGTGACCTGCAGATATGGGTGGCTGTTGTGCAACTTTCAACCTTTAGTTTGGGAAAAGAGGAAAAGGACTGTGGCTGAAAATGTATAAAAGTAGCCCCAAGAGGCCCCAACACTGATGATGGAGCTCTGCCACCATAAACAGCAAATTCCTCCCGACAAGGACCTTAAGCTCTCTCTTCCCACCTCCCACCCCTTATCTTCTTAAGGAAAAATGAAATTTCAGCCTTACAACCTGGACTGACAGGGGGAAGGTGAGCATAATTATCAGGAAGAAGGATAGGTACTGGGAAGGTTTGAATAACAAATTTAACTTTATTATTCATGGAAATTTTATGTTTTAATTAGAAAATTTGAATTATTGTACTGTTAAACATGAACTGGACTGACAAGAAATACTTACCTCCACTTGTAAGATGTGTTCTTTCTTGCTCATGACCAAATTTTGAGTGTAGCAGGCAGAACTAGGAACATGACTTTAAGTAAAGGTCTCGCTAATCCTGTATGATTAAGCACATTGTCTGCTTTTTACAGTCTTCTTCTGTTATACACACGGGACTCATATTCCCTTTCTTACATGAAACATCAGTTTTCGAGTTTAATTTTTATCTGAAGAGGTCTAGACTTCTCCATTGCTGGATTCCACACTAAAGTCCTTTTAACTAAAGATTTTATTCAAAGAACTTGCATTTAAGTGTATTAGAATGTAAATGGTTCAGATGAGCTCATTTTACCAAGAAATCTGGGTAAATTTTTATAGCATCCTTTCCCAGCTGTTACAAACAGTCACGTATTCATACAAGTTTATCAACAACACTTTTGTCTGGGTAGCTGACCCTTGAAGGAACTTTCTACATTCTGATTTTGAACAGTTCCTGTTATTGCATAGGTAACAGATATATGCAGGTCTCTCACAAAAACGTTTGAGTAGTGATCTCATCTCTTCTTTTGTTTTTGTTTTTGTTTTTTAAAGAATGTCTTGTTTAACTAAGCTGAGCACTTGGCCCTGCATTATGATGATACCATCACTTCTGTTAACTAGATTTGTGATTCCACAGAAGT
The DNA here is from genome assembly GCF_034638445.1 of Ciconia boyciana. Classification (NCBI taxonomy): domain Eukaryota; kingdom Metazoa; phylum Chordata; class Aves; order Ciconiiformes; family Ciconiidae; genus Ciconia; species Ciconia boyciana. The sequence goes on along the minus strand of NC_132935.1, from coordinate 103,830,881 downwards.
TGTGTCAGGCTTTCTGGATTTTGGCCTTCCTTGAGCTATATTGATTGGAATATTACCATTTCTGTTATGCACTAGTTGTACCTCCTATTGTGGTTCCTGTCCTATTGGTAGGATTTATATCAAGCTAAGCTGCCTCTAGTTTCTGACATAATCTCATCATTTTGATGTCATCATTTTCAAATATTGACATAATACTGGATTTTTTTCAGACCTCCAGATCTCCACTGCTGTCTTAGTATTTCTCTAAAATTAACATTAACAGTTCGACAATCTTCTCAGCTAATTCTTTTGATGCTCTCAGATGCAGTTTTCCCAGTCCTAAAAAGTCTGAAAGATCACTATAATAATTGCTACTTCACATCACTGAAGCTATTAATCAATAGAAAATATTTTGTTATTGTTGTAGCATGAATGATTCTGCTTCTGTGTAAATACTGAAGAATAATGGCAATTCAATAATTCACATTTTTCTGTATTATAGTTTAGTTTTACTCTTCTGATCTAGTGTCAGATGTTCAATATCATTAAGATTTCATTTACCTCAATATATCTTCCTAACTTTGTTAAGGATAGTTTCTTTGTTTTTTAATGGATGCCATTATTTTCATATTAGCCCAGGTAATACGTAACGCAGCCTATCTTCTCTCCCACCAATTCTGCAAACATCTTGAGACTTCCCAGCACCATTTTTCTGCATTCCTCAGGAGTGACCTGTGGTGCAAGGTGCAGACTCTCCCTTGCCACTTATCCTAGAAAATCTTGCCAATGCTTGCTTCTCATTTAGATGTGTTCATACTTTTCTTCCCAGTTTGGAAAACAGGTCTTATTAAGTCAAAGTGTCTACTTACATTACCGCTTGGGACTGTAAAGTCTTTGCTAGCAGCTCATGAAATTATGCTATAATCACTTGTACTTAGGAAAAACCATTAGTTTCAACCCAGGGATCCATTTATCTTTCAAACCGCTGTCTTATATAGGACTGCCTTAAGCAATGTGTTTCTGCTAGAGAGTTCTTGTGTAGAATTCATAGGAACATTAAGGCTGTTGTACCAGTGGCAGCTTTAGACCTCCAGCATATGTCTTACAGGTTGAAATATCTCGAAATGACAGATTTTTTTTCTATATACATATTATAGGTTTTGCAGCTCTGTATGGCACTACTTTCTTCCAAAACCTCAAGCTGTAGCTAAGCAAGATGCCTGTGGGTATTTTGAAACTGCCTGTGGGTAGATAATGACAATTTTAATACCCACAGAACTCTGCTGAAACAGAAAGAAAAAAAATGAACCACGGGATTTGTCCATATGAGTTAAATCACTGGATGATCATCTGCGCTTGACAGAACCTCAGAGCAGTGAAAACTATTAAACATGTAGGTTACTACATTTGTGGTTTTTGAATTAAGTGATAATATGCTTCCTTACTTATAGTCCTCTAGGGAAAAAAAGTAAATCTTATGAAAACAATAGTACCTTCCTATTTAATCTGTATTGGTATTCAACTGTGTGCAATAATTCTGATTTTTATCAGCATCATGAAGTATTACATTATCCAGATCTAAGAGAATAGGATGGAAGCCTAGCAAGCAGCCTCTTGCAGTAACAGCAAAATCTATGTGCAATAAACTAAGACCAGAGGAATAACTGAGAATTAATAGGTTGGTTTGTCTCAACTAAAAGGTAAAGACAAGGAAGTTGAGATATGCTCAGTGGAATTCTGTCCTTGTTAACCTCGCTGAGCTCAGGATTTCATCATGTTGCCCATTTCCTCTCTTAGTGTGTAGGTGTAATTTTTTTTTTTTTAGTTCCGCGTGAACTAAATCCTAGTATGTGAAGGCAAAATTGGATTTAAAGTAGCATATGTTATGCATAAGTAATTGTGATAAGCTCCTTAAAATTTTCTTTCTATTTGAAGCAAAGCACATCCTTTAGAGGTTAGTTGATACAAAGCTATAGTTGTCAGCACAATTCCTTGTGAAGTTTTTTTCACTCTGCTTGAGAGCCTTTGTTTGTCTGCTTGCAGTGATCCTCAATAGCATGGTTTCCAACATGGAAATGTTTACCGAAAACTGATGATTGTCTGACTATGTGTTTTCTATACACAAGTGATGGGAAGAGTGTCTTTAACAGCTAGTGGCAGATAACATACAGTGGTATCAATGTAGTAGAGTCACAGTTCTTGGTGCTGTGTATGCCAAAATTTCCTAACTGGGAATATTCCCATTGTATTCCCAGCCAATCCTGTGATCTGGTACGGGCTATGTGGGATCCAGTCCTGCTCTGGACTGCTCACCCTCTCACAACCACCTCCTCTTTAGCTGTCAGATCTCCTCTCCTTTTCTACAGATACCTTAACATTGACTGCCTGAGCTGCTTCCCAGCAAAATGCTGGACCAGAGCAAGGCACCCAGAGACTCAGTCTGATTCAGGAGGGAAGTGGTGAAGTCTTCTGAAGGGGCCTTTTCAGCTGGCTACAGTGCTCTGCAGTCCAAGACCACATCAGCACTTTGTGTAGCTCCTATTTAAAGTATCCAGTTAGGACTCTCCTGTCTTATCACTCAGCCTCCATTAACTGGTGGGTTAATCTCCAACCTGTCCTGCAAGCAGAGCTGGCAGAACTGGGCTGCTTTTGCTTGAGAGCTGAAGGTCTTTATGGATCTTTCTTCGGTAAAGGCAACACCCTCCATCACCACTTTGCAGCTGTCTCTGTGTTGTGAAGTCCCAAGGGGAAGGTTGTGATCTCCATCTCTGCGTTATATCTATCTGTTGGAAAGCTGCCAAATGACCACCCAGCCACTCTCTCACTCCCCCTCCTCAACAGGACAGAGGGAGAAAATAAGACGGAAAAGCTCGTGGAGCGAGATCAAGACAGGGAGGTCACTTATGAGTTACTGTCACAGGCAAAGCAGACTCAACTTAGGGTAAATAAATTTAAATTATTGCCAATTAAAATAGACTTGGATGGTGAGAAACAAATACAAAAAACATAGAACACCTTCCCCTCGACCCTAGCCCCTTTTTGCCCTGCCAGGCAGCATTCTGCCCTTGCTTAGCTGCGCTTTCCCCGAGGCGCCCGCCCGTGGCTGAGTGGCTCAGCTGTGCCCTGCAGTGGGACTGCCTGGAGCTGGCTGGATGGAGCTAGCCTCTTCCCACAGAGACCACAGAGCCAGCAGACCCCCGCCAGCATCTGGGCACCTGCAGCCCATACAACGCCAGGGCTGGATCCTGTTCTGCCATACTGTGGAATATCCTGGGATACTGCCATTCAGATCAGCAGTATAAACTAAGCATAAATGAGGAGAAAATCTTTCTCGTCTGACTAGAAGGATCTGAGACTGTGTGCTATGGATGCGATCCTGTAGTTTTGAGGATCCTGTTGCTGTGGACTTAAATTGATTTGATAGGAGAATGTGAGGGAGGGAACTAGGCAAGCAGGAGGGCTGTCATTCTTTAAAGATGAGTCAGTATGTATTTTTAAAGTAGACTTCAATCTCTGCCATGTTTTCACCACTCAGAATTTTTTTCCAACTGTTTTCTACTTGCTTGGGAACCTGGAAGAAATCTATTGATACACATACCTGAAAAGCTTGTTGGCAGAACTACATTACTGAGTCATAATACTAAAAAAATCTTTAAAAGCTTCCCTCGGAGAAAGACACTGATAAAGCTGGCATCTGTAACAGTAAAAGCAAGAAATAAAGCTCAAAAATAGAATGAGGGCTAGCAGCACTTCCTGATAGAAAAAAAAGCTACGCTACCCTCCCCAAGGTTCTAAACAAGGTTGAATAACAATAATTACTTTCTGGTAGTACTTAACAGTCTGCACATGTCAAGAGGAAAATTCAAAATACAATCCTGCCTTCATCTGACAGAACAGTGCACATCTTCTCTAGAAATTTTACGAAAATATGTGTGGTGATAACTGCATTATTTTGTGCATTACCCTTTGCAGTGCATTACTTGAATGGTTTATCATCCTTATCCATCGGTTTCAGTTTCCATCAGTTTCATTTGTATTCATGGAAAAAGCTTGTGGGGGGGTTAGATAGTTTTTTCTTTTGTTTTTTGTTTTAATCAACTGTTTTACAGAGCAATTCTTCTTGTTCCTATCTGACACAGTCAAGAAAATACAGCCAAAGGCAAGGGCATCAACCACCTTTTTGAAGGTCTCTGGTAAACTATTATTTATATGACTTCAGAGAGTCTGCTTCATATTTTAAAGGGCAGTATTACCAAGCTGAGAAACATGCTTAGGAAAATACATCATCCATTAACCTTATCTGCTTTCCTGACATGGGGATGAAAAGGCTTGCTGAAACCCAAAGGAGTGCTGTAGGTGAGCACGGCTCTGTGATACAAAGCAGTGTTTTTCTGCCCATATTGTTTTCCTTTGGATGTGTTTCCTCTTTGCAAAAAAGAGTCATAAAAGATTAAGATAGTGTCCAGTAACTGCGCCAAATGATGTTATTTAGAATAGCCTTCAAGTGTCAAGGTAACATTTTCAAAAATTCTCACAACTTGGTCTGCCTCAGTTTTTATGTGTCCACACTTAGCTTTCATGCTAATGGAATAGTATCGATAGTGGCTGAAGATTCCTCTCCATGATTAAAGTGTCAGCTGTCAGAAACAGGCAGGAGATGTCAAGGCAAGGATGACTCTACAACATGCCCTTCATGTAGTATCCATTTTTCCATAACATGTGCAACTGCCCACTGCAGAAGGCAGGATTATGCACCAGGTGGATCTTTGGTCTAACCCAATGTGGAAACACTGTGTTCTAAGTTATATTCACAAATTTCTAAATGAAGATCAGTAGGCAGTTAGATAGGTAAGTAAATAGGTTGAAAGCAGCAGCAAAGTGGAAATTTCTAACTAGAATTCACCATCGTCTTTCCTGAAGATAATTGTTAAAAGTAGCCTTTGTGCAAAAATTTATCATGAACAAAGCACTGCTTTCTCTCATTTTTGCTCTTAATGGAATTACAGCCTGATTTTATTTGAGACATCTTTCTGCATCTTTTTCACAATTGCTACCACCAATCCTATTTAGAGGCCAGATTCTAGTGCCTAAGAAGTTTAAGAATGTGTGTACTGGGGGATTACAAATGAATGCAGCGTTTGCTAAAAGCAACGTGCAAAAGAATGGGTGGTTAACAACAGTCTGAAGCCATTTGTTAGTCAGAGCAAGCAGAAATAGTAACTCACTCAGTGATGTAGCTAGCTAATCTAATTAAGTGTGCCCTCAGCCCAACATCTGTCTTCATAATGATCTTGGTGCTGTTAGGCACCAAGTGCATCATGCCTTTATGTTTGAATTAATGCTGATAACCAGTGGATGATATTTGTGATGTTGATGATAAAATATCCAGATTTCATCATCTTCATATCTACTGAAATAAAGATATATAATCTTCTATCCATTCCTCCTACTATTATTTAAAAATTGCATATGTCAGTTCTGCACTGTACAGTCTTTCCTGTTATAACCAACCTATTCTATGTTCTAAACTAAGCAAATTCTGTAGATAATTTTCCAGGATGTCCTCTTGACAGCATGTTGAAATTAGCTCTGTCGCAGAGAAGTAACAAATCACTTTGCAGAGTTTAATATTAAAGGAGAAGTGGGCCATTCAGCCATAAATAGGAGAAATCAGTTATAGATAGGACTCCTGTCATTTGGAACTTCAGGAGAACAGTGGTTTGGACATTGCACCGAGAACCATGAACTTCACTGATAAAGGTTTCCTGTGTTCCCAACAGAAGGTACTACCAGGATCTCACTGTTTCCTTTTAAATATTTCCACTGTTTTTTCATATGAAATCCATTTTTTTGTTTGTTTGTTCCTAAGTCAGTTTGATCTCCTAGTTTCTGTATGTCTGCCGAATTCTGGCGTAGTCAGGGACTGTATTTGTAAAGGAAGATATACAGGCAATCGTATAACACTGTCCCTTATTCATTTTATCATTAAACAGAAAGGTGACATGAGAGATCACTGAGAAAACCTTTTGGGCAGAAAGAATGGTGCTGTCCTCTAAAATGGAAGACATTTATCAACATTAACATTGGCCTCAAAATTTTCCTGCTGATTTTCAGCTAAAGAGGCCAAGGTCCAGCTGTTATATAGTAGGAAACAACTTCCCAGCAACACTCTGAAGATCTGAATGAAAGAGCATGAAATTTAACTAGAGGTGATGCCATCTGTTGTCCTGGTATTGGTTCCCATAATACCACTGAAATCAGTTGGGATCTAATCAGTATCCTTCCATCAAAGGAAAAAAGAATCCTTCATGATGAGAGAAACTAGGCATCCACAAGAGCTACGCTGTATTGTCCTGTGGCTAACCAGCTTCATAAAGTTGGAGCTAGGTGGATGATTGATTGTGTATGTGTGTATACTGATGGCTTGCCTGCCCAGCTTCACCCCACAGAAAATCACTTGCAGGTAGGTGGCTTTTCACCACACCTGATTCTATCTGAGGATCAGTTGTTTGTCGTCTCCTCCTCCAGAGCTGCAGATGGTACCAAGGCCTGTCAGTTCAGGTTTCCTATTGCTTCCTCAGTCTGTCTGAACTAATCAGCCTCCAAGAGAGAAGTTATTTGAGGTTACTCCTCTGTACAGGGTCTTGTACATAATACAGTTCTGAGATGTCACTGAAACAGCCCCACCACATTATGGTTTCTTTTACCATGAAAAAAAGGAATTTTTAAGGAGCTAGTTTAATTTTCCCCACTAAGTACTGCATTTAGCGTGATTTCACTTGCTTAAAGTAATTACAGGCATGGTGCATATTTGGTTCTTACTTCTTTTGAAAGGCTAGAAATTAATGCAAAGACAGAAATGAACTGTAGTTACATATGATGGGGATTTAATGCAGAAAACTCTAATATGTTTTTGCCTTTTTCAAGTTCTACGGCTAACTCTCAAACCTTCCATTGCACTGTCTTATCCTAAATCTAGGAAATGTTGCAAAGGGGTTGTGGTAAGTGGAAATGTTCGTAATTAAACAAAGTGATGTGTTCTTAGGATACTCATCTATCTCTGTTCAGTATATTCTATGTGGTGTGCTCAAATGTAATAGTCTCAATATTTTTCAAAGCAGGTGGTAGCCAGGTGAGCTCTTTCCTTCTTCATTGAAGGATGGAAAGAAGAGACCTGAATTTTTGTGTGTGAAGGTATTATTGCTATGCACAAAAACTGACTATGCCTTACAGTGAGAGATATCTCGGTGAACTAGATTTATATGTCCCTGTCAAAAGCTAACCATATTTGTAGTGTACCAAGATGTAAATCTTACTGGGTAAAAAAAAGGGGTAAGGGGGGAGGGAGGAGCATGTGCAGGTGGCATAAAGCTTAAAGTGTACCAAAGCCATTATCAGAGTATCATCTTCAAATGAAAAAAGGTTATTCTGGATCTACTAATTTGTTGAAGGCAAATTTATCCTTTTAGGCTTATGCAACAAGGTTGCCCCTTTTAACTGCAGAAATTTCTATTTAGATCTCATGTTGAAATAAAAATCAGGATACATGCAAACGCTATACACTAGGAAGTGAAAAGGAGAGAAAGCTCACCCTTTCAGAGAGAGTCTGGAAGTGTTTGCACAGTCAACAACTGTAAGGCACTGGCTACCTATATCTGGACCAAATGGGCAGATTAGATCCTGGAAATCTGCATGCTTTCTCTGTGTTGTCCACATCACTTTGTGGCACAGGACCTTAAAAGAAGCCTTTTGTATCCTGATGTTAGCAACCTGGACCTGATCAGCCTATGTCTGGAAGATGGTATGATCCCAGATTTACCAAGGTGTAGCAGGCATGAGATCCTCTGATTCTCTCCAGACACTTTGTTATGCCTGCAGTGGACCAAAAAGGGATACAGAGCGTATAGCAGACTGTACCTGTGATGACAGTCTGTAAGATCAGCTGGGAGCTTGGTGTCATGGTTGTTGATCATTCTGCTGTTCCTCCAGGCTCCTCCTTTGCCCTGCCAGTGCATGACTGACAGCTTGTTAGAGCATGCTGCCATCATGAAATTAATGTTAGCTGACCATCTCAAAGGGCTGTATTGTAGTGGGATGTATGGCTCAGACAAGGGAAGTGTGAGGGAAGTATTACTCACTGGTTTGTTGGTTAAATGTTGTGACAGAGGAGGCCCTGTTTAGAGTGCAGCATTGGCACACCCTAGACAACAGTGGGGAATGGAGCCATTTTAAAAGCTTAGTTTGAACACTCCCACCCAGGACACCTTCGTGGAGAGCCCCACAGGACCAGGCTACTGCAGCAGCAGCACCAGCATGGCCAGTGGGCATCCTATGGCTCATGAGCCTGTTCATAGTCATAGACGGAAATAAAACCCATGTCTATGAATTAGGTTACAGTCCTAAATTTTATTAGAACAGTATATTTGGGAATTAATGTGAGATCCTTTGACAGCATCTACACTTCAAGATTTTGTTGTGAATATTGTGCTGTAGGAAGTTTCCAGAACATGGCGGAAATTAAAATGTATTAGGATGTAAGAGTAACAAATTATGACAGCCTAAGAAGAGGTCAGAATGAGGCACTGACATTTTAAAGCATATGTTCACATATCTTGAATGTTTCTTGTGAGTAATAAAACTGAGATACTTATCCCTGCTGGCTGCTAATGATCTTGTGGTATTTTTCATGAGGATAGCATAATTAAGCTATGTGTCCTAACTTCAGTAACTCTTATCTGCCATTCTTATTTCCCCATGTGCCTTTCAGTTGTCTGAAGTACTTCTTGTGCTTTTAGTTTCTTTATTTGTAGTTTTCTTTGCAGGTAAAATTAATCATGCATCCTGGGCTTTACTATATAGTCAATACTTGACAGCACATACTACATTGTTTTCATTCAATTAAATCCTGTTGAGAGCCTTGGTGTAAACTATGTGATCTCATGTTTCACTGTTGGGTAGCCCCACAATTCTCAAATATTAGCCTTTTATGACTGTTTGATACATTACGTCTAATCTAGTAGGAATCCTGGCTCACATGAGGCCCATACATTGCCAAAGGTTCACAAATTCTGTCAGCTTGGAAGACCCTCATCTGAGTGCCTCCCAGGATTTAAAAGAAATTAAATAACCTTTTTTCCAACCTGTGAGGAGAATAACTACAAGTCTTAGTATGTTTTAAAAATCATATGTGAATTTATTGGGGGAAATAAACAAGGGCAACAAGAAAGGATTCTACAAGTACCTAAATAGCAAAAGGAAGACTAGGGAATATGTAGGCCCACTGCTGAAGGGGGCAGGAAAACTGGGGACAAATAACATGGAACAGGCTGAGGTATTGAATGCCTTCTTTGCCTCAGTCTTTGCCAGTAAAACTGGCGTTCAGGAATCCCAGACCCCTCAGACCAGAAGTAAAGTCTGGAAAAAGGAAGACTTACTTTCCATGGAGGAGAACCAGGTTAGAGAGCACTTCCAACAAACTGGAAGTCCATGAGGCCTGACGGGTTGCACCCACAAGTGCTGAGGGAGCTGGCTGATATCATTGCAAGGCCACGCTCCATCAGCTTTGAAAGGTGTGGCAACTGGGAGAAGTTCCAGAAGACTGGAAGAGAGCAAATGTCCCTCCTATCTTCAAGAAAGGCAAGAAGGAAGACCTGGGAAATGACAGGCTGGTGACCCTCACCTCAGTCCCTGGGAAGATGATAAGAATATCCTCTTGGGAACCATTTCCAAATACATGAAGAACAAGAACGTCATCAGGGGTAGCCAGCATGGATTTATGAAGGGGAAGTCATGCTTCATCAACCTGATAGCCTTCTACAATGAGGTGACTGGCTTGGTGGACAAGGGGAGAGCAGTGGATGTTGTTTACCTTGACTTTAGTAAAGCCTTTGACACTGTCTCCCATTACATCCTCATAGACAAGCTGAAAAAGTACATGTTAGGTATGTGGCTAGGGAGGTTAGTTGAAAGCTAGTTTAAGGGCTGGGCCCAGATGGTTGTGATCAATGGCACAAAGTCCGGTTGAAGGCAAGTGACTAGCGGTCACTTGATTGATACTCCAGGTAACAATACTGGGGCCAATAATGTTTCACATTTTCATTAATGACCAGGGTGGTGGGACAGAGTGCACCCTCAGCAGGTTTGCAGATGATACAAAAGTGGGAGGAGTGGCTGACATACCAGAGGTTTGTACTGCCATCCAGAGGGACCTCAACAGGCTGGAGAAGTGGGCTGACAGGAATCTTATAAAATTCAACAAAGGGAAATGAAGAATCCTGAAACTGGGGAGAATTAACCTCACGCACCAGTACAAGCTGGAGGCTGACCAGCTGGAAAGCAGCTTTGCAGAAAATGCCATGGGGGTCCTGGTGGACACCAAGCTGACCATGAATCAGCAATGCACCCTTGTGGCAAAGTAGGCCAGCAGTATCCTGGGCTGCATTAGGAGAAATATTGCCAGCAGGTGGAGGGAGGTTATGCTTCCCCTTTGTTCAACACTGGTGAGGCCACACCTGGAGTATTGTGTCCAGTTCTGGGCTGCCCAGTACAAGAGAGACATGGACATACTGGTGGGGGTCCAGCAAAGGGCCACAAAGATGAGTAAGGGACTGGAACATCTCTCCTATGAAGAAAGGCTGAGAGAGCTGGAACTGTTCAGCCTGAAGAAGAGAAGGCTTGGGGTGGGGATAAGAACATTATTTTACAGCTAAATTCTCTTTGTTATCTGTCTTTTTCTAGATCACTTGTTTACTTGTAGTCTTTGTCCATCTGACGCATGATAAACTTACTTTTCCTACATCATAGATTTTCCAATTTAAACACGATGATAACTAATATTTTTATTTGCATGATTTTATGACTCTTCAGAATTCTAGTAGTCAGTTTTGACAATGGAACTTCCGGCTTAAATTGCAGTTTGTAGCCCACTGGGAACCATGTATTCTTCTGTCTGTGAGGACTGTCATTATCTTGTAAACCACACTCAGTTTTTCGCTGAAATTGGTAGCATTTTGTCCTCTTCCGCTGTAATTCAGGGACAGCATATTTGTATAGCACCACTACTTATGATACATATTGCTTCGAAATAATTTATCTTTGTAGCTGAGCAAATTGCAGTATAATTTCGCTGCTCTTGCATAGACCTTTCTCCTGTTTGTAGCTGTGATTTCTGAGTTACAATCTCTCCAATATAAATAATGCATCAGTTCATAATTTAAATGTGACCTATCTTTGCAAGACTCGTGACTCACTATAAAGATCTTTTTGAGTAGCTTACAAAACTTCAAGCAGGTTTTGGTAGCTGATTTATCTTTTCTGATCTGTAACATGTTGTGAGGGTTTGGCTTTTATGTGTTTGACAGTGCTGTGAGGACCCAAAACTGCTACGAGTCTCTTAGTATAATGAAAGGAAGTGGCTCACAAGAGAATCAGGCTAACATTGGCTCTGCTAGATTATCATACTCTAAAATGAGGAACCTAACATTGTAGTTACAAGATAGGGTTTTTTTGGTGGAAATGCTGATTGACACAGCTCATTTGCACTTCCGCAGTTCTGGTGGTGTTGATTCTTACAGTTCATAAAGTATCAAGCCTTAAACCCAATCATTGAAATAAACTGTGTTTTAAAGTAACCATCCAAAAAGGTAGAATTAAAGCCATTGCAGGGGCAAAGGAAAAGAGCTGTACATTTCTTAAACTGTATTAGTTACTAAACAATGCCAATAAGGTCACCCTAATTCTCTACTGTCATTTAACAGGTGTTTTGCACAGATAGACAGTACTGCACAAAGGGACAAGTGAAAGCTAGTCACATCCATGGCATCCTATTGATACCATTTGAGAGCTCTAAATGGGACAGTGAATCTGTGTACCCAGCAACACTTTCTGGTTCAAAGGAGAAACACTTCCCTCCATCTTTCCCCCCAACAGCAAAGTATAAAAGAAGGAAAGTTAAAGAAAGGAGGAAGAAGACCTGTGAAGAAAGAGATAAAATTAGGGTAAACACAAAGTCTTTTGGAAGATATCTGGACCCTTATTTTTAGCATAATATAAATCCAATAAACCAGAGCATGCATGTATATGCCTAAGTGCTTTCAAATGACCTGCACACTGCCCCCACAAGCCCTCATGAAGAACCTAAAGGCATTCTGTGGGTTAAACATTGCATTTATTCTTCCCACACATTCACACTTCAAGTTTCTAGCTCTATATCTGTGTATGGAAGTGAAAGACAAAGAAAGATGTTTCCACATCATAGTATTATTTCTAATTACATCTACTTTTTATTTATCGGGTATACGTGCAGCTCTTGAACTTGATATCTGTGCAGTAGCTGGAGTTTTGTCAAAGCCTAAATAATATAACATTTATTCTCACAGAGTAGTTAAAACCCCATATTTTTCAGCATTTGTCTGGTAAGATATCTGTTTGAAGCTATCAAGTAGCTCAGTCACAATGTAACTCACTGTTAAAAGTATATACAGTAGTACTCCTCATTAAAAGACATACACACCTAGCAAACTTAAATTTTCTCCTTTTTCTGATAATTCCCATGCCATTTTTTCTTTATTCTTAATAAAACGTTGTGTTAAACTTTATACATCATCAAGAGCAGTAGAAGTATGCTTTCCAAGTTTTCTAGGCTTCATAGCAATTTCAGCCTGGCCATGTTGTCATTAAACATTTCTGCAAAACTCTCATTTGCTTTAAGGGAAACAGTACCAGATTGATTTTTGTTTTGTTATTCTATCACTTTAGCTTCAAAATGTGCTTTCATTTGTATAATATGAATCAATTCAGCTTAGTTGTGCACTGGCCTTAGGTTGTCAGGTGAGTCCTTTGTGCTGATTCCTTTTCGTGTCTCCACCTGGAGCTCTGCACATGTCTGGCAGCAGAAGTTGCTCCACTATGATAGAAGGAAGTCACACTTCAGTCCTTTACTATAGAATACTGTGTAAATAAGAGATAACACTTGTTCACTTGTCACATAGCTTGAAGAAACACATTGTCTTTTTAAAGTATTAAGATGGGAACCACTATTCACAAATAAATGTCTAAGACTTTTAAGAGTCTTTCCATTTTTAGGGGAAAAGTCAAAGATGAGCAAAGTCTTATAAGTTATTAGGGTAAGTTGCGAGTACCACTCACAGTGTTTTGCAAATGTGGCTCACATTTTAAGTATTGTTTGGCAAGTTTGATATGGTATCTGATAGACTTGGTCAAATCCCTGATTTACAAGGAGAGCCATCCACCAAAATCAGGGTTTATGAAAGTCTAAGAATTGATTGCATACTGTTTAGTAGATATTGATTCATCTGATGCCGTTTTAAAATATAATTTATTTCATAATTTTATGCTGAAAAATGTAAAGAATGGCTGTACCATGCCACGATATGCAATTACTCGCTATGACCTTGATTTCCATACTCCATATCTGAACACTGGCGAGCAAATAAAAATATCTTCCCCTGAAACACTGAAATGCGCAATTGCTACAGTGATCAAGGAAGAGAGTAAGGAGTATTTTTTTCCAAACTTGGAACATTTTATTTTGTTATTGATAATTTTCTGAGTTATCTCTGTAGAAAGAAAAGCTTTCCTTATTTGCCTTTTCAGAGCTGTTTTACAGAGCTGGATGTCGGTCCTTGTTCATCAAAAACAGGAACCACAGGCACCTATCAGGGAACCTGTCTCAGAAATCCTGTTTTAGCAAAGCTTTATAGAATGACTGTGGATTCCACAAGAGGCTTTCAAAGCTTTACTGGCTTATTTCTGTTGGACAAATTCACGTAAATAACAAAACCCTAGTTTAATTTCACCAGGTCAGATTTGTAAATGCTGATTCATAGGGTTTGCTTTGTCCTTGATCCAGAAACACTTTTTCTGGCTACAGCAGAGCATTAGTACTCAGGCTACATCCTAAGCATTAGCACTGTAAGACTTAATCCACCTGTACACTTGTTCCTTCACTGCAAGGACATGAGTAAATTATGCACATCTGAGGACACCCTGTAAATACAAACATTCAATGACATTAATAAAATTTTGGGTTCCACAAAGATTTTATGATATTATTCAGGATTCTTTTGTCTGATCAGGAATATTCATATCAGTAAGAGGTAGAAAGAAGATATGTGTATCTGATGGTAATAGCGGACCTGGAGTAATATACCAAGTTGGCTAGATACACTGCTGGTATTGTTAACGTTCACCAGGACTCCAACTAGGAGATCAGGAGAAAACAGTACTTGTTCAGAATCTGGGGAATGGGAACAGAGTAGTATATTTGGAAATCAGGACTTAAAATCAAGTCAGGTCAGGAGAAAAGAATGGAAAGAATGTGGGGCACATTTTCACATGAGACTAAAAGTACAGAGTCAAAACATGGTAGGTAAAGTAAGGGGGGAAGAAAGGATCATGTATGCATGCCTGTGGTGCCTAAGCAGAGGTTATTGCAACTGAGACCTTTTGTTACAGCTTACCATATTTATTATTTTGTAACTACAGCTCAGCATAGGCATGACTGAACATCTGGGATACCCCTTCTCTGCTTTGATCACTCCTACATTACCTGCTGCACATAAATGTAAGCAGATCATTCAGGAAAGAGGGAAGAGCTACAAAGCTCTTGATATCAGCAACATTCAGTAAGAAAAGACTTGACCACAGGAAGATGTTGTTTCAGCATTTCTTTCCAATCTCTTCTATAGCAGGGAGATGAAGCAGCAGGGATCGCTGACATGTTTTCACTGAGCTAAAGTTAAGGGGTGAGCACTAACTAGACAGAGCAAAATTTTAGGAGAAAAAAAAAGGTGTTTGTAAGTAAGTAAAGCCATTAATGAAATGGACAGCCTATTTGCTTAAGGATAAAAAGCTAAACCAGTTAGTTATCCATTCTGTTTAATGTATGTTTTATAGTGAACAAAAGACTGAGGAAGACTCTTCTACTGAAAGGCAAATAACCAGCTATCATCTCAAGGACTTAATAAGCCTTTCATTGCTGCAAGGTCCACATTGTGAATATAATGATCTTATTTACTTATCATTAATCTTGGATTATTATCTTAGTAATGCATACCATTAGCTACTTTAATCTTACATTACATTAATCTTGATATTTGTGTCTGTATTGTATTGAAATGTAAATAGTGATGGTTAGTGATTTAATTCTACTTGAGCAGTCACATGCCTTGCAAAAAACTCTAAAGAAATTAAGACAGCGTCTTTATAATACCTGTGCATGCAGTGATTAATACTTTGTAATTGGGTATGTTTTATCTCACTAATATTAAACATAAAGCAGAAACTTGTTCTGGTAAGTGAATAGAATAAATCAACTACATGTTTTTGTTTTCATAGCTAATTCTGTAATATTTCATTATCACAACTGTTGGCTAAAAAGGAAGTTTTCTGCAAGACCTGCACGATGTTTATCATATAACTGGCACTTTGTAAATAGTTAAACAATGAAAAGATTTATCATTTTTGCAGCAGTGACCACAGTTCCTTCTTCTTTTGTACATATGGCACCACATCTCTTTGGATGTAAGGTAGACAGAAGGCCTTAGCAGATATCTATGAAACAGTCAAAACACCTTGATTTAAAAAAAAATAAATATTAAAAACAGAGACAAAGAGATCTTTTACACTACTGGTAGGCAAGTGCAAGTATCCTGACATGGAAATGAGTTGGTTATATTGTTTCATGCTTCCCACAACAGTGATTTAATCGGTCCAGACAGTAGGTCTCTTAAATGACCAGTGTCAGTCCTCTTTGGAGTTTTAGTATGCTTGATCCTTGTGCAGTAATTGCTGTTGTAAGCATTTTACAGCCTTTGCCAGGATGGCTTCTTTCCACATCCTGACTTTATCATTCTCTTCTGCTTTAAATATTTCTACAAAAGTACAGTCTGTCCCAAAGGTTAGTTCAGTCTGACATGCCGCAAATTTCTCTTTATACTCCTTCCCTCTTTACAGAGTGAGTGTTCTGTACTATTATGCAGAGCTATCCTCTTACAACTCCTCTCTAATAAAACACCAGATTTCAGTTAATACTGAATAGACTTATTAGATCTACTCTTTCGTTGCAGCCCCTGCATGACTTTTGAGAAACCATTTATTTAAGTTAGTGCATTGTTTTAATCTTATCCAAAGATACATGCACAATGTGAAGAATGGCACTTGAGGTTGCAGTAGTTCATCTCTTCCTGTCCTTCTTGGAGTCTGTGTTGTTACCTTATTGCCGCGCTTTGAGCAGCCCTCCAATTTCTGTTTTTCTAACAGTTTGGTTCCCCCAACAGTGCTCATACTTGTGATAAAACATTTTTTTTCTCCTCATTTTTTTCTCTCACAGTTTTGTCTTCTACACACAGTTTCTCTCTGTATCAGATTTTCTTTTTTCCTATTAAGTTTTTTTCTTAGCATTGATGCACCCAATGGTGCATAACCAGTTTAGATTGCTCTCATATCAGATCTATTGACTTTCAGGCTACCTTCTTATTCCCAGTTCAGCTATCAGTGCAGCTATCAAAGCTGCACAGGTATCTTCAACAATTTTCTTGCATACTGCCCCACTCAACTGCTCCAACCCATTGCTCCCTCAGGAAAATATTTGGAACTACACTTCCAATTTGAAATAGAGAGTTGGAAGATGTTATTACTTGGCTTGGTAGAGTGTCATCCATATAGTATATTTTAACTTACATTTCAAAATGAAAAATTATTTTAAACTAAAAAAAGACACTCTTCATTTTGAACATGTCAAATGACATGTTTCAAGGATTTCAACATGTTTTCCAACATTTGTTCGAGTTGAGATATTAATCAAATCTGGCCCTTTCCTCTGAACAGTCTGTTCCAAGGAAGTGTCAAAAATTTCATGACAAACTGTCTGGAAAGCAAAAGCAAAATATTGTGTAGGGATTTTTCCTTCTTTTCCTCTTCTGTTTAAAATAAAACCTCTAAAACTATCTACTAGCCTGTCCTTACTCTCCTGGAATACTCAATGGTGAGCCAGTTGCATGAGCTGTTTCAGAACCAGTGCTAGCAGTATGCTACTATTTATTTCCTTTCTAGCTTATGCTTTGTGTGCTGAATTTCTGGAGTAAACTTTTGTAACTGAAATATAAATGCTTGAGATATCTAAGCTTATAATAAACTGAAATACTGACAGAGCCTGAACTATGGTGCCCAAATTGTAGTGCTTGAAAAGCAGAAAAATAGAATCAAGAGCCTCTAAACTACTCTAAATTATAGTCTATCCATTTTTCTATAGGGCAATCACAAGACTATTTAAGTAGAATAATAGATTCCCAGCAATGAGATATTTGTAATTAAAATTAAGCATATCAGGATCATGTCATCACAGTTTTTACAGTCAAGTACGTGTTATTAAAGATGTTGTATCCTCATTGTTACATTTTCCTTAAAAACAGTTTTGCTCTTCATATGAGTTGTTTTCTTGAAAGTGCTGCCCATTTTCAGAAGCTTGAAATTGTCATCATTCTTGGAGAAAACATGTATATGTTTATGCATATTGAATGTAGGTGTGTGAACACACATGCACATACATGCATGTACTCACACCTATTTATTACTTCTACAGTAAGCCTTCTGGCTTCAGAACAGTTCATTGCACAAGTTCTAGGTAATAAATGAGTTGTTTATTACTTACTGTACATATCTGTTTTCAGCAAATTGAAAATGAATTGAATAATAGGTTGTGAGTAGAGCATTGTATTAGTATATTTATCACAGAGCTGTGACTGCACTGCAGCAGACCTGCTAATTCATTGGCACATCCTTGCTTTTGATGTCTTTAAAGTAGAGTACAACACTCATTATATTGCAATTTATAAAAATGTTTCAGGGCTTCTATAAAAGAATAAAATACTGATGTGCACTAAGGACACACACAAAGGACAGGGGCATAAGTCAGTTGAACCTATATGCTTCATATTTTATCCATGATATTTTAGCTGAGCATATTGCTGTTTGTGGTAGATGGTGGAATCGCCACAGTAAAGGAGAAAAAACAGATTGTGTAGATTTTAGCAAGTGATATAAAAATGCTCCATAATGATATGGAGGAGAATAGTGTAGTGTAAAAAGATAAGTCATTTCTCTGTTACTATTTATTATCATTTTTGTTCCTGATGACTGCAATGATAAGAAAGAGGAAACTCCACTGTGACAACACCCTGTGTTATAAATTAAAATCCCTTTTCTGATCCAAAAACCTTGCAAATGAAAAAGATGGCAAATGTGAATAGAGAAAGGGGAAAGGGTTACAAGTGAATATGCACATTACATTGCCTCTAATGAATGGTGAACACACATCATTAAGGTTTGTGGTTGTATGGGTCAGCTCAGGGAGAGTGTTCCATGTGAAATAAATAAACCACGTGTGAATGCCATCTACATCTGATTCATTCATGGTTGATCCAAGTCAAATTTCAGTTCATGACTCAGAGAACCTAGTCTATATGTCCTTGCCAATATTTAGCAAACTAGGAGTCTGCGAAGATGTGCAGCAAGAAGAGCATGCTGACCTCAGCTGTTCCTCTATGGTACAGTGGGATAACTAAAAGTCTTGTTAGGTTTATTTTTGCTCCACCGAGAAATAAAGAAGATTGGAGTTTCTTTCAGAGGCAGGAGAAGTTAGTGTCCTTGAGTTATGTCTTCTGCTGGGGATTTAATAATGAAACTGGCACTTATACCAGTTGTCATTAATAAATGTCTCAGAAGCATTAACCTCCATTTCACATTTGCTTCATTGTATAGACTGTGTGTTTTGCTTTACTGCCAAGACTATGTTTTTGTTTTGAAGGGGAAAAACCTTCACTGTTTAGGCAGAAAGTGTTTCCTACAAAGCTTACAGAGCAGACTCTTCCGGTCATATGGTTACTGGAACCATCCACTATCCAACCATCCAACCATCCAAAATTTATAATCTAAATATTAATGCAAGATCCACAGTTTCTGTCAAGACATCAGGACTTACACTAGCTTTACCTCCAAATCAGTGCTTGTAAGATAATTGATCTTCTAGGGAAGCTTCCAGATTGTGTCTATCACAGTGAAGGAAGTGGCCAGATTCCTGACAGTAATGATGGTAAAGACTAAAATACAAAAAGATGGTGTTTTAGCTGAATCACAAGTCATTCATGCCAGGCAAGTAAAAGACCACTTGCTGTTGCGAGTTTTTTAGGAGTACCACCATTTTGTAGCATTTTTAAAAAAATCGTTTAGGCAATCTGCACTTTACAAGATCAGCATCACTTTAGCGGTGCTAAATCATGTTTTACCTCAAGTTTCATTTAAACCACAATGCCATAATAACAGCTGGGACATTGACTTTCAGTATGTTCAACTCAAAACCTACCAGTTAAGAAATGCAGCTCCATCTCATTATGTCATAGCCAGACTACTAAAATAGGATGCTGAGCCAAGACCATACTTATATTGATAGTAGTTGATGGCATCTTATATCTCTATGACCATCAAAGTGATTAATATGGTATAAATTTGCAAAGCGAGACATATTTAATACGTTGTGCTTTTTGCATAGGATGCATCAGGATTTTTATCACCTATTTGAGGATCAAAATGAGATAGCTGTTGTCACTCATTAAAACACTAGGGACCAAAACAAGTAATGCAAAAGATAAGATCTGTTATGGTGTGCACCAAGGAGTGGAGAAGTGTCATATCCAAGGGCTATGACAGCCCATGCCCACTTTTGATTGACGCAGCAAGGGGCTTTTAATACAAAATCATCCATCAGTTGTATAACCATCTTTATTACTGAGTAATTCTTTACATTATGGGAAGAAACATAAAGATTTCTAATTATCAGTTCTTTATTCCCCAAAAGATAAATTTAGGAGTAAACTCATTTAAAACAAAGCTCTATAAAATTCTGTATCTGCCTGGTGATTCAATGCATGATCACTTGTGTTTATTAGAGAGGAATATAGTAGTCACTGTTCTGTATTATTTAGACTGCTCACTGGTCTATGTACTCTAATAATTATAATCTTCTAAAGAACAAGAGAAACTTTCTCCAAATGTTTAACATGGATTATAAAGTGAAGTTGATGTAATAAAATCTCTGGAGCTGTATTTGATTCAAGCTATAAAATGCGGAAGTAATAAATAATTAACAAGACACCAAAGAATCAATTTTATGGTTTGTTCTCAAGCCCAGCCAGTATGTTCTTCTTTACCTATTTGAAATAGTGAAAGAGAGGTGGTTACATGAATACAGAATTAATCCAGTCAGATTTTGAACAGGGTAATACTTGAAAAGGTTTAAAGATTCCTTCAGAAACCTAGTGAGTAAAAACCATGAGATTCTTCTGGGGATTCTCAGTGCTTAACACATCTTCTCATATCCCCAGGAGGGCTGAATTGTGCTGAATTGTGACTAACTGCCCCTTCTTCTACTGAAGAACTGCCCTTCTTGTCTAAATAATAAACTCAAATACACCAGTCCAAAAAAATTTTACACAGAATAGCTCTCATCTGCTCTAGAAATCCTTAACCTGGTTACTAACTAGGCAAAGCTCTTCACAGGGTGATGAAAAAAGTTAAATAAAAACCCATTGGGGATAGATCATATTTAGTAGCTGGCCTTTCATAACAGTTTATTCTTCCTTTTGTTTTGACCCATTTAACAGACTTAAGATAGTATTTAAGAAAGATGCAGATGTTCTTATTTACACCAGCTGAAGACCTGGCCCTGAGTTTGCCAACTGAAACATTGTGCAACAGAAATTGTCTTTTTAATCCAACCTGATTTGTTTATTTATGAATTTGCGGTTTTATCCTCTACCTCTGTAAGATTATCACAGCATAGTCCAGTTTGCAGCTTGGGGACTGGACGTAGTCCATGGGCCATTTCCACCTAGTTTATCTTGTTGTTCCCTCCCCCTGCCCCAGAGGAGATGGAGAATAGCTAAACAAGTGCTGCCCAATACACCATTTCCTCCTGCCGCAGCTCCACACAGAGCTGATCTCCTGTTAACATGGAGCAATTGCTAGGAACTGACAGAAGACATACCAGGGCTGGGAAATTCCCTCTTGTTAGCAGCTGCAGTAGATTCACTCTCCCCTGCTTTGCTTTAGCAAAAGTGTCAACAGTTTGGGTTGGACAGAGGAAGATGTTCAGCCATCAGCCACCGTAGATCCTAGGTTATGAATAACAGGTGCAGGAGGTTTTCTGCAACAAATGCAGAAAAATGGATTATCCAGCTTCTGCGATTGCTGATGTGTGGAACCAGCGTGATTTCATTTTAAGGAGCTAATCTGTGAAGTGCTCTGAAAATTAAAAGCGGTAGAAAAGAAAGGAATAATAAGTCTCTATGTTGTCATACACAAAATAAAAACTGCATAAATCCAAGAGGATCGCTTAATCCAGATGAGTTAACTGTGGTATTTTTCTTTATGCATTAGTTCTTCATTAATCATTCTAATGCAAACAGCTTAGAATAGCATCTTGTTGGTCTGAAGATAACACTGAAAAACTGTTCGGCAGCCTTTTCTAGGAATATGCCCTAAAGGAACTTTGCTTAACCAAATGTCACTGCATATTTTAATATTGATTTGCTCTTTGTAAATCTGAGTCTTTAAAAGTCCCAAGCATTTTGTTTTGATCTCATGACAGAACAAGTTTGATAACGTCCACCAAAGAAACATGAAGGCCTTGTATTACAGTTAGTGATAAAGAAAGGCTAGGTCCTTCTTGGTTCAGGAAGGATTGTTTAGTTCCGCCAATGTTAATTATATGTATCTGTGCACACTTACGTTAGAAGTCAGCAGCAAATGAAACTAGTTTGGAAACTATTGTGAATCTGAATTAATTTTGCAGTCTCTCCCACCTGCCCTTTGTGTTGCCTCGCATATGAGATCCAAATCCTGTTGCTGAAAATCTCAAAGTCACTTTAAACACTTGTTACATTGTAAGAAATAATAAAGAATCTTAAAGGTCAGATCAGCTGTTTTTACTTTTATTTAGGACACTCTGAAAATCAGGGACTCTCTATGGAATGGGTAATTTTAGTCTGATGTTGGTAGAGAGGGACTCTGCAATAGCAATGTATCCTTAATCGGATTATTTTATTGTTATATACCACTTTTACCATGACAAGTGGAATGCATTCTGTTGCTCATTAAAGAGCACTATCGCTGCCAGCAGACAGATGCATATGTTTAGAATATTTTTGTGATTTTGTTACTAGTTTACAGTAGGTCTTACAAATTATTTTCCTTGTAGTGTTACAAGATTGTTTTCTAGATCTAATCTGCCATGGTCTGCTTGAGCAGTCAGGTGACCCTGTACAGGAAAAAAAGGTTAAATTTTAAACACATTTTAATAGTCTTTGTGTGGGTGTGAATGAAGGTACATAGTGACAGAACATTGTACTCAACAAGGATAGCAGTATGCATTTTGAAGGATCTTTGCAAGAAATGGTGATAAAGGGTATGGATTTTAAAGAGATGTTTGGAGGCGATAAAAAGGGCAACTAATGGAAAAATACTGTAAGACCATTCAAAACAAACTGATGATGGTTAGTTCTGAGGCAGAGAAATGGACAAAAAAGCAGAACAGAAACAATCTGGGAGAGAAATGAGAGGTGAGGTGTGAGCAGGAGCAAGATTAGATACGAATTTGATGATGAGAAGGAAAAGATTGAATTTCATGTTAAGAATAATTCAACCCGGGTTATTTTCCATTGCAAAAAGCCTTTAACATTTTGTCCTGCTCTACAGAAATTCTCATGCTGTCATTATCACTGTAGCATTTGAGTTCTTTTCAGTACAGTAGTGGCAATATGTGTCAAATATCTCTCGTGTGTAGTTCATTCCTTCCTTTTCATCTCTCAGGTGGAGGAGTAATTGCACAGGTGAGTGTTTTGTTTTGGTGGTGTTACTTGGCTTGGTTGTTTCTAATTTACATATACAGAGAGCTAGTTTATATTTAGGTTATATCTACACACAAGCTGTATTTTGCACTTAGGCTAGAGATGGGAAGTATAAAGGGGAAGCAGGAAAGGAAAAGGCGGGGAAAAAAGGGAAAGGTCTGTGTTATACAGCAGAGAATAGTGAGATTTGTGATCATTCTTCAGTCTTGAGAGACTTTATGTAACAGTCTATGTGTGGCCATCTGGACATTTGGCTTCCTGCACAAAATAACTTTTTATCTTCCTGCTCAAATGAACTCTAAACCTAAGAGTTGGAGTCAATTACTATACACCTCGGGCACAATTTGCCTGGGGAAGCTAGTTAATGTATTAAGTATCCCTGCCATGGGGGATATAGTCCTCTAAAAAGACTGATGTAGTGACCAAGACCTGTTGACTTACAGAGGTTAAATAGCACAGTCACAACACTAAGAAAATGTAGTCACACAATGAGAAATCAAGAGATTGAAAGAAATGCTTTCTGTTTCTTATGGGATATGAAAATACCTGGATTAGAAAGGAGTCTGGAGAGGTCTCTGAGGCCATTCTCCTGCCTTCAGGCAGGACCAAATATACTTAAGTCATTCCTGATGTATGTTATTTCAAGTTGTTCTTAAAATACCTTTTACCACTAATGAACTTCATTGCTTCTTTGCCCATTCCCTGTGGAAATTTATAACAGTTTG
Source organism: Ciconia boyciana (assembly GCF_034638445.1). NCBI lineage: Eukaryota > Metazoa > Chordata > Aves > Ciconiiformes > Ciconiidae > Ciconia > Ciconia boyciana. The sequence continues at coordinate 103,807,255 of NC_132935.1, read as the reverse complement.
TAACCTTCCTGTTTCCAACAACTTTTTGCACAGTTGAAAATCAGCCATTGCTCACTTCTGCTGAACATAGTATGAGGATTTCTTCATGGGTCTTTCATATCACTCTCCTGCTTATACGCACATTATGAGATCCCTTTTTCTTCTTTTTTTGTTTTTCTTGTTGGCAATAATATGATGGGTTGGGATCACTGTATGTATGTGGAATTCCCCAGATCCATTTTTGCGGAATTGCTGTCTGGAAGGACTCTTCCCCCACACCCCAGTCATTCCTACCTCAGTGTTGGATTTCTCACATGCTCTGGTTGTATTAAATGTCTTGTATTTCAATCTAGTTTATCAAAATGTTTTCTGTTTACAGTCCTCAAAAGAACAGCCTCTCCCAGTTTCGTATCTTCATGGAGAAGAAACACCTCATATCCATCCAAATTCATTTGGTACAGGCAGTTCTCTATATGTCTCTGGCAGAGGCAGGGGGGCTTAGGCCAGATATCTCATTCTGCTCCTGGTTGCCGTATTTCCTTGGGACTCACAGACTATTCCCTGTGATCTGACATCTGTATATTCACTCATGTGATGGGGGAAAGACCCTTAGTAAAGACGGCAGGTGGAAGTAGCCTAATTGACAATAAAATAGTATGTCTGAACCACAGTGCAGTTTTTGGTTGCTCCAAAGATGCATTTGGGAAAAACAGTGTTTGCTGCAGACTATGTGAGCATCCTGTTCCCAGTTTTCTCACTTGGACAGTCTAGGGGTAGGGAGAAGCTTAGTGGTTTACTAGGTATTTGTATATAGCACCTTTGAGGAAATGTTAAAGCTTCAAGCAATGTTAAACCTTCAGTGCATGGGTAGACTATTTGTATTCCTTGCGCAAAGTATATCTGGGCAGACAGTGAGGAAAAAAGTGTAACATGGAAAAAAGAGATATTCTAGAGGATACAGTTACAATATTTAAGATAAAAGGAGGTGAAAGTCTGTGAGTTGACTCCTGCCACAGCTGAAAGCAAGGCAACAATATCTATACCAGTTATTATGGAGGAATATTATTCAGATTAAATATTGCCAATGAATCAGCAAATAACAAAGAAATTAAGGAATAGCAATTACTTAGGATGATAACAGAGTAAGCAGGCACCAACAATACACCAAAACTAATTAGATAATAATTGGGAAAACAGCCTTGTTTCATAATACTAACATGTCATATTGCAGCCCTGGGGGGGGAAAAAAAAGCATGTTTTTGTATTATGAGGTGACAGGGTTAACCTCATGTAATTTAACAAATGGAAAGAGAGAGATCCAGATCACTAGACACCTATTAATCTGACTTTAGTAGTCTTACTAAGCTTTTGAAGAAATGGAGGAAAGAGTAATTCAATACCTGGAAGTAAATGGAAGGTAGAGTAAAATGCAGCAGACTTCTATCAGCAGTTGATTGTTCAGGATTAACTTGATCTCCTTCTCTGATAAAGCACAGTAGTTTTTTCTCAGACAGGAGAAATGCAATAGATCTAGTTTGTCAGATGTCAATAAAACATTTTATATACTGTAATGATGGAAATTATTAGCTAAACTAGGGAAGATGGGGTTTGAGAGATGAATTGCAAAGTGACTTGTGAACTGGCAAATGGAATTCCCTCACAATTTACACTGGCTGAGAGATTAGAGTTGCTCAGAGATCAGTGCCAGAGCTGATACTGTTAATGCTTCGACCTTGGTTCAAAATTAGGAATATCTTGACGAAATATGCTGATGATACAGATTCAGACTAGAAAAAAAAGCAGAGAGATTTGGATGACACCATGGAAGTTAATAGTACAGAGTAATGCTGTTAGCAACAATAACAAGAATTTCAGTATAAAGATGGAGCTCATTGGTTGGACGTGATTGAGGAGAAGAAGGATGGGAAAGTACTGAAGGTATTTAATACGTATTGAGCAATCTCAGGATGACTTTGAGCCTCTATTCTGAGGCAGTCAGGAAAATGCTTTATATAAAGCAAAATAATTTCAGTAGAGAAATACAAAAATGTTGATCAACTCTGAAATCACAAAACATTGGTAAGACCTCCTCCAGAATACTCATTAGATCACGAGTGCAAGTGGGAACAGAGCTATGAGGAAGAACAACAATAGAAAATCTATTTTCCAATGGGAGACTTGTTTTCATAAAAATACAGACTGAGAGAACTTATGATTGCTCTCTACAAAGTCATCAGATGTAAATCCCAAAGAAGAACACAAGTTGTTTAAGACACAAGTCAATGTTACTAAATAAAATACCAAACAAAACAGCATCTGTAAACTCTCTATGGCTAAATTTTGGGGTGGAAATTAAAAGAAATTATTAATAAGAATTGTGAAAATTTGTAATTTTTACATTCTGGTTACCTAAAATTTCCTATAAACTGTATTATAGTGGGTAAGGTTTGTCCAAAAAGTGGACAGATTAGCAGCAGATTATGTTACAGAAGTTTGCTAATGGATTTAATAGAAAATAAATCTTAAAATTCTATCTGATAAAATAAAGAAAATTGAGGGTGGAGGGAGGACTTAAGGAAATTATTCTATAGTTTGATTTAATGTCCAATTAGCACTAATATTAAGACATTATTTACTCCTTATTTCTAACTGCATCATATTTAGAACAGGGAAAAGTAGATGAGTAAAAAAGAGGTTTTGCAGATGCAGACTAGGCTAGGGCAACCATTGTACTAGAGGTATAAAATTAACATCAAGGAGTTTGCTGAATACCTCTGTTTTTATGACTTCATATGCTCCATTAATTGATACAGATAAATATCTGTTTTTCATATTTTCCTAGATTAAGTTGTTTAACTCAGTTATATAGTCAATAACGCAGTATCTTTACTAGTTATGCTACAATAAAAGTAACTTATACCGCACTAAAATGTGAAACTAGTTGCCAGCATTATGTGTGAGACTTGATATAAATAGCTGGCGAAATTCACATAGAAAAATGTTTAGTTTGGTCATTGGAAAAATAGTTTTAAAGTAATATATGTTCAAATGTAAATAAAGAAGAAAATACATCAAAAACAGTTATTTTGAAAGGCTGGAAAAAATACAAATCTGTATTCGGATTTAGGAACTTTTGTAGATGTTTATATCCTTGAATAAAAGTTACTTCTACGAGATTATTTTTAAAATGCCACTGCTCTCTGCCTTCCCTACTCTTGTACCCACCAGCTATGGATTCAGATAAATTGTAAATTATTTGGATGTTTAGAAATGTGCTATTATATGCTCTTGTTTTCTTCTGTGGTGTTGAGAACACAACATAAAGTAATCACTTATTAGCTGAATAGCAGTGATCAGCTCTATCTGTGCATTTAGCCTGCCACACTTACAAAACTAAATGAATTCACTTAAACCATGTTGAAAACATAATTTATTGAACTGTGATAATTGCCTCAGGTAGTTTCACTGTATTTTACTGTGAAAACAAAAACTTTAAATGCTTTGTTTCTTGCTTTAGAAGAGCATTTCTTTAAGCACTATTTTTAACCAAGCCAGTATTTTCTGATCTTTTTGAAAAAGAAAGAATGGGTACTATGTAGTACTTGAATACTACAGGCTGATATAGGATGTAAGACATCTATATTGTGTATATTCTGAGATACTTGTACTGGCATGCATAAAACCAAAAATCTTTTATAAATGCGAGTGCACAATATTCAAGTCTCTAATGCATATCATGACGTAGGTTATTCTTGGTAGTTGAGTCATATATGCCAATGCTGTTAATTGGAATTTGAGGAGATATGAGACTGCAAGCTTATTGGGAGTTCACCCAGATACCTTCAGCTTCAATAAATTGCTACATAGGAAAGAAAACCTGTCCTTGGGCGTTATTTAATAGAATATTGTTAACTGTCACAGGAATATGATGAACTTCAGATTTATCTTAGAGATAAGCATACTTAATTTGTAATGCATTTATGAAAATATTTTAATTTGTTTGTCTAATAGGGGGCCTCCTAATTTTTATCTTTAACGTCATAATAAAAAGGTGTAGTTCATAAATTAGGTTTGGCCAACTCAACATGAAAGAAAAGCTCCTTTAGTTCTTGATCAAAAATGCAGAGCCTGTACTGAGTCTGACTGTAACGAATTTAATAAGAAAAAAAAATATTCTTTGAAATAATATTTCAAAGCCCTCTCAAAGAAAAGAAATTTAATAGTTTCAAAGGTGAAAGTACATGATAATTCCCATTTTTAACTATTTTAATAGAAAAGAAACTGGCCAAACTCAAATCTTTGAAATCACATTTAAGTAATGTTTTGAACAATAAATATATGTTCTGCTATAACTTCTTTTTTGCTGTTCCACTTTGTCTTTTGCATTCCTTCCACTCTTCAGCAACAGTGTAGCTAGAGAGGAAAAGCAGGTGGGTGGGAGAAAGGTGAACAACACTTGCCGCAAATCCCTGTGAAGAAAAAACTTTTACAGCTTTTATACTGAAGCCTATTGTTTGTTTTAATAATGCAGCATTAGTAATTTCCATCCTAGCCAGCAGGCAATCTGCCTCCACTTTATCCCACTGCTGGCAACAGAAAGATAAATAGCAACTGACTGGCATTCTTTCTTTAACTTTCAGTCACTTGTGGGACTGGAGTCCTTGAGGCATGACACCACCTGCACAGCAGGAGGAGGTGTGACTTGTGATGTTCTTTTTGTTTTGACAGCTAAGTACCAGTCATACGTAGGTTAGAACCCTAATTTATGATGGGTGAATGTATTCCACCTTTATTGCGCTTTTTTTGCTGTTTGTAAAAAGGCTACAGCAGAGCCTCGATGAATCTCTTTTATGTAGTTTTGTGTTCAGATATAAATTCTGTTAATCTGCCTAAAATAACAAGGATTAATTACCAGGCAAGGACGTGATACACTGCTTGGGCAGCTCACAATTTAGCTGTGTGTAAATCTTGATGCTCATTTAGGTTTTTCTTTCTGTCTTTGCATCTCGTCCTGACAGGTGTGTGCCCAATCACTGTGAACATGGTGGCAAATGTACCCAGACGTGGGACAGCTTCAAGTGCACTTGTGATGGAACTGGATACAGTGGCGCAACTTGTCATAACTGTAAGCCATCCTGCAGCATTGAAATTGCAATGGAGTAGGGAAGACACTGATGTCTTTTGGTGGAGATAAAAAGTCAAAGTCTTCCTCTCTGGTTGTTAAAGATCCTAAAAAGTTATTTGAAAGGAGGTGTTGGCTTCATCATACTCCACCTTATCTACATAGGGATGTATTTATATAGCACTGTGCTGCACCATACAAGGGACCAAAGCAGTACAGCTGTCTTAGTTGGGTGTCCTGAGCAAACACATTCTCAGCAATTGCACACTAGAGTTTCAGATGGACACAGTGAATCTGCCCTAAGCTGTTGGGGAGAGCTGCTGACCGCGGCTAACTAGAGAGACACTCGTTCAGGTTGCCAATCCCGAAGTGTGTTTATATACTGATTATTGGCCATTCTAAAATCAGAATATTTACTCTGTTGTTGTGAGTTTCTTAAAAAAGAGCATTTCCTATGAGCTCCACATGCCCTACACTATTAAAGCACAGAAAAAAGAGAAAAAAGTACAGTTGCTCTTTTTATAGGTTCTCAACAATGTATGCAGAGTCAGCAGCATGTGTCTTCTGTTCCTTCTATTGTACACTACAAGTGGGATTTTCATCTGCGAAGTGTATCCTAAAATATCAAGAAGATGCAGAAAACATAGCCAGTCCTTACTTTTCTCCCTTTTTTCTTTAGCAAACAACCTCTTAATATTTAGGAGAGAGTAAAAATGCTTCTGAACAGGTGAAAAGTTGAAATTGAAGCCAGGATTTATACAGATAGAAATTTATATTACTTTACTATTTACTTTAACTACAGCTGTGTAGAATTTTACAAAGATAATTGCAGAATTATTTCATTTTTAACCAAAAAACCCCAAACCAATGAGAAAATTTTGACAATTCACAGTTGTCTGAAATTCAACAAAAACCTATTCCATTTTTAAACATTGTATTAATGTAAGAGGGAGTGTATTTTATATAATAACTATTAATACATATATATACATTGAATGGCAAAGTTCTCCATGGTCTGGCTACTGAACTGGTAAAACTGAAAGAGTTAAATGGCAAATGAATGTTTATTAAAGAGAGATATTTAAAGTACCAATGCTTGAGGGAGAAATTTCATGGGCAGCCCTTTTTCCACCAAGTGTGAATGTGCATAGTGATGGTGTGGTTGCATCTAATCTTGGGAAAGAAAACATGGAATTTACAGTGATGTAGTATTTCAGTGAAACAAAGAAAAAGATTTCATATATTTCTCTGAAAGTATAGTATTTTTAGAGCTTTGGCTAACCTATTACAGCCACTTGGAAAATATGATTCCTACATACGTGGTAGGCTGTTAAGATGTTTAACTGCAGAAATGCAGGGATGGAAGCTCACTTAAGTAGGTATATTTTATCTAGTGAGCCTCTGAAAGTAAGTGTAATCTGTTAGAGGAAAATGGATCATGCTGGATCCAACAGCCCGCCAGTGGTGAGACTGCTGCAGCTGCATTTCCCCAGGTCCAACCAGTAGTGAGGCCGTAAATGTATTCCTGGTAGGCATGCACCCACAGATCCCATATATATCACATACACATATATACACGGCTGCCTGTATAGATCACAGACAGAACACGCACATGAACACAGCACCAACAGCCTCATCCTGCTCCCCTCTCTGGCTGAGCAGGATGCATATCCACTAGTGAGAATAGTGAACATCCATATCCACACACGGTGGATCCTTCCAGTGGCCCAGCTCAGGAACTTAGTCAGCCCAGTGGCTGGGCCTGGATCCCAGACTCCGCAGTTGCTGATGCCCGGACAGTGAATGGCCCAGCAGGGTATTATTTGAGCTCCCCCTCTTGCCATTGTCTGTCTGTGCTCCTTTGTGGGTGTGCAGATAAGCTTTTAAGACATAACCTTACATAGTTTAGCTTTCTTCTTGAGTCCCAAAGAGAAGTAGCAAGGACAAATCGATGGCATCACTTTTCTGAAATCACATTTATTACAAAGGAGAGAAATAATAATCCAAGGAGCTGTGAACATTTCTCTTAATAGGATTTTCACCTGCCTTTTATGGATAAAACAGTGCAATAAGGCAAGTAAAAGGCACTGCTGGACTGCAAAGGGGGATTTGGAGTATATTGTCCCATCTTTAGCTATGGAATGGATAAAGTGTATGAGATTACAGCTGTCCAGGTCATTTGGAGACACATTGTTCAAGAACCTTTACTTTTGTAATTCAAGCAAAGTTTCTAACTTAGATGGCTAAGCTTTTGTTTTGTTTCATTTTTGTGTCTGAAGAACATAATTTTAGTTTTTACCATGTATGTTGTTATACTTTTAGAAGTCTTCTTTCTTACAAAACGAGGGTGAGCAGAAAGTTATCCACTTGATAGATATCCTGTCAGAATATGTGAAGTCTTATGCCTTTCTAGAGTATAGAATTTAATGGCACAAAAATGAGTGAAAACCAAAAATTATAGCGTCAGCCTATAGACTGTGACAACCTTAACTCTGCCTTTATTGAGCAGGCAATAGCTATCAGTATTTGTTCCAGCCATGTTTACAGTATTAAGTATAGCTGCAAATAATGAGGGGATTTGTTGAAGCTTGCCAAAGGTTGTAGTTATACTGTCCTGAGGTCTGGGGCCTCAGCTCTGCTACGATGATACTGACCTTATCTATCCTTTCCTACTTGTGCAGTGTACCTGTGTACTCAGACATGCTTGCTGTGCTGCCTTTTCCTTTTGAGTTCTGATGTTTGTGGCAATAGCAGTACAAAAAGGATGCTGGGGGAGGAGAGAAGTTGGAATGATAACTGGTGTGTGGTATAAAATTAGCTGAAAGCAATTATAAACAGTATTGCGGGTTGTATGAAAGGCTGTAAAATTTAGCAGGTATCATGATTCTATGGAGCAGGAAAGTGTTTAAGTGCAGATGGCACTTGTTCAGTACCATTTTACTTAAATATAAGATTATTTCACAAAATGAATGGTATTATACTCTACAGTAAAATATATATTTATTTTCTCAATGTATGTTTGTGCAGTGGGTATAACAGGGCATTTCTCAAAAAAGTTGGAGTCAATACTACGTTCGTGGGGATTGTAATGCCATAGCTGTTGATTTTAATGAGTTTGAGTTTTGCTGAACTTAAAGGAACAAGATAATTCTGTGTTACTGAAGGGGTTTTTTCAGTGAATTGATTTTGCTTTAGTCAGGGAATTCAACACTTTCCTGAGCTTTTGACTTGAAACAAGGCAAGGCTTTGCAGCCTTGACTGAATTTCAGATCACGGTTTTAGGTTCCTTTGAAGTTGAAATTCAAAGACAAACTCAAGGGATAAACTCCTTGAAGTGAAACAGAGAAAAATGTTTGTATGAAATCCTTGTGAATCAAAATGGCTTTGTTTCACACAGGTCTGGTCATAATATAGTTATAGTATGATAGTGAAAGCAACAGTTAGTCTAGAGAGATGGAGAAACTTGTATTCTGGGGCTGAGACATAATAGAAACTGTAAACCAAAAATAAACAGCTACACAAGGAAAAATTTCAAATAAATACATCTGAAATAACAACTTTAATTCTTATTATCTCTCTAATTGTGTAAATCAATTACTCACATATGCCATTTTAAGATCATTAAATAATTTGCGTTTCAGAATAGGACATTGTTACAGGAAGGCTCTTCATCATTCAAAGACAAACCAAAATCTCCAAGCTCTGTGGCCACTATCTTGTTATTTGTCAGAGGCTTAAGCTGCCATTCACAGAAGAAGATGTCTCTACTCCACAATAATTTCTTTCATCCAGCTACAACTGGGTCCTTGGAGCTCAATGGTGAATTAAACTAAAATACTGGAAAGTTGTATCTCTCATTGCATGGTAAATACCCTAGAAATCTCCCAGATTTCTTTTGGCGAACAGATACTCAGTGCCCAAGGGAATGCTGTGGCCTGGCAAATACCAGACTAGAGCATTGATTTTATCATTAGACAAGACTAAAAGATAAATTAATGTATTTATTTAAAAATAATGATTTACAGTGATGAAACAGTTATAAAATTATTTAAAAAATAATTATTAGGGTTATAATTAACAGTAAGTATCATCCTTACTAGCTTTATTGTATCAGCTATATTTTAATCCCCAACTAATTAACCTTTATGGCCTACCAAAGGCTGACCTGCTGTGCAGAGTTCTTAGAGTGACATTTTTCCAGAGCCTATTGGTAAATGGTTCCTGGAGCCTTTGAGAACAGGAGCTCATTTTCCTTACTACTTATCATCTCCATCATGATCTTCAGGTAACACCGCTCTGCTGTGCTTTGTGCGAATTATACATCTAGTTTTAGGCTCTAATGTGCTTCCTGCTGTTTACAGCTTCTTTAAAACAGAGTGATATAAATTTACAAATCATGTATCAGGATAAATAATGAACATTCAAGCTTCTTTGTCTCAGATTTTTAATATATAGCTCAATGCATGCTTTCTCTAGAATCTGCATGTAAGAAAAACACAATAAAGGATTTACTGACAGAGTTTACCGTGACTATGATGTATCTACCTACCATCTCCTGCACAAACTTTGTTAGTTTTAGGAAAAAGCCAGGACAACCTAGTTTGATCATATTTGCCTTCTCCTAATGATTTCCAGTAGCAAAAAAGTCCAATTTGCACTTAAAAGATTAATCTCAATTATATCCATTTTCACTCATATGAGACACAAGTTCTATTCTTCTTTAATTTCACTTTCAAACAAACACTGTCCTTACTTCTACAGGTGTACAGCCCCCATTCCTTCAAGGATACTGGACAGGGAAGGGTTTGCTTATAAATCTTCAGTTATTCCATAGGAGGGACTAACATCCAACTCACAATCTGTTGCCTGTTAGTTCTGTAAAAGCAATAGGAGAAACACAGCCTTACATACTCTTGTCAGTAGAAGAGGCATTAATTGCATTGGAATATACAGAGAATGCAACTCTGTTGGGAAAGAACATACAGAATTTTTACATTTTTAGATTGGCAATGTGCTGTAATTTTTTTCAAAATGAGTATTTGAAAGAATGTAGTGATTCCTAGTTTCAATATAACAGACCTTGACTTCTGAATTCTCTGGCTTTGTCTCCTCATAGCTTGTTGTGAATAAATGTTACCCTATATTTTGGAACGTGATTCAGAGTTACTGAGGAATAAAGCATTAATCTTCTCTTGAAATGATAAATACATTAAGTGTCACTGGAAGTTGAATGGACATTGATATTTTTTTCCAGGAATAGTGACCTTCTCCCTAAAATGAAATATTGCTTTAATAATGAGTTTAACAGTATCTAGAAAAAAAGTTTGAGTAAGAAACGTTTGTGTTACATGCATTGTAGAAGCAACGATAATTGGGATGCTTGATTATTGCCAAAATCAGTAATTAGAGAGCCAAATTTAATCTGCTTAGACTGTGATCTTCAGGAAGACCTCCATCAATTAGTCTGTACTAACTGATTTTCCTGTATTTCCATTAATGAGGAATCACCTGAAACACTGTAATTTCTACATTTAGAGTCTAGATAAGAAAGCATGACATGGTGATGATATTTTCCTGTCAGCAATTTCAGAAATAGTTTCATAGCGAGAAAGCAAATACATAATTAGGCGCAAATATGCTCTGAACTTTACTTTAGGGAAAAAAGAAAAGAAATAGTCATCCCAAACAACCAACGTATGGGTTTCCACTCCACTGGAGACTGGGGGAGTTCTGAGAACAACATGGTTATTCTTTGTGATCTCAAACCGCTTTGTTAGAAAGTCAAAGGCCTTGCAGTTTCACAAGCATATTAATGCATTATTTGATCAGGAAAAAGAGTTGTCTTAACAAGTCATGAACTACGAGTATAGAAGCTTTTTCCTTTCTTAACAGTTTAATAGAGGGAAGAAGAAAGTGTGAGTAAAGAGTAGAAAACCACTTTTACAAAAAACGTGTCTGCTGCGATTAAAAATATGCAACGTGGCAGGCTATCTTACTTGTTCAATCTAATCTGAGTGAAATAAGCCAGATTGTCCACTAATAGTAAGGTGGTTTATGTTCTCATGAATCAGGTTGTACAACTATGGACACATAAATGCACTAACTATTCTCAAGAGAATGTACAGGCAGCCAGAGTGCCTCCAGGCAGCAGCAGAATGATCATCGTCACTAGATAGGCTGAATGTGGAGTGTCATTACTGACAAAACGCAGGAGAAACCCCTCCAAAGCTTCTACCATCTGACAAGATGAAAGTTATGTGTATCATGCGGGGTGCTACTGAAAGGCATTTAAAGGACAATGCAGCCATCAGGCACAGTCAACATGGGTTCACAAAGGGAAAATCCTGTCTAACTAATACCCTTCTATGATAAGGTCACCCACATAGTGGATAAAGGGAAGGTGGTGGGTGTAGTTTTTCTGGGTTTTAGTAAGGCTTTTGATACTGTCCCTCACACCATCCTTCTAGACAAGTTGTCCAGCTGTGAGATGAGCAGGTAGATGGTGCACTAGGTGAAGAATTGCCTGAACAGAACGGTGCCCTGGCAGCCAAGAGGGAAAACCACATCCTGGGGTGCATTAAACACAGCATGACCAGCCAGTCAAAAGAGGTGGTTATCCTGCTGTATTTAGCATTGGTGCAGCCTCACCTTGAGTATTGTGTGCGGTTCTGGGCCCCACCATTTAAAAAGGACGTTAAGGTATGTGAATGCATCCCAAGAAGGGCAACAGAGCTGGGGAAGGGACTGGAAGGCATGTCCTCTGAGGAGCGGCTGAGGACTCTGGGTTTGTCTAGTTTGGAGAGAAGGAAGCTGAGGAGCGACCTCCTTGCTCTCTCCAGCTTCCTGAGGAGAGGAAGTGGAGACGGAGGTGCTGATCTCTTCTCCCTGGGATCCAGTGGCAGGCCATGTGGGAACGCTTCAAAGCTGCGTCCGTCAGGGGAGGTTTGGACTTGACAAGAGGAAACATTTCCTTACTGAGAGGGTGGTCAAACCCTGGAACAGGTTTCCTAGAGGGGTGGTTGATGCCCCATGCCTCTCAGTGTTTAAGAAGCATTTGGACAATGCCCTTAATACCATGCTTTAAGTTCTGGTCAGCCCTGAAGGGGTCAGGCAGTTGGACTAGATGGTCATTGTAGATCCCTTCCAACTCAACTATCCTATCCTATTCTATCCTATCCTGTTCTTCCTCGTACCTCTTTCTTTCCCCAGCAGTATATGCTGAGGAAGTCTCTGATGACATATGTTCCCAGCCCTGTGCTAGGAGAAGGCATTGAATGGGCAGTCATGTCCCACCCTACGCATCAGCTCCGTCACGTTGTGGGAAGGAGGCATGTACCTTCTGATGGGGGTGAGAGCTGTGGATTGTCTCAAGATCATTTGACCACCTGAACAAATTTGCAAAAAGCAAGTGGGAACTGCGGTTCTTGAAAGTCTTCTATGTTCACCCAGTTTAGCTGGGTTTCCACAGGATGGCAAAACCCCACATCTCTGACACTAGCGAAGCTCAAAGATCAAACCCTCCTCAGTCTGAAGCAGGACGTGCTCCTGAACTAAATGGTTGCAAATCTTTTTGAGGTGAGCAATACTTGTTCATTTCCTGTGGATATTTTGTTTCTCCTTGTACTCATTTTTTGAAATGCATGAGCTGCTTCCCTTGATAAAATGTGTTAAAACAAAAGAGCCAGAGAACAACAGGACTTCGTCAGAGCCAAGGTCCATCTGGCCCAATGCTCTGTCTCCAAAGTGGCCAACCATCAATGTCTAAAGGAGAGAAGATGAGCAGCACAGGTCTACTTCTGCCGGGGTCCTGGAGGTGCTCATAGGCCTCCATGGCTGGGAGCGGCCTCCCCTGGGACGCCCACCCACACTGTCTCCTGCCAAGGGCCCAGGGGACGTGGTGTCTCAGCTCAGCCTGGAGCCCTCGTTCCCTGCCTGGGCAATGTTGTAGGTGTGCCCGTCTCTGCCCCGGTCTCCTGCATGGACCTGTATGGGACCTGCCCTGTAGAGAGCTGCTCTCCTGGATGGACCCCTTAAACCTAGGTCATGGCTTGTCATGCAGAACTAGATGCATAACATAGCATAACTGTTCTGTTCTATTCCCTGTGCTCACCATGAGTCAAATAACCATGAGACTGTTATTTGCCTGAAATGCCAGGGGTTTTTCAGCTCCACAAACACTTTAAAGGACAGGAATCACAAAGGTTACAAGTGGAAACAGGATTTTATTTGACTTTTCTGAATCTGTTTCAGAGCTGATGCTCACAAGCATTAACATAATGTGCATGTGTAGCCAGGAGCAGGCTGATGCATTCTTCAGTTTAGCTTGAAAAAAAGATCCCTTGCAGTCTGGCAAAGGCACATCACAGAGCTGCAAAAAGCAGCAGCAGGAATACAGGCCAAGCAGTGCCTGTTTCCTGAAGAAAGAGAACTTGAAGAATGAACTTCATTACTGACCACGCAGAAATGTAGAAGAAGAAGAAGAAGAAGAAGAAGAAGAAGAAGAAGAAGAAGAAGAAGAAGAAGAAGAAGAAGAAGAGGTGTGTGGTACCGTGGGGCATTTTCCAAAGCAGGACACATCTGGAGGACAAGCAGCCTTTTTGCCTTCCAAAACTTGCTGCGCTGTGCTTCTTGGCCAGTGATGCATGACAAGCACTCTCGTGCCTGCCCCACGCTTGTACTGCAGGCAGGGAGAGCTGGAAAGTGGCAGCTCCGGATGGGGCAGCAAGCCTGCAGCCCTTCCAAGCACGGGCTGTTTTGCACAAGCAAGAACCCCTGGGGAAAGGGAGCCCAGGGAAGAGCAGAGCTCGCTCCCACTACAAGCTTGCAGTGGGCAAGAGAGCCCGAGGGAGCCAGGGCACAAGTGGCACCTTGGAGGTGCCAGAGCAGCAGGCAAGAACCTCGCCGAAAGGGCCCAGAGGAGCCCTGACAAGGGGCTGTGCTCAATGCTACAGAGGACAAGAAGCAACCCCCGGGGACCACCCTGGGGGCCCACCCGGCAGTCTAGAAAGCTTCCTCCCCCCGGATGCGGGGCACGAGGGCCACCTTTGTGGAGCAGGAGCAGCAGGCCCCTAGCCAAAACGGCCCAAAGAAGCCCTGGCAGGGGCCGTGGTGCTCAGTGCTGCAGAGGAAGGCAAAAAACCCCCAGGGACACTTGCTAGCCCAGCGTGGGGGAAAAAAAGCCTTCCTCCCCCAGCTGCAGGGCATGAGAGGCCATCTTCGTGGTGCATGAGCAGCAGGCAGTAACCTAGCCAAAAAGGACCAGAGGAGCCCCGCCCTGACAAGTGGTCATGCTCAATGCTGCAGAGGAAGGCAAAAAACCCCCGGGGACCAGTGCCAGTCTGCCCCGGGGGAAAATTCCTTCCTGACCCCAGAGCTGGCGATCGGCTATTCCCTGAGCATGTGAGCACGACCTGCCTCCTCGTCCCACAGGCTGGTCACGCCTCCCAGGAGATGCCCAAGCCCTATTCTCCCTCAACCTGGAGCCATCTCCGGGGCTTCCCAGAGTGGCCAAATGCCCCCAGCCCGATCGACCTTGGGGGCAAGAATCCTTCCCACGCCTGGCAGGAGACCAGTGCGTGCTCCAAAGCACTGGGACCCCTGGCAACATCTCTGCATCCCATTTCTTACGGCTGCTGCCACTGGCTCCGCAGGGGATGAGGACGGCGAGCTCTGCAGTGCTCCTCAAGAAGACGCTCCCTTGCTCTTGCCACCACTTTCCAGCTGAAGAGGCCCGATAGCCTCGGGCACCTCCTGCTCTTGCTGGTTCTTCTCATCTCCAGCAGCCTCGTCCAGCCGACTCTGGTCTTCCTCCCTCAGCCCCCTCCAAATAATTCCACTGGCTCCTCAAGGACTTCCTCTCACATGTCTTCGGGCTGTCCCCAGGCCATCTCTGGCAGCAGGACACAGGAGGATGCTCCCTTTTATCCTGCCGTGGGGCACTGTGACTGCTGCGTTGCCGGGTGGCGTCACTGTGACATAGGGATGATGGGGCCCCCCATGTGCAGCCCCGCCCATGCGCAGCCCCGCCCACCACCCCTCCACCCGCATCCTTCGGAGGAAGGCCTTTGGGGTGCTGGCCCCGAGGCAGTCCCTGTGCCCAGGAGGCCCAGGTGCTGTCCCTGCCCTTGGTGGCCATGCACTGGGCACAGCTGCTGGGCGTCCCTGTAAATTCATCTGTACATTCAGACTATGTAAATAAGGGCATTTATACCGTATACATTCATTTGGATGTGGGGATGCCAGAGGTGGAAGAAAGGCTTTTGGTTCCCTCTGCATGAACTTTGCAGAGACACAGAGAGCATGCAGGATTTCCTCACCATTCCTTACCAATGCACCAAGGCAGATTGGCTACTACCCTGCTTATGGGTAGTAGCCAATGACGTCGTCCTCTTGGAAAGAAGTCCCAAATTGTTTTGTGCTCTTGACCATCTTTTTCCTGGCACTTCAGTAGCTCTTCTCCTCCTTTGGCCTTCACCCTTGATATCTTTCTTGACAGAGGTGGCAGCCCTCTCAGCCTTTGTCTTGCTCCTGCTTGTCGTCTTCTTCTGTAATCCTTCCATGCCCCTAATCAACTGCTTAGTCTTTGTTTGCCTTCATCCCAGATGGAATTTGTCTTTCTTGAACTCGAGGAATGAGAAATGTGAGTTTTCACCAGGGCTTTGCGCAATGCTTGCCTTTCCTATGGAAATATCTTGCCTGACACACAAGAATGCGTTTGCCTGTGTCCCATTCATGGCTCACAGTCACCCTGTGATCTACTCATGCCTTCAGGAACGTTGGCCTACTCCAGTGTTTCCAAACTGGAGCAGAAACTCACGGCACTCCACCTGACGTCGTGTTACCTGCAGTTCTTCGCACACACGGTTTATTGATGTAGGGGCTACCTCTGCTGTCAGAGCTTCAGCCGGTATGGAGCGTGGGGGCCATGGAAACATACCACGAGATACAGCTTGTTCTGGTTCATGGATGCCATGAAATCCAGCATATGATGCGGACAATGAATGTACCTTTTGGAGAAGGCACAAAGCCTACATATCTTGAAGGACTGTTTTCTGCAATCCAAATTCAAAAGACCTGACCATGAACTTCACTGTTTCATACATTTGATGGCATCCAAGCATGAAGGGTGGAGCCCGAGAGATGTGTGAACGAGGCTTTCACCCATCGGTAGCCTGCTGGTGCCCAGCTCCACGCAGTCACGACCAGCAGATCCAGCCCTCCACCGGCCGGGTGAGCTATGGACGGACTGTGTGGGTGGGCTCTGAGCATGAAGCTGGTGGTGTCCATCTAGTCACTTTCAAAATGGGTGTCTGCCTCCTGGGAAAGAAAAGGAGTTTGGACTTGACAAGAGGAAACATTTCTTTATCAAGGGGGTGGTCAAAGCCTGGAACAGGCTTCCTAGAGGGGTGGTTGATGCCTCATGCTTGTCAGTGTTTAAGAGGCATTTTGACAATGCCCTTAATACCATGCTTTAACTTTGATCAGTCCTGAAGTGGTCAGGCAGTTGGACTAGATGGTCATTGTAAGTCCCTTCACACTCACCTATTCTATTCTATTCTATTCTATTCTATTCTATTCTATTCTATTCTATTCTATTCTATTGAGAAAAGAAAGGTAACAGTGAGTAATTCCCCTCCATAACTTTTGCAGCAGAATTTACCTTGCTGTACCTAGCAAAACCTCTGTTTAATGAATCTTAGCCATATTAAAGTATTTTTCCTCCATATATCATAGTTTTTGATGATGAACTCTCAGGTAAATGTGGAGAAGGCATAAGAATTTGATGGTCAGTACCACCAGTTGTAGACTAGAGTTGCCTCATCTGTGCTCAGAAAGAGACTGGGGTTTATGTCATTAAGGATTTGATGTTGATAGAAACTGGTTTTGTGTTTCACGTACAATATGCAACCTTCAACATCAAAACTGGAATAGAGTTTCCAGGACCTGTACGTAAAACTTAACTCTATGTTAATGTAGCTCTGCCTTAAGAAAGAAGAATGAAACAAAAAAGTATCCAAGAGGATAAAATTGGAGAGAACTATTTTTCCTAGTACATTTTTAAGATAATATTCCTATCCTGTTCCTTAAGAACTCTCCTTAAAGTTGGAATAGTAAATTTAATTTAGAAAAAAAAAAAAAAAAGAAAAAAAGGAAAAACAATAAGGTGCAACTTCCCAAAGAAAGGTACTGAAGTGAAATTTGAACGGTCTTTCAGGAAGGGTTGAAGTTTCTCATGAAAGGTAGGAGGGACATCCTAGCTTGCTGGGTAAGAAAAAGCTGAATGATCTGTTTGCATCCAAGAGCCCTAGAGAATGTTTGCTAGCTTATCAAGAAAAGAGTGAGTAAAAGAAAAGCGTTTATGCCGGTTGGGCTTTCGTCATGTTAGTTTTTATTCAGACTCTCAAATAAACCTTCAGTGATGAGTTTTCTTTCACATCCTTTGCTCTCAAGGAACCTACTAAAGTTTGGGTGCATATTACCCTGCATGTCTTCTTTATCAGACCCTTCATTTAGTCTTTTCCTGTGAGATGAAGGAACCAAACACACTTTATAAATTTTTTTTAGATACAGTGATGACAGAAATCGTAGTGTGCCATTTGATGTTTTGGCCCTCACTTTACAGATGTAATTCCCAGTAGCAAAGAACATACGTTATGTCAAGCACAGATATTTCTAAGATGTATATAAGGTTACACAAAATGTCCTTGCAAATGGTATTATAAATATTTTCTAAGTTAGGTTTTGAGGAATCCCCCATTTAAGAGTTTCTCCCCATAAATGGTAACAGAAAAAAAAAAATAATAATAATAGCCAAGTCTCTGTCACATGTCTAACAAGACACCCAAATTCTTCTTGTTTCCTTTAAAATTATACTGTGCATCAGTTGGACTACTGAGGTAGTCTTCGACTTGTCTGTTTCCTCAGCATATCTCCTACCAGCTGCTTTCTTCGGATTTTTAATAAACCTGTAGGTGAGTCACTGGTAAATGTCTCCTTTGATGTCTGGGAGTTAAAGAAGTAGTGTTCAAAGGCTTGACTGGATGGGTCAGGCAGACGGTAAGTTTTTGTACAGCGGAGGCTGAGGACCCTGAGAGCACTACTAGGCCGTAATTGCCCAATAGCACAACCGGGCCCACTCCCCACACCACATGCCTGTGGGCTTGGGGGGCACATTGCAGGTGGCACTGGGTCACACTGTCCTGCCCTCCGCTCTTCTGTGGGCAGGCTCGTGCCCAGCCCTGTCTCCTGTTGTCCTGTCTGGGCTTCCTGAATGGTCCCTGCACCTGGCCTGTTACCTCACCTTGCCTGATAGTCCACTGGGCTGTCAACCCTGCCCTGACTCAGCCTGGGGACAGCAGGATGGTGGGATGGCACGCTGTCAGTGAGGGCACAGCCTGTGCCCAGGTTGTTCGCAGCTCCCGACTTGGCCCCCTTGCAGAACAGCTCCCGCTGCTTCCTAAAAAGACATAATATATGTACAAATGTCCAAAGATGTCTCTCTTTTTTTTTTTTCTTTTTTCTTTTTTTTACTTTTAACTTGGCATTCTGCTTAGATTCCAGAGAAGTGGAGGGAGCAATGTATTACAGATACAGCTTAAAAATGCACAGAGATGCTAGCTTTAAAGCATTGCTTCCTCTGCACAGAGTGTTCCTGGATGCTGCAGTAACTTACGCTGTGCCAGACAAGTGTTATGCTCTTACAAGGCTTTGAAAATCAAATGGTGTTACTCCCACTGTCAGCCCAGGACATATCCACACTGGGTTTGTGTGCACATCTACATCACTTGCCACTTTTAATGCTTAATAAGAAAAAAAATATTGTTCTGGGATTCTCCTGCTACTTGCTCATTTTCTTTGCAGAAAACACACTTCACTCTTAAGCATCTCTCATCCTTGGATCCCCTGTGTGCACAACTTTTTCAGAGCAAATTAGATCTGTTGGTCTAGCTACTATATGAGACCACAGAATGGATGGCCAGGTATGGTCACAGAACACAAGATCTTGTGGCTAAGTCCTAGGAGGATCATATTGCCACTAGCAACGTGAGCAACACCTCAGCTGTTGCTGAAGGAGCTTCCATGTCAGTGCAATTTCTGACTTCTCCACTGCAATTGTCATCTTGGCAGTTTATTTAAAACCAACTATACTAACAGCGGTCTTTGCGTGTCAGAGTAGGCATGCCTCCCGTTTAGACTGAAACCCCTAACACATCTTGCATAGCTCACTAAACAGTCCATGGTGACGAATGGCTTTTGTCCTCTACCAGGGGAGACTCTATTTGCACCAGTAACTTGGATAAGAGATGAAAGACTGCAACTGACCACAAAACCTAGCGTTCAGCTCTAGTCTCGTTATTTGTTGAGAGCTCTCATTAACTTCTGTGGCAGTTTTATTGCAGCCAGGCTAATAACATTTAGTCCTGTCAGCACTGAGCCTTGTTAGCTTTATAAGGAAAAGCAGATCTTTATTAAAAACACCAATTAAAATCTATTTTGAATCAGTAAATTAAAACCTGTTGCTTCCCTCTTCTTTCTTTAGTTCGCTGCTCTTGTTACTTGGATGTTGGTAAGATAACGAGTGAACCTTATGAATTTTCATTTCTTGTGCAAACTCTGTAGGAAAAAGCCTCTGTCAGAGAGTGACATAGAGGGTTACAGATATGATACCTTAGAAAATGCTTTCTAACTAGATACGTCTATGTATCTGACTTGTGCCTCTCTGTTCATAACTGTTACTGTTCTTACTATTGATTGCTTTCAGCCTTTGCATGCTCAAAGAGTTCTTCAGAAGTTTTTAAAAATCACTCAGTATAAGGTTCTTTTTTCCAGTGAAATGGTATCACCTTTTTAAGCAAATTTCTAATGTTAAATTCAAGTTTTGATTTCTTGTGTAAAACATGTAGTAAAATATTTAGGAAAGATTTATCATTTCCATTGTAGCAGGCTATCAGACAAATTATGGGGACTTTTCATGTCATTAAATAATGGCAATGATTTAATATAACTAAAAGGGAAAATGCTCAGTATGACAGGGTTATGCACCCAGTACTAATAATGAAAGGAGACTTTTAATTTTTGAAATTTAGTTCTTAATTGTTAAAAGATGGGGGGGGGGGGGAGACAAAAGATATTAATTTTTTTGAATAGGTAATAAATTTGCTATACTTACAACTTTGATAATTTCAGCTAAGTTGATGGGCCATCATATCTGAGTGGGTTTAGTACTGTGTTCCCAGCCTGTTCAACCCTTAAGTCCAAAACAAATTCTTTTTTTAGCATTTAAATACTGCATTGTCCTTGTGTGTGTGAGGGTTTACCAAATCCTTTCTACATAATAATTCTGAGCTTAAGCATATAAGCATATTTCTTACATGATTTCCTCCATTGTGAAGCTATGGAAGAACCGTAAATATTTTTGTGCTCAGAAACTGTATTATGTAAGACATTCTTGTGAAAGAACATTCTGGTCAAAAGACAGGAGGAACACCGCTTGTTAATACACTTCAAGTGGATGATACAGGCTAGTCAGAAATGTCCTATATTTTGAGAATACTTGGCACAAAACTGTCTCCCCTTCAGTTGTCCTGTGGGGATTTGTGTGCAGGGCTGCGACAAACTATCACCTTGACATTTCTGAATGTTTGCCAGTGAAACGTGATGTTTTAGTCAGCAGCATCTTGCAAGAACAAATCTTGGATTCCAGAACTGGGCCTTCTGCAGAAAGCAGCATCTAGATAGATGCCACAGAAGGGGACCTGTGCACGTGCAAGCATATGATTTTAGTGAGATTGAGCATAGGTTCAGCAGCCCGTATGACTGAATGATTTACACAAGACTGCCAGATCTTGCACTGAATTCCCAGGAACAAATTGAGAATTTCCATAAGTAAATGGGGCAACATATGAACATACTGGGCTGAGTCTCTGTAGTGGAAAGCTGGCATTTTAAGGCATGCAAGAGGTCTTTGCAATGCCCATTAACCTTGTTTATGGAAGACAGATTGTTTGAATTATATGGAAGGAGGAATGAGAAATAATCCAGAGATTCACAGTAAATACTGGAAACCCAAGATGCTGAGTTTTGAAAACATGAAAGAGGAGCTTTCAGTAGGGAAAAATTTGAGTTGCTCCCATTCCCCCATCCTCATGTGTTTGAGGTGATTTGCCTCATCTGGGCTAATGGAGGACAGCTAGTGTGGGATGTGGTAATGGGGATGAGGAGCTCTATGAGGCGGTGAACTGTGAAGTTACTCTGAGAAAAGTAAGTTTGGAGAAATAATAAAGAGTGGTTTTGGCAGAGCTGCTAGATTTGAGGAGGCTGGAGCTGGGGAAAATATTTATGAACCTAACACTAGGAGCAGGGGGGAGTGATGAGAAAAGGGTGATCAGCTCTTTTAGCACTGTTATTACCAGAGTAAGTGGTGCACTAGATGCTGTAAGAAAAGGGGGTACAGTTCCTCACCCTTCTGTCTCATCCTCCTGTGAGATGATGTTTGGGTGTCCCTGATGAAGGCTGTGGGCTTTTGAATTTCTCCGTGAGGACCCCTGCTTTAAGACTGTGTATTTGTGACCTGAGTTAAGTAAAATAGATTCCAGGAGGTGAATAATACTGTGTTCAAGCTCGGCAGTGTGTATGTGTGTCTGAACAATGCTGATCTTGAAGTAATAGGGGAAAAAAGTGAGCTACAATTTCTGAAATCTCTAGAAAGAGGCTTTTGTCTCTTCTGCTCTTAGTATCCTCTGAGAAAGCACTTTTAACAACTGATTGTTCTCAGCCAGTAATGTCGGTATCAATTTATTCTCTTCTTCCTTTCCTACACTGTGTATCTGAACTAATCAAATGTTCAAATTTGATACATGCTCTGCAGAACCTCATTTCTGGGATGTTTGTCTCTTTCCTGTTGAGAATAGAGATTCTCAAAGCCCATTTTATAAAGAAACTACTTTTGTTTACAGAAGTTTATTAAAATGATCATATAATCAATATGCTAGATTCCTAAAGAGGCTAATTTCTTTTCCAATAATGCTTTTCAAAGGAAATGTCATCATAATTTATAATAGTCTTTGTGGATTCATTTTCTATTATTTATTACATGTTCTCAAAGGATTTAACATAATGCATTTCTTTTCTAAGGTTGCAGACTATTATTAAATTACCTCTTTTTTATTAAAATGTAATTTTAAAGTTAGGGTGAAGTTGTTTGGTTTAGTCTGAGATCTTTGTGTAGTTTTTCATGTGAAACATATCAGCCCCAAATTGGTGCATTTGTGAGCTGTTCCTGCAAAACTGGGAAAAGGTTTGTACTCTGTTAATATTTTTTTGAGTCTGAGCATAGTGCAGTTTTTTGGTTTTGTACTCCAATATTTTTTTTAAAATCAGCTTGTTCTTAGTTTCAGTGCCATAAGCTCTACTTCTGCTGCTACACATTTATTGTCTGATGAGCTGAGAACTGCTCTGCACCAGGTGTTTATGAAATGCAGAATGTGTAATAAATTGGAAGCAACTTGCATTTTTATTGTAAGTAAATGGATGGAATCTGTGTTCAGGACAGAAAGGGCTGCAGTTCCAAAATGAGCAATAGGATCGGTACTATTTGGTGAAGGTTAAGTGGAGAAAATGAGCATTAGGATGCAAAGCAGAACATGAATAGTCAATCAGCAGTAATTATGTTGAAATTAAAAAAACAGCTGGAAATTACTCTTATCAGATGAGGTGAGAGAGAGAGTGTAAAGGCTGAAACTGGACTTCAGGTTTTAGCTGTTTGTACAGTTGGGCTGTTTATATGTATCTCTAAATTAGAATCAAGTGTTGTGAGTTTGTAACCTAAATTTCTGCTAGCTAGGGGAAATATATTTGGGGTCCAGTGCAATAACAGCATGAAGTCAGGGTCTAATTCAGAGCATTTTCAGTCCCTTAATTCAATGACCTAGTTAACATGTTTAAAACTAACCAAGCAACATGCCTGAATAGCAGCCTGCGTTTGGGAAAGCTTAGGTATTAGATGAGTTAAGTTTTTTGCAGGCAACTGTAACCTGTGCTCTATTGTTACTCAGAGTGCACAACCAAATATTGTTTCCAGGGGACAGTTAAAAGAGAGCATGTAATTAAGAATAGGTAACTTCAAAACAACGCATGTATGCTGTAAAATCAAAGTCAGAATTAATCATAGCCTGAAAAGGACTCTGCATGTAAAGACTTCAAAATTAATTAGTTTTTTCTTAAACTTTTCCATTAAGACAATCTAGCATATTGCTTACTTCACTGTTAAAACACTTTAATTGCAAAAAAGCATTAAGGTGCTGATATTAAAATCCCATTGACAGCCATTAGAAAGAAAAAACACGTTTTGAAGTCACTCTAATTCTGGCTTTCTCCGACATGTGAGAGAATGAAGTTAATGCAAAGATCAACTGAAAAGATGCACAGCAGTCAAAGGAATGAGAACTTCTTCAGATATATATGCAGATGTTTTTATCTCTCCACATGTAATTTTTTTTAAAAAATATTTTTTTAGAATTCAAAATACAGGAACATACTGTTTTTTAATTATGTTTGCCATTAAAAGGGCAGTATGTACCAACAGATAACCAGACATTATCTAGGGGTTTGTAGCATTCCTATGTACATTACCTAGTGTAGAAAGATGTGATAAATTCTACATTTGGAATGAATTTTCCCGTATGTGGAAGGTGGTATGATCAATCTGATAGGACTGTGGATTGAGAATTAGCATACTTAGATTCAGTCCTTTGTGTTAGTATTTCCCAGTGATGTAATTTTGGGGCAAGTTATTTCTCTTTCTCACTTGTGTGGGTTTTTCTTGATTTGGTTTTTTTTTTCCTCATTTGTACAATGGGAATAATGATGCTCTTTGTAAGTGCTTTGAGACTTATGAAAAACATTACAAGCAGAAGAGCTATTTGAAAAAGTGAGAAGAAAGCTTGCAAAAAAAAAAAAATCTCTTTTCATTCCAAAAGTTTAAAGAGAACAGTTGATCAGTGTAAAATCAGACCCTCATTTATAATCTACCACACTGGTAACATGCTAAATGTTGGTGAGCTAATGTTCTAATTCAAAAACTTATTTTGAAAAAGCAAGCTATTCAAGAAAATTATGAAACCGTTCCTTGGTTTCCTGTAACCTCCCAATTTTTCCTGGAAGAGAGGATGATCTTTCAAAAACTGCTAACCACCTTGTTACTGCCTCATAATAGTGTTGGGTTTTGTGATTTGGTTGTATGAATGTGTAAGATACTCATACTGCAGGTAGAAGTACAACGGGAAAAGCAGACTCCCGAAGACCTTTGTGCTTCTCCCTATGCATATGACTGGAGAAGATGGGCATAATAAGGATTTTGCCTGCCCTAGAAAATCTGCTGTTGAAAGCAGAGGCTTTCCAATCAACTCTATGTCATATCGTAGGTATAAGACAGGTGGCCAGTTATCCCAGAGTGTCAGAGAATTGAATTTCCAACCTTGCTTTAGCAGGAGCCACTCATCTTTTCTGGAATGTAGCCTTGCAAATGCAAAATTATATAGAGCAATTCAGACTTAATCCTGAGGTGGAGGAGAAGCAGTGGAGCCCTCCCTTCTGCAGTGGGCTGCTTGGGGTAGAGCCCTGCTGAGTCTTCGTAAGCAGACTTCCCCTGCAAGGTACTGTTACTTCATTAGAGCTGACCCTTTGGGGTATTTTAGTTATTTTCGTCCAGGGGCAAAAGTGTCCTTTGTTGGGGAATGTGCTTCTGTTTTGCACCTGAAAGCAATGGAAGAGACTGTTGCATTGTACCTCTGCTGATGAGATTAAAGACTGATTATCTCCTCTCAGGCCTGGCTGGCAACACTGAAAGAGTGTAGTAGTATTCTTTTGTCACAAGCTGAAGTCTTGGGATGTCTTGCACTTGTGGAAGAAAACAGAGAACAAGGATAAGGAAAGCCAAAATACAGAAATTCATGCGAAGGGTAACAAAACATGGCAGCTCAGTTTCTTACGGCTTTGTTTGCTCTATAACAGTGTTTTGTGTGGTTCACGTGGGGTAAATAGACATTTTTGATTAAGTGAAACCCTAAGATACTGTATGCTATAATTTGCCTTAATAACTATTATGACAACACTTATCTTTACAATAGTAGGTGTATGGCTCCAGTAGTAAATGAGTATAGAGAATAATTGTTGCCAGTCCTCTTGTGACACTTCTCTGTGGACAACATATATTCCAGATGGTATTTTTTTTATACAGCTTGGTTCTTGTTTATGGCTACTACCTTTCTCAAACATCATTATATTAATTTTTTCAGTATACTCAAGCTTCTTTACAGTGGAAGTTTTTGGCAGCTCTACATGCCTTCCTTAGAAATTAATTGTCCACATTGACACTTTTCACTTAGGGGCGAGAGCTGTGATGGTTTTTTGTAGTTTTAGTATGGTGGTTTTTTGAGTTTTACTCTCCTTCCCAATATGCTGTATTTTAAATGGGAGATAAAGCAGGGCAAATTGTAGGACCAAAATCCGTTAGCAGAAGTAGGTGTTTGATATCAGTCATACTTCATAACTGTGTCTCTAAAATTTCACCTTAGGTTAGACAGCTAAGTTATCTTGGCTACACAAGTCTTTTAGCAGAAGTAATGACAGGTTACTGGAACTCCTTAAGTATTTTACTGAAGCCTGGGGAATCTTCTAGGTATGTTTACTTCTAGCTAACTTTACAAAAATGTGGAAGATGTTACTGTTTCATAAATACAGTTTGTGCTGATATTAGTACAAGTATTTAGACATGTTGATGTAGTTTGTAGTTCTTCATTTTCTCAGTAGAAGTCCTAGCTGTACTACTTACATGTACTTATGTACTTAGCTGTACATCTAGCACTCTTCATTTTATTTTACTGGAACCATACAGTCTTTCTTTGAATCTCATCTTGCAAATTTTTAAGCACATGTATCCCTATGTAGCTTTTACATAACTCATTTATCACTTCCATATTCCCTAATCACCTAATCACTTGTTCAGAAAACTTTAGATTAAATTTTCTTGTGGCTATGGTTGTTCTATTTTATAGGATATGTTTTCAATATGCTTTTAGGTTCAGAAGGAACTAGTAGCTGCTCTAAAACATAGAGGAAAACATAATGTGCAGTTTGCCACTATTTTTGTGTTATATCTGCCACTGCTACTTCAGAGCACTACAAATATCACTGCATTTCTCAGATTCATGCTCAGACTAACTGAGCTACACGGACTGTCTGAAATTCTTAACTATGCCTCTTCTTTTCAAACCCACTTCTGTTTTCCCCATTTTTATGTTTCTCAATTTCTTGTGGTTGCCTATCAACCACAACAATTTGTTTCCTCCTTTTATCATTCCTTCTCTAATAATCTGCTCTGATTTTTTGTTTCTCTTTGCCCAGTCTTTGTATTTGTTTTCTTCCAGCAGTTTGGATGACCATCAGCAAACACATTCTGCAGATTAGAAGGCTCTGCTGGACAGAAGCTGGGAGCTTCAGCCAGGTCTTGATCACTTGAACTGCTTGTCAGGCAGTATGTTACTGATCACAGAGAAGGGCAATGTGTTGAATATCAGTGTAGCTGAGCACAACCCACAGATTCAGGGCTCTGTAAGAAGTTAATTGCAACAATAAATAAAAGGGGAAATGGCTACAGGAGATAAGTCCTGTATTCTGACTTTCTGTTAGAAGAAAACATACCGTGCCAGATTGAACAACCAGAAGAGGCAATGCTGCTGCAGTACGATGACCTACCAATCCTACCAATAGCAAGGCTGAAGGTGTATTCCCAGCAGGCACACGCACATAAAGCACATGTATACACTACACATATACCTGTCGGGCCACACAGATCACAGACACTCAGTGTACTCACACATGGAGAGCACCAACAGTCTCGCTCTGCTTCCCACTCTGGCTGAGCAACGTGGAGGTCCACTAGAAGGAATATATGTACATATGTACAGGGTGGATCCCTCCAGCAGCAGAGGTCAGGCACTCAGTCTGCCCAGTAGCTGGCCTTTGATCCCAATCTCCCCAGCTTCTGTCACCTGGATGTACAACCCCTGAGGCAGCAGTTCCACTCCAGTTACTGGTACAGACTGTTGCATGCACACACACCCAGAGCTGGCCAGGACTTTCCAGGTGTCCGCCCCAGGTCTTGCCCCTAGAGGCACCCAGGTGCTCTCACATCCTGAGCTGACCCTTAGAGACCCACTCACCCCTGCTTGCTCCTAGGCCACTTCGCCTGCTTGCTGGCTAGTCCAGCTTGTTCTTCACTAGCCATCACACACTCACGCACCTTGCACTTGCTCCAATGGTTGGCACCATGGACACAGGGGCCC
The DNA here is from genome assembly GCF_034638445.1 of Ciconia boyciana. Classification (NCBI taxonomy): domain Eukaryota; kingdom Metazoa; phylum Chordata; class Aves; order Ciconiiformes; family Ciconiidae; genus Ciconia; species Ciconia boyciana. The sequence continues at coordinate 103,779,811 of NC_132935.1, read as the reverse complement.
TCCAACCTGTGGTCTGACCCTACCTGCTGGCACCCACACCCCCCCACACACACATGCACACAGGATCGAGAGCTCCTCGCCCAGGAAAGAGTTAGAAAGGAATTTAATAATGCAGGACAGCCTGCACTGATCAGATCCAGGGCACACCCAGGCAAGCGTACTGAGCAGACCACTATTTACACTTATCCCTCTTTTTTTTTTCCCACACTTTTCCTCCTCCAAATCACCTAACCCTCTCCCCTTTCCTGCTTTTGGTTCTTCCCCTAAACATCCCATAAGTCCTGTGCAATCCTGAGCTGTGTTTCCCATGCATCCCACAATGTGTCCCACCCCTAGGCAGCAACCTCCTTAGTCTGAAAGGTGTTGGGGAGACCTGCTCCCAGTGACTCACGGTGAGGGGCTCCATGCCCAGACACCGGGGCTGAGGCTGTTTTGGGACAGCCCCAGACAGGTTGTTTGTTGCTTGGGAGTCCTTTATTTGGGTCCCTCTCTGGGCTTGTGCAGATGGGTCTTTGATGGGCTGATGGCTCCTGTGATGGACCTGGGAGCAGCCTGGCAGGGTATTATTTGGGTTTCTCCCCTGCCATTGCATCTGTGAGCTCCTCTGTGGGTGTGCAGACGGGCTTTTTTCACAGAACCGGACACTTTCCCCATATTCACATCCCCTCAGTAAATAGTCTAAATGAATACTCTACAGTGCTGCTATTGAAACAGGTACTAACAGAAGAGAGTGCATGCCAACCAGGGCAGCCTCCAAGGGATCCATCTAACGTTACTAATTTCACAGCTCATCCATTATGTGAAAAAGATGTGAAAATGATTTCCAGTAAGTTGCCAGGACACAGTCATTCCCAATTGAAAGTATTGGAGAGAAAACATGAAAAAAGGGACATGGAGCAGATGTTTCTGCTGATATTTTTATGGCAATTTAAAAAGTTGAATTCTGTTGGCATTGTGAGTTGCTTAGTGATTAATGGAAATTATAAAGATGATGCATTGGTTCTAAATTGGTGTCATGTTGATAGAGGACATTTTGATTGAGATAATGTAAATGCTGATATGTGCATTTGTTTTCGTAATGTTTTAGTTCTTTTCTGTTGGTGGAAATAAGTGCTCAGCTCCTCTGGAAAACCCACTATTTGGTTAGGTGTCTGTAAGTCTGTGTGTATAGAATTTGTTTTGTAGGTAAGCTACCATTTGTTGGTGTGGTTTGGTTTTTTTTCAAACATAAGCTTTTAATATAAGGTTTTAAGAAACCTTATTTTATTGGACCAGTAATTTTTTTAGTAACGTGAGGAAGTTTTACTCAAGTAAAACTTGTATTGAGTAAGTACAGCCAAGCAAGGTATCATATTTTCCTTCAGAGGATTGCTGGTTATGATAGGTTCAGATGCAAAAAATGTTTGGGGAACTGGGGTGGGGAGGAGGGGGAAAAGAGGTAGGAAACAGTGACAATTACAACTGTTGATGCCTGTAAAAATGAAACTTAATTACAGTCCTATAAATGAGCATGGGAATAATGCATTTTGGTATTAGTAATATTCGTGAATAAACAAAAACCGACATTATAATATCTTTTAAAGCTGTGTAATGAGGATATCTCTTTGTGCAGCTTAGCATTATTTAACATGATGAGGAAGTTCAGGTCTTAAGACAGATCAAATGCTGTGATATCCAAGGCAGAAAAGAACTGGCATGAACTTGGTGGGGAAAAATCCTTGGGTTTAATCTGTATTTTTGCTACGTGTAGCCGCTTATAGACATCTTGTATTAAAATAAGATTCCAGGTATTTCTGTAACTTTGACCTAAATTTACTGGAGTTGTCTCCCCTACTTTGGCCCTTGCATAATTTGCTGATGTTTTCATTTGTGTATCTCCGCACACTTTAGAGCGCAACCAAGCATTTGTATTACACAGCTGGGAAAGTGTAAATCCAGGCTTGTACCTTGTTTCCTCTTCTCTTTCCCATTGCCCTGGCAATACAAAGTAAGTAGGAGTTGGAGTAGAAATCATACTTTTTGTTTAGGGGTATGGATTTTTCAAACTCAGTTTTTATGCCAACTTTGAAGCCTTACATACTTTGAAGCCTTTTGCATGGGAGATAGAGATAGGAGGGAAGAAGGGGGCAAGATGATATTGGCAGTGTTCCTGTTGTCTCCCAGCTGGAGAAGGCTCAAATGAGCTCCAGGCAGCTCTGAAGCTTTCTGTGGCTGGGATCAGTGTAAGACCAGCACAAGCAGGGTGAATATCTAAGAGTTTCTTTGACAATCTTCCCCCTCAGATGCAGTGCCCAGTAATGCATTACAGCTACACAAATGTGCCAAACCATCCAGATTTAAAATGAAAGCGTGCCTTACATGGACATGTTCAGCATGACTTGCAGTTCTCCCTTTCAAATGTTTTTATCCTGAACGGTGTTTATTTCAGCCTCAAAGAACCATGCTAGAATGCAGGGCTTTTTTTTAAAAAAGGGTTTGTGTATCCTTGAATGACTTAATTCTCAAAAGCACCTAGTTAAAAATTGGTGTCTAATTATACTTCTTTCTTGTGATGTCTGTAGGCTGACACTGTTACAAGGATGCTAATTGCCTAATCTATGGCTTCTAATTTAAAATCACTGTTAAATTTGTTTAAAAATCCATCTTTGATCAGCCTTTTGGATTTAAATTCATTTCTCTCTGCCCCCCCTCCCCCAGCCCAAAGCAAAGAAAGAACAAAGTGGAGAGAGAAACAGAAGCACCTTTCTTTTTGCCATAAATGGGATGTTTTACTTCTGTATTCCTAGCAAATTCCTGGGTTGCACTACTGTGTGGTAACTCAAATTACAGTTTTCACCCCCATGGCAGTAATTTTCTTTATTATCCCAGTGGCAAATAAACTCATGCTCTCTTTCTTATTCTGATGGCAACCCCTCTACTTTCTTCCCTTTGTTACCACAGTGGTAATTGTCTTGTTTATCACTGACATAAATGAGCCTAGAGTCAACTTGACACAAATTTGGCAAATTTCCACATATCTTATTATTTTTATTTTTCTCTGCTTTTTAATTTCCTTTCTGTTTCTACAGGGCATATTTGAATATTGCACTAATAATGAGAATCCTTTATAAGTTTATTAGCTCACAATAGGAGGCAGAGGGAGAGTGTGAGGCGGATATATCAGCTGGGAAGGTGGCAATCCATAATTTCAGAGCTTTAAGAAGGCTGAAGCTTAGATCAATGGCAGCAGGGAGAAGGCTTGTACTTGGTCACAAAGGAGGTTTGCTGACAGAGAGCTTTAGCAGCATGACAGCCAATGCAGCGGTGGACAGAAATGTACACTAGTCTAGCCATAAAGCACTAAAATTCCTTCTCTTGGTTTACCTTCCCAATTCATTTTAAAAAACAGTGTGTATGTGTGTATTTATATAATATATTTACTTATATAGAATATATATTTTTATATAGATAATATTATGACTATACATAAAAAATTAAAGAATGGTCTTTCTTTTGGAAGCAATTTTTAAGATTTTGAGATGCAGAGCAACTGAGGATAGGGAAGGACTATGCTTAGGAAGAGTTAACCAAGTGCATAAGTAGAGGTTGAGGAAAACTGCTGGGTTTTGGGGTATTTTTTTATTCTGTAGAAGTGGGCTTTATTGCTGGCATATTTACCTTGTAGTTCATTACATATGCTTCTGTGAACAAGGAAAACACTATTTTGGGTTGAATTAACAGAAGCATAACTTGTGGGATGTGCAAATTAATTGTCCTGTGCTGGGCATTGTCAACTTTCATATGCTGAGCTTCATGAAAAAATTGGAGAGTCCAGAGCAGAGCAAGAAGAATAATTTAGCACCTAGAAAACACAACCTATGGCCAAGATGAACAAAGCTGGCCTTTTTAATGTAAAGAAGAGATTCATATCTGCAAATAGACAAAAGATGGCTGCAAGGAGGAGTACAATAAGCTATTCTCCAAATTCATGGTGGGTAAAAAGAGAAATTATGAGTTTAAACTGCAGCAGAGCAGCTTCACAGTGTAGAGGGAGTGGGAGAAATGCTGATGCTGAAGGGCTGGTGGAGCTTGAGGCTGCCGTGGCGTGTTGAGGAATTTACATCATGGAAGATTTTTAAATGGAGTATGTCAGGAATGATACATGGATGTAATTGAGCTTTTTTTGAGACTGAGGTGGATTAGGTTATCTTTGTGGTTCATCCCATCCATGTGATTCTGCTGTTAGGCTAATTATGATCAGAAAAAAGATTCTGCTTTTTCTTCTGGCACTTACTGCTCCAAATGTAATTTGAGCAATTGAACAACCTTTTCCTGGAATATCTTGTAGAATGATGTAGTACTTATTTAATGTCATGTTAAGAGTGGCAGAACTAAACCCTTAGGCTTAAGTTAACTTGCATTTGAACTGCTGTGAGTAAAATAGCTGTGCTGTATGTGATAGACTCTTAATAATCTCATGTGACCACAGTGAAAGGATGAAGTTTTTAGATCTTAGAATTCACGTGTTTGTCCTGGCCAACTGTGAGAACCAACCAAGGGCCCCTACAATGATTGTACCCCAGAAAAAAACCAATCAAATCTCAGTTTCACTCTGAAGGTGTGTGAAGATGCCAGGGGTTGTGCTTGCTTGTGCTTTTGGGACTGCAGTAGCTCAATTCAACTTCTGGCTGTGGAGGTAACCTAGTCATGGCTGAGAAGTAGTGCTTGGCCTTGGTTTTACTACAGATGGAAAAATGATTGGCTAAAGCATGCGCCATGTCATATACAGCCATGATTTGGTGGACTTGTTCATGGTACATTCCAATATTCTCAAATTCTCTTATTTACAGTGAAATTTTCCAGTTGCTTAATTGCATTTATATGTGAAAATTGCACTTTCGCTGGGTGGCTGTTCATGTACAGCAACATCTCTTTAAAAACAGAAGATAATAGATGCAACATGAGCACGCAAATTGTACTACTCACAGGGCTTTACAGGTTTTAGTTTACTCAAATTTTCAGTTATACATAAAGCCAGGAAGTTCAGGTTTTCTGATTTCCATCATCATTAATAATTAGGCAATATTGCATTGGAAAATGCATGTCACATTTGGACACTTCTTTATTTCTTGGGTTTTCCTGAATGCAAGTCATTTGGTTGTAAATGAATGTAGCGTAACTGAATCTAGAATTGTATTTCTTCAGAAAGAAATTTCTGGAATTTCGTTAACATCACGGTAGATCTATTTTAAAAAAAAAAAAATTTCCCCAAAGAACTTTAAATCTCCAAATGAATCTTTTTATGTACATATCATATTCAAGATGCGCATAAAGCTGCAACTCATCAAGAAACTCAGTTTTCTTCCTAGAGATGAAACTCATTGCAGTTACTGACACATTCAGGCTTGGTTTCCAAGTGCACGTAGACAGGACACAGAAACTCAGCATTGCAGCTAGCTGAGTGTGCTGGCACCTTCCTCCTGCTCTGGCATGCCACGATGAGCACACTTTGAGCAGCTGTGCCTGGCTACTTCTTGGGTTGTGAGGGCTAGGAGCCTTGAAGGTCTTACAGCTTTATCTTATTAGACCCTTACCTTTTGTTTAAAGTGCTGCTTCCTATGCTTTTCTCATCAAGGTAACCTAATTCTACAGGGGCATCTGAGCTGCAAGTACCTGCAGTTTAGCTGTGTGACTTGTGGTGAGCAACTCGTGGCTGAAAATCCACCTTTGGTCATGCAGAAATTGCTGCCTCTAGCAGTCCATCAGAAATTTCATTTGAAGAACTGTTGTTGGTGTTGCAAGACAGTTTCGGCTAGTTAGGATTTTATTTTTGCTCCCCACTACCACCTTCTTTTGTTTAGGCAAGGGTGTTATTTTAGCAAATATTTTGAAGATATTTTTACATCGAGAAGGATTTTTGGAAAGGGGTCTTTGGCTGTATGCAGAAACTAAAACAGGCCTTTTATTGTCATTTTTACGTTAAGATAATTACATAATAGGCAAGAATAACAAGAAAAAACCGCAAAGCAGAAGTCCTGGTTAGCTTAGAATCTTCTCTGTGCAGGATCAGATCATGTTTGGTGTTTTTAATGTTTTGGAGCTCTTTTTAGGTGAGTGTGCCTACACTTAGAAAAGTTGACGTGTGTTGAAACAGCTTGAAACTTTTTAGCTACGTATGCAGTTCTGTATCAGAATGGTGCTGGTTTCTTCTTCAGCTTTAGTTTCCTCCTTCTGTCACTATTTTGACTGATGAGGTTTTTTGGATGCTGGTAGTGGGTGGTGCTCCCTGGTTTTTTGATTTGTAATTTATTTTAGATTTCAGCTCTCACAGCTGAACGTGTTGGGAACTTCTGTAAACTGACAGCCTAAAAGGGTGGAAGGGGCAAACCCAAAAATGTTCAGCCGCAGTTTCCAACCACATCTGCTTTGCCAGGGCACCCTTAACATTTGGAAACCTGGCAAAAGCTACTTTGGAAAACATTTCAAGCTCACGATAATCGAGATCATGTTGTTACTATTCTACTAATGAGTAAATGCTTAGTTTAGTTAAACTTTCAGATCCTTTCTTGTAGGAAGGATAATTACAATAATAATATGATTACAAGCAGAAGAATCATCTAGCTAGGTGTGTGTTTGTGCATGCACACAGGAAGATGTGGAGGGATTTATGTACCAAAAATATACTTGTTATATAAAAAATAGACATTGTTATATATAACTACATTTTACCATAAATCAGATTTAACAAAATTGCAATGCAATGCAGTGTGCATCGATAAAATATGGATTTCTAGCAATACCTCCATCTTGTTGTCATATCTGAAAGGTTTACTTCACTTTTAAAATGTGAGATGTAAAATACTTGTTCACACTTAGTTTTGGTTGACTTTAACAACATTTGTGTACTTATTCTAAGTTTAACTGTAACTGGAGACTGAATTTTGGACTTTATTTTACTTTTTCTGTTCTTAGGCATTATAAGGATGAGTTCCAAACTACAGAATTTTTATATCCAAACTTTAAAAAACTGACACACATAAGGTTTGGTTCTGACCATTGCAGCAACAGTCCTACAGAATAACAAGAACATTGAAGTAGTGTTGCATCATGTTGGTTTTTTGTGGGGCTTTTAAAAAACTTTTTAATATACATGAAGTAGTAGAGCAAACCAGCAGCTTCATGTGTTCTTACTGTCAGAATACGGATCTGGAACTCAGAAGGGGTTTTGTTCTCATATGTAACTTGCTTTGAGTCATGGTGAGACTTCTAGTTCACTTAGCCTGTTTTAATAAAGCTGTATCAGACATGGTTTCTCCACCATATAGCATTGGAATGAATAAGGGTGGGGATAGGTTTGTTGTTGTAGTACTGCATAGAGAGAAACTTAAGCTGACAGAGCAGAAGCTTACAATGTATGTGTGTTTATATAAAAAAAATTATTTTTTAACATTTTCAGGTTTGCAATTGATCTTCTGAATATATATTGTAATAAAGCAACAAATAAAACTCATTCCTTTCTTTTAAAATAAACTGCAGGTATGCCATTTCAGTGTGCAACTATTTCTTGAGTAAGTTTAGGGATTTTTTCCCCCTTCCTTGTCTGTTTATGCTTTCAGCCCTTTTTAAGGCGCTCAAGAGTTGAAACCAGCCTGAGTGACATAAACCCAAGCACCTCACAATCTGTTTAGCTTTCAGTATTTTTCTGGGAAGTTGAAAGTGATGGAGAGGCATAGCTGGACTTTGTGGATCTGATGCATTGCCTACTTTTGTCACTTTTACTATCATTTAATTCCATCAATTCCTGTGAATCTACACCTTTCCTATGCCCCTGTAAAGCTGAGGAGATTTACTCCTGTATTAGCAGCAGTTTAAAGGAGTTTATCCCCTGCAGCAGCCATATTCACTGACAGAAACAAAATGTATTGTAACACGTTCACTGTGTCACATAGTGCAGACTGTCACGCTAGGTCTTCTATTTATAATGAGCTTTGCACTTATAAAAGGAGGCTATTTGTCAGCCCTAAAATTAAAGCTGCCTTTTTACATGTTGATGAAGAAACTGTAGTTCACCAAGGTGCTACTGAAACTCTATGGGAACATCATGTAGGGTAACAGAGTTGCTAAATCCTTTTTGTCATTCAGCTCGTCTGCTTTTTAGAGATAGCCAGCAGCTGTGCCAGCTGTGTGGGATAACTCTCTCTTGATCTTTACGCCAGTCAGAAAGTAAAACAGGAGTGAGAACATCTGCTTCCCTCAATCAGTAAAGAGCCATTGAAATCTAAGAGAAGTTGATTCTTTCCAACTTTGGGCTACCTGTCTGGAGCTGGAAAAAGCTATTCTGTAAACTGGTTTTCTGAACCATTTGCTTTTCTTCAAATGTTTAAAATAGAGGATCCTAAAAACTTGGAAATTAGCGTTGTCTTCCCCTCTGCATCAATACCTCCCCTTTGGGCTTCAGGTAAGCAGTTCTGGGAGTGGAGGAGAACTCATAAAGAAATGCAGTGATGAAAATTATGTTAAGGTCTGTGTGGCTCAAGGTTTTTTGTTAGTTTTTGTTTCACTCTAAGCTGTTTTCCTGTAGTCTGCTTTCCTAGTCAAGCTTTTCTAAGAAGAGAAACTTATCCCCTCAAGCCATGCTCAAACCCACTGTTGTGAATGTTAGCTCAGTCAATGGTGAACTTCAAAATGCATTCGTAGTTGCTTTCGTCAGCTGATTAAAATGCCCAGACTAAGAAGCTTAAAGCAGCTTGATGTTTCACACCAAAAGTTAAAATTAGATTTACTTTTTTAAAAAAATGTGGGGTTTTTTTAACATCTTTTTACTTCATGTTAGAACACAGCCAAGCCCTTTCAAATTTTAGCATGAAGTGGATTTGGTGGTCTCAGTTTGATCTGTATTATTCAGGTGATTAAACTTTAAAAAGACTGTAGCATCTTTTTGGTGCTTTTCTCTTTCTGTTTTTGATTCTTTTTGTACATACTTTTTACCTGACTCTAAGACCTTGGATCACTGTTCTGACCAAGTTTTGACCTCTTATTGCTTGTAGACAGGTTTTGATGCAAGATGAAAGCACGTCAAGTTAAGAGTGAGGAAGCCATTTGTAGGGTGGTTTTTTTTCCCCCTCTTCTCCTCAGAAATAATGTAAGTAACATTAAAAAAAACCCAAAAACAAACACCACCACCACCCACCCCACCCCCCTCAAACCCCTGGATGTATTATGCTAGAAACAGCTTCTCTGGACATCAGGGCACATGTGAGTTTTACCTTTAGCTTGGAAGATTTTGAGGTTTAATACTGTTGTGAAGTCCCTTAAGAGTACATATATTGTGTGTTTGGACCAACTACCAAGAAAGCAAATACACATTTTTGGCATTTTACTTCGACTGGCCTGAAAAGCAGAAATGTGTTGCCCTTGTGTCTTCACTCCTTCCATTCTTTTTTTTTTCCCCCATCTTCCGGAAGAAATCAGCACTAAAAGACCCTTCTCTCTTTCTCTGTCTCTCTCTGTGCCTCCTTTTTTGTATGTAGATACATGCAACCATTTCTCCTTATTGTTTGTCTCCATTATTGTTTGCTGTTTCCTATTGCATCTTAATTACCAGTTATTTTGTCTGTATACCAACTTCACTTATCCCTTCACTTTGTTTCTGTACTCCTGTCACTTGATTTGTACATTACTGCTCCTTGCACTAGAACCTACTCTTTCATTTTTGTTTATTCCCATTTTTAAGGTCTTTAAGTATGCATCTACGTGTGGATAAAACCTGCCAAAAACCTATCACGCACTCATAAAAACAATTTTCACAAGTTGAATTTATTTAGAATATCCCACTCTTTTGTCTTTATTTGAAGAAGGATCTTAATTTCTATTGTTTGATGTTCAGCATAATGTTGAAGCTTAACAAATGCTGACTTATTCAAAAGCAGCCTGTTCTGTGCTGTAATACTAATAACTACCTACCACTTTCTATTTCTTCCATTCCAGAAGAACAGAAGGAAGGGTGTTGTATTTAAATCCTTTAATTTTCTGTAAAAATATTCAGTAAGGATAAATGAGTGTCTGATTAAAAAGTGTAACTTGGTTTTGTCTTCCTTATAACAGTCTTTAATATTTTTTTCTGAATTGTAGTAGTATCTCTGTACAAAGATAGGCCTGTCTTCTTGAAAGGAGCAAACATAGAGAAAAATGTCATATGGCCCTACATAAAGATTTGGATACTACAAAGACAAAACTCCCTTGGTTTTCTGAAAGTGTTTAGAAAATGAAAACACCAAAGTATATACATAAACAGTATTTGTCATCTTCTTGGCTTGATGTGGAATGCATCTGTTAAAATTTGCAGCTTGGTATCACAACAATTATACATTAACAGAGTTGGTATTTTGTGAGTACATTTAGGTAGTGTATAGAGAGTTAGAGAAATATTTCTGAAGAAAATTGGTGATGAATTCCTTATGAAATTTGCATGAAGTGTCCGAAAACAGGCACAGAGTCTCCTTGATAACGAAAGAATCCATTGACCTTAGTTTGGGGAGAAAGGGGAAATGGCTTGGAATATTTCACAATTTAAGTAAAATATCTACTTCTTGCATAAAATTGATGTTAGACCCTGTAATGAACTTCCCAGGAAATTATTTCTCTTGTAGCATCGACAAGGAGATTCCCTTTATACAAAGGTAACAGTCTAGCTTTGCATTCATGCCACATCAAAATTGGAGACTAGTTTTTGCTCCGCTTTCCTTCCTGCGTCTTGTTAGTTGGTTAGAGGCCTTTAAATGTGTGTGTGTGCAATCAGTCACTCATCATCAGAGCCCAGCGAAACAGCTCTTCCTTACGGACATTTGAAATAAAGCCAGTCTTAGCAAGGAGATCTCTTGCAAGAATTGCTAACAAATTAGATTAATTTTTAGAGTGGATATGAAGTCTGGTTAAACAAACATTTCATTTCTTTTAGCAGCTGATTGATTGATTCCAAACAAAAAAGCTGTACCATCTGGTCCTTGGAAAACAAAGAAGCATTACACATTCCTTTTTAAAAAATTTGCATAGAAAAATATTTATATAATTTACCAATTTTATATATATATATATACCAATTTATATAAATTACCAGTTTTACTTTTTCTATGCATAAAATGATTTGATTTATTCATGTATAATACACATAGCTTTGTCATAGTCATACATTTCAAAGAAAATATGGGAATTACTAGAAAAGCTTCTATTACAATGCTTATTTATACCTGAGCTACTGATCATAGCACAATTTGACAAGCAGTTTTACAACTTGAAATAGAAAGCAGTATAGAGAGATCAAGGAAAAAATGAAACAAACCCCTCCACTAAATCAATTAAATTCCAGTAAATATCATGAAATTTTAGATCTTGCTGGAACAGAGTATTAGTTATGTAGGTATGTAACAGAGTAACTGCAGAGCAGTGTAGAGCAGGTATTACATGTAGTGAGAAATTTCACAATTTTGAAACTTGATGTTATTCTGAGTTGTAAAATTCTAAACCTGAAAAATTCTAAAATTTACAGAGGAAAAATTCATAAGCCTTTTTGTGTATCTCTTCAAAGAAAACTAAAGGGAAAAGTATGTTGGATCAAGTGTCTCCATTTATGATGTAAAACTTAAACCAGTGTATAAACATAGTTCTGAACCAAAGTATTTTCAAAAGTGGTTTAAAGATACTCTTGAAAAAGTTTGGTTGTTCCCTCCCCACCAAGTTGTCAGAATTCTCTCCCTATTCTGGCTTTCTCTCACATGCCAAAAAATGAAATTGTGTGCCTCAAGCTTTTAATCACTTCTGTATCTTTTGGAAAGATGCTTTGTTTTCTGTGAATATCAGTGGCATTACTTATCTCAAAGGTATCATTCTTGATATATAAATAAAGTCAATTTATTGTCATTATGGATTTTTTGCTCCAGGAAATGAAGATCCTTATTGCTGTGTTTTATTTCATTCTAGCTATTTATGAACTCTCTTGTGAAGCATACAAACACTTGGGCAAAACTTCAAATTACTACTGGATAGATCCAGATGGCAGTGGGGGACTGGGACCTTTGAAAGTTTACTGCAACATGACAGGTAACTGCATTGTATTTGCTAATTCAATTTTTTTCTAATGTAGTTGGGAGAAAGGGTCTGTTCATAATTCATATTTCTTGGCAAAAGAAAAATAATTGCTAAGAGCTTTTCATGAGAGGGGTCATAAAATCCATAGTCACCATTCATCATAGTCTGCGCAAGGCAGTAGTTAATCCGTTTCATAAGCTCTTTGATTCACGGCTATTAATTAGCCTTAACAGGCCTTTGTATCCTCAGTGGTGCATCATTAAAAAAAAAAAAAAGTAGATATATATGGCTATTTACCAAAACTATTGTATATCAACATATTTATAGTTCAGTAATGTCTGTGGTTCATGGGGTACTATAGAAGGCAGCTTTTTAGAAATGTCAGACTTTTATTTCTGCCCAGGTATTGCTGACTTTCACACACTTACCACCATAGGCAAGGAATAGAAACTAATTACAAGAGAAACAAAGCATTTGAGTTTTCTTTTTTGCCTGTTTTGTCTTTTTAACTGGTGTTAGGATGTATCTTATTTAACTTCTGAGACCATATAGATAACTGCATTAACTTATTTTGGTTTTGTTGCGTTGTTTTTTTTCCTGCTTTTAACACTAGTTTTGCATGGGTAATTTCCCATCTGGGCATTCTCACGGAAGATATCCTGTCTTAGTCATCTGCGTTGCCATGCTGAGGCAGAAAAATATGATAATGAAAAAAGAAATGGGGGCAATTTTCTGCACCGGGAGTATATTATTTCTTTGCTCTGTTAATGCATGACAGTTGCCTCAGCACTTTTTCTTGATATGAAATATTGGGTAGCTGATACAACAGACATGTCCCCTGACTTTCCCCAAATGTCTGCATAATAAGTTTGAATTTCAGTCTGTTTGCATTGGAAATCTGGCATATGTCTGAGTCCTCAGACTTCAGCACCAGCAACATGAATGTGAAGGCACTATTAGAAGTTGAAACAGTAACTCTGCCTCTTTAGAGACCACAGTCGCTGAAGCTCATGTAGCTCTTCCTGGAGGCAGAAACCTGTACGTGTCTGGACCTGTGGGGTGGGTTTTAGCCAACTTGGATGGGAGAGATTGGGGGGTGCAGAGAGGGGAAGCTGACTTGAAGGGGGATGCATGGCACATGCAGCAGACCCCAGATCAAGTGCTCATAAGTAGACAGCCTGTTGGAGAACAGGAGAATACCATTGTTTCATATTGCCATTAATGTCTGTATTTGTATAATAAACACATACCTAAAAAGGAGCCTGATCTAAGCTCTGGGATTGCCATCAGTCCTTCTTGGACTGGAGACACAGCCCAGCCAATCTGTTCTGAGACACAGGTGTAAAGGCAGTCTTTCAGATAAGTGGATCCTGACCCGTTTAGGGCTTTTAAAATCATAACCAGCACCTTGAACTGTATCTGTAACTAATCAGGCAGGCACTGCAGGGAATGATGCCAAGAATTGCTGATATATTATAGCGATTTCTGCTATTCAGAACAACTGCTGTGTTCAGTGCTAGCTATAGCTTTTGGGTACTCTTCAAGGGTAACTTTGTAAATTAAAAATATACTACCGTAGTGGTGTCAGGCACAAAAAAGTACACCTATCCAGCAGTACAGTATTGCTCATTCATGTTAAATATAAATATACAGCAGAAGGTCCTAGTAGCTTGTCCAACACTGGGGAAAAGTAAAAGTAACCATTTCATTTTATTCATGTTTCTCGTCTACAAAACAATTTCCAGAGTATTTAAATGTGACATTTTCCTAACCAGTGCAAGGAGATCATGAACACTAGGATAGATGATTTAGTGCTCGTTCCCTTCATTTGGATATGATGCATGCTGTGGAAAAATGCAGTTTTCTGTTTTAACTGAATCGCTCTCATCAGCAACTCTTTGCTACAAGTGCATTTTGCACTAATATCCATGTAACTATTTAAATTTTAAAAACAAGAACCTAACAGAACTATTTCATCATTAAAATGCAAATGACTGCCACAAATATGTGAAAATTGATGGGAAGTAATTTTAATCTCTGCTTCTAAAACTGGAAGGCCACTTTGACAATCGTTCTTGGATAGCTTAGTAAAGCACATCACCTATATACGTACTGTGTGGTACCCACATAACATTGCAGCTGTTACAGCTTTCATTTTCTTTTAATTAGTGGTCATCTTAAGCACTCACAAGTGTGGAGGGTAAAGAGCTATGTTTTCAGGAGAAAATTTACAACACCCTAAATCTTTTTCTAAATTGATATAGAGTATTATCAGTAATATACATACTAGCGAAGGGACAGAATGTGGTTACTTGAGGGCTTTACTTTGCTTCATGAATAACACATTTCTGTAGAACTCTGTAACAATGATGCATATCTTGTCATATAACAAAAGGCACTCTAGCATATTAGAATAAGAGCAGAATTCTCAAATAATTTTAGTATCGAAATTGTGCAGGTTTATGGTATTACTAGCACTATATTTGAAAAAGAACTTAAACTAGCTGAATTACAATTAACTTTTTTTTTGTGAACATGAAACTAAGTAACCTACAGATCTAGCTATACTGAATAGTATGTGGAGTATACTAAATGAAAAAAAACACTTCTTCATATGGCAGGATAGTGATATTTTATTTTAATAGAGACATCCTTAACTGTATTTCTCTCTCTAGCCTGAGAGTCAAATCTAAATGTTCCTATTAACCCACTATGTTAAACAAATATCTCTATATTAAATTATTACTCAAGATGCTAATAGACATTTTAAATATCTCTTGTTCCATTCAGGTGGAACTAGCAAGTAGTCATCTAGTGACTAAAAAGGTAATGTAAAATGTAACTTGCTAGTTTGGTTCCTAGGGAAAACAAGTCCACAAGGTTAGGATTATTAGCAAAGCTAGTATCCGTCTTCCCAAAATAAAGTGTCTTAACAGTTATATACTGCTTTCACACTTAATGTAGTACAGTTTTACTGGTGCAAAATGTTAGAGACTAAGCTGCGCTCTCACTTGACTATAAACCTTTAGGGCCAGCGGCAATATCCTGAAAAGCCACTGAAATTGTATATTTTGAAATTGCATCTTTAGCCCTTGAAGGAACTGTATCACAAATATTGAATCACAAATTTCATTACTTCATCATTATGTCAGCATTTCGCCTACAGATTCTGTAGTCAGAAGGTGTTAGGGTTCCCAAATGTGTCAAAAAATTATTAAAAAAAAAAAAAATGAACAGAAAATTATAGTGCAGTAGACAGCTGTCTGGGCATATTTCTGGGCATAATCCATATCCATCTTTAGTGTGTCTTAATTTAGTAAACTGGCGACTACCATGGTGAGTCCTGCCCTTCACAGATGTTGCTGCAGTAACTAAAAATTGTTCTGCTTTCTAAGATGTCCTGGCAATTCAATAGTGCAGTCAAAGTCATAGAAATACATACGTGCGTGTGCTCCCCACAGCAATTCATGGTCTCTAGAAACTACTCTGTATTGTCAAAGAAATCCCAGGGCCCCCCCATTCTCTCGTCCTTGTCTTCTCCAAATAAACCTACTCACAGTGCTGTGTTTTGATAGTGAAGAGGAACTTCAAGCACTTACATTTTATGTCCTCATAGTGGAATTAAAATGTTTGAGATATCACATTTAAGTATCTATTCCAGCTTCATTAACACAGCTTTTCAAAATCTAGGGCATTGCAATAGATGTTCAACAGCTTTCCAAATACTTATCAAGAGGAACTATGTAAATTTTAGGAAACTTTTTTTTCTTTTACAAAAAACAATGTTGAAAATGTTTAGAGTTGGAAATTCGGAACTTTTCAAATTCATGCGCTTATGGAAAATACTCCTTGAAGCTGTGATGTGGCATAATGTTTAACCATTAGACTGCTTTTCAGTTTAGCCCTACTTGTGATCTTAGGCCAACAGAGAACTCTTCCAAAGCTCTGTCATCTTAAGGCCAAGATCTTACCCTCTTTCAGAGGCAGGTCCACAATGCAGAGTTAGACTCTGCGTTCAAGCAGGTTTTTCCAAAGATGGAGTGTTCCTATCTCAGTATCCAGTTTAAGGCCTTTCCTGTTTTCTCTTTAATTGTCGTTAGAACAGTAGTTGTAGTGGAAAGACCTGCTCTTTTAAGATATTTGTTGGAAGATGTAAACTTTGAGTATATTACAGCTTCACCCCACGCTCTGCGTGATGCTTTGTATTTCTGAATCTCCAGGCTTGATTCAGCTTCCTGTGGCAGTTTTTCAGTCCCATTGAGAAAGACACAAGAAATAAGTTAATATTACTCCCTAATTTTTCTGTTTCTTTCTTTTTTTCCCCTCGGCCCCGGGAGAATGGGGAAAAGGTGTCAGATCAGTAAGTTTACCCTGATCTTGTGTGTTTGTCCTGTAAGAATTTTCAGAGTGGAGGGTGGGGAATAAGCAGAGGAACAACGCACAGGGTAGCACATAAGTGCTACATAAGCACGTAAGTGCTTAGTTATCTACCCTAATGGCTGTATGGGACATCAGTGGGAGAGGTGGACCAGCACTTCTGTAGTTCCTTGAGGCTTTATGCTGAGGATAGGGGAACCATACTCTTTCTGCTGTTTCTTCTGCTTCATCATTTAGACCACTGATGCAAAGCAGAACTGAAAGGTTTCATAATCTATTTACCAGAAGATGTGTCAGTTAATTCTTTCTATTGGTCCTGAAGTCATTATGCCTCTGTGATGTGGCTTTTATCTCATTTCAGGATCCAAATAGCTGCAAGCATAATGACTCCATTTGAGTGGTACTTACCCTATCCCCTTTCTAGTACATTTTTTTTGCCTAAAGCTGCACATCTTCAAACACTTTGAGAAATTGTTATGCGTATTCATAGCCTGCCTTATTAAGGTCAAATGTACGGGGTGGCTTCTCTACCCACTCTCCCCCTTCCTCTCTTCTCTCTCTCTTCGCTTTTTTAACAGAAGTGGCACATGTAATAATTACTGCAATGACTTTGTGAGTAGACATTAAACAACCATAACTGTCGTATCCTGTGATTTTTCTGTCTTCTTTCTGTAAATAGTGGGTCACCAGAGTGCTTTTTACTATGACATATGTAGAAACATATGGCATGAATATAAATGTGCCATTCATCACTACATACTGATGAAAAGTGCCCCAGCAGTGGTAAATGTTTAATTCTATTGCACATATCTGTATAATTAGTTTTTCAGATGAGACATTTTGCCTGAGAACTGATTTACTGAACTTCCAAGGTACCAAAACTTTTATTCATACAGATATATAGAAATGCATGTGAAACATAAAATACTCAGCAATTTAATTCAATAAATAAAAGACTTTTTTTCTGTGTAGGTTGTCCAGTTTGATAGAGGAAGGAATTAGTATTTTTTAGTTGTTAACTCAAATGGAATAAATTGGCACACCTTTAAAGGCAATAAACAAAATTTTGTCATTAGGCAATGGTAAGATGTTGCATGACAATAAAAGTATAGAGACCTTACCCAGTGTAATCTCATTGCAGAAAGCTTGCAATACAAGTATTTAGTCTTTTACCTAAAATACAGGAAGGAAATATGGCTTCAGTGTTTCGAATATAACATATGAAATGAAGTTTTTATTTTTAGCAGCATCTCTTACACACTTTTCCTTCAGTTGTAGAGCTTTATTTTGGAGGCTTTTTAATGAGTCTGTCAGACATTGTTGCAAATTAAAATAACATTTGAGAGGTAAAAAGAGGAACAAATAGTTAAGATGGATTGAGGCTGTTGTTGCAGAGTATCCAAGCTTATTTCCTTGAAGATGAAACAAGATCAGAAACAACCAGAGAAAAAGGAGAAGATGGAGGGGGTGTGTAGGGAAGGTCAAAAGCATCAAGCCATTTAAGACACTGTTTTTGGCCAGTTGACTTATCAAGGTAGACTCTCTGTATAAAGAAGGGAGAAAAGATACTGAGGAAGAAGGAAAATTTTAGTCATTGAAGATCAGGGGATTGTGCCTGGAACAGCATCTCTCATGGCAGACTTTCTTCCTAAGGTGAATTCATCCTCCTAGCGTCAGAGTAAAATAACAAACCCATGAGACACCTGGAGACAGAACAGACTATGTTTATGTGTTTGCCTGCCAAGCAGGCTGAAACATCCTGCATCTCAGTTTTAGTTCAATGATTGTTTTTTTCATCTGTTCTTATTTACAAGGCATGCCCTTTGTATTCTAGGTTTCATTGGTACATCATTTTGTTGTGCATTCAGCTTTTCTATTATTTTTAATTTATGTCAAGTTTGGCTTTCTTGTGAAAATGCTCATTGTGGTACTTAAGTGTATCTCAACAAATTTGGCTAGTGCCTTTCCTCCTCGTGCTCTGGAGCACAGTACTGACTGTTGGTAAGAAGGTGGTCATGGTTGTTTTTCCAGCTGGATGTAAACTTTCCACTTAGCCTCAATCAGTTCACAGATTGTAATTGCCAGCCTTTATCTGGACTTGTCTTGATTAGATGCAGCTTGTGGTCTGGAATCCTTCTGAAATAAATCAGGATGGTTTTCTGTTTGTTTGCTTGTTTTTGCCTCAGGTTAACACTGAAAAATGATATTGTTAGACACTCCTGTGCTTGGCAGTTACTTGGGTTTGACTGGTTAAAGCCACTATCTAGATGGCAAGGGATGAGTGAGTGTAGGCTGTTGCTGTGTTCCATGACAGCATGTTGAGTTTGCCATATTGACAGGCTTTTAAGGATGGAACAAGAAAGGACTGCAGGCTACTCAGCCCTACTGGTAAAACCACACTTCAGTGCTGTGTGATTGTGTTGATCGTTTTTTATTATTTTAATTTTATTATTTATTTTAATGTTCAGAACTTAAAAATACACTGCCATAGAAACAGTCTCCGCACGCAGGTGAAGGTTTCAATAATCTCAGGGCTCATCATAATATAAAAAAGGTAGCATTTTTTGGGAAATCAGGATGTGAATCAACATCTGATGACTTCACTGAACAAAAATGTGTCCTAACAAAAATGTGGTATCATAGCTTTAGGGTTTGCAGTAAATCACGTTAGAATCACGTGATTCTGAATCATGTTAGAAAATCTCTAGGTATTTTCTCCAGTCACCCTTGCATGTGTAGAAAATGAAAAGCTAGCCCAGTGTGCAACTGCAGAGAAAATATCTAAACCGTAAAGTAAAAAATAACTTGTTAAGTCTACCCCCAGCAGAAGGTCCTTGATTTGCTCTGTTTCAGCAGAGGAAAACCTCATCATTGGCTTCTCAAGTCGCCAAGTAATAGAAACTTTTCCTACTGTCTGACCACTTTCTTTCATTTCTTCCCCTTCTTTCTTCCTGTCCCACCTCAAGCTCTGGAGCTCCATATAAGAGAATATAGGAATAAAAGTTTATGTCCTGTCATCCTCTTAATGTATTTCAAGTGCTCAGAATTGGAGCATGAGCATCACAGAACATCCATACATCAGGCATAAGGCAACTAAATGTGCACCGACCTCAAAGAATGAGAACAAATTGGCATTTGAGAGTGACATAGCACAAGTAGTTGAAAATAAAGCAGAATCTTTGTTTTGCCCAATTATTTAGCCTAGGAGGAGGAAAAAATCCTGACATCATCTGCAATCAGAAAATATTTCTCATTTGTTGGAAACTGAGCTCTGAACAGAAATTGGAAAACAACAAATATTTTTAGAACTCTTCGTGCATTATGGGAGCCTGCAAGCATATATTTCAAGAAATATGTCCATAATTGGGGGAGAAGAAAAAAGGGATGGTTGGAAATAGGATGATGAAGGGTACCATCAACCTTAAACTGTTACTGTAAATGTTAGAAGCAAACATTTAGCTCTGGATTCACTCCCCCACACATGTGCCCTACTGGAGATTTGAGGAACTCAGCACAAGCTGCATCAGGCCAGTGATATGCTTCAGTTATCCCTAGAAAATCACTCCTGTAGAGAACATTATTGAAAGCCCAAAGCAAGCTTGTGTTTTCTGTAAACTTTTTGTTTCTGCTTTTGGTTACCTCAGTTGAGTGAAGGCTAGACAGTTAATTTACCCCTGAAATGACGGGAGAAGTTGTTGGGGTTTTTTAAATTTTATTTTATTTTGATGGTAATATTTTCTGCAGGGTTTTTCTGTTGTTTGGGTGGGTACAGATGGGGGGGGGGGGGGGGGTCTGCCTACCCCTACATCACGGGGAAAGCTTCTCTGGGCTTCTCTGGGCTTTGAAGAACAAGCCCAGTGATCCAGCTGTACTGCGTCAAAGCCTGGAAAGTGTGAGTCACTAGGTTCAGGTGAGGACTTCTGGTATACAGAAATACTTTGTCATATGTGCTTCCCCCTTAAGGCTTCCTTGCCCTTAAACAACACTTCAAAGAATGGCTTCTCAGCAAGGCATATTCAGAGTTGGTTGTTTCTAACCGCTGGTACTGTCTTGTCTTGTTGACCGTGGGACTGGGAAGAAAACCACTTGCCTGTTCTAAGTATTCTTTCTGTTGTCATTTTCTTTGAAACTGAAATCAGTGTAGCCAAAAGATCACAGAGCAGATTAGTTCAAAGGAAACATTTTAAATCCTGTTCTGATGGCAAATGGTGTATTAAGTTCACTTACTACTGAGATACATAATCAGGTGATGAAAGATTACAGACAATTTTAAAAAGAGAGAAGAGAGATTCATTCCACTCTAGAATTCCCAACCAGCATTCAGGGTGCAGTGCTTCACACTGATGTGTAATTCTGTAAATTAATTTACCTAGAAGGGCAGGTTAGCTGTGTTGACACTATTGCTGTTAAAAAATCAGGCCTTCTTGCTTCCTCCTGTATGCCCTGACAGATTTTTTTTAAAAAACAAATTATTTGGACAATGAATAAGCTGCAGTAGACATCCGTTTTGATCTGTACATACACAGAGAGGGAAAGTACTGCTGATGCAAGTTCCCTACACAGGCAGGTGTACAGAATGACTCTCCTGTGACCCCCTCCCAGGACTTACTAACGACTGAAGTTAGTGCAGATTATGTAGGAGTGTGAATTTACAGTGGAGAGTTTGTGTGGGCTGTCTTTGAACACTCCTAGTAAATCCCAAGATTACATACATGTTTGCACTTTGTCACTTGGAATTAGTCTTAGTGCTTTTCTACAAAAGAAAATGAATGTGCAATAACTATGATGTGAATTTACAAGGCAATATTTTTACCAATTTCCAGAACGCGCGTTTAGTACAGGTTCTAGGGCAGCTTCAGAAGTATGCTGTAAACTCACCACCATCTCTCTTCCACATGGTGAGAGACAGATAGAACTGGGAAAAAAGCCTGTAGGGTGATGGCAATAAGGGCAAAAAGGACTTAAATCTGGGATCATCTGGGATTTGGCCATTTTTTATCTCCAAAGCCACGGAAAGTAGCACTTTCTCTGAAAATATGGCAGTCAGTCAGAAGATGCTATGAAGAGACTGCTTACGTCCATGAAAATCAAGGAGGAATTTTCCTGGGAGAACCAGAGGTGGTTGCAACCTACTGAGATTATCACTTGCTCCATAGCATCAGAAGGTGAAGAATGGCTGAAATAAATTTGTTACTACTTAAAGACAAACCAATGATAGCATTCCACATGGTTTACTGAGCAGATTCCAGCCAACAGGGGCAAAAGATAAGGAGTCTGTGAGACCTTGTGCAGTGAGTAGGGAACAACTGCAGCTGGAGAACTCCCACAGAGCAAACATTCATATTTGGAATGGAAACCTGCAGATTATGCAAACCAGGTCTCTTGTTTAGAGAGTCTCAACTGCTAAGTGTGAGGATCTCCCTCCACTCATGTACTGGAAACCAAGTCTGCCTGATTTCAGACAGATGATATATTTAAGATAGGATGCAGCTTGGCATTTCAATGTCATGTTAGGGGTCTGTGTCCACTTCTGTTGTGTTTAGAGTTCATGTTTATGATCAAGAATTAACATGCTTTTTATGCTTCCTGCTTTAGGGTTTTTTCCATTTGGTAAGCCCAAGTTTTCTTTTTTTCAGGGAGCCTGAAAATATTGGCTTTATCTAGTATGTGTCTGTATTACTGTATCAGGACATGCTTCCCTGAGTGGGAACTATTGAGGTAATGATCTTCCTTTATCCTAGATGAGATTTATGAGACTAACTCCGCACACACTGAAGCATTCAATAGTAAGCAGTTTAAGAAAATCGGTGAGAATAAATTATTTCCTTCCCTTCCAAAAATTATTATTGTGGGTTTTGCTGAAGCGGTACCCTAAACCTCGAGATATTTCTCCAAAGAGACTAGCGTTTTTTCTCCACTTTGGGATGCACTTGTGCATCACAAATAAAAGTCACTGTAGATTTTCTTTCAGACCAGCATTGTCTGACTGCAATGGAATAAACCTGTCAGTAGTCATAAAAGAAAATTAAATATGTTTGTTGGTAGTAATAGGACAAAATACTGTCACAAAACAATTGGAAATGACAGTGTTGTAAATTACTGTATCAGAGATCTAGGACCATCACTGCTCAGTTGGATTCCCTTTTTCTTAGCAATAGTCTGTGAAGAGGAATTAGTGCTCTCACAGAGGCATGGTTATTCCACAGAAACTGCTTGGCAAGCAAGTTGGGGGAGTTAGAAAGGCAAAGCTGACTTAGCTCTCCAAAGCCTGGGCATGCAGACTTCTCTCCCTTGCACTTACTACTCATGGGTCTGGATAAAATGTGTTTCTGTCATCAGAAGCATTGGCTTCTACCTGAAGATGCTTTATTGCTAATAATCACCTGGTAATTACCACAGAACTATGCTGAAATGGTTACTCGTGCTGAACAGTGAGCATCTAATGAACAAACAGCTGAGCAAACTGAATGCTAACCAAAAGCTGTACTGAGACTATTCAGGTGACTGGCATCTCTGCTAGACAGAGTAGATACAAGTGGGGTAGACTCACAAGTATTTCTGGTCAAGAGTTGTTATTAGCAAAAGGCCTTACTCATGAACTTGCTTTGTGTGCTGGCATACATTCACTGCTTGCTTGTCTGTCTCATTGCATAAACTAGATTACTTAGAAATGACAGATGTATGGGAATTAAAAAAAAAAGACACTAACCTACTTAATTAATGTTAGTATTCAGAGGGGTCTTCTGACATTTATTTCAGCAATCTTTACCAGTTCCACTGTGTACTGGAGCTCTGAGTGGTTGCTTCACTTCTGCCTGACACTTTTGCCATAATGATCAAAGATTTTTGCTACAACTGTCATGTTAATATTAAAACCATGTTACTTAGTGCCCAATTGTATTGCAGACCTACACTTTTAAATGCTTTGCAGGGCTTTGTGGCATCTGCAGTGGAAGAGAAGTGCTGCAGATGTCAGAGACTAGCAACCACATTTTTCATTAAACCAGAGGTAGAAGAATCAAATGGAAGTAGCTGCTGTTTCAGCCTTCTTGTTAGGCAGAAGTTACTAATCAATCTTACGGGTTTTAGTATAACACTAAGTGCCAAACCTATATCATTTTTCAAGATTAGATCTTAATATTTTCAAATCAAATAATATTTCTTGAAGGTGTAACTAGTACAAATATATTATCTAATATCCCTTGGAGTTACTTTCTTTCCTCCCCTGTCCTTTTGTTTCCAGTCCGTATTGGCCTGGGAAATGTCTGCTATTAACTCAGTTGCTAACACTTTGGTTCAAATGTGTTTGTGACTAACATTTTAATACTGACATCAATATTAAATCTCTTCACATTCCACTTTGCAATAATATTTTCTGCTTCATATGGTCTGGAAGTTATTTCTTCAGATTCATGAATGAGATTGCATGTGGAGCAATTGTCAGTATTACCTATGTTCTTCTGAGCAAATAAAAAAAAAGTAAACCTAAATCCTGGAGCAACTCAGTGAATCTCTTGAGGTACTCAGTTCCCTCCGAATGGTCTGTCCTTTTGTGTCTTTAAAAAATTTTGGATTTATTTAATTTTTTATTTCTTGTAGGTAGGTTGTTTTTGTGTTTGTGTTTTTTTAAAGAAAATAGAAGGATCTTTATTTTTTATTTATTTATTTACAGCACATCCTTATGCCTGAGTGAATATCTGCCAAGTGGCTGGAATAAAATAGATTTTTAAGAAAATTAGACAGTTCAATGTCCAGTTTTTTAAGGAAACTGGACAGTACACCTCTTTTCTACATATTGCAAAGATTTTTCCATTATTAGGAAATTCTTAAAACTTTTAATTTTTTTACCTTTGTAGTGGTTTAGCCCCAGCTGGCAACTAAGCACCACGCAGCCACTCGCTCACTCCCCCCTGGTGGGATGGGGGAGAGAATCGGAAGAGCAAAAGTAAGAAAACTCGAGGGTTGGGATAAAAACAGTTTAATAGGTAAAGCAAAAGCTGCGCACGCAAGCGAAGCAAAGCAAGGAATTCCTTCACTACTTCCCATGGGCAGGCAGGTGTTCAGCCATCTCCAGGAAAGCAGGGCTCCATCACGCATAATGGTTACTTGGGAAGACAAACGCCGTCACTCCGAATGTCCCCCTGGTCCTTCTTCTTCCCCAGCTTTATATACTGAGCATGACGTCACGTGGTATGGAATAGCCCTTTGGTCAGTTTGGATCAACTATCCTGGCTGTGTCCCCTCCCAGCTTCTTCTGCACCTGGCAGAGCATGGGAAGCTGAAAAGTCCTTGACTAGTGCAGCAACAACTAAAACATCTCTGTATTATCAATACTGTTTTCAGCACAAATCCAAAACATAGCCCCACACCAGCCACTATAAAGAAAATTAACTCTATCTCAGCTGAAACCAGGACACCTTTTATTTTTGGTGAATTTAGTTTTCATTGAATTTATGTATTGACCACGCATATGCCAGTTGTGCAAAGATCTTTTCATAGATGGCTTTACTTTTGGGAACTGATCTTTTTTTCATGGGCTAAAAAAATGCTATAAATGAAAGCCAGTTTTGTATCTGGAAACTAAGATTAGTTTTAATTCTTGAATTAATGATGGAAGATTGCTATCTTACCATCAATAGCCTCAACTATCCAGACTGCATATTTAGTGAAATTTTACTCATTAAGTAGATACTCAGTGGATTACATTGTAGCAAAACTTCAGCTCTACCAAAATGGTTTGAGTTGCAACATCACCTTCTCTGAAACAGCTTTTTGAGTGCAAGAAATTAGAATTATTATCAGCACTTTTCGTAGTATGTGCTCCTTTTCCTGTTTGCTTTTTGTGTGTGTGTGTTCTTTTTAGAATAGAATAATTTAGTTGACAGGGACCTACAACAGTCATCTAGTCCAACTGCCTGACCACATCAGGGCTGACCAAAAGCTAACGCATGCTATTAAGGGCGTTGTACAAATGCCTCTTAAACAGTGACAGGTATGGGGCATCGACCACCTCTCCTGGGTTTGTTTGAAGCCTGTTCCAGAGTTTGACCGCTCTCTCAGTGGGCGTATAAAAACCAAAATCTTCAGCCCTTCTTTGCAGCTATCTTCCAGGTGGTAGGGACTCTTAAAGACAGGCAGTTGCCTTTTAGTGTCGGATGGCCACCTGGCCACACAGCTCCTCACCCACATCAGCATCATCAGCAACAACCTTCCTCTTCACTAAATGCCTGCAGAATTCATTTAAAAACTCGGCAACATTTATTCACACTCCTGGAGAGTAAAGCTTATCCCCACAGACAGCAGTGCCACGAACTGCATCGCACTGACCCACCAGCGTTTTATCTCTTGTAGCCTTTTCAGCATCTGGGCTGATTTGGCACTTTCTCCAATTAAAAGTCCAAAATGGAAGCTCAGTTAATGCCAGCTGTGGTTATTTTCTTTCCCAGGAGGCAGACACCCATTTTGAAAGTGACTAGATGGACACCACCAGCTTCATGCTCAGAGCCCACCCACACAGTCCGTCCATAGCTCACCCGGCCTATGGATCTGCTGGTCGTGACTGCGTGGAGCTGGGCACCAGCAGGCTACCGATGGGTGAAAGCCTCGTTCACACATCTCTCGGGCTCCACCCTTCATGCTTGGATGCCATCAAATGTATGAAACAGTGAAGTTCATGGTCAGGTCTTTTGAATTTGGATTGCAGAAAACAGTCCTTCAAGATATGTAGGCTTTGTGCCTTCTCCAAAAGGTACATTCATTGTCCGCATCATATGCTGGATTTCATGGCATCCATGAACCAGAAAAAGCTGTATCTCGTGGTATGTTTCCATGGCCCCCACGCTCCATACCGGCTGAAGCTCTGACAGCAGAGGTAGCCCCTACATCAATAAACCGTGTGTGCGAAGAACTGCAGGTAACACGACGTCAGGTGGAGTGCCGTGAGTTTCTGCTCCAGTTTGGAAACACTGGAGTAGGCCAACGTTCCTGAAGGCATGAGTAGATCACAGGGTGACTGTGAGCCATGAATGGGACACAGGCAAACGCATTCTTGTGTGTCAGGCAAGATATTTCCATAGGAAAGGCAAGCATTGCGCAAAGCCCTGGTGAAAACTCACATTTCTCATTCCTCGAGTTCAAGAAAGACAAATTCCATCTGGGATGAAGGCAAACAAAGACTAAGCAGTTGATTAGGGGCATGGAAGGATTACAGAAGAAGACGACAAGCAGGAGCAAGACAAAGGCTGAGAGGGCTGCCACCTCTGTCAAGAAAGATATCAAGGGTGAAGGCCAAAGGAGGAGAAGAGCTACTGAAGTGCCAGGAAAAAGATGGTCAAGAGCACAAAACAATTTGGGACTTCTTTCCAAGAGGACGACGTCATTGGCTACTACCCATAAGCAGGGTAGTAGCCAATCTGCCTTGGTGCATTGGTAAGGAATGGTGAGGAAATCCTGCATGCTCTCTGTGTCTCTGCAAAGTTCATGCAGAGGGAACCAAAAGCCTTTCTTCCACCTCTGGCATCCCCACATCCAAATGAATGTATACGGTATAAATGCCCTTATTTACATAGTCTGAATGTACAGATGAATTTACAGGGACGCCCAGCAGCTGTGCCCAGTGCATGGCCACCAAGGGCAGGGACAGCACCTGGGCCTCCTGGGCACAGGGACTGCCTCGGGGCCAGCACCCCAAAGGCCTTCCTCCGAAGGATGCGGGTGGAGGGGTGGTGGGCGGGGCTGCGCATGGGCGGGGCTGCACATGGGGGGCCCCATCATCCCTATGTCACAGTGACGCCACCCGGCAACGCAGCAGTCACAGTGCCCCACGGCAGGATAAAAGGGAGCATCCTCCCGTGTCCTGCTGCCAGAGATGGCCTGGGGACAGCCCGAAGACATGTGAGAGGAAGTCCTTGAGGAGCCAGTGGAATTATTTGGAGGGGGCTGAGGGAGGAAGACCAGAGTGGGCTGGACGAGGCTGCTGGAGATGAGAAGAACCAGCAAGAGCAGGAGGTGCCCGAGGCTATCGGGCCTTTTCAGCTGGAAAGTGGTGGCAAGAGCAAGGGAGCGTCTTCTTGAGGAGCACTGCAGAGCTCGCCGCCCTCATCCCCTGCGGAGCCAGTGGCAGCAGCCGTAAGAAATGGGATGCAGAGATGTTGCCAGGGGTCCCAGTGCTTTGGAGCACGCACTGGTCTCCTGCCAGGCGTGGGAAGGATTCTTGCCCCCAAGGTCGATCGGGCTGGGGGCATTTGGCCACTCTGGGAAGCCCCGGAGATGGCTCCAGGTTGAGGGAGAATAGGGCTTGGGCATCTCCTGGGA